>NC_134648.1:51462916-52829702 GCF_030463565.1 Pelecanus crispus
CATCATCAGCCCTTTATTACTGAATTTACTGAAATGATTCAGAATTTGATTATGCTATATGTATTTTCCTTTCTTTTGGCTTTTGAAAATGAACAAAATCTAATAGTTTGCCCTGGTTTCGGCTGGGATAGAGTTAATTTTCTTCCTAGTAGCAGGCACAGTGCTGTGCTTTGGATTTAGTAAGAGAAGAATGTTGATAACACGCTGATGTTTTTAGTTGTTGCTAAGTACTGCTTATGCTAGTCAAGGGCTTTTCAGCTTCCCATGCTCTGCCAGGTGCACAAGAAACTGGGAGGGGGCACAGCCAGAATAGTTGATCCAAACTGCCCAAAGGGCTATTCCATACCATATGACGTCATGCTCAGGATATAAACTGGGGGGGGGGGGGGGGTGTTGGCCGGGGAGCAGCGATCGCTGCTCGGGAACTGTCTGGGTATCAGTCGGTGGGTGGTGAGCAATTGCATTGTGCATCACTTGCTTTGTATATTATTATTGTTATTATCATTATTATATTGTTATTATTATCATTACTATTTTACTTTATTTCAATTATTAAACTGTTCTTATCTTAACCCAGGAGTGTTTCTCACTCTTACTCCTCCGATTCTCTCCCCCATCCCATCGGGGTAGGGGGAGTGAGCAAGCAGCTGCATGGGTGCTTAGTTGCTGGCTGGGGCTAAACCATGACATAGTTACACAATAGCAAGACACTAGCATGGTGGGCCTCTGGGTCCTATTCTAAGATCTAGGACTCACTTGATCTGTGATTGGGCAAACTCTATAATAGTTTTGTGCTTCAATTTATCTACAGAGAAGAATAACAGAGCTTAATCACCTTGAAAAGGGTGCATTAGACATGTTCATTTTGTGTTTATTAAGTGCCTTGAGATTCTGGTGTGAAAGGTGTAGTAAGTTCAAAATATTATTATTCTAATAAAAGTGAAAACATTTTTAAAAGTCAGTGGGAGCTGTAATTATGCTTATTTATTGTCAGGAAAAGGCAACCACCTTCCAAAATGAAATAATTTTCTTTAGGATATTTCCAGTTTAATATCTCCTCCTTTACCTCTTCTTCCCCTACAATGGTACTGTCTCTGTAATTTACATGCTGTAGTTCCAAAATGTTTCTACTGCCTTGTGAAGTTAAGAGACCACTCGGTAAGAAAAAGCCACTAAATACCATGGCAAAGTAGCCAGTCAAGTGAAGCAGAGCCTTTCTGTGCCTGTGCATCTTTCCCACCTTGTGGGAACCTGTCTAAAGCAAAATGTACCTCAAAAGTAAAATAAATAAAAAATAACCACCCTAAAAAATCTCCCATCCCTGAACCTAATATTATTCTCTGACAGTCTCTATCAACAGTGACAGAAGCTTTCTTTTACAAGATTTTTTATTAGTCAGTGGTCACTCATGTCATGGAAACATGATAAGCCAAACATACTGGCCTGTGGTTGTTGGGGTGGGGGTTTGATTCGGCTAGTGTGGAAAGAATAAAAAATAGAAATAGGAATGTGAAGGAGGAAATTTATTAACTCAGAGTTTCACCAGTCATCAGAGTAAATTGTCATGATTTCACTATTAACTTAAGAGTCATCTTCACATATCTGTGGGCAGAGTCACAGGGGGCTGCTTTTCTAACTGCTGTATATAAAGTTGTGCTCCAAATCAACTACCAACACTGTGGCTTACAAAGAACATGTAAGAAAAACAAATGCAAATACTACACCTTGTGTTCTTAATAGTATCCAGTTAATGTGGAGCTGGAGCACATTATGTAGAAGCTGTTATTGGTAATCTGGGAACAGCTGCCTGGCCTTGCTCTGCCCTGTGACTGCAGGCTTGCAGGACCCAGATGCAGTGTGTAAGCTAGCGTGAATTACACAATCACAGGCAGGGTGTGAGTTAAAAGACTTGCAGAAGTTGCTCTTTTGCAACACACAAGAGGATGTGAGAAAGTGTGAAGGTATAAATTAAAGAAGTATCCTATATTAACCTGCACCTTTGCCAAGTAAGATGAGCCAACTTTAGACTCCTTCACACTCACTTAGACTCAATCACACCCACTTACCACTGTTCAGCTCGCCTTTTCTTGACCAATGCAATAAATATCTGATGTACCCCATGACAGAGCAACATACCTTCTTCAAAGCAGCAGTCAGCATCCACCAAATCCAGAGGCTGAAATTACTCACATGTAGCTACTCACATGTAGCCTGCAAATGTGCATTTTTTGCCTAGGGTAGAAGGTGTGTTGTGAGAATATCCTGCCCAACACTTTCTAATGCTCCTGTGCAGGCATGCTATGCTGACTGAGGTGAGCTAAGTTTATTTTCCCATCCAGACAGGAGTGCTATCATGATACATTGTGTGTGTGTGACGGAGATAGAGCCTGACACTGGATTGCAATCAAGTCCTATTCATCTTATTCTCCCAGTGACCGGAAGAGATATGTATACAACCTTTTCCAGAGATATGTCTTTTGTGTAGGACAGCATCAGAAAGCAAAGCAAATCTAACCAGATAATTACATCAGGCAGTGAGGGGCTTTCTGCTTTCATACAGAAAACAAACGTAATGGGTTATGTTCACTGCAGGGGGGTTGGGCTAGATGATCTCTCAAGGTCCCTTCCAACCCAAAGCATTCTATGATTCTATGATTCTATGTTCATCCTCCAGCTTGATGATAACCAGCTTAACCTCAACAGTTTATTACAAAGAGCATGAAGAAGAATCTTTCTGTTTACATGTAAGCAACACAGGAGGAAAGGGGGAGTGGAGTTTGCGCTACTCTTTTTATTGATGTTCTGTAGATTTATTTTGATTTTTTTTTACAAGCAGCTTTGTACCCGGATGTACACATGCAGGACAAGACATTGCCTTTTCTTTGTCAGGAAATAGGAACTGGCTTGTAAAACCAGGCCCACTGAATAAGTGACAGCACTTGTACGTAATGTCCTCTTGAGGCTGACAACACTAAGCCTGATTTACAAGTCTATCTCAGCTCCTCAGGGTGTGGGTAATGCAACTTTAATCAGCCTGTGCATGATTTGGTCCCAAAGGTCTTTCTCAGTTCTTACATCTTATGCTTGTGAGGCACTTTGAATTTTCTTTTGGTGCCAATCCCTGTTTCCAGGAAGAGAACCAGAGGGTTCCTGGGGAGGTGTTTCTAATACACTGCAATAAACAAAAGCATAAGGTGCATTAACTACTTCAGGAAAGATGAATTAGTTAATAGGATCTTCTAAGAAATGTTCACATCTACTTCATCACCTTGCCTTTCATGTGTATGTAGATGACACTTCAAACTGCTTCCATTTACTCTTTCTCTCCCTCTCCCCTGATTGCCTTGAAACAGTGCACTTGTACAAAAAGACTAACTGATGGCGTTTTCTCAGATGGATTAGTGAGAAGCTATGAAGAACAACTTTCAGATGTGGTACCCCATCCCTTAGCTTATGTAATTGCTTAGTTCACATGAATTACTTTGACTTGATGCTGACAGAGAAAAAGCAAAATCCAGTTCAGAAGGCACTGGGTGGCACCTGAGTGCAACAGGAATTTCTCTGAGGAAATTGCATCTGGCAGGCTCTTTCCTACACCTCACAGCCCTATGTGAATTAAGTGGTTGCCCTGTTTTCAGGACAGCAATACTGAAATTGAGGAGCCAATGCCAGACACCTACACTTCTCACTTCTCAGGAAAAATGCAGATAAAAACAGTAGAGCAAAGCAGATCTTAAATAGGGTAAATGCTCCCTTCTGAAACACAATAATGTATGCATATATTGTTGTTTGACACACAGGGCTATGGGCACCCCTCTCTTCCCATACACAAATGGAATGGGGTAAGGTCTGGTGCAGGAGTGGTAAATGGGTAAGAACTTGCACCTCCAGCTGATCACCTTTGCTCTGCCACCTTCGCTTGGCTGAGGAACAGCAACGAAAAGAACAACTGCGGTCTTAACTTAAAGCAATTAATAAAGCCCTGTACAGACATCAAACATTCAGTTTTTCCACTGGGATTTAAAAAAAAGTTGCTGACCTTTACCCCAAGCTCTTCTCCTCTGTTTGCATTGAGGATATGTCATTAAAATGTTATTTTAAACACCAGGCTGAAAGGTGAAATGGTATGGAAGATACTCACCCTTGCTGAAGAATGCAGTAAGTCAATAATGATCCATACCAGCAGTAATGAGCTGCTCCTGCTCTCATCTGCCTGAGCATTCTTAATGTTATTAAAATTTTGTTGACTGTAAGAGGTATAAAAAGGAAGGAAAAAATGGGGACACACAATTAGAATATAAGAAAACAGAAAAGACTAAAGCAAAAAGGAAAAGACTTTAGATGGCAAAGATGTTCAGTTCAGTTATCTGTAGACGGAAAAAGCAGTTGCATTTGCAGAAAAACCTTTTATGTGGGGAAATTTAGTTACTTGTTTTCCTTAAGAAAAAGCTTGAAAAGTGTCCTCTCTAGGCAAGATTTTTATGCACTGTGCTACTTCAGATTTATAACAAAGTTCTAATGGGTATTTCAGGAGAGGGGAAAGCATGGAGGATGTGGGTAGGTTGTTAAAGAGGTGAGATGAGACAAAAAAGGTAAGGCTTAAGAGTATCTGCCTTCAGGGTGGTCAAAAATTGGACCCAAATATAGCATATTATGATTAAAAACCTGTACAGACTAAATTTAGTTCTGCCGTAGCCAACTGGAGGTACTGACCTAAGCAGAAACTAAACCTAGGTCAAGCAGATTTGCCCACAACTCTTCCATGTGCTGTTCAGTGCAGTTGATTTACTCGAAGAGCTCTTCCAACTGTAGGGACCATGTGTGTTGTGAAAATGCCACTTGGAGGCTTTAAATGAAAGGAGAAGCAGCAGGACTTGAGGGCCACTTCATTTTTCAAATTCTCAGCCTGTTCAGAGACCCATGGAGCTCTCTGAGAAGTGCCCTTGAGAAACATGTGTGTGGCTCAGGCAGATTTCACTGTTTCAGGTCAGAGGAGCGCTGATATCCATCTTTCTTTCAGTAAGATGATTTTTAAAAATTTTTTTGCTTTGAGAACTAAGATTTATCTGAAGCCATTTCATGCTTAAAGACACTGATTTAATTTTTTGTCTGCCTTACTTTTTGATTTCCACTCACCTCTGTATGTTCGTGTTTTGTCTGGAACAGACGCATCTAAATACAGGCATGACAGGATCTAATGGAAAGTTTAAATCACTGAAAGCTACATTATTTTTTTCAGGAGATTTCCAATTCAGCTGAAAAGATAGAATAAGACTGAGGAAAGGATTACGTGTTTATAGATGCCTTATCTATAACCATATTGCTATATTTCTAGTTACTGATCTGTAAGATAACAAAAACTGTTTCATTGTATTGGTCTAAAAGTCTTGATTATTTCTTTGGAAAACAAGACTTATCCCATTGATTTCGCTCAGTCAGCTGATCTTATATTTGAAATATAATTTTTTAAATGGCCAAAGAATGTGGGCATTAACAGAAGGGAAATAAACACAGAAATTTAATTCCGGAAGCAAAGTTTACAAATTCTCTTTCTGATTGCTAAATAAAGGTTAACAAGGACTAAACACGAAATTCATAGGTTGGTCAGATTTTTTGCAATATTTTCACTTTTGCTAGTGACTTCTATATGGAGGGTCCTAAAGCTCCTTATGAAAAAAAAATCTCTATTCCGGTATCACAGCTTCCCTTGCAAAATTACTGTTGTGAGCTGGCTAAAGGTCAGGGCTGAAATTCAGCTTTAGACTTTCTAATGAGAATGCAAGGATTTTTGAAACTACTGAGTCCCTGAAGTTTGCAATAAACATGATAGCTAATTTTGGGCAAGTGATACAAGCTTATTACCTATGAAGCCAGCGTAACAGATTTTTTTTTTTTTTTCAGTAGTTTTAGGTGGACTACCTAACTTAACCAAACTCCTCAACTTAACTAAATTACTATTTTTCAGCTGGTAAAATTTCTCATTTTTCTACATTTTCATCATGGCCTCCTGATACTAGATTTGTTACAGAAAATAGAGAGATACAGGGAACAGTATTTAACATCTCCATATGTCATTTGACACTGAGAAGGTAGGACAGAACTAAACACTACCACACATTCTTCAGTTATTCTGGACTGCTGTACTATGGCCTATATTTTTTTCAGGTGGTGAAAGTAACTTATATACCTTAGAGATGGAAAGTGTAATTTAATTAAATTACATAATTTATACTTGGAACTTTCAGAGAAAAATCAAAGATGTGGGCTTTTTTTAACAAAACCAGCTTTGACAACTTTGCTGTCACAAAACTTCATCCTGAGCTATTTAATATCAATAATATCTTCACTTAAATTTAAATTCCATTAGAATTAAGTCATAAGGAACAGGCAGCCTAAGCATAGTCATTCTTGCTATGACTCAGCCTAAAGATCCATCTCAATTAGTGTCTTGTCTCCAACTTGGAGAGAAAGTAAGAACTGGTCAAACATCTGTCACCTTTAAGCAATAATTGCCTTTGCCACTTCATGAGTTAGCAGCTTTTGAACTTTTCTGTCTGAACTTCCTTAGCCTGAACCAGTAAAGATTCATTCAGCAAGGAATGTTAGCTTCAGTTATTTATATCTTCAAGAATCTATAATTTGCCTTCTTAGGGCTGCTGCATGTATCCTGCATTTTGCTTTCTTGAGCTACTGTTCTCTTTATATTATACTGAGAGAGAATGCCACATTCAGAAACGTGGTTTTTCAAACAGTACTCAGTTGGAGAACCTACTCATGTGTGCAACTTGTACAAGCAGAAGATTTATTATAAGAAAAGATCCCACTTTTACATTCTTGCTTGCTTTTTTAAAAATAATTTATACTTCTGCAATTAATTTAATAGCTAATTTATTATGAAGCATTTAAACTCAGCAGAGAAATCCAGTTAAATAAATGCTTTTGTTCATAAAGTATTTTAAAAGATGTAATTATTTTATTCTTGTTCCCTAACCCTATAATTTCCTCATCCTCAGGACTCTGCAGTGAAATCATTATCTGTCATTTGCAGTGTTGACATTTTGCTCCTGCTGTTTTAATTTGGAAAAGCAAGTAGTGTTTGCCACTTACTAACTGAAATAGGTGTGGGAAACTTACGTAGGTTTAATACAAAACAAAGGCAAGAGGGATATGGAGTAACTCGTGACCTTAACTCAAATGGAAAATTAGAGACAGTGTTGCTTTAGGAAAAATAAAACAAAACAAGGAAAACTTTGGTTTGAGAAAGTTACTTGTTCTTAGGGAACAGTAGTTGAAATTGCAATCAATGTTAATGTTGTTAGGCAAGAGCTTATTTCTCTAGAGTGGAAGGACACTCCACTAGCAAAGACGACGTCTTGTGGTATGGCTGGCCCAGCCAATACATGGGCCAGTTTTGTATGGCAAGATAAGGCACTGGCTTTATGAGGGTTTGGCTGTAAAATCTTCAGAGAGCGATCTGGGACACTGTTCCTGTTCAATTGCACACTGAATTGCAGATGTGGAAGGACACCATAAGCTCCATCCCAGGCACAGATGGGGTAGTGTTCTCAGCGGCAGTCTTGAGAAACAAAACTCTTGATCCCATTGAGTTTCTAACTACACATTTAACCTCTAATTTGGGGAAGGAAAATATGTTTGCATACACATTAAAGACTGGTGATTCCTTGTTTAGTGTTACAAGAGAATAAACTTAGTCTTCTGAATTCAGTTCTTAGCTCTGTTTCTAGGTGTTCTGCATGACCATAGGCAACTCCTTTCACCTCTGTTTCTTTACCTGTGCTAGTAATGGTAACATTTAAATTACAGGAGATGTGAAGCTGTGGTGACTAATGCCACCAAAGAGATGTAAGGTTTAAAGCAACATACACATCAGATTACTTCAGTTTAACTTTAGCCATCTAGGCCATCTAGATGTTAAGATTTAGATTTCCTCCATAGTTAGTGAACAGAGATAGATATCTCCAGAAGCAATTAATTCCATTTACCTTTGAAACCCTCCTAAGATGGAAAAAAATCACAGTCTGGTACCTTAAAGCATAAGTGTACTGCGTATCTTGAAACAAACTTTAGGTACATATACTTTGCCAGTACATGTTGAATGCCTCAATGGGGTGTATAGACCTCAAGCTGTTAAGTGGTAGTAAATGCACAATTTTGAATACCTTTCTTTTAATTCAAAATTTGTAGTAAAGGGAAAAACTTGGGGGTTTTCCTCCCATGTTGTAAAACAAAAAACATTGAACCGTTTGACAATATTAAATCACCTTAAAGATATTAAATCATTTTAAGAAACAGTTACTGACATGCAAGATCTTGGCCAAATCAGTCTTTGAGTGACATTCTGCTTTCAAACCGAAAGCTATTAAAAATAGATACCTCACCTACTGTACTGCCAAGGTTGCACTTTTTTCAGGAGCTACTGTCAAGTCTGTCAAATGGAAACTAATTGACAATCAGATAGAAAATACTGAATAACTCCTTTTTTAACCTCTTGCTCCAAGAAACCTCAAGGGTCTAGCTAGATTTTAGAATCTGAAACACCTTATCTCTATTCTGATGGCATTTGGTCATGTAAACACTTTCTCAGCTCTGGTCACTTGTCTAACTACAGGATTCTCAGAACAGAAAAGTGATTTTGATGATAAGCTCAAATGAGAAATTATCAGGTATTGAAACTCCTTTGTTTATACTAGATTTGGTTATGCTTTTGTGCTATAACCAGTAACTTCTGGATTCCAGACCTGGCTGACTCTTTTGGTCTACAGAGAATGCTGTGATACAACAATGACACTACTATTCCCTCAGTTTCCATTGGACAGCCCCAAATTCCTGAGGTACAAATTTTGACCTGTCTTTGCTGATACTTTAAAATAAAAAGCTGCTTATGACTAACAGATTCATGGTTCACTTAATTTATGGCTGGCTCTGGACCTGACTTTTGTTCTCTTCAAGGTGTCGTACACACTTTGGAGTGCTGGTGCACTTCTGAGGATCCAAGAATTGAGGAAGCCAGAATGGAGACTGATTCAAGTTTCTGACTTGATGAAATTTTATCCCAGAGTTTCTTGGTAACAATGGAGAGAAATGCAGCTTTTTCCAGTTACTACCTATGGTTTAATAAACAAGTTATCTAGTAAAAAGTAAGAAAGAGACAGAGAAGAGTTAAATGTCACACCAAGAGGTGAACCCACTTAACAAAGGAGAAGTGGGATTTTCAGCAGTGATGGAAGAAGAGAGGTAGCAAAGGTAGTAGAAATGAAAGGTGAAAGGCTTGATTTGACAGTTAATTTAAAAAAAAATATATTTCCAAAGACGTCATGTTGTTCGTAAATCATCTACATCCTCACCATGAAGCATCAGGGAATTATGTCCAGCATCTAAATACTACATTCCAGCTGAGTCTCTGAAAAGGACTTCACAAATAGTGGACTAAATTTTAATAGTCTAAAAGGACATGGTTTAAAATCCTCTAAGAAAAAATTTTTCCTTCTTTTCTACAAGAAAAGACAAACAAACAAACAAAACCCACAAAAAACCCAACAAACAATCTAGGGGAATTCAACTGAGCATAGAAAGACCTTTCTAGTGTAGGTAGGCATTGTATTATCCTGCCTATGACTTTAAATGAGCTAAATGTTTGTTTCACTGAGAAGAACTGTAAAAAATGTAAATGAAAATAACCAGATACTGCACTGTTTACATTCTTCCTGCTAGTTTAAAAGAATTCCTGTAGCATAAAGTTAAATTTAATCTTTGATATGTAATAATAATAAATAATGCCAGCTTCTAAGTATAAGCTATTTTTATATGGTTTTTCATTTGGCAACATTTTTTAATTTCTCCATCATTTTCAGCCTTTGTGATGTTCTGTTCAGCCTTTGGTACCAAACAGTTTTGCTAGGGATTAAAAAAGCAGTGTCAGAACAAAGCTGATGTTAAAGGCTTCAGTCTCAGAGACAGCCTAAAATGAACCCAGTTCTGTTTATCAGCACAATCTCTTGTTGTCGACTGTTTCAAATGCCAGAGCCCTTTTAAATACCACTAACATTGCCAGAGCCTCATTTAAACATGTATTAGCAAGGTAATCCTTCAATCATAAACTTACCACTAAGACATAAAGGGGATGATTACTGACATTCTGTGCCCTTTTCAGAATTACCCAAGGGAAACAATATAATTAATATCTTGGGCTCGCAGTGACCCCAGACTCTTCATAGCAAAGCAAAGGAAAATAAAACAAAATTATGTCAGCAGCTGATTTCTCTCCTCTTTCCCATTTTATTTTACTTTAGAACAGCTGGTGAAAGAATTGTATCCACAAACTATCCTTGTTTAGGTGGCTGTAGTTCTCATTAGTTACATCTTTGTGGGGGAAGCAAAGTAACAGAGTATGACATCTAGTTTAAGTCTTGGTCAATTTGTGTGATGCTGGGAGGAGATCACTCCTGTTAGTTTCAAAATGCTCTAACTTGTGACTCCCCCCCCCTCCTGTGCTCTTGCACAACTAAACAAGGAGCACAACTAATTGTCAGTTCGAAGCTTGATTTACTACAGCAGTGCTGCAGGCAGCAGCATGTTCTGCTGAGATGTTAAGATATAATGACTGTTTCAGTGCCAAATTCAATATAATATGAAATAAAAATCAATAAAATGCATCCCATATCTCAAAAATGCAGCTGAATGCATCCTGCAAATCAGCTGAACTTACATGTCAAGCAGATAAACTCATTTGCAGCAATGCTATAACTAATTATCCTGAATGCTTAAGAACCTTCTCTTTGGGCTGCTTGATTTCTGGTGCTGCTTTGTAATAATGCATCTTTTCATTAGGAAGATCAGAGTTTTAAAGATATGCTCAAGAAGGACACTATGAAATTACATGGAATTGGAATAGTTCCCGTTGTCCCAAACAGGACTACAAACAGCCTATAAACAACCCTCACGACACTTGGGACCCAGGCAGTTATTCTTACTGACAAGTACCCTGGGCAAAAAAGTGAAGCGACCTGCCAGACGCTCCCCTGGACCTGTTTGCACAGGACAGGACAAGCTGTGTCAGACATCACACGGAGCACCCCCGGACTCGGTGTGGCTCTGGGCAGGGAGGGTAGCGGCCAACCTGAAACCACTATGGCTTGGAGCAGCAGATGCTCTCCAGAGGCTTAAGTAGGAGAGTCATAACGCTGTGCAGAGGTGACAGTAGAGCTTCCAGTGCTGGTTGCAGTCAAGGTCTCCTTGCTGCATGCCCCCAGCTGCAGTGGGAACCCAGCTGACCAAAGGCAGAAGCAGGAACTGGCCCAAACTTACTCTGAGCCTGAGGGGCTGCTGGCATCGCTGCCCGTGCAGGTATACTTGGTGTCACTGAGCAGCACCGAGGCAGCGTGGAGGGAGGAGAAATGTCATTGTACAAGGGGCAAAACTTCTGCATGAAAAATGATCCTACTAGGTCCCACGTGGTGATAGTTTGGTAGCTGAAGGGTTATGTTTCTTTCTCGCTCTGCTTTGTTGCTTGTCTCTTGTGAGCAGGTTTCTCTTTGTTTGGGGGCCCATTTCACCACTACAGTAAATCCCCTGGAACTGCTCAAGTTACCTCAGGGAAAGATTTGGCACAATGATCAGTGGCAAGCTGTAACTGCGTGTAGTGCTCTGTAGCTTTCTGTAGTGTGGAAAGCCCTCTAACGTCCCTGAAGGGATGGCTGCAGCATTATTCCAGGTGTCCAGATCATCCAGACTCCTCACCTACTAGCAGTTCTGCGCGAAGCTCTGTATTTTTTTTCTCCTTTTCTTTCAGCTACTTTGCTGCCTGTGAAAGTCCACTGCAGCTACTTCGTTATAAAAGAAGTATCTATAGGAAATGTGTAAACTTTAAAATCACATTCTGATCTTGGTGACATCAGTGTAAATATGACATTATTAATGGAATCAAGCTGAATGATGTAACTGAATTTGCACCACTGAAAATGACATCTACAGTTAAAGTTTTGAACAATTTTTCATGTTTACTCTCTTCCTTTCAGGTTTTGAGCCAGTTATTCCCTTTCGGAGTAGTGCAGGAATGTGGGAGTCCACAGCTACAAGGAACCAGCTGAATCAAAATGTCCAGTTATCTGTAGCTTGCAATTGGCCTAGGCATGAGCCCAGAATGGTCCACAGAATATCTGCTATCGGCACCACAAACAAGCTGCCACTAAAAGCAAAAAGCCACAGAAGTACATTTTCTTGCAGCAAGAGGGAATCTGCAGATAGAGAGTAGAAGCTAGATCATGTTCAGCATATAAGAATACAAGGAGTAGAAAGTTAAAAAGCTAAAACCATGGTCGGGTTCTAGGTTACAAATACTCTAAATGTTACTAAATATGCACATGTTTGTACCTGCACACTGAGGAAGTCAGTGATTTGTGATATATTTGTGACCACCAATTTCTTCCTTAGTGGAAGGTGGCAAAGGGATAGGGGCAAGAGAAAAAGGAAAGCAAATATTTAATTACTTTGAAATAAAATCTATCACTTCTTTTTTTTTTGTCTGAGTGACAACTGAAGCTGTCTTCAGTTGAATCTATGCGACAAACTACTCAGGACATATACAGCCATGGTGGGTAGCATCTTATGCCTTTAAATGTTTCCCCTAACTTATGTTTGATAAAGCATGTACAGCTTGAAGTGGGTAAAAGTCATGGAATCTGACTATCCCATTTTCTTGAGTAAATTTTTACAAATAATACTAGGATAAAATAATAATAACGGCACTAATAGAATAATCATAACAGGAAATAATAATAGGATTTGTAGATAGTTTACATTTAGATCCAGATTTAGAAAGGTCTTAATTTTGGTCAGGAATTCACCTACATCTTATGCAGGATACAGTCTACCTTTTATAGCATTTTCACATGCCTTGCTGGACCATGCATGTTGGTGCATGATACACTCTTAAATATAGTTTGATGTTGTTCATCCCACCTGACAGGATGCAACAGTACTCAGTGTCCTTAACTAAATCACCCAGCCACCAATGATGCAACAGTTAATTATACTCATTATTTCAGCAGAATATCCCTGAACTTTGAGAAAATTTTAGCCAAGTTCAGGATTTTCACTCTGTATCTTGGGAATCTGTCACTGAAATGTTTGCAGCTCCCAGAATTACACCCCTTTTTTTGTATCCACTTCTTGGATTATTTCCTGTTTTCTCAATGCAGTAGCAGCTGGAGCCACTCCTGGCGGCTGCACCCTGCACTTCACACAGCTGCCTCCATGGCTTTTATTAATGTTTTCCATTTCTCATCCTGTTTTCTCACTGATGACTCTGGCAAAAGACACACTCTCTCTATTGGAGTAAAAAATAATGCAAATCCTAAACACCCATCTCAAAATAGCTGAGAGGCTTTGTGGCTCAGATGCAGGAAAGCAAAATTAGTGCTTATTGCAGCATGTTCATATGCCTCAGAATAGGTTGTAGGTTAGAAGGCACCAACAGAGCTTTGTTCATACTGCTGGTTTTTAAAAGTCCATCACATTAATAACGATTCTGTTACTTAGTGGTACTTTACTGGTAAAGAAAGTTAGTTGTAGGGCCACTGCCTCCCTCCAGGTGTCACTGCCCTCCTAAATCCAGAGTCTCCGGACACAAGGCAGCCGATTGAGCCATCAATAAATCCATATCAGGTTGGAGTGTGCAGAATCTAATAGCTGATTTCATTACATTGAAGTGACAAGGTGTAAGCTGTCTGGTTTGAGGAATGGCATTGATTTCACCAAGGGAAGTAAAACCAAATGTAATATTAATCAATAATCCAAGACAAATAACTGTGAGCCTATTAACTTGATTTTTAATTCTGAGGAACATTTTGTCATTAGTTGGAATTCTGGACTGATTTTGTCCTTGTGAGTAATGAATTTCAGGAAGACCTACTTTGAGTTTGCAATTATTCTTTTAGAGGCAAAAGTGTGTAAATGAAGGGATTATAGACACAAACAAATCCATTTATAATTAGTCTTCCTCTCTTTCAACAGGGCAGTGATAATTAGTAATGGTAGCCATTTCTTAAGTCCCATTTAGTTAATGGAATCATACTCCTGGTTTACTTTTATAACATTTTAAAAAATTATTTCTGTCCCACCAGTCTACCAGGCAGCAGCTGCCATACTGAGAATCTTTGAAGTGCTTTTATTTGAGATAA
Source organism: Pelecanus crispus (assembly GCF_030463565.1). Classification (NCBI taxonomy): domain Eukaryota; kingdom Metazoa; phylum Chordata; class Aves; order Pelecaniformes; family Pelecanidae; genus Pelecanus; species Pelecanus crispus. The sequence goes on from NC_134648.1 coordinate 51,477,115, forward strand.
GGTGGAATCATTGGAAAGGCAATCAGAAAGGCTCTGGCCCCTTCAAGGTGGTCACATTTTATATTCAAATGCTCCTTCATGTGGCATTTGGGTAAGTTGGTCATTTTGACTTCTATAAATCAACCCTAAAGCTGTAAGGTTAAGGAATCTACAATCCCTAGAAGAGTATTCTAAAACTGTTGCTTATGATCTGCACATGTCCTTGGAAAGCCTCATGTATATTAGGGCACCAGAAATTTTGAGGCATGGTGGAACACAGACAAAGGATTGGATTTGTACATCAAACAATATCTTCAACAGACTGGTTATGGAAAACAGAGTTTTTTACTGCCTTTGCTTGATATAATTTCCAAAATGTATTTTTCTGTGTCATCTGGGAAATCCCAAAGATTAGGCAAAGTGCAACATCATCTTCAGTTATAGCAAACAGACAGCATGTGCAGGTGCTAGCAGTGATGCAGGCAGAGAAGAAAAACACTGAAGGGGAATCTTTATCTGAATTGAGTAAGTGGGTGCAAGCAGGAGATGGACCTCCTCTATTGCTGCCTTATCTTGATGAAAAATGAAGAGAAAATGTGGCCTGCTCTTTCATTGAAAGGAAATGATATGATGTAAGTTATTATTTCTATTCTTCTATAGCTGCTGCTGTTATAGCAGTTGTATAAGCAGGGAGCATTTTCCATTTGCCCTAGCTTTCCCAATGTCCATTGGAAAGCTCTGTGTGTCTGTGTGCCTGTGTGCATTGTGCATCACTTGTTCTGCGTATCCTTTTATCATTATTATTATTTTCCCCTCCTTTTCTGTCCTCTTAAATTGTCTTTATCTAAACCCATGAGTTTTACCTTTTTTTTTTCTTGATTCTCTCCCCCATCCCACTGGCGGGGGAGTGAGCAAATGGTTATGTGGTGTTTAGCTGCCTGCCAGGTGCCCTGGTTTCAGCTGGGATAGAGTTAATTTTCTTCCTAGTAGCTGGTATAGTGCTGTGTTTTGGATTTAGTATGAGAATAACGTTGATAACACACTGATGTTTTAGTTGTTGCTAAGCAGTGTTTATACTAAGCCAAGAACTTTTCAACTTTCCATGCTCTGCCAATGAGGAGGTGCACAAGAAGTTGTGAGGGGGGCACAGCCAGGACAGCTGACCCAAACTGGCCAGAGGGCTATTCCATACCGTATGATGTTGTGCTTGGTATATAAACTGGGGGGAGTTGGCCAGGGGGCAGGGATCACTGCTTGCGGACTGACTGGGTGTTAGTTGGTGGGTGGTGAGTGGTTGCATCACTTTTTCTTGAGTTTTATTTCTCTCCCTTTTTGCTATTTTCCTTTTAATTACATCATTATTATTATTATTATTATGATCAGTTATTAAACTGGTCTTATCTCAACCCATAAGTGCTCTCACTTTTACTCTTCCAATTCTCTCCCCTCACTGTGGAGGGGAGGAGTGAGCAAGGAGCTGTGTGGTGCATAGTTGTCAGCTGGCGTTAAACCACGACACTGGGTTAAACCACAACATTTTTTTTGGCACCCAACTTGGGACTCAAAGGGTTGAGATAATGACAGATCTGACCAGAGTGTGTTAAAACAAATCTGTTATAAGCATTCATTATGTTAGTTTAGTAGTCGCTGGTTGTAATGTTGATTTATTTGCTCTCAGAGTTGTTGTGCTTGTTCTCAGCGTTGTGTTATGCAACCCCTTACTTGCTGTATATGTTCCTTGTTCTGCTGTTTATCTCCTCTGGGGGCGGGATTAAGGTTATCATTTTGCTGTACTGTGTAACACTGGCTTATGATGTGATAAAATTACTGGTGGAGAGACTAATCTGGTGTTTGTACTCAGCATTGCTGTCATCTCCGTACTTCGGGAACCATCTCTTGGGAACTATTAATAATTACAGTCTTTATCTTTTCTGAGAGCCAATTTATGGGGGAGACAAGGGGGGACACTTTCCCCCGCTCCTTCGCCTTCTCCTTCTCCTCCAGGCTAGTTACAATAGCTCTTAAGACTTTTGAATATCCTTGGGATGTTCAAACCAGCATGTTCCTATTGCTATGTCTCCTGAATGTGTTTCAAGTCTTGCTTAAGGTTAAACAACTATTTAAGAATACCACCCAGAGATCTGCCCCAAGGCTGGATAGTTATGAGTGGCAGGGTGTGTGGGATAGCATGGGCAAGTTCCTTGGACAGTGGGCACCTCCAGTGTTTTGGAACTTCACCCCTGAACAAATGCAGAATCCTGAAAAACTAGTAAAATATTTGGAAAAAGTATGCTGTCACCCTGGCAATTTCAGAGAAACACAAATCACTGCAGTGTGCTGGGGCCATGCCTACCGGGCCCTGTTCAACATTATTCAGTGCTCTGAAGGGGAAGAGAAGGTCTCTGGATCTGATGACAAGGTGACAGACACTGCAGCTACTCCAACACCGGCAACAGGCACTGTGGCTACTCCAACCCTAGTGACAGACACTGCAGCTACTCTAATCCTCCCGACAGGCACTGCAGCTGAACCAGAGAACCAACCTATGCTGGTATCAATTGCGCCTATACACAAGAAAAAGTATGGATGTGAAAGTCAGCTTGTTTAGTAAGGGAAGAAACTCCTACTAGGAAGGGGAAGGAGGAAGAAGTGGACGAAGCAGGCTACTCCAAAGCAGGGCCACCATGAGAAGAGGAGGAGGACGAGGCAAAACTCATAAATGAGGCGGTAACCACCTGATCACTATCACTGAGTGAGCTGCGAGATATGCAAAAAGATTTCAGCCATCATCCAGGTGAGCACATTGTCAACCTGGCTGCTCTGATGCTGGGATAACAGTGCAAGTAGCCTGCAATTAGAGGGTAGGGAGGCCAAGCAGCTGGTGTCCCTTTCTAGGGAAGGGACCATTGACAAAGTGATTGGAAAAGGGTCACAAGCCCTCAGTCTCTGGAGTTTCAGCAGTTCAAAGAGGGTATGCCCTACATCCCACCTGTATGGACCAGTATCTCAGCCATTAGGAGTAAGTGTTGCTCTGCTCAAGAGAGATTATATATTGGGTACACACCACAGAGTAAATTAAACAGCTGTCTGCCTTGTCTGGTCTTGGAGGACCTCTCTGTTGTGGGGTTGCTGAGGGTCAAAGAACAACAGGTGCCAATCGCTACCACAACAGTGCACCGGCAGCAATATTGCATGGACCGAGACTCCCTGATTCCCATCCATAACCTGATTCATTGACTGGAGAGCCAGGGAGTGATCAGCAAGATGTGCTTACACTTTAACAATCCCATATGGCCAGTGTGAAAGTCTAATGGAGAGCGGAGACTAACAGTAGACTATTGCGGCCTGAATGAAATCACGCCGTTGCTGAGTGCTGCCGTGCCAGACATGCTAGAACTTCAATACAAACTGGAGTCAACAGCAGCTGAGTCATATGCCACAATTGATATCGTTAATGCATTTTTCTCAATCCCTTTGGCAGCAGAGTGCAGTTTGCTTTCACTTGGAGGGGCATCCAGTACACCTGGAATCAACTGCCCCAGGGGTGGAAACATAGGCCTACCATTTGCCATAAAACAAAGTAAGGTCAAGAGACCTGCACAGGAGATTCAGTTTTTCGCAATAAAATGGCAAGATAGAGGTTGTCAGATCCCAATGGATGTGATCAACAAAATAACAGCTATATCTCCACCAACTAGCAAAAAAGAAACATAAGCTTTCTAGGTATTGTGGGTTTTTGGAGAATGCATATTCCAAATTACAGTTTGATTTTAAGGCCTCTCTATCAAGTGACCCAGAAGAAGAATGATTTCAAATGAGGCCTCGAGCAACGACAAGCCTTTGAACAAATTAAATGGGAGGTAGTTCATGCAGTAGCTCTTGGGCCTGTCCAGGCAGGGCAAGATGAAAAGAATGTGCTCTACACTGCAGCTGGGGAGAATGGCCCTACCTGGAGCCTCTAGCAGAAAGCACCACGGGAGACTCGAGGTCAACCCCTAGGGTTTTGGAGTCAGGGATAAAGAGGATCCGAGGCCTGCTGTACTCCAACAGAAGAAAAGATACTGGCAGCATATGAAAGAGTTTGAGCTGCTTTGGAAACGGTTGGTACTGACGCACAGCTCCTCTTGGCACCCCTACTGCCAGTGTTGGGCAAGGGGAGGGTTCCCTCTACACATCATGCAACTGATGTGGCATGGAGTAAGTGGGCTGCACTAATCACACAATGGGCTTGAATAGGAAACCCCAGTCATGCAGGAATCTTGGAAGTGATCATGGACTGGCCAGAAGGCAAAGATTTTGAAATATTGCTAGAGGAAGAGGTGATGCATGCTGAAGAGGCTCCACTATAAAATAAACTGCCAGAAAATGAGAAGCAATGTGCCCTGTTCTCTGATGGGTCCTGTTGTATTGTATGAAGGCATCAGAGGTGAAAGGCTGCTGTATGGAGTCCTCTACAAGTCGCAGAAACTGCTGAAGGAGAAGGTGAATTGAGCCAGTTTGCAGAGGTGAAAGCCATCCAGTTGGCTTTGGATATTGCTGAACAAGAAAAATGGCCAGTCCTTTATCTCTATACTGACTCATGGATGGTGGCAAATGCCTTGTGGGGGTGGTTACAGCAGAGCAACTCACAGCGCAGAGGCAAACCCATCTGGGCTGCTGCCTTGTGGCAAGATATTGCTGCCTGGGTAGAGAACCTGGTTGTAAAAGTACATCATGTAGATGCTCACGTACCTGAGTTGGGCCACTGAAGAACATCAAAACAACAAGCAGGTGGATCAGGCTCCTTAGATTGAAGCAGCTCAGGTGGATCTGGACTGGCAACATAAGGATGAATTATTATCATGGTTTAGCCCCAGCCAGCAACTAAGCACCACGCAGCCGCTCGCTCACTCCCCCTACCCCCATGGGATGGGGAAAAGAATCCGAGGAGTAAGAGTGAGAAACACTCCTGGGTTGAGATAAGAGCAGTTTAATAATTGAAATAAAGTAAAATAGTAATAATAATAACAACAATATAACAACAACAACAACAACAACAACAACAACATACAAAGCAAGTGATGCACAATGCAATTGCTCACCACCCACTGACCGATACCCAGACAGTTCCTGAGCAGTGATCGCTGCTCCCCGGCCAACTCACCCCAGTTTATATCCTGAGCATGACGTCATATGGTATGGAATAGCCCTTTGGGCAGTTTGGATCAACTATTCTGGCTGTGCCCCCTCCCAGTTTCTTGTGCACCTGGCAGAGCATGGGAAGCTGAAAAGTCCTTGACTAGCATAAGCAGTACTTAACAACAACTAAAACCTCAGTGTGTTATCAGCATTCTTCTCATACTAAATCCAAAACACGCACTATGCCTTCTACTAGGAAGAAAATTAACTCTTTTCCAGCTGAAATCAGGACAATTATTTATAGCTTGGTGAGCCCATGACACCTCAGGCCATCAAGGAAGAGATGCAACATATAAATGGGCTCATGATCGAGGGGTGATCTTGACCATGGACACTATTGCATAGCTTATCCATAAGTGTAAAACATGTGCTGCAATCAAACAAGCCAAGTAGTTAAAACCTCTCTGGTATGGAGGACAATGGCTGAAATACAAATATGGAGAGGCCTGGCAGACTGACCATATCACACTCCCACAAACCCACCAAGGCAAGCACCATGTGCTCACAATGGTGGAAGTAATCACCCGATGGCTGGAAACATATCCTGTGCCTCATGCCACCACCTGGAACACCATCCTGGGCCTTGAAAAACAAGTCCTATGGTGACATGGCACCCCAGAATGAATCGAGTCAGACAATGGGACTCATTTCCAAAACAAATTCATAGACACCTGGGCCAAAGAGCATGGCATTGAGCGGGTATATGACATCCCCTATCATGCACCAGCCTCCAGGAACATTGAATGATACAATGGGCTGTTAAAGACTACCCTGAGAGCAATGGGTGGTGGGACATTCAAACATTGGGATACACATTTAGCAAAGGCCACCTGGTTAGTCAACACTAGGAGATCTGCCAATCAAGCTGGCCCTGCCCAATCAAAATTTTACGTACTGTAGAAGGGGATAAAGTGCCTGTAGTGCATGTAAAAAATATGCTGGGGAAGGCAGTCTGAGTTATTGCTGCCTCAGGCAAAGGCAAACCCATTCATGGGATTGCTTTTGCTCAAGGACCTGGGTGCACTTGGTGGGTAATGCAGAAGGATGGGGAACTCCCATGTGTACCTCAAGGAGATTTGATTTTGGGTGAAAACAGTCAATGAACTGAACTGTATGATGTTAATTGCTGTATAATACTGTATGTCATCACTTTTATGGTTGCTATATGCCATATTGGTGGTATTACAGTAAGAATCACCCAAATCAATAATTAATTTTGATGAATCCAAGCAAAGTGCAGACCACATACCATCTCTCCTGCCCCAAAAGACTGTTATGACAGATGGATCCCACAGTAATGAACTCAATGGACACTTTAGAGGGATGGCCCATAGACTAAAGGAACAATATATGTGATTATATATCAAAAAAGGTGGTGATTAATTGGGATGTATTGGAAAGTGTGGGACCTGGTTATGACATAGGTGGTATAGAATAAAGGGTAGCTACTGTCCTGGTTTTGGCTGGAATAGAGTTGATTTTCTTCCTAGTAGCTGGTATAGTGCTGTGTTTTGCATTTAGCGTGAGAGTAATGTGATAACACACTGATGTTTTAGTTGTTGCTGAGCAGTGCTTACACTAAGTCAAGGACTTTTCTGCTTCTCATACTGCCCTGCCAGCGAGGAGGCTGGAGGTGCACAAGAAGATGGGAGGGGACACAACCAGGACAGCTGACCTAAACTGGCCAAAGGGATATTCCATACTATGTGACATCATGATAAACAAAAAAACTGGGGGGATTTGGCCAGGAGGGTGCAGCCACTGCTCAGGACTTGGCTGGGCATTAGTCAGTGGGTGGTGAGCAATTGCATTGTGCACCACTTATTTTGTACATTCTTTTGTCATTATTATTATTTTCCCTCCCTTTTCTGTCCTATTAAATTGTCTTTATCTCAACCCATAAGTTTTACCCTTTTTTCCAATTCTGTCCCCCATCCCACTGGGGAGGGGGCAGTGAGCGATCGGCTGTGTGCTGTTTAGCTGCCTGCCGGGTTAAACCATGACAGTAACAAAGAAAATGCTAAAGCCAAATAATCTGCACAGGGCTTTAAGTTTGTGAAATCACTATAATTAGGAGAAATACACACCACTGCAGTGGGTGTCTCTTTTTTTCCCCTCAATTATGTTTAATGAGATAAGATGGGCTTTCAGCTAATGATAACATGGGATTGTTCAAACACTCATGATTAATTAGCTGAGTATAACTGAAGATACGTATATACTTAGAAGTCAGAAGAAGAATTTTGTTTTGAATGTGACTATTAAATTTCAAATTATTATGACAACAAGAAGAAACATCCCAGTAGTCATTTTGCTCCAGTGTGGTTAAATGTAAAAAAGACACCAAATTTTTCATTGTGGAGAAGAGCAGAAATAAACACAGTAGTGAACTGCCTTCCACAAATTTTGTATTGTGAATATAAAGACATACTAAAGCAAATAACTTAGAATTTTGTAATAATCTGGAAGGTGTTTGTACATAAGAGAGGGATTTTTTATACAGTATTTGCAAATACAGCAGGAAACAGCTAAAGATGAATATTAGAAAACATTTTTTTTAGCATTGGGATCATATAGGGTATGAGACTGAGTCTCTGAAAGGAAGAAAACACAGCTGGACCTTTCAAACTGAGCTCGGTAAAACAGCAGAGAATATATTCTATGATTCGATATAGTGGGAACCATGGCCTCACTGCCTCAAAGACAGGAGATACGACCACCCAAGTACAGATGAGTGAGGCATACAAGCATGCAGCACCTATCTGGCCTCTATTATGCTTTCTTTTCCAGCTCTCCCATAGTTTTAAACAAATGATAGGGTGTGGTGGTATTGTTGGTGCTTAGTTCACTTAGTTCAAAGTTTCACAGGTCTTCAACTGCAAGATTCAAGTCTTTAGCCTTGCTGAGAATTGCTCAGTTCAATGCATAATTTTGAACAGTGGGAGAACTGTCAAAAATGTTTTTCTAATAACGTTGTGATGATCTAATCTCCAAGGCTATCTTAGTCCCAGAATGTGTCAGATTATCTTTGTGGGTTGCTCTGATTCATGTTAGCTTGGAAAGGCACCATTATGCCAGCCTTGGTTGGCAGGAGCTTAGCCATATCACCTCTCAACATGCCCTTTATTATCAGGAGGTCAGGAGTTGGAAAGGAGTAAGCTTGTAGATGGCTAAGTGGCTGTCTGCCATATAGCTAAGCTAGGAAAAGAAGAACAATAACAAAGAATAACCTTGAGTCCACAATTCAGGCACACCGTGCAAGTCCTGTTCCCCAGCATTTTGTAATCTGCTTTGTCTTTTACACCTGTGGAAATTCATTCTATTACAGTGTGCAGTAGTAGAAACATTAGAAAAAAGAATAGAAAAAGGAGATGCAAATAGCAATAATTTGCCCAGGTGTTCAAAGCAACACACTGCCCAATAGAGAATCAAGCCGTTAATTCTCATACCAAGGTAAACCAAAAACCTCCATGCTGGGTATTCAGACCCTACACAGGAGTCAGACCTTTTTTAAAATTCTAAGGCAGTGGGATTCAGACTTTGAAATGGACCCAGGAGCACTGTAAGACATTTGACAACCAGGAACTATAGTCGCAGTTTAGCCCATGTGCTTAAAATGAATGTGCACTGTTATTTACTGAATAGCCCATCAGTGTATGCAGATGTTTACAACAGGCAAGACATGCCAACAAATTACCAGACTGTCTCTTAGGGGGACATTCCAGCAATTTCTGATTTCTGTGTTTGCTTCAGCCTTTCCAAAGTGTTCCATGCATATTCCTCCTTTTCCTCCTCTCTCTTTCATATCCCTTTTAGGAACTTTTGAATGTAATTTCCTGAAATACCACATTCATTATCACCTCTGGCTAATTCCTCCTGTGACAATCCATTGCGTTTATAACTTGGGACTTTACACTGTTCGTATTTGTTACAGTCCTCCGACTGTTCACTTATCAATGCTGGATGCACCAACCCACTTATTCACCATATACCTGAGTGACTACAAAACCCCCATTTTCTTTGGTGAGGGGAGGGAATTCAGGTGGTGCTGTTCTAGCAGGCGAGGGCTTCCTTTGCCTCAAGAGAAATAAAGTAAGCTTGAATGAGAAGTGCATTACAAATTCACTCTATGGGAGACAAACTGACTTAGCAAATAAAGACTTTCATCTCTAAGTCACCAGTTCAAGGTCAGATTCTGGTGCATGTCAATAGGGACTTAAAAGCTTTACCACCCTGTGTCTGCTCTGCAGTTTCAAATTTAAAGAAATGACAGTCTCAGGCTAGTTTCTCATAAACACCACCACCGCTGTCACTGCTAATTGGGCACTTGCTGGAAGCATTGGCAGAGAGGCAAAAAGACTGAATGAGCCATTGACATTGAATTCACCTCTCATTGCCACATGTTCAGTGAGGCTCTTTGCTGCTGATTTTGTGCTGGCTGTGTGTCCGGTAGAGGTAGATCTAGCAGAGTCTCTTCTTGCCCTCTTATCTTGCTCTGGGAACACAGCTCTTTAAAAACTGTGTTTGCCTTTTATAGCTAATGTGTCACCACCTAACATAATTTTGAAGGAGGTAATCATCAAAGAGTAAGAGGCAGGAACCATGGGAAAATTTTGGCTTAATGTCAAGAAAAACTTTTGAGAACAATATACTATGATTTTACCAACCTGTGTCTGACACAATCTGGCTGACTCAAACTCTAGATGAATCCCAAAATATCTAAGGCTTGAAATAAAATAGTAACACAGCCTTTTGAAGCAAGGCCTACTCCCATTCATCTTGTTATGAATAAAGATGAAACTTCTGGAGCATGTTCTGAACTGTAACTATTCCCCAGGAGGTGTCTTCTCTGTCTGCTGTTTTTCTCTAATAACAATCCAAACTTATCAGCTCTCTCATTATCCCCGCCCCCCCCAAGAAGAAAAAAGAACCCAAGTCCCTCCAAAGTCAAAAACACAGGTCTACTTTTAATTTTATGATGAAAATCACTACCTATTACATTTTGCATATTAAAGACAGAAGCAAATTTAAACTCAGAATTCAGGATTGCTCAGAACACGTCTGAAGCTTTAAAATTCTGTATAATTTATTTGTAGAAGAACTTATTTTTACAAACACTTTTATTAATTAGTGAAATTAATTCCTCAGGAGAGGCAAAATCCTAAGTATCCAAAGCTCAAAGTCACATTTTAACTCTAAGGTTCCTGATTGTTCAGCATTAAATAATTTTATAATATACATGGAAAAACTGTTAACCAAACATTAAGATAACTTTCTAAGTAAAGGGCTTCCTAGACCAGCCAACAGAAAGTAGAAAGGATAGGAAAACATCTTGTGTCCTCAGGTCCCATGCTCTTGCATTTGAGAAAACATCTCATTCAACTTCAGTCTTCACATCCCTAATTTTTTTTCACACAGAGACTCCTGCATAGGATCTACTCTGACTACTGTTTTGTGGGAGGTGGGCTGGGGAGAGAAATCAACAAAAACAAAGAGTGGAGGATTTTTGTTAGGAAGGAGAATCAGGGAAAGGTTTACTTTCTGACTTCCAAATGGCTTTAAACAGGAGTTCAGCACCATGTTTTCGAAGACTGTATGGACTAAGGAGTTGACCAAGACTCAGTCTGCTAAGCTGGTATGAACAATTTGCTGCCTTCAGCTTTCAATCTGTCCTGGCCAGAGACAAATGGGGCAGAAGAATAAATGTGTGTCAGCCTCAGGTGTGCATCTGACAGTTCAGTTTATTAGTTTAGGGCAGTGGAGGTGGCCTTGCAGTTATGTGTCACCCTGTAAATGACAATGGCTGAGGAGTGGGGACGTACCGTGTTCTGCCAGCCCTGAGAAGCTATGGCAATTACCAACAGAGAGACAGGGCAGACCACTTACAAAAATGTTCTTGACCTATCCGTAGCAGTCATTTATTCAGTCAGGCTGCAACTGAACTGAGTTTTTGAAGGTATATTTGGAGTTTAGGCATCTTTATGGTATTTGCACTTGCATGCTTAAGTTCTTGTCCAAAGTTAAATAATTTTCAGGGTGTTACCTTCCTGGTACTTCACCATGTACTTATGCAAGGTGTTATTTCAAACACAAGGTAGCTTTGCTGCAGCAACTTCTGTCTAATAATATAGTATATATTCTACCAGATGGATTTTTCTTGATCTTGGGATAAATACAAATTTGCTGATAATTGCTGAATGACACTGCTTTTTCTGTATCTGTTGGCATGTAGCAGGTTCATGGATCTATTCCATTGTTGTAGCTGTGTCTAGTGTAAATGGAAGCTAATGCACTCTGTATATATAGTACACAGCTACATGAGAAAAACAAAAGGTTAATTTATTTTGAACTTGGGGACTATGCCATGAGTATGAATTTGGCATCCTGTCTCAGACAGCAAGAAAGAATAGTTTTTCTTCTGACATTACTATCCAAAATCCAATAAGGAGATCATTCCTGTACAGAAGCCAAATGGATGCTACACAAGTTGTAGATACTTTATCAAAATCATAACACTTTTCCTTTTCAGTCATAGTAGGAAAATTTCTTAGATTTGACCTCCTTTCACATCACTCCTTTTCCTTGGTTTGTGGTCAGCCTCTGGAATTCAGTGTTACAGGAATTCAGCAAATCTCATACAGTGGGGGAATTTTTAAATGCTGCACTATGTGGACTGACAAAGGCAATCATCTTCCTCACCAGCTTCATACACCAGTAGCATACTCCACTGAGACCAGTAATAGTATAGTCTCAATTGCTCAATGTGTTCTAAAGCAGAAATAAGTCATCCTGGAAAGCCGTTTTGAGAATGGAACATAGTTTTGATAATTCTAAAAGAAATATTAACATATGATCAATTTTGAGTTCGTGTAGGTTGACATTATTAATCACTAGATAGCAGGAATGAGCTGTTAAGAAATACAGCTGATACTTACATTGCTTGCATAAGGACTAGATTTCCACTGTGTTTAAAACTATGTTCTCAGAATTTTGATACCTGGGTACACCTTTTTTCTCAGGTTGGCAGCACCCAGCAGATCTCTTTCCCTGATTTTGCCCAGCACCTCTGGAGAGCAGCCTTATGGAGAACCGTCTGCCCTGCCACATAGTGTCTGCCCTCAGCTCTGTGGGCTGTTCCCTCCAGTCAGAACTGGATGGGCAGAGGGCTGCAGCCTCCTTTGCACCTTTTGGCTGTTCTTGCAGGGTGCTGGTGTGCTACAGCCATCCAGAGGGAATTCTTGGTTTATGTGATATATCACATAGTGAGGTCCTGTCCACAAGCAGGGATTTTAAGTACTGCATCAAAGTTAGTCATGCTCATGATTTTATAACATTTTATGCAAGTATTTTATCAGAAAGCCTTGTAAAATATATTTTTCCTCTCTTCTGAAAGTGTCAGATATCACTCTCCTTATTTAATAATGAAGAAGAGATTTTGACATAGCGAATCAGTGTCAGAGAAGATGGAAGCCCTGAGTAGTAGAATCTAATTTTCTGCTCGAAACCTTCTCTCAGATTGGTTTGCATTAGAAGAGCTAAAGACTTTTCTCTGTTTTGACAGGGCACCCTCACTTAACCTGCAGTATGAGTGAAGTGGCAGTCAGATCACTCTTCAGTGTGAATATTAATAAGAACATTCATAATAATCCTTCCCTTTGACAGTGGAACGGGAGCTAAAGTCCAACAGCAGGATCAAACAGGGTGGCATGGTGCATGCATCAAACCATCTGGCTAATGCATAGCTCAAGGAAATGAGCCAAAAGATTTCAGTCAAAACTCTTCACTGGAACAGTAATAACCCATGAGACCCTTTTTCCTAAAAACCCTGGAGGCAGAACAAAATATCCTGTCAAAATGCATCAGTGCAGTGGAGCAAGACAACCAAAAACTTCAGACAGTGCATAAGACCATATGAAGGTGTTTATATATTTCACAAATAATTTTTCCTACTCTTTGTTTCTCTCTCTTTCCCTCCCCTGCCCTCTGTGCCTTCTACCTTCACACACAGACTAAGTCTGGCTCTAACAGCTCCTTAATTTATTCAATTCAATCTATCTTTCATTTAAAAACAGCATTTGTTCTGAAACTTTATTTTCTTTTTACGCTTTGCATGTTTGTTCACTGTTGTGTAAGTAACTCAGTTGCTGAACTGACTCCTATCATTTCCCCCATCTGCTGGGAAGGAAAAGGCAGGTTTTCTAAAAATTTATCTGCTCAAGATGTCTTTCTGGATCTTGAGGCTTAAATACAAATCCAACTACTTTTTGACAATGTTCTCTGCTGATGGTCAAAGTGGTTCCTCAGCACTGATATTGGTCATGATATTGGTACACCTCTGGTGGAAGAAACATGAGCTTCTTGGTGTAAATAACTGAGCTTCCTCTGGCAGTCTTAGTCAAATTGCTATGGTCTGAATAGCCCAGATAATGAGTCACCAGCCGGTTCTAAGATGCAATACCACTGGACACATTGTTGGGGTGGTAGGAGGAGACAGACGGTGGCCAGCAGCCTCCAGAGCTCCCAGCATGGCATTATGCCCCTAAAAATGCTAAATGTACAACTTTACATATAGACCTCAGTGTTCATTAATGCACAGTACTGTTTTCAGTTTGCAACTAAGACACATTCAGTAGCCTTTTAACACATTAGGTGACAGAGGCCAGATGAGGATACACTGGACTTTAACTGCTGCAAATCTAATCACAAAGAATAAACTTGCAAATTCCAGTCTTTCTCCATTAATCATTGCCATGTGCAGACTGGCATATTGAAATAACATAGCAGATTAAGACAAAAGTGTTCTGAAGGAATTTCATTACGAGAGTTCAAGATTAGAACAGCCAATGCAGGTCAAATTCAGGGTGGTGGTGCATGGACAATGCATGCTGAGAGAAAAATCTGAATATCCAGATTGTACTGGAAATGGGAAAGGATAAAGACAGATTCTTAAGTTTCAAATCCAAAGTCCTGGTGCCAGTGGGAGTTTTGCAGTATTGTTATCTCCATTAAGTTTTAGGAGCAAAGGGTGTAAAGTGGAAAATTTTCTGAGGTAGACATATCACTGCACAACTGATTGCCATATGCTGCTGTAAGATGCAAGAGAGACAGACCTGGGACCTGCAATCAAGCCATACTACAGTATGATCTAAAGGGAGACTGAATGCTGATCTGGGAGCCATGGAGTTCCTGCTTAGCTGAATTCACAAACTGGGGCAGAAGACTTAATATTTTGCTGGAATCAGTCTGTGAGAACAACTTTTTCTGAAAAAGAGATATATCCATAAGATCTTCATAACATTAAAAGAAAATTCTACTAGTGAAAAGTTAGGAAAGCATTCTGCACACATTTTGAAGACTGGTTTTAATTTTTAACAGAAAAAAACCCTAATATGAGTGTTTTGTTTAAAACCAGAAGTGGTTTCAAAGATCCTCAAAGTATTTTTATTGCTGAAATATCTCAAGCAGCTTTGCAAAACAACTAAAAACCAGAGATATTTTTTGAAGGAGTTTTCTATCCACCAAAGGTTCCTGAGCTGAAATGTAGTGGTATTGAAAAGATCACTGATCTTTGTGTTCTGGATGAAATCTATTTAATATTGCATTTACAAAGGTAGGGCTTTCCTTCTTACACTTACTGAAGTTTTCATGAGAATGATTATGTTTCCAGGGCAGTTCATGTTGTTTGTGGCTAAAACCTGCAAGTTCAGAAAAAGGTGGGAGGTTTGGAGAGGTTTTGGGTTTTGGATTTTGGGTTTTTGTTTCAGATTTGCTGCAGCTTTTTCAAGAGTTCTTACCCTTGTTCATTGTTGGGTGTTTTTTTAACCCTAAAGTAGAAATAACTTTAGATTGAAAGCATATGTCTCCTCTTTACATGGGGAAAATATAATGTTGACTATCTCACACTTACTTTAAAATTTTGTAAGTTTACACATAGTAGTTCAGCAACCTAGTCTAGAATCACAAACCTTGTCTTGTTTAATGTTTTTTATTAAAAACGTTCCCTACTATGACTTTAAACACTATTTTTTAGCATCTTATTATCCAGTACTGGATTATCACTGTTAATAAAGTTGCTACTAGGACTACTACTACCACTACTACTATTTTGGAACCACCAGCAGTGTGCAGTTGGAATCAGAGTGTTTTTTTCTTGGGAGTTCAGCACAAACAGTCAAATTCCCCAAAAAGGTCACACAAATGAAAACTAAGAGTAGACCATGTATCATTAACACAAAGTGCGCAACTCCCGTGTTGTTCATGTAGTGAACAACTTTCTCAAATGGAATTAAAACCCCACACTTTACCTGAAGAATCTTTAGGGAAAAATCACTATCCCCAGCTTCGCATGTATTTTCTGTTATGTATTCTCCAGTTCATCTCAAATGGACATTTATAATGAATTGCAGTGAAATGTTTAAAAAGGCTCCTATTATCACTTTTATTCTATTTCACTACATCATTTTTTTTAGCCAGTTCACAAACCTCTGATTTGTATACTCTGAATTAATCATAATTTCATGCCTAGTCTGAAGACACTCAATATTTAACAGGCTTTTGCAATCTGCGTCAAGATCAGATTTTGTAATTCTGACAGTGTTTCAGAAAAAGAAAATATGTGTTGTGAGAGAAATATAACTAGTGTTCAGTCACTAAAAATGCCAGTCTATCCCTACCATTTTCATACTTAAAAAACTTAAAAATTATTGTAAAAAAAGTTTCTGTTAGCTAGTGAACATATCAAGATAGTCTAAAAACAAGATCACCATATAAACCTCCTGTATGGACGTGTGGCACCATTTTCATAAATTAAGTGCTGACATGATGAAATTCTTGTAATTCTGAAACTGTTTTGGCAAATGAAAAAAAGTGCTGGAAAACATTTCATTCACATCCTTCAAAATCAACTGATGACCTTTCTATATCATATATTTCTCTATTATGCAGTATTTGAGTGAGGAAATTTACCTTTTTATTGTCATATTTTATTCTTTTGTATATAGAAGAATGTATTCTAAAGTGAAAATTAGTAATATCTGCTGCAAATAATGATGGATCACCAAAGTTCAAACTGTTTGAGACTAGTATAATTTTTATGCTTTATTCCTATAAACTCACAGTGCTTTTTTGAACATAATCAAGCTGAAATAAGCTCAATCCAATCAGATAATGTTGATATTTGTATGGTTTTAAAGTATTAGTGGCTGCAGAGAACAAGTTGTTCTATGAACAGTGAAAATAATGAAATTTAAATTCAGAAGGACTTGTGTTCTATGTCCCTACACAGCCCGTCACCACCACACGCTCAGTTTCTTACTTGTCCCTTTCCCAGTGCTTTCAAAATCACTTGAATACCCTATAAGCAATAGATAGGGACAAGCATTAGGGAAAATAACCTGATATTTTAGTTGTATTTATGCTGATGGACTGGCATATATTGTGATGCATATATTGCCTGATTAGCTAAATTCCCAGACAGAACATATAGCTGTAAAAGTCATGCATCAGTTTTTTTCTACAGCAGAACTAACCCCTCTCCTATCATGAGGCAAGTTGTAGCAAAATTGCTTGTGAAGGTCTGTAGAAATATGGATAGAGGAACAATTGCAAAGGCTTATTTCTTTGCTAATTATTTTCTGACTCAAAAAAAAGAAGCTGATATATTAATTACAAACCACAAAACTTTTACCTTACCTACTATGATTTTAGTTATGGGGAAATAAAGAAAACACTGTTACATTTTCTGTTGCAACCAAGTGAACTACATAAATGACTGCAGATAAAAGCGTCACATTTTTGCTGTTTCTGCTGTGATCATCACCTATAATCTGTATTCTCACATTTATTAGTCATAAAGTTTCAAGGCTGTTGTTCTCTCTGTTTACAGTAGAATTATTTCATGTGTCTCTTATCCATGGCAATCTAACATTAGAAACAGATACACTGTTTTCACATAGAGTAAGTATTTTGTAACTACTGCTGTCCTTAGTAAGTCATTAACAGTTTTTAAGCTACCCTTCTGAAAAGTTTTTTCTTTGTTTTGGGGAGTGAGCCTTGACTTGATGGACTATCATAAAACCAATCACTATGTATGTCTTGGATGTATCTAAATGAATTCAGAATTCATCAGTCAAGAATCAAGCTTAGATCAGGATGATCCTATCTCTTCTGTACTCACAGCAGACCAATAGATACTAGTGTTATGGCCAATATAGCTGATACTTGTTTCCTGATAAATACAAGGGATGAAATTGCCTTTAGACATTAAGAAAATCATCATAATAACCATATATAAGGTAATCCTAGTTGCAGTTCCTTTGGGAAGGCTAGATTGATTCTTTTTGCATTTTGTTATTGGTTTCAGTCATGTCTTCTGGAGTTTGTAAAATGATTAGGAGCTTTTGGTTTTAAAGCTGTTGTATAAATGCAAACTACTGCTTTTTTTAATAAAAAATGGGTTCTCTTGGCTGAAACATACACTGAGAACAAGATTTAATCAACAGTTACATTACTTGTTTGACTGATTGATTCAGCTTTCTTCTTACTCATACAGTGAATGAAATAATGGATGTCTCTTAAAATAGGGAACAGAAAGATACAGAATCAGTGAAAGGAATAGGATACAACCTCTTAAAGGAAGGATGGCCACCCTACACGCTCATACTCCTGTCTATCCCACACTGCCTGTAGTTTGACTTTTCTCAGACAAGGCAGACTTACTTTCCTGAACCTCCCTTTGAAAATATTCCCTAAGAGAGGGATCCTTGTTCTCTGGTAGTAGTCATATCTTTTAAAGTAGTCTGGTCTCCTTTTTTTCTGTGAATCTGCAAATGTAGAGGCTCAATCAACAATGTAGCTCTACTGTAGGATGAGGCATTATCGTCATACATCTGAAGAAATGTCTACACATCTTTCACAGGCAAAAGTGTCTGCCTATGGTCAGAGCCAGATAGATGCTGTTTGAGTGGCAGTGGGCAGATGCTGATGCTGTCAGGCCTGTGCATGGGCACAGTGATATTGTGATGCTCAATCCACCCATCTCGGATGAACATTCCCTTGCCAGCCAGAGAAAGCACCTGCCTCCCCCTGCTCCTCCTGTCTGTGGAAGCAGGTCTGACTCGTGGCATGGTCAGAACCACAGCTTTGGTTTATTGTCTTTATTTAAACCAATGGGAAATGAAGAAAAGCTGAATGGCCAGATCTTGTTTGCATGTTAGTTATAACACAGTTAGAGCTTTTCTTGGTTTAAAAGTCTAAGATTTAAAACCGAGTTGAGGCCCTGTTTTTTGGCCTGGTGAGAACAACGTAGAACTTCATAGAACGTTGGTTCTTCCCTGAAGCTGCTGAAAGACACGGTCCTTCTACCGGATGACTCAACTGGGTTCTGGCAGGGAGTGCTGATCGCTACTGAACTACAAATACAAAATGACAGTGAAATAGTTACTGATGAGAGAACACTAATAATGAAAAATAACAACTAGTGGGGCTGTGGAACAACAATGTTGAGCAGAAATGCCAGTAGATTTGCCCTATAAATGAGCATTATGATTTTTTAGAGGGCTTGATAATAGCTTTTGCAGAAACTGCACATGAGTTTAGGACAAAAGACTGATGGGCTGAACAGTTAGACTACTTTGACCCTAAGATTCCAGCTTGAGATGTGGCTTCTGTTTTAGAAGCTTGAGGTCAATGGCCTGATGGCCCTTGATAGGTACAACAAATACCATAAATCTTTCAGTGGAAACCAACTCCTTTTCCATAGAAAAACCTAATGCATATGTTTTTGAACTACAATTTTTCCTCATACTATTCGAAATATTGTATAAAATAATCAGAATCTTGCTCACAAAAAATTGTCCTCATCTTGCTCAGGAGCAGTTATTTACAATTACCTTTCAATGCCTATGACTTTGGGCAATGTTTTCTTGTAGCTTCAAGCCTGAAACAAGATTTTGATCTACAGTTTCTATATTGATATTACACATTGCCATTACACAAAACAACTGTATCTCTATGGCACTTCTTTGAACTAAATCACTTTATTATCGTTCATAATTGACTGGCCTTATTATTGTCATTGGTTTGGAAACGTAAGTGAATTTGTTTGGCCTGTCAGTATCAATGTAAGATATTTGTCTGTATGGAAGCTGAGGAAGAGGTGGAAAACAAAAAGGGAGCCTAAGTGAAAAGTCCAAGTTTGTCTGGTAGTTTTTATTTGCTTTCATTCTTTTTTTCTTTTTCATTTTTTTTAAGTTCTCTCTGCATTTTTTCTTAAGCCACATAATACAAAGTAGAATAAGAAACAGGTTTTTTGGTTAATTTTTTTTCCCCCTAAAAGTACAGGTTCTAGAATATATGAAGTTTGTAAATTTTTATCAGTTTTATTGAGTTCATCATACCAGAAAGAAAAAATGGTGACAGTTTAGTATGTCTAAATGTTTTGAACAAAGATTTTTTTTTTTTTTTTAAATTTGAAATTCCCTTGTGTTTATTTTCACTCCTTTAATCCTGGAATCCAAGTGTTTTTTTTTTTTTTTTTTCAGGATAAACTAGATTTTTAACTGGATATATAATGAAAACCTTTTGACTTTTTGTTTCACCAAAAAATTTCCATAACACTATTTCAGTTTAGCTATTTTTTCTTTTTTTTTTTTAGCCACTCTAATTAGAAAAATTTATCAATCGCACAGCTTTTGTGAAAGGGGGGGGAGGGTAGAAGACTTACGGAAACATAATATTACAGTATAATGTAACAGACTTCCTGCTGTACAAGTGTTATATATTTTAGATAAAATATGTGTTATTTATTTTTCCTGTGGTGTATGGCTTTGATATCACCACCTCATCAATAGTCCCAACAGATGGGTAAAAACAACCCATCATGCAGTCATTTTGGCAGGTTAGGTACCAGATAACACAAACTGTTTAGAATAATTCCAAACCATATAACCAATGGATCCTCTCAGTGTCAAACCTTCCTGATTGAGAATCTCCTTTCTATTCTTCCTAAGAATTTTATTCACAACCAGAAGAGACGCACCTACTCTGACCTTCATCAAAGGGCACATTCATGGCCTTTAGCCTACCCTCAAAACACAGTTTTGGAAAAGAGGAAAAAAGTAAGCTTCTTCCCAGGTTGCCATCATTGTTTTGACAATCTCTTTGAGTTCTAGGGCATCAGAAAATTGCTGAGAGGTTGAAATATAGATAACAAAATAGTATGAGAAAGGTGATTTTTTAGGAGAATACTGTGTATAATTGGTTAAAAAACTATTTCCTGATGTGCAAATTATTTTACAAGCTCTGTTCTTCTGTAGCTAACTATTGCCCTACCTCTTTGTAATCTCAAGCTTTCAAGTTCCAAACACATATAGTCATAAAACCACAAAACATGTCACCAGGCACTTACCAGCTATCAAAGCAGACCTGGTAACTCCTCCAAAGAGCTTTACTCCAGTTCCAGCCTGCCTTCTGTACCATGGATTGTAGATGCTACTTGCACAATCCCTGAGGAATCTCATTACTGGAGCTGAGCTAGAATATTTTAGTCTAAACAAACATGGCAAACTGCACTGTCTTTATAAATAAAATTATCCTAGTCAGAAAGCTGTCCTATTACTTCAGAAATATATGTTGAAAAGCTGATTAAATTCCTTCTGTCTTTTCCATTGGAGCTCTCCAAGGAAGAGTGTCTCTCCTTGCACAGAGGCCAGCCAGCTCAGCAGCCACATTTAATTCCACATCGCTTTTTCTTTGATGTGGAGTGACAAGCAATGGGTTTTGGCTGCCATACAAGATGAGGAGGATTGCGTTGTGCTTGTCAGTAAGGTGAGGAAGTTTGCATGCAAAGGCAGGCTGGGCATTTCAGTAGCCTGAACAGGACCACGGGGACAAGCGCTTCTCACTGCTTTTGGTTAAGCCCTTATCAGTTGTAATTGAAGCCTAGTTAGAATTGTGAATTACAAAAACATTAAAATTAAGAATGGTAAAACCAAGTTCTACCTTTCTCTCCTGTGGGACAAACACAGACCAGGAATTTTCTGCTCTGTGAATGTGAATTCTGACAGAAAAAAGAAGTTCCAGAAATATATACAATTGTATCTTCTGCCCATGAACCTTAAGGTTGGGGTTTTTTTTTCTTCTTATTGATTGCTTGTTTGCTCATTGTTCAGGCAGTTCCATAACAGGATGATAGCATGGTGCTTCAAAGGGGTGAAGATAAGATGCTTCCTGACAAAAAAGCAAGTGGAACCACTGTAGCATTCTTACATCTGGTGGTGGTGGGGTGTGAATAAACCTTGCAGAAAACTG
Organism: Pelecanus crispus; assembly: GCF_030463565.1. Classification (NCBI taxonomy): domain Eukaryota; kingdom Metazoa; phylum Chordata; class Aves; order Pelecaniformes; family Pelecanidae; genus Pelecanus; species Pelecanus crispus. The sequence continues at coordinate 51,498,580 of NC_134648.1, forward strand.
GGAGATATTTACTGGAGCGAATATAGAAAAGAAAGAGAAGAGTCTCAGTGGATGAACTGAAAGAAGTTTTCAGTCATAGGCAGCTGTCACAATTTTAAATTGAAATTTTAGGTCAAACGGGTATCCCTTTAAAGTTATAAATCTACAGTCACAAGTCTCCACTCTCCTCAGACAGGGCAAATCATGTTACACTCTACCTCACAGGCAGGCAGGATATGGATTTAAAGTTATGGTTAGCCAATTCTTGTTCATTTATTGCCCTGTGACACTTAGTAAACATTCCAAGTAAAGAACTGTACAAGTGTAATTATATTAACAGGCTCCAGGCTCATCTAAAGTTATTCCCTTTGAGCTAGAGCACTGGATTCCCTGAACAGATTTTGCTTCTCCGGATGAGTTTCAAAGCAGATTCATTATCAAACATCTGTCAGGGTCACTTTGAGTATGATGTGAGTATTAGAATTAAATAAACATTGGAAAATCAGACACAGATGTGCAAACAGGTCTTTTCTCTGTTTTTTAATGGAAATCAAAGTTTTCTAGTTTTCTTAAATGGTAAGGCCTTACACTTTGGTGTATTTCTTTTCATCCTGTCAGGGATGGGATTTTTATAGATATTTTTGTTTGCTTTTCTGTTGTTTCTCATTATTTTCAGTACTGATTTTGCTACCCTTTGACAGGCAGATGGAATGAGACACTGGCTGCCAGATGTTTATGGAATAGCTTGAATCAATAGAAGACACTGCAGACCCTTTTTCATGAGCCCAGCTGCGACGTGCATGTGTAGTATAAAGGGAAACTTAGGCTCTTACTTTACCTTGTTTCCTAAGGCAGTTTCATAAGTCTGTTAGACTTGAGCATCCAAATTTGTTGAGATATCGTATGAATACAGGAAAGTTGGAATGAGGCTTTCAAACAGTACCAAGAGTGGCTTTGAACTCCAGTAAGCATGGAAGAATCTTTTAAGACCCATGGAGAATTTATCTGAGTTGGCATCTCCAGGCACAACGCAGATGACTAATAGAAGTCCAGACTCCTTCTAAGAGAATGCCTTTGTATTAAACCATATCTTTGCTAACACACAAGCACTGCAGAGATGGTAGAAGACAGCTGTGAGGTTATTTCTGAACCTTCTCTACAATTTCAGATGAAGGCATGCAAACTCCTGCACAAGAGGTAGATATTCCCCATGAGTACAATTGTATAAAATTTTATTTTGCCTCTATTTGCCTTTTTCTATGCTATTATTCTAAGGATTTTCCCCACATGTATTCACAAAATTATATAGCGCATATATACGCAGTCATTGTTTTAAAGTGAATATGGTTCAGTTTTGGGCAATTTTAGCAAACTCTTAAGACTTGAAATAAGTCCTATATCTGCACTTCTATCATAAACTCAACAAAAGATATCACTTAACATCCCAACTAGGTATTTGGTTTCCTATAGGAGGAAAAATATACTCCTAGCGTTTTCATCCACACTACTTTCTTCAAAATAAAAGTAAACTTGAATATTTTTCATATTCCTTTGAAAATGTAAAACAGCTTTAGCCAACTGGCTATGTTTATTTTACATATCTCTACCTACTGCAAGCTGCAATACATCAGGGAAGCAGTTGCGATGGAGAAAGTTCTTGAAGTCACAGTACAGAAATTTGCAATTGGTAATACTGGTACTTTGCAATGGAAGATAATATTAAGATGATGTCTCTGCTTCTGTGTCAGTCTTTATATATCGGCTAATAAGGCTGATGTGATAAGGTATGACCATAGAAACCATAGCTGTGGCTGGGGAAGGGTTTGTTCAGTGCAGGTGGCATGCAGTTATTCTCAGCAACACCAGACAAAGACAGGATTAGAAATGCAGCTATAACTTATGAACTGACTGCACTGTCAATGGCAATGTTATAGAGAGACATGGAAGAAGGCTTTAATCAGCTGCTCTGTAGCTTAGTGAATATAGAGTTTAGCAAACCTCATGTTGAATTTCATTTTGCTATGGCTGCACGGTAACTGGTACCACTTAATATTGGTGCCTATAATGTGCTTAAGTCTGATGTGTAGGCATACTGGACATGTTGTCTCAGATATTCTAGGACCACACTGAGCCAAAGATATGTAAAAGTACATAGTATATTCTCCCTGGCTGTAATTCTGCAAAGTGTCTTGGGTAAGTGGCAAAATTTCATTCTTGATTAGCTTGCCTTTTTGCTTGTGATAACTGTAGGGGGTTTTGCTGTTGTTTTAAACTTTTATTGCACACAAAATCTTCCATGCAACTCTGAACTTGAGCACAGTTAACTAATAGCATATATGCAGGTCTCATTGGCTGTTATAGGGCCTAAGTATCTATACAAATCTAACCATATTCTCCAACAGTTTGCCCTTTTTGTATCTTTCCCTTTTTCTTTCTAATTCTGACAGCATTTTCCAGAAATTCCATTAATGAAAACCTATAACTCACTAATTACCAAATTATGTCACTGAAACTCTAGTTCAAAATCTGTACAAGTTAATAAAACCTCTCTAATGGTATAAGTTGTATCAATTTATAAGCATAATTAAAAGTACAACTGAGACTAACCAATTTTTCACCTTTTGAACATCTTCCAAATCCCTTCTGACTTCCTTTAATATGGCAAATAATGTACCAAATAAAAGGACAGACACTAAGACACAGAGATAAAATCCTGAGGATGAGATCCTCAGCCAGTGGTGTCAGTGCTATAGGATTCAGATAGTTTTATGCCTGTGGGTGATATAAGCCTGTAAGGTTTACTATTCTGTCACCATTTCTTTCCTGTTTGTTAATATCTGACCACTGGAAAAAAACAATGAAAATGCAAAAGGGAACAGGATCTTGACTGGGATTAGGTGATGCAGACAACACTAATTGGCACCGACTTCCCCCAGGGCAGTGATGAATAAAACCTAAGCCCATTGCTCGCTCTGAAATATCATAAAACAGAGAGCCCTTTTCCTGTACTTGTGTGTGGTTGAATCCTGTGTTGATTTAATTACAGCAAAAAGTGATTGGGAAGTATTTTTAAGAGAGATTAGTCTCCTGTTGTCAGCTGTCACTGAGATGGATGAAACTCAGCCTTACTATTGAGGCACTAGTTATGAGCTGATTTGCTGGTGGCTGAGACAATAGGCTGCATATTTTTAAATTGTATCAAGAAGGACCTATTATTTAGGACTCCTTATTACTGTCAGTGTCACAACATCTTGCATTATTCAAAGAGAGCATTGCTTCCATCCGTCAGTCTCCCCTTTGCTGTCAAAGATGCAAATACAGGTTCTCATTGCTTAGGGGAAATTTGTAATATAAAAGGGAGGGAAGAAAGATGTCAGGAAAAGTTGAATGATACAGGATGAAAATCCCTTAGGGGAAAGAGCAGCTGGAGGTTTGAATTTTTATACTTGCTACATAAAGAGAAAGAAAGAGGAAGAAAGTTTCCTTTTAGGAAGCACTGGAGAATTTACATCGCATATACAGATGTCTTTTTCAAAATAAAGTTAGGATGCTAGAAAAGGTGCTGGATGTATCTGAGCGAAAGAAAAAAAGGAAAAGGAAACTATTCCTATACAAAGATCAATGATTAGGATTTTGAAAATGAAAGCAAGTTCAAATAGGTTGAGTGGGATGTAAAAAGCAAATTATATGGCTGCTGACCATATTTCAGAACATAGTAATAGGGAATATAGCTGATCAGATTTTTCTAATAACTTTTTTTTTTCACTAAAACTGTTGATTTATTGAAGCAAGGGTTCTTGGGGCAAAAGATTGGTATCAATGATTTTTTTAACTCAACAGTTGTTTTGGAAAGGGTTTCAAAATTAGTTTCAGTATCTTGTTTAGATTTAAAAAAAAAAATCCAGTTTAAAATTACTTTTGTTAAGAAAATGAAGAAAACTTTGCATCTCTTAAAATTGTGATTAAAATGACGCATTTTTAGATTGTTGGAATAAGTTTTCTTCTACAACCCCAAAGCATTTGAAAATATATCTTTTCAGTCTTGAACATTTTTGCAATTGCTAGTGGTCATCCTACTTTGAGATGGGGATACTTTTGATATTTTGAAACATTTGTATGTCACTGAAAGAGGTTTCCTGTGACACTAGAGCACAATACTCCTCTCTCTGCTACCCTTGTATGTGCTGCTCTCATTCAGGAAACTTCATTTAGAGGAATCCAGGGGCCCTCATTCAGGAAACCTTTTAGAGGAATCCAGGGGTCTATCCACACAAGCTTGCTGTGACTTGAAAGTGACAGCAAGGGATTTAAATCATGAAGATCATACGAGGTCTATAGATTCTGAACCAAGTTCCCTGGGCTCAGACTGAGGTAATTATTTTCTCCACAGATGTAATCTGTATGTTTCCACAGAAACACTGTCATTGTAAGGCATGACAGTCATAGGACAGGAATGATCGGGCTGTATTGCTTTGAGAAAGATTTTTTTTTTAATACAAGGAAGCCAGGACACTTCCTCATCTACTTCATGCTGTATCTTCACAGTTTGCTTATGGAACACTTACTTCTGTTGGTGTTACTATTGGAGTTACTGAGGGGAGTCACAGTTTTATATTTGAGTTGGGACCTGGACAGGTTTTCCTGCCTCCAGTGCTACGTAGAGGGAAGGGCTGTAAATGGAGAGCAGCTGTTTATCAGTTGACTGATCTGTTGACCAGCACTATTTGAAAAATATTTTTAATTATGAAAAGTAATCATAAAAAAAAACCCAGGTATTTTTAATTTGTGAAATCTTAGTGAAAAATCAATTCCTGGTTGATTTCCAAGCAAGCACTGCAGGTTGCACAAATTAAAACAAAACAAAGGGTGGTCTTTGTAGTGTCCCTTTAAGTGAATCCTGCTGTCACTGCACCTGCTTGCCACTATTATGGTAGCCTGAGAAATGCATTCTGAATCTATTAGCCTGAAAACCCTTTCAGCCAGAGAAGGGCCAGCATTCCATAAAGGAAATTTATTATATTTCTGGTTTTGCTGCAGAATTTTACCTTATTTTGCAAAGAGAAAATGGGAATTGATTCAACAGGAATAGAAAAGCTGTTAGAGAAGAGGCCAGTCTGAAGTGTATTCCATTTTCATTAGTGCAAAGACTTTCTATCTCCTTTAACCTGCACTCTCACCATAGGTACAATGAAAACCAAAGGGTTCAATTTGTGCTAGAACATGGTAGAATTAGACTAATTGATTAACAACAATTTCCCCCATCAAATAAATGGAGCCATGTGATTTCTGCAATGGCCAGAAACAAAGCCTGGAAGCCAGTAAGGATACTGGTTTGGAATACAAACAGGCAGGGATCAAGGGCAGGAGTCTCAACTTAAACACAGCTCCTGAGCAAAATATTACTATAAACTTGCAGAGCCTTCTTACAGCTCTTTCTTAAACAGTTCCTTCTTCACAACAGTCTGAACCAAGGTTATACAGCTGTCCCAGGTTAGAGAGCTAGGCTTGAGCTCAGGCAGTCGAACATCTAGGAGACAAAAATGGTCTCTTTGCCCTGAAGCTCCCTCACCACAAAGCAAGCTACTTCTGCACTGCTTTCATTTTCAGTGGAAACTTGGTCCTGGCTCCTAGTTCTCTACTTTTTGTTCCTTTACTGAAACTCCATCCCTTCAGTAATGCAGAGCCTGTGGGCCTTGATCTCTTTCCCTCCTTACCCATCCTCTTTTCAGTGACCCTCAATAATAGCTCTTTCCTTCTGAAGAGTGCTTTAAACTTTTGACAATCTTTTGTTTTGCATTTTTCAGTGAGATCCTGCTTTCTTCCTTGGATTCTCCTTTGCCATTTTCTGTAATGTATTTATATCCAGCAGAAAATATGTCTAAGGAACATCTAGATCAGGTATGCAAGTTAACTTGGACAAAGTTAGTTAGTTAGTGTTGGGTATTTAGATGCTAACACAGAAGTCAGTAATACCCCTTAAGATAAAACAGGTATACTCCAGGCATATCTTTAGGATCAAACGATAGAGAAGAAAGAATATAAAAATGAGGAATGTCTGGTCCAGTTTTTGGACATTGCTAAGTTGATTGTTGGAAAGACTAAGACCTAATTTCATCCCTGCAAACTTAAGCCAGCTAAAAGTGGTCTTGGGCATGTCCTCTGAATTACTATATGTAAATTCAGATCTTTTGTGGTGCCTTCTGGATGTATCTCTCCCCTCTGACTATAAAACCAGCCTAAGATGACTTCTCTACTCTTTTAGAGGCCTAATATTTACCAGTTGTATTCCTCTGGATCTTTGTTTCCACACAGATGTACAAATAAAGTTATATGTAGATTGCTTACAGACAGGATAGCATAAGCAAGCTCTTAATTTGACACCAGAGGAGGATAGATCTGACTGTCTGCAAGGACATTTAGAATCATTGCCATAACCAACAATGGAATGATCTTCCCATAGCTAAAAATGAAATACAATTAAAGAAATTTGTGATAAAGAAATAGCAGGCCAAAGATGCAAGCCTTCCATTGCTTTTGCATAGAACCATCAACTAGATTTAAAAGATTAGGAAATTTAGAAGAAATGCAAGATCAGCGAGAAGTATAAGAACATGATACAAAAAGAAGGCAAAGAAAAATCTGGGGTTTGTGGAAAACAATAAAGATAGTGGCAAGGAATGGAAGCTAACAGAAAGTAGAAAGCCAAAAGTATAAAGAAATGTAGGGAAGGAAACCCAGAAGCTAAGACAGGTATTAAGGAGGTGCCATCTGACACAGAAGGTTTAAAATAATGGCAGTTGAACAAAAATGTTTCAATAATTTCTCACAAGGATACTGATAGGTGAATAGAGACATGTATTGGTAGGTTCTTGACAGTAGTCCTTCAGACAAAAATCCAAACCTTCAAAAGCTATTTTGCTGGTTGTGCTTGTAAATGGTCTTTTAGGTGAAGGAGCAGAATTTGTCAAGACCCAGCTTTAGCAGAAATGTAAAAAAATTACTCCTTTGCTTTTGACTCTGAGGCTAGCAGAATTTCAGTATTGCTGTATTTGTGTAGAATGATTTCCAAAATGTTTCTCTGAGGCTTGTGTAGTCAAGAGGGTTTACCTGTGCAGGAAGAGCTTTTGCAACTGTATGTTGTCTCCTGTGCCACTGTTTTCTTTTATTCTCTTAAAGCGTCCTGCTGTTTGCCTAAAGTTAGTTCATCCCTTCCCACCTCACAAACAGGAGCTTTACAGGCTTTTCTGAATGCACTTTAATTGCCTCAGTCCTAATTCCTGTTTGATAGTGTTAAATTTTGCAGCAAATTAAAACCTCATTTCTGAGTTTGAACTGTATCATGTCGTGTGCGTTACATCTTGACATTACTATGTGCCCAGCTGCCTGCATGATACTTCATATCCTGAGGAGAGTTTCTGGTTGTTTTTAACACAGCAAAGTGCTGATGTTAATCCTCTGCCATTTCCAAACTAGAAACTGTGAAGAGCAAAAGTGGAATAGAAGTTTTCATGAAAACAATTGAACTGAAAAGTATTGCATGGTGGTAAAGACCAAAATCCTCAAAGAGGCTGACAAAGAGACATAGCAGAGGCTACTGGAGAGCAAGTTTTCCTCGTAATACCCAGTTGGTAATGTCTCAGCCTACCAGTCTCTGGCCTCCCTCCTGAGGCCACCAACAAAGATTGGAGGTAGGAAGGGAAGGGATGAGGAAAGCAACTTGTGCTCACTCTAAGCTGGAGGGCTGAGTCCTCATTTTTCCAAGTATTTGGTGAAAAATTCTGGGGACAAAAAGAACCTGAAAAATGTGAAGCCTTTCAGGTGTATATGGGACAATGAAACTTGTAGGTTCTGTTCTTGCTGCCTTTGTTTTTGACTACAAAACCAGTCCCAAGGGTATGCAGAATGAACAAACACACAGTAAACGGCTTTAACGAAAGGGCTCTACCCAGAGCAGAGAGAAATGTAGCTGACAGAGAGATCTCCACTGATGTCTTTTGATTGACATGTGTACTTAATTGAGTGCCACATTGTGTTCATGTTATGTACGTTCTGAGGCACACAACAAAGGCTCAGCAGTAACAAGTGATAGCTCTGAGCATAAACAAAGTATTTCATTGATCATGGAATGACTGCGGGTGGACCTGTGGCAGATCGTCTGCAAGCCACTGCAAATGTAGCAGTTGTGTAATCCATTTCTCTGCCATTCACAGTCCCTTCCAAAATGATTTTACCACTCATGCACTTTAAGAGATCAATTGGGGAAGCTGCAGGCTATTACTGCAGGCTAAAGGCAGGCCTCCTTACCTCTTCACTCTGTTAATGTGCCGGCAGTGAACTCTTTCTCTCTCTCTTTTCCTATCGGGACAGAAAAGTGATGCAATTTCAACCACTACGCTGATTATTCCGCTTGGAGGGCTGTCTCCTGAGAGCTTTTCTGTGACTACTGCTGTATCTTAAAGTGATTTCACAAGTAAGTGGGTGAATGTTGAATAGCATGCACTCTGACAACTGCCTCTAGGGGAAACCTGATACAGTGACACTAAGCACGGCTTGTGCTCAGATAGTCTGTGTAGCAGCCTCTCTGTGATCCAAGGTCTACTGATACATGATCATTAAAAAAAAAAAACAAACCCGTGTGGGTTTTTTTTTTAAATTATTATTATTTTTTTTTAAGTAGGAGAACACTACAATGAGACAGGCAAGTTTCACAGGGAAAAGGGTGTTTCACTAGGGACTTTCCCAACCAAACTCTTTTCTCTTTCAGAACTAACTAGCATAGAAAACCCACTCAGTCTTCTTTTCCACTGTGAGCTGCTCCTTTGAAGTGAACTAAGTACAGAATTTTTGGTGGTACACTCTGAATCAATGCAGGGTGTCCAAATGCCAGTCTACTAGTTTGTGTTTTCAGAGACAATCCATGCCACTCTTCAGAGAGGTATGTAAGGTGGATTTGGATCATGCTGATCAGAGTGGAAAGCCACTGATGATATAACGATGGTTCAGTAGAACAGTAGAAGTAGGCTCAATTTTGTAGTAAATTTTCCAACACAGGAAAGGTGGTGTACTGGATTTTGTGTTCATGTGGTACAATTCCTCTTGGCGTTGCTGGGTGCTACCATAAAATGAAAGTTCTGTAAGTAACATTGGCAATACACAAAGACTAAAAAACAGAGTCACAAAGTAAAACAATACTAGTAATAAAATAAACAAATAGCAAAGACTGTAGAGGTCAATTAAGAAAACTATTTTCAGATTGGTTGGAAATCCTGACCACTGGCTATCCAACAATTTCTCTTGCTTGCAGTGCTCAGTTATAAAGGAAGAGATTTTATGCAGCTTACTTAGGGCTTGATCCAAATCCTACTAAAGTTAGTGGAAATCTTTACACTGACTTCAGGGAGCTTTGTATCAGATGTTTAATTTCAGTCAAAGCAGTACTGCTGCAGTATTTGAAAAGCCATAGATGGGATAATGAGAGAAAGAAAGAGAGAGACTGGAACTATCCTTTTACCAATTACCTAGAAAATGCAATTAACTGGTGATTTAAAGAAGTGGAAAGCAGCGGAGTTAAATAATTTTATTTCCTTCAGTTAACAATAACACATTAGGTTGTTAAGATGAAAATCGTTTAAGAATCTAATATGCTTTTCATTACCCTTGCTGTTTACTTATGCATGTTAACTTCAGCAGGGAAACTTGACTAGTCAATTTTTCTTTCCTCAGCTCAAGCTTGCACACTTGTATATTTCAAAATGCTGGGGAGACTGCTTTTTAAAAGATAAATTAGATATGTATATATTTTTTCAATCTTGAAAAACTTTTTTTATTCATAACAGAATTGAAAAATCATGTTTTATTGGCTGAACAAAAATTTAAATGTAGGATTTTAAAGGAACATGTTAATTGTCCTGGTTCATATTTGCCTCTGATCAATCTTGCTTAGCTTAAGGATTCAAGTATTCTCTCCAGCATTTCATGTATTGCTCCTGATTGTCTTAAAAGTAGCAGGCACAACTTCATTTCATAACTTGTACCTTGACCTCACGATTTGTGTGCTATGTTCCATTGTTTATGAGATATCCAAACTTTAAAAATCATGATGTAATAAGAGGATCTATATTTTTCTGTGGGGTTACCACATGATTATGGTTGTCATATTCTCTTTACCAGTATAAGACACCAATAACATTAAAATGTTACCATGGAGCGATGGTGCTGTTTAGGAGGTCAAGAGTTAGTGGAACAATGAAGTGCATTACAGTTTCTGAGTCATTTTTAGTCTCTTCCTATTAATGTTGACCATCCACAGATCATGTACTTGTAATTTTTTTGTATCTCCAGGAAGATTATTATTGTTTAGTATCTTACTGGTTGTGCAAAATGTTGGTATGTAGGTCTTACTCCTGGCTTTGTAACATCAAACGCTTTGGGTTTGGTTTTGGGTTTTTTTTTTTTTTTTTAAATGAAAACCAAAACATACTAATTGTAAATATGCAAACAGCATTAAGATATTTAATTTAATATATTGCATACTTATTTACTGCAGTAGAATTCTTGAAAGTCAGTTCCCTTTAATTTGCCAAGAGCAGAACAGATGGTTTGGTGGTTGTTTTGCAGTAGGCAATGATATAATGAAAAAAAGAAAAGAAAACAAAAACCTTAGAAGTCTAGATGTGAAAGGGTTTCCACAGGCATCTTATATTACAGAAGAAGGTGAGCCTTGAATTCAGGGATTAACAAGTCATTTAAGAAATATGTAAATAGTCTATTAAAACATCAATATTGCACATGCAGAAGAACAGATTCTGAAGAGATACCACAATATGGTTGGGACACATGTAATCCATTCACAGATTTGCTTCAATCCTCAGCCACTAGAGCTGATCTGGTTTATACAGTCAAAATTCTAACCTACAGCATGGGTTCATATACTGTGTATGTGTATATCTGTATGGAATTTATATGTACTGTATCCATGCATTTGTATTGGATAGGATATTGTGCATTTCCTCCTTAATTTACTTCTTGATTCCTATGGAGCAGGATTCTCTACAGATCTTCATTACATCATGCAACACCAGGCCTAATGTACCTAAGTGGAGTATATAGTATAGCACTCATTCAAGCTGGACAACCTTTGTTTTATCAGTCAAACAATGAAACAGTGGATGCAGCCCAGTCTAAAAGGAATGAGATGGGATAAAGGAGTACTTGCAGTCAGATCACAAGACAACCTATGAATATATTTAGAAGAACAGTGACACCAGAAAACTGTACCATCCCCAGGAAATCTATAGTTGAAATAGAGTCTAATACTGTTGTCCGAAGGTAAAAGAAAAAGATCCAGATAAGGAAGTTAGGCAGAGATCTATGCATTCTGTAGACTTTATGATCAGTTTTATGAAAACCTCGGACTGAGTATGACCCTTCTTATATCTGAAGATCTTAAATGTTCAAGGGAAAATGTTGTAGAGGTTAATGGAGAATGGTATGATTAAAAATGATCTGAAGGAAGCTCTGAGTATCCTCAGCTCCTAGAAATGAGTCTAATACAACACACCTTCGAGGCATTATGAGAGTATAGTAGCTCTGATAGTCCAAGACACTGACAAAATTGTGGTTTGCAGACAGAGGCAGCTTTCTGCAGGGGCTTTGTTCCTGACAGTTTACATTGTGTTATCCATGCACGTGCATGCACTAGGAATATGCACATCTGCACCCTAAAACATGCATATTAGGTAAATGTTTGTTTGTATTGAGGATGTTTTTTCATCCTTTCACTTCTGACATGTAAAACCATTTGTAACCCACTTAAATGTTCTAATTAAGTTGTCAGAAAGCATGAAATTTTCATCATGACCACAGGACACACTATGTTGCACATTTGTTGCAGTAGTGTAAATTTGGAGTATTTCTGCCTGGAATAAATGAAAAGTACTCATGCAGCATTAGTGCTGTAGTGACTATGATCAGACTTACAGAATACATGTGCTACACATGCAACATTTTTTTTTGACCACTGAAACAAAAAAGAGGGTAATTTTTATTTTTTTCAGTTCCATTAGGCAGCAGATTGTAGCTGTCAGTCTTGGCTCTTTGTTATTGTCTAAATCTAGTTGCAGTTAAGTAAGAATGTGATTTGCAATACACTTAGTAGCAAAATCATATGTCCTCTTGCTCAACCAAATGTGCACTTGAGCAGAAGAAAGCAGAGAAGTGCCTTCAGCCCAAGGAAGTGGAAAGTGTAACCCTATCGAATTGACTATCAATAATTAAGGTCTTTGATGCTTTGAATCATTTAGATAATAAGATTGCTTTGAAGTAAATAAATAACAAATTAGAATTTGTGGCAGTCACAGGTGTTTGGCAAGACCAGCTTGTAATCAAAAACAAAATGAATGCATTTTACTCTGTGTAATTAGGAAAAGAAATGAAGTTTATATGCAAATTGTAAAGCACTTTACTAAGAGATAACCGGTCAGACAGCTTTTTGTGATTTAAACTTTCATTTATGGGGAGAATTTGCAAAGTATCCATTTTCAATGTGATTTCAGTGCAGCTGGTTGAACTATCTTAGTCTTCCTAAGAGAGAAATTCAAACATCACTGGTACCATGCCAATCTTGCTACGGCACAGTAAGAACAACATATGCATTTTTAAACTTGTCTCTCTTTTCCCCCCTCTGAAATGATAGCAAACAAAAATCCATGAAGATTTTAGTGGAATTACTTGGTGCCAGTAAATAAGTAAATAAATAGAGAAACACTGGGAGATAAATAAGAAGGAAAAAACTGCTAATAATATGTTTCAAGCATTTTGTGGGACTGAAAGTTAATATTGAAGAACAATGAGGGCTTTTCTCCAGTCTTCCATAGTCAAGGGAAGATTTTCTCACTGGCTGGCATTGCTGAAGCACCTCATACATTTCCATTTGGAGTACTACTGTCATCTTCAAAAGTCATGACTGACACAGAATGCATGAGGTAGAAACTGCTTGGCGTAGGTGTGCCAAGAAGAAGATGGAGGCAAGTGTCTTAGCATTTGTTGTGAAGGGACATAAGGTAGCAGATAGAAGATTAGTCCAATGAAATATGAGACAGTGGGATAAAGAGAAGTGTGGAAGCACCGAGCTAAACACAGATTTAGAGACAGAAGCTGAGAGGAGGAATCAGAATAAGCATGTAGAGAATGGAAAGTCTAAGGCAGAGGAGAGACAGGAGAGACAATGCATGGAGGCATGATGAAATTGTGTTTTGCAGTGTTTACTCTTCAAAATGAGGTCTGTAAATTTCAAGATATCGTGACTGAGAAGCACAGAATTAGCTCACATAACCAGGATTTGATTTTTTATGTTGAAACATTGCCTATAATCATGAGTGTTGGAGATATTACATCTTCCCAGTATTGTGTTCAAATATAGTAAGATATCTTTGTAAGCCATCTGAAAGAGAAAGACAGAAGGAACAGGGTTTTCCTGCTGCATTCCTCCTATCCCATAAACAGCTATTCAGCAGTGGCTGCAAACCAGTGATTGTGAATATATAATCACCCCCCAACTTCTCTTTGATTCACACTTCTTGTCCTATGTCGTTAATGCTACCTTTGCTCTTAGTAGAATTTGTTGTCCTTTGAAGAAAAAAGACCCAAATTGTCATGTAATGGAAGTATTTGTGAACAAAAGTAGTATATATTCTTTACTTGCATGTCATTTAAAATTATTTGCTTGTTACTAATAAAGTCCTCCCTTCAAGCATAAGATTAACAAAAGGCATTCACCTTTCCTTATTGCTGGTACAGTATGTCTGTCTTGTTTCAGTCTCGAGCTGACTTATTTACTGGGTTGGGTGAATGATACCAACCATGCTTTTTGTAAAGACTTTCAGGAACTTTTTACCTGAAAGGTAGTGCACTGTCAAAGTGTCTTAAATGCTAACCTCCTATATCCACTCTTTTCCCCTACTTTTCACAGTAGCTGACCTTTTGGTTTTATACAGCATCTGTTTTCTTGATTAATGTTACAATACATCACCTTTATGAGCAGTTATGCTCCCTTTCTCTCAACAGGTTTTTGTTGGAAGTGACTTCTATGGCTATTAATTATTTCCCGTAGAATTCAGCCCCAGCTAGGAACCTTGCTTATTAAAAAAAAAAAGAAAGAAATTGCATATATAGTGAGCTGTAAGTTTTTGCTTAATTAACATACACATATTTCACAGGGGGAATAATTAACAGATTATTTATATCACAATAGGAAAAATTATCCAGAAAGGCCTAAGGATTCTTCTTACTAAACTCTTTTGAATATTCATTACAGTTTTAAATCATCTTTGCTGAAGTCTAAATTGTCATGAAGTTGTACTAGCTGTGAAGTATTCTTTTTAATACCCTTGCTATCAACCAATTCTTTGACTACAGAAAATTCTTCATGTGTACCATCATGTAACTACTGTTGTATCATTGCAGTGATTAGAGGAAATCATAAACACACAAGTATAGAGATGTCAGCTGTAGTGAGCTGGCCAAATTTTAGTGGAGCTAGATGCAGGGTTTTTTTATTAAAGTGTGTTTGCAGTGCCAGTGCCTTGCAGCATTTCTCTTTTTCATTGCTATCGTCTGGTGTTGCTTTCAACCAGGTTCCATGTTCCAACCTAGCAGTGATTTCATTAGTGACAGGTGAAATGATCGACAAGTACCATCTTTGTCTTTCCACTCTTCAGCAGCTATTTAGACCTTCACAACTGCAAGTGAGAAAACAGATCCTCTTGTCCCAGAATTGCAGGTGTTTTTCTATTGGTAGTGATTTCTAGTATAGAATTGTCACTATTGCATTGTGTTCTGTTCATCTATGTCCTCCTTCACTTGTTTATTCTCCTGATATACTTGGCTAAAAGCCTTTTAAAGGAAAGCCCATTGTTGTGTTCTGTGTTTATATTTTGCTTAGCAGAAGGGGATCCTGGTCATGTCTGAAGATCTCAGCCACTATCACAATAAAATAAATTTTAAAAAGCCATGATAGATACTTAAGGAAGTCTCATTGCATCTAAAATAGGGGAGTGGAACACAAACCTAAGATGACTTCTTTATGATGCAGTGTCATGTAGTCTTCTTAAATTCAGTAGCACAAGAAAATCTTCACCAAAATCTCTACACACAGGGAGATCAGTTTTACAGCTATGCCTTGAAAATCAGGCATGAAACTTCTTGAAAAGGGAGTGATTTTAAACTACATATTTATTCTTGACAATGAATGTTTCCAAATATTGTTTCTTTTACAAGTTTTTGTTCAGCAAAAGACAAGCATGTTATCAGAGAAAAATAATAATAGCTATGACACACAGGTAGAGATGAATATGTCCACAAATATCAGCTTTTGGAAACTGCATGACATTTCATTTAAAAACCCAGTGAAGTAAAGCATATACTTTACACTGTGTCAGACCCCACATCATGAGGTGGTGCCATCAAATTCTCACTTATGTTATGCAGTTATTCAAGTTGTATGCTCAAAGGAGGCAAGAGAAAATTTTAAATAGAGAATCATGATTCACACAATGATTATAGCACAATATTAGCATGATTTGGATGCCCAGGCTCCAAAGTCTAGGGGACTGAAATGCCCAAAGAGTCCAGCGTGTGAAGTGCTGCACACTCATTTCTCCCTTTGTCTCCAGCTGTAGATGAGGACATTCATTATTTCCATGTGTCAAGCACAGAAATTGATTGCAAATTAGAGGCACATGCTTTTACTAAAGACAGGAACTGAATTATGATTAGACTGTAACTCCAAATTACACGAGTATATGAAAATATGTAAGCTGCAGGAGAACACAGATCCAGATGAATTTGTTCTTTTTGTGTCACAAATGAAAACTTTTCTTTATCCAACACAAAACCTATAAATAGAGAGTATTCAAAAAATCACAAAGTTGATACAACACTTCATCTCATTATTTGTCACTAAAAAATGCCTTTTAAACTTTTTTTTTTATCTATTCTCATTCATCGAGATAGGCTTATCATTTTTTTCTCATTTCTTACTAATGGATTCTTTCAAAGTGTGGAAAAAACTGAAAAAAAAACCCAAAATGAGAGACAGAGAGCATGCGCCATCATTCAGTTTCAATGCCTTACTCAATTACAAAGCTCCATTTCTTTTATCAAGAGAAGCTGATATTTATAACCCTCTGTGTTGAAAGGTGCGGAGATTTCTTTTTCTCCTTTTTATTTCAGCCTATGAGTTACACATACTTTTGAAAGAACTTCCAGGTTCTCTAGTTGAAACAGGCAATGATATGCCTGAGGAGATATATAATAGGAACTGGCAATGGAGTACTTCCACTTCTTATTTTTGAAGAAAAAAATAGTAACTATGACACCAACTTGGAAATAAGAAAAGACTTTCTTTAATTGCCAGAGTTCTGCATATACCTTGTTGAAAAGAAAATACAGTCTAGCACAATTCTGTTTCAGTAATAAAAAGCCCTTTCAGTCTACATCCAGAGGAGCCTGGACTTCCTTCCTATTTAATACTGGAGAAAGTCTGAGATCCCAATCCTCATTTTAGCTTCTATTCCAGATTTAAAATCATGGACTGGCTCACAGGAAACTCAGATTTTCTTCTCAGCTTGGTCACAGACTTTTCTATGACATTGTAGTCACTTCCTTATATTGCAATCTCCTTAAAAAAAATGGCACCATGATACTTAGCAAATTATTACATTACTTTGAGATTCTTGGAAGAATGATGTTAATAAAATCAGATAAGTAAATTAGGAAATATTTTTAATGAAATCAGACTTTGATACAGGAAAACACTCATTACAAAGAACCCTATAACTTAGCTGACTGATAAGAAATGTCTTTGAAACTGTCAAATCATTTACTGATATTACAAATAGCAATATTATGCTTTGGCTATTGCCAGTGTGAAATATGCATCACTTTCCATTCCATCCAAATTGTCCCTTTTTTGATGCTTTTGTTTGGTTTGGAACAGGAAATGGCTTTGAAATCTTAACATTTTCTGCAGAAATCAAATTCTATGTTTTAAATCACTAAATACTATTTCTAATTATTACTAGGTACCATTTTTCATAGTGAAAGAGAAACCTGACAAGGCACTTGAGAATCCAGTTTCACTCTGGGCTAAAGAGAGATCAGACTGTCAGTCCCATGCTTTGCCTATCTGGTGTGGCCTGATAGCAATTAGTATATCTTTTGGTTTAGCAAGAAATTATTCTGCTGGTCTCTGTTAGCAGGTAGGGATGGCACAGAGAAACAGTAAATGACATTAATTTCATGTAGCGCAAAGCTTCTGCCTAATATCAAACAGCCAGAAATTTGTACCAACCTCTCCCCAAAAACATGTAACACACCTTGATTCCTTCATAATTTTTTTCAGATTAAAAAAAAAAAAAAGCAACAAGATTTTTTTTCCTTAGCATTTTGTCAAGTTTCTATACATAAAAAAGGTGAGTTATGCTCCTGAAGCCACATTTAATATGTTTCTTCTCCTGCACAGGATGAACTGCAATATATCATTTTGGCTTCTGTCAGCACACCTAGGCATTTCTAATTTTCTCTGAATGGATGTTTCTCAACTCCGTCCCTTCAAAGGCAACCCAGGTGGCAAGCTCCTGTCCACCAACTCTCTGGAAAGACAATATAAGCAGGTGCTTCCAGCTGCAACAGTCAGAAACCTTATTTCCTTTCTACATCCAGGAATACACTCTTCTTTTGTCTGAAGACTGTGTGAGTATGTGCAGGGATGGGTGAATTTCATTAGCAGATGGAAGGTCACAGGTGGTTTTGCATGGAAACTTAATTAAATTGCATTGATCAAATTAAATGGCTGACAAAGATATGGGCTACTCATCCCATGCTGAATGGGACAGATAAAATTCAGCTCCATACTCCAGCATCAACCATTTTATACTTTTGAAAAGGGAAATTAATCTGGAGTGAACTCACTTGATGATCCCTGACTCTGAATCCTTCATCAAAATTATTCCTCCATCATCTTGGGATGAGAAAGCAAATCATTCACAATTAGCAGGCTTCCATTTTTTTTTTTTTAGCTAGCATTTATGCCAGTCACAGAGTTGCTGATGCCAGAGAGGACACCTTTCTCATACTAGATAGGATTGACTCATGCATGCTTGGAAAGATCATGCTGATCAGAAACAATTAAGGAGGAAGGAGAGTTGTTAAAGCTGAAGAGAGCTCTCTAATTGTGAATACTGACTAGCATAAGCTTTATCACAGTATGAGGGAACAGACTGTAGTTGTTGCTTCATTTGGGTTCCATCTCTGACCTCAATTTACACAAAGAAAAAACCTAAATAATAAATAATAAAGTCTAAATAACCCAGGGATCGGGACTTTGGTGTCTGTTGCTGAAGTTTGCAGAGAAGTCACTTTGCCATTTACATCTCAGATTATAGAATATTAAAATGGAATCGGTAATAAATACCAGTAAAGGTCTAATGCAGCAAGGTTTTTGAACATCCATGACTCTGCATGATTTCAAAATATTCGTTCATTCACAGGAAATACTCAGAGCTCAGTTTAAGGAGGCAACAAACTCTTATAGATAGATCATTTTGCATCAATTGGACCAGTAAAGTAAAATCAGATCTTTGTAGGACTGGGACTTGTTTCATTAACTGATGCCCAATGAGAACCTCAAACAGAAGTCAGTATAAAAATTCTCTTAAGAGCTTTATTCCTGTAACATGGACCAGTATAAAAGTTTTCCTCAAAAATCACAGAACTGTGCTGTAACTACTCAGGTATTTTCAGTCAGCCATCCTGGTTTGGAAACCCCATAAGAAGACATATATCATCAGATATTGGGTTCTTCCAGATGGAAAAAATGAAAGCAGCTTTTCCTAAGAATGTCATTCCTTGGTTCCTGCTTGTGGTAAAATGCAGAAGTAGAACATCACATTTTAGTACAAAGGATTTAGGATTAAGTTTTCTTTCAATATTTGGAAAAGTTTGAGGCTTTTTATGTTCTTTGACATTTCCTTGGGAGACGTCAAAATGAAGGAAAGAAAAAGAGGTAGATTACAAGCAAGAGATTCACAGAACTATACAGCTATTTAAAGCCTTAATCTGCAGGGCTATGAATTCTGCAGCAGGATTATTTCAGCTATATTCTCTTAATTTTGACTTAGTGAAGGAAATGTATAAATAGATGGGACACCACAAAATAGATTGTGTGTTCTCTGTTAGTGTGTTTGGCTTAAGCGCATGGGTGAAAAGGTGTGTCCTTAGTTTCTTTCAGCTGTTCATGTGCTGGATCACTGCTTGTCCTGAAATGATAAGTAGTTATTAAAGCCGAACTAGAGAGTTGGTTTTGGGCATTCTTGCTTCAAAAAGTAAGTTTTGCACAAAGATAACATGGGGAGTCCTGGTCTGGAGTTTTTTAATCATCAAGAAAGAGAATTACGATTGCTTCTGTGAAAGATATTGTTAGGGTATAAGCCAGTTAAAAACAGCTTGGGTTTTGTTTGTTTGTTCATTTGTTTTTAAATAATGGTAGGCTTGGTTAAAAACAAAGTGTTAGTTATTGGAGTACTTCCCCTCCCGTAGCTGGAAGAATTTCTTCCCTTTTCCCAAGAGAAGAAACACACTCTTCAGAATAATCTTCTTCTTGGCATAGCCACAAACTCTGAAAGCTATCTCATGATACACCGCACAGAGCAAGTTAGTTTATTAAAAAACTCATGGGGTGAAAGTGACTTGCTTTAGATGTGCTCTCCAAGAATATATCTACACAGGCATTTTATTTGGATTCCGAGATAGTGTTAGCAGCCAAGAAATCTTACTTTCACGTGTGTTTTCAAATCTGCTTAAATCAAAATAAAACACATTTAGGCAGCATAAAAGATGGCCTGGATGAGAGCTCACATCATGAAACTGAACTTGCTTCTTAAGATATGTGAAAGCAAAGGGAGAAGACCAAGGCTTCGGCCTTTGGCAGGGCTCCAAGGAACTGGCCCTCTCTGCTGCTCTCGGCTGTGTGAGCATTCCCAGGATGGCTCAGCGCAAAGCCAAAATGGCAGAGCTGGAAATGGCTTATTCTCACCTGCTCGCCAGTGTAACAGACAGGAAGTGCTCATCAAGCCCTTTACAGCTGAGAGACAGAGTTCAGCAGATGCTCCAGCCACCTCTGCAGTTATTAGATATTGGCTTCTAGTTGAGACCCAATAGCAAGGCACTAATGCTTAGTTGATGATGCTAGTGCTAAAGTTAATCAATGTTTTGTTATTCCTGCTGAGGTGAGTGTCTGAGGGGATATTCGTCTTTGATAACTCATCCTCCTGGCTCCAGGGGAACCACAGATGAAGGATGATGGATGAGGAGTTACTTGCACAGGGAGATACTGATTTCCCCTCTGTCATTGCAAGCACCAGTCTCAGCTGCAGGGGAGCAGACACCAACAACCAAAGCTCCTCAGCATAGTAACCATAGTACTTGTTTAAGGTTCATATGGGGTACTAGTTTCTACCAAGGTAATCAATCAGTTACTGTCTAATAAAAGCCTGCCTGACCCTCAGATTGCCTCGATGTCTCAGGATTTCAATACTGGGCTCTCAGCCATGTATGTGAATGGTCACAGTGTACAGAGTTCTCAGAAAGCCTCTATGGTAGTGACAAGTCATGCAGGAGTCTTCCAACAAAGCCAGGGGCACAGGCATGGAGACAGCTATTTTCTATACTGACAAATTTCTCCAGGGTAGTAAGTTAATTTCAGTTTCCAATCCCTTCCTTTTTGCAGAAAGTCCCAGATGCATGTCATATAGCATAGCAACCATCTTGCACAGTGCACTGCAGTCCATCAGAGGCTAAGCTGAGACTAACACCTGATATCAGTCTGTGAGCTGGAGCTCCACAGAGGCCTTCAAACCACAAGAGAAGAAGAGGCTTTACGTTTGAAGCTGTCCACCTTCCCTGCTATTGTGCTGCTCATTTTGCTTGGAATTGTCTTCAAAGTTAAAACAACTAGGGGATTGTGATATGTGATAATACAGGAGAGAGAGACAGATGTTTCTGTGAATGCTGCCAATGCAGAACTGACCTGAAAATTCCACATACAGCTAATAATATGCCTTACCATTGCAGGGTTTCCTCCACAGATTCCACAGCAGACTACCTGAAACTTTGTAGGGACCATTTTCAGATGCGGGGGCGGTGAAGCTCTCAAATACACAACACAATCCACTCAAACCTCTTTTCCAGTCTGAACTACAATTCAGCTATATTTGCATCTGCTTTCTGAACTGCTGATGATTAGAAACATTCACCAAGTGGGTATTTGCTCACTCTGATGTATGGAAAATAACATTAATTCCACATCCAGCAATAGACATGAATATTTATTATTTGCTATTTCATTACTTTAATCATCTAATAAAGAGATAGGAACAAAACCATGTGACTTAGGTGCACAATTGCACACTGTGCATAAAGTATAGGGAATGCTGAAAGGTAATTGATCATAAACATGTTGACACCAAAACTTTTTTGACAGCGATACAGTGAATTGTACCATATAACATTTTATTAAATACGTTCACACAGCCCAAATGAAAATCAGAGCTGCTGACTATATGTATCACATTCTCTTGCACCCACACTGGCACTGAACTGCAAATAAGTGAAACAACTGGCAATACTGAAATGAAGACATTCAATGAAAGCAGTGTGCTTCGTTCTATTGGGGCTCCTTTTAGTTGCTTACATGTAGCCTTCTAGGAGTATTTCAAGCATTCAAAGGGCACGTGTAGCCTTTTAGGGGCATCAAGGCACCTGCAACATTCATATAGCCAATACAACATGGCACCTATGACAGAACAACATGCGCCTTTCCAGAACAACAGCTGAAAGCCAAGGAGGAACCTCCTGATCACTAATGACTCTAGGACTGAACTGAGACTTGGGATAAATTGAGTTCTTTCTCTGTTGCAGTGTTGAAAATGTTTGCATTTCGCTTTTGACCAACAGTACAAAGTTGAATCTGTTGGAACTCCTTTCTGGACCACACCTTACTGTCCGATGTGTTTCTAAACATCCTAAAGTGCTGTATCCAAAAATTTAGAGCACTATTGTACTACTTACTCTACAAACAGAAAGGACAACCCAGCCCAGGGCACCAGGCAAGTTCAAGATGAGAAGACACAACAGACATCCAGCTGCAAAGTCTGTCTGTGCGTTGGGGCCCAGATCAGAGAGCCCACGGTCAGGAACAGCCATGGTTGTGATGGGAGCTGTAGCTCTGTCAGGGGCCAAGTACCAGAGCTTCTGCCTGAAATCAGCTCCCATGGGTCAGCCTTCGCTAAAGCCTCCCTGCAGAGCTGTCTGGGAACCTCTCCCCATGTCACCAGAAGGAAGGGAGGCTGCCCCAACTGTGATGTGTCTAACTTGGCTCTGACTGTCTAACAGGTAGGCAAACCCCCAGAATGGGAGAGGATGTGGTCGGGGTCCTTACAGCACAGTTGCTCATGTACAAACAGGCTACTGTTGTGAAGGATTCAGCACTTTAGCTAGGCCATTTTATCTATCTGCTTCCAGCTCACTGCAAATGTGAAGTAAATTATTTTGCAATTGTGGAAGTGTAGGGGTGCGTAAGGAATCAATTAGGAAAAGTCAGCTCAGAAAAGGCAATTTGTTAAGACATGGTAACTTGGTTACTTGTAATTGTTGGTATCTTTCCTAAAGATTTTTGACTTTCAGAGGGTTAACTACCTTCTAGTGTTTCATTGTCTTCTAATAAGGAAGACAGGGAGAAGGGGGTAGCATTTAAATTTCCAGATTTATTGCATAATTTTCTCAGTGTTTTGTAATGCTCAGATTCAAGTCAATTCCCCAAGACAATGAAATGTCAACAGATTGATTTTATTTCATGAGAATCTACTATTGGAAATGACCTCTGCAGAAGTACATCTTTCTTGGAAAACAATTCAAAATTAGCTGGGTATTTTTTATATTCTTCCAGTTTTTCATGCATTGACTATTACAGCTTCAGGCTACAGACTGGATAAAAGTTAGTCTAGTGGTCTGATCACATGTGAAAGAATATTTCATTTAAAACTGGGAAAAAAAAAGAGGGGAAGGCAAACTAAAATTGATTTATTTGAAAAAAATGTCCCTAGTCCTGGAAAAAAGTGGTGAAATTATTTGATGAAATTATTTCTCAAAAATGTGACTCAAACCAGTATTGAATGAGTGTCTTTCAGAATCACAACTTGTATTTTCACCTTTATCCAAAATAAATGTCACAAACTTTCCAAGTCCATTATTATGCTGAGCTCTCTATAATAATGGTATGGTTTATTCTGTGACATACGTTGGCCTTTGTAAGTTGCTTGCTGTTTAGGTTTTTTTCCTTTGATTAATTTTAGTAACTATTTTGGTAAGTGCTATGAATTAGTAGGTACCACAATCCCAGAAGTCAGAGGTTTCTGATTTTTACCCTATTTCTGTCACTGACTTGTTTTGAGACTGAAATCCTCAGTGTTTCAATGACTTCCATTTCACTCCTCTAAAATAGGACTGAATTATTTTAAATCTAAAGTGATGAAATAATGAATGCTTACACAGAGATTTGAGAATATAAAGTGCTCTATAAATACCAAGCATTATTATTACCAGCCAATAATGGAAGAATGCAGTCCTGGAAGGAAACCAACAATGAATTCAAAGCTGAGGGATAAAAACTAATGATTTTAGTGAAAAGAGCAAATTTAGCCTGAGATGTGTGTGTTATATAAACACATTTTTACAGACCTCAGACCAATTTAAAATGTTTCCATGTCATACAAATCCCCACAAAAGTATAACTATTTTATGCTTTAAAAATAAGCAACAAAAAGATCTCAAAGCATTTGCAGGTCACAAATACACTATAGTACTAATCTAGTCCCTGGGAAATGATATGGGGTTCTAAACAAAGCTTCTGTTTCATTGTATTGGGTGGAAACATAAACCTCTAGCTCTAAGGAAAGGAACAAGACAATGTTTGTATTTGGATGTCTAGTTAGAGCTTTGCACAAGACATCTTGGGAATTACCAAGATAGGGCTTGCTGCCCTGTAGTCTCCCAGTTAACATTGCCTAATACAGCATACACTTACAGGTGCATGCACAGTGGAATAACAACTTCCTCCCCACCATATTTTATGTCACAGGTACAGGATACGTGTGTCCTGGTACAGTATGGTAGTCCATATTTGACCTGTGGTATCTGTGATGCTTAACAACACTGTGATCATGGCCAAGCATTCAGGAGGTCAAAGTCTGATTTGTTGTCTGACTTTAAACATATCTTCCTCTTTTTCTGTGTCTCTTTCTTCATCGGATTCTCCTTCTGGAGCAGGTAATGTCATTATTTTAGGTACTTGTGCTTTTCCACACAGAAGGGAAAAGTCTGTTGTGACCTCTGTAATAGTTGTAAGGCCAGAAAAATGTTATTTTGTTCCAATTATATTTTATTATTGTATCTTTATTTTTTTGAGGTGGACTTGAGACACAGAGAAAGAGCTTAAGAGCTTAAATCCAATAGGGTTGCTGATATTTAAGCAACAAAATCTAGAGCTGTGATCCCCTTTCTCCACTCATCTGTCATCGAAGTCAGGAAGCATAAACTCATGAAGCACTATCTGAAAGCCTTATAAACCTGGAATTCTGTTGCTGTAGATGTCCAAAACTGATCTAGCCTGAGGAGCTCTGAATAGGACAGCCCTGTATGTATTATTTTCAGGACATAGTGTTAGGGGGATGTCCAGGTTTCGGCTGGGATAGAGTTAATTTTCTTCCTAGTAGCTGGCATAGTGCTGTGGTTTGGATTTAGGATGAGAAGAATGTTGATAACACACTGAGGTTTTAGTTGTTGCTGAGTACTGCTTATGCTAGTCAAGGACTTTTCAGCTTCCCATGCTCTGCCAGGTGCACAAGAAGCTGGGAGGGGGCACAGCCAGGACAGCTGACCCAAACTGCCCAAAGGGCTATTTCATACCATATGACATCATGCTCAGCTTATAAACTGGGGGGGGGTTGGCCGGGGAGCAGCGATCGCTGCTTGGGAACTGGCTGGGTATTGGTCAGCGGGTGGTGAGCAATTGCATTGTGCATCACTTGCTTTGATTATTATTATTGTTATTATCATTATTATATCATTATTATTATCACTACCATTTTACTTTATTTCAATTATTAAACTGTTCTTATCTTAACCCAGGAGTGTTTCTCACTCTTACTCCTCCGATTCTCTCCCCCATCCCATCGGGGTAGGGGGAGTGAGCGAGCGGCTGTGTGGTGCTTAGTTGCTGGCTGATGCTAAACCAGGACAGGGGAGAAGTTGCTTCCATTGTTATTAGAATCCTGTGCAAATTAAGTTTTTCTAGTGATGCCTGTAATTTTGAATTCCCTGCTAGGATGCTCAGTAAAAAACAGGCAGAAGTCTTGGACTTACAGCAGTGCCCTGAGCAAATGAAATATCCTGACTTTAGGAGTAGGGAGTGTGTTGGGTATGGGATTTCTGGGGCAGCACGAGGCTGGCTTTTTTCAGAAGCAGGGAGTGGTAAAATATGTGACTATAAACATGCAGTAGTGCTCCTCCTAGCTCTTTGCTGCAACATATTTTTTCATTTAACTTTATTTAGCTGTGGTAAGAAAATCCATTTCTAGGGTGTCAGAGGTTGTAATCTGGAGAATTAATCTCAGCTCAGGAAAAAGTGTGGACATTCTAGGTCAGAAAGAGAGGAAAGCTTGGGAGGGAGTTGTGGAGTAACTTAGCTGGAAGTTTGAAAGTGGGTGAATAACTCAGACTGATGGCATCCTGTGGGTAGCACTCATGGAAGGAGGATTTAGTGGATTAATATACCTGCACCCTTTCTTCACTTGCTCATCACTTACTCAGGTGTTCTTTGGGGATTGGGTATGCAAACATGAGTTTTTTATAGGCTTAAGATCTTTCAGGATAGATCTGAACCCAGTCCCTCACTTCCTGGACTGAGAGGGAAAGCCTTTTCATATGAAAGAATTATTGTAGGAACCTCCTGCTATTGAGGAAGGTTAGGATTTATATCTCACAGTCCTTAAAACCTTCTAGAGAAGCAGGATTTCACACATAATTGAGGACTTCCTGCTGGCTAACTGGGGATTGTTTCCATGATGTCCTCATTTGACTGGATTTTATCATGATGTACCTGTACACATCCTAAGTGAGCAATAAGTTTTTAAGATTCCAATTCTGATGTCCAGAACATGAGCACATTAAGGCAGGGTCTTGGCAGTTCCAGGGGCCAAATGTGCATCTCCAAAATCCTCTTTGTCTACACAGCAGACATCTTCCCTCTCATAGACACTTTTGCAGTATAAACAGTAATAACGTGAGAGAAAAATAGATATTTAACATGTTACGTGTTACTAATCCACATTATAAGCAATGTAGATAAAGGTCTTATTTTAAAAAAAACAATGCATGCTTTTTAATCTTACAGAGTACTCTTATACTACAGAGAGCAGAAATAGTAATCTAAATGAGAACTGGTTGAAAATTTTCAGCAAGCACTGAAATGTTTTCACTTCACATTGAATAATTAAGTGTCTTCTGAAACAAAGGCTTGAACCATGACTCCATAATTCCTGGTACTATAATGAGTAGGATATATAGGCAATTTTGCACCCTCCTTTTCTTACTCTCTTGGGATCAATTAACAAATATTTATACAAAACGGAACAACTCTAGCAGAGGGGATTGAAAAAACTCTTTCATAATAACAAATGTGTTTGAAGATAATGTATTCACCTTGTTTGTGTGGAAACGAGGATCAAATCCTCGTTCAACACCAAGCATAAGAGAGCTAGAATTTGCGCTAAACTCAGTGGTATAATCACTATTAGCAATACTGCAGCATGGGTCTCCCAGTTAAGATTTTTTCTTCCATGAAACCTAGGCTGAAATTATTGATACAGTAAATCCAGATTTTAACCTTCCTAGTGCCAGATTAAAGTGAACCTGCATAAAGTGTCATCTGACCTCCTATAGCCATTGCAAAATCAGCATAAAATCCCTTGATCCTGGCTGATTTGAAAGCAATGCAGTTGTATGCCTACACCTGATCCAGGCACATCACATTTTTTCAGGTAAGTGATGCAGCAAAACACATATCTAGTATTTAGTGATCAGTGATATACAAGCTATCAAGAAATTTTGAAACCTCAGAAATGCCCATGGGATGGTAAAAGGACTAGCCATCCATCCTCAGAATGTACTGAAATGTTGAGACCCTCAAGAAAACAGAAGATTGCCCTTACATTGCTGATTATCCTTAGGGTATCAACAGGATAACTGCCAATTCATACTGTACTCTTCCAACAATATAGTCCTTTCTATCCCCTGTGCTAAAGCACTAATGGTATAGGATTCTTTTTGATAGAGACTGGTTTAAAATTGGTTTGTTACTTACATTGTACCAAGAGTGTTGGTGAGCATGTTGCCATGAATAATGTCTTTCTCTGAAGGTTGTCTTAAGGTTTCACACGCGTCTTATTCTAACCAGTTTTGTCAATGAGTGCTGGACACAAAATAAAACATATAGGTTCTGGAAAATATTATCTCAGAAAAATGTACTTCTTTACAAAGATAACTTGGGCATCATCAATGCACATGTAACAGACAGCAGAGGTGTTTCTACATCATTATGGTATGGGGTGCCTTTGAATGTATAACAAAAAAAGAGAGAAAAGTTAAGGAGATCTATAATGCCTGGAAGTAATTTATTTAATCTTTCACTTGACCTCCCAAAATGTATCTTAAATATCCTTAAATGTATTTTAAAACTCACAAAATGCAGAGATTTTTGCTGCTACAGATCCAAACAGGCCAAAATCCAGTACACCAATTTATCCATGTCAGGCAAAATTAAGTTTTTAGTTAATGAGGGGCATTTTCAAGCCTTATCCTGAATTGTCACCTTTGTCAGATCTGTAGACACCATAAGGAAAAGCTCCAAATTAAAGAAAGACCTTTGCACACGGTCCCAATCTGTGTTTCTTCCAGGAAGTGAGAAGGCTTAAAAGAACTGTTGAATCAAGCTCAGAGTCATGATGAAGAAAGAAAAAATGGTTAAAGATCAAAAAGAATGAAATATGTTCCTTATTAAGAAACCCAAGGACTAGCTATTGCTGCTGTCGAAACTAGTGTTCCTGACAGCAGCAGCTACAGTACCATCTAAAGAAATGGAATTGCTCTTTTTGTGCAGCTAAATAATTTGAAAGAAAGAAAATGAATACCTCCACTAATCTCCTACCTCACAAATACTTCCAAAATGTTATATATGATGCCAGTAATCTCCTCAACCAGCAGGAATGCAAAGGCTGAATATCTGTAACCTTTACCTTTGAATCTTTTAATTATGCTTTTACCTTCAGCTATTTATCAGATCTGCACATTCCCTGATACAGACTAACACTCCTGGAGTTTTTCAGGGCCACTCTGAGAAAAGTACATTTTGTGACTGTTAGAGAGGTCTATCTGTCTTGGTTTATTTCACAAGCCTATCCCAGAGCAAGTGTTCTTGCTCGCTTCATAATTCTAACAATAAGCAAAGAGGCACCTCCAAGCTTCAGACAGAATGAATCATATTGTGCCTTCTTTATAAAAAGCCCCAAATCTTTGCAACACTAAGGAAATATTGAGCCCAGGAAGCTGCTGACACTTCTCTGAAGCATGTTGGGTATGAAGCTTTGCATCAGACCAAGGATTGTTTCCTGACTCCCCTCCTGATGGAATAGTAAAAAAATATATTTGAGACCAGATGCAACACCTTCTAGCTCAGAATGTGTAACTTTCTGTGTGCAAGGATGTCTTGCTATAGACTATAGCATGTAGAGGATTAATGGCATGTAATTTACTGTGTGTAACTCTCCAGCTCTAATCCTTCATTCATGACAGCACGGCTCACAGGAGCAGCCCTTCTTTTATTTCCTAACACTCCCTGGTAGCTCTCCACAGCCACGTGTGTGAAGCAGTACTTTTCTGCTTTTCTACTATTCTCTCTCCTTCCTCTCCTCTCAGAATCAGAATGGAACTCCTGACTGCATCTTCGCTCTGCCTGAAACTGCCCCATCAGTGGAATACTCATCTGTGCCTTTGCTCCACTCATCTTTCTGTCCCTACTCACATATTTCTTCCATCTATGAATGTATGAATGTGGGAGGGTGTTTCCTTGCTCCACCCTTCCCTGTTGTCCTATACCTACGACCCTCCAGTTCCTCCTCTATGTAGTGACAGAAGGGAAGAAATAGAGGAGGTCATTGAGGAACAGCTGCTTTCCCCCTCCTTTACACATGTCAGGGAAAGAGGTATTCACATTAACTCTGCAGATGCTTTTTTGTTCCAAATTCCTGGTCTCCAATTTTTCCATCTTCTGTGGTGCTGCATGGATTATCATCATGGTTAAGACCTTTGTGCAGTTCTCTTTCCCTGCTTCTGCATCCAAATGCATGCTCGGGTTTGTATAATCTCTTCTGCCCTATTTTCATTTCCACCATTGATTGGTGTTTGGAAGCTCACTTCAGCTACCTGGAACATGGTATGACTGAGCTGGATACGAAATAGGAATGGAAGTGAGTAGGAGGAGATGAAGGTCAGGAGTACACCCTCATACCTTGCTCTGCCACCCACTCCCTCTGCCAATGCCTTATGTGCTCCTGACCTGCTCAAGCTGTCCCACCTGAACTCCTGGTCTGCTTCCCAGCTCCTTGCTTATGGGTTGTGCTCAGCAGCGCCATAGAGAAGCATTAGGAGAGTTGGAGCTTGGCAGACCCTGTATGTGGTAACACCATGAAGTCGAAAATCCCACAAGCTAAGGCTGACAAAGACTAGCTTTTTACTAAATCCCGTGGAGAATGCACATGCAGCTATGAAAACTGCTGTGTGGGTGCTAAGCCTGAGATGCCTTACAGGAAGGTTTGCTGCAGAGGGTAGGATGTGGTGGGACGACGCCTGGCAGGCGCAGATGGCCGGTGTGCAGCAGACTGAACCCGATGCTGGAAAGCAGGGCTGTGCTCAGGAGCGCTGGCCTGAACCTTCAGAGGTCCTCGTGGCAGGCAGAGCCCCGTGGTCCCGTCTTCTCTGTGCAGAGCTGCACAGGGCCACCCAGAGATGGTTTCCACAGCCACAGGGTACCAACCAGGTCTGGTGCCCAGGGCACATGGGTGCCTCAGCCCTGGGGATGGAGGAGGGATGTTGGAGGCCCTGGTCACATGGGCAGTGTAGGGTAGCTGCTGCAGTGGGGAAGGCTGGAAGCTGGTGACTCCTGAAGAGGCTGGTCATACTGGAACAAAATTGCCCAGAAATGCTGTAGGCTCTGAGCTTGGAGATGTTCAAGATTTGCCTGGACAAGACCTTGATTTATTAGATCTGTTTTAGGCAGAGATTTGGACTAGGTGACCTCCAGAGGCCCCTTCCAACCTAAATTATTCTGTGTTTCTGTGCAGAAAGATATATTAATTTTCTAAACCATTCCACACTGGTGATGAAAGGTATCTTGGGAACGTTCTGTATGAAAGGGGTAATATAAATTGAACAGATTATTATTATTGTTATTACTACTATTATTACCAATATTAATCTTGTATGAGAGTAAACCTCTGGTAAATACATAGACAGAAGAACAGGGAGTCCATTTGCCATGCAGAAACCTCATGCAAATGCAAACTTGTGTGCAGAAGCACAAAGAAAAAATATTGCAAAAATAACAATCTGACAGTAACATGCTGCTGCCAAACTGCCATCTCTCTCCATGAATTAATCTTTCATTTCATCTCTGGATTTACCATAGCTGTTGTGTTGGGAATACACTTATGATTGAATTGAGATCCTTTTACTCTCATTCCTCATGCTACAACATAATAAACACTTTTATTGCCCAAGTTTCCTCAGTGTGTATATTACTAGGAATCACAGAATTTGTCTTATAGCTGACTGCAGGAAATCAATAAGAAGAAACATCTTTTAAAAGTACAGGGGCCTGGAGGATTTTCACACAACCAGCCAATGAATATATTAAATGCTGTTACAATAAATAAATAAATAAATAAAATCCATGAATATCTGCCAGTCTCTGGTGCCTTAGAAATGAAAATTACTGCATTTTCATTTTTATGTTCTCTCCAAATATTGTCCTAGAATAACTTGAGTCTTACTGCATTAGAAAAGCTTTGATTAGCTACTGATACTGACTGATAGGAAGAACTGTTTGAATCAAACAGAAATAGGAGCTTGGAAATACTCTGGAAAACAGCATGGATTTAATGTCAAGAAAAACTTCCTCTAGCCCAGCTTTTGAAAGAATCTAAAGTATTGTCCTAGGATTTTACCCATTAATTGTGGGGTATTTTGAAAAGCAGTCAGATCTTTGTACTCTTCAAGTTCCTCTAGAAGGTGCTAAAAATTTTACTCCATGAGTGGCACACAGTGGCAGGTGGACTTCTTGATTTGCTTCAACATTAAATTTATTAGTATCTTCATTGTTCCAAAATTTTATTAGACTGCCAAGAAATTGTAGTATCTTCCCTTACCTTACTTATCATGCTTATTAAATGTATAATGGTTCTTTCAATTTACTAGTCAAAATGACTACTCTTTTCCTCCTTTCCCCTCCCCTCTGCTCCTCAGAATTCTTTTTGGCATGTTTGTACAGTCTGGAAATGAAATTCTGGCTTTTGTTTTTGTTTTGTGTTACACAGTATTCTGAATGAAATCATCATTTTAAAGAATCATGAAAATCAAAATGCTTTCTTTAGAAAAGGTCCAAATGAGTAATGCTTGGAAGTCAGGTGCTTAGAAATTATGAAAAAGAAGTACTTGTGCATCTCCTAAAAAATTGTCTGTTTGTGTATTTGAAAATAAGTAAGACAGAGAAGAGAGACACTACTTGATTTGGTCTTTGTGGCTTGTGAATTAAATCTGACTGGCTGACATTTCCAGTAAAATTTAATCATGGAAGGGAGTTGTGATGTAGATTCAGTAGGTGAAATTATGTCTAGGATGAAATTAAGCCTAGAGCTGGCATTATTCTTTTATAAAGCTGTAAAAAGTTACTGTCCCTAGACCATATTTGCTGTCCCAGCACTGCTTCCTTGACAGATCTGTCTGCCTCTGCGGAGGCATGGTGCTGCAGTGCCAGAGATGATCCTGTGAATGATCCTTCACCAGCTGCAGTATTGTTTAGTTTTAATGATAATAGGTCTGTGCTAATCCAGCACGTTGGTACTGAAGGCAGGGTAAGGAGTGCTTTCACCAGCCGCTCATTTGAAATACCTTGAGAGAGGCAGGGTTAGGCTGGCATAGCGAAAACAAGTGTTGGACAGCTTTCCCCTCCATTGGCTGTGGATTAGAAGTCTCTTTACACCCAAACCACTGCTATTATGTTTGCAGCTTTTTGGGGGGTTTTGTGAGTTTATCACAGTTTTTATTTATTTGTAATCAGGTAATGTTCCTCAATGAGTAATTTATGTCAGCAACTTGCCAATGGGTTGCTTATAAAAGGCAGAACCTTTGTTTCTATACTTGCTGCTCTAGTCAGGTATCTGTTCAGTTCTGTCACACAGTTTATTTCTGTTTCCTTTTTTAAAATCTGAGTTTTCTGAGAAATCTTTCTGTCACTCTTCAAAGTGAATTTCTCATTACCTTAGAACAAACTTACCCTATTAAATTAATTTCTGCTTGAGTGTGGACCCCAAGATTAAGCATTTCACTTATTCAGCTTCAAAGATCTCCCTCTAGTCCTTAAATGTGGATTATTTTCCTGTGAACACACTTAGTTATCATGATATTCTCATTAGGCTATTTGATTGGAGGAGCTCAATGGCAAATCCAAACACATGCATACCCACAGCATAGATAATAACATGTCATAAACAGCTCAAAAGTCTATTAATTTCACACACATATTGCCTCTCTTACCAAATTTCTCCTTGAGGAAAAAAATACATGGCAGTTCCCCACGTTAAAATAAAACTTATCCTAACTGAAACCATTTGCAGAGGGAGACTAAAGCTAACATCTAGAAAGGTTTTGATGTAAAATAAACATTGGTCTGAAAGACATCTTACTTAGATAGGTTGGAGGCTGGGGGAACAAAAACTGAAAGAAAGAATTAGAGCATAAGTGAACAGCAAGCAGTAACAGAAAGGCCATTTAAATGTAAGGTACAGCACCTTTTCTTCCTCTGTCTCTTCTGTAATGTGAATGGTTTGTCTTATGTACCTTGGGAACATTCTACTCTTTCTCTGCTGTTACTTACTGCATTAATACACTTAAAATGTTTAGAGGGGAGGATGGAGAAGCTGCTTGAAATTATTTCCAAGCAGGCCTTTCAATTCAGATGCTCTGTCCTCTTTCCAAGCTCCACCTCTCCTGTTCAATTTCTTACTCTCCTCAATGTGTGTCTGTGCTGAGTATGCAGAAGGAAGAGAAGCTGTGGATTTATAGCACACTTAATTCTCAAGCAAGTGGGGATCGATATTCAGGACACAAGGCCTGCCCTACCCTGATAACTGTAGACCTCCCATCTATCACTGGACACCACAGGGAAACTCACAAATCACAAATCACTTGGTCATCCCCTCCTGGATTCTTCCTCATTCCTTGTTTAAGCTTAGCTGAGTGCACTATGTGACTCTTCCTTTGCTGTTCTACTTCTCAGGTCTTAATGAGAATGAGGAAAAACAAAGGACAAAGGAGATTGTTTTTCCTTCAGTGAGTCTGGTAACACTTCAGTATGCTTCGAGAAGTCTCAGTGGTTTGTTACTTGTCTGTACCTCTTTGCAGAAGGCCAATATTTTTAGCCATGACTAGGGTAGAACTGGTTGGTATGCCCTAGTGATCCAGGAAGTGGATTAATGTGTCCAAACTGTCTTTTGGTCCCAATGGCAAATTCCCAATGTGCTCCAACAGCCATTACTGGAACTCTGGGCTGCAGCTGCAGACCTGAAGGCCATACGGGGAGACAGAAACAAAGCCTCCTTCTCCAGGTGGACTGGGGGTACAAAAGAACTTCCAAAGGAGGGAATGGGCTCCACAATGGATGCTAAAAAAAATGTTTAAAAAGAACTTGTTTGTCAAGTCCCTGGTTTTGGCCTTGGGCTAAACCTCAAAACACTCATGGAGCTGCACTGAGCAGGAGCTAATTAAGTTAAAGGGAGCCAGAAGCCAAGTGTGATAACAAGGCAGGCAGAGGCAGTAGCATTGCTAGCCAGGGCCCAGACCCACAACACACCAGCAGGCAAGGTGGGAACACCCACCTGGTGACAGAAGCCAGTGTTACAAACAGTATGGTGAAGCCCTAGCAAGTCCATAGTGAAGAGGCAGGTTGGAAGTCAAGCCAGATTAGGGTTTCTGCCAACACCTTTCCAGCTCCACTTCACCTGAAGCTCTAGATTTGTCTTGCTCCTAGCTCTAAACCTACTCAAAACCTAACCGGAGTGATTTCCTAGAGAAGCAAGTTGTCAGTTGAGAATTTTGTGCTACCTACCCATTGCAGCCCCACTCTGCCTGGAATTCTAGGCTTTGTCTCTCTCCTAACCCTAAACCTTAACCCAAACTTAGCTGTGAACTGAAACTTAAGCCACAAGACAAGCCATGACCCAGCAGAAGCTGTTGGGGAGAATACTTGATGCAGTCTAATCCTTCCTTTGGCATCTGCCTTGCAACCCCACCACATCTACAACTTTTAGCTTTGTCTCTCTACTAATGCTAATGCTAACCCTAAGACTTCAGGTGCACTGAAGCTTAGTCCCAAACCCTCTTCCATAGCCTAGAGAAAGAAGTTGTCAGGGAGCATTCTTGGTAGAGCTCACCCTTTTTCTGGCATCCCTTTTTCAGTCTCACTGTACCTGGAGCTCTAGGCTTTGTCTCTCTCTGTTGCCTAGGCAAACCTTAAAGCTCACCCTAACCCTAAGGCTCAGGGTAGGCTGAAACTTAGCCTGAGATCTGTTTCCATACCCTTGAGGAAGCAGCTGTCCGGAAAGAATCCTTGAGTCTTTCTTTTTTGGCCCTTTGCAGCCCCACCTCCACCTGGAGCTGTAAAATTTGTATCTCTGCTCACTGCTCCCTAGACAATTTTTATGACTTTCAGGAACTAGCCTCACTCATCCTTTCTAACTATTCTCTTAATTTCTTTCAGCATTTGCCCAACACATTTCTTTGTTCTGTTCCTCAGATAGGTATCAAGCGTATCAGAGTGTAACAGTTACCTAAGAACCTACATCTGTTCTGCAGTCTTACTCCTTAATGTGGTTGCCCATCTGTTCTGTATCTATTGTATCATGCATTCTCTGGATGGA
Organism: Pelecanus crispus; assembly: GCF_030463565.1. NCBI lineage: Eukaryota > Metazoa > Chordata > Aves > Pelecaniformes > Pelecanidae > Pelecanus > Pelecanus crispus. Next base: position 51,533,919 of record NC_134648.1, read on the forward strand.
TACCATTTATCAATGATGCATGAATTTCATGCATTATCTTTGTCCTTTTATCAAGCATGTATGCAAATTGTGGTCATGAACATCACTCTTTGGTTAAAGTGAAGTGGCTTTTAGAGTAATTTTTGATGTTTTCTCTTTCTCCATACAATCCCACAGATGTCTTATGAAATCACATTATTCTCCTGTGAGACTGCAACTACCTTGCTCATTACTTCACTATCTGGCCACTCAATATTACTTCAGATACATAGCTACAATAATCATACTTTATATTTTCCTGGTTGTCTTAGCACCATGTCAATCACATCTTATTCTTGAGCATTGTGCTTCCAGGAACATTAGTCCAGATCAGGTAAGATCTGAAATATGGTGCATAGTAACATATTAATATAAAGTAAGACTTAAGTCAGAAATGTCAGCATCCCTGACTGTGTTTTACTCATGTAAAGTCAATCAGACTACTACCACTCTGTTTCTAACAAAGAAAATGCCAGATTGCTGCAAGTGGCTCGGGCACAGACCTGGCACAGGCAGTGCCTGACTGTGCTTGCCAACAGCATGACTCTCTGATGTAGCCCATTTCTTGCATTAATGTTGTGGGCTAATTTTCTGAGTTGCTTATGATTATTTTAAAATAGTAATTCTATATTGAATACATTCAATTTGTCCCAGTTTTAAAAGCTCAAAAGACAAAATTGTCAGCAGATTGCTGTGAGGGTAGGTGGAAAGGGGAAGCATGTTACTAAAACAGTGAATGTTACCTGTGGTGTCAATGGACTTAATATATATGCACAAGTATTTACATGTCTTGATTCAGGTTTTGGCTGGGGTAGAGTTAATTTTCTTCATAGTAGCTAGTATGGGGCTATGTTTTGGATTTGTGCTGGAAATAGTGTTGATCACACAGGGATGTTTTCGTTATTGCTGAGCAGTGCTTACACAGAATCAAGGACTTTTCTGCTTCTCACACTGCCCCACCAGTGAGCCGGCTAGGGGTACATAAGAAATTGGGAGGGGACACAGCTGGGACAGCTGACCCCAACTGACCAAAGGGATATTCCATACCATATGACATCATGCTCAGCATAAAAAGCTGGGGGGAGAAGAAAGAAGGGGAGGACGTTCGAAGTGATGGCATTTTGTCTTCCCAAGTAACCGTGGTGTGCAATGGAGCCCTGCTTTCCTGGAGATAGCTGAACACCTGCCTACTGATGGGAAGTAGTGAATTAATTCCTTGTTTTGCTTTGCTTGCATGTGAGGCTTTTGCTTTACCTATTAAAGTGCCTTTATCTCAACCCACGAGTTTTCTCACTTTTACCCTTCCTATTCTCTCCTCCATCCCACCAGGGGGGAGTGAGCTAGCGGCTGTGTGGTGCTTAGTTGCCAGCTGGGGTTAAACCATGACACAGAGATCAGTATTTGATTCAAGGCAAGTTAAGCCATGGATCTGAAGCATGGGTTTGCTTGTGCAGATATGGCCCTAATAAGATGTTGCAGTCTGGATTCTTAAAGCCTTATTGCTTAGATTCAGGTGCTTATGTGAGTAACTGACATTCAGTTTTACCAAAGAAGTTTCTTTCCTTAATTTTTATTATTAAAATGTTGAATCCTTGAACTTTAAAGGGCATGATAACAGGAGATACATTAAATTGATCTTCTTCTTTAATTTTATTTCATTCTGTAGAAGCTAATAATTAATAAATTATTCTGGTAGCCACCTTCTGATTTCCAAATTCAGAGGTAGCAATATTTCAAGAATCCATCAACATAAAAGGCTTTTCACAAACATATGCTTTTACTTCTTTGGGCTGAAGGCCTCTTAATAAAGACCTTATATGCTTTTACCATAATTACTGAAGTTCAGAGAAAGTTCTCATTTAGTCCTGTGGCACCAGGATCTGTCTTGGTAGTAAGGGTTTCGTTAGTATTTGCAGGTGCCATTATAGGGTGAATTCAGTGCCCTTCTAATTCCGGCTTTGGTCAGGAGACACTAAATGTTGAAGCTTTTATCTCTCTGAAAATCAAAACTATTACACTTCATTTTGGTAGTTTCCATAACTATCTCCTGGGAAGTCTCCATATAGTCTGTGCCCTGTCTATTTAAGGAAAATGAACTAGTATTGGCCTAGACTGCTTTTTTAAATCCTCACCTGGAGTATGCCCTCTGTTCACATTTTGAGGTCTCCCCTATACAACTACTCAGGAAACAGAAGGAGCTTTTAAAAACCATTTATTACCATTTTTCTTCATAAGCCACATAACCCATAGTTGCATGATCAAAAATATCACTGGTTACAGCTAGAAACAGTTATTCTGGAGGCTTTTCACCCATCAAAATGTTTCTTTCTCTGACTAATCAGGTTGAATTGATGCAGCTCAGTTTATTAGGTTTCTGGAAATTATAACATTTAGCATTTTATTTCTTCAATACATTTAATCAGCTTTAAGATAGTTCACAAGTTCTCAAACTTTTGTATTTGGTGCCTGTCTTAGTGAGTCAAAACAAGTGCTGATTATGAGAGAGCTACAAGGTCATGTTGTCCCGGATTTTCTACATAATTTCTATCTAATTAGTCCCCTTAAAAAATGAAAAACAAATGAAATTTCTTAAGCGGCATATCACTTGCTAATCTTCATACCCGTAACAGGAAAAATGGAAACATTTATTCAGAAGGAAGAAGAGATTCCTCTGAGAAATTTGGATAATACTCATAATCTTTCTGCCAGAAGTCTAGATGATATCCACCAGCTTTAAACAGGGAGAAGAAAAGAAGGAAGATATTTGGTGAGTTTGCCAAGACATGTAATAACCATACCAACAAATAGTAAATAGCAGAAAATGACCCACAGTTAAAAGTGCAGTCCATGTCCAGTTGATTGATAATGAATGCGACAAGCCAGGGGGTATTGGTGGATGAAAAGCTGGACATGAGCCAACAATGTGCATGCTCATGCAAAGCCCAGAAAGCCAAACATATCCTGCGCTGCATCAAAAGAAGCGTGGCCAGCAGGTTGAGGGAGGTGATTGTGTCCCTCTACTCTGCTCTGGTGAGACCTCACCTGGAGTACTGCATCCAGCTCTGCAATTGTCAGTACAAGAAAGACATGGACCTGTTTGTTGGAGTGGGTCCAGAGGAGGGCCACAAAAATTATCAGAGGGTTGGAATACCTCTCCTGTGAAGAAAGGCTGAGAGAGTTGGGGTTGTTCAGCCTGGAGAAAAGGCGGCACCGGAGAGACCTTGTTGTGGCCTTTCAATACTTAAAGGGAACATATAAGAAAGATGGGGACAGCCTTTTAGTAGGGCCTGCAGCGATAGGACAAGGGGTAATGGTTTTAAACTAAAAGAGGGGAGATTCAGACTAGGTACAAGGAAGAAATTTTTATTATGGGCAACTGGAACAGGTTGCCCAGAGAGGTTGTAGATGCCCTATGCCTGGAAACATTCAAGGTCAGGCTGCACAGGGCTTTGAACAACCTGATCTAGTTGAAGGTGTCCCTGCTCATTGCAGGGGGGTTGGACTAGATGACCTTTAAAGGTTCCTTCCAACCCAAACCATTCTAAGATTCTATATGCTAAGAAACAGAACTCTCACAAGAACATTAATTCATAAGACTAAGTACAGTCTTGACTGAAAATAGCAAATATTAAACCCTCAGTTGTGGAAATAAAATTCTGCTGTCATAAAAAAAGTCTGAATTCTAGTTTCCTAAACAGCAGCTTTCCTGTCATCACTTTTCCAAATACTGTTTCAGAATAGTGTCAGAAAAGTGCATGCAAAACTGGACATGCATTCACAGATACAGTACTTGATATTTACAAAAACCAGATGATTTCAATATCTTATGTTACTAGGATTTGTGCAGACTGGACTACTGTTCCTGCCTGCATTGTTTTGAATGTATTTCAAGCATGCTCAACAGTCATCTTTAGACTTTTGGTACCTGTTTTGTGGAATGCAGCCCTTGTATTCTTTCATGGAGTAGCTTTACTAGTAAAAAAAGAAAACCTCATTCTGTGTGTTTTTTCAGACACTGAGTTTGTGTGAATATGAAAGATGAAGAGAGAGGGGTTATGTAAATAATTAACCTTTGAAAATAACTCTTGCTCTTGGAGTGTGCATATCAATATGATATAATTACCAGATTTTATTCACTGTTGGCTGAAGATTGCCATAGGTAATTTAAACAGTGAGCTTATATTTGCATAATGTACAGGCAGCAGGTTCTTTCAAATCCTGCCTGAGAGGAGGCCAACATGTCTCTGTGTCTACTTGAGATGAACCAGTAGTGTTTAATTTTCCTGCTTCTAGGTTTCTCTTCATCTTTAATACCTTCTGTCAGTCTTTTAAAAGGTATTACCAATACTTTGATCTGAATTGAATTGATTGACCTGTGATCAGGTCAAATCTAATCAGAATTGGAAGAAAACAATTCTGGCTGTATTCTGTAGAATCTTAGTGGAGTTTTCCAAAACCTTAGTTTGGATTTTTGATCAGCCTGGAGCTGATTTTCTAGTCAGCTATCCAGGCTAGTTTTTGAAGTAAATGTTTTTTAAATGAGTCCAGATCAAATCTGATTGTGTATGGGGTACAATTCAACAGAACAAGTGAGGAAGTTTGAAGACAATCAGAAGACAGTTTCAGATACAAATAGTTAGAAATTTTCTGAAAAGATTTTATTTTCCCTTCCAGTTATATGTAAAGACAAGAGACTAAGAAACATTTTTCATCATGAAAATCTGATGTCTGAGTAATCTGAGGTCTTCTGTAGTATGCTGTAGACTGTCTGAGTAGTAACTGGAACAGGAATTTTGTCTGCTTTTTCACAAGAGGAATTGACCCACTTCAGGTTAATTCTGATGAAGAATAGGAAAATAATTTTCAGGGTACCAAAATCCATTTCTATTCCCAAGTCATTTTCCAGACAGTGAGTTTGTAAGTCCATGGGCTAAATTTCTTTTCAGATTTTAATTACAGTCAAATTCCCTAAGAAGCACACCCAATTGAATTAGAATTAAAAAAATCCTCTTCCTATTGAGCCTTAACAAAAGAAACTAAGTTTATCTCACAGCCTTCCTCTGCATTGTCAGATCCCTGAGCCTGGGAGCCAGGGAGTAACAGTATGTGAGAAATGACCCAACAGTGAAATACTTGGGTTTTTTATTGCCTACCAGTGTGCATTGGTATAATTCGATTGACACATAGTAATATCCCTTTCTCCATAAAAGCTGAAGTTTTGCTTTATTTATTTAGGTTTCAAGCCAACACTCCAGCTTCATAATGTGTTAATGTTTGCTTGTAAGCAGTAAAGTGATACTTGTGCATTAAGTCTGACAAGGATGAAATTATTGACTAGAACTAAACCTTTATTATAGGCAGGACTCCTCTTATTTGTCCACCATCCTGAATATCATGTAAAACATAACATCCTGCTGCTTTTGAAAACATAAAAATCACTTTAATGTGGGGATGAAGAGATTAAATATCACTTAAATATATGATATCTGGTCTCCAGTGAAATCCTATTCATCTGCCCTGTAGAGATTCTTTTTGGCAGCTGATGCTCCTTGTAGCTGCCTTTTGGTTTTTATTATCTGTGGATCTTCATTTGTTGTCAAACATTAAAACATTCCTTTTTGTTCACTTTAATGGCTAGCAGCGGAGATTGAAGCTCTTTATCATCTAACAAGTAGCACAGTTTTCTGTTCATTATGCCCTATGTCAAGTTACCTTGCTTATTTTTAGCACTTCAAGCCCAGAGGGGTCAAAAATCTTTACTGTCTTTGGGATATGGACTGCTTTTTTAGGCTATCCCACTTCTCTCTAACTTAAGATTTTAAGATGAAATTAAGATGCCATTCAAGAAGGCCATTTAGGGAAGAGGCAGCACTATCTGTGTTGCAGCCCAGGAAGCAGATATGGAGATCAGGATTTTTTTTTCTAATTAAAAATAACTGAGGAGGTGGATTTTTGTTCACATGAAAAAACATATAATTCCTGTTTGTAAGCCCATTTCAGAACCCTGGGTATAAAATACTATGATCTACATATTTTCAAATACCTTTTGAAAGATGCAGGTTACTTATGAATTAGGTCCTTTTTTTCCTAGGAATTTTTCCTGCAGAACTCAGAATAAACTTTCTCCCAAGAGCCAAAAACGTGCATTTGAAGAATAATTTACTTTATTTTCAGGTCAATTCATAATTTTAAAAACTGTAGAAAAGTACAGCTTTGTACAATTAAATAGATTATTTATTGAAAAATGAGTTTACAAAGAACTGCATCTAGTTCTGAAGAAGACACATGCATATGGGCTTTCTGCTGATTGTTACAAATGTTTTCCTCCTGTTGATTGTTTGCTTTCATACACCTGTTATGCAGATTGCTTTCCTTCCCTCCTTCTCTCCCCGTTTTCTGATTCAAGCCCAAAATCTGTGACCCGGGCTAACTTACCTTTGTAGAAGACATCCAGTCTTCAAACAGATCTCAAATTATTTACTCTGCTGAGCGTCATCTGGGCAGGGTTCTGTGAAAGTTGTCTTATTTGCCTTTATTATTATTATTATTATTATATAATTATATAATTATTATTAATAATAACAGACAGTATACTCTTCTAAATGGTGCATAGTCTGGTGAGGCTTAACCCTCTCAGGGATGCAGTCAAGATTTTTCTCACTGTTAATTATCAATTCTGTTGTTTTGCCAACAGAATTATTTGGATTGGTATTCAACTGCCCACTGTCATAGAGAGAAGAATGATGCCTCAGTAAGCAGTTGAGGGCCAGAAGCGTCCACGGTTTTCTGCCTTGTACAATGGAGAAATGGGATTTGTCATGACTAAATTGAATATATTTTTCTCAATTATAAGAGCTATTTTGGAGACTACAATTGTGTATGTATAGTTATTTTCCCAATATACTGTAGGTTTATCAACTTCGAATTTCATTTGCCACTTTATTGAACTGTCCCTTAGCATTAGGAGATGCTCCCCAGCTATTTGACAACTGTAGTTTTTACTATTCTGAATAATTTTATATCATTTACAAATTATGACATTTTATTATTTAAGTGCTTTTCTCAATAATTTTTAAAATGTCAACTTGTACAGCAGAAAGCCTGTGTTATCTGTCAGGCTGTGTGAAGTTGTCTATTTAGTCTTATCGTTGTCTTTTATTCAGTGACGTACCTATCAGCAGACCTTCTCTCATGTCCCGTGATCTGCAAGTTCTTTAGCAGTATTTGGCCAGGGAAATTGTCAGAGCTTTTAGAAAACCCAGGCTATATCATCCTAACTTATATGCTTACAGACTCCCTTAAAATCCTGGTTCTAAATTCTTTTAAACAGATTTTTATGTCATTCGGCTTCTTAACAACATTTTTTGGCTTGTCTTAGGTTTACATAATTTGCTAGACCTTTTGCTTGCCTTACTGACTTCCTGGCTTAACCTTGGACTTTTCTTTTGTCTTGTCTGGTGATCACTGGACAGTGGCTGAAACTGGTCTGGCTCTTCTTCCCTTTTGTGGAGTGCTATGGGGTCTGCCTTGCCTTGCTGTCACCCTCAGCTCCCCTTCCCTTGTGGAACAGCCAACTGCTGCTTCTTCTCAACAGCATTCTTTGCAAGCATTAATTTCACATTTATCATATTTATATGGATGTATCTGTAGATTTAGTCTTGGCCTAGTTGCCTCTGGGTAATTGGGGTTTTATTTGTTTAGACGGTTCTTTAACTGTGTCCTTAAATGAGTGCATTCAATGAAACTCACAGCAGTTTGGCATGAAAAGCTGTAGATATGGAAGCATATTCATGAGCTATTCAACTAATCTGCATTCTGTCATCTCATTTAGCAAGCCCAATTTACAATTATGTTGTAGTAGAGAATTTAAAATGTTTTATGAAATTTGTTAATTTCTTATGTACACCCAGCATGGAATATACAGCACTTTCTGTCACTCTCAAGTTCAAGTGTACTTACTTATTTTTTTCACCTGACTTTACTCCCTAGTGTTCATTCTGCCTCTCCTTGCATTCATTTTAATTTTCTCTTTATGAATTTTTCACTACATGAGTTTTGCTTTCCTTTTCATTGTTTTTTGATGTCTTCACCCCAACATGTCTATTCTGTGGAACTTGAACTCAGCAAAATTTGAGCTTGGATAGTATTCTGGGTCTTAAAAAAAAGTGCCATTTGCTCTTGGGAGGTATTTTTCTGATACCACACAATTAATAAACCCATGAAGTAATTTCTCTTAACATTATCTGGGATTTCCCTGAACAGTATCAAAACTCCTGTTTTGGTCCCAAAACAGTTCAAACAAATTTAGTGTTCCCTGACATAAGTATATAAATTGATGTGTAGGAGACACAAAATGATTAGACACATCTTGGAGTAAAGAAACCATAAAACTTATGAGGCAGTTTTGCTAGTAATTGGTCACTTGGCTACTACCACATACTATTTTAGCAGAACCCAGAATGTCATTTCATGCTGGGACCTTTTGCTCCAAGAAGTGACCAAGCTGGCCAGGAAGAGCAGCTTTTCTTTTGAACTCTTGTTCAAAAGAAATTCATTAACTTGCTACTGCACATGATACGACTTTCTGACTCACTGCTTGCTTATAGATGGGGTCAGACATTAATGAAGGAAAGTCTATAATGTCCCAGCAATGGGACCCTACTTCTGAAGAGATGGGGAGTAGGAGAGACTATTCCTTTCTTCAAGGCTGTGAAGACTGATTAAGTAATAATAAATTTAATCCAGGTCTTTTCTCACCATAGCTTTAATTCTAGAGTACTACATGAAAAATTTGCAAATCTTATTCACCTATTCACCTTTGAATTCACTGTTTTTGTGGCAGTGAGGTGAGCAATTTATCTTCCTTTCCACTGGTAAGATGTGAAATAACCCAAGTAACAATTTCCTGGTTTAGACCTTGTCTTAAGAAAATGTCAAATGCTGTCACTCAGGAGAATTCTCTCTGAAGATAATTTAAATTAACAGACTGTATTTCATACGTTGTACAAGCTATGTGAACTTCCAGATGGGACCCATGGGAAAAAGACAGTGGGCCAACCCAGAATTTAGCCCTTCTACCTGCCTTAAGCTCTGTGATTGCAAGAAGAGTTGGAAAAGGTTAGTATTTCTCTCTATCCCAAACTCAAATTTTCTGAAGCTGTTAAGAAAGAGAAAGATAGGTTACTGAGTAAAGAAGAAAGGAGTGATAACCTGTAAGAGATTCTGCAGAGGATTTGTTTGTATAATCACACTTGTTAAGGATCAAATAAAGGAAGACCAAAAAAAAAGGAAGAAAAACCTATCATTTCTAAAACATAAGTGGACATGTTAATTCTGTATGTCAGACTTGCTTTTAGCTTCTCTAATGATCATAATACACTGGGGTTTTTATTTAAAAATAAAACAACAGAAAAACCCAAACAAAAAACCTCCCAGCAACTCAGCAAGGATGCCATCCTTATCCTACTTGCATGTCTTTGAAAAGTGTAGTGCTAGTGGTGCAAACCAAGCTTAATATGCTGTGAGTGGCTACCTAGTGATTCCAGTTCAGTTGTCCACAGTTCTCTGGCCTCACAGTGGACACAGTAGGAAGGATTTTTTGTTAGAAAAGCACCAGGAACTTCAAAACAAGATTTCAATTTCAATGTGTTTAGTGCAGCACAAACACAGAGTGAGAGAAAGCCTGTACTCCAGAAAACTTACAGTCCCAAATGGAAAAGAAATATAAAAAGATCACTTTAAAACTTCCATTAAGATTTTGTTTTTCTTGAAGAGGACTTCCAACTGAATGAGTACCACTGCAGAAAGCAATTATAAATGAAAGCTTCTCCCAAGCAAGTGAAAACCCATAATTTATTTTTTAATTTAACATTTCTTTCCTTAGAATTTTTCATCTGAAAAAATCTTATTTTTGAAGGAAAGTTAGAATACTCTCCTTAAACCTTTTGGCCAAACAAAAATAAACATGAGTGATCAGTATTACAATGACATTTTTCATGAGGGAAAAAAAAAAACAAACCCAAACAAACCCTTATGTGCTGACTAGTTTTACTCATAAAGGAACAGTAAAGATAGCTTTGCCAGACAACAAAAAAGTCATTGGTAGAGATGGGGCTTGAACAAAACTCCTTTAAGTCCTACTGCAGCAAAATAAACAGAGACACAAACTGTTCTGGGAAAGCTTTCCAAGAGGTTCCTGTTACTAGAGTTGTGGTGTTTAAACAGTTCTCTTCCTCCCAGAACAAGCTTTCTCAGTACTTTTGGGGAAAATCAGTCAGTCTTCAGAGATACTCTCAGTAGTCCCGATAATTTGTGGATAAATAAAGACTATATGCACAAGACTGTGACTCTTAATATCTTTAAAAAGTACATATTTAGTGTTGCAAGGACAAGAGCTATGATGTCTAATTAAATAATAAAAACCCTCTAATCTTCTGCATTTCAGCGTTTGCTATTTTATTTGGATTATTGTTCAGTAAGGTACAATAGACTGAAGGGTTAATAATTTAGAATGACTGCACACATAGATATGTCTTTTTCAGCTTGACCATCCCGTGTATGAATGTTGTTTGAATGAAAACCTTTGTGATAAGCCAGGTTAACACTGTGGCCACTGTTAAAAAAGTGACCCCTTTTTTTAATCACTACACATTTTTTACAAACTTTGAAGTGATCAGCAAAGAATGGAGTGACTTTTCTTTATCTAAGGCTAGAGTGTTTTTCTGTGGTGATATCTAGAGCTTCAAGAAAGACATGAAAGACTATTTCAAGAAAGGCCAAGTTAAGGATTATTGCATGCTTAATAATGTATTCCAAAGAGGGATGCATGGAGGCACTGAATATTTGGTATAACACACCATATAAATGTCCAAGTATTATCAAACAACTTGTAGTAACTATGACTGAAAAGATGTGACTTAAAGATTGTGACATAATCTTTTTTCCTTTTTTTTTTTTTTTAAATAATTGGGGATCCTCATAAAGCAATACATGCATTCACATTGCACAAGCCTATATGTTAGGATGTGCCTGCCTGTATGTTGCAGTTCTATTGCTAAAGGCTTAGAGAAATAGAGGTCATCAGAGAATATAGAGAAAAAAAGACCAAGAAATACAAAATAAGACATTTTGCACACACTCGTGCCAGTGAACCTGAAGAGAGAAAGAAGTTTTACTGAAAACCATTCCATTTGACTTTGACTGAAGAATGGCCCTTTGTGATTAACTTGAGCTAGGTCTGTATGTTAGTAAAGGGGAATAAAAGATTAGTTATACTTCTTTGTGTCCTTTTCAATTGACTGGTTTCTTTGGGATTTGGAAGACCACTGTTCCTTTCTGTATTCACCAGACAGATGGACAATGGAAGGAATACAGAGAATGCATTGCACCTTGACTCCAGTTACTCCAGCATGCCAGTCTCAAAGGCAGACTGGAAGGATGGAAGGATGGAAAGCTTCCAACAATGCAAGAAATGAAATATGGGCTATTGACTTTGGCATATGGAAGAGTCTTTCACTTCAGGAACAAGGGAAGATGACGCAGGGGAACTAAAATTTTGAGTTATGTAGTCTTTTCTCTGATTCCTTCTGAGGTTGTGCAAAAGCACTAAGCATTTTCCAGAGCGTTCAGTCAAGTCACAGGAAAACCTATACATGTAAAACCTAGTATCTCTAGTCATCTTTATGACTTGTTTTGTTTCCAGTTCCATTCCATCTTTTTTAAAGGTGACATGCCTGGGGGCCTCATTACTCAAGATGTCTGATTACAGTGTTTTGTCTACTGTTCCATGCCTCTCTTCTTTCATATTCTGTTTACTTTTTCCCTGCTTCACCTTGAGTGAAGCCTTACTTTCCCAGTAAGGAAATAGCAAATTCTCATGTTTCCTGTCTTTTCACATTAACTTGGTCTCACCCAACTTTTCTGCACACCATCTTATGCATATGTGATGCTTTGTAAATTGACATTCAAACAGAAGAAAGGGGGAAGATTGAGAATGCCGTTAACCTAGGCTTTATGGAATCTCATCGGTTAAGAGGGAACAGACAATACAGTAACACTTCTTAATAACCTGAGGCTGTCCAACATGCATTAGCTAAGTTAATTTGAATGGATTTAACTCCCCCTTCCTTTTCTCACTTCATGAGACCTCAACAGCTAATTTCAGCTGAATATGAATGAGGAAAATCTGAGTGAAACTTCTTTACTACATCAGTGAGGTTTCTAGTTTAAAGTACTTTAGTAAGAATCTAAGGACATAGCATTTGACAGTAATCTATCACTATATGCATCAGGCATTCTGCTTCCATCAGTGGCTGTTACCTGGTATTTCAGAGGAAGGCAAATTACTTATCTGTATGAATAATACTGTCCTCCAGTTTGGGAAGTGTTCCATTCTAAGCATTTCTTCCTACTGCTCCAGCTAGAACTGGTCCTGAATCATAAGCTTTTAACATGCATGCTGAGCTCTGATCTGAGTCACATTCAAGCCAGTCAGTAAACTTGGCTGAAATTGATCCTTATTTGCACCGGCTCTTTTTTTTTTTTTTTTTTTTTTTTTCATAAAGGCATTGTGAACTTTGCCAAATTTGTTAAATTACCTCCTGAATTTTCAAAGACAGCCATTCCACCCACCTTGAAGGACTTCTTCAGTCCTAAACTACACAGGCCTATGTTATGTCAAGTGAAACACACTTCTTGCTTGTTTCATGATTATCCTCTTTTAAGCCTGAAATGATCTCTTGTTCTGTTGGAGGAATAGGGTTAAAAGTGGGTGACAGGACAAGTTTACCAATGCCCTTCATGACGATTTCATATGCCTTCATAACAGCTCTTTAAACTCTGTTATTTCTAATAGGATTATTCCTGGTCTCAATGGCAGCAAAGCAGGAACTGATCTAATTAGATAAAAGGACATTCAAGACTTTATGAAAGCTGTTTTTCTTTCATAACAACTAACACTGGCGTATGCACATGGAAAAGAAAGGAAGGGTAGCCTAGTAGATGAGCATGCTAGACTACTGCCCAGGTCACCTCAGTTTTAGTCCTGCCTTGTTAGCAGCTGGTTTAGTGGTCTTTGGTGTGTCACATTGCCTTTAGCTTTTTTACAACCTGCAGCATAAGAATCCATATTATTTTTTTAATTTGCTTTGAAATGAATGAATCAAGAGTGACTACTGAGAGCATTATTGTATGTGTAATTGTGATGATGCAATCATTTTCTAAAATCACTATTTTATAATTCAGGGATTATGGGGAATTTAACTATCATCTGTGAATGACTTTGTTGGGTTAGGAATTGCTGCATAATCATTTCATTTAGAATTTTAAGGAGGTGGCAGGAATCCCATCAGTTTTTTGTTAGATGAAATAAGAAATTCTAGTTTTCACAAATGTTTGTTGTACTTGTGTCACAACCCAAACTGGACTGTCCAGAGTGGATTGTGGAGATTCTGTGATTCCCTTGGTCTAATTAAGGTGAAACGACACAGAACGATCAATTAAACGCTTTATCGACAGTAAACACCAACCTGAACTTGGAAAGCACCACGACATGCAGGGTGTAAGGGGGACCCTCGCGCTGAGTCACGAGGCTCAGAACAGACCCCCGTGCTTCCTAAACTCCTTTCCAGAGAGGAGTCGAGGTGCGGCTGGGACTGATCTCAGTCTCAGGCCTGGTCAGCGGTTTATGTGAATGAGGAGGCAACCCCAACCAGGAACGCACCACGGTAAGCAGTGTGGGTTCTACTCCAAATACTTACAGAAGGAAAGGAAAGGAAAAGGAAGAAAGAGGAGAGAGAGAGGTATCGGCACCCGTGGATCCCGTGGTGCCGATGGCAAATGTGGCACCTTCCGGCGCTGGGCGCTGCTCCCGGAGCGCGGGGCCCCGGCTGTGCCGGCAGCAGGCGGGGGAGGCCGGGCTGGGCCGGGGCCGGGGGCAGCGCGGGGTCCGCCGGGGGTGGGGGTGCGCCCCGAGGCTCCTCGGAGCTGTGTCTTTGGTAGGCCAGGCCCCACCTCTAGCCTCAACACCTTGAGGCTTGTTCCAGAATGTTCTCCATCTTCTGCGCAGGCACCACTGGGGGTGGTGGTCACGAGGGGTCTTTCGGGTGGTTGTGAGCCCCTTCCTCACATGAACTCTGCGTGGCCTTCGGCCATCAGAGAGCAGAACTGCGAGTCCTCCTGCAGCCTCCCGGCTCCAGGACAACCGGCTTCTCACCTGGGGTGCTGTGCAGACCCCAATTTGTCACTGTGGAGACCTTAACTTGCCTCACCACAATGTTTGAGGCATTAACTCTTTCAGTCCTTGACAACTTGGAAAGATAACTTAAAATGCCAAAGGAAATATATTCTAAAAGATTGGTAAAAAGAGTTTTGCAGCTGTGTAATATGTATATTATCTCAGCTTCAAGTGCTGAGAGTACTTTATATTGTATTTATGGCCCAGTTCTAAAGGTTTCAAGCTGAATTTGGCAGGGGGAACTCAATAGCTCTGAAGATGATGTTACTTTGGAAACATTAACAACTGGCTGCCTTGGGAACAAAAGCTGTGTGTTTAAAATGCCACCTTCCCTTGTGTATACATCCACATCATGACCTTAATGCAATTATTACTGCACCAGCCTTGGTACGCTTTATAGTTTGATCTGGAAAACTTGCTTCTAGGCTGAGAAAGCCATGCTGTAACTCCTTACCTACAGAGTTTTTGCTTTTTCTCCTAGAATTGACTGAGGTGGGTAAGAAAGGAATAAAGATGACATATACTAATTAATTAAGGCAGGTTTATTACAGAGAAACTTGTTCACAGTGTATTGGCTAGAGGTTCACAATTCATAATGAATAGCTTAAGACATAACTCTCTTTTAACTTGGGCTAGGTTTTAAGCAGTTATTTAGGTGTTAAACAGAGCACTATGTCATCAGTTGTAGATTAATCTAGTCACCTGAGATGGTCATTCATGGTTTTGGAGCAAGTCACCCTACCTATGGTCTTGCAAAATGTTACTGAACTATGTATGATCTCTGCTTATTCATAGGACTGCAGTGTTAATGAATGCCTATGTGACAGGAATGCAGTGAAATAAAAAACAATGTGGAAAACCCCTACAATTTCCAAAAATCCCTTTTTCAGAAACCAATGACTAGTTTGAAATGTAAATACTTGGAATTTGGCTTTGGGAGTTTCAGGCACAATTTTTTATTAACCATAATGGGTCTTGGTTTTCTGACTTTGTATTTATAAAGCTTAAACAATACTTCCTAACTACAGGGAGACCCAGAAGGACAAATCAGTTTAGCAATGACATCTTTCTAGAAGCTGATCAGTGGAGAGGCAGGAGCAACAAAATAGATGAGCTTCCTTCTGCTTGGTCATTGCTCTAGCCAACTGAAAGATGATCAAAACCTGCAGTGATCTGATAGCTGTTTACAGGGTCTTCAGAATGAGATTGAAGACCCAAGTAAAATTCTAATGAGATGAATGACCTAATTCCACCATGGTGGGGGGTGGGGAGGAAGGGAAAAAAAAAAAACAACCCAAAAGACAGGACCCAGTGACAACAAAAACCTCCCCAGGAAGGCACTGTCTGGCAACTTTGTTTAAAGTTAAAGTTTATTGCTCTGAGATGTTGCAATTCAGCGTAACACCATTTACTTCAGAGGAGATGTGCCATTTTACTCATTGTAAGGATGTGGCATACTGCTTTCTCTGAAACTGTGTTATCTTTTGTGAGCATAATAAGGGAAAAGATGAAGTCTTATGTGTTATCATGATGGATGTCATTAGTTTCACACAGCAGCTGCTGAACATCTGATGCATTAGTTGTACTAACTGTGGGATGGGAGAAGTTGCTATAGGTTCTTTAAACCTTATAGTAAATTTGCTGTCTCAGAGTGAATTAGATGTCAGATTTATTTAGTCATGACAGCAAAGGCGCACTGACTTTAACAAGAACTTAGGGATTTTGTCCATAGTAAACCTAGGAGATGCAGTGTTACTCTTGAGCTAACTAAGAAACAGTTTTCTTCTTTATGGTCTTTCCAAAATAACAAATCCAGCCCTTTCACTCTTCTGCTAATGATACATGTTTTCTATAGAGACAATGATGGTTTTATAGCTCTCCTACATGGAGTTTCTAAAGTAACTGTGTAACTCTGCCTTTTTTTTTTTTTTTTTTTTTTTTTAAATAATTGACGAATAGACCAAATCAAAACACCTGGTAATTTATTTATCTTTGAAGTAAAATTAAATAGTCTTTATTTATGTATGTCTAGCATAAATACCTACTTCAGCTAGATTTATTGGGATGTAAGAAAGGCAATGAAAGCCATGAACTGTGTTAAACAAAAGAGATTTTGTATCAGTTGATCTACTGTATTTACTTTTCTTCCCTTATTTTTTCAACATTTTTAGGTTGGTTTAGGTCTGTTAAAGTATGAGCCAGTGCATCCTGGAGATGGAATCCTCAATTTAATTGCAGGTAGTGCAGGGCAAACTTACATTGAAGCACAGCTTTCAACTCACTACCTGTTGCTGACATAACATTCAATAGTGACTAGATGGGATGTTTTAATGAAAGGCAGAAGCTTAGTCTTACAGATCATCAGGTCTTGGAAGTTTATTTTATGACTTTAAGAAAAAGATAATTTCATCGATGTTAAGGCATTTTAAATGCCACTGTTTTTTTTAGATTCACTCCTAAAACTCCAATGGTCTGAGATGCTAAAATTATTCTTAAGGCTAAAACATTGTTCTGAAAAGGACCTAACTTTTAGCTTCAGGTTTATAATGTGACGATCAACCACTGTCTGTTGTTTTTTAAAGATAAATGGAAATTATATTTCAAGAGGGTTGTGTACCTGCATTTTGGAACCCCAATATTTCTTTGCTGCTGTGAGACTTCTTGTTGACTAACTGAAATAAATGGGAGATTTTATAATGAAATATTTTGAAAACTGAAACAGTATTATTTTTCAGGAAAAGAAGTCCTCCATACATGGATTTTTTTTTAGTTTTTCCTTGAAAAAACACAGAATATAAAATTTTTGAACAGATAACTGTTTTGGTCCTCCAACTTTGTTTCAGTTAAAAACACTTTGTGACTATTCAAAAAAAAGAACTTTTTACTATGGTAAAAAGTGTTTGCTAAGCATCAGTGCAAATTTGATGTAGGAACAAATGTTACAAAACCAAAATTGTTAGTTTTCAGGAGAAAAACTAAACAATTGTATAACAAGCACTCTGTATTGTAAAGGAATGTTTTCAAATGGCGAAATGTAAGAGAAAGCTTTCAAATGACGTGTTTTACTTTGTTGTAATCACCTGTGAAAGAAGATAGCTAAAAATGTAAAAACAATATAAATGCTTAAAGCATTAAGGGCAATTACATTACCTTTCCATTGCCACCTTATAACAGAGTTGAAAGGATGATCTGAATAGAAAAATGTAGACTCTGCAAGGTGGATAATGGAAGAGAGAAAATTTGAAGGTAAGTGCAGGAAACAAGAACTTCTTCGGTAAGAATATTGGTGAAGAAACTTGACCATTTTTGTACCATTTCCAAGTTCCACTCCTAGGTAATTGAATTTATAAGCAGCTACTATGGTTTCTATTTTAAGTAGTAGTTTGAAGACAGTGGAAAAGTAAGAAAGTGGGTGGGGTTTAATGAAGCTCATTGTTGTCTTATCAGGAGAAGAAATAAAGTTCATATGGCAGTGGGTTTTCCTATCCTAAAGTGAGAACTATCAGTTTCCATTTGTATTACAGTGAAATAACTTTAAGGAAAAAATCTTACCAGAACTTAGAAAAATAGGTTTGTGGAGCAGAAATTGTACCTCTATCACGCAGTAAAATATTCCACATGCAACCTATATATATGTATATATTTGTATATATAAAACACAGGTGTTATATAAAGCTTTTGGAAGAGGATATCTGCAAATGTGCTGTATAGCCATAAAATTCAGTCTTCTTCTCTGATGCTATAGTATACTATAAGAGAAACACAAAGACACAAAAAAGGACTGCTGAATGAAAGTTTCTTCCTGCAAATGTAACATATCTTTGTCAAAGGGAAGAGATGGAAAGGATTGTTCTTCTCAGTCTAATAATGAATGAAGGTGTCAGAATCCTGTGTATGGCAATAGGCCCTAATTGCACCAACCAGCTTCACCTGACACCCCCCCACAAACCCAGGTGCTTCATTTAAACTCACGCTTGGGCACACAGTCCTTGTCTGAGCTCTGTTGTAGATAAATCTGCGCTCAGCACTCTTTGCTGTTCCTGACTTGCTGGTAGAAATTCCTGGATTGGCTCTGGATCTGACTTGCCCTCTTGTTTATGTGTGATGATTACTAGACTGTCAATTGACCCTGTTGCCCTCACTGCTGTTGCTTTGCTAATCCTGCTTGGGTACTGTGAGGCTATGTGCTTGCTGGAGAGAAGGCTGCCCTACCAGTGTTGTGCCCCCCCTCAGCTCTTCCTCTTAACGTGTGGAACGCCACCATTCTTGCTGCGCTGTGGCAGAAGTTACCTCTGTCTTTGCAGGTATTTCTCTATGGATGTTTTACTTCTCTATGGAGGCAGTCTATTATCTCAATTGAAAGTATTTTATAATACTACAGTTCAGTGTGCTGCTACTTGTTTTGTATATCACAGGACTCCTTTGAAGTGTGTCCTTGAATGAATGTGACATTTAATGCCTCATTAATAACATGCAGATTTATTGTAAACGCGGTTGTGCTGTAGCTAATAAGATACTTATACAGCATGGCACAAAGTATCAGTATGTAAGTGTTTTGCTGAAACAGAGTACTGTCATGAGATTGATATCAACAGGCCAGTTTCTGTATTCACTCAGTCATGCAGGCATGATGTAGGGATGGACAAACTGAGAGACTGAATACTCTACCTTATTTTTTTAAGAAGGCTGTGCAGTGTAGCACTAAAACTGGCCTGGAAAAATAAAATTTTAATAAATGTTTAGAAAATGCTCAACTGAAGTGAAATATCAAGACCTCAATTTTGAATAACGTAACAAGTTAATATCATCACAGGCTTATTAAAGAGTGATTGCGTATGCACCCTTGCACATAAACCTAACTGTGTTCAGACCATATGCTGACTCTTAAACACGCAAAATTCTACAGAGAAAGAATGTGGCATGTCACTTAAAAACTGATGGTATGTTCCCTGTACAGATCTTCTACATGGGTTTGAAGCTGCTGAACTGTTATAGCATTTTTTTTTTTTTCAAGTGTGCTCCAGCACCTTTAAGTTTTTGACATTTCCATTTCAGTCTCTGTATTCTTTCACTTAAATTTTATCTAACCTGTAGAAGTGATTAAAAAGACAAGAAGATTAATAAATATCAGCATAGCAACTGGTTTCTCTGTTAAAGATTTGACCTGTTCATGAAAGCACAGTGCGATTTGGTTTTATATATGGTTACTGATTCTTCATTGCTCCTTTTAAGCATTAACTTTAGAGGATAGATTACAATAGAAACTGTCTATTACTGCTGTTTGTTAGGAAGGCATTGAAAGGCAAAACACCATCTAGGAAGTAGTAATGTATTAGAACCTCTTCTTTTGCTTCAATGTCTTCGTACAACCATGTCTTTATTTCAAGAAATTACTATCTGCTCAGACTTAAATCTAGGGAGAAGTTACATTAAAACCCAAAAGTTTTGTAGGAATCCTCTGTTAGTTAGTATACCAAAAGCCTCATTTAGTGGTGTGAGATCACAGTCTTTAGTGACTACAGTGCCTCTCCAGTAGCTATAGGGTCTTCAACCTTATTAACTAGATCAAAGAAAAGCAAAATAAAAAGGCAAAAAAGGATAGAAAATGTAAATAAGTGTTTAATTTATTCAGTTAATAATGTTTTCTATAAATAAAACACACACATTGAAGCAGCATGCTCATGTACAGTTATCAGTCTTCTACCTCTTTCATGTTTGTAATGTTAGATACTTAATCAGCTAAAATAACATTTAAGGACAGAAACTTGTAAAACCATCCACAAACCTGTTTCTTAACAGCACTGTGTATATTTTGGTATAACCTACAGAATCCAAGTCACATTAGAACCCACTGTCCTCTTTGATATGAATTAGAACTGTAAGGGCCAAGAGGTTTAATAATGCTGAGTATTCCACTACCTTTCTGTTTCCCTGCTATATCGATAATTCCACTTTTGGCACACAGGAAGGTCATCACCAAGCAGGCTATTAAAAATGTGAGAGGCACCTTAAAACTGGATTTTGATGCCTAAAAAAGCAGTAAGGACTTAAATGTCTTTTGCATTTCTAGAGCTCAGCAGCTTCACAAGTAGAGAAAGACCCTACCTCTCAGAGCTTAGAAAGTTAGAAAAAGTGAGTGCGCAATTTTTTTTTTTTATTCCGGTGTGGCCTACCCAATTTTAATGGAGATGTATTCTCTTCTTGTGTTGTTCCTTGACTGAGTATATGCTGTATATTTTTTCCAGTGGCTTTGTATACATGAAGAGGTAAAAGGTACAGAGGGGAAAACATAATATTAAAATATAAAACTCGAAGATTTTTCCTTTTTCTTATCAATATTCTTGGAAAAAAATTCAGTCTCGTTAGAGTGTTGTTGTTTTAACAGTAACTTTAATCACTGCAGAGTAGCATGTTGGGTTTTCTAGTACATGTTATATATTTTGTGGTTCTTGTAACACAGAGCAGGAAAAAAGAGAGAGGGAACACAAAGAAAATGTGGAAAGCTGAATTATTCCCACATGTCTTCTCCTAGCATGGAGGTAGTTCAAAACCAAATGATGGGAAAGTTTTTATATTGCCCTGTGTGCAGGAGGCAATGGCTGGGAAATTTCAAGTTCTAGGTAACTAATTTCAAACTAGACAAGGTTACTGTTTTCGTCCATTTTCTCATTACTAATTCATTTCTCCACCCTCTGTTCCTTACCTTTGCTGTTTAGATCATACTCTTGCATTTGTTTTCCTCTATTTCTTATTCTGTGACAGTTCTTTCTTAAAAACATATGTTCACGTAGATTGTGTGTGCTGGCAACAAATTCTCTCAGCAGGGACAGGCAGAGTTCTGCTTTCTCCTGACACCCAAGCCTGGAAACCATGGGCTCCTGTAAAGATTTACAAATTTCCATTCAATGCTGACTGTCAATCCAGGACTATTCTGCTCTGGCAAGTAATGACCAACCATTCTTTGTTCTTCTGAGAAGACCATTAATGAAATCGAGGAACAAAGGCATTTTCCTGTTTCACGTAATTGCTACCTGAAGTGGTAAATGATTCCCATATACCACTTGTTTTGTGCAATTGTACTGAACTTCGTTAATCAAAGTAACTGGCAAGCGCAGGTCCTTGTTGATCCCCCTTTTTTGTGTTGTCCTGCCTTGTGTCTTGAAATATATCTGAGAAGAAGGCTGAAGCAAGGCTGAGGCCCTTGAGGAAAAAAGTGACTGAATGTGGGTGAGGCTTTTGGAAATCACACACACACAAAAAATATATATACATAAATAAAGATTCTATCTTGGCTTAGGACATGTGCATTTTAAGTTTGGCATCTGGAGCATAAGTCACATTATTTTTTGAGGCCCATCTCTATTAGCATGACTCCTTGACAAATGCTGGGTTACTAACGTAGATGGAATTTTTCAAGAGAGAATGACTACACTTTCTTGGGGAAGGCTTTCTAGGTACCTGTCAGCTGGTCTGCTTTCATTTGACTACTAGTGATGATCCACTAAGAGTGGAGGGGAAACAGAACAGCATTTATGTTACTCAGGTTCTAACATCAGAAGGAAGTGGTTTTCTGTAGGCTTCAAAGGAAAGAAACAAGTTGCCACTCCAGGAGATTTTTCAAACAAGCCCTCCAGTGGCAAGCAAATCAGGGACAGAAGCAATGCAATAGTGTTTGATATTAAGGAGGACGTCAATACAACATTGATAACTGTCTGGAAAACCAGAAATAACAGGACATGAAGCCTAGAGGCAGTTGCAAAAAAACCCTCAATCAAATAAAAAAACCTGAACCACCCAATATCCCAGAGGAACTGTGGCAATCTTAATATGAGAAGCCACTCTCTCTCTACCGTGAGAGAAGTGCAGAGATGGGAGTCACTTTTTCTTGATTACCAACTAGTTGATTTAATTTCAATAAGCCTTTTCATATCTTGTCTCTATTGAATTTTTAGGGGCTTTGTGATCATATTTGCCCTCTGCATGTGGAGCAAAACGGCAAATAGAGGCTACCTTCCAGAGTAAATAAGACATTGCAGAAAACCCTGTGTGCCTCTGCCTATTTGTTGACATAATACCATTTGCATGCATGTGGAAACAGCCTGTCCATGGTTGTTTCTGTTGACATCTTAGCAGCCTGGGACACCTGAAGGAGAAATAAGGCTTAAGAAGTACAATATGCTTGTAGCTGCTCCTACAGCAAGTCTTGAAAGTATACCTAGCTTGTGGACCTCCATAAATTATGGATGATCATACTACAGTAGTTACTTGAGACTTCACTGATATTTGCAGTAGAATTAAAGGGTATAAAATAAATAAATGCTATGTATCAGTATTAATGATTTTTTTATGACTCTCTTATTCTAGCACCACTATATCCAAAGAAAAGCAAAGGAACGGGTATTAAATTATCATTTTATCAATTAATATTATCAATGTAGTTTGTGGTAAAACTTAAAATTTTTGCAAAAAAGCAAGCCAGAGAGAACAAGATGATGTGGAAGACCAACAATTATGTCCTGAGTGAAAAAGACTTTTTGATGAGGCATTTGAATATGAGATTTAATAAGCTAATTTTGTATTTCCTATGTTGGAGAGCTCATTTAACTCTGTCCTAAGATCAAGTGTCTGTAGAAAAAAAATTTTTAAATACAGCAGAAAACTTAAATGTCATTTCTCATTGACATATCTGGGGTGGTTTGCTAATTGTCAATGGATGAACAGAGGTAGCTAGAGTATGGCTAAATCTCTATCATTAGAATCAGTCCAACTTGATGAACTGGTCAGAAGGTTAATAGCAGATGTGAATTTAGGCCTGTGGTAATCAAGAAATAATTACCCTGCATTAAGAGTAAACTACTTTAATAAGCAAATTAAAACAGTGTTCTTCTTTTATATATATAAAAAACACAGTGTTCAGTAATTAGAATTTTTTTTTTTAATTATTATTAAGATATTGTGCAAATTATATCCTGGACCAATCCCCAAGTTTCACTGTAGTTATGTCTGCTTGCAGTATTTGGCCAATGATCCATTTCAGTCCTTTCATTGAAGAAGTAAAAGTATGGGATTATTTAATTCAAGGGCTAGCTGTGGCCTTTGATATATGAAGTAGAGATCCAACAGGTTAAAGCTGTTCTGCTCTCCCTAGCATGGAATTTGGGGAAGAAAAGGAGAAGGTGGGTAAAGGAAAGGTTAATGGGCAAAGGGACATGATTTTTTGAGGCCATGTCTGGCCACTGCACAGCTAGTGCTGGTGCCAGGCAAAACTGTTGATGGTAAACAGGGAAGGAAAGAACAGATCAAGCAGAACCTTGCCTACTTCATTATTACCTTCAGCACTCTATGATCTTTCTAACAATATGCTCCTCAGCGAAATCAGTCAAAGCATTAATAATTACATTAATGTTCTTCCATATTGTTTCAAAAATGAAGAGACAGACAAGCCATTAGGGGATATGACTATAAAAGATCTACTCCTGTAAGAGGTGTGTTTTCTTCTAAGGTTTAGGTGGTGATACTCTTCGGTCACTTGCATGCTTCTGGCTCCAACTGAAACTACTTGGATAGGTCAGGCTGTACAACTGGCATTAATAAAGCTTACACCACACTTAATAGCTGCAAACACATGGAGGTTCCTTGCTGAAACATGTTAGAACTTCATCCAGTCAGACAGGTATGTGTGCAACTTTCTTCTCGTGAGCAATCCCACAGAAGGGGATGGGACAACTCTGGTGCTTACGGTTGTACATCTGCTCAAGTGCTTTGATAGTTTGAGGGTAAAGTATGAAATAATTTTATGAGATCCAATGTGAATTAGGGAAGCAATGCAAGGACAGTGAAAGACTGATTAAAGTAACAGGAAGAAACATGCTGAAATCAAGATTATGAAGTATCTTGAGACACAATAAATTAGATTGGGGTGTGATTCCATTTAGGCATGTGTGAAAGAAACCACTCAAAGCCAAATACGTATCACCTGTACAGATAAAAAAATGAGATATCTGGCTTTATAGAAAATCAAATCTGACCTTGGGTTAAAAAGCAAAGCCTTTGTTGCTGCTATTAGCAGCCTGATTCAATTCATTGACTTGATGAATGCTTCAGTCATGCACTAAGATTTGCAGGATGGAGGTCACTACCACCCAAGGATTATATTAGGTAGAGGCAAACATTTTTTTACTTGTGCTCAAATAATTGGCCCTGTGATACAAGATAAAAAAGTCTCTGTATCTGGTAGCCAATTGCTGTAGGTCAGCTGAGGTTCCTGTCAGCATTTTTCCTTAGTGTCATTGTTTCCTTAACTCTGTATTCCTGTAAAGTTGTTTTCTTATTTCATTCATTAGCATATTCTTTGGCTGATTTCCTCCTTGTGATCTTTATCCTATTGCTGTGGGTGAATGTGTATGTGTATTTACTGTGTTTGGTAGCATTTTTGCTCCCTGCTGGGACACATAATTGTTACTTGGCAGATGAATGCTGGCATAGAGAATAATTTCTCTGAACTTTTCAGGAACCCAATTAGCATACAGCAGTGATACAGGGGGTTCCACTCTAGTGAACCCCTTGAGCCACTCTTCACCCATGTGCAAACTTGCAGGGAGCTTGGCATAATTACAGTTTTCCATAATTATAAATCATTTTTGTTTGTGGAGGATTAATTCAAGAGATGCTATTACCATATGCATGGGGTTACCTCTCCATTGGAAAGGTGACAAATATTTATGAAGGTATATTGTATGGGTTTGGTAAATATTTGCTAGAAGATGAATATGTATAATTCCCAATGTGCAGTGCAGAGAATATTCAGAGATACTAATCAGTCTTGGTGAAAGGATGGTACTAATGACATTTCACTTGCTATAAGCTGTACAGGCAAACCCCATTCCCAGAAGGACCTGCTGCTGAAAATATAGAGATTATGTAAAGAGCATGAGCAAGATCCTGGTGCAAACTGGCACAGCTCCATTAGTTGATTGTATCTTAGTAAGTTTCCATTTTAATCTGTATGATTTGGAGAACAATCCTTTCCTCTTGCATTTTAGTTACATAGTTTGTGCTGTAATTAATAGTCAGATGGGATATAAGAGAATTCAGACTGGGGCCTGATTCTTTTCTGTTACACTATTGTCAAATCGGGAATTGAAATCAATGCACTGTAGTCTAACTGTTTTCATCTGTGCTGAAAGACTTTTCCGTGATGTCAATAGCTCTCCAATGAGCTAAATGTTAAATGAATATTTGTCTTGTTGTCTGCATCTTAAGTTGGTTCATCTTGATATGTTAATCACTTCATTCAGCCTCTGCTGTATTTTTTGTGCCTTCCTAAGGAAACAGAGTTTGAGATACTACATGGAAATAATGTATTTCTGTATTTGTATGACTCTCTTGGCCTTACACAGTTAAATCTGGAACCTCTTAGTCTGTTTCTATTCAGTCAGACACAGGGCTGTCAATCCAAGAATACTGTTTTCCTATACCTCTCATAAAAAGGTCTCTGTGGAGAGGGAAGAGAGTTTGTTAATACTTAGAGTAAGACCAAGATTCAGCATGATCTCAGCCTTTATTAGACAATAGAGAATCAATGCAGGAGTGGGGAAAAATAACAAAATACAGTAAATGCCTCAACTGTTGGATAAACACTGGTCAGAGTTCACTGCATGGTCATTT
Organism: Pelecanus crispus; assembly: GCF_030463565.1. Lineage (NCBI taxonomy): Eukaryota > Metazoa > Chordata > Aves > Pelecaniformes > Pelecanidae > Pelecanus > Pelecanus crispus. Next base: position 51,559,837 of record NC_134648.1, read on the forward strand.
TCCCCCTTTATGGATTTTTGGGTGTATAACAAGGTGATTGCTGGAACATTTTCTGCAGTAAGATCATGTTTCTCTCACACATATTCTGTAATATCTGGTAACAACTTTATTCATAGTGCAGCTTTGCTATGGTCAGTGAACTGCAAGACCAAGCCCTTAGGAAACTAGGCTTCAAGTTCCTGGGGGGGGTAATATACAGAATTAGACCTCTTTCATTGTATGCATACACAGAGCCTTACACAAGTCCAGTCATCTGTAGTGATGTAATTGTTAATAATATTCTGGTTACTGTCTGGTCACTAAGAGATGTCATGATAGTAAATAGTTTTCTTAGACAGTTCTTATGTTTTGACTCTCTAAACCCGATTCTGTATCTTCATGTCAGTGTAGATATATAGATAACTAGATATAGAACACACAAAAGGGTTTTTTTTAAGATGTAATAAACTCTCAGGCAAGAAAGAACGGTTACCTGTTGTCATGCAGTTTGGCCAAATAGAAGGTTAAGATACATGTGAAAGTCAACATTAATGCTAGATTTCCCAGTGAAGATCTAGAAAGTAGAGATTATTAGAACTGATAATCTGCATGAAATATTTGCTGTTGGACATTTTTCAGAACCAAAATATTTTGTAAGTTCATTGTAGATTTTCCAAGTTATTTCTTTCAGAACAAAGAGGGCTCTTTTTTATCATAGCATTTGCTAATAGTAACATTTTGGAGTTTTTTAAATTCAGACTGACTTTGTTTCAAAATATCCTTCAGTTCTCTTAAAAGAAACTTGAGCAAGGCTGTGTAAAAAACAAACTCTTCCTCTGGTTTGACATAAACTGTTTTTGATGTTTTGACCCATTGAAAATCTTCAAAACCAGCTTGCCCCTAAACATTATTTTCTTTCTTATTTCTCAGAATTGCTGATTAACTGAAAAATCAGTCCGTGTGACTGTGGGATTAACTCAATAAGACCTGGCAGATAGAGGAAAAATGTGGGAGGAACTGTGATTTACCAGCTTTGTTTTTTGCTGCTTTGCTGCCTGGTCTCAGTGAATAGATGACGTATCAAAACATGCTCAGACTTGTTTATTCCAAGACATTACAGTCTGTTAATATAGATGCCATCTATACTACATTCTCCTGGTTGGATTGTTACGGTCTGATTACTCTTTTTTTTTTTTTTGGTTTGGTTTTTGACCTTTTCAAATAAACCATGTCATATCCTAGTGATTTTGCTGGAGACGTGAACTCTGTAGAGACTTTAATCAACTTTGCTGGTTCCAGCATGCAGATAGAGAATGACTGAGAAAGTCAGTGACCTTATCCAAGCTCTGCAGGTGAAACACTGGAGAGAAAGATCCCATCTACCCTGATGTCTTTCTGACACATTCCACTGAACCAGTCTTAATATAAGTACACTATCAGAAGTTTTAATTACTCGCACAGTGAATGGTTTCAATAGCCTCACAGAGAGGGCATTTCCTCCCTTCCTTCTTCCTGTGTATGATTAACTCTTAACTCTTTCAGAGATCATGCCATTGGACAGAAGGTTTCAACCCAGAGGGGTTTTGAAGGTTAATTGCCAGTTATAGATGAACTTTGTTAAAAGGGAGGAAAGAACAAAAACTAAAAATAGCAATTTGGACAGAGCAATCTCTCTGTCCTTTGCATGAAAGTGTTTGCATTCTGAAACTTTTTTGACTGAAACAGAACAGTTTAACTTAAATTCAGGCAATTGTGTGAAGTCATAAAGGCACACAGTTGTGCTGGGAGAAGTGTTTGATGTATTAAAAGGAAATGTCACAGGTCAAGAGGAGATGGTCTACTCTAAGCTTTCTATATCCCTGCTGATTACCGTTTACTGTGGCTGTGGTGAGAATTGAAATACTAATATGTACTGTTTGCACTGAAGTTAGTACCTGGTCATTTCCTTTAGCTGTCAGGAAAGAGTATGCTGACTGGGATAATTTAAGACTACAAGTCCTATGAAATGCATTAAAGCTGACCTGAGTTGTCATGTGTTAAACAAAAAATGGATTGAGGTTTGTGAATATGAAAAGGTCATACAAAAGGAAACCTTTTAATGCTTCTGATCATTTGACAGAGTCACTTAGTAAAGTTATGTAAATATTTCCTAGATGAAATCTTAAATATTCTCTAATATTTCTCAAGTATCACTTAAAAGCATAATGATTAACGATAGAAAAGACTGTTTGAACTTGCTGAAACAGAAGTAGAAAATAACCTCTATACCATTTTAAAGATACTGGTGTCTTCTAAGTTTGCCAACCTGTCTAAGGTGTTTGGTCTTTCTAACATCAAAAGACAGCCATGTTAAACATGGCAAATACTTGAATGGCATCACAAATAGGAAATAGGACCAAAGGATTTATTAGATAAAGTATTTCCTTATGTTTATTTCATTCTGTTTTAATGTAAGTGTTCCATATTTTCTCTGTATTTTCCTGCGCAGAGTTGTCCTCTAGAGCTTAAGAAGAAAAAAAAAAAAAAAAAAAAAGACCCAGTGTATGGTTTTAGAAGATCCCATGGCATTTGTCTCAATGGCAATGGGTTAACTCCCAGGTTATCATATAGGTAGTTATGCTTTGCCTTCCCTTTGCCTAATTGTTCCTTAGGTTTGAATTACACATGATATTCTTCACTCTACCTGTTGGACCTTGAAGCATATTTAAGGGAAGCCTTCTGCTACCTGCAGAATTACCTGTACAGATGCTTATAAGAGCTACATTTAACTTTCTGGTTTACAAGTGCTGAGCATGTCACGTTGGGAAGGAAAAGGAACAGATCAGTGCAGGTCTTCCACAGGTGCACTGAAATTTGGTTTTCATTATGTGTGAAGCAGACGACTGTGGAACTGAGGCTGTGGGTGCCTCTGAACACAGTAACCAATCTATTTGCCATTCCTTGGGAGTTACGGACAGAAGACCAAAACACTGAATCAAATGGTTTTATTTTGCTGACATTTTTTCCTTTTTAGAAGAAAAACTGATCTGGACTTCCAGTCTGTAATGTGACTAAGCTGTAAGACAGGTGAAAAGTCAAAGCGAAGACTGAGAGTGGGTGGTACCAACTTATGAGTGAATCTGCATCCTCGTGTATCATCCTGAATACCTGTGGGAAAGATATAAACTCTTTCCAACTCGGTATGGAATGTCTTGCTAAGTCCTCTGATTTTTAGCTTCTTTATTTTTGACTGCCAGTGCACTGTAAAATCCACTAGAAAAGTGTGTGTGTCGCCTTCTTTTGTACTTAAAAAAACCCAACAACCCCCACGCCCCCCAAAACCCAAATAAACAAACAAAAAGCCCACAAAAACTCTGGCAACCTGCCACTTTACAGTGAGTCTAAAGGTTCCAGCCTGCTGGCTGTAGTGTTCTTGAGGGATTATTACTGACAATTCTGAACCAGAGTTTATAACTAAGTCCTATTCTTAATGTAACAGCAAGCTATAACTTTAAAGTAGAGTACTTGGGAGGAGGGATGGGGGAACAGCCTGTATACTTTGCTGAAGTTGCCTAATATCTCTGGCAAAGAAATCACTACTATTTTTATTCAGTGTCTACAGGTGTTGCTTTTCTTTACAAGACTCTTGGAAGGATTAGTCACAGCTACACTGCTGATTTGTGTAAGTCCCAGTATGATGCCAGAAATGACTTTTTTTCCTATTTATTCCTTTTTAAAATGATGAGTTCTAAATTGCTTCTCCCTCAAGTCCAAAAATCTGCTTCCAATGTCACTCCCTTTTAAAACAAACAAACAAAAAGAAACACCAAAAAACCACCACCCTTTGCTTTTCCCAGGACTCCTTACACATTCAGTGGACGGTTGGTCTGTGGCTGGATACCACCTGTTTTGGTAACACAGACACAAGGGATTGCAAAGAGCATCCCACAGTGAAAGCAGCAGAGGAATGTCCTGCATTAACTGTCCTGCCACTGAAGGTTGCTTAAATGAAAATATTTTTTTTTTATTCAGGAATTTTTGTGGCACATTATGAAGTTTCTTGGACTCCAAATAGAGATTTAGAGCTGAACTGTCAGAAATACACCCCAAAGTCAATAGTACTTTTCACATATAAAGTGGCATATATTGTTTTGTACACCAAAAGATGAGGTTCAAAACATATCAGGTACTTGTGGGTACACTTTTTACCTTGGTCTTGGGTCTTCATCCATAAAATGTAAATGTAACTGGTGGTTATGTTTACATTGTATATGGGTCTGAATCCTTTGGATGATCCCTAACTCATTTCTGTTATAATTCTGGGAGCCCAAATATTAGGCTATCATTACCTTTGAGATGGTATTGTCATCTGGGAAAGTTCCAGAATATAAAAACAGAAGGCAGTTCTGCTCAGTTTTGCAATTTGAATGGACAATGATGTGTGACAGCTGAAAGACAGGCTGAGAAGGCTGTTCCTGAGCCCCCACCTGGAGAGCACAGCAGAAGGACAGGAATGGAGAGAACAACATACATTTTTCTCCTGCTATCAGCTGTGAGGTTTTCTTTCCCCACCTCTGGTTTCAGACCTCTATTTGGTTGGTATAGGATCTGGAAACAGAGAAGAAAGTCATAATCAAACTGAGGTCATCATCAGATAATGTAAATTTGTGTCATTGATCAATCATGCTGGCCAAACCAAGGCCAGGATACGAGTCCAGGCTTCACGCAGAGTATGTACACAAAGACACACTCTCATACTATCTTCCAGAGTTGCTGAAGATCAACTAAAACTTATGAAGCTTCTAGGGAGCACTAGAAAGAAATCCATGAAGAGATTTTAAAATCTGTCTTCAGAGCAAGGTGTTAATAGCACACTGTAAATAGAACTCAAGGTTGCACACTGGTAAAATATATTTAGGAATAATAGCTCTGTTTTATGTGTTGCAAGAAGTGTTTGTGAAAGAAGAAACAGAATGTGAACCCTTGGAGTAGGCTTGGTGTATATCACATAGGCAAAACAGGAAAAAATTGGTGCAAATTGCTTTAATTCAGGGACTTGATTATCAGAGGTATAAAATTATTATAACATTGGTTGCTTTTGTTTGTCCAAGTTTAACATTGAAATACATGTGGAAATAGGCCTACTTGCTACACCAGTTTGCTTTTGAATACTTAAATATTCATGAGAATATTTGTTTTTGTTTTATTAGAATAGTAGGAGTCAGAATTGGCACTTCTGTTTCCTTGTAATGAGATAGAGCTGTTTCATAAATTTTCATTTTGCCTGTGAGAGGGAGACTTTACGGAGAGTGCACAATTATAGAGTTCACATTGTTATTGCCCTGGCATAGTAATAGATCAGTGTAGTCAATCTTCTGAGCAGACTTTTTGAACAGTTACTTGGAACGAGTGGTAATGACTGGATGCAAGTATGCCCTTACCTAAGGATGCAAGTACTTCCTTAGCTAGGTGTTCATGACCAACTGGATATGGAAAGTAGTGCTGATACTTCAGAAATTATTTGTATGTAAACCAGACTTTTCCTCACTTAAAGACAACTTAATATCAATATCCAGTAAAATCATCTGTCCCTCTCCTGTTATTTCTTACTGTGTAATTTCACTAGATGACAGTAGTTGTATTAAAGCAACTGGTTGATACTGAGTCCTGTTATAGTCTCCTGGTAGTTCCCAGATCTTCCTTTCTAATTCCTTTTTTCCATTTAGCAGATTGATCTGTCTGAATGAACACAAATCACATTTGTTTTCAGTTTTGCTCATTTTTTTATTTATGAATTATTCACAAATGGGTCTATTTTTTCTATGCATTTTTAATTCCTGAATATTCACCGAGACAGGCATTGACAGTTATTCATTAAATATGTGCTTCAGATAGTGACTATGTAAGCTGTGCAATTTGTCACTTAAATTACATGGAATGTGCTTTTGGTTTCTTGTAAGATTAATTTAATATTTTAATGGCTGAAAAACAAGTTATACTAAGGAATAACATTTGACATACCTAATTACTTGTATTTAACTGAATACCATTTGAAGGGCATGTAGAACACCTTATGAAGCTCCAGATCCTCATAACTAATCTCAACAAATATTAATAAATTAATCTTAAAAAAACCCCAAACCAAAACACCAACCCAAATTAAAACAAAAACCTCAGTGTGTCTCTTCTTAAAACAAAACCAAAAAAGACCTAACATATTTTTCCTCTATCACTGGACTTAATTTAAAGGTATGCATAGGGATACAAACACAGTTTGATTTCCAGAAAGTGAACCAAGTATTTGGATATAATTTAACAACTTGTCCTATCTGTAAATGAGTAAGAGTATACATCGTTTTTCATATACATCTCATGGATGAGAAGGCCATAATTGGAATGAAGTCACTGTCTCAGAAAAGAGTTAAGGAAACTTACAAAACCGCGTTTTCCTCAGCTTTATTACTACTGAGAATGATATATATAAATATGAGCAGGCGCTTTCTAGTTACACCATATGTTTTCTACATAGACAAACAAAAAGGAACTGGGAAAGACATTGATTTATTAATGAAGACAACTCAATGCTCACGTCCCCATTTTCAGCAATGAAGAGAAACATTGACAGACATAATGGTTTCTCAATAAGAATACTAGGGAAACACTGCTGAACATGTAAGTTATCCCTTAACTGCAAGTGTCTGTACAAACTTATCAGGTGTTAGATAAAGAAAGCCATCTGGTCATCTATATATTGACTTTCTGTCAAGTGGGATAGTGTCTTGATGTATAATGTTGGAAAATTTACTTTAGTACTGAAGTTTCAATAGCTAAATGTGGAAAAATGTCTGATATAGCTGTTCATTTATAGTAAGATTTGACTACTTTCATTAATAAAATATTTTTATTTAAAATGTTCTTATTAAAACTTACTGTTAATATGTTGGAAACCTTGTCATCTGCATGAATTAAGCTAAAGCATGAAGCATTTATAATGGATAAGCAGTCTATATGAAATTTGTTTACCCTTATGACTGTAATGGTTAAACAACAGTAGATATCTTGCAGACTGGTTATTTCAGGAGAATAAAGTGATGACAGAGGCAGGGGTATTTCTGTATCATCCTATTTATTTTCAAAGAACATATAAAATACAGTTTATGTAAACACAGAAGAAATAAACCAGCAGGATTCAGTTACTTTTTCCACAGCTATAAACTTCTTTCCTACCAGATGTCATCCCAGACAAGTCCCATTCTTTGCTTTCTCTCACCTTTGTCTTTTTAGTCTCTGTCATTTTGCCTTTTTGATTACCTGTCTTTCTCTCTTCTGTGTGCTACTGCTTGCAGTCATGTTTCTATGAAATAGTGCCCACTCACTATATAAAGTAGCACTTTTGACCACTTTAAAACAGTGTTAACCAATGTAGAAAGCTTAGGCAAAACTTTGCTTTGGCCATTGTTTCCCCCAAGACTTTTAATTACTATTTTGTTGCTCTGAATAGTGAGTTGCTACCAGCTTCTTCAATGAAATTTGAAACAGCTTTGTCCATAATAGTATTTTCTTTGTGTTTTCCTTAGAAACTCATGGAGAAACATTGTTAGATGTGATATTACATCCTAGTTTTCCTTACAGTCAATTTTCATTGTGGAGATGATCCAGTTTCTCAGTTAAGATGAACCAATTTTGGCAACCACAAACAGCAAAAGTACTTCAAAATTAAACATTTCAGCATTCTTGTTTCTGTTTCAAAAATAGTCAAGCTGTTAAATCCTAGAGGAACAAAATGTTCAATAAGCACAAAATCATGTGGAAGGAAATCACTGACCATCTTAGTGTTTCACAAAATATTTTATTCAGTCTTTCATCTCTCTGCCTAAAATGCCTTTTGCTTCAGACATCAAGATCAAGTTTGTGTAGTGAACTTCTGAAAATTGAAATTGTATGGTGTAAAAGCTTGAGATGTAAGAAGTTCTACCAGATACCAAATCTTTGTCTGAGCATTCTGGCAGCTATGAACTTACAACTCTTTGAAATCAGTGACAATTTCTTGTTCAAAATTTAGCAATGCTGAGTCATAAGTGAAATGGAGCTTATTTCTATAAATTATTTGAATCTTCTTCCACAGAAGTAGCCTTTGACTCTTTCACTAAGTTTTGGAAGACAAACATAGGAATTTGGAAAAAAGTCACCTGCTAGTGAATTCTGCTTTTCCATTTTCATCCAGATTTAATATCCCTTGGCTGGATTCTACCTAAATGAAAGCTGCCTCATAAGCAAGTGCCAAGACAGTCCTTTATTTGTTTGAGTTGTTCAGAAATATTTCTTCTCATTATGGAATATATTGTCAAATAAATAGATAAATGTAATTGGATGTGTTTCCCATTGAGGACTTGGATTTTCAGTGTAACTGCAAATACAGAAAAGTTTTAGTCAGTATTAGAATTGCAGTCTGAGTCCTTATGGTCTCAATTATTTCTGTTGTCTTTGCTCAGTGGCGAGACTACATGTCCCACAGTACTGAGGCATGAATGATGGAACCCTGGCCATCAAGTTTAAACTTTTTTATTTGACTTTTAATATCCCAGGAAGATTTGTTAAGTATGGTGAAACAATAGAATATGTTTGCAGAGATCTGTTGAGATCTGTGACGGAGCTCCTAAATGTGTTGTGTTATAGTTCAGAGTGGAGATGGACCAAAAAAATCTTACTGGAAGGCTGCCAGGATTGGATAACAAGTGTGACCTCGATCTTTAAGACTTTTTTCCAGGTGAATGACAGAGTGCCTTTACAAAAGACTTGATCTACTGCTCTCTCAAAGGAGAGGTAACACCTGAGATCTTGTGGGGCACTGGCAGAATTATTTTCTTTCTTTGCTACACTGCACTCAATTCTAGCCAGCAGCACAGTAGTTCACTTTCCCAAGTGTGAAACTCTACTGTTTCAAAAATTTTCCCTCTGAAAGCAATTGTCACACATCAGAGCCATGTGTTAATTATAATAAAGAGTCTGAGCAGTTTAATTCTATGGTGGCATAATTGTAAATGTGATCAGAAACAGCAAGATACAGAAGATGCAGCTCTTGCTCCCTCCCACCCCCACCTGTGGCATTTTTTTTGATCCAAGTGCATAGTCCAAAGCCACTGTAATGGTTTCCTGCTTCATAAATCATCCTACATTTGAACATAAATGACAGTAACCAAACCAGTTCTGTGATGTTCAGTTTGAACATACTGCTCAATTGTATTTTCAATTGTGGTTTTAGTCTTATTTTTACATAATTTTCTGCATAATTCACACTTTACCTTCAATACCTTCCCAAATCCTTTACCTTTAGTGGAGTAATTAACCTGAACTGCTACCAAAGAAAAGCTTTTGTCTTCTCATTTGCTGACTTGCTCCTAATGCACCCAATATGTAGACTTTTGGCAGTTACTGATGAATAAGCATTAGTAATGCAAAGCTCTAGAATGGAAAATGTCTCCGAACACACACATGCACACCCATCTGCAACCAGACATCTCACAGCTTTGATATCTGCGTTTTGTGTTGGTTTGTCACAAACCTGAGTATGACAAGCCTCAGGGAGACATTTTTCTGTTAGCTAACATTTAGCTGTTAAATGTGGTTGTTAAGTGATACTTTTACCATATGTCCTGGTTTCAGCTGAGATAGAGTCAATTTTCTTCCTAGTAGCTGGTATAGTGCTGTGTTTTGGATTTAGTATGAGAAGAATGTTGATAACACACTGATGTTTTAGTTGTTGCTAAGTACTGCTTATGCTAGTCAAGGACTTCTTCAGCTTCTTGTGCCCTGCCAAGCAAGAAGCTGGGAGAGAGCATAGCCAGGACAGCTGACCCAAACTGGCCAAAGGGCTATTCCATGCCAGGTGATGTCACGCTCAGTATATAAGCTGGGGGAAGTTGGCCGGGGAGCAGTGACTGCTGCCTCAGACCTGTGTGGGTATCAGTCAGCAGGTTGTAGGCAATTGCATCATGCATCACTTATTTTGTATATTCTTTTATTATTATTATTTTCCCTTCCTTTTCTGTCCTATTACACTGTCTTTATCTCAACCTGCAAATTTTACCCTCCCCCCCCCCCCAATTCTCTCCCCCATCCCACTACAATGCGGGCAGGAGTGAGCAAACGGCTGTGTGGTATTTAGCTGCCTGATGGGTTAAACCACAACACCATAGAATCATAGAATGCTTTGGGTTGGAATAACCATATGGAAGACTATTTGTAAAAGGTTTATAGTAAAATATTTTTTATATGCACTTTAATTTTTTGGAACATTTTTAGTGCTTTTATTCTTAGCATCTAACCAGACTGTGCATATATTAATGACTCAAACTTCATTATGTTCTTGCAGTAATACTTATTTTTTACTTATATGACAGGTGAAAAGACTGAAACAGAAAGAGTTTTTTTAAGCTATATTGACAAAGCCATGGTTCTATTGCTAATAGGGTCCAGTATCAGTGAAACTATTGCAATTGTATCTCAGTTTCCCCCCAGAAAGCTCCAGATAGAGCCTAGGTGCAAATAAACGCGTGCACTGCATGACCAGAAGCAGAGGATACACCTAAGGGTTACTAGCCATCTGGGCACTTAAGTCTGTAATTTAGATTCTCAAAATTCTTGCCTGGTATTGGGTGTGCTTAAAATCTCATCATACTTACCTTTCCACTGGTAAAACTTGTTTAGCACCCAGATGTCACTTCTGAACATACTTAGAGTCAGCCAAGCCTCTGTAGAGCCTGCAGCCAGGCAGCCACCCCCAGGGCAGCATTCCTCTCTAATAGCTTCAAAAGGCACTGAGGATCAGTGATGGTATTTATACCTGATGATACTTAATTATGAGTATAACTCTTTTGTATTACATTAACATTTGTACTGAAATGTCCCTTAAACTCCTTTTTCTGCATGCAGTGTGCTCTTGACTTTTCTTGTTTGAGCATATATTTTTTACTTCTTGCTAAATGCAATAAAAATTGAAACAGAGAAGTAACAAAAAGAGCACTTTCTAGCTTAGTATAATTTGCTCCCATATTTTCAAGTCAGAGTTACTGCCTGTACTGGCAAAAATTATTTGGGAAATATTTTTGTAGCTCAGAGCCCTTACACCTGTTGAAGTTGCTATAGACGTTATTAATGAAATAGTTTGCTGTGTTTCATCTGGTGGGTCTACACTACCAGTAGTGATTTTAGACTCATCACCAGTGTAATAGGTATTCAGATGCCATCAGGTCAGGCCTGCAACACTGATAATTAGAAAGGTCAGCTTTTTACTTTTGAAATGTGGGAATCTGATCCAATAGCAACTAGGAGGAACTGAGTATTGAACCATACAAATTAACACATTTAAGACTATGCACACACTGAATGCATCTGCATTTTTAGTAGGTTTCCTTATATGTTTGAAGTTGTAAATCTTTGTAGACACATGAGATATTTATATTTCTTATATTAGCACAGCATCTGACTGCCTCAGTGTATTGATGTATTAATGTGTTAGTCTTCCTCACACTCCTGGGAAGGAAGGTAATAGTTCTTTGCTGTTATGGGGAAATAAAAACAAGACAGAAATATTAAATATTTTCCTTAAGGTTAAACATAAAATATGTTGCAGAATACTTACTTCCTCTCCCATTTTCCATATTAATAGTCTGATTGTTAGTCCATCCTTCTTTAATTCCCCTTTTTATGTTAAAAAGCACCCAAAGTTCTCATTTTGAATCACAGTGAAGCAAGGTTTTGTTTCTTTGTGTATTTAGATGGTGAGGAACACCTGGACTGTTATGGGAAGGTCCACTTACAGGTGTGTTATGTTATTATGAAAATAGATAAAAACCCCTTTTGATCTTTTTACCTTAAAAAGAAATCACTAACATGTTCATTAATTAATTGAATTTAGAAGCACTTGGTCTGTGGGAGGAGGACTGCCTCTGAGAAAATTCCTTTGAGTATAAAGTTTTAAATAATCCATGCAGCTTGGCCATAGTAAGCGTAAATGAAACAAAGGTACTTTGCAGGCATAAATTCAGTAAAGGAGTCTTATAATCAAGAAGTCTTTAAATACCACTTGAGAAGGGAAGAAAAAAAAACACACCCACAAAACAAAAAAACCCAAAACCCATAAAACCCAAAACCTCTTGAAAAAACAGATTTATCAAGAACTATAAAAAAAAAAACAAAACCCAAACCCTTCTGAGTTGAGTGTTCCCCTCATAATGGCCCTTTAATAGCAATCTTTTGTTGGATGCTGAGCAGATTGCTAACTTCCTTCTGGGAACTGACTGAAATAACACTGAAGCTAATCAGTAATCAGACTTCTCATCCTCTATTCAGGACTTTCTTTTGGCTGTGTCAAGAGGGCTGTAGCACAGTGACCCTGAAGCAGTCCTCTACAGATTGCATGCCTTTATAAACTGGCTATACTCTGAATGGAGTAGATTGAATTGTTGGAAGTAGCTCACATCACCTAGTCGGCTTCAGAAGGTCAATATTCTTGGTGTGCCTGAAAAATCTTGAATTGCCTATCACCTATCAGCTTTCAAGAGTAACCCTTTCAATGCAGCTCTACAACACCCTTTCTAAATAAAGCAGGGTGTTTCATGTTCTGCTTTATTTAGGAGTAGTCAAGATATTGAGCGTATGTGCTCACATCCTTGAAAATATTTCAACACTGATCTGAGATAGCAACCTAAATGCTTCTGAGGATCTGGGTTGTATGTTTGGTTTTAAGGTTAAGCTGACTTAGTGGACTCTCTAGAGTCTGCTAAATGAAATTTAGGCACAAGAAATAATTTTGTGTGCTCCTAGTAGTAAAGGTCCTCCAAGTAAGGTGGCTTGGTACTGGACACTGAAAGGATATCTAGATATACTATACATTTTCATATCTAAGAACTGAAAAATGATAAGTGGAAGAATGCAAAATATTATTGACAACTTTGTCCTTTTCCAAATCCTAACAGATCAAAAAATATTAGTCCTGCAAGCATTTAAATGTTGCTTTTGACTAAAACAATTCTACTGACATATGGAATAATCAGAAAAATAACTCTTATCTGAATACAACATTTGGTAATTGCTTTTTCAATGCATTTAGGTTTTCCAGAATTTTTATATAGTTTTGTGTTTTCCTTAGAATAACAGAAATGCTGCAGAAGAGTATCTGGCATATGAAATGTGAGGCAAAATCAAAACCTAAACTGTGCCTTCACTTGTGCACATGGTCTGAAATAGAGGAGATACAGGTTACATGGGGGACAAACCCAAATGAAATTTCAGAGATAATGACTGGGCTACATTACAGCACAGTAATGGGGGCTACAAGAGTGGCCTAGGTGGGAAAGACGTTTTGAGACCCCACAGATGATTGCATTAAAAGAAATGCAGTAAAATGGGCTCTGCTTCAATGTCCTGACATTCATTTTCTCCCCTCCGGCTAATTTTCAATGCCTAAATAAGAGAATTTAAACAGAATTAGGTTCTTGTAACACTGTATCTTGCTGGATGGACAAGAGTCAGTTTAGGATTGGAGGCTTAATATCTTTGTTGCATTTTGTTCAAGGTAGTGCGTTCTACTGAAAAAAGGCCAAGAAGCACTAGGGAATAGATGGAGCCTTGGTTTCAGTTATTCCCTAGTGCAGCAGCTGGACACAGTGATGAAGCAGAATGTGCTGGGCTTTCTAAGGACTAAAGTGGGATTTCCTTCTAAAGAGAGCTCTGGAGGGATTATATCCTGAGGAACATCTGTGAAATGTACAATTGCCTCTGTGCTCTCATGGGCAAAGCTACCTGCAATGCATTATTCAGGACGGTAGCTGGGGGAAACTCTTCAGGCAAAAGCTTTTCTCAGTGAAAAATGTATCTGCCTGAAACAATTCAGAAATTAATTTTGAACTTTTCATGGTGTTTAAGCTAGAAAAAAGGGTGGAAAACCAGAAAAATGCTAGGAGTTTCCACTTGTCATTTTGAAATGATATTTCAATTCAGTTACCTCAGTTTAATAAGGAGAACAAAGTCTTTGTTTGCAAAGCATAAATAATGGTTTAGTTTGAGCTTTTTTTGTTTCTCAACTTGAAAAAAAAGTTCATTCAAACATTTTATTTCAAGACCTTTTCCTTTGTGTATGAAAAAAGAGAAGAAAAATTGACAGCAACCTGAAATTACTTCCATTTTTTTTTTTTTTTTCAATTTGAAATATGATTACTCACTCAACAGTATTTAGGCCTATGTTTAAAGACACAGACTAGGTTTAATATAAACTCATACTTACATCATAAGATCATTGTAACACACTTTTTTTAAGGTGAAAAATATCTAATTTGCAAGGACAGTATAAAACTCTTGATTTAAAAGTCTATTTATTTCTGAACTCTTCCATTACTCTCAGAACTTACATCTGATGCTCTTTGAATGACTACTAGCTCAGGGCTGCCAGCTGCACAGTTGTTAGCTATTTACAATAAAATCAGTCCCATTAATTTGCTAATGAATTGATATTGACATTATATTTTGTGAGCTGGCAATGTTTCAAAAGTCACTGTTACCTCATTTCCAAAATGAGCATCAATGAATTTCCCTTACTGCATAAAATGCAAAAATCAATTAAAAAAATCTAATTAGTTTAATACCACCTGGTTTCAAATTATGCTGATGCCATCAGATCAAAAACTCATTCACCAATTAGGGTTGGAATGTGGATGATTCTCTCTACTTACTAATACATTGTGAATAGAGTAGTGGTAAATAAAAATCTAGAAACAAATATGAAAAAATAATAAATTTAATAAGGGTGTAAGAATTGAGTTGAACTGTACAAGAGTAACAGTTCTTATAGGTATTTTAACTTCTCGCATGAGAAAACCTTTTCTGAACTAAACACAGAGGTTGCATAACAGGGATTAAGGAACCTGGTTGGGAAAAAATAAGGTTTCTCCACCAAATCAGTCACCAAATAAAAAATGAAAGGTTAATATGCTCAGAGGAAGCCTTCTCAATACTTCTGTGCAGATATTGCTTGCTATCTGAGAGGAAAAATGTACTAGTGAAAGCTTTTATGATAACCATATCACATGAGAGCCCTGGCTAATTCCAGCATTCTCCAAAAATGCTTCTTTCAACCAGCCCTTAACAATGACCCTTCTGAATCCTGACCACTACCACAAGCTGACTAGGATGTAGCTACTTGATGATGACTGGCAATTTGTTGTCTGAGAGAATTCTGAAGAGGTTTAGTCATTCTTCTTTAGAAAAAAAAACCTAAAAATTGCTGCAAAGTGGAGTGATTGCTTTTTTCCTAGACCTGTGGGTCAAGAACCTGGAAAATTGAAGTGGAGCCAGGAAGCTTTGTAGCATAACCTCTTGAGAAGCCATGACTCTTGTGGTTTCTTGGCTTTCTGGTCTGAGTTCATCCATTCTCATTTTAGTTCCTTTAGCTGACAAAACTTAATTACGGTGTTGGTTGGTTATTAGTTCCCTGTACTATTAACAGAGCAAAGCACCCTAGCAGGTGAATCTGCTTGCCCAAGATGTTGCTCACTCTCTTAAGATGCTGATCTTTCTCTACTGACTAGAGAGAAAGCCTACAACACCTGGGCTGTAATGTGGATTTTTTTCTGTGCCACACAGGCTAACAGAAAACTAAGCTGTCCTGGTTTCAGCCCCCTGAGCTGGAAGAGAGGGATGGAGAGCAGAATAAACCCCCCATAATCCAGGAGGAAGCAGTTAATGACCTGCTACACTACCTGGATACTCACAAGTCTATGGGGCCGGATGGGATCCACCTGAGAGTACTAAGAGAGCTGGTGGAGGAGCTTACCAAGCCACTCTCCATCATCTATCAGCAGTCCTGGTTAACAGGGGAAGTCCCTGATGACTGGAGGCTTGCCAATGTGACACCCATCTACAAGAAGGGCTGGAAGGAGGATATGGGGAACTACCGGCCTGTCAGCCTGACCTTAGTACCAGGGAATAGTATGGAACAGTTTGTCTTGAGTACACTCCACAGGCATGTGCAGGTCAACCAAGGGATCAGGACCAGCCAGCATGGGTTCATGAAAGGCAGGTCCTGCTTGACCAACATGATCTCCTTCTATGACCTGGTGACCCACCTAGTGGATGAGGGAAAGGTTGTGGATGTCATCTACCTGGACTTCAGCAAAGCCTATGACACTGTCTCCCACAGCATTGTCCTAAGGAAGCTGGCGGCTCATGGCTTAGGCAGGTGTAAATCTTGGCTGGGTAAAAAACTTGGCTGGATGGCCAAGCCCAGAGAGTTGTGGTGAATGGAGTTAAATCCAGCTGGCGACCCGTCACAAGTGGTGTTCCCCAGGGCTCCATTTTGGGGCCAATCTTGTTTAATATCATTATCAATGATCTGGATGAAGGGATTGAGTGTGCCCTCAGTAAGTTTACAGATGACACCAAATTGAGCAAGAGTGGTGAGTGTAAAGGGGTAGAACTTGTGCATGGCATAGATGGTATAGAATAAGGGGTGGATACTGTCCTGGTTTTGGCTGGGATAGAGTTTATTTTCTTCCTAGTAGCAGGCATAGTGCTGTGTTTTGGATTTAGTATGAGAAGAATGTTGATAACACACTGAGGTTTTAGTTGTTGCTAAGTACTGCTTATGCTAGTCAAGGACTTTTCAGCTTCCCATGCTCTGCCAGGTGCACAAGAAACTGGGAGGGGGCACATCCAGAGTAGTTGATCCAAGCTGGCCAAAGCGCTATTCCATACCATATGACATCATGCTCAGTATATAAACTGGGGAGAGTTGGCCGGGAGGCTGCAATCACTGCTGGGGGACTGGCTGGGCATCGGTCAGCAGGTGGTGGGCAATTGCATCATGCATCACTTATTTTGTATATTCTTTTATTATTATTACTTTCCCTTCCTTTTCTGTCCTATTAAACAGTCTTTATCTCAACCCACAAATTTTACTTTTTTTTTCTGATTCTCTCCTCCATTCCACTGGGGAAGGGGAGAGTGAGCAAACAGCTGTGTAGTGTTTAGATGCCTGCCGGGTTAAACTACAGCATAAATAAACAAGCTAACTTTTTAAACAAGAATTTCCTCAAAGTCAGCATGATCTTGTGAAATATTTAGATTCACTGAATGCCCTAAATAAGTACCTCAGGAACTTATCTTATCTGTTGTTTTACACCTGACCGGGAACAAAAATGTTGCTTCTTCACATGTCCAAGCAGAGGAAGCCTTTGAAATCACCCTCTTGTTTACACATCTTCCAGATTCTTCCCCAGCTTAATGACTTTTGAGTCTATTGGACAATTTCAGCTGTAAGGTAGTCAACGAAAACTCATGTTTGGAAGGCAGCAGTCAAATGTCAGCCGTATTATTAGACAGCCCTGAATCCACACAGGAGCAAGCCACAGATTACTACAATTTTGCTTGCCATGTAGCTAATAAGTACATTTCTAACCACTCTTACTGATCGGAGTGCAGAGTCAACCTACAGGTCCAGCATAATGAATAGGAAGAGTCTTAATTACTTCCGTCATCCCAGGACTTGTTTCAGAAGATATTTTAGTTCTCATGACAGATAAGCTCAGCATGCACTCACACACTGTCCTCTATCTATAGATTATCTTTTGTTTTTCTTTTTCTTATTGTCCCCTGAATTTACAGAAAACCCTGCTATCAAAAGTACCAATTGTTACTGAAGGGAAATGGGGAATAGGGAAATATATAGCTAAACCAAACATAAACTCCAGTGACAGTATCATGAAGTTCTGTTTTTTCAAAACGTCAAATATCTATACAGATCTATAGACACTGCTTTTTTTTTATGTATGAAATTATGACTTTGTGTTGCATACAATTTTTAATGGCAAATGACTTCTGAAGTACTCTAAAAATACATCAGACTACATTGAATCATTTGTGCTTTTGAGTTCCAATACTTTCCCTCCAGCAAGTGTTAGACTTGTTCAAGTAACATGGTCACAGCACGCGAGCATGCCTACCTGAAAAATCTGGGGCTGAAAATGTCTGTTCCCCATGCAGATTATTGTCTAATTGATATCTGAACTGATCACAAGTTCTTTGAAGTGTGACTATGGATTAGGAAGGTCAAATATATATGTACATATCACTCAATTAGATATAAATTGCAATGTCCTTACTAATTTTTTTGGTAAATATGTGCTAATGATGTTTAGTGACCATACAAAATTCTTTTTATTCTAGGCATTTTTAGGTGGTTCTTATGAAAAAAATTTGCATATTTAAGTTTTACTGATTTTATTAGTTTTGAGTTTGACTTGGAAAATGCAACTGGTACAGTAGTTCATAAAAATAATCTAAATATAGTACATTTACTCCTTGATTACTGAAGTTGTGTTTTAAGGGACAGTTGTGCTCTCAATTGTATTGTCTTTAATTTGGACTAAATCCACACATGTCAGTAGCCAAATAGGAAGTAACTTATTGTTCAGATTTATAGATTACCAGATGGAAATAGAATTTGGTCCACTTTCTGAAACACTAATAATAATCTTTATAATTTCTCTGATATCTAAATGATACTGAAAAAACAGGGAAATCTGGGAAAGAACATAAAGAATTATTACGAGCCTGAAGGAACCATTAAAGAAAGATTAACAGAAATCAACATGTTTGGTGTTATTACAGCTCAGCTGCTGGAAAGGATGATGCTTATTTGCTAAAATTTTTGGTCTCTAAATGTTTAGTAGAGGAAGGGTGTGGAAAATGTTCCAAGTAGAAACTGGGTCATGGCTTTTATTTGAGTAAACTTAACAGTGGTAAAATATACAAGAAATGTCAGGTGAAATTCTTAAACCCAGAATTCATATGTGTGTTGAATGCTTCCTAAAGGGAAGTGGTGAAATAGCCATTGAGCCACTAGGGACTAAAACGTGACTGAGAAAGAAGCAGAAAATAAGAACATAGCTTACTAACTGCCAGTGTGTTACTGTCATTGAATTTTGTTTGTCCGCATTTAGAAATACTTGCAAAACTGAAACAACTTTGGGAAACTTTCAGTAGAATGTTGTATTATTCTTTGCTTTTAAAAGTACTACTAAGATGAATACTTTTCATTATATATGGTCTGTTTGGTTTATATGTGTGGTGCTTTGTCTTACTAGTCTCATAAATCATGTACTATTGCTTTTGGTTGCCAAATAGATGCAAGGTAGTTTATGTGCTAAAACCAGTGGAAACCACTGAAATTCTTACTAGAAAAGACATGGGCTTTGTTGTAGACTTTGGTTGAGTCACTTGCATCCCAAAGTAAATCAATTTATTGCCCTGTTCTCAAGTGCTCCTCAGGATTAAGTGCTAGCCAAGTAGGACAACAACTCCAAGAGGCCAGCTCCTGGAAACTCTAGAATGGAGTCCAGTGCACTCTCCCAGGTGGGAGAGCACTGTCTTCCAAGAAGCAGACCAGGCAAATATAGTGAAAGCATGCTCCGATTGTGTTAGATAAAATATCAGAATAAATAAAAAAGCTTTCTTTTTGGAAACATGCAAACCATTACTTTGCATGTTTTCAAGATACCATTTTAACATTTTTAGCCATCTTTTCACTAAAATCTCAACAGATCTGGCTGCTTACAGCTCTGGAATTCCTGCCCATAATATTGAACGCCTCTGGTAGAAAACAATCTCCAAATAGGGCACATGAGAATAAATCAGAAAAAAATGCATGGGACTAATTGAGAATTTTCACCCATCTTAGCTTTCCTCTGTTCCTTGTCTTCCCTTCCATCTCCCACTCTTCCCGCCCAAGTGTCTTAATCTTTCTGACTGTAATTCCAGGCGTTATATAACACATTCATCAAAGGAAATCTAAGAGAACCATCATCACTCTTCATTTAATAGTATCTTGAAAAACCTCACCAGTCTTTTATCTTTGTGTCTGGGAGAAAAAAGAAAGGGAGGGGGGAAAAAAACCCAGCAGATCCACTTATCTTCATAGCCATTTTTATGCATCCTTATGATTAAGAAACTCTGTTGAAAATGAAGAAGTGTTATAAACTTACTTAGCAAACTATTTTGACAATTTCTGCTTGCAACTGACTTTTTAAAGTGACTCTTGAGTTGCTATGCATAAATTTTTAAATCCTTGCTTTTTTATGTGTCGTAGTTAGTTAAAGGCTTACAGAGCTTCTAGGTTCAATTTCCGTGCTTTGTACTTTGTAGCATCAGCAGTTAACAAATTTACCAGGGCAGGTTATAATTATGGTGAATATAGACCTGTTTAATTTGTAAACCATCAGCTTGGATGTTATAGTATTTTAGAGATGTGAAGGAAAGGCAGGGAGATATTAACATTATAGCTGTCCAGTAGCTATCAGTGTCTAGTTTGTCAGATCTGGGGACAAGTACTTTATAAAGTACTAATAGTTAATGTTAAAAGGGAAGGGGAAGGGGAAAGGGAATTTCATTCTAACTAATTTCATCCTGACCGTGACGTAAGGATCTGAAGGGAAATACATCTAGTACTACCAGTCACAACTATTGTATCCAGGAATACCCACAGCTGAACTGTATTCTAAATGTGGGCTTAATTGTTTAAAATGCTGACATTTATGAAGTATGTAAATTGATATCTAATTAACTTGCTACAGCTATCTTGTTGAATGCCAATTAAATATATTAACATTTCTCAGAATTTTAATGTATCAATAAGAATTTAACTCTACCTTTATTGTCATTGTAATTCTGACTTAATTACATGGCTAGATGATTTATCTTTTGCATAATTATTCAGCCATAGTCTATGTTCTTTTAAACAATCAAGCTGGTGTTGTATGGATTGTCTACAGCATCTGATCTTTCTCTGTACAATTCTTTACCTTTATCAAGACATCTTCTATTAAGACACTAAAATCAAATGTAGAAGGGGAGGTGGGGCTTTTGCTACCTGAGCTCAAATGTACTGGTATGGAAACAGCAATTTCCCAAGGACTGGACATAATTCTGTAATGTTGATTATTTCATGTAAACAGTCTGAAAAATTGTTGAAGGAATATATATAATGGACAGCCTCAAATGACTGGTAGAGATTCTTTCATGATAAAATATTACTTCAGTTACTGTACTGGCATACAATAGTTCACGTTATTCTTTTCATACTCCTCACATTCATACAACTCAGAACTAAGACCACTGAAATTAGGAGTATCACTTATACAGAGAGAGTGAAATAAAACCAGTTTCCAATAATGTTAACATGACATTTTTTACGAAACTCACACCTGGATGATTCATTCTCAGACTGAATCTTCATCCTGCTTCAGAGCACTTAATAGATATATATCCACTATCGGAAAGAGCAGTACACATAAAGAAGCTACACATGTTGTGTTATTAATAAAGAATATCAGAGCAAGAGTTGAATAAAGCATACATAGACAATATGTGAACTGTCTGGACTGGTTTCTTAATAAGATCCATGTTGTGAACATCGTTCAACAAAGAACTTACAAATGTAAACTTTATGTAGCATAGTTCTTGGCCTCGAGTAGAAATATTCACAAGGTTTGACTTAAGCAGATGCTTAATGCTTCACTGCATCAGATGAGAAAATGAACTCAGCAGAGGAAATGTTTTGACTGAAGTGAAATATAGTACAAATGGGATTTGGGGGAGCAAGGTAATCTTTAAATTCTGCAAATAATGTATGCCTAAAAAAAGGGGGAAGACAGTATTGAAATCTTGAGGAGTGGAAAACACCTGTCCTAACATAGATGTCTTAAAGCCCCACATTTGAGAGTAAGCTGTTCACTCTAGGCTCCCATTATAGACACTGAAGAAAGAAATAGGGAACTCTAGGGAATAATCCATTGCCTTCTAAATTAGGTATCTAAAGAGTCTGTTTCTCTAGACTAACTTTGACTTAGATGAATCCTGCCCTTTGACATTTAAAAAGAATTCCTTTTGTTTTTTGGCGGACGGTACTTGCTTTATTCACAAATCCTCCTGGTCCCGGGGTAAGCATGTTTATAAGCTTAGGATTCAACATGTGTCTTTTAATGTCTAAAGTGGGGGAATTTAATCCTTCCTGAATAATTCATTTGGGAAACACAGGGGGGAAAAAAAGAAAAGAAAAAAAAAGAAGTGTTGATTTTTCTTTTCAAGACTACATTTTTTTTCTCTGTTTAAAAAGCAATCTTTTACTTAAATTAAACAAATTAATTAACTCTGAAAATGAAACAGTGATTTGTAATAACCTCAAATTAATCCACCTCCATCTTATCAAAACCCATTCCTTCAGTCTCTCCACCCACAACCATTTTCGGTTCACTAATTTTTTTTTTCCTCCCATTGCTTGCCCAGGTTTACTGGTGGGGATTGAGTAGTAGTATTGAGACTGCATGGATCATTAGACGGGCGTAGTCTTTGCTGGGTAAAAAACTGGTTGGGTGGCCGAGCCCAGAGAGTAGTGGTGAATGGAGTCAAGTCCAGTTGGCAGCTGGTCATGAGTGGTGTTCCCCAGGGCTCTGTTTTGGGGCCAGCCTTGTTTAATATCTTTATCAATGATCTGGATGAGGGGATTGAGTGCACCCTCAGTAAGTTTGCAGATGACACCAAACTGGGTGGGAGTGTCGATCTGCTCGAGGGTAGGATGGCCCTGCAGAGGGACCTGGACAGGCTGGATCAATGGGCCGAGGCCAATTGTATGAGGTTTAACAAGGCCAAGTGCCGGGTCCTGCACTTCGGTCACAACAACCCCATGCAACACTACAGGCTTGGGGAAGAGTGGCCGGAAAGCTGCCTGGCTGAAAAGGACCTGGGGGTGTTGGTAGACAGGTGGCTGAACATGAGCCAGCAGTGTGCCCAGGTGGCCAAGAAGGCCAACAGCATCCTGGCTTGTATCAGGAATAGTGTGGGCAGCAGGAGCAGGGAGGTGATTGTTCCCCTGTACTCGGCGCTGGTGAGGCCGCACCTGGAACACTGTGTCCAGTTTTGGGCCCCTCAATACAAGAGGGATATTGAGGTGCTGGAGCATGTTCAGAGAAGGGCAAGGAAGCTGGTGAAGGGTCTGGAGCACAGGCCTTATGAGGAGCGGCTGAGGGAACTGGGGTTGTTTAGCCTGGAGAAGAGGAGGCTGAGGGGAGACCTTATCGCTCTCTACAACTGCCTGAAAGGAGGTTGTAGTGAGGTGGGTGTTGGTCTCTTCTCCCAAGTAGTTAGCGATAGGATGAGAGGAAATGGGCTCAAGCTGCACCAGGGGAGGTTTAGGTTGGAAATTAGGAAAAATTTCTTTATGGAAAGAGTGGTCAAGAATTGGAACAGGCTGCCCAGAGAGGTGGTGGAGTCACCATCCCTGGAAGTGTTCAAAAAACGTGTAGATGTGGCACTTGGGGACATGGTTTAGTCTAGTCTACCCTTGATTGGTTTAGTGTGGACTTGGTAGTGTAGGTTAATGGTTGGACTGGATGATCTTAAAGGTCTTTTCCAACCTAAATAATTCTATGATTCTATGATTTCAGCTGTAAAGGAATTACAGCCAGCCATCTCTGGGGTGGGACACTGCCAGCCACAGTGCAGGGCTGCAGTCCTCATGGGGTTGGGGCTGTCGGAGCCATCTTCTGAGCTGTAAAGAGCTTGAGGAGGAGCTTTCCCTACTGGACATAGTGCTTCCCAGCAGTGGCCCCTGCAAGCAGACCCTCCCTCTGTGCCAGGCCTGCAGGCATAAAGTGCACCAAGGCACACTGCACCAAGAAGCAGTTCTACAATAACTAATTATGCTACTTTCTGAGGACCTGAAATTCAGCTTTTCCCTGCAAACAAGATAATGAAAATAACTCTACATTTGTGCCTTCAGTTCCCTGGAGTTTAGAGTGTATTAATGGCTATTGGATTTGGAATAAATAAACTGGATGGAAAAATCATTATGTGAGGTCCATTTTCTGAATATCAATTTGGCTTCTAAGCACTTCAATAACTTATCCTTAATTTTCAACTCAGAGCATCTCTGAAAATAGTAGAAATTTGGGGCATCATTGCCTTTTCTCTTCATATAGTAATGGGATGTGAATGTGGTAGCTGAGGTTATTGAATTTGACATTAGAAGCTGATTCATCTTTTTAAAAGCATTTTTACGTATTGAATTTTGGCCTTTGAGGAATAGCAAACAATCAAAAATGCATTGGGAAAAACTGAAAAAGAAGAATTAACTGAGAAAGACACATGAATAGCCCCCTTCATCTGCACAGCACCTTTTAAAAGAAAAGTGTATGCATAAGATAATAAATCGATTTTAAGGTATGGCTGCAGCAACCCATTTGCCAGAGCTGTGAACTGAGGAGAATGAGCCCTTCAGAAGTTTGTGAGAATGCCAGTTCTTTGCCTGCACGTGAAGTGTGTGTGTCTCCCGAGGATGCTCATCCTTTGTGTGTTATATGGGTGCACGCTCTGTGGAGCTGCTCTGCATGCTGCTTGACTGCGCCATTTTACTATGTGTTCATGCATATGGAAAAAACAGTTTTGCATTCTCTGGATGAACAACATTTGGATGGGTAAATGTTAGATATATTCATGCAGAATGGGAATCATGTAGACTACAGGCACTGCTGCATCACATGACAAAGAGCCTATTGCTACATTAGGCAGTGATCATGATCTAGAGCTACAACTCTAGTCCCAGTGATAGTTTGCATTAGTTGTATATATGATTGTGCTGTTTTACTGTGCATGTATTAGCTTTTTATTTTCAATGTCTGTATGGTATGAGTGTCTGGGACTTATGTCTGGGGATGAAGATAGCTGGCTGTCCATTTGTCAGGTTTGTTGGTACTTGTTATTTACAAGCACACTATATATGAATCTTTCAAAGAGCTTCTGAACTCATGTTGAAAATGAAGCTGCAGGGGCAGTGGAAATGTAAAGCGGTTCCATTACCTGGAGCAACAGACACAGCAGTCAAATGGATACTGGGCACATGTATAGCATTGTGAAACACAGTCTACCTGCTGTTACTTTTGGAGGTTGACTGAATTATGAATTATGATGTGAAACATCAAGATGCATAGTCCTTGAAAAGGATGATGATTTTGGTTGTCTCATAGGAGACAAGTTTCCAAAAGACTAAAAAAAGGAAGCAAACAGGATGAAAAACTAAGTTTTGTAGATTATTTCCAAAGTACGAAAACACAAGCATGCATACAAATACTCAAAGTATGTTCCAAAGTCTTGAACACACATGTACATGCACAGATGTATGCAGACATAAATGGGCATGTACAATAGGTACAAAGACTTATAAACAGATCTAGAAAAAGTTATTAAAATATACCTATACGCCTAACAAAGGAATTCTGTCTGCGTCCCTCACTTTCAAGCAGTTTGGAGAACTGGGTCTCACCAGAGCAGAATCTCCAAAAGCAGAATGGATTTAGGGGCATAATAAGCACAAATTTGTCTGCAATTAGGCTCTATTCATCCCAGAACCATACATGCAGACTGTCTTACCAGTAGACAAGGGAAACATTGCATTTACCTCTTGCACTGTAGCTGACAGCTCTTTTCCCTCATGGCATTGCAGTCTGTCCTCCTGTCTCTTTCTGAGTGGCGTCATTCTCATTAGATGAAACACATTCTTGCTCAATCCTTGGCTGAATCAAAAGCATTTGACAGTGTAACTTCCCCAGCTTTGTTTTGTTCTGTTATCATCAGTTGATATTCATCAAATGAATGAACAAGGAACAGCTGTAAAATAAACAAGTTATAAAAATAATATAAATTAAGGAAATATAAACTTAAATACTGAGAATGCATGAAGGAAAACTCAACAGATTTGTATAGAGCTATGGTGAAAACAATACATGAACCTCAACAGATGAATTTTATTTATATAATTTAATGTGATACTTTACAATTACCAAAGGCATATTGCTTGTCTGTATATTAAATACATGATCATATATTAACAAGAGTGAAGAGGAAATTCTGCATCTCTTGTCCCAGAGAAGAACACAGATTATTTACAAAGAGGTAATGATTACTAAGTGAGAACCTCAGCCTGAATGACTATACTGCATAGTATGCCTTTGGCATCAGAAAAGCTAGTAGAGCTCTTGTGAGAAACAGAGCGGAAAATACCTTGAAGAGCATCATATGTATACCACAAAACCTCAGATCTCTGGTGGGGAATCGTCCCTCTAGAAGGGAGTGTCTGGTCCCTAGTGTGATCTCAGTGTTTAAATATGGAGCTGTGTTTTTCCTGTTTCTTCTTTGCTTTGAACATAGACATATGCATGTGACATTTTTCATCTGTGATACATTCATTAAACTGTCCTTGCTATATCCTTGTGCTAATATCCAATCTAATTCCACAGTATTGCAGCATCCTCAATGGATTAGTTACACACTTACTTTTTAGGAAACATTATTTTAATACAAATAGTGAGTTGCTCACAAACAAGAAATTTCTCAATATTCTGGAAAGATAAAGCATTTCACATAAATAAGCAAAAGAAAACTGACAGTGACACAACAGGCAGGGTGATTTAGATACCAGAACTCTTACTGCCTGGTCTTGATTTTTATCCACCTCCACTCAGATCAATGCAGTTACACTGTCGTAAATTTTTTTTGGCCCAAACTGAGTTCAGTCTCCTGTTTTCATTTTTGGGTTTGGTGTTTTGTTTTTTATTTTTTAATGAAGGGGATTTTTGAAAAAAGTTCCCAAAATAAGACTAGTAGCAAGAAAAGAGAGTAAAAAAACCCAAAGGCACAGTAGATTGTTAATGAGAAGGTAGAATCAGAGTACAGTTCTCCCAAGACTTGCAAACTTGTATGTCCACATGATATAACAAAACCTCAACAGACTGTATTTACAATCTATGAAACCGTTTGTGGAACTCGCTTCCTCAGGAGGTGTAGTATTTTGCTCAAGAGCATTACAATTTCTTCCAGATAGCAGTACTTCTGTATCATTTTTGTGGGTCAAAGAGTATCCTGTAGAAATTAGAAATCTCTTATTCAGGTACCTTGGTGTTGTGGTTTAGCTGCTGTTGGCAACCAAGCACTGCACTGCTCACCAGACTGACACCCAGCCAGTCCCCGAGCAGTCATCGCTGCCCCCTGGCCAACCCACCCCCCCCACCTCCTCGCCCCCAGTTTATATCCTGAGCATGACGTCATATGGTATGGAATAGCCCTTTGGCCAGTTTGGGTCAGCTGTCCTGGCTGTGTCCCCTCCCAGCTTCTTGTGCACCTGGCAGAGCATGGGAAGCTGAAGAAGTCCTTGGCTAGTGTAAGCAGTACTTAGCAGCAACTAAAACATCAGTGTGTTATCAACATTCTTCTCCTACTAAATCCAAAACACAACCCTATGCCAGCTACTAGGAATAAAATTGACTCTATCCCATCTGAAACCAGGACACATGAGTTTCAGAGTTCTTGGAATCAGAACCCAAATGACCTCAGTCCTATAATGGACTTCTTAGTACTAGTAAGCAAAGAGGGGCCAGTGATCAGACTGAAGCCCTGATACACAGCCATGCATACTGCCTAATCACTGCCTACACAGATTCCCTGGGATGGTTTTGGCTTCTGTCAACTATTATCATCACAGACCATGACCAAGTTCATTTCATGTTATAGTGTGTGTCAATCACTGCTCCTACTGTGCAGTTTGAATATGGCCATCCAGTTCTGGGAATGGAAAATGTAGACGTGGTTGTGAGCCTAGCCATGACATGTAGCCTCAGGATTTGGGAACAGCCCTTGGGTTGTTTTATTTCTTTGGGTAAATGAAGCCTCTGAAAGCTCCCAGAGGCTTTGGAAATAAAATTCAGAAGTATAAAACCTGACTTTGAGTGTTCTCATAGGACACAACACCAATACCTTTTTTGTCTACTCTTTTAACTTCTAACTTATATGAAGGTATTCAGAGGGCCGCACGAATAAATGTTTTCATGTCTTATCCTACACATCAGGGTGCAATGCTGAGTCATGAGGGTCTCACAGTTGTGAGATGCTAAGTCAAAGAAGAGTGATGTTATAACGTTGGAGCAGCAGATCTAAATCAGTCTTGGGTGTATTAGATAAAACCTGAGAAACTCTATACACCAGCCTGCAAGTAAGCAAACTTTCAGACCTGAATTACTGTTCAGTCCAACTTTGTACATACTGGCATGTTAATCTTTTTTTCTGTGGATCATGTTTTCAGTTTTGCTTATCTAAACTGATGATTATTCCTGCCAAATCAGAATCTGATGCCCATTGTGTTGTGCAGAATGGGCATCATTGGTATATGCTCTTAGAAAAGAATTTTTATGTATCCATGAACTAGCATATTATGCAAATAGGTATTTAGCAATAAAACTCTTATTGGTTCCATTTAGATGTTTATGTGTGCATACTAGGGTATCCCTACCACATAACTGGTCATCTATGAACCCCAATGTGGAATTCCGTGAGACAAGAGAGTCTTGAATTCAAAATCTCTCTTGTAACTAATAACTCTGGATTATTCCATTCCCAGTTTCACACAAGAAAAAAAAGAAAAACCAGATATTTTTGAGTCCTTATTATACTAGCAGTACTCTTTCTTTGGTAAAGGAGGACAAAGATTACTTTTAAGGTCCTGGGTCTGCTTATCTCCTTTTGTCTCACTTTGCCTCTTCTGTCTTCTCTCTGGAGACATTTGGTGGCTCAGTGAGTCCTGCAAGCACAGCTGGAGTTGCTGAGTTGCAAATGATTTTCAAAGCCACAGAAAAGAACAGAACTCGGGGATAAAAGTTGTTCATTCTGTGTGCAACTCTGAATACTGCTGAAGAATATCAGGAACAGAATGCAAAAATAGAGGAAGACAAGAAAATACAGTAATGGATTTTGGGCCACCACAGAAGATTCATTCATGGCAGACTTCCTCAGATGAGCACTAGATCCCTATGAGGGTCTGGGCAATAGGAGGACGCTGGGCTGCCCAGGGTGGGCTGGGAAGGATGAAGACATCCTTCAATCTTCAGTATTGTGATTGAGTAACACGAAAAAGAGGAGGATTAACTCAGAATGTCAACATTTATCAGTAGGGACTGAAGTACAGGAGGAACTCTTTCTCCAATTTCAGATTGTCATGGTTTAGCCCCAGCCAGCAACTAAGCACCACACAGCTGCTCTCTCACTCCCCCTACCCCAGTGGGATGGGGGAGAGAATTGGAAGAGCAAGAGTGAGAAAAACTCCTGGGTTGAGATAAGAACAGTTTAATAATTGAAATAAAGTAAAATAGTAGCAGTAGGAGTAATAATAACAATATAGTAATAATAGTAATAATAATATACAAAGCAAGTGGTGCACAATGCAATTGCTCACCACCCGCTGACTGATACCCAGACAGTTCCCGAGCAGCGATTGCAGCCTCCCAACCAACTCCCCCCAGTTTATATCCTGAGCATGATGTCATATGGTATGGAATAGCCCTTTGGTCAGTTTGGATCAACTATTCTGGCTGTGCCCCCTCCCAGTTTCTTGTGCACCTGGCAGAGCATGGGAAGTTGAAAAGTCCTTGACTAGCATAAGCAGTCCTTAGCGACAACTAAAACCTCAGTGTGTTATCAGCATTCTTCTCCTACTAAATCCAAAACACAGCACTATGCTAGTTTCTAGGAAGAAAATTAACTCTATCGCAGCCAAACCCGGGACACAGATGAATGAGATTTGCTTTACTTCAGCTGCATTGTGTGGGGATGGAATCTTTGAGTGTTAATTTTCAGAGCTGTGTTAAATGTGATTTCAGCAATGGACACTGCTGAGGGACAACATGGACATTTGTGAACAATGCTGGATTTGATATTTTTGTGAAGATTGAAAATGGCTTGAATTCCACATTATTATTTTTTTCCTGGTGTCTTCAATATAACAGTGGTGGGTTGACCCTGACAAGCAGCTAAGCACCACACAGCTGCTCACTTACTTCCCGCCAAGTGGGATGGGGGAGTGAATAGGAAGAGCAAAAGTGAGAAAACTCATGGGTCAAGATAAAGACAGTTTAATAAGTGAAGGAAAGAGGAGGGGAAAAAGAAGTGATGCAAAGAAAATCACTCGCCACATCTCATGAGCAGACTGATGCCCAATCAGTCTCTGAGCAATGGAGACCTGCCAAAAAAATCCCCCTTGTCCTCACCCCTCCTTTTTATTGCTGAGCATTACAGGGCATGGAATATCACTTTGGTCAGTTTGGGTCAGCTGTCCAAGCTGTGTCCTCTCCCAGCTTTTTCCCAGCCCTTGTCTACTTACTGCAGGGGTAGCAGCAAGTAGGAAAAACAGAAATCCTGAGAGCAAGCACCGTTCCACAATAGTCAAAACATTGGTGTGTGTTATCGACACTGTTTCATTCACAATCCCAAAATACAGCACCATATAGGCGGCTATAAATGAAATTAACTCCATTCTAGTCAGACCCAGCAATATTAGCCAAGCTCCTATGGTTACTGTTGTATCCCCAGTTACAGACAACTCTCTACGTATCTAAATCACTGAGACTCTTTAATGGGGTCCTGAACATTGAACTTGTTGAAAGGTGTGCATACAATACTAACTAATTCAACCCATATCTATATCCTCAGATTTTCTAGGAAGAGTCTTTAATAGCTGTTAATAAATTCTGTGCTTGGATCTGGACAGGTTTTCCTAGGAACTTTATAGCCACACCTGCAATTTAGACAGATGAGGACAATCAACATCAACAACAACAGAAGCAGAAGGTAATCAGTGTAATAGCGCTGAATACCTGAAAACAAGGTCTTTTGGCTTCAAACTGTTGAGCAGATTGCATTGTGTACCTGAGGTACAATTGGTATTTTCATGCTAAAACAATATAAGTACATTATCTCCTCAGGAACATATGATTTTTAATGGCTGTAGTCATGTGACTGGAGGAAAGGGATTTTTACTGCCAGAAGGACATACATAATTCACAATAAAAAGAAAGAAAATGTTTTAAAAAAAGAACAGAAAACTCATTGTGTGAATAAAAGGATGAAATATTTAACGGTAGGATGGGGAGAGAAGTTGAGGATGGAATCAGGGTTAGAATAGACCTTGGGTATTGCAGAACTGTAGAAGGCATAATTGAAGAGGTCTGAAAAGCAGTGTTTTGCCTTTTGTGAAGTTCTGAGCTGCTGCCAATCAATATGAACTTTGGTGGCTCTAGCATAACATTGCCAACCTTGAAATGTTCCAAGTTTTTGAATCCATCCATTACAAACCAAAGACACTGCCTCTTCCTCCAGCCCTTGGCTTTCTCAGACCATAGTGGTTGCATATATATTTGGGTTCTTTCTAAGTGCATTTTGCTCTTTTTTTTTTTTTTTTTTTTGTCTGTAGAAGTGAGGACTGGATATATTTTTGGGGGGAAGTTAGGGGGAAGAAGACAGAAATCTATTTCACTAAAATGCAAGTAGTGAGAGCTTTCAGAACACTGAATAGCATGAGATTTACAGTTAAGTCATGAAAATTGGTGCTATTATAAATAGTTTTATGTGGGGGAAAACTAGATTAATTATTAGAATATTGTTTGACATTTGACGCAGTAGAACTCAATTCCCACTCTTGGAGTCTATAAAAAGGTTTTGAGGCATCTTAGGCAAGTTTTATAAAACTGGATTCACCAAGAATATTTAGATCATAGTTCAGTATGACAAAGTATTCATCAACAACACCGTCAGTTCTTTCTTTTTTTCTTACTTTTACCAAAACAACTGTTTGAAGGGCAATGTAATGAAAAAGAATGGGGAATTCATCTCACTTACAAAAAATAGAACTTGTTTTATTTTCTTTTCAGGAGGAAGCCAGGTAAGCTCCTCTCCAATTCACAGTGAGGTCTCTTAAAAAACTGCCAGCTCAGCTGACAAGAAGGTGAGCTTTAACATGAGAGTAGTAACACCTTAAGCTTGTACTGTCACAAACCACTTTGCATTATGAGAACATGACTTTACTTAACTAATTTAAGTTTTTAGAACCCTTTTCAACTTGTTCTTTATTTCATTAATGAACTATAAGTCTTGACAAGAACTTGACAGTCTACCATATAAGCACTCAAAATATGCATGAACTGTGCATTCTTAATCAAGGAGACATTTTCTAAGCATATGCAGAGCAAAAACAACGTAATAAAAAAAGCGCCTCTGAACCTGCATTTAGACTGAGGTTCAACTACTTTCCTTTGTAAAAAGATTTCTGGATACTCAAGCCTATTGTTCCACAAAAGCACAATGTAATTCTAAAATGGACTTAGTTTCCCCTGATGAAGCTGTTGCTATTTGTAAGGATTAATTACACATGTATTTTCCTAGATAACGGAGAAAGTTGGAATGATTCAATTATCTAGTGCATTGGCCTTGTACTAAGAGGTGATAGTTGTGGTCTAATGTGTCCATCACAGAATATAGAAGGATTTTATAAAATGAAATAACATAGATCATCTCTTTTTGTTTGCTTGCTGCTGCTAAGGTGGGAGGAGCAGGAAATTCTGTATGTTACAAAATATTGTCTTAATTTAAGTTTCTAGTGCCAGGAAAATTTAATAAGAGAAACTCTAAGGCCCAGGCTGGCATCTCCTTTAAGCTCAAAGCAGACTCTGCAGAGTGATTTGAGGGTTACCTAGGAAATACAAAAGATTAAAAAATACCTCACCAGCAGCATTCAAAATAAAATATTTCAGCATGAAAAGACTCCCAAGTGAAGTCTGTCCAAAACACTCAAACACCCCTGGTGAGACTGACTCAATTATCAGCTGTAATAGCCTCAGGTGACAGACTTTGGTAAGCGAAGTGTTGCACAGTGAGAAAATTCTATTAGCAAACACCAATTTACACCTCTGAATTGCTGTGAATATTCGTTAACATCTCCTGTATGCTTTGTAGCCATTAACTGATTAATGAAATCCTAAAGAGAAGCAAATACACAGTATGTGGTGAGCAGGTGTTACCACTCCCTTTTTGCAGATGGTGGGGAAACTGAGGAGAGACTTACTGATGACTTATCTGAGACCAGGCTGCTCAGCAGGTGGAAATGTTCCTATGAGAGACTGCATGCTGTAATAGCTGGAATCTGGAACTCCTGCAATAGTGGGCAAGGTGCTTGTCCTACCCCAAGATGCTGGTCATTGTCCCTTAGCTCTACTTGCATAATTCATGCATGTATGAGGCCTCCTTAAAGTAGTCAAAAAGATCTGACTTTGTTGAACATTTTAGGAAGAATGGGCTTTTCTAACTCTTTTCTAACTCTAAAACTTTTCTAACTGTAATTCAGTTTGGTAGCAGCTGCCCACGAACACTTTAAGTTGCCACAGGCCTGTGCTACCAAAAGAAGCTGTCCACATTCTCTTTCCCTATTAGCTTCTTCTTTCTCTCCAAAGACATTGAGTTTCTTTCAGTAGCAGAGTATGCCCAAAGAGTCATTACTACATGCAAATTAATATGATTTTCTCACATAAAAGAGAAAGTGAGAACAATTCCCATAGTACAGCAGGTAGGTGACACTGCATTTGAAAATCTGCTTAAAATACCAGAGAAATAGTACATTGTGGTACAAATAATTAAACTGAGAAACACCTACGTTTTTCCATGTGCATGACCACACAGCTAAGGTTTTCCAGTTGCTCTTTTCTTCCTCCTTTCCTCCTTTAAAATATTGGAAAGTGCTGTTTCTGTGGACCAGTCTTGCAAATCTGACAACCTCTCTTGCAGAAATTCCCTTAAGTCTCTTACTACCTCTTATGCCTAGATCCTCACTAAGAGGCTCATGGGCACTAGACTGACCCATTACTTTGCATGAGTTACCGTTAACAAAGTGGAGCAATGAGATGGATTGGACGTGCCTTCACTGTTATTGCAAACATTACAAGCTGTCCTTTCACAAGTGTTTTGTATATAGTAAAAATTAATATGTTGATGTTAATACAGATTTCTGCATAGAAAACAGCCCTGTGCAGTATCACAGGGTTTTCTCTCATATGCTTACTGCCATAAAATCAACCCAAGACAGATGATCAAATCAAAATATTGCAAATAAACAAATGAACAATCCTTTCAAAAGATAGCTGCTCCAGGATTACATGTTATCCAGCATAGCTCATGTAGCCACAGTGTTTTGTTTCTTTTTTTTAATGGTTGTTTCTATCACATTGTTCCCACTCTCTTCACTGAGTGTCTGTTTGGGATCTTTATCTCGGATCCCATCCTACTTTGAACAGACATTCTGATCACTCCAACCACAGCTCTGGGAGCCATAAATACCACCAATCATAAATGAGCTCCCATTAATAGCCATGAAAGGATCCTCAAGGTCTGTTAAACACTATGATTTACATCTTCATCAATTAAAGCTGTTCTGTGTTCTGAAACCTATTTTATTAAGTTGTAAAATTCCATAGTGTATTGGTGAAATTATTAACAGTGAAGGAAGTTGCTGATACTCAAGCTCAAAACTTAGGAACTGGATTACAGGTTCTTCTAATCCCTTGGACGTAGTTGGTTTGTCCAACTGAATAATGAAAAGATATATATATATCAGAAATTGGAAGCTGCTTGTGGCACTATTTGTTGATAACCTAGTCCTTTGCTAGGCAGTATGGGAGTCATCTTGATATCCAATACTTTTGAAAAGCTTTAAGGAGAATGATATTGAAAATGTAATTGCATTATGTACTTCTGTCAGGTGAAGAAGATGTCCTACTTTCAAGTACAGATGGCAGATGGGTAAAAAAGGGGAATTTCTGTCTTGAATAACGGTGATGTCTGTCAGATGAGGGATGGTTCAGTTGCCCTAAGCTCAGAATCAGAGGTATTTTCATAGAATCATAGAATGCTTTGGGTTGGAAGGGACCTTTAGAGGTCATCTAGCCCAACCCCACTGCAGTGAGCAGGGACAGCTTTAACCAGATCAGGGTGCTCAGAGCCCCATCCAACCTGACCTTGAATGTTTCTAGGGATGGAGCCTCCGCTACCTCTCTGGGCAACCTGTTCCAGTGCCTCACCACCCTCATTGCAAAAAATTTCTTCCTTATATTCAGTCTAAATCTACCTTCCTTTAGTTTAAAACCACTACTCCTTGTCCTGTCACAACAGGCCTTGCTAAAAAGATTGTCTCCATCTTTCCTATAGGCCCCCTTTAAGTACTGGAATGCTGCAATAAGGTCTCCTCGCAGCCTTCTCTTCTCCAGGCTGAACAACCCCAACTCCCTCAGCCTGGCCTCATAGGAGAGGTGCTCCAGCCCTCGGATCATTTTTGTGGCCCTCCTCTGGACCCGCTCCAGCAGGTCCATGTCCTTCTTGTGCTGAGGGCCCCAGAGCTGGACGCAGTGCTCCAGGTGGGGTCTCACCAGAGCAGAGTAGAGGGGCAGAATCACCTCCCTTGACCTGCTGGCCATGCTTCTTTTGATGCAGCCCAGGATACCGTTGGCTTTCTGGGCTGTGAGTGCACATTGCCAGCTCTTGTCCAGCTTTTCGTCCACCAGTACCCCCAAGTCCTTCTTCACAGAAGTTCACAGGACTGTTCTCAATCCCTTCATCCCCCAGCCTGTATTGATATCTGGGGTTGCCCCATCCCAGGTGCAGGACCTTGAACTTGGCCTTGTTGAACCTCATGAGGTTCACACAGGCCCACCTCTCCAGCTTGTCCAGGTCCCTTTGGATGACATCTCGTCCTCTGGAGTGTCAACCACACCACTCAGCTTGGTGTCGTCTGCAAACTTGCTGAGGGTGCACTCGATCCCACTGTCTATGTCATTGATGAAGATATTAAACAGCACTGGTCCCAGTACGGACCCCTGAGGGACACTGCTTGTCACTGGTCTCCATTTGAACATCGAGCCATTGACCACTACCCTCTGGATGCGACCATCCAACCAATTTCTTATCCACCGAACAGTCCGCCCATCAAATCCGTATCTCTCCAATTTAGAGAGAAGGATGTTGTGGGAGACTGTGTCAAAGGCTTTACAGAAGTACAGATAAATGACATCTGTTGCTTTTCTGTTGTCCGCTGATGCAGTCACTCCTTCATAGAAAGCTGCTAGCTTAGTCAGTCAGGACTTGCCCTTGGTGAAGCCATGCTGGCTGTCTCTAATCACCTCCATGTGCTTGAGCATAGCTTCTAGGAGGATCTGTTCCATGATCTTCCCAGGCACAGAGGTGAGGCTGACAGGTCAGTAGTTCCCAGGGTCCTCCTTTCTTCCCCTTTTAAAAATGGGCACAGTTTTACCCTTCTTCTGGTCACTAGGGACTTCACCTGACTGCCGTGACTTTTCAAATATCATGGAGAGTGGCTTGGCAATTACAACAGCTAATTCCCCCAGAACTCTGGGATGCATCTCGTCAGGTCCCTTGACTTATGTACATTCAGGTTCCTCAGGTGGTGACGAACCTGATCTTCCCTTACAGTGGGAAATGGATTTACAGTTTTGAAATAGATTTAGTCAAGATTCTTCCTCCTAGAAGCAAAACCCCAAATAAAATACATCTGTCTGTAGAGGACAAGAATCTACACATTATTAGGCAGTATTATAGCAAGTATAAGAAAATATAAGACTGTCTAGAAACCCTGCAATAGCCAATTTGCTGGATGCCATAGCCATTCGAATATGTAGGAGAGCAGCAGCAGATCTGGTACCCTAAATGTTTCCTCCTTCAAAAGCCTAGGCCATATATACTAAGGTAGAAAGCTTGATTACACAGTCTATATCAGCTGAATTCAGTTTTCTCGGACATGGCAAATTGATACAGTATGTTATAATCCAGATGAGGTTTTGCTCTATATAATTACATCTCTATTTTCTGGAAATTCAGTTTGAAATTTCTATTATCATCTACTGCAGAATGGCTGAAAACAGCCAATAGTCACACTGATATTTTTCCTGTTCTACACTCCATGTGTTTCTGATGTATAGATAGCCTGTTTTGCTATTCCTGTGGGTGGGTGTACACATAGTTTCCAGATCAGAAATGTTGTTACCAGCCAGCTCCTTATGCAGGCAGAGGACCCCAGTTGTGTCTGTATCCAGCTCTGTAAACATGCTGCTTCTAATAGACCCTGTCGCTTTAGGGTTCTGTAGGGGGATTTGTGAAAATGGGGCCTAATCGTGATGACAGCTCATGGGATCCAGCATCATATAATACTAAACAACTATGCCTTGTTCTGTCTTTGTTGAGGAGTGGAAAGGGATTTGGCAGCTGAAGCAGAGCTCTGGGAAACCTATGACACTGAAATAATAGATGGCCACTTACTGCACACACAAGGTTGCAATTGTCTCCCCAGGACTTGTTTGATGACAGTCCTCAGTTCAGAAATGGCTATGATCAGCCCTGAGAGTGAATTACAATTGTGTACAGACTCTGTGGGTGACTACTACCAGTTGTTATCCCAACTAAGAAAGAAGGCTATTTTTCTTCCGTAAGTTGCACCAGCAGAACGTTTCTGTACTTTAAAAGATTTTTGTATCATCATCATGTGCTTCTAACTCATGCCAGCAGACTTAGCTAGGCCAAATGAAATGGTTACCATCTTTTCTGTCTGCCTCAGACCTCAACCACAGCTTACCAACCCCTTTGAAGAGATAAATCAATACAATTTATAGATGCTTCCAAATAACACAGGTCTGGATGATTTCAGTTAATGCCAATATCTGGCATCCTAAAATGATGGCTGAACTGCTCAGTGGACCCTCCTCCAGTGCTAGTGTTAGCAGAAAGGCTAGGACAGACAACAGAGGACAGTAACTATCTCAGCCACTCCAGTATGTTCTGCCTGCAGTTATGAGGCACTCCCCATGACAGAACAAGGGGGAAGGAATCATAGAATCATAGAATCATCTAGGTTGGAAAAGACCTTTAAGATCATCCAGTCCAACCATTAACCTACACTACCAAGTCCACACTAAACCAATCAAGGGTAGACTAGACTAAACCATATCCCGAAGTGCCACATCTACCTGTTTTTTGAACACTTCCAGGGATGGTGACTCCACCACCTCTCTGGGCAGCCTGTTCCAATGCTTGACCACCCTTTCCGTAAAGAAATTTTTCCTAATTTCCAGCCTAAACCTCCCCTGGCGCAGCTTGAGCCCATTTCCTCTCATCCTATCACTAGCTACTTGGGAGAAGAGACCAACACCCACCTCACTACTACCTGCTTTCAGGAGGAAGCAGAAGGTAATAGCTTAAAGCTTGTTTTGGGGACAGAAATTAGATCTTTTAAAGTTACTTCCTTGTTTCATTACACGTAAAAACACTTAAGAATGTACTG
The DNA here is from genome assembly GCF_030463565.1 of Pelecanus crispus. NCBI lineage: Eukaryota > Metazoa > Chordata > Aves > Pelecaniformes > Pelecanidae > Pelecanus > Pelecanus crispus. The sequence goes on from NC_134648.1 coordinate 51,598,049, forward strand.
AAGTCAAAAGGACAGATATTTAAAAATGTCTCAGCCTTCTGAAGCAACTTAGGCAAGCTACCATTCTCAAAGGAAAGAGCACTCTTGCATAATTTCTTTTACTGGTAGCACCAGTGTATGCCACTACAATCCCATCCCAGCCACTTTTTTCTACCTCCATGTCATTCCTTTCATTATGGCTGGAAGCTGCGTGGGTAACTGGACCACAGAACTGACTGGGATCTAAAAAACTTCCTGTCACTGAAAGAAATGGCTCAGTGTCAATGGTGTGTAATAACAGTGGAAGGTAAAGCAATCACTCATCCACAAGCTCTTCTGAAGTACAGTGTCCCATTTTACAGTCCCCAAGGGTGACAAAATACTTTAAGAAAAAGTGAAAACTCATGTCTTTGTCAGAATTTGCCAAAGAACAAATAGTTTGCAAATACAGCAAGCAAACAACAACAAAACCAAAACAAACGGAAAAAAAAAGGCGTGCATATCAATACCTGTGTGAGAAAGACAATCTTTCTGGATGTGACAGAGTACTCTTCACAGAGTATGTGGTTGTTAAGTGCTCAGAGAGCCCTGAGAAGAGTACCTCTAAATGTCTTAATAGTTAGAATTAGATACAGGGATGTTCACCCATCACTGAAATGCTCTTATGGCAGGATTTGCTATGAAAATGGAAGCCCTGCCATCTCAAACGTGCTGATGTGTGTAGCTTGCTGTTAAATAATAATAATAACAGTAATAAAAAATGTAATTAATAATAATAGAATATTCTTCACAATTGCTAATGAAGGAGATTGCTAATCTCTCACTGGTAGCAGGAGAGTTCTTTGTCTCTGCTGCCAGAAACATTACAACTTATAATTAATTAAGAAGCATGCTGGGTGGGCTGGCAACACACTTTATAAGTAATGTAATAATAAGAAATAAAGGCTTTGTCAGTGGAAAGGTGACAGAAGATACTGTAAGACACTGCCGGAAATAACTGTTAGATGATGATTACATCTAGATAAGCACGGCAGGATTTCTAACCAGTGTAGAGCAGTGTGAGTAAAGAATTTTACCTGGTTTCATCAGTAGTGACTACAAAATGTGTATGTGTCCTCTCTCACATCCTCAAATCTTCTTTTCTCCCAGAGGCAATTGTCTGATGGAGGAAACGGAGACTAGTGGTTACAATGGAGGACTTGGAATTTGGTATTTTGAGCTGCACCACTAAATCATTTCCTGACCTTGGCAAAGTCAATCACAGTAGCTATGCATCATTTTCCAGCTGTAGTATGGGAACAATCACAATTACCTCCTAAAAGTGTGGCAATGCTTCAGGAGTAAAGGTTTATAAAGCATGTATTATTCACAAAAGGAAAACATCTTTGTGATGATGTACTTTTATGACTGAACCCCTGGAAAGAGGTCTGGGTGGAAACTCAGAGGTAGCATTTGTCCTAACTGTTTTCTGAAAGTGTTTGTGTTTGTTATTGCCCAGTGCCTATAAGACAGTGGGAACTGCAAAACTTACACCCACAAAATTAACCTGCATTTCTGCTGTCTTGGAAATGTGTTTCCTCATCCTGCTTTGACTGTAAGGCTGGAAGTTCTGCAGCACCCACTGTTCACATTCCCACCCAAAGTGACTACTTCTGAGCTCATAGGGCGATGGCAATTAGGGAGACATGTGAACTGTGCTGGTAATCTTAGTCCAGTGCTTCATGAGGAAACAGATTCATCACTGCATTTTACCCAACTTCGATTCCAGCTGCCACCTGTGCTTGCCATATTGGGCTAACTGAACAGACAGGGAGACAGGTTTCTTCTTAGCTGGAATAATCATTTCAGAAATGGATGGAGCCTGGTTTAGATCACCACAGGTTTTGGTGCATTCTGCTCTGCATGTTGCACTTTTCAGAAGAGTGCTCCGATCTGTGATTAAGAATTAGATTATTCTTACTATAAATGGTACAATTCTGGCTGCCTCACTGCTGTCTTCTCAGAAACTTTGGGTTCTGTATCTAAAGTCACTTTTGAAAATCATGGTGTTTCGTATGTCTTTAGATAAGTTCCAAACTCATTGCACATACTTTGTTCACTCCTGCCCAAGGGCAGCCTCCCATTGGGAGCATGAGACAGATTTCATCAAGCCCTTGAGGAAGTGATGGGTCCAGCTGCTGAAGAGCAATGCTAGTTCCTAATATTAGTGCCATACAGCACAATAAGGGCAGATGCTGAAGGTCACCTATTTACTTTTGTTTGAAATTTGGAGATGCCAAAGAAGTTTGCACCTGCTTATGGTTTGGGAATGCATTAATAATTAAATTTGTGCTACTATACAAACATTATTATTATTATTCCATATTTAGAGGTGGCTTTTTTTTTTCTCACTGTGTACCAATGGAAATTTCTAAATGCTTTATGAATAAATCTGTACTTACATAGGCACAAAGACTGCTTTTGTAAAGGTCAGAAAACAATTGTTTGTTAGCAAATAGAGGCACACTCCTTCTCCCCAAATACCAGAAGATTCTTCAAGTAAATTATATTGATAATATCATTGAAGTGCACGTTTATTTTAACAAGAAGGTCAAAATGTACATGTACTGGAACAATGCAGCTATTAAACATTAATTTCACTTGGGATTAATCAATGATGAGGAAATGAGTAAGACTCTCTTCTTTTTATGCAGAGAGAAACTGCTACCTTGATCTATAGCTCAGTCAATAGGCTGAAATTGTGAATAACTGTGGAATGCGTTGAGACTTAACCTTTTGATCTCAGCTTGAATGCAATAATTGTAATAAAACCCCCAGACCTAATATTATTATCGATACCACCCCTTGTAGAAGGTGATTAGGTTTGATTGTATTACTTTTATAAGGAGCAAAAAGACAACATGCTGTATTGAAATTACAAATGATCCATTCAGAAAAAATAAATTATATAGGACCTTATAATGTGCTTAGTAGAGAGGTATTAAAAAAGTGCCTGAATCAATCTGTAATTGTTTATTGCAAATTTTATAAAGCACTGAGTAATCACACTCTTATTTTGAAATTGCACAGTGTCTCTGAACTAACTAATGCTATCAACAAACTGTTTGCCTGCTGTGTTTAAGAACTGCTCTGGTCAGCTATCCAGTGAAGCCTGAACCTGTTTTGTGCATATAAATATCTCAACTGTGTTTACTGTGGAGTAAAATCTTTCAGAATCAGAAGAGTGGTTTTTTTTCTTTTATCTCTGGCTAGAAGAAGCAACTTCCATTTGCAATTATTGGAATGATGTGTGTGCATCCAGGGACTTGCATACTGGTATCTCTTAATTTATTAATTTACTGTAATACGTATCTATAACATTACCACAGAAATTATAGATGAGGAAGTAATTTTATTATTTTTAATCTCCTTCTGGCTGTTGTGGAATGCCCTATAAAGTATATTGCATTTATTTAGGCTAAGGGTAAAGCTTTTCAAAATGTGTAAGGGACTTAGGGAATGTTAAGTCATTTTTCAGAAAGGATGTAAATGTTTAGGATTTTCATTGGCTTTGAGTGGGGCCATAGTTTTATCAGTGAGAGTTGTCAAATCCATTGTTTGTTTGTTTATGAACCCCATGCTTTGTTTATTTCCACCCCATTAACCATGTAAACACAATATTGAGCCCTTGGTGATATAGTCTGTCCTGTGGATCAGTCTGATATAATGATGCCAGGAAAGAGCACTAAGAAAATCTACTGCAAAAGATACAGCTTCTAGATATTCCCCACCAAAATTTGGAACACAATGAAGATTTCCTTGCTCAAAGGAGATTTTGAGGAATACAATGATTGTAAACATTAGAAATACTAACATACAAAGTCTCATATCAATATGAAATGGATAGATCTCATTTAAGTCTGGAATGCAAATGCAATCTGGTATGTAATATCACCCATGTTATCTTGTTCACTCCAAGGACTAAGTGCACTTACACTTAAACCACTGGATTTTTAATATACATCTCTGTCTGGCTTTTTACAGGTCTGACAGCTGTGACCAAACTAATTTTTAATCAGATTTGTAAGGATTTGCTGCATCCATGCAAGGTAAAAGCAGAGAAGCTGGCTGACAGCTAGGAAAAGGAGCTAGAATTAAAGCAAAGCCTTCCTGTAGCAGACATAGAGTATATTTCTGCCAAAATGAAATCATTGAGCAGCTCTGCCCTTGTGAATAAATATTGCCTGAGCTAGGGAGGCAGTTCTCTGGGCAAAATCTAGGAAATTCCTCTGCATGGTTCTTCATAGTCTAACTTTTTTACCTCTGTATACCCACAATATTTTATGTATGTATCAAAAAGTGCTGTACTTAGAAAATTCTGACAGAGAACATTGAAAGAAGATTGTAAGGATAAAGGGGGATATTGCTTTTCTACCTACAAAAAAAAAAAAAAAAAAATCTACTGTTTAATGGAAAGGGATTGTAATATATTTAAAGGGAGGGAAGGCTGGTAAATCAGAAGTTCAAGAAAGAGAATGGCTTCATGTTTCAGCTTGCTACTGTAGCAAAAACCTAAGGTTTATAAAGGAATTTGTAATAATAAGCAAAATTTAGTAGATCTCAGACTTTAGTAAAACACCCATTCAAACTATTGGTTAATTCTGGAAATGCTCCACTGAAAAAATCTGTGATTATATGCAAAATGAGAAACACAGGTTTAGAGCCCCCCAGCTCAAGTTAGGAGGAGGGGGAATAAATCTCCCTCTCAGGTGAAAACACTAATTCTAGTCAGTTTTATATAAAAAGAGGTATCATTTCTAGTGGTTTAAAACAGAACCAGCCCCCAAAACATCCTTCATTCATGACAACCAGTTTTAAGGCAGTTGAGCCTGCTGTGAGTGATAAGCATCCTTGGAAAAACATCCTTTTTTTTTTTTTTTTTTTTTAAATGGGATCAGTTCTAGGCCCTATGAAATGTAGAGGTAAGAATATTGGACTTCCAAGCTCTAAACAGTTTAAGTGTGAATTTAGTAAGGAGCTTATTAGCGCCTTAGAATGGGACATGTTGGGGTCTGTAAAGATGCATAACTCTAAGCCAAGTTAGAAGCAAGATGAGTATCAAGTTGCAGCTAGGATTTATATAGTAAATTTGTGCATGTAAATATCTCAATTCTTCCTAAGGCTTCCTTAGACCCCTTAATTCCTTTATTGCATATATTGACTCACCTTTATCCATGAAATGTTCAACCAAACAGGAAAACATTCAAAAGTGGTTAGAAACAAATACTCTGGGAGAAGGGTTAGAAAAGGGGAAGTGGTTTTGAATAGCTTTGTGAAAGCTTCAACTCATGACATAAAAAACTTTAATTTGCCCTCAAAGCTGGTCCCCACTAAGGTTGTTTCGAGGAATTGAAGGATGCAGCATGTTGACTTAGCCGTTTAAATTCTAGATGTGTATCTAACCAGCAGTCAACTAGGAAAGGTACAAGATTCCCATTGAGTAGTAAGGACAATGCAGTGCTCAGTGAGACAGACTTGTGCCTGGTGGGACTATTAACAAGAACTGCTGAAATGCATTGCCTCATGAGACTGTGAGTGATGGGTATTCTAGGATAAGTAGCAGTTCATTTTATCGAACCAAAACTTCTAGTTTCTGTAATTATTATAATTTGAAATGCCTCTATTAGAAAAGAAAACAAAGAAGTTATGCAGGAGAAAGATGAATGCTTTAAATTACTTTAATTGTGATCTACAGGAATTCATAATTAGAGAGGGTTCTTTGTTTTAATAAGCCAGATAATCAAGGAGGAAAGCATGAACCTGGCCTACAGCCTTTGTAGTTCATAGGGCACCTCACAGTCTGGTGCTCTGTGAGCAGAACTGACGGTTTCATCTCCTTATTGGTTTCCTAAGCCTTTCCAGTCTGGAACAGTGGGCAGGCACCATCAGCAGAGACAGCAGCTTTGTTTTTTCTTCTGCAGTAGCCTTACTATTGGATCACTTGTGCAGATAATCAATACCTGGCTTCATTTCCCTCTTTGCCTGATTCCAAACTCATGTCATCCAGACTTATGCACGATAGAAACAGTAGTGTCTCAATCTTTCCTGCTGTTGCTTCAGATTGCTTTTCAAGGGAGCTTGTTGCATTATCTTTGAAGAAGGGGAAAGTATAGGTTGTAGCTGCTCAACTGTGGCAAAACTGATGTGTTGCTAGGCTTGTCCAGGGGGAGGGATTGAGGTATCTTTGGAAATTTTAACATTACAATGAGCCCTGGCTGAGGGCTTTGAGAATATTGGTTTTGGATTTAAACAGCTATATAATTTGTGGTTCTGCCTTAAGGGACTTGCCAAAGGTCAGATGGAGCTCAAATGGCAAAACAGGGAACAAAAGCCAGATTTCAACAGAGCACGCTCTCTCCCAGAGATATTTAGTTCCAGAACTTTTTTGTACTCTGGCAATATATCCTCTTGTGCTGTATTGCATAAAACTCAGCTTAGCAACCTGCAAGGAAGCAAACTACAGTGTCAATGCTCCTTGGATGCTGACATCCTCTTGAAAAAAAAATCCTGAAACATTAGCTCTATAATGTATAATTATGATAGCATTAGAAAAAAATTGTTTACTGTATATTGTTTATTTAAAAGGCAAAACTATGTAGCACAGTTACCTCTATTTTGTCATTGTGGAACAATTCTAAGGTCTTTCTTACGCTGCTGCTTATATCCTGATGGGAAGCATGTTGGCAAAGGACCAGTCAAGCCATTTCACAATGTCATTTTCATAGCTCTGAACAAATTTTCCCAACAAATGCAGATACAACCTCATCTAGGTTATTAAATTAGTCTCCCCAAAAGGATCAATAAAAAGAAATACAAGTCCATAATCAGAATTTATGAAATTTATAATCCTTTTAACTGCAATAACAATCTTTTAGAAACCACATCTATTCAAGACTGCAGGGAGAATAGGGTAGGCATGGGTGTATGCATGTGTATGATGGCTTCAGTTTATTTTCTGAGAGACTTTCCAGTACACTGAAGACAAAGTACGAGCAGTTTTAGGGAACTGGGCAATCTGTGGGGATAAAAAAGACAAAAGCTACTTATCCTTTAACTATTTATCTAACTTATACTTTCACTCTTCCAGACAGTTGCCATTGCAACTTTCATTGGAATTCAAATTATAACCATTTTAAAGAGGTGCAGAGACACACCACTGAAAGTAGGCACAATTAACTTATCTAGCTGCCTAAATCCAAAGTTTAGGTCCTCCAAATCTTTGCTTGTCTAACTTGAGGATGTCTAGTAATTGAAGATATTTGTGTTCTTGAAAATACTGTTCTTATAACAACAAATGTCACTTTTCTGGTAAGTACCTCAGTCTTGATGCTGTTGCTAAGACTAAAACATACAAATAGGCCATATCAGCCTGAAGGAGACACATATGTAAGGTGTTCTTCAGAAACTTGGTTTCTTTGGCTGATTTTCCCAGTACCAGCTCTCAGCGTTAGAGGGTTGAGTGGGTGGCATCTGATCTGACTTTGCCTGAAATAAAAATCTTGCATGGGATCATTTCTTGTGAGCTGAATTATCCAACTCCTCCTTCCACTCATTATCTTCTACTTCACATTTAGGAGCTAGTAGACTGAAGGACTCCAATACTTTGATTAAAACACAATGAAATATCTAAAATAATTAACCCCCCCAAAAATGAGGAATAACACTTTTTCCTTGACATACTGGATCAAAGATGTTAAATAAAAACATGCTAATAAATCACAGCTAAGAAACAGAAATGCATGCGGGTCAGAGGCTGAACAATTTCAGAGACTGGACTTTGAGATGATACTGATCTTTCACAGTCCACATCACAGGACACTTTCAATACATTAAAAGCTTCATTAGATTCTCACTTCCATTGTAAATTTATCTGTACAAACTACTTGCTTTTATTCCAACACATATGATTTCAGTTGAGAAACATATTTCAATAATTTTAAAATTGCCTTAGATAAAAATTAAATTTCTTGAGAATCTAAGGAAAAAAAAACCCAACAGATTGCAGCATTTAAAAAAAAAAATGATATAATGATTTTGTACTCTGCCACAAGGATTATTTAAAAAATAAGGTACTTTTTAATATAGTAAAGTATATAGATCATGCATCTACAAAGATATAAATATATAAATAAAATACAAGGGTATAAAGAGGTGGCCAGGACAGGGAGTTGGTTAGTTACATGTTGCACAGCAACCCCAGTTTGATGAGCAACAAAACCTCTAGATCTTGTGAATCCAGCTCAGTGAACTGATAATCTACAGGAACCCCCCCACACACACCTTACTGCTGTCAGTGAACCCCAGAAACTGGAGTAGCCTTCAGAAAAGCAAACAGGCTGAACAAAGTGATTGGAAATTTTTTGACAGTGTATTTTGTTCCTGTCATTGAGAGCAGATCTGATAGGTACCAGCTCCTGTCTAAGAAGTTACATCAGGTCAAATGACTGTGAGAATCAAATACTTTCCTGACATATATTATTCTCATAAAAGAAACAGACAGCCACAAGACCAACAAAAGTAATTTTCACCATCTCAGCATGTACACCTTCAGGTAAATAGAGTGTATATGTTTGCTTACAATAATGCCATCTGCTAATACTCTTTTTCAATCATATGTATTCACACAGGAAAAAAAATACTTTTCTTGAAGTTTACTGTTAAAGCTAAATGTCACTGTTCCTTAGGCATGTATTCTAGAGATTATTCCTTTCCCAAATATCTAAAATATATTACCAAGTATTAATAACAAATACTTCTAGGCTGAATCTTATTGTAGCTAATGTCAGTAACATAACAATAGACAATATGTTTTTGTTTATTTGTGCATTCTTGAAAATTTTAGGTTTACATACATTAAAGATCTATGCAATACATTTTTTCAGTAATCTAAAAAGCACTGCATTTTGTTGTGTAATTAGAACCAGAGTCATTCCCTGTTAATTGAACAGGAGATTTTACTTACTGATATATTCATATGTTTTCTTCTGTCCCAAATGTCATCTCTTGATGTTAATTACACTGTCAGAGAATATCTCAGTGTTCTTTTATTATTGCATAACTAGTGACGTGTTCTGCTTTAAGTTTTTCTGTTGCTGTAGCTGGACTGATGACATTTGACTTGAATTGTCAATCTGTTCAAAGTGAAAACCAAATGACAGGTCCTTGGTTTCTGCTCAAATGACTTCATTCTTACTCCCTAAAGCTTATAAAAGGGGCCTTGCCATGAAAGTAAACATTATTAGCACCAAACTGGGGGTTTTTTTTTGTCTTATCTGGCAGTAGCTATCGACTCAACTGATGCATTTGAAAAGTGAGAATTAGCAATACATTGTCCACATCTTTTCCATGAGACATATTTCAAGTGTCTTTCAGCTTGCCATAACAAAAAGAAAAAAAATGTATGGTCGATATGAGGGTTTTTTCTGAGCTTCAGCAGTGTAGAAGTAACACAGATAATAATGAACATTATTCATTAATAATAGATCAGTTGTTGTGGGAATGAAGTTGTATAACTGGGACTTGAGAAAAGCAACTAATTGATAAAAGACTGTAATGTATATCAAATAGGATTGAACATTATTTTTCATGTATCAGAAACACAAGGAACGTTCACCATATTCTGAAAATGTATAGCATTTGTCCATCTAGAATGCAAAGAGAATTGAGACAATCTCTTCCTATCTGTTGACAGTGATTATGAATTCTTTGCTAAAAGTAGTACAAAAGCAGTCATAAAATATGAAAATAAATATTTTAAAATCATTTCACCTGATTTAAAAAAATCCTAAGAATATATCCATATAATTGATATTAATTTTAATAAAAAGCTTGGAAAATTGAAGACATTGCAAAGCCAAGGAAGATATTAAGTACTTTGTCAGAATTAAAAACATTAAAGTAGATGGCTAGACTCATTATAGTTTGGTTAGCTTGAAATTTAAGCTGGGCAACTAATGAGCAGGCTGATACTTGCTGCAAGTCTAATAGCTGGAGTTGAGCTACAGTTATTTTCTTTTAGAAGAAATACCTAGCATTTGTTATAAAAAGTATTCAGTGCAACAAAATTCACTATAATCCTTTCGAATTGTATTGGTGTCTCACTTTTCTTCTTCCTACATATGAATCTAATGTTTCATCTGCATTTGTCTGGTTATAACTTCCACCTTTTGGATCTTTTTACATTTGTCTATTAGGTTGAAAAAAACCATTATTTTCAACATTCATTTCCTAACTATTAGCCTTTCTTTTCAGAAATGAAATCTCTAGCATTGTCTTTCATGCTAAGGTACATTTTTCTTTCTTTTTTTATTTTTTTTTTTTTCTCCTGGCTCTCTTCTGTGAAACTTATCTAATTTTTCCATATAGTCTGGAAGGGAAGCTACCACAGCTAGTCAAAACACCTAGCTGTGGTGGCAGATTGAAGAAAAGGAGGAAATTCACCAGATTTTGCATGTGTATTATGTAATCTGTCACCTTTGAATTACTTTTTGGCCTTGCCTGGTTTTCAGATATAAAACTCATTTCATCATCAGTCAGACTTCTTGCTCGCAAGGATGGGACTTTTTGTCTTGTGTACTTAGCTCTTCCTTTTCATTCCTACATTTTGATCTTACATTTGCTGCATCAAAATAGTTGTTGTCTGTACAGTTTCCCATAGAATCAGAATCAATTAATGTATTGTCTTTATAACCACTTCTCATTTTTGAGTAAGCTCCTTTTTAAAAAAAATTACTTTTTTGCCACAAATTACTGAAAAAAAAAAAAAAAAAAGAAGAAATGTAGCCAAGAGTGAATTCTAAATAGTAATAACTAACTAGATTGACACTGGCTAATAATCCACTTTTCTCTTTTTAGAGTCCTAGGTCTTAAATCAAAACATCATACAATATTAGTTGTATAGCTTTAAAAGTATCAGGAGGCCTTTTCTGCGCTGATACCACCCCAGGCTAAGATTGTGAAAATTGTGATTGCATGAAAATAAAGCTGTGTTTTGATAGAGAATTGCAGCTCATCACTTCATGCAGGTCTTGTAACTAGTGGTCTCAAGTATGGTTAAGTTGCATGTTCTCCAAAATACAAAAGATCCTGGTAGGCAAACCTGGTTGTAAGTCTTCAGAGCAGTGAATTACTTCAGCTGTTTCCTCCCTGATGACAAGCAGTGACCTACAAATACAGCATCTCTCAGTAGAAAATAACTAAGTATTTTACAGTCTAGATCTGGGTGTTTTCATCCAGGGCAGACAGGTTATAGCAAACCTGATTCACAGCAGGAAAGGCTGTGAAGAAGCTGTGAAGATAGCCATGTTGTCACTGAATCCAATACAGAAATTGGGAGTTTGGTTTATTCTGGTATTGGGGAGGGCTGTCTTCTTTGCCTTTGAAAGAACTGTACAGAAGACTTTGCAAACACGTGTCCATAACAAAATCAATTCAGTATTTGCATACTTTCACTGTTGCTGAATAATCTATGATCAAGTTTTCCAATTATTTTGATGGCCAAACTGTTGTAGTTTAACCCAGTAGGCAGCTTAACACCACACAGCCATTCACTCATTTCCCCACCTCTGCCCCAGTGGGATGGGGGAGAGAATTGGGGCGGGGGGGAAGTAAAATTCATGGGTTGAGATAAAGACAGTTTAATAGGACAGAAAAGGAAGGGAAAATAATAATAATATACAAAATAAGTGATGCAAAATGAAATTGCTCACCACCTGCTGACCGATACCCAGACAGTTCCTGAGCAGCGGTCACCGCTCCTGGCCAACCCCCCCCCCCCCCAGTTTATATCCTGAGCATGATGTCATATGGTATGGAATAGCCCTTTGGCCACTTTGGGTCAGCTGTCCTGGCTGTGCCCCCTCCCAGCTTCTTGTGCACCTGGCAGAGCATGGGAAGTTGAAAAGTCCTTGACTAGCATAAGCAGTCCTTAGTAACAACTAAAACATCAGTGAGTTATCAGCATTCTTCTCATACTAAATCCAAAACACAGCACTATGCCAGCAACTAGGAAGAAAATGAACTCTGTCCCAGCCAAAACCAGGACACACACATATGATGCAGGTACGTGTGTGCCCAAACAGTATTTTTGTTTTAAAAAGGCTATCAGAGCACCTTGCTTAGGATCTACATGACTACTGGTTGTGCTTCAGCATCACAATTTAAATGGAGACAAAGCTGAACTATTGACAGATGTTCACTCCTCCAGTGGGGAAAGTGGAAGGTATTCTGAATGAACAGCACTAAAAGAACCCAAATATTACAAAAAATGGTATAATTTTAGGCAGACGAAGCTAAGTAATACCCATGGAATGGTCTGTATCCAGGCATTCGTTCATCAGTTTAATGGAAAAAATGCAATATATGACCTCATGAGCTACCCATCCATCCTCTTTCCCACAGCAGCTGGGGCTGAGGTTGATGCCAAGTGGTTCATGTGAGATGGAGTTATCATGTTTCCCTGCACCACTCTGTCTTTCAGACCCAAAGCAGAGGACTGTTTAGTAGCATTAATAAAAACATCTCTGCGCAAACAGAAGTGCAATAACATTTCAGTTTATTGATGTGACTGACAGCAAACAGATATTGTCAGGCTGAGTGCTCATGCTGGTACTATGTAGTTGATGCTTGTTCATTGCCAGGTTCATGTCAGACAGTTAATTTCTTCCGCAGGTTTCCATTTTCTATTTCTCTAAAGCTTTCCTGTATAACAAAGAGAGCTTTGTTATGAGATGTCACTGAAATAAAAGACAGAAAATAAATGGGCACGCTTGTGTTCAGTGGTCTTCTCAGTCACATTTATGTGTGAGAGAAATTGAGAGATATATACACGCAATTAATCCCTTACAATATTTTTTAAAGGGCAGACTAAATTTTAAAAATCTTGACTGCTTTAAAATGGGATGTAATGACAACTGGTGATGCAAATACATAGAAAAGTTTATAGCTGAAGAATTTTATCTGGCAAACCCATTGTGGTGACTGATCTCATCCCTCCACCAAGAAATATCTCCTCTGTGGGTAGAAAATAACAGTGGTTTAGTGGGACACAGCAGTATGCCACAATTCAGTGTGAAAATGGATGGAAGTATTGTATACAATGATATTGCAGGGGAAATTTTAATGAAACAAATTGGAATCTAATGAGGGAAACGGAAACTAACACCTTTGATCTAAAAAAAAAAAAGAAGAAGAAATTCTCAGTCATATTAATATTTAAGGAGAAAATAATAGTAATGTCAGTTTGTTATCATAAGGTCCCAAAGGATGTAAATGAGTGGTTCTGTTAAGTTCAATGCATTTGAAATTAGGCGTGTGCCCAAATGATTTGCACTATTAGGTCTACAGCCCCAGATCACAGAGTCTAGCTGAGGCAGGATAGACTTCCACTGCTGATGGCAGTATGCGTGCCATGTAGGAACCTCATTTGCTGTTGGACACCAGTAGTTAGACAGAAGGTAGAGTGCCTGTTTGCCTGTTGCAAAAATTTAGTTCTCCTTCATAATGGCTAGTGGCTGCAGGATTTGTAGATTTTGCACCTGTGGTTTTTCTAATAATTGTGGTTGTTTTCGAAACACTGGTTCAGTTCAAACAGGGGAATTGTCTGCACTTCTCCCAACACTTTGAGCAACTCTCTGTGTTAGCTATGTCCATCACCCTTTCTCACAAACCCTACAGGCCAATTTCTCACCTCTCTAAGAATTGTTGACATAATACTTTCTGGAGATTCTTCTTGTATATGCTGCTCCTTTTTTAAGAGTGAATCCTCCAGGGGTACGATCATGACACTTTGTGCAGAAGAAAATTATAATCAGTACTAAATATATGTTTCTCAAATCTATCATTCACTTTCAGGACTCAGATCCCAAACACAAAAGTTCAGTCACTTCAAGCAGTTACAGCAACATACAGAAATCTAAACTTTCTTCAATGATTTAGCTGTCTCTTCTTTAGCATTTGTTCCTTTCCTGAACTTTTTAATTACAGGATTTACATACTGTCAGATTGTCATCTAATTACTACTGCCTTAAGTCTGCCTATAGTTTTCAATGTCTGCCTTATTTTTTAATTCAGCTAAAAGCTTTATTTTCAATTTAAGTCTCATTTTGTTTTCCATCCCCTCACAATAACACATTTTGAAAATAACATTGTGAAAGTTGATGACATTTTAAAGTTCTTAACAACATAAAAACAATTCCTCTCCCTTCTATAAGCTCTATGCCCAGTAAAACAAAATTAACTGTGTTAATTTTGCTATGAGGAAGTGAGAAATTACCTGAAATTGCGCAGTTTAAATAACAGAGGACCTTCCAAACTGTATTAGAGGCCAACATATTTTTTATACAGGATTATGCTGTTATTAAATTACATATGTTATTAAATTACATATTTTTAAGTGCCATAGTTAAAGACTACTCCTGTTCTTCTCCTGCACACTTGGAGCCCCAATGCATGTGTAAAGGTAGAAAATAATATGTAGTGAAAAGGGCAGCTCTGAAACATCCAGTGAAATCCTGGTTCATGCATTGCACCACTAGTAGATCCTCCAAGCAAAATAAGGAATATAAGTTTGAAGAAATGACAGAAGGTAAAATAAAATTATTTCAATTGTCCAGAAATGTTTATTAGAAATAGAATAACTTGTATTGCTCTTGAAAGAGAAAAATGTGAGAAGAATCCACAAATTTGAAGACTGAAAAAGGACAGGGGGAAAACATTCTTTTATCAAAGTTTTTGAGCTTTTGTGATCACTGCTCCCACTTTGTGGCTAGAAAGGTTTGTGCTCTCTATATGATGCCTACCAGAGAGCAAGGAGTTTGACATTTTTATTTGTATGAAACCAGAAAATTTCTGTATAATTTTGCTGCCTGTAGCTGATGTTTTATAAAACTAACAAGCACATTAGCTACTGGCAACAGGGAAATTATTTGTTCCTTCTTGGTGTTGCATGATCATTGCTAAAAACAAATGTAGCCTCTGGGCATCTAGAAGGTAGTCCGACCTCTTTAGAATAACTGCATTAGACTAGGTTTAGTTTTCAGAACCAGAGCCGAGTCTGTTGGCCACTGAATCCAACTGGGTCTGACAACTGTTGTCCTATAACATGACTTGCTTCAGTGTGACTTTGCCTAAGAAACAGTACAGAGCCATCACTCAGGTCCTTCGGTTCACTTACACATGCCGGTGTGACAGAGGACGATGGCTGTAGGAGAGGAGCTGTGGCACTTGCCCCAAAAGAGTTTTTTAGCTGTGTGCAGTTCCTGCTCACAGTAATGTCTATTTGATGTAGGACCTTCCTGCAAAGTGAATTTACCTGGAGAAATTTAATAGATATGTGATGACCACTCTCTGTGAAATTGACATTGGAAAGATTAACAGGATAATTCTTAGACATCATTACTGACAAGAACATGGTATTAAGCAAATTAAAGTGAAGCCCCTGGTGTTTAAGGTTCCAGGAAGCACAAATGTACAAAGAGGCTTTCTTGCACTGGGGCGGCTTAAATGTCTCAATTATGCTTGTGTTTCTATTACAGCAACTCTCTGACAAATGTAATTCCCAGACATTTACCCATGCTTATGAGGACATCTTTATCTTGGCAGCTACAAAACATCTGAAATGCCCATTTTGACATAGTAAGTAGAGATACATTTCTAATGGGATGCAATATTCATTCCACATGAGGAAAAAAAATACATCTCTTGAGAGGTTTGATGTGACTTTTTGTAATTAGTATTAGTAATGAGAGAAGGAGAAATACAAAAAGCTGCTTATTCTACAGGATTCTAAATCTTTTCCAAGTATTTTACTTGATTTGGGAACATTTTTTTGAATGTTTCACAAAACTCCCAGTGAATAGCAAGGGCACAGTTAATCACATAAGTAAATAATATGCTTTTCCTCACTTCCTTTCAACCTGCATTTAATTCTTAATTGCTTTCCCTTTTCTCAACTGTTCAGATCTGCCAAAACATCTACTAACTTCTGCTCCTCCTTTTTCTGTCTGCTGAGTCTTCCTTTCACTTTGTTTGCCCAGGTTCACTTTTAAACTGAAGCTGAAGTAAACCAGATCCACCAGTTAGACTTGCACCTACTTAACCTCAGGTCTTAATTTGGCACCAATGGTGGCCCCATACTGGCTTGTGTGACATTCAGGCCACACCTGGGCTGGAATGGACCCCTGGGGTGGGGAGGGAGGGTGCGTGGTGGGGGGGACCAGGATGGGGTGGCTGGGGCATCACGGCATATGGGTCCTGACATGCAGTGTGAGAACCCCCATGACGCAAGCTGAGCAGAAGTATGTAAGCTGGGAGAAGGGCCAAAATACATCCTACACAAATAGATATAAGGATGTGCCTGACACTTCTTGTGGTTTCCCTTACTCTCCTGTTGAACCTAACACCTCCAGTGCCAATGCCAATGTAGACTGTGGAACTGCCATTACTTTCAATAAGAATTGAAAGAAGGCCTCACTTTCTGAATTTTGCTTAATACTTTATTACATGCAACTTTTCAGCTAGAATGCATCTCTGACAGCATTAGCCGTTGAAGAGCTAGATATCAGTTTAATTTAGTTTTTAAGACTACTTTAAGCCTTTAAGCCCGACATTTGTTTTGTGATAGGATAAATTGTCTTCTGCGCCTACAGGCACCCGGCTTCTCAGGGGCAGTAGCCTAGAGAGCTGTCCAAGGAAAAACACCTAACTTTTAGATACTTCCTTCTAGCCATTCCTTTAGTGAGAAAAAGAAAGAAAGACTTTCTCCAAGACTAGGTTTCCTTCTTCAGGAAGTGTTTGATCTGAAGTCAGTGGGAGTTTCTTCATAGAATTCAATGGATAATGACTCAGACCCTGAATGAGGATTTAATCCTCATTTTGCTTCTACATGGAGATTAAGCAAGTTGATAAAACTATCCTAAAGAATTATAAGGGTGTTTAGAAATATTGTCTATTGTGCTGACCACAGGTAGCAGCTAAGCACCGCACGGCTGCTCGCTTACTTCTCCTCCACACACACCAGCAGGGTAGGGCAAAATATAGGAAGAGCAAAAGTGAGAAAATTCATGGGTTGAGATAAAGGCAGTTTAATAAGTGAAGAAAAGAGGAGAAAAAAAACCCACAAAACCAAGTGATGCAAAGGCAATCACTCAATACCTCCCACAAGCAGACCAATGCCCAGCCAGTCTCCAAGCAATGTCTACCTCCCCCAAAATCCCCTTCTCTTGATTTTTATTGCTGAGCATGAGCTTATATGGCATGGAATATCCCTTTGACCAAGTTGGGTCAGCTGTCAAGGTTGTGTCCCCTCCCTACTTCATGCTTACCCCTAGTCTACTCACTGGATGGAGTAGAGGGAGAAAAAGAGAAAGCCCTGACACTGTGCGAGCACTGCTCAGCAACAGTCAAAGCGCTGGTGTGTGGTCAACACTATTTTAGTAACAAATCCAAAACACAGCACCATACAGGTTGCTATGCATAAAATTAAATCCATCCCAGCCAGACTCAGGAGGCTTATGAAATCCCTTTGCTAATTTTCCCAGGAAGAATGTTAAGGGAGGATAAATGAATAGATGAACGAATGAATAAATTAATAAAATACCTGGTAAAGTGAAAATTGTAATAGTGATTACATGCACAGTTTGGAATGTGTCATGTTTCAGAAGCAAACTGATTTTAACTGATAAAAGTATTCAAATTTTCAAAGGAAAAATGAATATTTGCCTATGTGTATATTTGTATCTACATTTTTTTTTTTTTAACTGAAATTCTTCCAGTATTTCATTTGGATGTATTTTTGTTTTGCCTTTCTGGCTCTAAGTTAATACTTAGAAGTCCACTATCAACAGGTCCCCATCCCATGGCTGAGAAGGTGATATTAAAATACTACATAATACAAACCAGTGGCCTGATTCTGCACCATGTGAATTCAATAGAAACTGTTCTGTATGCAACCTTCATCGAAGTAAATTTCCCTGCTATATCAGGAATATATTGCACTGGGATTTATAATGTAAACATAATCTACTATTATTAAGAAGCACTTAATTTAAAATGAATAATATATTTTAAATAAATACAATTTCTATTAAAAATATGATAGATCAGTCTACAGAGTTCTACAGATGCTCACATTTTTTCTGAAATCTGTCATATTACCCAATCTTCCACCTGCAAACAATGAACAGAAGCTGATTATAACATTGTTTTACTACACTTTCCTTTAAGGAATGAGTTGTTTCCATGAAATTGTAATTAATATTTCAAAGCTGGAATTTTAATGTAGATGCCTGTTCTGAGACCTGACTCAAAGCCTAAAGTCACAGAATATTTTTTTGCAAACTAGAAGTTTCTATATCAGCACATAAAACTTATATTGCAAAGATAACATTGTCCCTCTATGCAAAGGATAAAGGTCATTATACTTACTGAAGATATATCACCTTGTCACTCTAATTTTTTTAATCATCCTTAATCATCTGCAACCATGAAACAGTCATTTAGAAGAACAAAAGTTATCTGTAGTGAGGGTACTTTAAACTAAAAAAGAACTACTGTTGCTAGAAAATTCTTCAGAAGGATTACCAGGATCTAATTCAAAAATCATATATGCAGATGACTCTTCATTTTGCAGCTATCAAAAATCCATATGTGAATCTTTGCATTTTACAAGTTATGGCTATCCACTATCACACTAGGCTAAACCATAGCTCTCTCTATGAAATTCCTCGACAGTCTCAATGAGTTCAAAAATTCTAATTTTAGGTGTCTTCCTCAAGACACAAGTTTGTCACAATTTTTTATTATCTTAATTTCTTCATGGCAAAGTTTGGATAACCTTTATTGGTCAGCATGATGGGAACATTTGCAAGGAAATAAATTTTTAAATGAGTGAATTCTCTGGCACCATATATGAATCAGCTGCAGGAGCTGGGACATATTCAGTGTATTTCAACTATCAACTGTAAAGGAACAATTCTTTTTTTTCCTCCAGCTAACATTTTCATTGATACATGTCTTTTGAAGTTAGAACAAAAGAGGCAACAGTCCTAAAGGCAGCAGCCTCATTAAGCAGTGCAGATTAATTAGATATTAGTCAAGATAATTAGAATAGGATCATTATGGACCTGCAGAGAACTGGGGGGGGGGGGGGGAGGGGTTTATCAAGACATACAATAATGGCTTCTACATAACATTAAGCATCACACTGCTGGGCCATGAAGTGGGTTGTAGATTCCAAGAGCCAGAGGTTAAAATATGGCACCTGAAAACAGTCATTCTAGCCGCTAATTCTAGGTATCAGATATATTGGCTGGCACATAGTGTCAGTTTTTAGAGTAACCTCTAATCATCCTTAAATTGATTAATGTGTGCACATTAATTAAAATTATCTTAAAAACCAGAATTAATCCCGTGTATGAATTTTGCTATATCCATCTATACTTCCAGTTGAGAATTGCATTGAGTTTTGGATCTGGTGTTAAGTAAATGAGTAAGAAAGATATTTAGATGTGTTATTATGAGTAGTTCCACCAGGGTAAGCACAACTAATGGCTGTTCCTAAACTCTGCCTTTTTAAAAAAAAATAGGGCTACACTATTATTGCATTCAAAAAAAGTGCTCCAGGACTGAAATGAATTTTATATATATATATATATATATATATATATATATATGTTCAAGATAAGCTAGTCCTGCAAGCTGCCTCCATTCCACTTTTCGCAGTTCTAAATGACACTTTTACTATATAAATGATTTAACATGTTTAATTATACAAGACGGTTTCAACTTAGTAAATAAATTTTGACTAGGTGTTTATGTTAATGAGAGGTAATGAGAAATCAAATATGAGAAGATAAACAATACTCAGATTGTGCCCTCTTAGCAAAAAAACCTTGCATATTTTTGCAAAATGCTGTCAAAAGAAGTAGTTTTGTAGTCCTTCTACACTGTGTTTGCATATATACATTATTTAATTTTGAATTTAAAATTTATATGGTTCATTACAGAGCTGGGAGGGAAGCAGATTTCCTCTTTCTGTGGAAACATACTGAACTTATTTGTGTTTTTCTTCCGGGGAGAGGAGGGAAGGGGAGAGAAGAGAAGGGAAGGGAAAGGGAAAGGGAAAGGGAAAGGGAAAGGGAAAGGGAAAGGGAAAGGGAAAGGGAAAGGGAAAGGGAAGGGAAGGGAAGGGAAGGGAAGGGAAGGGAAGGGAAGGGAAGGGAAGGGAAGGGAAGGGAAGGGAAGGGAAGGGAAGGGAAGGGAAGGGAAGGGAAGGGAAGGGGACACAGATATTTCCTTTGAAGCAGAAGCATTTTAAAAATTAGATAATTCAAATGTTTTCTTTCAGTAGAATATAAGTAATGAATTTTGATGTTGATATTTAAAAATTTATAATATAAACTGGAAAAGAGTCATATCAGTATGGATGTTAGAAAATTCTTTTCCTAAAAACATCAACATGAATTTTTTCAACATGATTTTTAGTATGATATATTTGCAATATGTCATGTATCTCTCCCCCCCCCCCAAATTATTCAAAATTGACACACTTCTGTTAACTTTCACTTGTGACTGACCTTTGTCATAAGATTTTGATCTATTTCTACCTCCAAGACATTTTGCTATGGTGTTTTAGAGAGATTAAAAAATCAGATTACTTCCCCCTCCCAAAAAAGAAAGCCAAAGCATTTCTACCATGCAGCATTTTATTTTTAGGGATCCATTTGAATAGCCTGATTTGCACAAGTGCTGCACACTCAGCATTATCTATCTCTGGGAATTGGGTACTTGATGCTTTTTAGAAATCACAAGAGGATCCATTGAAAAGTAATACTTAAGAGGAAGAAAACACAGGATATTTCTATGTGAACATCATGTCCTTGTGATAAGCTTATCTGCAAATTTGTCAGCTCTGCTGTGCTACATAACACTTTCCTCCATTTGCCATGCAAAAAAGATTCAGTTAAGGGCACATAAATTAGTTTAAATAGTGCTAATTTGAACATCTGAATCTAAAAGAAGGAGCATTCTTTCCTTTAGAAATTGTTAGCTGAAATAGTGGTGTATTATGCTACGCTGAAACTGAAGACTATGTCATAACTGTATAAATTTGAAATATAACATAAACCCTCCAAATTTTGATATTTAAAACAATCAAACTGTTTTCTCTGTGTTCTAAGAAAATAATTCTCTCCAATGTTGGAAGAAGGAATTGCTATATCTTTCAGTTATTCCTTTCTTAGAGTGTCTTTTACAGGCAGATGGAATAAATGCCATGAATTTGCCCTGTTTACCCAGTGTCAGATGACACTGCTGCTGAAATACCGATCAGTTCAGCTTTTTACCTATGAGCCTTTTCCCATGGTTGGATTGAAATGGTTCACACTTAAAGACGTCTGGGTAGAAAGCCTTTGTACAGAGGGTTGTAAAGGGCCAACGACAATGCTGTGTAGAGAGCTGCGTGAGATGAGTGAGGACTGTGAGAGTCTCAAAAGTTTATTACCCAATATTGGGTTCTTTTGGTATAGGTATGCTAAGGGCATTAAAAGTCTATTATATAGATGCTGGTATAGCTGTTGAAATTGTCTATTATATAGCCAGAAAAAAACTAAGATCAGGGACTAGATTCTGGCCTAATGTTCACCAACATGAATTCAGACCAAGTCCAGGGCAGTCGATGGATTTCCATGAGATTTATAGCAGCATAAGAGACAAAAAATGTGGTTCAAGGTCATTCAATGCACTGTGACAGAATGCAAAGTTCAGCTACTTTCTTCAAGGGTTCATTTTCTTTCAGACTGTCCCTTCCTCTTATGGCATTTGCATTGCTGATTCCTATGTTGCTCCTCAGAGGACATGAAAATATATAGCTGTTCATCTCCTTGTTCAGTTTCTATAGATTACTTTGATGTTCAAAATAAATCTCATTATGCTGCAGATCAAAGAGGGCAATTCCTTTCACCAAAGCAGTACAATAAGCCAATTAGCTTTTGGGGGGCTTTTTTTCCTTTTTTTTTTTTTTTTTTTTTAATAATTGAATACAAAAAACATCACCTTAATGTATCTGTTGTGACTAGGTAGGTCTGCAGTGAAACTCTAGGCAGTAGAGTCAGAATCTGGTTTTACAGTTTCAGTAGTAGTTCAGCTGACCAAAAAGGTTAGATAGAGGCAAATCAATGACTTAATAAAAAAATGGAGGGAATGGAATAATATGAAATGAAAAGTTTCCTTTTTTTAACTTAACAACATCAATGTTGAAAAACCTCTCAAATTTTGGTTCACAAATTAAATGCTTTCTTTCTTTATTCTCCCCTTTTTAAACTGACCTAAATTAAGTCTCACATATAATTTCATAGTTAATAATTGAGTCATTATGCTCTGAACACTTTGAAAGTAAACGTATTGGGTTTTGCAATTTTTCTTCGAGTAAAAGTTGCAAAATTTTAACAAATTAACCCAGATTCAGTAGTCATTCTTTAGACTGTGATTGAACTAGGTTATGATTATTATTTGGTGAATAAAGTTTTTATCTTAAAATGTATCACAGATGTGAAAAGATATTGTCCTACCTTAAAAAGTTAAGACACAGAATACGTCATGGGTCATTCTAGTCTCTCTGAAAAGAAAACATATACCTTATCAATTGATTAGATTACCTCTTTTTACAGGTCCTTTATTATCTGCCTTTATGTTTTGTTTTTAGGTTTTATTAGCAAATCAGTTAGTTCACACTGAAGTACAGAAATACATATTAGACCAACACCTCACTTCCCATGAGCAACCGCAAGCATCACCCAATCCCACTTTATGTTGGAATAATGATATGAAAATAAAAGCACTGTTTTAATTAAACTGATAACAAAGGATATAAATCAGGAAAACATTTCTCCTCGCTTTCATAGCATGTTAAGTATTAAACATTTTTTGAAAACAAGGCCACTCAGGGACATAAGCAATAAGGAGAGACTATTTAACATTTATTTAACTTATAGCTGTTGAGTGGCTCTTGGAATTTTTCTGTCCTTGCCAGACCAGAGTATGTTGGTTCATATATTAATTACATATTTCAGGAATAAAGGCTTTTTTTCTGGTATTTGTTTTTAAATGATATTTCATTTTTAAATGGGCCTGAACACAAAGATGGGTATAAATCTACAGCTCCAGAAAGTGACAGAAAATATACCAGACTTAATAAAATTCATGCCTGAGTTGCTATTGCAGCTGTGTATCTAAAGCAAAACTAATAGGTTGACTATTTTACCCTAGAATAAAAACTCTTGGTTACTATATTAAAGAAGCCTAATGCTTGAAAGAAGACAGATGATGTAGTTATTGCTGCTACCAGCAAAGCACAGCTTGATGTGTCTGGCTTTTAAAAACCCAATGTCCTGAGTACATCCCAGCTAGAGCTGAATAATAGTCCAACAACTCCTCCGAGTTTGTATTGTTAAATAAATTTTCTTTTACTGTGAGATTATTAATAATCCTTATTATTATATTTGAATATTAGTATACTAAAGACCATTTCAGTCAATAAATTTACCAGCAGGAATTTCTACAGTTGCAAAAATATTAAGTTGTTTCTAGACAATTTTAAAGAAACATAAAAATTAACATTGCATTTGAAACTGGAATTTTCTGACCCTGAAACCTGAAAGCTACACTCAAATAACTCTACCTTTAAACTCCAGGAAGAATTATATCAGTGAAAACTGTGGTTCAAAACACTGCTGTTTGCAGGTCAAAGTTTGACTATCAGATGCTTGTGGTGACTTGCATATGAACAATCCTGTACCAGTAATTACTGACAGAAGTGATCTGATGATTCATTTCTATATAAAAATTCCATTTCAGACAACAGTGACCTGTTTACAGTCAGTTTTTCAACAGAATGAGAAGGGATATACAATGGATTTATTACTCGTTAGTTCTCCATGCTTATCTAAAGCCTGAATGGAATTACAGCTCTTGCTCATTGAAGCTGTGTGCAGAATGTAAAATCTGGTTTAAGAACTTTTCCAGCTATTAGAATTTGCAAAATCAAAAGATAAAATTTTGCAAAATAAAATTCCAAAATATGTGGTTTCAGTTTCATCACAGGGAAAACTAAAAAAAATTTCCTCTGCAAATTATAAAGAAATAAAATGTGGTTTACATTAAAGTATATATTTTATTCCAGCATATAGTACTTATGTATCAAGATTTTGCTGCACAGGTAGACTCTCAGGGTTGTTTTTTTTGTCTGATAAGGGTGGCTGTTTATCTATTTCTTACTAGTAATACAAAGTAATGATATTTGCCAGTGTTACCTAGAGCATGAAATATGCAGGATCTAATCTATTTTATTTTTAAAATATGTATTTATAGGAAATACCATTTACATATTATATTCATATAAAATAGTATTGTGGTTTAACCCAGCATGCAGCTAAACACCACACAGCCGTTTGCTCACTCTCCCCTTCCCCAGTGGGATGGGGGAGCGAATCGGAAAAAAAAGTAAAATTCATGGGTTGAGATAAAGGCAGTTTAATAGGACAGAAAAGGAAGGGAAAATAATAATAGTAATAATAATTATAAATATAATAATATACACCTTAACTGATGCACAATGCAATTGCCTACCACCTGCTGACCGATACCCAGCCAGTTCCTGAGCAGCGATTGCAGCCCCTCAGCCAACTCCCCCCAGCTTATACACTGAGCATGTCGTCATATGCTATGGAATAGCCCTTTGGCCAGTTTGGATCAACTATTCTGGCTGTGCCCCCTCCCAGTTTCTTGTGCACCTGGCAGAGCATGGGAAGCTGAAAAGTCCTTGACTAGCATAAGCAGTCCTTAGCAACAACTAAAACCTCAGTGTGTTATCAGCATTCTTCTCCTACTAAATCCAAAACACAGCACTATGCTAGTTTCTAGGAAGAAAATTAACTCTATCCCAGCCAAAACCAGGACAGTATCCTCCCTTAGGCTATACCATCTATAGACCATGCCCAGGCCTCTACCCTTTCTAATAAATTCCAATTAACCACCACCACTTTTCCTGTCCTTTGATATATACACACAGATATCATTCCCTCAGTCTATGGGCCATCCCTCTAAAGTGTCCATTGAGTTCATTTAGTTCATGACTTTGGACTCCATCTGTCATAAGCCTTTTGGGGCAGGAGAGATGGTGTGTGGTCTTGGATTGTTGCACGCTGAAGCCAGTGCTGGTTCCATCACTGCTGCACTTTGCTTGGTTTTATTAAAGTCCATTCCTCATTAATCTGGGTGATTCTTACTGTAATACTGGTGATATGGCATATAGCAACCATAGTAGTGATGCCATACAGTATTATATAGCAATTAACATCATACAATTCAGTTCATTGGCTATTTTCACCCAAAATCAAATCTCCTTGAGGTACACATCAGACTTCCTCATCCTTCTGCGTTACCCACCAAGTGCACCCAGGTCCTTGAGCAAAAGCAATCCCATGAATGGGTTTGCCTTTGCCTGAGGTAGGAATAACTCAGACTGCCTTCCCCAGCATATTTCTTACATGCACTACAGGCACTTTATCCCCTTCTACAGTACGTAAAAGTTTTGATTGGGCAGGGCCAGCTTGATTGGCAGATCTCCTAGTGTTGACTAACCAGGTGGCCTTTGCTAAATGTGTATCCCAATGTTTGAATGTCCCACCACCCATTGCTCTCAGGGTAGTCTTTAACAGCCCATTGTATCATTCAATGTTCCTGGAGGCTGGTGCATGATAGGGGATGTCATATACCCACTCAATGCTGTGCCCAGGTGTTTATAAGATTGTTTTGGAAAACAGTCCCATTGTCTGACTCGATTCATTCTGGGGTGCCATGTCACCATGGGACTTGTTTTTCAAGGCCCAGGATGGTGTTCCAGGTGGTGGCATGGGACACGGGATATGTTTCCAGCCATCGGGTGATTACTTCCACCATTGTGAGCACATGGTGCTTGCCTTGGTGGGTTTGTGGGAGTGTGATATGGTCAGTCTGCCAGGCCTCCCCATATTTGTATTTCAGCCATCGTCCTCCATACCAGAAAGGCTTCAACTATTTGGCTTGTTTGATTGTAGCACATGTTTCACATTCATGGGTAAGTTGCGCAATAGTGTCCATGGTCAAGTCCACCCCTCGATCACGAGCCCATCTATATGTTGCATCTCTTCCTTGATGGCCTGAGGTGTCATGGGCAAACCAAGCTATAAATAATTCACCCTTAAGTTGCCACTCCAGATCTACCTGTGCCACTTCAGTCTAAGCAGCCTGACCCACCTGCTGGTTGTTTTGATGTTCTTCAGTGGCCTGACTCTTGGGTACGTGAAGGTCTATGTGACATACTTTTACAACCAGGTTCTCTACCCAGGCAGCAATATCTTGCCACAATGCAGCAGCCCAGATGGGTTTGCCCCTGCACTGCCAGTTGCTCTGCTTCCATTGCTGTAACCACCCCCACAGGGCATTTGCCACCATCCATGAGTCAGTATAGAGATAAAGGACTGGCCATTTTTCTTGTTCAGCAATATCCAAAGCCAGCTGGATGGCTTTCACGTATGCAAACTGACTAGATTCACCTTCTCCTTCAGCAGTTTCTGCGACTTTTCTTATATGATTCCATACAGCAGCCTTCCACCACTGACATTTTCCTACAAGATGACAGGGCCCATCAGTGAACAGGCCATATGGCTTCTCATTTTCTGGCAGTTTATCATATAGTGGAGCCTCTTCAGCACGTGTCACCTCTTCCTCTGGCGATATTTCAAAATATTTGCCTTCTGGCCAGTCCACGATCACTTCCAAGATTCCTGCATGACTGGGGTTTCCTATTCAAGCCCGTTGTGTGATCAGTGCAACCCACTTACTCCACATAGCGTCAGTTGCATGATGTGTAGAGGGAACCTTCCCTTTGAACATCCAGCCCAGCACTGGCAGTTGGGGTGCCAGCAGGAGCTGTGCTTCAGTACCAACTATTTCCAAAGCAGGTTGAACCCCTTCATATGCTGCCAATATCTCTTTCTTAGTTGAAGTGTAGCAGGCCTCAGATCCTCTGTAACTCTATCCCAGCCAAACCCAGAACAAATAGATAAGCCATCCTTTGGGATAATTACAGTTCTGGTCATAAGGTCATTCCTCCACAGAATATGTATGTTAACTTATCAAAATGACCAACACAGGTTTTGAAACATTGATATGTACTTACATTTGCTGTGTTCTAACGTGCTTCTTGTCATCAAAGTTTTTTCAGTTTTCTTGTATTTGTCATGTTGGGTTCCTTTGATACATTAAGCCTACAACAGAGCCTTCCAAAAGAAATGTACAGACCCTTTTCTGTTAAGTGATAATCTTCGTTAGTTTTTAGCATTTTTGAGTTGATTATAAACAATTGAACAATTCCTGTCAGCTCAGAGGAGAGCTGTGAGGTGCAACTGTAAGAAACATTTCTCTGACTGTGATCACGTGGTCAGTGTTCTCCCTATCTATATGCCCCTGAATGAATGAGTGGTCTTCTTACAGTTGTGCAGGAAGAGCTTCTGTCTATATTTCTGCCTCTTTCTAAACTATGATTCATGACTATTGACTGGTGAAGTAATAATAATGACAAGGCACGTGAACCCTACAAAATCTCTGAGATAGACGATATGAACTTAGAAAAAAATAGTAACACAAGGGTTAAACAGAGAAGTAGGTAGAAGTCTCTAGTTTTGGCTGCCTGTCTTCAGATTCTGCAATTTGTGTGAGTGAATATGCAGAGCAGGATCAAGCTGCCCTTGCAGCAGTGAAGATGTGCATCTGACTTCCCTGTGACGTCCTGCTGGACCAGCAGCAGTGAAAAGCTGACTTGACATTGCTATGGAGCCAACATGAATTCATGATGTCAGTGGAAGCAGAGTTTGAGAGATGTTGTGACAAATTGAAATGACTCAAGTAGAATATTTTTTTTTTCATTGACAGAGAATAAACTTGGCATTTTGTCTGTGTAGTGTTTTCTCCCAAGATCTTATTCTTTGGAAATGTTCAGGCATCTCTTGTTTTTGTTCAGGTCTGGTTCTCTGATGCAGCCACAAAGTCAGTTTGTTTCTTATGGGACAGAAATAAGAGAAGGGGATGAAAATACAGAAATACAGTCAGAAATATAGCAGCCCTAACCAGCATTGAATGAATAAGTTTCTGGGGGGACTCCGGAGGCCATTCATACTTTTAAAGACAGTGGCAAAACTTGTGCTGGAACATAACTATGTCAAGACAGGAGATTTTTGAAAAGCCAGCTAGTAAATGTAGAGTCTTCAGCTAGAAATTACTGCAGCTATTAAAACAGTTTAAAGTTGGTGGAGATTTTAATACCTGCTGACATGAATGCATTGCTGTGTATAGACATGTATGTATGCACACACTATCTTTTTGTGAATGTGTACATTAAGATAATGCTATGTGGTATTTTAAGTAAAAGTTCACTTTTCCATTTGAAATGGCAATATCTGTTTTCATTTTTACTACAAAAAGGATAATTTATTATTTGACATGTTTTGTACAAAGCTTCTCTAATTGTGTACTTATCAGTTATCTTGTTCACTTTCTGTAGCTTTATCTACATCTTGTCATCCAAATGTAGTGGATCATGATTGATACCATTTGCTCTGATATAAATCCATTGGGAAAAGGTTAGGATAAATTCTGGAATAAAAACATTTAAGTTCATTATTACAAATAAAAGCAGGCCTTTACATGAACTTGGGTTTATTTACAGTACCTTCTGTTAGCAGTACTGTGGTAGATCAAATATTTTTTTTCTTTCCATAGTTAATAAAAACACAAGAAAATAAAATTATGGACATTAAATCTCACACTTGCAATAATTTATAATCAGGTATATACAGATTTTTTTATACAGCTATACACCCTGCATCTGGAACACATCAGAATGACCATGAACTTGCATGTTAGCAAGACAAAATGAAAAATAAACTCAGGTTGCTTGGCATTTGTTTATTCACAATAACATAATTTTAAAAGGAGAATATAAAATAATTATCTATAGAGAAGACTAATTAAAAAGTCCATAATATGTGTTTTTAAAAAATAACAGTTTTAATAGTGAAAAGAATCTGATGGCTAGATACCTGGGTTTTGTAGAGCATATTATAAATGTATAAATAAGTTCAATTCTACTCTAGCATATTTGTAGTAAAGCTATGTTCTGTTTACCTATGTAATTAGGAATTTGATCTAGAAAGAATTTGTAAGAGTTTTGCTGTGATGCATTTTTAAGGTAGTTAATATAACACTTATAAAGACACTTTTTTCCCTCTTTGAATCTATTGTGCCTTAATACCTCCTTTCATCAATTTTCTTTGGTCTACCTGCTGCACACACATTACCCTGGTTCACATCATCATCCTTGAATGTAGAAATCATTCATTAAAAGGTTTGTTATGTATTATTTGTAATGATTACCTGCCTTTATACGGAGGTAGTGAAAGTTTCCACTACTGACAAATGCTAAGTTTTTGATACCTGTGTGTGTGCAAAATCTAGCTCCATTACTGAAACACCATTTTCAGCTTAACTTCAGATTACATCCATTGTGCAGATCTTTTCAGTTCCTACCAAACTCTCCGTCCAGTTTGACTTCCAGAATGTCCATTTGTTAGGTTCTTTTTACTTTAAAGCACTGCAATATCTTAACCTTTGCCCAAAACAAAAATTAGAAAAGTTGGGATAAACTTTTCATAGCTTCTCATTTTCACAGCAGTTGCCATCTCTATGGTGACAGACTCTTGTGTGAAGTTTGTCCTTTCAGCTGCTCTGTCAGGTTTCTAGATTCTGGTCTTAATTTTCTAGCTGATTTTTCTCCCAGATGCAAAAGGAGACTTTGCTGGCTTAAAATCACAGAGCCAAACCCTGTATGGGTGTTGTTCTTGCTCTGATGAGAGATCAGACATCTCTGATCGAGACAGATGAGAGACCCTACCAATTTAGTGAGTTCATTCCAGCCTTTTACTGTAACGCAGTTTCTTAGAAGCTACATTCTAATAATGAATTTTGAAGAGCCCTTTTGTTGCTCTAACTCCTATTTGGACTAGCAAAATGGCCCTTAAAATCAGAAATCTATAAACATAACCAAACCCACCTATTTCACTGCCATGACTCACATTTCGATCCTCCTCCTTCCCCCCCGCCTCCCAAATTAATTTGTATTGTGAAGAACCCACCTGTTTTATGGCTAGGACAGTAAACAGATTCAAAGAGGCATTTTCATTAGCATATCAATTCCCATAATAACCAAACAGAAATAAAAATTAGAGAAATATAATGAGTTTACGGTTGGGAGACAGCTAACCACATTTGCAAATGGAATGCAGGTTCAGGAGTAAATCTGAGAGTGTAGCTGATGGTAGTGACTGAGAATTAAATATCCTGCGGCTATCAGCAAAAAGAGTTTCATAGCCATTTGGAAATTTGAACCACCACTGGACAGTACAGTTTATTTTAAATTTTGTCAGGGTAAAAAGCCCTCATCATTTCAGAAGAGTAAATACCCTTTATGTTTTACAATGTAGATCTTCAAACCTGATTTCAGCTGTTTTCATTAACTTTATAGAGAAATATGTTTTTTTAAGGGGCAATTGCCTCTTAACAACCTACTTTGACCTTTCATAAGAAAATATACCCTTAAAGTGCCTGTTACTCCCCATTGACTATAACAGAATCCTGGAAAGGAACTAGGTTGTAGATGTCCACATTACAGATGTCCAGAGTTATATAGGATAATCCCAAAAAACCTACCTGAGAGAAATTTAGGCTGTGTTTCCATTCAGTTCAGACATCGTCCACATATGCTTGTTCTGCCAGGTTTTTTCAACCAGTTAAGTGTAACCTCAGAACCCCTTGAAAATTTGACCATCACCATTTTCCAATGGGAAAAGCTCTCAGGTATGATGCATCCTAAGTTTTCATGTGTGTTTATTTAGAAGTTCAGAAATCCTCTTTTCTCATTTGTTCTCTGGCCATGTTGTTTAAAAAGTAATCTCATTGTCTCTTTTTGCCAATAACTGATAATGTATGAGCACTATTTTTGGTATCAAGAACTGTTTTAGATATCTTACTCAAATTTATTTTACAATAGATGTTATTAAAAAAACTATATAATTAAACATTGAATTACTTTTAATAGGTTTCCATAGTGCAATCTTTTTACTGTTGTGCTTTTTCTACTTTTAGTAATTTTGAAATAAGTTGTTCAATTATTTTACAGTTCTGTGCATTTATATGCAGACTTAAGAGACTATTTCAAAAAAAGCAATAAACTGTCAGAGACCATAACTGTGTGGAATGTATCTGAAATGTGGGGGCATGATCCAATTTTTTATTTCTGCTGTTGTAGAAAGAGGTGGCAGAAAATTTGCTATTTATTTGGCCTGTTTTGGAGGTCATATCAATGAGATACACATCTTCTAGGTACTTGTCTAAAATGTAAGGCTTTTGATATTGCTTTTTAAAATTATTTTCTTTTCTTCTTTTCTTTTGCTTTTTTTTTTTTTTTTTCCTTTTTTTCCAGAAACCCTTTACATTAAAGAAGGTAGAGGTGAATGAGGGGAAGTATGAAATTTGGCTAAGTTTCCCCTGTCACTGTGTTTTTGATGTGGCTGAGCTATTCTCTACTCGAGATTCCCAGGCCATGGGAACTCCCAGACCTCCACAGTGGTTATTCTCCTACCCTGCTCAATCTTCTGCCAACCTTCTGCACCTCCACAGAGTCTGTAAGAATATTGTTGGACCCAAATACTTGAGATGGATTTCCCTGAGATTCTGCTTTTTTTTTTTTTCAAACAGAGCACACAAAAACCACCAGCACTGGTTAAAATCCCTAAAGCTATACTTCATTAGAACATGTTAGAACAAGCCTCCCTCTGAAACATAGAAAACAAAAAATTCTGGGTAAGGTAGGCTAGGTGCTCTTAAAGATTTTCTTCTTTTTATATTTAAAAATGTCCATCCACTGCCATTAACTTATTTTTTCTGTCTCAAATGGTAAAAAAAATTAAATATTTTCTTAGGAATGCATAGCACTTTTCATCTGCCATTTAGGCTCCTGCCTTTATTAGGGAACACTAACTGGGTTTTGCCAGGTGAAATTAATTTCAGTTTCATACTTCCATTTACAGATCATACCCTACAGAGAACTAGAAATACAAAAGACTTACAGCTAATCAGGATTAGTTGAAAGCAGCTTCCTAAAACTTCTGTGAGATAGAGTTTTTTTGTGGGTTTGGTGGTTTTACAATATGAAGACAAATACTCCCACCCCATCCACTACAATTAACTAATTTCTCTTGCTGTTATGAATCTGAATTTTGGGGCAGCTGTTGCTATAGACATGGAGTTGCATTAGATACTTTGGCAAAATAAATGTTATAAACTGACTAGTAACTCTGTTACAAAGGCTTATGGTTCAGTTGATAGATGTGCTGTCTCCCATAAGAAATTCATGCATTTAGATTTATCTACATGCACTGCAACAGCCTGATCACTTTGGGCACTGAGACACAATATTACCCCAATCTTCCCACACACTCCTATCTTCTATCCCTGAAGATGGGCCCAAGTACTGTACTGTTAGTTAGACACAACTAAGAAAAAATGGAAATGAAAGGCTCTGAATATCTTGTAAATTCCAGTCATAGAAATATGACTGTTAAAAAGGAATTTATATATTAACTGAATAGCTTCTTCTCTGTATTATGCCATAGGGAAAAGAAACCAGTGTTATATTGGCAACGTGCTGATTGAGCAAAGGAACCTGGCTCATGGCCAGAAGACCATAAACTATTTACAAAGACAGTAATTAAAATTAATGAATGAAATGTTGAATGGACTTGACAGAGTAAAGCAATCAGAATGGAGATTTAACTTCTTTTCACACTCCCTGGTAAAATGGGATTCAAAGAAAACCCATTCCCATTAGAGCTAAGAGCAGTGATTACTGTGAAGTAGATTTCAGGTTTAATTCATGTTTGTTTAATTTCATAATGCTTCAGTTTTTGCCTCCTTCAAGTTCTAACTGAATGTAGATGAGATGTCAGCAACATCAATCCATCTATCCCTGAAAGCACAGAAAAAACTACACTGTGCAGGCTGACTTCGGAAAATAAACCAGTGGTTTTAATTGTCTTCTAATACTTTACGATGTTTTCTAGCACGTGCAGAACTGCACGTGGAGTTCTGCAGAAAAAAATTGTCTTTAAGAGGTGTTCCAATGTCCCAGATAGAACCAAGACATTCAAGGACAAATGAGATGAATAGTAAAAATAGGGGAAAGAAGGAAAAGCGAAAGCTTTGGTGAGGGTGGAACAACTGCTGATAGAAACAGAGAAATTTTGATCAGAATTTTTGAGGGCTAAGGACTGAGTTTCCTTTATATCTGGGGTAAGCTGTCTCTTGCTTTTTTCCTGATCACCTTTGACCATTATCACTATTCTAATAATTACTGTGAGTTAGGAGAATTCACGTCTTTTCCAGAGGTGGTGTTCTTTGTCAACACGTATCCCCTATCCTCCAACATATTTTAGGATTCAATTCATGGTAATCTAAACTCAGCTCAGACAGGTTCTGCCCTCAAGCTCTGGGCATATGCTCCTGATACTTCCTTGACCAAAAGCTTGAACACATCTTACTCTCAATAAGATGATTCAAGAATACATCCTCAGGAAGAAGGGAAAGTGGGGTTGTGGTA
Source organism: Pelecanus crispus (assembly GCF_030463565.1). Classification (NCBI taxonomy): domain Eukaryota; kingdom Metazoa; phylum Chordata; class Aves; order Pelecaniformes; family Pelecanidae; genus Pelecanus; species Pelecanus crispus. Next base: position 51,631,812 of record NC_134648.1, read on the forward strand.
GTAACAAACTTAAGTAGTGGTCGGTTTAAACTGCAGTGAACCAAAGCCTTCAATCAGTCTGTTGCTGAGGAGTCATAGTCAGATCATTTACTGGTCAGAAATCTTCTAAATCAACAGTTCATTGGAAAGTCTTTCTCTGAACTCCCATTCTCTCAAACATGTTAAATATGATGTATAACCAAAAGAGAGCTGATGTGAAGATTGTTTTTTCCCCCTTTGTTTAAATAGAGACATTAGGACCTAATGTCTACATTTAGCATTAAATTTGGCATATTTAGTCATTAGCACAGCATTCTTTCTCACAGTTTGCATCTATACAGTGCTAAAATTAAAACATGTCTGGAAGCAGAATATAATTACATCGAATTAAATTTTGCTTTGTTCAAACAACACTTTGAAAAGTCCAATGAAGCCTTGAATTATCAGGCAGAGGAAAGTAACATGCTTTCTCCTGTGATGGGCAGAGTTTCCAGGAGTACTATTTATACATGGCTAGTACTAATTCCTTAAAAAGAACACTCTATGTAATGCAAAATTCAACAATTTTTTCTGCAAGATTAAGTATTTCAAAAGCTTGATTGCATATAATGCAAATAAATAATAATTAATGCCATATATATATCTCAAAACTTGCATGTACTGGAGTCAGCCAGGAAGGATTAATAAACAATATTTCAATCATACCTGTGCTTAGCCTATTCCTCCTATTTATTCTAAAGTATGGGCTTTGAAGATAATTTCCAGTCAGGTGACACAGGACTTCTGAACAGGTTGAAAATAAATGTCTTGTAAAACTTGTGGGAAAAGGAAGGAAATTACCCCAAGTAATTATAGAATTTTACAGAGCATGTACTGGATTGTTAATGTGTTAATTAAAAGAAGCTTGTTCATAAATGAGTCATTACTTAGCAACATATGATTTGGTGATTGTTACACAAGGCCATTCAGTTATGTTAAAACCAGAGACTGACCACAGCTGTAAGAAATCTAAGAATTTATATTGTTTACGAAGACATAACCTATGTCAACAGCAAATACTTGGTCTTCCATGTCAAAATGGAAGAAATCTACTCCCTCAAGTAAAGAACTAATGGCTAAAGTATCTTTATTTTCATTTAGAATTCAATCAGTCATATTCATATAACAAATTCTCATCTGTCAGAAACAAAACATATTTTCATTTTTGTACCCCAGTATTTTTTCAGAAAATGCCACTTTGTATTTCTTAAAAGCATATTATTCTTTAAATAACTGCTCCTCCTAGCTGAACAAAGTATAGCTCCAATTCATGTTGCATGCTCACATTTTAAATACTGTAAATGATGCTGTTGTAGAATAATAATTACCAAAGGCTAGCAGTTATTAATCACATTGCACTTACTAATTTTCCACATATCTCTAATGGAACAATACACTCCTTAGTCTTTTCTAATTCAGTTGAACTCTGACACCAAAGATCAAGAGGCACATTTCAACTTAAGATAAACTGGGATAGATCCACTAAATTGTCATTGGAAGAATTTATTCCAAGTTTATGGCAATGTGTAGTTATAGCAAGACTCTTGCCCACGGGAATAGTCCTTTGTCTTAATGAGACCAGTTACAACATCCATAATGTTTAAAGTCATTTCCTCAGAGCCAACGCACAAAGGTGGGATGGCAGTGAATGTACCACAGGCTTGCACTGTGGCAGGCTTACAGCAAGGTCTGCTGTTGTAGCTACTTATGCAAGATTAAACAAGTCACTACTGAAGTCAACAAAAAAATTTTGAGTGGTTTGAATTGTACTTTCAAAGTTTGGGTTAAATATAGACTACCTTCAGATATAAGTATGTTAATATTACCTTTCAGGACAATACTATGAAAGAGCATACTTGACAGCAGAATTGAGCTGTTGAATTTGGTAGTTCCTGTCAGTCTTTTATTTTCAAAGACTTACTTTATTCCTTTTGAAAGGAGATTGCTGGAGCCCCCAGGTGTGTTGAAATTTATGGTGACATAACATTATAGATGGCTTGATAACAAGAAAAAAATTCACATTGACCATCTACAAATATTCTTTGCAATGATATAAATTTTGCCAAATTGCTTACAATCAGCCTTTTTCACTGTATGACAGAAGGCAGAATTTACAAGTAAGCCTGCAATAAGAATGTGGCCCTGAGATAAAAGAAAGGCTTTTTTATTTTATTTTAATTAAAGAAATTGATGCCACTTCATGTTCTGAGTTGTTGTAGTACAACACATTTTATAGAAAAAGGGTGGGGAAATTGGCAGAATAATTTTTTGTGCCTGTGTTCTTGCCTGCCTGGTGCTGAGTAGTCATTGAAGTCAAAAGGAGCTAAGGCTAATCAGCATTTTATAAGATATATCTCTTATCTTCTCAGCTATGCATAATGGGAATTTTCTTTTTTCTCTCTGTCTTCCTGAATAGCTCTCACAACAGGATTAGTTGCATCTGTTTACATGCCCAATAAATAATCAGCAACTGCTGAGTTGAGGTTACATTGATACATACACAAAGTTTATGTCTTTTCTCCTTGCATTTGATCTTTATAATGTGAGCAGCCTGATATTATCCAATTAATCTTATGCAAGATACTCAGCACACAGAAGGTTTAGTTTTAATTTACTAGGTTATAAGTAGCTGTAGTGTCTCTGCTACGAGTAGCATTTTGCAGCCATAAATTATTTAGTAGCAATTATCCCTTAAAATGTAACAAATGCTTGTTTTCTGTGTCCTGAATTCAGAACAATTGTGAAACTGAGAACAAAGGTACTTGAACAGTTTAGTGCTCTGTGGGTCTTTTCTCACAGGAAAATTACATTTGTGCATTTTGATTAAATAATCACAACAGTAAATATATATTTCATGTATGAAAGCAGTATAATTAAAGGAGATAAAAGATGCATACTTTTCCTCCCTAAGTTGTCCATAGGCCCTAGTCAAGCTCTTAAATAGATTTGAAGATTAGGATTGTTACCATTATTATTATAATCATTAGTAGTAGTAGTATTATTCTTTGTAGACTCGAAGGATGATTTTCCAGTTGATATGCCAAATAAGATAGTAATGGTGAAAACTGAATGAGTCAATAACTTCTCTGGTGGAAATAGGACCACTGGCATAAAAATACATGAAGATTTTTGGGAAAAAGAAAGTATTTATATTTTGGATGTAATTTGCGTTTTATATTCTTCACCACCTTTTGATATATCTCTGAGACATCCTACAAAAATTCTGGGATGTCTGGCTTGAAAAAAATTTTGAAGAAGAGAAAAATCACAAACGAATCTGTGGAAATCTCTTATCATATTCTGTGTAATGTTTGGCTGAGTGGTCATATTTCAGCTTTAAAATGTGTCTTGATAATCCAGACTGGAACCTGGCCAGAAGGTGCAATAGCTCTTTCCTGACCCATATGCCTGGTCTCCATTGTGCAACAGATGGAGCATAACATGTTGGGGTGTCACTTTGACAGGGAAGTAAGACCCTTCAAAGGAACATATATGGCTTATGGAGACTGGAAGAGCTCTCAAATCCTGCTGCATAGACACCATAGACTCCTTGAGGCTTTAAATAAACTACTTTAGTTTAAATAAACTACTCCAACATACATACATACATACATACAAAAAAATCGCATCTTAACACTTGAGGTACTTCAAGCCTTATAGAGTCCAGATGAATATTATCTGAGAAATTTGGACCACACCTGAACCAGTCATTTTCAGTTTTGCTCACTACAATACATAGTGGTCTGCCACTGATCAGAGTTTCCAGGAGTACTATTTGTACATGGCTAGTACTAATTCCTTAAAAAGAACACTCTATGTAATGCAAAATTCAACAATTTTTTCTGCAAGATTAAGTATTTCAAAAGCTTGATTGCATATAATGCAAATAAATAATAATTAATGCCATATATATATCTCAAAACTTGCATGTACTGGAGTCAGCCAGGAAGGATTAATAAACAATATTTCAATTGTTTATTATTATTTGTTATTATTTATTATTTATTATTAATTATTAGTTATTAATTATAATTGTTTATTAATTATTTCAATCTGGTCTGCCACTCCAGAATCAATTATGGATCATAGGTTCTAATAAGAAAAAATTAGTTGGCACTGTGCACAAATGGCATCACATACACAAATGGCTTTGGGGAGCTGGAAAGCATTCTTTTTTCCATCTATGCTTGGAGTACAAGCCTGGTCCCCCCCTGAAATTAATTGTAGTTTTGCAATTTTCTTCAATGGGACTAAGATTTCATGCCTGACTTCCTATGCTTTGCATTTCTAGTGTTTTCTGTTGCCTTGCAGGTGTGTATGCACTTGTTCCATGATTTTTCAATCCTCAATTTGCATACCATGCTTTAGGTGTACTGTGATAACTCACATCATTCATAGCAACACCTTTAGGGTATATTTTGGAACCCATCTGGTGGCAGTGTTGGTAATATATAATTATTACTAAGTATTTACAAAACACAATTTCCAAGCATTAGATATTCATTGCACATTTAAACAACAACATACCAAGTCACAGGCATTTCCTGTAGAGAGAAGCCTTAGACATAATTAAAGGACACTAAGAATGAAAACTGTGGATAAATCTATGAATGCAGAGAGGGATTTCTGCCCACAAAAATCTTGGCTGACAGCAAAGAATAAAGGTAATTTGCCACTTATGCTTCTTGTTTATAAAATTTTTGATTTTTAAAAGAGTGTAAAGCAATGAATATAATTATTTTTAATTAAAATGGACCTGATTTTAAACTGGCTGCAAATTATTTTCCAGATAATGTCTTATAACTCAAATTTAAGTAATACAAAGGAGAAAAATATTATTATGTCCCATGAAATGTCAACATGTAGTGAACTCAGTATTGCAGAATCTGCAACTTACTTTGTGTCTATCAGCAGGACTAATTGTGTGACCCTTTTAGTGAAAACTTATGTAACTAATGAAACCAGGTGGAAAAGTCAGAGCAACGAACATTAAAGTAGAATTCAGAGTCTGAAATATGACATAAGTGGACATACAGGCACTTGCTTCAATAGGGAATATAAAATTATGTACTGAAAGAAGTTTCCACATGGTATACTGATTTAAAGAATTGGAGCCAAGACTGTAAGTCATGTTGCTGGTTGGTATCATATGAAATACTTTCCCAGTTTTGCTTCCCTCTTTATAATATAGTTTTTGATATTCTTACAAAGTTTTTGAGACTTCAGTAGCATTGTACCATAACCTGGAAGTTTCCCTCTGGCAAGGACATCTATTATTATTTATTGTTTCTGGTTTGACAGTGCTTGAGATCTATAGTCATGAGTGGATGGGGTGCTCTGCGAACTTGTGAATCAAAGAAATAAAAATAGGAAAGGATAACGGGAAAAGATTGTACAGGCAGATATTCTCCAGAACTTTTGGGACTATGAGCAGCAAAGGGTCCACTTAATATTTTTCTGATGATTGTCTAGGATGATGACACCCAGCTTTACCAGATATTCAAGCATAGCCAGTTCTTTCTGTGTTAAAGGATATCCCTGTATCACCACCTTCTGTTGCATGACTGGACTCACTGTGCATGTTCAGTATAACCAGATTGGCTGTATGCAAACTGAGTATGTGTTGCTGATCAAACAGTATTTGGAAGTGTTAGATTTGTTCCACATACTTGAACACACAGCATTTTCCCACCTTAGAGCTCACAGCTGCCTTCTTATTTGGGCCTGTGGAGTAAAAAGGAGAGAGGACATGGAGATCTGAACTGTCCTGATGCTCTGCAAAGCCCATTTCCCACAGGTCCCAAAAATGGAACAGTAAGTGGCTACAAGTCTTCAGTATGCTTCCTCTCATCATCTTTTCTAAGACTTCTTCCACTTTGTCCTTTTATGTGAAGATACCCACAAAAAGATGGAAAAGTAGCTGTGGATTTTCAAGAAGGAGGAAACTGAGGGTGAGATGGAGTCATAAAAATTGTCCTGTTAGTTGGCAATCTCTGAATGTTGTGGTAGAACAAACTGGAGTCATGCGTCTCACAAAGCAGAATGTAATGAGCCTAAGATCTGAGGGATTGTTATCCCAATGTGGGCATACTTCCTTTGGTGTCCAAGATACAATCATGATGAGGTTTCCCAAGTGCTGGCAAAGTACCAGGAAGTGTGAATAACACATATGATTCTTCTATGAAAGAAATTGTGACAAACGTGACTTGCCATTTTCTTGAGGTCTTAGAAAACAACGGAGAACAAACCAACAGAAAAAGATCACTATTAACTGCACAAAGCGCGATTTGAAGACAGCCATCATTTTTTTAGGTGGTGCTTGTTCACATAGCATTGCTAGGAAGTGTAACTGGTGACATTTGAAGCAGTTCAGCTAATCTGGAGATACTAGGTGGCTTTCATAATCCTAGCTTTTGTTTTCAAACAAAACAACCCGTTGCTGGTTGTACAGGTTGGCAGTGATGAGATTACAGAGAGAAGTCCTAAAGCAATCCAAAGGGACTGCAGGGCACTGGGACGATTGGTTGCAGGAACAGGAGCACAGGTAGTATTTTCCTCAATCCCGTCAATGGCAGGGAAGAATGCTGAAAGGAACAGGAAAACTCATCTGATTAACAGGTGGCTCAGAGGCTGGTGCCGCCAGTGGAATTTTGGGGTTTTCGATCATGGGGAGGTTTACATGGCACCGGGCCTGCTGGCGGCTGATGGAGATCAGCTGCCTCCAAAGGGGAAAAGGATTCTCGCCCATGAGTTGGCAGGACTCATTGAGATGGCTTTAAACTAGGTTTGAAGGGGGAAGGGGATATAACCAGGCTCACTAGTGAGGAGCCCAGCGGCAGCATGGCAACACTGGGGGTGAAATCGATAGCCCATCTCAGGTGCATTTACACCAGTGCACGTAGCATGGGCAACAAACAGGAGGAGCTGGAAGCCCTTGTGCAGGAGGATAGCTATGACATAGTTGCCATCACAGAAACATGGTGGGACAACTCTCATGACTGGCGTGCTGCACTGGAGGGCTATAAGCTCTTCAGAAGGGATAGGCATGGGAGAAGAGGCAGTGGGGTGGCTCTGTATGTTAGGGAGTGTTTTGACTGTAGAGAGCTCGACGGTGATGATAAGGTTGAGTGCTTATGGGTAAGGATGAGGGGGAATGCCAAGGCAGATGTCCTGTTGGGAGTCTGCTATAGACCACCCAAACAGGATGCAGAGGTAGATGAAGTGTTCTACAAGTGGCTGGCAGAAGTCTCACAATCACCAGCCCTTGTTCTCGTGGGGGACTTCAACTTGCCGGACACGTGTTGGAAATACAACACAGCAGAGAATCAACAGTCTAGGAAGTTCCTAGAGTGTGTGGAGGATAACTTCCTGATGCAGCTGGTAAGTGAGCCTACCAGGGGATGTGTCTCACCTGACCTGCTGTTTACTAACAGAGAAGGACTTGTGGGAGATGTGGTCGGAGGCCATCTTGGGCTTAGCGACCATGATATGATAGAGTTCTCGATTCTTGGCGATGTAAAGAGGAGGGGCAGCAAAACTGTTACCATGGACTTCCGGAGGGCAGACTTTGGCCTCTTCAGGACCCTGGTTGGGAAAGTCCCTTGGGAGGCGGTCCTGAAGGGCAAAGGGGTCCAGGAAGGCTGGGCCCTCTTCAAGAAGGAAGTCTTAAGGGCGCAGGAGCGGGCTGTCCCCGTGTGTTGTAAGACCAACCGGCGGGGAAATCGACCGGCCTGGCTGAATAGGGAGCTTTTGCGGGGACTCAGGGAAAAAAGGAGAGTCTACCACCTTTGGAAGAAGGGGCAGGCAACTCAGGAAGAGTACAGGGATTTTGTTAGGTCATGCAGGGAGGAAATTAGAAAAGCAAAAACCCAGCTACAACTCAATCTGGCCACTTGTAATAGATAATAAAAAATGTTTTTACAAGTACATCAGCAATAAAAGGAGAGCCAAGGAGAATCTCCATCCTTTGCTGGATGTGGGGGGGGAACACTCACCAAGGACGAGGAAAAGGCTGAGGTACTTAACGCCTTCTTTGCCTCTGTCTTTAATAGCCACACCAATCATCCCCAGGGTACTCCGCCCCCTGAGCTAGAAGACAGGGACAGGGAGCAGAATGGAGTCCTCATAGTCTAGGAGGAAGCAGTTTATGACCTGCTATGCCACCTGGATGCTCACAAGTCTATGGGGCCAGATGGAATCCACCCAAGAGTATTGAGGGAGCTGGCAGAGGAGCTCGCCAAGCCACTTTCCATCATCTGTCAGCAGTCCTGGTTGATAGGGGAGGTCCCAGATGACTGGAGGCTTGCCAATGTGACGCCCATCTACAAGAAGGGCCGGAAGGAGGACCCGGGGAACTACAGGCCTGTCAGCCTGACCTCAGTGCCGGGAAAGATTATGGAGCGGTTCATATTGAGTGCGCTCAACAGGCATGTGCAGGTCAACTGGGGGATTGGGCCCAGCCAGCACGGGTTCATGAAAGGCACGTCCTGCTTAACCAACCTGATCTCCTATTATGATCTGGTGACCTGCCTGGTGGATGAAGGAAAGGGTGTGGAAGTCATCTACCCGGACTTCAGCAAAGCCTTTGACACAGTCTCTGATAACATTCTCCTTGGGAAGCTGGCAGCTCATGGCTTGGATGGGCGTAGTCTTCGCTGGGAAAAATACTGGCTGGGTGTCTGAGCCCAGAGAGTAGTGGTGAATGGAGTTAAGTCCAGTTGGCGGGCTGCTCATGAGCAGTGTTCCCCAGGACTCCATTTTGGGTCCGGCCTTGTTTAATATCTTTATCAATGATCTGGATGAGGGGATTGAGTGCACCCTCAGTAAGTTTGCAGATGACACCAAACTGGGTGGGAGTGTCGATCTGCTCGAGGGTAGCATGGCCCTGCAGAGGCATCTGGACAGGCTGGATCAATGGGCCAAAGCCAGCTGTATGAGGTTTAAGGCCAAGTGCCGGGTCCTGCACTTGGGTCACAACAACCCCATGCAATGCTACAGGCTTGGGGAAGAGTGGCTGGAAAGCTGCCTGGCCGAAAAGGACCTGGGGGTGTTGGCAGACAGCTGGCTGAACATGAGCCAGCAGTATGCCCAGATGGCCAAGAAGGCCAACAGCATCCTGGCTTGGATCAGGAAAGGTGAGGCCAGCAGGAGCAGGGAGGTGATTGTTCCCCTGTACTGGGCACTGGTGAGGCCGCACCTGGAATACTGTGTTCAGTTTTGGGCTCCTCAATACAAAAAAGACATTGAGGTGCTGGAACACGTTCAGAGAAGGGCAACAAAGCTGGTGAAGGGTCTGGAGCACAGGCCTTATGAGGAGCGGCTGAGGGAACTGGGGTTGTTTAGCTTAGAGAAGAGGAGGCTGAGGGGAGACCTTATCGCTCTCTACAACTACCTGAAAGGAGGTTGTAGCGAGGTGGGTGTCGGTCTCTTCTCCCTAGTAGCTAGCCATAGGACAAGAGAAATAGGCTCAAGCTGCACCAGGAGAGGTTTAGATTAGATATTAGGAAAAATTTCTTCACGGAAAGAGTAGTCAAGCATTGGAACAGGCTGCCCAGAGAGGTGGTGGATTCACCATCCCTGGAAGTGTTCAAAAAACAGGTAGATGTGGCACTCTGGGGCATGGTTTAGTGGGCATGGTGGTGTTGGGTTGATGGTTGGACTGATGATCTTAGAGGTCCTTTCCATTCTTAATGATTCCTAATAATCCAGCCACCAAGCCAGGAATCATGAAACTGCTACTCTCCCCTTAATTGGTTTAGTGGTGGACTTGGTAATGTTAGGTTAATGGTTGGACTGGTTGATCTTAAAGGTCTTTTCCAGCCTAAACAATTCTATGATTCTATGATTCAAGTGGTCTTAAACAACAGCTTTTCTGTATTTTCAAAGTTTTTGCCTTTTTGTTTTTTGATCTTCAGGATATTATTTGCCAGAAAATGAACTGTGCTTGATGTGGTTATGGTTATTTGCAGAAGATTTTTAAAGCCCTGTGGTATAAAAGGCTTGTAACTAATAATACTAATACTAATTTTATTTATATAACACTCCTCATTCCCCTTCTAATGTGCTTAGGGCATGGCTAAGGAATTGTAAGCACAGTCTGAATAAAACAGAAATAAAAAAACTGTTACCTTGATCACTGAAGATGAGTAAACTTCAAAAACTGGACCAGAACCGAGCAGTTCAATCACATGTTTACCTAGGGCTTATTAAAATCTACTGAGACCAAAAAAAAAAAAAAAAAAGAAAGGAATGGAAAAATGAAGAATGAGCTTATCATTAAGCTTTCTAAGACTTTCCACTTTGGTCAGGTTGGATATTATATGAAAGTCACCTGTAAGAACACAGAAATCTACTTTTCTTGGGGTTTATGAACACTTATGATTCTACTCCAGGCTCAACTTTCTAGTGCAGAAGGAGAAATTAAAAATACAAGGCAAAAAATCTGTGGGAAAGAAAAAAAAAAAAAAAACACCCTTATTGTTGAGGAATTTTTTTGAGAAATCAGATTCCATTTCCAAAGCTCACAGTGAAAGCTCAGTTCTGGACTTTGAGAATAGCAGTGGTTTAGCTACCTTTAAGCCATTCTAGGCAGTTATTTTTTATTGAAGCCTCCAACAATGGAGATTTTTTAGCTTCTTTTGGTAAGTGTCTATGCTTAGCTTTCTGTCCTGTTACCGTCTCAGGATTCTTTCAGAGAAAAGATAGTATCTATCTTCCCTGATACTTCTTACCCTATCCATAGTGAACAAGAAAAAATGTGTCTCTACTTTTACAGCAACCTTTTAACTTTTTAACACTTCTGTCTTATCTTACTTCAATCTTTTTTTTTCCTTATTCAATTTGTTCACTCTTTTTTCATATGTCATGGTCTTTGGACATTTCCTGTTTCCTATGGTAACCATGAGAAGGGAATACTACAGTTGATTCTTAAATTTTTTTTTTTTTTTTAAATTCAGAGACCCAAACTGACTACAGCATTTGAGCTAAGCTCTTTAATAGCATTGAGTGGCAAGAACAATAGAACAGCAGAAGTATTTAATGTGTCCCACATGTAATATTGCTGCGTACATAGTCTGAGGGTGTTGGTTCTCTTTTCATTTTTTTTGTTGCCTGAGTGTGAGCTCATTGACTCATGTTTAGTGCATAAGTATAGTCTTCAGAACACTTTTTTTTAATTAATTAATTTTAATTATTTTTTTTAATTGTTTCCTTGCCATTTGTTTCCATCTTATATTGTGCAGTTAACTATATCTAGTAAATGTAGAATGCTGTAATTCTTAAACTAATCTCTGTTATTTCAGATCATTTTGCAAGGCTGCTTTGAATTCAATATCAAGTTTGAATGTACTTTCAATCTTTCACAGCTTCATCTGCAAATTTAATAAGTGTACTCTCAGTTCTGTCATTCCTGTCTTTAATGGAAACATTAAAGAGTTGTGGACCCAGGATATACTGAAGACTGTGACATTCAAAATAAAGATGTAAAGTCTGTCAGCATCTCTCCTGTTTCCTCAGCAAGCTTCCCCTCCCATTTTAAAAGTCTTTTGTCAAAACGAGGTTTTAGAGTCTGATAGAGAAGTGTGCAATACTTCTGCACTTGCCTATTAATGTTTTGACATCTCCCTCAATGAATTTTATCTCTCTACAACACTGGCATATAAATCATCAGTTGCAAAGTGAGCCAAAAGCTCAAACAAAAGTTCAGAGTTTAACAGTTTTTTCTCCTTCCTGCTCAGCCCAAACCTGTACAGGACACATTGAATTGACCTCAGTTAGGATGTATGGGGTAAGTGTTTTATTCCCAAATCATTCAGTTGCATATGAGCTGATCATTATGTTTGACATCAAGTCTAGATTGGGATAATCAGGATTGCAGCTGCTGGTCTAGGCTTCTGAATAAGTATAGAAATTCCTGTATTTCCAGTACATAATGGAGCATATTCTAAATTTTCTCCTGAACTAAAAAAAAAAAAAAAAAAAAAGAGCAAATTCTAGATTCCAGATCAAAGGGATTAAATAAGAACATTACTCGATCTTGAACTTCAGTGAGTTGCCAGCAATCTTGTCTGAAATAAGCATAAGACAACAGAGCAAGTAATACTGTTGAAGACCACTGAGAGCAGAAAGCACAGAATATTCTAAGTCTCAAATCATTACTTTGATGGGATAATGAATCTCTGATAATGCAAACAAATTCTAGTTGGCAAATAATTCCCTTTCATGTTAATGATGTATCAAGAAATCAAATAATGTAACCACAAAACAGTCAGCGACATTATTCTGCAGGATGCCAGGTGTGAATTATAGGAAAAATGTCAGGATGCACAGTACAAGTGGGCTTCGGAAAGAGTATTAAGCCACAAAGACTTCAAGTTTTTAAAAAATGGATCTGTGGACTACTGCCATTTACATCCTACTCAGCCTGGGAATTAGATCTTGATGATGTATGGTAGCTATTAAATTGTGGATAGTAGGGTTATGCTCTGATCCCTACAGAGCCACTAATTGAGTTGTTCCTATATTAATGGATAAATGTTGAATATAACTATGGAGACTAAAAAAGATCTACAGTTCTGTATTTGATGGTATAAGCACAGACTCGGAGAAAATTTAGCATTCATTCAGCCTGTTATGGTCCCCATCCTCTGGTAACATTTCAACTGCTTTACTAAATGATGACAAATGCTTGAAGCCAAGATATGTAGAGAATGATTTTTTTTTTTCAAAGTTAATTCCTCCAAAGAATCACCACCTTAAAGGTTGCTGTCAAAAGCAACTGGATTGAATTTTGCTACATACTGAAGGAGAAGGAGAGAAGATGTGTGTGAGAGAAATGTGTGATAGATTTTCAATGTAATTTTTTCTTATTCGTAGGTACATTAGGTTTGACAATTTGCAGCAGGCAGTTTTGTGTTTTGCTAAGTTGGACCATGAATATAATAATTATTTTAATTATCTTTGCTCCCATTATCAGATTGGTTTTAGATATGAAGTTATTTTATTTGTACTTTTTGGGGGATCAAAGTTCAAATTTTGATGTTACAGAATTATGAAAAATATTGTGTGGAAAGAAAAATCAAAAAGTCATCTAATTCAACCTGTTCAAAGCAAGGCTATTTCTGAAGTTATATTGAGTTCCTCAGGGTCTTGTCCAGTCAAATCTGCTTCAAAGATTGAGATTTCACAACCTCCTTGGGAGGTTGGAGTGTGCTTGACCAACCTTATGGTGAAAATTACTTTTCCTCATGTCCAGCTGGAACTCTCCATGTTGCAACATGCAACTGTTTCCTCTTGTCATTTCTCTGTCTGCCACTGAAAAACCCCTTTGTGCTTTAGCCTTGATCACTCCAATGCATGTCATTGACTCATATTCAACTTCTTGTCTACCAGGACCCTGTGTCCTTTTCTACAGAGCTTCTGCATAGCCAGTCAGGGCCCAGGCTGTGCTACTTCATGGAGCTGTTCCATATGATACCCCTGTTATTTTAACTTTACTTTCTATTCCACACTAACATTTTGGTAGAGTGAAATAGAATGGAAAACACCAAATAAACAAATCTTTCAATTATTTAAAACATAGTGAGACCGAGTTGTGGATTCTTATTACATCTCAGTCAAACAGTACAGAAAGTGTAATATGTGTTTTCATTATCTATAGAAAAACAACATAAGAACATGCCTTTACATTATTTTTAAGAGAGATGTAAGTCTTTGTGCCAGCCCTCTGCATATGTAATATACACACTTTAAATTCTTTTCTTAGCTATACAGGTGTGACTGAATTTCTTACTTTAGTGATATAATTCCATAATTGTAAAAAAATTTTTTATAGAAGAATTGGACTGGAAAATTGAATTGGGCCCAATATGATGTCTCAATAGCATTCATCTGACTAAATGTTAATATGTACTACCTTTACATGTCTATCACAGTTCCATACATTACTGCTGAGCTAATCCTAATACAAACTTCTTTATTCACAGGGCACAGTTATTCTTTCTTCTATAGTATATTGCCCTTGTCAAGGCTTCTTTCTCTGCCCAATCAGTTTTAGACATTTCAAGTTTAAATGAAAATGTGTAGTTTATCTGACAGAATGTAGATGTCTACATTTGAGCAAGCTGTCTAGGCTCACTTTATATACAATGAAGACAAAAGGGCACTTTCAGAATAGGAATTATTCCATACTAAAGTAGATAGGTAAAATGGATAATTTCTACCCTGCATGAGTTTTTCTCTACACCCTGTGCAGACAATTCAAACAGCTAGCTCACATGGAGGTGTAGAATTCCACAGAGATGTACCTCTAAACCTTTATGGATGACCTTCACATATGCATATGTAAACAAACCAAGCAAAAAAGTGGAACTGTACATTTACCTTGAACTAGTAAGGATGAAGTTCACTATAGTATTCTGAGATATTTTGCCTCACAGACAGATTTTATACTTTTGCTGCCACACAGGTTACCTGAAGATGAATCTGAGAACTCCCATGTATTATTCCTACTTGGTAACTGCACTTCAGTAACAAATCCACTTATTAGGCACAAACACCCCAAAGCAAAACAAAAAAAACAGTCTGGAACAGCAAAATCACTGAAGAAAAAAAAAAACCCAAAACATTATGTTTTCTAGGAAAAGTTTAAAAACAAAAAGGAAAGGAAGCTTTCCTTCCATGCCAACAGCTAATACAGAGACCTTGTGCAGACAGATTTGTCACACTTCAAGCACGAAAGTAAATTGGGAAACCCAACTTTAAGAATGCAATGTCATCAGATTATCCTGAGGTTGATATAATGTAAAATGTTTATGAATGCCTTTATATTATTCTGTTTCCCAGCATGACTATGAGTCTAGAGATTGTTGATAAAATGTTAAAACTTATTTTTAGATGTTCTGTGATTAATTTTTGTCATTCAGCTAAATTTAACATCCTTTCATGTCCTTGATAATTAGTCTCTGCTCAGGTTGCAGACTTTCTTCTTCTTCTTCTTCTTCTTCTTCTTCTTCTTCTTCTTCTTCTTCTTCTTCTTCTTCTTCTTCATTGTCTTCATCCTCTTCATCATTGCCTTTTTTCTTCTGCTTGCCACTTGATGTGTTACTTTCAGAAAGACAGACTTTTTGTTAACTATTCTGCACAAGTTTTCTTATCAGTTGTTCTGCTTGGAATCTCCTGATGGAAACCCACACTATTCCTGTGTTAAAGTGTTTACTTTGGATTGAAGGCACAACATTTAAGATCCACATCTATCCCTTTTTGTGCAGAGTTTTGTGAAAGGCAAAACACTTAGAAGGAACAGCTTTGTGTTTTAGTAACTAATGAGCGTACTAATAGAGTTGATTCCTTTGTCCCTTTTATATTTCTTCTGCAGAAAGCAGTTAATGTTCTATATTGCTGTCTTCTCATAAATACTTTGTAGATACCACCTACCAAGACAATTTTAAATCACAGCCACAGCCCAACCATTTATTTTAGCCTTGGAGTGATCCACAGATGATAATTAACCCCAGTACTGCTCGTTAGACTTAGTGATGAACAAATCTCTGAAGGACTCTGAGAGTAAAAAGTGGTTAATTCTAGACCATCTACAACCTAGATCCTTTGAAATGACACAAATATAAACCTTCTGGCTTTAGCCAGTGGCAAAATGGTCAGGTGTCACATTCTAAAAATTAGAAAAATCTGAAAATTTATGAACTTCCAATGCTGGATAGAAAATACCACAGTTGCATACTCAGCATATATCAGTTCTGTCTCAGTGAAAAGCATTGGAAAAACTAGAGGGAAACTGCTAGTGAAAACTACTTCTGGAGACATAAGTAATAGACGCTATATTCTTCAGTCTCATTGCATATTTTCCAATACTACCATTTTTAGTCCCATGGCTTTGGGCAATGACCCAGTGTTAGGCATCTGTGTGCACAGCAGTTCAGATTTCCAGATGTCCAGAAAGCCCAGTGCTACTATTTATGCACAGTGGCGCATAAGTCTAGGACACATTAAACTCCTGCAGACACAACAGAGAGGCATTCCAGCTTATCTGACAGACGGATCACGTTGGATCTGCCACCACTCTGAGATGTGTTAGACAGATACAGTCCAAGTTTCCTTTCACAAGTTGATGAAGCAGACCAGTCAGGTATAACAAGAGAGAAGGGTTGCACAAATCGATTCAGCCTGTCCGCTTTCTCCACCCCAACCTTTCAAAGCGATTATCCCCCTGCTGTTGTTGGTTCTTCTCAAGAGGTAGTGTGATTCAGAATTAGCCTCTCTGGAGAAAAAACAAGTCTCTGGTCTTCCTTTTTCTACTTTTACTACCAAATTCAATGGTTATCAAAGGCCTGTTTCTGATAAAGATACAGGCATGTTTTGAGAGAATTTATTTATGTTCAAATTAAGCGATTTTACTCTTGCCTCCTATACAGCCAATGTTTTTCTTAAATTCACTTAAATGTTATTTCAGAAAGACATAGTATAATCTATCTGTCTATCCATCCAGCTCTTTGGTATCACTGTACTACCTAAATCTGAATTTGTAGACAAGAAAACTCAAATACTGTATTTATGCAGAAAACAAATAGATGTACTTTTTATCAAAATGGGATTAACTGAGATTCCCATTCAATCCCTGCTCTCCCATAGAAACTGCCCAGAGTGCCAATCCACGCAGACTGTTGGAACTGTGGAATAGAAATGAGTCTTCTTTTGACTCCTAGGAAAAATGGGACAAATTGTGGCAAAGAAGGCTAATGGTATCCTGAGCTTCTTTAGGAAGAGCATTGCCAGCAGGTTGAGGGAGGTGATCCTTCCCTTCTGCTCAGCACTGGTGAGTCCACATTTGGAGCACTGTGTCCAGTTTTGGGCTCCCCAGTACAAGGGAGATATGGAGCTACTGGGGAAAGTCCAGCGAAGGGCCACTAAGTTGGTGAAGGGACTGGAGCATCCCTCCTGTGCGGAAAGGCTGAG
Organism: Pelecanus crispus; assembly: GCF_030463565.1. Taxonomy (NCBI): domain Eukaryota; kingdom Metazoa; phylum Chordata; class Aves; order Pelecaniformes; family Pelecanidae; genus Pelecanus; species Pelecanus crispus. The sequence continues at coordinate 51,648,798 of NC_134648.1, forward strand.
ACAGCTGGGACTGTTCAGCCTGGAGAAGAGAAGGCTCAGGGTGGGGATCTTATCAATGTGTACAAATACCTGAAATGATGGTGTAAAGAAGAGGGAGCCAGACTCTTTTCAGTGGTGCCCAGTGACAGGACAAGAGGCAATGGGCAGAAACTGAAACACTGGAAGTTCCCTCTGAACATCAGGGAACAGTTTTTTACAGTGAGGCTGACCGAGCACTGGCACAGGTTGCCCAGAGAGGTTGTGGAGTCTCCATCCTTGGAGATATTAAAAACCCATCTAGACGTGGTCCTGGGCAAACTGGTCTAGGTGACATTGCTTGAGCAGAGGCTGTTGGGCCAGATGACCTCCGGAGATCCCTTCCAACCTCAACCACTCTGTGATTTGGTGACATGAAACTTTAGGGAAGCTGTCAGTACAGATCCAACTTATATCAGATTTCCACTAACAGTATGAAAGTGAAAAACTCAAACATTCCTTATGATTCATACATAACCGTTGCACTGAGCTTTTACTCAGTTATCTTTTTTAAACATTAAAGATGTCTTGGTCCATGCTATTGTTCAAGATATATTTTGATTTGTTTACTTTTTACTATGTTAGATCAATGCAGAATTGTGCATTTGTTTGAACTGAAAAACAATCCATCCAAAGCAAAAATTTCAGGATAGGTTTCAATATACTGAGTTAAGCTCTGCAGCATGGAATATCACCAATAAACACATTGTCTGAAGGGCACTGTAAATTGCAAATAGCCTAGCCTTGGCAAATGTTCATGCCACAGATAATGGAGCTTTCAAATCCAGACAGTAGGTACTTTCCCCAGCACTCATTTGTATTTGCAACATTTTCTTTGATATTTTGGAGACAAAATATCTGAGCTGAGGAAATTGTAACTCCATCTAGCTGGTGGAAAACTTAAGAGCTTTTCGCTGTGACTTTTTGATCCCCTTTCTAGTAGACCCTCTTCTAAATCATGTTCCTTTGCTAATCCATGTGGAAGATCAGAGATTCTCCTGTAAGTCAAGCATCCAGAACAATCAGTATTGTCCCAGCTCCTTTATTTTCTGCAAGTGTCTCTGCTTTAACTGCTCTGCTTTCACCCATGACAGTTAGCTGGACATCGAAGATACATAACACAGAATAAAGGAGGGTTAATTTAAGTTGCCAATTTATAAGTCATTATAGATAAGCAGTCTTGAGATATCATCAAAACTAATAGTCAATGACATACTTAAAAAAGGGCCTTGAAAGTGCTTCTATATTCAGCTAGATAAGAGTGAAATAGTAATTGCAGGAATTTCACAGTGAGTCTAATACTTCAACAAAGTGCTAGCCACAGGGACAAAATGATATGCTTATATAGGTCATAGCAATTTCAAAAGGAAATGCTTTATAAAGAGCAGAAAAGCATCATGGGTAACAATGCAAATTACCATGTCAGTAGCCCTAATTAAGTTTAGCTGAACTTACAGTATGGGATAGTGGCTGAAGGAAAAAAAAATATTTTGCCCATCTCTTACAAAATATGCCACATTCATGCTGTCCTGGTTTCATCTGGGATAGAGTTAATTTTCTTCCTAGTAGCTGGCATAGTGCTGTGTTTTGGATTCAGTATGAGAAGAGTGTTGATAACACACTGATGTTTTAGTTGTTGCTAAGTATTGCTTATGCTAGTCAACGACTTTTCAGCTTCCCATGCTCTGCCAGGTGCACAAGAAACTGGGAGGGGGCACAGCCAGGACAAGTGACCCCAACTGACCAAAGGGCTATTCCATACCATATGACATCATGCTCAGTCTAGAAACTGGGGGAAGTTGGCTGGGGGGGCAGCGATCACTGCTCGGGAACTGGCTGGGCATCGGTCAGTGGGTGGTGAGCGGTTGTATTGTGCACCACTTGTTTTGTACGTTCTTTTATCATTATTATTATTATTATTACTTTCACTTCCTCTGCTGTCCTATTAAACTGCCTTTATCTCAACCCACAGGTTTTACTTTTTTTCCCCAATTCTCTCTCCTATCCCACTGGAGAGGGGGAGAGTGAGTGACCGGCTGTGTGTTGCTTAGTTGCCAACTGGGGTTAATCTGTGACACATACTTTCTCTCTTTCCCTGGATTCATTATTAGAGAGCTTGACATGCCTTCCATGCTAATGGGAATGAAAAACTGAGTAAAACCATGGAATCAGAGATTTTCAAATGAAAGACCAAAACTAGCATAGAGTTTCTTCATTTATACAGTCTTCAGAGCTAGTGGCCAGCACAAATTGTGACCAGAGTGTAAAATACTGACCAAACTCAATCATCTCGAGATTAAATAGTGATCCAAAAGGGAGACCTTTTTGAGCTCTCTGGGACCGCAGAGGGCTGTGTGTCCCAGTATCTCCCCCTGAGCTGGGATGCCTCTCAGGGTAGGTTCCACGAGGATTGAAGGGTTGTACAGCAATGATTTCACGAGGACTCAAAGGCCTGATTTTGCGAGGTTCACCAACCGTCCATTGGTGAACGCTGGCACATAAAAGTGAGTAATTCATGAAACTCACAAAAAGGGAAATTTTAATCATAGGTTAACCTCGGGGGGTGTGTGTGTGCAGTTTGACTCAGAACTGTTTGTCTGTGCGTGCACGCAATTTGATTTAGAGCTGTTTGTCCATCTGTCTGTGTGTCATTTGATTTAAACCCCATCTGTGAGTGCAACCCTGCTGTAAGTTTCAGGTGACTCTTGCCATTCTCGAATCTTCAACTAAGTTGCTATTTTGGTTGTAACAGATTCCATTGAACTGCTGTTTTAAATTGGCTGATGCTTAAGTGCTGTTAAGAATTATACAACTTAATTCAGTGATCTATCTCAATCTTCAATTGCCGCCAAACCAAAGCCATGCAAAAAAAAAAATCATATTTGTGACAGTGACCTTGACAACTGTTATGTTAAGTTCAACTTCCTTTCCTTTTATACGTGAGTTCAACAATCCAGACCCAGAATTACTAGTCTGTCCTAAGCTTTATAAGGGGGACGGTGAGAAGAAAGAAAAAATTCAATAAGATCTGTCCTTGCATTTCTGAAAAAAACCCCAAACCCCAAACCAATCTTAATGGATTACATGTTTTCCTTTACATTTCAACTCTTGGATGTACCAAATTAGGGGCTCAATGCAGTGTTTTTATGCATCTGCAAGGTATGGAGCAAGTACATTAATAGGTCAGATAGGCTATGTTTTTATACAGACTGTCCAAAACTTCCACCCTCAACTATCACAAAACAAGTGATTTTTTTTCCTAAAGAGCCTTTTAAACCAGTGATTAATCTGAATTTGGGGGTATGGAATACATGGTTTAATGATTCGTAATGAAAATTAATTTAGGAAACAAAACTACATTCTGACCTGAAAATGGTAGGGTTGGTGCTGACTAAGCTACATAATTTTCTTAAAATCTAGTGGTTTTTAACAGGCTCAAACGTGCCTGAGTTAGATATGGTAAATTTAGTACCAAAACAGGAGTCTCATCTTGGTGGCTATCACTAATGCTGGTGAAGGATGTTATTGTTACTCATGCTTCCTGTTAAAAAAGCAAGAGAGCTAAAAAGATACCAAAAGTATCAAAAGTGCAAACCAGGTGGAAGCATCTTAGATGCAGAATCAAGAATAATCACTAGAAAAAGCTTATTTTCACATAAAGAAAGTGTGGGGTTTTGTTTTGTTTGTTTGTTTGTTTGTTTTTTAATTCTACTCAGAAAAAGGGAAGGATTTTTTCACTTCTTCTAGTTAAAGCTTAAATCAAAACAATATCTTCTGAAACCCCAGTCTACTCAAAACAAAATGAGGAGTCCAGAATAACAAAGGACTAAGATTAATGAATACAACTTTACCCAGGATGCTCCAGAGAAAGATAAGAATTCAAATTCCTGTTCTGCAAGCTCCAAGGAAGGGATTTAGTCTGGACTTTCTCCAGCAGTATCCTTCAACTACGTTGAAGAAAGGCATGTTGTGGAAACAGTTTTACTTCATTAAGCATTCACCAGGCGAAAATGTCTTTTACTAAGTGCTTCAGACTGTGACGTCAAATGTTAGGTAAATAATTATTAATCTCTAGTGGAAATCAGGTTATAGAGACACTTGAATTTGTGGTCATATGACAGAGTTGACCTCGAGGTAGGCTCTTCTCTCAGTCAACCACTGAGAGAAACATTCCATGTCATGTCTGAAGTCCCTTTCTGATTATTTTTAAACCAGTTTTCTGCTTCTAAAATGTTTCAGTTTCAATGAATCAGCATTTTCCTATGGAGAATAAGAATGTCCCATCAAACAATTTCCAATCATCTCTATTTTGTTGTATTTCAAGTTGTTAGAAAGCAAAGCAGAGCAAAGGGTATCTCTGTGGAATTGCTTAAATAGAAGAAAATAATCTAGTGAAACTTTTTATAAAGAATAGATATTAATTCCTGCTTATGGACCAGTACTCCTTCCCTGGGGAAATAAATTCTAATATCAACACAGAGGTGAAGGTATTGCTCAGCACATTTGTATTTGTTATTGACCAGATAATATCCAAGTCACTGTTTCATAGTGTTTGGACATGTTGGATCTAAATTAGCAGGGACTCTATTGTAAACAATGGATGACTTAGACAGAAAGCCTGTTGCAATTTGCTAGAAAACAGCCACATTTTCTGCACTGGAAATGAGTTGTGTAAGGTGGCAATGAACTGGAAAATATAGAGTGTAATTAAAGGAGGTCTAATCAGTTGGGAAACTGAACAGATTCAATAGCAGAACCTTCCATGGGCTGTGGTTACTCAAATGTTCCTGTTACTATATCAATATTTTCAAAAGTATGTTTCTTTGCATCCATTTCCCAAATTAATTCCACTATTCACACTTGTCTCCCTAATCAACCTTTTTCAATTTAGAGTGATACAACTATGACACAACTAGGTAAGGACAACTGTGCACAGCCCTTAGCAACTCACGAGGCACAAAGTAGTTAAGTCCACATGGTTGAGTAATGCATAGAATCAAAACATCTCTTTTTTTTTGCTTTCCAAAGGTACAGTTTGACAGTACAGGTTTGCTGCTGAAAGGCACTACTTGTTTGTTAAGGCTGGGCCACTTCACTGTCCTGAAGTGGGAGCTCAGTTGTGAGGTCCCTTCTGTAGGAAAATGTTAACTTGCTTCTTAGGCTACTTTCCAGAAATGGCATCAAAAAGACTTAACTTGGATGACTTCTGCTTTTATTAATGACACCTTGAAAAAGACTGGGAAGCTTGAAGAAAGGTCAGTGATGAAAGAAAAATGTGAAATATAATTATGAAGGAAAAATTTCTCCTACCTAAATGTAACCATCAATCATCAGCTCTTCCTTTTATGTATTCAAGCATGCTGTTTTGTGCATTTTTTGATGCTATTTTACGTACATAAAATTTCTTCCAGGTGCCATATGACCATAAAAAGAACAGGTTTTAATTTCTAAGAGTATATAATGGAAAATTTATATTGGCTCAAGACCTTGCAGAACCCAGAACAATCAGATTATTTCTTGCAGGTGTTCTTGGTGAGCAATGTTTCTCCATTCATAAGCTGTGAGTTAAAAGGTTTAAAAATAAACAGAATGTTATTGAGGAAATACAATAAAACATCAACTTGGGAAAAATGAATAAAATATCATCAGGAGGTGTGATTACCGCAGCCAGTGTAGTTTGCCAACATTCCCAAACCCATTCACGTCACTGATCTACCCGTGAGACTGATGGGGTGCTAGCTCCTGCTTTTCTCCACTTTTTTTTTTTACTCGCTCTTCATTGTGCTGTCAAATTCATCAATAACCTACAGGTGTGTTTGCATGTTTGGGGAGGAACTATTCTACTGTGTTAACAAGTTGAAGTGGTCTCTTGCCAGAGGAAAGGCCATACAGTAATCTGACATATAGGTTTCAGTTTTTGGTGTCTTTACCCCAAGAAGTATCAGTCCCCAGACTCAGTCACACACATACCTCACTTTACAATTCCCACCAAGCTCTGCTGATTGTCTTGAGGGAGCCTTTTCCACATGTCATTTCCACAGACAGAAATCAGCAGCATTCACAAATTCAGATTATTATACATTACAGAAGAACTCTGTTGAATATGGCCATGGTCCCTTTCTACATTGCCTTAATCAGTGCTTAACTCCATAGGGCTTCTTAACTCCAATGTATATTAACTAGGGTGTAACACAAGGCACAACAGACACTGGTCTCTCACCATATCCACCCCAGACATGAAAAATAGTGGTCTCCAGGTCATTGATCTCTTGTGATCTGAGAAGCCCCAGATTTGACAGCTTCTCCACTGTGTGAGGAGACATTAGGAGACAGCTTGTATCACGATTAGTGTGGCCAGCAGGAGCAGGGAGGTGATTGTCTTGATAGTCCCCCTGTACTTGGCACTGGTGAGGCTGCACCTGGAATACTGTGTCCAGTTTTGGGCCCCTCAATACAAGAAAAACATTGAGGTGCTGGAGTGTGTTCAGAGAAGGGCAACAAGGCTGGTGAATGGTCTGGAGCACAGGTCTTATGAGGAGCAGCTGAGGGAACTGGGGTTGTTTAGCCTAGAGAAGAGGAGGCTGAGGGGAGTTGAAATGGTTGGACTGGATGATCTTAAACGTCTTTTCCAACCTAAATGATTCTATGATTCTATGAGTCTATGATTTTGTTGACCCCTGATGACCTGTTTCAGCACAGTTAAGCTGATGGCCCAAGAGTATGAGCTGTCTGTAGAGAATCTGGCTATGTTTATGTTACAGTAGTTTGGGACCATGTTTTCAGACGACATGCGCTGTCCACATAGTCAAACACCTGCTCCAGCATTAAAACTCGACCTCCAACTCTGGGGCCCTCAGCACAAGAAGGACATGGACCTGTTGGAGTGGGTCCAGAAGAGGGCCACAAAAATAATCCAAGGGCTGGAGCACCTCTCCTATGAGGCCAGGTTGAGAGAGTTGGGATTGTTCAGCCTAGAGAAGAGAAGGCTGTGAGGAGACCTTATTGAGACCTTCCAGTACTTAAAGGGGGCCTACAGGAAAGATGGGGAGAATCTTTTTAGCAAGGTCTGTTGTGACAGGACAAGGAATAATGGATTTAAACTAAAGATGAATAGATTTAGACTAGATATAAGAAAGAAATTTTTTACAATGAGGGTGGTGAAGCACTGGAACAGGTTGCCCAGAGAGGTAGTGGAGGCCCCATCCCTGGCAACATGCAAGGTCAGGTTGGACGGGGCTCTGAGCAACCTGATCTGGTTAAAGCTGTCCCTGCTCACTGCAGGGGGGTTGGGCTAGATGACCTCTAAAGGTCCCTTCCAACCCAAAGCATTCTATGATTCTATGAAAACTTAAAAGTATTTTAACAGAACTGCATGCTTTGATAAAGTACATGAGACCCGGCCCACATAGCAATCCTCTTCATTAACTCACAAATGTTTGAGACACCTTCTCTCCAACAGGGACATTCTCTCAGGAAATTAGGTTACTCATCCTATTAAACAATAGGGAGCTCTAAAGTGACCTCCCTTCTCCTTCAGCTCTCCAGGCTGTATTTTGTACATTTATTGGAAATATGTATTATTTAAAAGGGATTTATTCAGCTCTCTCTTCCTTAACACTGAAGAATGATTACATGTTTATACATAGTCTGGTGTTTTCTCCTTTGAAAAAAACCCAAATGTGTAACTCTTTGTAAGCTACTGTTGTCTGTAGGTTGAAAGGAAAGAAAAAAATGAAAAAAAAAGAAGCGGAAAAAGAATCTTCATCCTACTTTAGTCTTAAGAAACTAGAGGGATTGAATCATAGTTTGGGAACTTCCACCCGCTCTCTTGGGCATTGTTCGTGTATCAGCAGCAGCAGACAGAAGCACTAGACTGCTCGCAGGTGGAGGAGAAGGAGGCATTCTTCAGTTTCACCTTTTCAACTAAAAAATTTAGAGTGGCAGTTCACTCCATAATAAGCCAGGCTGTGACAGGAAGAGGCACAGAAGGAGGGAGTCAACTGTTATTTCATGTTACTTGAACAACTATTGTCTGATTCGAGATTGTTGGAGGCCTCTTGTAGACTGGTCCTACCCTGAGGTTGCCAGCTGCAACATGCTATCTACATTATCAAAGGCCAAAAGAGTGCCTGGCTGAATAATATAGTATTCATCCTGGCTTTTGGAGCTGGGATCCATCCTTCAGTTCCACACTGAAGCCACAGCACTTCCGTCCTCCCAGTTTCTCCCTTAAGAAGAATTCCAGATGCTCTAACATTAGGTAAGGTCAAGGAGACCTGGCTCACTGAACTTCCTTTTTTTGTGTTTTGAGTCACTGAGGCTGAAAAGTGTTCATTGACTCATTTCTGTAAATCCCACAGCTATTGGTCTTGATGCAGTACTCAAAGCATCTTCCTGATGACATCACAGCACCATTAAGAAAGAAGCTAAGCACTCCAAATCATTTAGGAATTCAGAAAGTCTGGCCAGTGCTGGTTTATCACTGAGATAATCTATTCACTGTGCTATCTCCAGTGAAAGGTGCTGCTTGATTTGCAGAATAATTTTCTCCTCCATACCAGCAAAGTTCTTTCTGGCTATATGTAAGAGTATGGCATATACTGATAAATGTGTCCTACTTTTAGAGAGCACAAATGAAGCTGGAACTGAGGCACTTGCTCAAGCCTCTGCAGATGCCAGCTCAGCTCTTGCTTGAGTCCCAGATTTCACTGGGCAGGTCATGCTCCCTCTGTGTTTCAGCTCCCACCTGTAAAATAAAGATCATAATAACATTCACTTCTTCATACTTTTTGCCTGTCTTAATTACAAAGACTGGATGGGGATCATGTGTGGCTATATCTGTGCAATGCTGTAGAGCTTAGCTCAGCAGGGGCCCATAAATGCTACTGTAGTAAAGAAACTCTTACTTGCAGTCCTTTCTGCAGCTCTCAGCACTCCAGTAACAAGTTTTATTTCTTCTGTTATTTTCTTAGCAGGATTCAGGTTCAAGATACCCTGTTTCTATTGTGGTGGTTCATGATGCCACAAATACTCTTATTACCAGTAGATTCATGTTTTCCCTGTGGTGATAGGAAAGACATCACAAGCTGCTGCCATGGATCTCTGAATCCAAGTCTTACAGTGAGAGCAAAATGGAGACTTCTTTTCCACCACATTTTTAATGTTTGTTATTGCATTATTATTCTTAATAGTATTTTATGGGAAGCAGCCAAAAATCCATCTATTTATTTGGAAATAACAATTTGTGATACTCACTTTTTTATCTGGGCAGTTTGCCTCTTTCTGCTTTCACCTGGAAGTTGTTTCTCTTGCTCTTCTCTACTATAGAAAGCTCTTAATTTTTTTTCTTATACTTCAGGCAGTGCTAAGGCGACAGCCCAGCTCCTACACATAACAGAAAACACAGACCAGAATCAGTAGAGAAGGTTTACCATTGAAGCTACAGTAAAGCTGGAATTACTGGGGTGTCATTGGTCTGTGTGCTCTAGAAAGTCTTACAATGTCCACGAGAAACCAGCTGAAACAATGTGAAGTTTATCAACTTACTTTAATTTATGAACACTTCTTATTAGTCTTTTAATCTGGGTGTTTTGTAGGCTTATATGTGCATTAATACAGGATTTAAAAAAAAAAAAAAAGAAAAAAAAAGAGAAGGAAAATGATTTCTCCTCATTTTTCTCCTCGTTAACTAATGAACACTGATCGAAAAGTCCCCTCTTAAACAATGGTCATTTACCTTTGGCTAAACAAAATGGGATCACAGAGATAAGGTTAAACTTTAGAACAAAATTAATGATGTTAATTTTAACTTTTTAACTTCTTATAACTTCTTTATATTTTGATGTCATGACATTGCTGGCATTAAGTATTCAGGCATTTATAAACACATCCCTGTAGGTACAGATGCAAACCTGGGCTTTAGCCATCTAGCTGAAATTTCTAATTTAACAAAAATACAAGCAAACAAAAAATATCATCTGTTTACACAGTTGTCTGAAAAAGTCATGTTTAGAAAAGTGAAAATAAAATACATCTCTTCCTAAAACAGGGCAAATTTAAAGCAGTCCCAGGGAAGTTCCTCTCTATTGCCCCACAACTCAGAAAAATGATCCTTTCTTCCAGTAAGCAGGTACAGTGTGAGCAGAGGTAATCATCTAATAAGACTGAGGACAAGTCATGTTCCATCATACAGTTATTCTTATGAAATTAATGCTATGATGGTTTTGAAGCATTTCTACAAACCATGATATCCTATTTTTCTGGAGCAGTAACAATGATTTGCAGTTACATTGAATTATTCAACTTAAGCTGGATAAGGCCCTGAAGAGGCAAATATTTCAGTAAAGAATTCCTCCACTTATTTCCAGAAGTGACTGTTCTTTACCAGAGCATATAATGAGAGAGTCCTTTAAGTAACACAGCTTTGATATTGTGTTGATGATTTTATATTGACTTGGCAAAAGCAGAATGTAAATATATTGTCCTCATGTATCTCGTATATATATATTATTATTCTGTAGATTAAGTAAAACCATGAGTCAGTGGAAATTCTGAAGATTATTTTTTATTCTTATTGAACTTCTGCACAGTTCCTTATCCATAGCTTCTAAATTACGTTCCAAACATGAAAATCATCCCTCCCTTTTGCAGACAGAGATACTAGTGCACAGAGAGGAACAATTAATCCCAAACTCTCACAAGGCATCACTATGACAGACCTTCTAGATGCCAGCTATATTGCTGTTCGATAAAGGTAGAACAACTCAACATTAAAGTGAATTTATTTTTCATTGGTACTTGAACTGCACACACAAAATTTGGAAGCTCAGCTGAGTAAACAGACGTCCATGTCCAAAATGATCGTCAGTATCTGCAAACATCAGTTAAAATATACAATACCATATGTGATAATATGAACAAATAATTTGGAATGTAATGGTTAACAATTAAATGTTTCATTTCATGTGTCAGCATGAAAAATTTATTAAACCTTTTTTCAAGCATCTTTGAGAGGCAGGGCCAAGACTGATTATAAGTGCGTATATATTACAATAGCAAAATAAGTACTGCTCAGACATCTATTCCTTGTCTGTGGTGTTCTTCCAGTTTATTGCTGATACACATTACTTTTGGTATCAGTAACAGACACGTGCAACATTCACTTTATGGCTATGTCATCAATCAAAACATGTGTCCCATTGCATATATAACTACCTTTGGAAATTGCTATTATGTTTCATACTTGGTCTAGATTTATAACCTTTAATTTCCCTGTATGGCTCAGGACACTGTATTAATTTATACAGTTCTTTGTTAGTGTGTTTCCATTAATTTATGGAATTGTACTTTCATAAGTGCCTTGAAATTGCTTGTTTAATGGAAAATGTAACTCCTGAAATAAGAGCTTGCATAAATTTCTTTGCTCTGTAAGAGTAGGTGACTCACTTTTTATTATTTTTTCCCAATTACATAAACATGTGAGTTACTACTGTGGCCCAAGGTCTTGGTCATAACTAATACACTAAAAAAAAGTTAATGTAAAATATTATTATGCCTGCTAACTGTCCTCAAAACTGCATTTAGTCCATATATAAAATAGCCAAAAGTTGAATTTCTTAAGATAGCCTTCTGCAAGGCTTTTATTTCAGATATTTAAAGTCCTTGTCTCCCTTATCTTTTTAGAATGCTATAGTAATTCAAGGGTAGGGACAACACAGGTCAGTTCAAACACAAGAAAATGTCCGTATGTTTTTGCTGATAGCTTACATACTAGCCGGTGCCAAAGATTTGAAGCCCTGAGTTGAAAGTTCCAGGGAGGAAGAGAAGAAAAAAAATAAAAAAATAAAAAAAACCCGAACAGTAAAATAGCTCAAACATTGGGAGATTTTTGTAAAAGAGAAGAACAGAAATAGCAAAGTGAATGTGATGAAAGCCAAACGAAACTGGAGTTCCAAACTGGAGTTCCTGGGATATACTTACATGGTTTACCTTGAAGTATTGTGTAGATTTGAATTTCCACTGTCCTGCACTGGATGTCATAATTTGTTCTGTGCAAGGTGAGTGTTAAATATAACAAAAATGCTCTTAGCTTGATTTGGCCACTTTGCACTAACTCTGAGACGCAGTTAATGACCGCTGATAGTGAAGGGCAATGAAACAATTAGACACTTCTATTTAAATAATTCATTTGCATTCTGCAAAATGATCTGTCATCAACTTTACAAGCTGCATCTCAATCACTTGTTCTGACTGTTCCTTTTTAGCTCAAGATGAAAGTCAAGAGACAATTGTGATTTTGTTCTGTGCATTGCAAAATACTTTAGTCATAGCTGACATGAATATTGGGAGCTCTGTATAGAGAGAGAGGGAGGAAGGAGAAGGGAGAGGGAAGAAGAAAAGTTTTGCAGGGAGGAGGGGAGTAGAAGTAATACACTTTTTCTGGGAGAAAAGATATTTCTTTATGCTTAAGGACAGAAGGAGAAGAATTAGTCATTTATTCAAAACCAATAGGCTCTGCTGGTTCATTACTTTAGAAATATCTAGCCACACCAAAATGAAAATATTAATAGATGGGCTTGAATGAGTTTTCAATGCTATTGCAAATAGCAATACCTAAGGAGACATATAAAGCATATGGTTTAGAAGTATATCTTGTAGGACTTCTTTCCAAATCCTTGACACTCCCATCTGAAAAGCACCAATGTAAAACAGCCAATGGGGACTCCCTTTGCCCATCTGCCTAGGGAACACACTTGGGACATGTGAGGAAAGTAAGAGGTAGGGGTGAAATATGCCATGCTTCAATAAGCATCAACCAGCTTAATGGCCCCTGGAAGACTTAGTACTCATGTGCGTTGGGATAGAAGCAGTTCTGTGTGCGCGGCGATCAAATGGGGACCAGGAAATGAAAAGGGAACATAAAATCAGCTTAGAGGTAGGCTGGATCTGGCTCATGCAACACTCCTATCTTCCATATGCTGTTTTTCTGGATTTTGCTGTTATTTAAAGGGGTGTGTTCGACAGGCTGGCAAGTACTTAAAGCTCTGAGTTTATATATTCAGGTTTTTATTTACAGCTTGAGATGTCTGAATATTAGGATCCTGACAGCAGCCGCAGGTCAGCTGCTGAGTGATGACTGTGGCTGTAACTTTGGTAACTGTAACAGCTCTGAAAAAAACTGTTGGGACATACTGCTGCTCTCTCCTTGTTCTTGCACTACTGCTTGTTGGTTTTTACATGCCATGATGCATGAAGAATTAAATTGCATATTTCAGGCCATTCCAGCACATAATGTATTGATTAGGTAAAACTTACAGCATTCTAGAAGGTGGAAAATGATTACAGTTGGCTTAATTATTCTTCAGGTACAAGGAACTAAACAGATTAAATTTCTTTCTTTCTTTTTTCTTTTTTTTTTTTACCTTTTTACCTTTTTTACCTTCCTCCTTTCTTTCTAGTGAAGTGTACAAGAGTAGTTTGTGAATCTCTTCAACTTCTGTTATTCAGGAGGATAATTGGATTAAGCAGCTAGAATGAATTAGAATGGGTTCTTCGTGTAACAGCAAATTTTCTTGAACCATACCAGATTTGAGGTAGTGGAAGTGTAAAGATTTAATTCAACAAATTGTTAAACATTATTTTCTGACTGAAAATCCTAATGAACCTCAAAGAAGTTGCAGACAGTTGTCTTCTCCCAAGGTAGGGGTCTCTTGACACACTGTAGGAACAAGACCAGAAAATACTTCTAGGAAAGGAATGGTTTTTGATTTATTTAGGTTTTTGTTTTGGTTTTTTTTTTTCACTTTTTCTTGAACAATTTTCACTTTTCTTTTGAATCATCCTCATATTAAGTAGATGTTGTGTAGAGGAATGATGAAACATGAGAGGATATTATAGCATGTGACAAAGGAAGACATGGAATGATTGGATGGCAGTGGAGCCAGAAATACAACGCTGCAAATGATCTGGAGGAGAGGTGAACAAAGCAAAACTTTATAACCTTATGTCAGTGATAGAATTAGCTAAAGAGTTCAATCTCTATTTTAGATCAGTGGTGTTAATAATAAATTAAACGATATGTTAACCTGTTACTGTGGGAAGCAAATGTAAACAAGAATATTACTGGAGAAACATCATTTTACTGAATATTACTGATGCAGAAATGACAGATGGATCTCCAGCTAGAGTCAATCAGAGCCTGTCTTACCATTGAGGTGCAGTGACATAGGCATCTAATCCCTTGCTGCAACTAGTATGGCTTCCGAGCTGGGTCTGCTTCATGTCTGGCCACACTGGACCCTGGGTGCACTGTCTGCACCCACCAGTGTTGACAAGGGTTGGATGCTGTTTCTGGTGCCAGGTAGTGTTTCTGGTGCCAAGTTGCTTATATTAAGTGGTTCATATAGGCTCGTAGGAAACTTGAAAAGTTTCTAGTAGGTTAAACAGCACAGTCCAATGTTTACAGCAGGAGCTCAAAACCATTTTATGTTTTACTTGCTGTTTGACTTGCATCATAAAAGTCTCTGTGGCTCAACTTCCTCTTCTGTAAAATTATGATAATAATTTCTGTCTTTCAAATATTAGAAAAAGCTTTATGTTGTATAGAAAATATTACTATTAATTGTTCTAAAATATTTATTCCACCAAAAAGTTAGTGTCTTTCTTTACCTTGAGATCCAGGGAAGTAGACAGATACCCACCACACTCCGTAAACAGAATTGTAGGGGGTTTTCCTCAGAGGTTGTCTGTCTATCAGAGCAACTAATAAGTTCAACATTTTCTTTGTTATGTGGCAGCTGAGTGTTGCGTGAAGAGAGGCTTTGGAAGGTACCCAATTTATCGTTATAAGTCCGGTCGCGTTCAGCACACTGAACTATCACGATTACGGATTCACAAATAACGTAGGCACCTTTCGTCTAGTCGTGCTGCATGAACTATCACGGCCACACTTAAAGTGTGTGGTCACGTTCAATGACCACTATCATGCTAGACCAATAAATCAAAGCAATTTATTAAAGCAACAGACACACAGGTTCTTTGGATTACCGGTGATAAATTCACTGACTGCAAGGCACCTACGAATACCAAAGTTTAGAATAACACAGATGCATCAAAAGACATAGAGTGACTCTATAGAGGTTTCTAAGTTTCCCGCGGAGGCACTTGGTATAACCAAGTGTTAGATTCTTACCCAAAGGCGTCCCGATGGGGGGGAAGAGAGGCTCAGCCCGTCGACTGATCCCAGAGGTCAGAGTAGTACACGGTGATGTCTTCCCTAACATCCCCTCTCTCCTAGGCCAATTTTATAGTATCTTTACACATTAGGTGGAGCTTGAGGGACTCTAGTCATACATACTTTTGTTACGATTGGTGTAAAACTTTCTCGCTTCGTTTTAAAGGTACAGGCCCAGAAAAATTCAGAGCGCAGGCTCAGTGAGGGGGGGTCTTACCTTGGAGGTGGGTGGGTTTTGAGATGGGAGTGTGTTCTAGTATTATAATGATATTATAATGAGTAAAAGTTACTAAAGGACAGCATTTTCGTCAACATCGTGATAGTTTGCTGACGCAGGGTATCACTTATGCAGCTTATCAGGACCATGGTGCCCCTTCGAGTTCCCTTATCACAGGGCTTGGCCGTGATGTCTCCACACCACTCCACCCCCTGGGCAGCTCCTCTCAGAATCAGCACACCAGGCTCCCCTGGGTTGCGACATCCAAGGTTACAGGCTTAGGAACTTCTGTGGGATAGATTCCTTGCATCCAGCTGCATTCCATCCAGAAAGCTTCTTCAATGCTGTACCTCTCTTGTAATCGTAAATCTACGTCTGGTGTCTAAGTCACCTCCAGCAATCACTCCACACTGAGCCCTGAGAAGACCTTAATAATTCTCAGAAAGTTCCTTGTCTCATTTTAAAGAGAGTTCATCAATAAGTCTATCTAGGAACTGGTATGCAGTACAATTGCAAATTATTTAGATAACGAAGTTGACTAAGGTTGGATGCCAAAGTGAAGATGAGAGAAAAAAAATTGCATTGTAAGAGTAAATGCTGCTTGTATTTACCTTTTTAGAGAAATAGTTTTTAAGACTTTATTCTGCTTGAGAAACAAGTTCAGAGTCAATGAGTTTTAAAATTACATTCTTTAGCTCTGGTGAATAGAATTTAATGGTTATATTTTAACTCTGGAAGGCAGCTGTTTCCTTCTAAAACAGATGTGTCAGGTTTGCATGGCAAGTTTGCTTGCTAACACATGATTTTTAGAAAATCTGATGAAGTATTATAGAAAAAAAATAATTTTTCTTCAGATTCTATTTTTTATGACTGTCATTCTACAGTCATTCTTCACTATTCAGAGTGCAAGGAGAGAAGACTTCTGATTAGCACTGCTATGATTTTTGCAGGTTATATCAGAAAACGCCAGCAAATCTATGTAACAGCTTTTGCCTTGCCACTGTCATACACACTATATAGGGCATAGGTATTTGGATCCAAATTAAACTCAGAATAATACATTGTATTCTAATAGCTCAGTTATTGCCCAAATATTCTATGCTAAAATAGCAGAACTTATTAAAGCTTAGTAAAGTTAGGTTTCTTGTTTTTCTGACTGAAAAGTTCTTATTACTTGGGAATAGGAAGTAGGACACATAGTATCAGCAGCTGAATTCTAGCAAATTAATTTGGATTTAGTTAGTACTAGCAAGAAAGGGTCAAGACTAGGACCTTCATCTTCCATTATCTCTGGCATTGCTAGCTTCTTCTGGCACTGCGTATAGCAGATCTGGCTTTCCACAGAAGAAACCTCTGAGATAAACTGATGAGCTACGTACAGAACAGGCTAAGCTATCTACAGAACAGGCTAAAGGACTTAACTGTGTGATGAAATCTGCATTAAAATGCTGAAAGAGCTCTCAGCTCACACAAAATTTCTCCACAAATTAATCTCCTATCAATGTGATTTAGGAGATTTAGTGTACAGTAGTTTGGGGCTGTATTCAACAGTTACATAGAGCCAACTAAGGTTAAAAAGAAATCTAATCCATTACCTTATTTAATTCCCAAATTTTCAGTATATTTAACCATGAGTGGACCTTATAATTTGTGTCACATTTCTTTGCCTACATTGGTTATAGAATCATAGAATCATAGAACTGTTTAGGTTGGAAAAGACCTTTAAGATCATCCATATGTAATATATGTAATGGTGTAATTGTGATAGCATCCACTAATATTAGTACTTCTGCTTTTGTTATTTTTTTTAAAAAAAGATGTTGTAATGAAGAGTAGTAGAATCAATATTTAGAACTGAACAGTTTTTTTGTTGGAAGACCTTATGACTGGTTTCTTTTTTAATCTTATTTAAGGTCTAATTTAAATTTTGAGTCACCTAGGAAAGCAAAAGATAATGACCAGGACACATGCATTTTGATATTTTATTTCCAAAGTTCTGTCACATTCATTATATATTTGTCTTGTTAGTGCTTTCTGAATTAGAGATGAGCTTGAATCATGAGTTTGAACACTAAGAAATATTAGGATGTCTGGGATTTGGCCAAATTTCTGCCCATCATTTAATGCCAAGAGTGGGTCTGGTTTTAATTTTCCGTGCTGAAATTTCTTATCATAAAATCTTCCCCTTTTGTCTTTCTATAATCTGCCCAACATCATTTGAACAGCAGAAGGGAGCCAAATAAAAGAAACAGACACAAGCCATCCAGGTCCAAAGAAGTTTTCCATCACACTTTAAAATTAAGCTACTCAAATTGAGTTTTAATTTACATGTTAGATTTAATATCACACTCATTGCATATTAATTAAATAGCAATGGATCATTTACCAGCCATTTAATGAGGTGGAACAACGGCTGCATATAAAATATACAGACACTATTATTACACTGTCCTTAAACCTCAATAAATCTACTTGAATAATTGCTAGTGCTCCAGCACTATACAGTAGCTAATGCACCTCTACATCAATTCATTGGTGTAACTGATACAAACAGGTACCAAGTAACTTCCACAAGCTTGTGTTCCTGTCCTTCTACATAATCACTGAAAGCATCATAAGGTTGCTCCTTCTTACTATTTTTAAATCTCTTTAAATTTCAACACCAAACAAGGAATAAAAATGGCATGAGTAAAAATCTAGAGGTAGCTATATTTAACTTATCTGGAGTTCAACCTCACAAGACTGAATAACTGGTGTAATTTTAGCTTGTATTGATTGCTTCTCTGTTTATCATTAAGGCAAATTATTAGCAATAGTAAGTGCTGTATATCAGTCTGGAGGTGTCGTGGATTCAGAATAACGCTACAAATATTGTGTGAAAATGGCTAGTATTGTTTCTTGACTAGATGTACCAGTAAAATGACTTCTCTCTTTGATTTCCAATGACTGAGTTCTGAGCAGACAACCGACACAAAGTGACGTCTTGATTGGTGGCTATTTCTCACTTCGTAAGGTCAAGTGGCTGTCTCATGGCCATACCGTAAATACCTTTTCTGCCAAGTGAAGGTTGGATTTAAAAAGTCAATCTTTTACCAGATGTTCATGGCTTGAATTCGAGGGCTGTCACCTACACACCATTTAACAGTAACTATGGTTGTGGTTAAGATTGCTTTATGTAAACCTCAATCCGACAGTACCATAGGTTTCCTGGTGATGCAGGAGTATTTTAGCAGTACCGCCTCAGCTAAGTCACTCTCAGCCAAGAAACTGTTGTGTTAAGAGTTGATTCTCAGACAGGGCTCAGAAACAAGACAATCAGGCATGATCTAATTAAGAGCAACTGACTTATTTACTCTCAAAACTTGAAAAGAAATATGAACAGAAGGATAGACTTTTCTTCATATATAGGCTGGAGCTCTGTAGAGAAAAATAGGATGGAATAGATTTAAGGTGTTATCTTGCTGTTTCAGACTTCTGGTGTAATTTAATTGTTAGACAGTCTAGCACCCACAAAGTTTTATAAATATTTGGGTATTTCAAATAGTTGGCTTACTCCAATACTTAATCAGGAGCTGGGAAATGTTCTTATCTCGATTGATGAAAATAAGTCAAGTTTTTTTCGAGAGTTTAAGTACTGATACTTTTCCTGCTCTCTTCATATTAAGCTTACTTATTTCTAGTGAATGGACATCTTTGGCTGCCTTACATACTTTGATGTGTTCCAGTTTGTAATCTTTTTAATTATTCAATGTTTCTAAAACTAGTGGCCTTAATTTTCCCAGATCATTTATTAGCAATGGGAAGGAGGAAGTAATTTTCTTACCTCTGTCCTCACTTTGTGAGAGATCCCAAACAAACAAACAAAAAAATCCCATTTAGCTGAAATGAAGATATAATCTGCCCCTACATCAGAGGCTTTGAAGTGCTTTAACACTATTAAGATTTAAGTTTAATTCTTCTTAGTAGAGAAGGTTGCCTTATTTTTTCCATTTTACAGATGAGAAACTGGGAGAGGGGAGAGAAAAAGGGTTGAGAAGGTTCAAAGTGTTATGAGAGATCAATCAGTCAGTTATGGCCAAGTTTCTAAATATTTATTTATATGTTAATTTGTCTTCATGCTCATAGTTGTATATCAGAATATAACTTTGTTGTGAAGTGCAATTAATATCAACACACTTGACTAAAACTTCAAGGCAAAATAAAAGAGGGGATTTCCTGCCAGCAGCAAATCAGGTGAGCAAATAGCCAGGAGGCCAAATTCTTGTCTAATTTATATCCTGCCCGACATCACGGAGTTCAGTGTTGCTGTTTGATTAATGATTTCTATAGTTAATGGAGCTGCACTATTGTAATGAAGGGAAAAAATATGGTCCATTGACTTCCATGGAGTGGCATTGATCATATAATAGTGCAGGTCTAGGGCCTTATCTTGTGCAAGCTGACCAACATTTTCAAGACTATCTGTTGTTTTTTTATATTTCAGTACAAACTATGTCAAAACAAAGGCTATATAAACCAATGTCTTACCTCCAGCAACAGCTAGTGTCAGATATTCAGGGAAAGAAAACCTCAGAAAAACTAGCTAAATGTTCCAAACAATTATTACAGGTTAGAATGGTGTATTGGGTATCCGTGGCAAGGTTTTGGGATTGGGAGGGGTTACAGGGGTGGCTTCTGTGGGAAGCTGCTAGAAGCTTCCCCTGTGTCTGATAGAGCCCATGCCAGCTGGCTCCAAGAAGGACGTGACACTGGCCAAGGCCATGCCCATCAGTGAGAGTGGTAGCACCTCTGGGATAACATATTTAAGAAGGGGAAAAAAACCCCAACCAGGCACAAACTGCAGCTGGAGTGAAGAGTGAGAATACGTGAGAGGAACAACCCTGCAGGCACCAAGGGCAGTGGAGCAGGAGGGGGAGGAGGTGCTTCAGGCACCAGAGCAGAGATTCCCCTGCAGCCCGTGGTGAAGACCATGGTGAGGCAGGCTGTGCCCCTGCAGCCCATGGAGGTTAATGGCGGAGCAGATATCCACCTGCAGCCTGTGAAGGACCCCACGCTCGAGCAGGTGAATGTGACTGAAGGAGGTTGTGACCCCGTGGGAAGCCCATGCTGGAGCAGGCTCCTGGCAGGACCTACAAAGAGAGGAGCCCAGGCTGGAGCAGGTTTGCTGGCAGGACTTGTGACCCTGCAGGGGACCCATGCTGGAACAGTCTGCTCCTGCAAGACTACACCCCATGGAAGGGACCCACGCTGAAACAGTTTATGAAGAACTGTAGCCTGTGGGAAGGACCTATGTTGCAGAAGTTTGTGTAGGACTGTCTTCCATGGGAGGGACCCCACAATGGAGCAGGGGAAGAGTGTGAAGATTCCTCCCCTCGAGGAGGAAGGAGTGGCAGAGATGACTTTTGATGAGCTGACCGCAATACCCATTCCCCATCCTCCTGCACTGCTCGGGGGGAGGAGGTAGAGAAGAACTGGGAGTGAAGTTGAGCCCAGGAAGAAGGGAGGGTTGGGGGGAAGGTGTTTTAAGATTTGGTTGCATTTCTCATCACCCTACTCTGATTTGACTGGTAATAAATGTCGTGGTTTAGCTCCAGCCGGCAACTTAGCACCACGCAGCTGCTCACTCACTCCCCCTACCTTGATGGGATGGGGGAGAGAATTGGAGGAGTAAGAGTGAGAAACACTCCTGGGTTGAGATAAGAACTGTTTAATAATTGAAATAAAGTAAAGTAGTAATGATAATAACAATATAATAATGATAATAATAATTATATACAAAGCAAGTGATGCACAATACAATTGCTCATCACCTGCCAACCGATACCCAGCCAGTCCCCGAGCAGCGATAGCTGCCCCCTGGCCAACCCCCGTCCCCCCACCCCCCAGTTTATATACTGAGCATGACGTCATATGGTATGGAATAGCCTTTTGGTCAGTTTGGGTCAACTCTCTTGGCTGTGCCCCTTCCCAGTTTCTTGTGCACCTGGCAGAGCATGGGAAGCTGAAAAGTCCTTGACTGGCATAAGCAGTACTTGGCAACAACTAAAATCTCAGTGTGTTATCAACATTGTTCTCATCCTAAATCCAAAACACAACACTATGCCAGCTACTAGGAAGAAAATTAACTCTCTCCCAGCCAAAACCAGGACAATAAATTAAACTGGTTTTCCCCAAGTCAAGTCTGTTTTGCCTGTGATGGTAATTGCTGAGTGATCTCCCTGTCCTTATGTTGACCCATGAGCTTTCCATTATATTGTCTCTCCCCTGTCCAGTTGAGAAGGGGAGTGATAAAATGGTTTTGGTGGGCACCTGGCATCCAGCCAGGGTCAACCACCACAAATGGCATTTCTCTTCAGCCTCAGTTTTTGCGCCTGCATCTACGTCTAGGGTCATGCCTCATACATTTTTATCTAAGCTGATGTAACTGTTCATATTCATACCATTCCTCACATAAATATTCCATGTCTTTTTCTTTTTTTTTTTTTCCACAAAGTCAGAACAAGCTCTGAGTATTTGATTGAAGCACATAAATCCAAAATAATTTGAAGGCAACAAGGTATTTTAATTAGGGGTGTCTGACCTTATCTCAATCCTTGTGTCCCACCAGGAATGACCTTTCAATTTACAACTTTCTGTTGGCCTTTTCAGTTTGGAAAGCTATTATGCATGATCTGCTCTCTCTCATCTTCACAGGTAAACACTGCCTGTACAAATTGTCTGAGGGAAGCTGGTATTTTGTCACTTTCTGGCAGGCTTGGACTTCCTAACCATGACTTACTTGGCATAGCAAATGGGCTAGCCGACACAAAATGACAGTCCCAAAACCATGTCTCAGTATGATAACACTAGAAGTGTCCTCACTGTTGTGTCAAAAAATCTGATAATTATTAGTCTATAGGTGAACTGAAACATCTGCTGCTGAGGCTGATCAGTCTTGACTCATCTTTGAACTCTGTTGCCTGCCTGCATCTGTTGTTGCTTGTTTTGTACATTAAAGGTAAAGACTTGGGAGCAGGGACTGTCTAGGTGCAATACCTAGCATGATGGGTCTTTAGCTTATGAGGCACATTCCCTAGCTCTATAACAATTGGAATATATAATTTAATTACACTGGTTTTGGTTGGTTTGTTTGTTTGTTTGTTTTTTAAAATGAAAAATACCCCAATCCCCAAAAATACTAACCAATGAAACTGACCTGGAAGGGGCTGAATTATTTGAAATTTTCCACAAATTTTCAGGGCTTACTTTTGAATCTGAGCTTGGGTCAAATGATTGTAGAACACCTCCATTCAAAACATCCAAAGATCCACACTCAGACAAAGTGAACTTGGTCACAAACAGAGTTTTACCTTCAGTAGTTGCCTTTGCCTGTGCTGGACTGCTCTTGGACAATAGAACTTTTCCATATATGCAGGATAACTGAAAGCATTAGGTAAAGCTGTATGAGGTAAACTTCCTGATTTTTCACTTACAATAACACCTTTTTGTTTTTATATTTTGATACTAAAGTTTGAATATTTTGCAGTTTCTATTGTGTAGCTTCCAAGATTACTATAGTTCATTTGCTTTTTACAGGTAAGGAATAATTTGTGGTAGTTCTGTGTTGATGGCTGGCATATATTGACATTTAATATTTAAATATGATCTAATATAAATATGATCTAATTATCTATATTCATACACCAATTCAATAGTATATGAATCAGAACTTTTTCCAGCATTGTGGTAAAAGAGTTTCAATGTCCTATTATCAGAACTGCCACCCACTAAAGGATGTGACTGGAACTTGAGTCATTAAAACCAGAAAGACAAGGTCTTGTATTTTTCTGTGTTGGCTAATCCATCTCTTCAAAATATACTTATATCAAGTGTACCCTGACAGTTAAAAAATAATAATGATAACAATAAGTGATTGAATATGATCTGAAGATAAACTCAATTAAGACCTGTGTGCTTTATTTTGTCTATCTTCAGTGTCTGGAGAAGAATGAATGACCTGCATACTTTCTGCCATGTGGCATAAGCCCATGACAGAAGTGTTAAGTAAAATTAGGGCTGCAACTTCCTCGTGTACACAGAGAAGAGAGATGCCTCAAAGAATAGCTCAGAATGAGCTCTTCTGTTAAAATTAGAACCTAAAATGTATTTGCATAACCAAGACAATATTAATAATTTTTGTATAACTATTGTTAGTCTCCTTTGCTTCTGAGATTTTCATGTTTAGTCATAAAATGCACAGACTATAATGACCTGAAACGTACATGTAAATTTTCAGGATATAGACATGTGTCAGATGAGCGTTCTTCAGGCTGGTAGTTTTGAGGACTAAAATGACTTCACTTGCTAAAAGGAAAGGAATTTCTTGCATGTCAGCAATTCAGCTGATCTATTACTAAGTGTCTCATTTTTTAAGCACACAACCAGCAAGGAAAAGGGCTGTCAGTGCAGAAAATAAGCTGTTACACTGTATCTGGTGACTAGTTTTGTTGTGTTGATGAAAAACAACGCTGTCTGGGGCCATTCATTAACTAGGCAAATGAGCTGTTCTGGTCCCCAAAATTTTCCGCTGTATCCTTATGTAATCTGAAGTAGATCCTTTTATCTTTAATATATACTCGTCACTGACTATCAACATTTTTCTGAATATCCACATCTAAATCTTGTGTTTCCCTGCAGCTCAATACCTATTGTTGCTCTTTCACTTGCATTTCTCCTGATGAAATTATCTTTTTAAAACATAAAATATGATTTATAAAAGGACCATAATGACTTATGTACTGTGTTGCAAAAATAAAATTTAATGTTCAAAATATAAGCAAGCATGAAATGAGGTAGTGCAGTCTGTATAAACCCAAAGGTTCTCCATTTATCAAACCAAGGAATCTCATAGGATCAGACCTTGTCTTAAGAGACAGTGCATCAGTGATATTTAATGTCTGGGTTACATTTTCAAGCATTTTGAGGGACAATGTTTGAAGTACGATCCATATTAGCATTGTTTCTATTTTCTTCAAAAAATGAATCTGATCTTATGAGTGATTGCATAGCTATGCAAATCCTAAATGCAACCCAGCACTAGGAATAAGTTTAATGTACCACCAAAATAAACAAGGCAGCTCAAACTTAGGTGTAAACACATATTGAGAGACATTGATAGAACAAGTTTTAAACAGTGTATATCCCCAAAACCAGCATTCACCTCTCATTTCAACTGTATATCATACTAGCTGCAAAGAGAGAGAATAACTTTCAGGCAATATTTTCCAGGTTCAATTAAATATCTTTGGACTTAGGTAACACTGAAATTGTACCTAATGAAGAATTCTACATACAGTTAGTCCACTTTCTTTTTTTTTGAATGGTAGTCATCTGGAAGCATATTCTTTTTATTATTTTAGTTATAACATTATTTTTTTCTTATAAGTACCAGGATATTTTTTTAAGCACCTGTGATATCTGTATTCAACATATACATTAATGATACATATATCAGGCAAGTTGAAGTACATAGTGAGTTAATCATGCCAGCTTTGACTTTTCAATGTCCATATGTACATGTGGATACTTATGTACATATTTAATAGTGGGAGAAAGCATATATGTAGGAGTTGTGATCCAAGTACAGAAATCTCCCAAGTCCTTTTTTTTTTACCCCCCCCCCAGATGTTGATTTGTCAGCATGTGTTTTCAAGTACAGATAAATTAATAAATGCAGCTTTGTACACATTCATGTGGAAGCCAGCAAAAAACTGAAAAGACACTTGCCTTCTTTATGCTCTTTAATAATCATAGAATCATAGAATGCTTTGGGTTGGAAGGGACCTTTAGAGGTCATCTAGCCCAACCCCCCTGCAGTGAGCAGGGAGAGCTTTAACTAGATCAGGGTGCTCAGAGCCCCATCCAACCTGACCTTGAATGTTGCCAGGGATGGGGCCTCTACCACCTCTCTGGGCAACCTGTTCCAGTGCTTCACCACCCTCATTGTAAAAAACTTCTTTCTAATGTCTATAATGCTTTTGCAGCTAGTTGTTGTTGTGTAGGTACTGAATGAAATACAATAAGAACAACAAGACAGAAAAAAAGGGAAGCAGAAGGGGGAAAAGGCAAAGGGGAAAAGATTTAATAGCAGAAATTCAGAAAATAGATGAAGTGTTAGTGAGGGAGGGAAATAGAGGAACGTAATTCCAGATGTCAGAAGCAGGAGATGGTACTTTCAAATTATGGCAACCAGATCATGTGAGAGAAAATGATGGAACTCAGAAATGCATGGAGGAAGAGCCCACTATAGGTCATTACTAAAGTTTCCACAATCACTGTCTCTCATTTTGGCACTTCTTTCTATGCAGTATCTGCATTACCGAGGAGAACACTCCCCCCCAGGTGCAGTATCTGAGACATCCAATTTGCAGAGCAGTTGTCTCCCATGAGTCTCTTTTTTCCCTGTTAAATTAGTAGTGGGATGTTTCACAGCTTTAAAGGTGCAAGCCTGTGATCTAGGCTTCCTGTATGATCTTGAGATATTCCTTAAGCTTAGGTCTAGGGAAAACCTTTTGTAAGCTTTGGAGCCTAATTGCAGAACTGGAAACTTTAAAACACCTGCTCAGAGATTGTGTAGCTGCATAATCATACAACATTTGCAGACTCTTCAGTTGTTCCTCAAGTAGAGGATATGCACACTAGTTCTTCCTGTGATTTACGACAACGAAGTGCTGGCAGTGCCTGGGTAGGATTTCAGGTTCTGAGGACTATGTGATGTTTCCTAAGTGCCCATTAGACTGCTACCTACTCACACGTTTAATTTGCTGTTGTGACTCCCGGAGTGAGATTTTAAACTCTGCTTACTTATGCAGTACTTATGCTGCTTAATATGCTGTACTTAACAAATAGCTATGATTCTACTGTAGTGATTAAGCATCTAGACATTTCTGTGGGTCTGGGTATTAGGCTCCCTGTGCCTCAATTCTGCCCTGTAAAATGAAGACCTTTTTTTTACTTTAGAAAGAAGTCCATTCCTGAAGTAAAACAGATGTATTCCTGAAAGTATATTCATTCCTTCCCTCCTTGAGCCATTCAGAAAATTACAGAAAAGGCTTTTCTGTTGGTTTTTGGATACTATGAAAGAATAAAAAAGTCAAGTAAGTCAGACTTTGCAGACAAATAATCTATGTAGTGTTATGGGATATCTTATTGTTAAATTATCGCCAACACACTACATAACTGCTAGTCTAAAAGTTTTAGCTGGTAGAATATTTTCACCATTTCCACTGGGATAAACTTCCACAAACTAATAGGAATGGTTAGAGATGCTCTGGGAGGTCAATAGGGAATACTTGCATTAACAGAGCAATCCTTCCAGTCAGGCTCTGAGACGCTAATTAGAGAGGCATGCCTGAATCGCTGCGGTACCCACTGCATTCATTCTATGTTTAAGCAGACCTCAATTTCCAGGCCTTGAATTGGCAGGCTTTGCCAAAGTAAATGAGCTGAATAAGATCAAGGACATATAGATATATATTTTAAATAATCTTGGCTCTCTCTTTCTCTCTCTCAGGTTTCAGGGCCCTACAGTATGATTTATTGTGGGAGAGAAGATTGGATAAATGAATAATAATGTCTGACAATGTTGTTCTCTTCATTGTAAATGGAATTTGTGGCACTAAAACTGGTGACACTAAGTATGGCAAAAATTAATAGTGGTGCTAATTACATTTCAATAAATTAACTTTATAGTCTTTCAAACAGCTTTTTACTAAGGCAGGTGAGCATCAGTCCCATTACTTGTTGGACAAGACCATTATAAATCAAAAAAGCAAAGTCCCACATAGAGAGAAAGCTGGGGAGATTTCTGTACAGTTCTTTTCTCAAAGCATATCACAACGCTAGATGAAGCTGTGTCAGGTAGTCTTCTGGATCAGTAACGAGCAGGAGAGCTAGTAATGAATTAGCCATAGATTCAGACTGTCCATGGATAATGAAAATTACCTGCTGTTTTTGAAACTGCCTAATGTACGTCAGAAATTTGCTGCTGGAACAAAGAAGGAATGATTTGAACATGTCAGGTTTTGATGTAAATTGTGCTTTGAAAATGACTTGGTCAAAAGAGACGTTGAAGGACAGCATCTGTAAAACATTTGGGACGTGTCTGGTGCAAGCATGGGCCATAATTTTTTAGTTGGCTGTATGTATTTCACACCACCTTCAGTGAATCTTGGTTAATGGGATGTTTCTCAGGGCTGAAGACAGCTGTCATTTATTTCACAAACTTTTGGGAAAGAAAAGGAGTGGAAGAAATCCAGACTGCAAATTCAAAGCCTGTGATTTGAGCGCAACCTATTAGCTGTAGTGTGACTTTATACAATTGGAGTGTGGCTTTATTTAATTCATAACTCACTTATGCCTCACTTATTCAGTCCAAAAGTTACAAAAAGGCTGAAGCTTGCAAATCACAGACACAATGGACTTTATGACACAAAAGACACTTAAGAGGTAGAAATTCACTGAAAATAGAAAAGCTGTAATCGCTATCAGTGACTCATAATTCAGCTCTGTAATCCTTATGTATGGGTAACAGCAGTAGGGGACAGTCAATGTGTCTCTGCAAGCATCTGGATGAAGCAGGCATGGTGTTCACAAGTGAGACTGTGTCCAGTGGGTGCATGTATATGTTTACTTCATTGTGATTCCACATCCCTTACTAGTTAGCTGGGAACCTCTAAGCTGCTAGATACAAAGTTGTATTCTTACCATTTCCCTGCTATTTCAAAATACCTTTCAACATATGTGTTCTTAGTGGATTGAGCTTTAAGATCCTTATGAAGAATGGGAAATTAAAGAACTTTTCACTTCCCCTTTATTGCATTATATGTATTTTGAGTTTAGCATATTTTCAATCACATTTATATCTGTTTCTTTTAAGTCCTTAGAATGATTTTTCCTCTCTCACTCATCAAAAGCTGTAGGCTGCTTCACGAGCTTCTCTCTCACACACATACTCAGGGCCAGCTGTGCCAATAGAAAAAGTGCATGCAGATATTTAGCAAAGTAGGGCAGACGTTTTTATGGCCACTGAAATATCAGTAAGATACAAGGGGATGAATATTTTCTAGTCTGTATAGAATACAGGCTTTCTAATTCTAACACCACAGCCAAGTGCTATCTTTTCTATTTTCAATGTACAGCCTATGAAAATTCTTTCCATACTGTTAAATGGATTTGCTGAAGCTGGAAGATTTGGTCAGAAAAGAGCATACTATAACTAAGTCTCTAATTGCATTCAATGGGAGGCTGCAGGAGGAGCAATAAGCACAATGAGCTCATCAACCCGACTGCTTTCCAGCTATGTATGCTCTTACAGTTACTGCACTTTTTTGTAAAATTCTGTAATGACTCCTTCTTCAGACTCTCAGCATAGATATTGTTTGGTAAATGCAACAGGCACTAAGGAGTGAATTTAGAAGGAATAAAGTTACCCTGCTTGTCGTCCCGGAATATTCTCCAGAGTGTACCCTGTGGTAGGCTTACGGATGTTGTAGACTTGATGAACTTGATAAGCTAAAATGCAGCTTGATTTTGCTTCTGTTAATAATCATCCATCAGTGATTTTAAGTTAAAAAAATTTTGTATTGGCTGGTGCAAGTGACAGGACAATACTGTAATTTAAGGGGACACTGGCTAATATAACTCCAATGTATAACCTGCATAAAAATAAAATTCAATGGAAACTAGACTTCATGACAATATTTCTAGAATTGTTTTTCTAAGTTTTCAAGGTGATTTTCATTTCACAAATTTCTCTTAGGTGTCCACAGCACTAATAGTGCATAATTATACTAAAACATACTGGGAATCAGATACTGAAAAAGACTACAAATACTAATATGAATAATAATTGATTTCCCCAAAGTAAATTAAACAAGCAGTATAAGTAAAAAGAATTGGATTATGTTTCTAAAAAAGAACAGTAATGGATATATACAATTACTGTTAACATTACCTTTACTTGATAAAATAACTTTATAACTAAAACTGAAGTAAGCTGGAGAGGTAGGATCCCAAACTCTCAGACAGAAGTGGACAAGTAGAAGGGGAAAGTTCCTGACTTTGCTGATCTGAATTGTTCATTCCTAACTCTATATTCCTTTTTTATTTAAATTCAAAACTTCCTTGCATAGTTCACTTTGATGTCTCATTTTTGATGTCTCATTTTTGATGACCTATTGACGGTGGATGAAATCCCTTTTTGTCTGTCAGCCTTTTTCATCCATTTGATCGGAGTAATTGTCAGCCTCAACAAGGTCAAGGGCCTGCTGCTGGGTAAAATCAGCATTTATATAGAATCCTTGGGAGGTCAACCATCTTCATCTCTCAGCAAAGGGGAAATAAGTCACAGAGTTTATTTATAGTCCTTTTCTCTTTTCTTTTGTTAAACGCTAAATGGGCCAGATTCTTAAAAGGATTTGGTAACAAAAAAGAAGAACAGATGTCAAACCCATAGCATTGTAAGAGTTTGCAGATCTGCTATGCTGTTTCAGATTATTATAAAGATAGGAATCACTCATAGAAAAAGATTAGACCAGCCGTTTGTGTTCAGTTCTGAGGTTTTGGTGGTTTTGACAGTTTTTAGTATCTGAGATCCTCTATTGGTGTATAAGGCATGATTAGCTAATCTAGACCTGGAAATAAGTTCTTGCTTTGGATTTAGCCTGGTATTAATATAGTCATTTTAGGGTTCTTAAGTGAAAAGTGCTGTATAACCATAAATTGTTTCATTTTAACTCAGAAGCACTTCTGGCTTATCTAACGCATCTTTTCACCTTTAGTGCATAGAGGCAAGAACAACTCTGCATCATCCTTGCTACATGACTATCTAGCCTCAGCCCTAAGTATCTTCAATAGCCTTGTATTAACAGAGACAAAACTAAAACTGAAAGGCTGTGCAAAGCTGGCAGCAAAGTGCTGAGTGATGCATTCTTGGGAAGGTTCCACAAACTCTGAGCAAATTGCTAATTGGGCAGACATTTAATTTTCTTGGCATACCTCCTGTGATCTGCAGCATTGAACAACTTCTGTGTATTTATGGAACAATTTATCATATTCCTTCTAAAGTAGGATACACTTTGCAGAAGGAGAAGAAATTCTTCTCTCAGAGAATGATTGTTATTTCACTATACAGAGACACACCAATGAAACTTGTATCAGTTTGTGTTACTTTCTGGCAGGCTTGGACTTTTCCAGACAGACAGCAGAATAAGCAGAGACAGGGTATACAATTGAATATTATGTTTCTTAAGTTCTGAACACAAAAAAAACCCAGACTTTGAGAGAAGGGATTGTATATTTAAGAGGGTAAATACAGTATCAATATTTTATTTCCACTTAATATTGTCTTATTAGCTTTGCATGTGTGTCCATGTGTTTGCAGACAGGTGGATTGTGTGATTTATCTTTTTATTACAGCCTTGCACCAAAAGATCACGTGGTGTCAAGTAGTCAAGTCTTTTCTGATCTTCCTTGTTTCCCCAAGATAAATCTCCCCCTCTTACAGGGGCTGATAACCTAACATCTTTTCCCTCTTAAGAATGCCTTTGCCCATATTAAGATATATGTTGTTAAATTTTGACTATTTAAACAATGTTTTCAGAAATGCAAGGTTATCTAAAAGTCTTGAACACATTTTTTTTTGTTTTCATTTTAAAGTCATGCCTACTATGTTGATTAGAAAAAAATCACTTTAAAGCATGGTTTTTCAAGTGCAGACATAGCATTGAGGTGCACATAATTTACCTCAATGCAGCTACCTTTTGACTTTTTTAGGTCACATTTATGATACATTGTATCACTCAAGATAGATCATATTTACAGTATGTTTTATCAGTCATGTCTTCATGTAAGACACTAAAGCATTAACTGTCGTGTTAAAAACTTACCAGCAAGGGTCATTTATTACATTATAAAATGTTTGCTGGTTAAGCTAATGCAGTCTTCTTAAGGTTTCATTTTAACTCATTACCCACATTAAAAAGCAAATTTGATCATGAATTTTGTGTGTAAAGTATGGCTGTACAGCTACAACTATGAAGAAGGAGTTTAGCTTATACTAGCTGGCAAGGGAAACGTTACAGTCATGACAGATTCTGGAGCAGCAGCAGCAGTGGCAGCTGTAACACAAAATATCAAACTGAAAATAGTTTTGAAGCACCCATTGGTGACTTCTCAGATGTTGTTATTTATTTATTTATTTATTTGGCAGCATGTCTGCCCAGTAAATTTAATTTACTACCTCTCTCATTTTCACACCTCTCTAATGATATCTGCCTGCTATTGATAATTAATCCAGATAATGACACTCCTGGATATGATGCCACATCTCTGGACACTGAAGTGTGTCCAACATGCCATTAAAATTCCATTAAAGCTTTATACACCAGTCCCAAATTAAAAATAAACATTGATGGTACATTTGAGAGAATACTGATTGCACTGACCTTGCAATGCACCTTCCAAAAACTGTAGCAGAAAGGACTTTCATGTGGCAAACTGAGATGATATTTTATTTATTTATGTTCCAGGGCAAATAGTTCTATTTTAGCTGTTGGACCATAAATCTGCAATTTTTAATCTGCTGCCCAGCAGAAGTATAACATACTCTTGTACAGCATAGGGGATGTCTTTTTCCTGTGGAACTTGTTACATACTCCTTTTTATGAATGCAGAAAACTAGTCCCTCCTTACTGATCAGATTTCAATTTTCATAACTGCAGTTTACTTACGTATGTCTCACTCTAAATTCAGCTCACTTATTTATTCCCATAACCTACTATCACAATCTTCTCTGCTTTCTCTTTCGCCATTTCATTTTTAACTTTTCAAAATCTTTCTCTTCTTTCAGCCTTGCTCTTCCAGACAGTTGCTTTGAAGATGCGCCTGGTTTCTTATGCTCCATTATTATAGACAAGCTCATCCTTTGATTAGGACTGACTCCTGTCCTTTTTTCCATCTTTTCCTGTCTCACTCCCTCCAGTTCTTTCCATTCTTTAATGCTTTCTGGAATCATGTCACCATCTAATCATCTGACAATCTAATTTCTGATCTTTAGTATTTTTTATCTCTTAGAAGCTGCAAAGAAAAGTGTTTTACCTCAGGAGTTCTAAGGGAACATCCTGAGTTAGAGAAACCCTTAACTCAGTGCAATTGTACATTCCTAAATAGCAGGTGTCATGTAGATGATTATTTTTAAATTTGCTCAGAAAGTTTGAGTGAAGCAACCTGAATTGCAACTGAAAGGCTATTTATTGGTGCTGTGAAACTTGGCAGACATTTTGTTTTAGTGGGAGAAACAGCACTGAATATCAAAGAATTATTCAGGAGGACAATTATGTGCAAACACATAATACAGTGATAAGCTTCCAGTGATATAAAAGAATTCCCTAAGAGAAATATTTGAATAGTCATGATTATACATTAGACTTTCTTGCTTTTTAGGTTCCTTTGTTAAATACATTTGTGAGTAAAAGTAAGTCATTAACTAAAAAAAAAAAAAAAAAAATCCTTAGTTTTTTTCCATGTTTTCCTAAGCAATAGAAGTACAGTTGTTCACATGGACACTGATATGATTCACTTCACATATAGTGAGTCATGGTTTGGTTTTAGTTCAGATTAGTTCAATGTGCAAAGCATATCTTTAATTCATGTAACATTTTTAGTTGGATGACAGCTACCTCAGTTGTATATGTGAAATGAAATAGGAGGAGGGAGGGGATATTGGTCAGATTTTATTGGAATGATTTTTTAGTTTGTAGGTGGAATAACAGCAGCCTGCTAAACAACACCACCCAGACCATGACTTGATGTGACACTGTGATCAAGATACACCTCTGTCATGAAACTCCCCTCTTGCTTCTTTCTTACTATAAAATTTATGACTATATAATTTCTTTCAGCTCAGCAAACAAGGACATTTAGCCAAAGCTCTTCCCCTTCTTTCACTTAATGCACTTGTTTCTAATGTATACGGCTCTGGACTGAGGTTTGGAAGGCTCTAGGGCTGTGAAATTAGAAGATGGTAGGGAAACTGGAGAGAGAAAACATTAACTAGTAATTTTTGTCTTTTTGCCTGGATATATAATCAGAATGAAAATGTAGCCTGATAATTTTATATATTATGTGGTTTACAATAATTTTTTTTCCCCCCGAGCAAAATAGAGGAAAATTTGAATATTACTGACAGGTAGAAAACAATTCTGATTTTGAGTAGGGAATTAACTTTGTCCTAGGAAAGGAGAGGAACTATATGGCTGTAATAGTACTACAGACAAATATGTTCCTAGCTCTCTGCCTGTGTCATAGTCACAACATCTGTGTAGTTATCAGGTGAGTACACAGAGTAATGTTTAAGCAACTTCTGAGGGGGCAGGTCCCTACTGTACAAATATACTTGTTGGTTTAAGAAAGGGCACATGTATAAGTCAGTTCTGAATACCTGACCCATGGCTTTCATTTATTTAGTTGCTATAAAATAATGCCACACTTATAAAAGTTTACAATAATGACTCATGCTTCATGTATGACATACAAAGTGTTTGGTATCCCTTAAATAGGACAGGAGTCTGTGCAAAGGGATCTTACACTGATCAGTGCTGAAAGTAAATGGTAATTAAAATTATCAGATCAAATACAAATCCATATTGGAATGACAGAATAATTAGAATGCACTACATAAAGATAAGATATTATAATTATTGTATAGTGGCATTAATGGAAAGATTTTGAAGCACTCACAAATAATAATAAATTAGTCTAATTAATAGTCCTTGTAGATGACATATGGAATATTATACCCATTTTATGAAGAAAAAACCTGAATAAGTCAGAAATACATACTAGATTTCCTGAGTTTTAATTCCATGAGTTCATCTGTCTTCACAAAAATATAGGGGTGAAGTGCTAAAATTTCCAAGTACATTCTACACATTTTTTTTTTCTTTACTTAAATACCCCCAAAAAAAGACTCAAGAAAAGAGAAAATTTCTCAATAAATTCTTCTGATATACCCTCTTTATAATTCATACTTACTCTCAGAATCTGTTAGGCCAGTTTAGAATGCCAGAAAATACTTTTTAATGCTTCACTGATCTCCAGCTGTTCAAATTACATCAATATAAGTATCTAAGTGAAATTCGTTGAATAACTAATAAAGAAAATTAAATTTCATAATGTCCAAAATACTTGCTTAAAAACATTGCTGTATTTTCTGACATGGAGAAGATTTCTCATTCAATTACACTGAAAAATTTTGCAATTTTGCAATATTGCAATATTTTTAAAAATAATGTTGAACTGTGCAAATATCTAAATTATTAATTATCATATGGGATAAATAGCAAGTCACAATCAATTGCTTATCATATGGAAATTGTGAACTTATATGTTATTCTTTTCTTTCCTCTTTCATTGTTTGCTTTTTGTTGGTGGGGGGAGGTGTTTGTGAAAATAAAACATTTTCAGATGCCAAGATAATACTGGAGAGGAAAGCATTTTTTAAGTAGAACTCTTTATCTTAGTTTAGCTGAGGATGTAAGAGAATTAAACTCATACAGGTACGGTTCTGTACCATATATTAGTACCATGGAACATTATTTCTTCCTTAAATACTACAGAAAACCTTGAATCTCTTTCTGGCTTGTAGTCAAAGAATGCCAGTCCCTAGCTAAGGCACTACGTTTCTACTCTTTCTAAATCTGGAGATTCTGGGATTCAAATCCAAGGCTCCTCTTACTTTTCAATGGAAGTAATAATTCATGACAAGAATTTTTTGGCTTGATTTTTACAGATAACTTTAACGAAGTAAGAATTACCTTGCCTAGGTAGGTCCCTCCAAGATTAAGCTGTACCTGTATACATTTGGAGTCTAGGTTTTGGATGTTATCTCCTTAGACCCTCTTAATTTTCATTTAGAAAATCAAGTACTAAGTGTTATTTTGAAAAAAGTCCCTAAGAATATTGTAGAAAAAAAGTGGACTTAGTTCTATCATGAACAGCTCTAGGGCTTGTAATAACTGTGGTAAGAAAAACTGATTCTTCATGCTTTTCATTCTTTTTGTGGGATATGACTTTATGGTGAGTGGCATGTGATGCAGAGAGATATTTATAAATTTTTTGTTTCCAGATCTGTGTTAGATGCACAAAACCTGGTCAAGGAATGGTGGCTAAGGGGTAAAATCCCAGATCTGGTACCCAGATATATCTGAAGGTCTTCTAACTATATAGCTGAGTAGACATCTGACAATTGAGACCTGATTGGGAGATTAATTCAAGAGGCAGATGCCTTGGTAGGGCAAGTAGGGGAACATTAATGAACTTAATTGGTGCATTAAGATTGAGTTCCCCACATGAGATGGGAATATAACTGGCAGTGAAGAGAAAACAGTGGCGTGACATGGCGTGGCGTGACATGGCGTGGCGTGGCATGGCGTGGCGTGGTGTGGCGTGGCGTGGCGTGGCGTGGCGTGGCATGGAGAAGTATTTGTTCTTTTTTGTTTAAAGTAGTGCAGGCTAATGCTTGTGTTTCAGCTGAACAAGCTTCTCATTTCTAGCTGGGCTATACATAAGACAAATTCTAGATCTTCCCATATCTAGAGCTTGATGAAACAATCACTATTGTAATATGGAATAATGAAGAGTGAAAAAGATGTGGGCTGGGGCTGCAAATCTTAAAAACTCCCTGAGTTTCAGCAATGATTTGGAGGTTTCAGATCATAGTAAGGTATGTGAAAGAAAGCCCAGCAGATACTAAATCTGTCTTCTAAAAAAACCCCACAGTCCTCACTTTGGCCAATATTTCAGTGTCTCAGTAACTACTCCTTGACTTATGTACAGTGATTCTTTAATTTAAATGATAGTATTTGATGTTTGACTGTACAGAGGTTTTTGTGGTGGAAACTTGAGGTTGGGGTGGTGGGGGGCAAGTTTTGGAGCTAAGGAAAATGTCAAAGCCACCAGACCATGATACTAATAGGCAAGAAAAAGCAAAACTTTTCTATGTCCAGCTTTACAGGTAAGTAACTTGATCTTTGGCTCTTGAGGTTGACCAAAAAATACATATAAATTTTTGGTTGCAGTGTTAAAGAAGATTTAGAGAACAAATGGGAAAAAATTGCAGGTAAATTTTTTAATATTGAGATTATACTTCTGCGAAGAAGAAAGCAAACAATGGAGCATATAAGTGACAATGCTTCTTCAAGTATGAAATGACAATATTGAAGGAAGATGTAAAAAGACTAATTTATCTTGTCACTGGGAACAATTTCAAGGGAATATCTCAGCTTTGCATACAGCTGTGAATCACAGCAGAATGAGAACTTGGAAATAATTTGCTAAACTGATATTTCCTCAAAACTCCGTGTTTTAGTTGAAGGGGAAGAAATCTTATTTCAAGCCTATGAAGCGAGTAATACATCTACAATAAACTATGGGCAGTATATAAATATGCATATACACATATCCCTATTTCTTACAGAGCTGACTCAGAAGAAATCAGCTTTGTGTCACAGACTTTACAATTTTACAAATTGATTGGCTCAGATAGAGGGACCAGTGATTATGGACTAGGGAGCTAGGTTAATGCTATGAAACTTGGGAAAGTGTTTGCCATGATATAGTAAAAATAACTGTTATTTGCTTTAATGTTTTATCATGTAGTTTTCTCACTTCCTCAAGGAGAAAACAGCTGTGTTGTGTCTAATCGTCTTGCATTAATTATAAATAAATAAATAATTGTGAACCTGAGCATCCAGCTACAGGGGATAAATCTTTTAAAAGCTGCATTCTTCCTTATCTAGCTGGAGTTTTCTATGGTGCATCCTAGGGTCCTGGCACCATAGTTATTCAGCCGAGGTACACAATAAAACAAGCTTTTGCCTCTCTAAGGTGTACGCTCTAGTTTCCATACTTGGAAAGCAAGGCCAAGACATTTCAGTATCAGGTCTCGTCCTGCTAGGTGCACACCAGACAAGGAAAATGATCTTTGATTCAATAAAGGTGGCTTGGCTGAAGTCAGCTCTTTGCTCTCCATAGTGCAGATTACTCCACTCAACACACTACCCATGCCATAACTCTGGGCAGAGTGATGGTAAAACAAGTCATCTAATTCTACATATAACTTTGAATTTAGAGGCAAATTGGATGAATTGAATCCTTATAGCAAGTCTTACTTCACTTTCACAGTGTGGAGGCATTTGTATAACAAACTGTCTTCTAACTAAAAAAAAATAATAAATTTGCTGATCTTTCCACAAACACAAATTAAAGTGACAAATAGACTGCCACCCTGCATTACTGTAGAAGGGCAGGAACAGATCAGATAAGATCAGCAAAAAAACCTCATAAATGGAGTTGAAAGGAACTAAATTAGCTGTACTTCTTATATTTTTATAAAATATTTCTCCTCCTGTGCAGGTCTAATGATGAATGGAATCTGACGTCTCCCTCCAAAATGTTGGAGGGTAATTGGAAAAAGGACAAAAAAAACCCCAAACTCATAACCTTCCATAAATGAATCCATACAAATAAAAAAAAGTCTATAACAATTTATTTCCGATTTTCCTACTGTACTATTTGTGCCAGTTGATGCATATACAAAACATGCATGAAACTTGTAGATAAGGCATTTAATATTCTGTTCTAAATGGTAAAGACATGCTCCAATTTAAAGTGGATCCTAATAACATTACTTCCATAATTCACCTTTGAACCTCCCATATTCTTCTGATGAACTACTGAACCTGTATGAATTTTTGTAAACAATGTAATAAGACAGCAAAAAATGCTCATATCTAATTAATAGTTCTAAGTGCAGCATAGGGATGGGTAAAATTAATATTTAGAAATAAAATCATTACTCATCTTTCATATTTCATAGACTCATTTGTCATGGGCTAGGGATTACTGCAAAATATTTCCATAAACATCTGCTTAGATGCTTAAAAGATGTCTTGGGTTTTTTTACATTTGTTTCTATTACCTTACTAGGCAGTTAACTGGTAGGGAATGTTTACAGAAACAACATAAGAAGTGAATATTGAAGAAAAGGAACACTGAACTTCTAGAAATTGTAACTGCATCTACATACTAATCAAAACTATCCAGTGGTGAAAGATTTGCTGTCCAAGAACTACATGGAGATTAATTTCAAATAAACACCTTGTGAAAAAATCAGAAGTTGCTATTATATACTTAAGAAAATCAAATTCTTAGGGACACATTTCAAACGGTAGGAAGCAATCTGTCGTATAAATAGGTTGCTGTGAAATATGCAAATGGAGCCTGAGATCACTTTTGTGCTGGGGATGATACAAATCTGAGCACTTTCCTTTTTGCCAGGGTCCGAGTTTTCATAACAATTCAGTGAAGATTCAAAGATACAAACAAGCCTAATTCAGAAGGGTAAAAAAAAGCACAAAACAATATGCGGCTGGTGCCTTGAAGTCCAACAGGATCTTTAACTTTATCCTTTGCCCTTGCTTCCGGTAGAAGGAATTGCTGCATCTAAAGCCTTTGCTTACCCCTACTGCTATACTCAGTTATTCATGTTCCCAACCAAAGAATTTGTTCATCTGCCAGTTTTTATAGTTTCAGCTTTAGCAAACGTGTACCCCAGGCAAACAGGTTTAAAAGTAAAAACAAAATGATTCTTGTTTGAAGTGATATCTACAATGTTACATGTAAGACTTTTTATATACAAGAACAGAGACTTAAAATAGGGGGAGATGGTTTTAGGCAAGACATGAAACAGTAGAGTATCTGTGACGTTTACATACAGTTACATATTTCAGGTGGAGGAAAAAGGTGCCTGTGAGAAGAAAATAAAACCAAGTATTAGTCATTTGAAGCATAAGCTTCTCCATCTGGAGAGAAAAAACAGTTATAAAAAAGAGCAGCAACAACAAAGAGAAAATGACACTTAGAGATTAATTCGGTGGGATAAAGGACTGTCAGCAGAAGGGGGCCAGGGGGTGAAAGAAAAGGAAAAGAAGATAATGGTACTTCAGATAGACTCTTGGAAAACATTCGAGAAAAAGGCATAGAGATATGACTCTGAAACGTCCTCTGAACATCATCTAGCTGTTGGATGCAGAGACAAGAGTACAGCATGTCAATCTATGTCTGGCTTAGCTACAAAGCCAGAACAAGGCCTATACTGGCTGAGTGACCTACCAGGATGACTAAGAGGTCTGCCTCTCTTGGTGTGCTGCTGGACAAATAAGATAACAGTCCACTATTGACCTGAGTCAGTGCCTGCATAGCTATGAAAATGGTGCTCTCATAGTATCCCACAGCCTGAGCCCACAGACTTCCCAGACATTCTGTGGAAGAGGTACTGTTTTGTGCCCATCCCTGCATCTTTAACTTGCCCTGTGTGAAGAAGGCGGGAGCAGCCATATCGTTCTGTCATGCTGGATTATGTGTGTTTGGATTCTCTCACACAGATTATTCCAAACCCTGAGCGGGCTGTCCATGAACTGCAGAGGGGTGCACAATGTGGACCATCTGAGGGAGACGTCAGGCAGGAATGGGAGGAAGGAAAAAAGAAACCTATCATTGGGTGCAGGGTTAGGCTTAAGCTGTTGGGGCTGAGCCTTTGGGGTCAGGAAGAGCATGCAAATGACTTGTTGAAAATAAGGCTGGGGAAGCATTGGAACCGGCAATTACCCAAGGAGACATTGTGTAATATGAATGAAGTTTGAATCTTTGAGCTATGCTTTACCAGGGTAGAGGATGGCTGGGTTGGGATTTTTTTTGAAACTGCCAAGAGCAGTGACATTTTTTAAAATGGTGTCATGTCCGGGAAGCTACAGTAGTGAAGAGTTCCATTTCCTAAGGCTAGTGTAATCAGTCTCAAATTTCCTCATTTCCTTTTGACACAGTGAGTGGGCCTTGCAGTGACAAATTGCTGGGCCACCTTTTGAGGAGTGGCCAAGGATAACCAGTCACTCGCAACACCTAGTTCCTGCCCTTGATGCCATCTGCCTGCAATGGCTTCATGGTCAAACCTCCTTAGGACCACATTGTCCCTGATGTGTGTCAGCCATGAGTTTGGAGTTCTTTCTGTGAACTAGTACTCTATTTGCCTCTGAATAACTGGAAGCCTCCAAACCTCTTGTTTATATAGCATGGCACTAAAGGGGCATCCCGGGACGTGACATGCAGGGGCGCATGTGCAGAGCTGGAACTGTGAATTTTCCTCATTGGTGGCTTTTGCCTGAGCATCTGTGCACAGAGCAACTGTTTACACGTTAATATACATGGTGGATTGTTAGGACTAACACTCTACTAAGCTGAGCATCATTCTGCTCATCAACCTCCAATCCAAACACCTGTTCTGTCCCTGCCACACAGGCAGCTGTCCTTCAGGCAAAGAATGCTGGTGTCCACTGCTCCTGGAATGGGCTGGTCCTTGACCTTTCTCACTTGCTGTCTTCTGATTCTCTTCTTTCTTTCCTAGGCTTTATATCTTTTTATGTCAATATTTCTTTCTTAAGTTCCTAACTCTATTTCTCTAATCTTTGAGAAGTCATGGAGATCAGGGGATATGCCTGATGACTGGAAGAAGACAGATGCCATACCAAATTAAAAGAAGGGCCCAAAAGAGGATCCAGGAAACTACAGGCCCATTAGTCTCCCCATCACTGGAGGTTTCCAAGATGCGATTGTACAGGGTGCTAGATAACCTTATCTGGGCTCCCTTTACCATAAAAGCTTGGACCAGATGATCTTTGGAGGTCTGCTAAAAGCAGAGATTGAGACTAGTGGTTCCTCTGAAGGGGCTCTGTTGCAGGGGAGGACACCTTATCGCTCTCTACAACTACCTGAAAGGAGGTTGTAGTGAGGTGGGTGTTTGTCTCTTCTCCCATGTAGTTAGCGATAGGATGAGAGGAAATGGGCTCAAGCTGTGCCAGGGGAGGTTTAGGTTGGAAATTAGGAAAAATTTCTTCTCAGAAAGGGTGGTCAAGCATTGGAACAGGCTACCCAGAGAGGTGGTGGAATCACCATCCCTGGAAGTGTTCAAAAAACAGGTAGATGTGGCACTTGGGGACATGGTTTAGTCTAGT
Organism: Pelecanus crispus; assembly: GCF_030463565.1. Lineage (NCBI taxonomy): Eukaryota > Metazoa > Chordata > Aves > Pelecaniformes > Pelecanidae > Pelecanus > Pelecanus crispus. The sequence continues at coordinate 51,690,367 of NC_134648.1, forward strand.
CTACCCTTGATTGGTTTAGTGTGGATTTGGTAGTGTAGGTTAATGGTTGGACTGGATGATCTTAAAGGTCTTTTCCAACCTAAACGATTCTATGATTCTATGATTCTAATCCAGGCCCTTACCTCTCTCACCTCTCAGGGAGGTGGTGTGCTCTGCAGCACTGTGCTGCTCACACTGTTACACTCTTTTGCAGGGACAAGCTCTCTGGGCAGGGCTGAGCCTTTTTGGCTGTCCCTAGTGCAAGGACCAGGAGACACTTCTTCCCAAGATGATGCATGTGGGGTGACTTGTACCTGACATGTAGGTTCTTTTTTCTCTTCCACCATGCCTAAAGGAGAGGGGAACATCCCAAGAGCTGTGTCAGGCTGGCCCACAGTCCCTGCAGCCTGGCTGCCCCTTGAGCTCCTATTGCCAGGGCCCTGAGGGTGCCACCAGGTCTGATTGACCCTGACCAGCCCTGGGGCCTCCTGGTGTAGCGGCCATAAGGGGGGCCTGGTGAGAAGGGAAAAATTCGGAACGGAAGAAACGGTCTGCTGAGAAATACTGAGAGAGAGAGAGAAAGAGAGGCCAGCCAGCCTTTTTTATGCAAAAAAATTAGAGAAAACCCTGGTAAATTGAACAGCAATTGGTGTCTGACATATGTGTAGGCTAAGGAAACTTCTTTAACATTTTGTTTGCTTATGGTCATTCTGTTAAATAACTAATATCCCAGGCATTGAAAGCCTAAGTATCAACTAATCTCAGTGGACAGTGTTAACTCTTTTGTCAGGTGAAAGCTTCATTAAACAACAGTAGTTTTAACTGTAGAGTCCTTTGCAGGTAAAAAAACCCATAACATCAGCAAAAATATCAGAATTTCATAGCACTTGGAAGAATGAAGTATTTTTTGTGTGGTGTTTTGTTTACTTTGGGAGGGGGTTTGTTTGAGGTTTTGTTGTTGTTGTTGTTATTTTCTTTTTTTTTTTTTTTAATGTAGTCCCTCATGGGGCATGAGAGCTTAAGAAATAAGGAGGAATGGACTAAGTATGAAAACTGAGTATGAATTTACACAGTCTGTCTTTATTGTCGAAAGTAGCTCAAAGATCATTTTAGAAAAACAAATCTGTATATGGTCTGGCATTGTGGTGATTACACTAAATGAAATAAAACAGCTTAATGAGTTTAGGGTAGCTCATTTTAACTGCAGACTTTAGATTCTTCTTATACCTCAGAGCAGGAATAGTGATCAAGAAACTAATATTGGACAATAACTTTTTTTGAGAATATGCTAGGGGATATTTGTTATCTTGCTGCAAACTGTAAATAACAGAGAAGGGTTTTTGGTCTTAAAATAGCTGTCAGAAAATTCACAGGGTTATAGTAGTGTTTTAGGACATTGGTTTGAATGAGATTCCTTACCTAAGCAGATATATGCAGTGCCAAATGCTCAGTTCTCAGGATTGTAAGTTTTGGAAAGGGAGACAGGCACATGACTTCCACTTTATAAATTTTTGTGCCTTTTTTCACCAAGTATATTAAAAATTGTTACAGATATATGGGCATCTCTTTACAGATAGTCAAATCATAATAAACCTCCAGGGTCTGGGGAAGTTTCAGGCATAGTTTATGTCCACAAGGGACATGAGAGATCTGAAAAACCTAAAAGATGCACTAATTCTTTATAAAGTAAATTGAATTTATAAAGTTTTCCTTACATAAGGCAAGCACTTATGAATGATGGCAGCCTGTCATTTTTGTATTTTCTATCTGTGTACATTTGCAGACGAGCATGATAAGACACTTTGGGTACTGGACCAGGTGGAGAATGAAAAACCTGGCATAGTCTTATCCATACCACCTGTTGGAGTGATCCCTTGAGGTGCCTGGTAGCCAAGCTAGGCTGTCAGGGGGTACATATTTGTTCTGCTTTGAGGGAATCCAGCAGTGATTTATTTTTCACAGAGTATTGCAACAGGAAACAACACAAATGCACAGTACAGACTTGAAGACTTTGGTGAAAAATGTATCTTTATACTGGCAGGCAAAAAGAGAATTATTACCTATAGGCTGGGCTACACTGCTGGGCTCTCCTCAGGCCCCAGTTTGAGTGTGGGACACTACACTGTTGGTCAGGAGAGAATCATGAGCAAAACCAGGAAGAATTAGAAGTTTAGAAAACATGTCCTACACAGAAAATTGGAGGATCTGGACTAGTTTGACCTAAAAATAGAAGATTTAGAGGGAGATAGAAAAATATATGGATTAAGGATGCAAACCAGAAATAAATCAGAGGCTCTTTATAATTGCAATGGATGAGAAAATAGATTTCAGATAATAAGCTTGAAGTTCAGAGAGGGATTGTATAAGTTTTGAAACACTGGAACATATTGTCTGTAGAGGACATGGAACCTCCCTTGGAGACTTTGATAAGGAGCTTGGACAAATGTCTTTAAGAAACAACTGAGGTACAGCTGCTCTTGACTTTTTAATAGAAATATCACAAAATTTTCTGGGTTAAAAAAAATGCAATCAAACACCTCAAAACCTACTAGAAACCCACACAAGTGGTTTTTACTTACTGGGAATGCAAATCAGCCCAAACTTTGCAATGGTTTCCTTCAAAGTTAGGGAGAATTTACATAGTATGTTGTATTCAAATTGACACCAATAACTTCATTATCACTTATTCTGGGTTTCAAATGTACTGCTGTCTTAGAATTGACAGTGTAATATCTGTCACTAGAGCAAGCTGATGCTACCTGATGCTACCCTTTTATCCAGTGTCAAGCTTATTTACCCCTATTCTTGGTAATTAGTTTCCCCAGTTTGTTTTTGTTGGGAGCTTTACCGTACAGTAATTGGACTAATAGCTTAGTATCATCCTTCCTTCCTTCATCTTTCATGTTGGAGTCCATTGAATGACTGCTCAAAAAAAACCCAACCAAACAAAACAACCCAAAAAACCCAGCCCAAAAAACCACTAAAGCCCAAAAAAACAGCTTAAAAATTTCACCCTGTCAAACCCCAGACAGGAAAGAATGGTTTAGAATCTTTTCTGCTGATGAAAGTGAAGGGAACCACACCTTCTGACTATGACCTCCTATACTCTTCTCAGTCTTTTTGTATTTAAAGATGAGTTTCTCTGTCCCTTACAGGCAAGTGGGAATTAATTAATGTTAATGACCCAGATAAGTACATTTCAACATAATAAGAAGCCAGTTTGACTAGGTTTATTTCTGAGGATGAAATTTTGCTACAATAGAAACTCCTCTGGATGAGAAAAAAGTGGTAATTCAAGAAAAAAAGGAAGAAGAAAAAATTGGTAACATTCTTACCAGTGATCTTTTAAAAAAATAGCTTAGTGTTTGTTCCTATTAGTGTATACAATCTTTTCTCCTCTGCAGTTTGTGAAGATTATTTGAAATGAAAAGCCTTTTTCTCAAATTCCTTACCTTCCACTTGACTTGTGCATTGCCTGTAAATTTAATCAGAGGACTATCTATTCAATCATTCAGTCATTAAAGACAAAATTAGGTTGCACCAAGCTCAGAACAGACATGTCCAGGGCTCTATTTGATACCTCTTCTAGTTTGATGTTGCTTAACAGCTGGTAGCTACCATGCGACTGTGGGATCTAACTAATACCTTCTTTTAGCCAGTTTTCTCAGCCTACTTTTGCAAATGCTATGTGAAGCAATAGCAGAGGGTTACTGAAACCCAAATGTATACCAACTATTGTTTCCTCTGTGTTTGCAATAGGATAATAGGCTAGGTGAGGAATTTTGATTGGTTTGCCATCATGTATTCCTGACAAATTCACACCAACCATAATTAATCTCCTACCATTTTTCAGTTTACTAGAAATAATCTGATTAATTTGTTCCAGTATTCTGAGAATCCAACTGGTCTATACTACTTAAGCTCCTGATTTCCAAACTTTTTTAAAAATGGAGATACTACGGCCAGGAACTGAATTTCTATTTGTCACTACCTTCAGTTACATTAACAGTTTCATTGCTGTTGATACTTTTCAGTGAAGGCTGAAGCTAAAAAGGCATTAGACACCTGGGGTTTGTATTGTCATTCACAAAACAACCTTCTGAAGAAATTTCTTCTCAGTGGAGAAAAGCCCTTTCCTCTCTGTTGGGTGAAGGAAATATTTAGGTTTAATTTTAGTACTAATGTGCTCATAAAATGCATTCATATATATTTTTATGCCATTTGGAAGTTGTTTTAGAAATTATCTAGAGGAAAAGCTAGGGTAAAGAAATACCTATAGGTGTTTATTATTTTGTCGGGTTCTGTTTATTTCTTGTGCTTTCTCAGGTAGGAAGTCTTCAGGTTTATCTACAACATCTCAGTCTGTCAGCTTCATCTGTACTCCTGTAGAGGTGAATGGTAATCCTGAGGTAATTTTTAACTTTCTGGGGAACGTGAGGAAGTTGGCTTCTTAAGGCAACTGGACCAGAGTTTTATCCCTATGATATAATCTTTGAAATATTCTCTGCTGTGCTTAAGTATGAAAAAAACTGAGGGAGAGGGGAAAAAAAAAAAAAAAGGAGAAAAAAAAAAAGAGAAAAGGAAACTGCTGATCTCTTTTAGGGTCAAGCAAATAATACAACATTCCACTCTAAAATTTTGACCTGAGAGGGGCATGCTGTCAGGACTGTGTGATACCTCTATATACTAATAAGTGTGTAATTGTCAGGTTCTTAGAATGACAGAAATAGAATGAAAGAAGATCTCAAACTCAATTAAATCCTTTTCTGCATGACCCACGCTCTCTTCTGTTTTGCCATTATCCTTGCAAGATTGGAATAATTAGATGTCACTGACAGTGTGTAGGAGTTTGACAGATGAAATAGCTTACTTGAGAAGGTGAGTTTGTCCAAGACTAAGAGTAAAATTGGGATTGGAGCCTTACACAGAAGAAAAAGTATACATAGTATTCAAAGGCTATGTGGCAATTTCCTGTCTTCCTTGCTCTAGTGCAAATCATAAGCAACTTCACAGACATGGAGTGACTGATATTTGTTTGTTTTCAGGGTTTTTTTAATGTCTTCCTTATATACACAGAGTCTGATGTGTAAACACCTAGGATTAGATCAGGATCAGATTCTCAGCTAGTGCAACTTCATATGCTTATCCTGATATTTGTGAGGATGTAACTCTCACTGTAAACACAGAAAGCAGACCTTGTTTGGGAGTATTAATTAATTTATAGCTAGCCTTTCTCCTTAATATCTGAGAATCAGATACCAGTGCTTAGAAGATATAAGCAAAATCTAATGACTGTACCACATATCTTTTTTTATTGTATGACCTGCCATGCACTGTATCTACATTTCTCACCTTTTTTATCTTTTCATTAGCTTTTGTCAAGCATGATCTCACCAGGAACTTATTTTGCAACATGAATTCAACTGAGCATTTCGGGAATCTTTGATGCATTCCAAGATGGGTATTTATTCAACAGGATAAAAAGGAAATCCTAGCCTAAGGTCAATCTCATACCAAGCCCTTTTCATTTTGGTTAACAAAGCTATAATCAGTCACTGCAGTAAAGCTTTCAGTTTACATTTTCCTTCTCTCTACTGTTCCATTTACTACTGACTTGACTGCGCATTTGGTTCAGAGCGGCATTTAGTAAAGAAGCGGAACAGCACTGAGCCATGGACAAAGTGTATTACATTTGTTCTGTTTCTTGGGTTTTTTGGGGGGGTTTTGGTTTTGTTTGTTTGTTTGTTTGTTTGTTTTTTCCCTTCTAGTTGCTGACATTGCATTAGTGATGTAAGCCTTTTCATTCTCTCTTACACATATATTAGCAACTAGGGATACCTACCATCTAAATAATTTCTGAGTAGAGCCAATTAGGCAGCTTGTAGGGTGAAATTTACCAAGGTGGGAGTGATTGGCACAACTCTGTATTTACAGGGAGGACTAGAAAAGTTACCCAGCAGCATTATATGCAACAGCACATTAACCAGTGCCATATTACACCACATTACACATAGTTCAAGGACTAAATTTAGTCTTAGAGTGCATGGTCCTGCTTTGCATAAGAATCATCTTATATGGGTGTATGGTCTAGACATGGGCAAATAAATGAAATCACTTTATCAGAACATCCCTTCATGATCATACACCCTGATAAGGAGATCAATGAAAAGCATCCTGCCTTCCTTTTCTTTTTTTTGCTTCTTTTTAAATAATATTTCTGAAAAATTTGGTGACCTTAGTGCTATCCGTGAAACATGATTGTTGATCATCATCAGGTAGAGCAAGGACATTTACTTTGACAGCTTTCCCAGAGAAATTCTTTGGAACAAATTCTTTGTTGTTGGGTCCTTGTAGGAAAGGGGCTGAGGTATGACAAGTGCTTACAGCTGACTTGGTTATATATTCTAAACTGATGAAGACCACAAAATTCTTATTTCATGTCCTTAGTTTAAGGTCAGCATGCATATTTCTGATGGCAGAGTGGTGGGAATGGGTAAATATTTTTAGTCCTTTAGCCACGAATCTTTCCTATAGACTCATTAGTTTTCAAACTAAGGGCAGTCACTTAAAAGAAAATAATGAAAAACATTTTTAAGCTACTTTCCCAGAATGTGCTGTAGAAAAATACATTTTGGCTCTGATGAGAGGCACATTAGCAAAATCAGAGTTTAACAAGAGTTTATTTTCTGGGAAAAAAAAAAAAAAAGCATCAGTGGGAATGTTTTAGATGTTTAGATGTTTAGAGGGAAACACAATGATTCCAAAAAATCCTTTATTATTATTTTCATTATCTTCATTGTTATGCCAACATTTTGCTTTCATGGGAGAAAAAAAAAAAAAAGTGTGAGGATTTCAGGAAAAAGTATGACAGATCATAAAATCATGGCCTCTGAATTTCTCACAGATAAAGCTTGCAAATCTCGGATAGGGTTCATGAATATCCCAGGCTGAAATTAAACAGGGAAAAAAAACATTAACAGGGAAAGGAATCAAAGAGCAGCAAAGGGAACTTGGTACTCCCCTTAAAATCACTTCAGCATATGGAAGGTCTGGCTTACCTATTGAAAGTGCTTGTCTTTTCTAGATGGGGTGGCCAGAAGTCTAATTTAGGTAAGAGTTAAAGTTAAGTGCTTGAATTAGACACAAAAAGTTTTCCCTTAATCTGGCTGAATGTTTATTGCTGGCTTTTTGATTCACAGAAAAAAAAAGCAGTATTTGAACTCTTTGCCCCAGTTTGGGATGGATGAGAAAGAAACCTTAATATTTTGAAGAGTAATAGACAAAAAAACCCAAGAGTAGTAGACACACACAAAAAAAAGAGAAAAATATACAAAGGTATACAAAAAAGTGTAACCAAAATTCACAAGCATTTTGTGAGACCTTAGTTGTGAGCACATTCATAATCAGTCACATAAGGCCTCAAAACATGCAGGATGTTCTGAAGATAAAATGTTGTGATTTCAGGTTACTGAACCATAACATTTGATATTTTAATCAGCTTCTTAGAGAACGTTTCATCAGGTTTCCTACTTGTGCCGAGTTTCCACTTCAATAATATAAACTCTCTCTGCTTTAAAGGAATGTAGTAGAGCTACAAGGTGTGGATGGTCTGAATTTGGAAGACTGAAATTCTGTAATTATCCAGAAAAAAGATCAAGACCAGATTTTCCCCAGTGATGATGCAATGTACTGGCTTTTCAAGCAGAGAGGAAAAAATGCTGCACAAGATAATGAGAGCAGTAGCTAGATCATGAATTAGTGACATCTTTTTTGCTACTGGAATGTTACACAGAAACAGGAGGTGAAACCATAAATGAAAACTAAGCATCCCCTTCACAGAAAGAGCAGGTCTACGGCTATGCCCATTTTCCAACCACAGTCCCTCTCCATTTTTACCCCGCTTTCCGGAGATGAGAGAGGCAGGCTTAAGAATGACACCGAGAAATATGGGGCACATGTCTGGTGGCAGTCTAGTGTGATTAGAGTCTGGGTTTTGTTAGCATGAGATTGCAAGCACAAAGAACATGAGATTTTGAAACAATAAGTTATTTATCTGTAAACCTGAGGAAGTCATTCTGTGATAGCCAAATAGAAACTCTCTCAAAGAAGATTGTTCACAGGCCAGTCATTTGGGTTTTTTATATAAAAAGAAAAGGTCTTTCCTGTCCCATGTTGGCTTGATGACAATTTTGTGCCGTTCAGATGATTTGTGAAAAGATTTGGGGAGTGAAAACCATAGGCTAGGCAGCAATGTTTCAAGGGTTCTGCCTGGCAGGCAGGACAATCCCAAGACTTTTTTGTTGTTGTTCTGGCTTCTTGGTAGGGTTGTCCCAGAGCTGTAAACAGGAAAACTGATCAAAATCTCCATTAGTGTCCATGATCCACTAACAGCTGTATGCCAGCATATTTTCAAGCATTAAGTTAAAAATGAACTATTACTATCCTATGATTATTATGAACTATTATTATGCTACTTTTTCTATCATTATTTTGGAATTAGTGGGATATGGGGTCCAAAAAAACTCTTGAAGCATTAGGAACAAGTGTGACAGAATCTTGACAGATAAAACTGGTGAGGTAGGAACTGTTATTACTCCAGGGGCAGCTTCATACAAAAGAATGAGGTAAACCCAGGGACATCTGGATCACTGGATTACATAGAACTGTAAGAACAAAATCACTTGTGAAAAGTTGCCCAGAGTTGTCTTTAATAAAGCCTATTGCACAAATATAGAATTAAGATTGTCAGCATTGCACAGTGTCACACAGTACTCCAAGAATATAGTTTGGGATTATTAAAATGGTGTATAATTTTTTTCTCAAATTTGGTAGTGGCAAAACTGTATGTCATGCTGGACACAGGCCAGACATAGATTTACTTGAGGAACTCCTTCAGCAGGTGTGCTTTCACTTATGCTATGAGTATGGTAGATGCTTTCCCACTTACACAATGCAGTTACAGCCATGTATCTTCATAGCATCCCATTTCTTTCCCTCTGCTATTCAAATCTTGATTCTATCCAGGCTCTAGGTGTCCTGCAATTGTTCTTGCTTGTACAGATGCAACTACATTTCCTATGTGTGCTCATGTACATTCTAGAGTTGCAGGGGAGAATAGCATAACTGCTCAAACACATGGCTGTCTTGCTTATCCAAGAGTGGAAGCTGTAATTCCTCATCTGAAAAATGATGACAGATCTTATAGCATTTATTGTGTAGCTTTGGCTTTGAAGGCAAAGGCCATGAAATCCTGACAAAGGGAGTTGCTGTAATTTCACCCCATGTTCTTTGTGGAGGGCTGACAAATTACTTAACAGTATCTTGTGGACCAGGACATAAAAACTTCTACAAATACTATGTTTTTAAGGACTATGTGAAGAAGAGGTGGAGATACAAGATCATCAAACCTCTCAAATGCAAAAATGTTGTCTATACTGTAGTACACAAAATGTAACAGTAACTTATTTTGCAGGTACAAAAGTACAAATGCATTTCTAAAATATTCCTCATTGTGACCTGGTGGTTTGTTTGTGGGGTTTTTTTCCTTAAATATTTTGTAAAATATTTTCTTTTACTAGGACTCTTATTACAAATAGAAGTGGTTTTTCTCTGTTAATTTATGTGATACCAGAGGAAATGGGTACTTAAATTACTTCTACTAAGTGTAATGAGTATGTCCCTAAGTTTATTTATAAAGTCACAAATGGTTGGCCAGAAATTTAGGGATTCTTTCAGCTAAGCATTTAAGTAACAAGGGCTTAGTTTGAATCTATAGCCTCTCAAATGTTTGTCTCTACAATGTTTTACAATAGCTTTCATCTTGGTATGTAAATTTTATGCTCACTTTTAACTGTTCTGCATGTCCCTGTGTTCTTCTGTATGCTGACTGTTCTGTATGTGGGGGAGGAAGCTGACTTTTAAAAGTAAGTGTATGCAGATTAATGACATACTCCTGAAGACACTTCTTTGCCCTCATATAGTAAAGAATTTAGGCACCCTCTAATTTATACATGATGTACTTCAGGTGGTTTTGAAGGACTGATATTTTTGGGTCTGGATTGTTCTGAATGATACTTATTTCCTTTTGAAAAGATTTGGCCTGCATTTCTGCCAGCCACACAAAGGAAACTGATGTTTCTCAGATTTGCCAGAAGGGGTTGGGGAAGGTGAGAATTTACTCATGTATTTCAAACAAACTCTCTATAATGTTCCTGTCAAAATTAAATACAACAAACTATCAAATGACATTAAAGGTTTCATTTTCGTAATTTATAGAGTGAAGAGTTTAAAAAAAAAAAAAATTGTCATGTTGTCATGTATGCACTAGAGGGCAATGCAAGAATTACAGTTTTGACGGGATATTCCAATATTTCTTTCCCTCTGTCCTCCCCTGCAACATTTTTGTAAACTTTTATAAGATACAGAAAGCACATATTAATTTAAAATATACCTGAGCGGGATTGTTTTAAAAGTACTTGGAATGTACCTGTTTGTTAATAGATATGAATTGCTGGCAGCTCTGATCCTGCTTCACAGAGTGGCTCGTGTAATGAATTTTGCAGATAAAAAAAGAACATGTACTAAACTCTTTCATTTGCTTCGATACCTTAGGGAAAAAACAGAAATAATTCAGAATCATTGTGAATAAGCTGGTAGGTACATTAGTTTACATTTAAGTGAAAATACCTAGTGTGTGAGAAATAAAGATGCTTTCAAACTGTTGTAGGCATCTAGCCTGAAATGTCAAACAGAGGTTAGTATTTATGTTAATTAAGCTAAACGGGGTGCCTGGCCAATTTGTTGATGCTGTTCACTGGTATAGTGCTCTCAGCACTTAGATGCCTGGAGTCCTCAGAGCAATGACTAATACCTAAGCTAGTTACTGTTGGCATATGAGCTCTTGAGGATGTGTATGACTGAAGGGCAGTTAGATCCCTTCTGACCTTGGGCAATCTACTAGGGAGATCAAGAGAACCTGGAGAAGCATCAGAACTTGACTTTTCTCTACCTTGCCCCTCAGCACCCTACCCCCAGAAATCTGCTTGCAAAGCTTAAAAGAATAAATTTATAAACATAAGGCACCAGAAATAAAAACATCCTTTTGTTCTGTTTCCTGCAGTGACAAGAGATATATATTCTAGATTGTAGACAGAGCTGCCTTGGAGATAAATTGTCTGATTTCAGCATCTCAGCAGTAGATAATAGATTCCCCTCAGAACCACATAATTAAAAAATGACATTTCTGCTACAGTGTGCCAGCTCGGCAATGCCATTGCCCTAGGATTCTGGGGACACAGAAGCCCTGCAGGGCACAACAAAACAAATCTTATGTTATTCAGGGGGACAATGTAAGGTCGTGTTAACAATGATAAAGATCCTTGGGGGGGGACGAAGGATATTTCTTTCTTCTTTCTTTCCTTCTTTCAAAAGGGACAAGATTGAGGAAATCTGTTCATTAAAAAGTACACTAGATGAGAGAAAGCATATGCAGAGTGGCAGTAGAAATTAAGATTGTAATTTCCATTACAGTTTAGAGAGCAAGGAACTGGCATGAATCAGAAATGCTCTCAAGTGAGGGACTCATAGTGAGGGGCTTTTCCCAATATGACAGTCTTTTTTTTTGTGGATAGTGTCTGCCTTTGCTGTCCTTTAGCTCTCAACAAAGCAATAATTTTCTTGTAGCTAAGCTTAGTTGTTTTTAATACTCATAATGAGCAAAATTCTGAATTAATATGATTCATTGTGGGTATATTAATGTTGCTTGAATATAATTGGTCTAGCAGCCTCTCCCGGTAAGAGCAAGGGGGGAAGATCTGGGCTTTCAGGCTGTCTGGCATCTGGCTTCCTCATATTCACACTGCTCACATGGTTTTCTAGGGTTAAAAATCTAGGATCTGTTATTCTAAATTAGACAAGATGCTTAATCAGGAGATCTTGATGAATGATAAAAGGCTTGCTGTAGAACAAGGCATACTCAATGAGAGCTCTGAGAGAGTGAATGTCCTATGTATGCAATGTGCTGGGGATCTAAGCAGGCTTGGGACCCTGAAGTGTCAAACTTCAGTCATAAGGCAAAACTGTCTTTGACTCCAGTGCTTTGCTTGAGTAAATTTAAAGCTAACAAACAAAAATCCTAGGAGGACCACAGCTCCTTGTATCTGCTTTGTACACTTTAAACTTTTTCTCCTCTAACAAAGCTCTTTCTGCATCTCTTGAATGGCATTTAAAATTAAAAGAAGCAGAGAACAAGGAAATCTCCTTTGTGATTTTGTCATTGTTAATTCAAATGCTGGTAATAATTGGCATTCACTCCTTAAGCATATCGCTAGCATGAGCAGCTAGATTGTCAACAATGTTGTTATTTTTACTGTTGGTATCTGTCTACAACTTCTCATCTCAAGCAATTATACTAGGTACATCCACCCTATTGCCTAACGAAAGGTCTGACTCTGCTCTCCCTTCCGCATTTGAGGAACACTTCTTTTGTGAGCAGCCCCACTGGGACTCTTTCCTGAATAAAAGCATCAGAGGGGAGACAATAGCAGTGTAGCTAGTTTATAGTGTGTAGACCATGAGCAACAGTTCATTTCCCTATGAATTATAGTCTCTGCTGGGTCTGAAATTAGCCATTACAGAGGCAAATGCAGCAGCAATAAAATGTTCCAGATTTTCAGTAGTGTTCTAAGTGAATAGCTATTTTATATAGGTTGATTGTTAAGCCCACTGTTCAGAAAAAGGGATGGGAATTTGCTTTATCCACTGGGAATTCAAATGAGTAATTTTAAGTAGGCAAAAAGTAATTACTCCAATTTGAGTAGAAGCCAGGTCCTCTATCATTATGATATTTAAAAATTGGAATTTTCAGTGGCAGAACACAGAAATGTCCTATTAACAATGAAGTGAAAACTACAAGGATAACCTTTTGATGATACCTTGGGTGACTGGAATATTACCACACCATTGCTGTGACACAGGGCAGACTCGCAAACACTGTAATTGCAGAAAGCAAAGGGAGCTAGTGAAAAGAGGACTGTGAGGAAGTGATAATAAATACTGGAAGTATGTTTATCAATTCTAGTATAAATAATAGAACTGTACTGGGGTCCAAAGGAGCAGGTTGGTGAAAAAAGGAGATGGAAAGACAGACATAGAAAGCAAGTTTTCTAAAAGGCCAGAAGCTTTAGTTAGTAATAGAAAAGCTTCAGAGTTCATTTAGGAAACTCTTTACTCCCACACCTGCCACTTGTGATTTCTAATAGATAAGGGGAAAAAAGTCTTTGCATGAGAGAAAGAAAGATGTGCTGGAGCTGATCAGGAACGTGTCAGAAGAAGAAAGCTAATCAATTACAATTAATGACAGGGAGATGTAAAAGCTTTAAAGACACCTGGGAGATCTCTCAGGGCTGAAAGCATCAGAAAAAGAGAACTTCCATTCAAATAGCAATGAAGGAAAACCTACTGCAGACCTGTGGGCTGGATCAAGCTAAAGCATAACTACTGACAACTGGGAAGAACGTAGAAAAGTCTGCTGCAGATCAGCTGTCCTGTGGATCAACATACCTTAAAAAATATAACATTGCCAAACAATCATTTGTGTGCCCTGCTGCCATTGCTAGACTCAAAGAGGCAAAACACAGTTCAAAACCAAAGTGAATCATCCTGTCAGTGCAATTCTGTGAGGCCTCCATTGCCTCTTTCCTCCCAGCACAATTCCTCTGTCACACAGGTGAAGGCTCTCTAATAGCTCAGCCTTGTCTGATATTTTTGGAGGATGTAATCTAGGATGAAACCAGTGGTGGTTGTGACAGATGCAGCAGGTATTCATTAAGGATTTCCCCATTGTAAATGAACCCCTGGTACGGCAAAGGGTGGGGAAGCTGGTTAAACAATATTTTAAGTGACAGCTAATGAAAAGTTGCCCCAGTTACCACTGTCTTATCATTCTTTTCAGTTCTTAAAACAAATTTTCAGAGAAATAAAACTACATGGTGTATATGGGCTTCACTGTCAAACAAATGCAAGAACTTTGTCATTATGCATAGTTACTTGAGTCAGTCAAAGTAGTGATTGATGTATTTTAGGTATATATATATGTATATATATACAATTAACTAGGAACTGTTCTTGCATGCACTGGAACTCGTAATGGCTGCACTGATCTCCTTGAATTCACCTGTGTTATTGGTCAATAGCAACTCAAACCTCCTAACGTTTTTGCACACATTTTGGTCTGCTCATCTCTTTCAGTTGAACCAATGCTGACTTGCTAAAATTCTTTTAATGGGAAAACTCTACCTCTGAAACCTGAAATTGCTTTGGTGTTGAGCACTTTTGGATTGATCTTTGCATAGCTGTCATGTATTTCTATCTTTATTGTGTTTAAAACAACATGGTATCTACAGGTCTCAGCTAAGAGGCATTTACCAATTGCTGAATCCCAGTGCCCACTCAGTAGTAAGCGAAAACAGAGAGATCACAGTCTGCCAATAAATACTAGTCCCATTTATAAATATAAGTGGCCATGGCCACTGACTTCCAGCGTGAGTAGAGAGAAGCATTTATATATTGCCTTAACAACAATTTTATTTGAGATTGAGCAATATTTCTTGAAGTAAATCACTGGCAGCTGGGAAGAATACCCCCTAAATTAACAGTCACTTTTCTATTCAACTTTCTTGCACGACAAAATACCAACCATGATGCCAAATCAGATTCCTCTCTGTCTTATTTATATGGACAGCTTCTCCTCTGATGACAACAAAATTAAAAGACTCTACCATATTATGCTTGGTCCACACTTGTCTGAGCCTTGCTAAGAAATCCTCACCTGTCCTTTCAGAAAACTGTACAGGGGCATGTTTCCTGTTTTCCTTATAGTCTGTCACAGGGAAAAGACCTAATCACAGTCCATAGCCATAGCTCAGTTCAATTATATGTGTTGGTAACACCCTGCATTTTTAGATGAGAAACTCTCTAGTAACTGCAGATGTTCTGCCAAGAGCACATGCTGTACTTGATGACATATAAACAGACGATCAGGAACAAGCAATAGCAACAGTACATGTGAGGCTGATAAAAGCTGTATCACAGAGCATATGAATTGAGCTGGGGGAAAAAAAAAAAAAAGAAACAGAGAAGAACAAAGTACTACAAGATGTAGCCGAAAGAAAGATAAAAGAATTCTTCCCACCTGCATAGTACCAGGGGAGAAAAAAGAAAGAAAGAAAAAAAGCTGGGCAAGGGGAAGGGAGAAGGCTGAGAGAAGGTTGGTGAGCTGGATAATAGAAATTACAAAATAAAGTCTTGCAAAAAGGAAGAGAATGGGGAAAAAAAGTGACAAATTAGAATGCTGAGATAGAAGCCAGTTATGTAACCTAAATTTTGCACACAGCATGCAATACTGAATAGACAAGAAACTAGTCTCTGATTCTTTCTGCATCCTACTGTTTGAGACCAAACTGCTTAACTGTATGACATGATACAGCTAAAAAGGATTTTCTTTCACATACTTCTATGGTGTTTTTATGACTTCCGTCACTATGCTGCATAGCCACAATACAGAAATCCTGTCATTTATTAAGATTACAGGGTAATTTAGTTCTCAAAATGCACCTTGTACTTCCTTGTCCTTTGCTCCCCTGCATTTTCCAAAGTTATGTGAACCTCAGTGGGTAGAAGGAGATAACAAGTTTGTGGAGATGGCACTGAATCTATCCGATATTTGGTTTTGCTGGATCATAATTTCCTAGAATGCCCCATCACTGAGTCGATAGAAAATGTTACAGAATGTCACCATATGTTAAGATCCTATAAACCAGGGGATAGAATATGAAGACAAGTTAGCAGTGTCAGGCACTGAACTCTGGACAAGGCCTATATTTTCTTTTTTTTTTTTTTAAAAGGCAAGTTGATTTGTGGTAAGAAAAGAAAAATACCTGAAGCCCTAAGGCTAATTGCTAGTTGTAAAGTGCAGTCTGCTTCCCTCACCATACTGAGAGGCACTTCAAATTTATTACTTGCTGTGCTGCTTTAGGGGCAGATTTGTGAAAGGGGCAAGAGCTTGAAATAATTCACTTAATGGACCCTCAGTCATTTAACCAGTTAGTTCAGATGGAAGCCGTGTTCTGATTAAAGGGGAGCTGCTGATACAATGAATGACTTCCATGAAAGCCAAATGGAAATGGCTTGGGGAGGGGGGAGGTTGTGGAAGAGGAAAGATGAAAGTAGGAGCAAGATCACTGCAATGCGGACTAGAACAGGTGACAGACCAATCTATCATGGCCTGTAAAGGCTAGAAGGGCTTTCTGGAGAAGACTGTGAAGCAGTCTAACATGACTAACAAGACTGTAACAAATCATGCATTTATTGATTGATCTATACCCACAAATAACATTAGGGATAACTCCCCCAAAAGGTGGCAGGTCTTCTGCCTCAGTAACAGCACATACTGTATTTCTTTTGATAGACTACAAAGGTCCCTTTCTCACTCATTTCAAATATTTATACCCATGTGGAAAACAAACCTGAAACATAGATAATCACTAGCTTTTCCTGTTTTCCAGTCTCATCTTTTTCCCCTTTTTCTGGTTTGTATGATCTACAATGTTCAACAAGAAGTCAGGGAAAGGACACACGAGTGAAACTCCAGTGGATGGTTCAGTCTCTGCTTGCTGCTGCCCAGCACGCCACAGCTCTTCAGAACCACATCCAGCAAAGAAGGCAGGACCGACACCTTTCTGCTACAGGAGCCTGCCTGACCCGTGGGAGTATCTCCACTGGCAGTACTGAGTTTATGACTCATAGCTGAACAGTTAGGGTTTCACATATCAAGGGAAAACACAGAATTGCAAGACTCCTTCCTTTTCTCTTGCTCTTTCTTTATGAATACACAGACATACATATATACTTGTGCATGTTGACACATTTCTTTCCACGCAGACAGATGTATATATATGTTCCATGTGTATATTTGTTTATGTAAACAATTTAAACTACCTCTTCTATGTGACTATTTTTAAAGTAATTGGGACAGAGTATAGAGATGCTTTACCTCTTTGCTTTTATGCTTTTAATTCTCTATTATCTATTTCACTGAGTTTGCACAAATAAATTAGTCACCTGCACTTATTGATACTGATTCAGAAATATATGACTTCTACATTTTGTCTTGGCTACCAGAGAGGTAAACTTACTACTGCTTGTTTCACTTAGTTTTAAGAAAATACTTGTTCTTACTTCTGACTCTTAATATGTTATAGGAGGCAAAATGAATGGAGCAGAATATGGACCTAGCAAGCTATTGCTTCCTAAAATAACAACATTTTTACATACCAAGCAGGGTGACCTTTTAAAGAAAAAAAGTCATTTAGGTAAATAACGTATTTTGAAAAATGTAAGTGAGATTTCTATGTCTTAAGATTTTGCTTTGTTTACATTTTTAGTGAGTACCAAATAACACAGCTTTGATATTTTTTTGTGAAATGAATTAATCTGCAGATTCTGACCTAGAACTCAAGCAGTCCTGTATTCACTGCTGCTAACAGCAAATTGGGGGAGAAGACAACAGCTTATTTGTGAACATCCTGCCTGTACATTTTCTGTATGTTACAAAACACACATGTACTTTTTACAGCACTCGTATATAATCTTTGAAATTCAGCATTAACCAAAGTAAGATTGTGTATTGACCTCTGTCAGATCAAGGATGTCCTGCATTCAATTTGTTTATGAATATAGCAGAGACAGAACATGTGTATGTCTCAGTATTTGCACCTTGAAGGAAGGCAAGGGACAGAAAGGTGTAAAGCTGTCTCCTGTTGTCCAACTTAGAGTAAAACTACCCCACTAAATAAAGTAACCTTGAGCTTTCAGCATCATATTAGTTATTGTTACTATATGTAATTATGTGCAGCATGGATATCAATCTATTTAAAGAACAAAGTAGTGTAGAATCCAGAAAGAAAGGATTTTTTTCAGGTTGTGTCACACTGGAAGCAATTTAAATCCATCTGTGGGTTTTTTGGTTTTGTGCTGCAACCCTCTGTTAATTGCATTCTCAATGGGAGGTGATAAAGTTGCTCCCATTCCCTTACACACTTCTGTCCTTCATCCACATCCCAGCTGCATTTAGACTCAGCTAAATTTAGTAAGCAACTGTATTTAGTTTTCTTCTTCACCTATTTTTACCGCAGTAAGTGATTTGGCAGTTTCAGGCCTTCCTTTCTCCAGGCACCTGGATGCTACTTCAAACGCAGAGACTGTGCTTGAATGGATCAGATAGAGCTTTTAAGAGCTTGATAAGGTTGTTATTCTTCATGCAAATGAACATTTCTCTATTACTGACATGCTATTTTTCGTCTATATTTGCACAGAAAATGCTAGGATGTTGAGGAGATGACTGGGTTACAAAAGAGGAGTCGAACGCCCCCCCAAAAAAAGATAAAAGAAAAAAAGAGACACAGAGACAAAATAGCTTAGCAGTATAGCAACTTTATCTTTCCTACCCACAAGGGTATCTCTGTTAGCTAGGGGTGATATGTTATTTTAGACATCTTTTGACACATCACCCCAAAGGCAAGATGGGGATCTCAGTTACATGAATGGACACGGGGAGCAAATTCATTGAACTTGGTAGTTGCACACACCAGTGTAAAACCTGTCAAAAAGAGAATAGAAGGAGGGACAAGAGAATGATTCTGATTCTGCTATAGCCCTACAGACTTCACTGGTGACTTGTGGCTTACCATGACATCAGTGGGAGGAGGAGCAGGCTCTGGATTTATTCAACAGATTTGGAGGGACACATTTTCTGAGGAGAAATAGGCATTCACAAAGCTGACCCTTTTCTTTTGCTCAGTGAATAAATGGTGCTGTTTGTCTCTCAGCCTTTTCAGGTAAGTATGGGGAAGTACTGACATTGACTTTAATGCAGAGGAAACTGTGACCAGCAAGCCTCTGTGTTCAGATGCACTGAGACTTGCAGGGGCTAAATTGTGAAGTTGGTTAAGGTAATCAGTCTTTCAGTGATCGTTGCAAGTCCCTCTATTTTACATCACAGGTACAATATAAAATATACCTAGTACAGATGTAACTCACTTTAATGTTTGTGCCACAAAAGCACTAATAGTCAGAACATATAAAATACTAAACAATGTTTATTTTTACATAAATGAAATGCAATCCTTGAGAAGAATTGCACCATAAATCCCATAACTGTCATGTACTAAAAATGGAACTCCTCTGAATTTAAGGGCATATATGTCCTTGTGCCCTAATGCCATCTAAATGCCTTTTCATGTAGCAGTTCCCCTTGATAGATTCTCAGGGGATCAAGTTTCAGATTGAGTGTTGGCTAACCCAGCTACAAAAGGGAACAACTGAAAAAAAGTGATCAGAAACTGTTGGCATGTGTCAGCAGTGTTGTGTGAACCTCATGGAAGTGGTCTGAAACAGAAGCTGGACCAGCTCCGAGCTCTCTTCATTGCAACAGAACTGGGAGATAGTTCCAGGCCACTGTCCATCCCTACTGAGTCACAGCTACTGCTGCTGCTGATCCATTACCACTGGTGGTATCTGAATAATCTTATTTTGTGCAGTCATCAACTACAAAATGTGTTGATACCAATAAGAATGGGGAAAAAAACCCAAAATATTTAATACACCTGCTGTCTCAAAATAGTGTGTTTTCTGAAGATACGAGGCAGCTATAGAGCATACAACATGCTGGCACTTTTTAGATTTTCTGGGTGTTTTCACAGAACAGACAGTTGCAATATATTTCCTAAGAAGAATGATGTGCCCAGGAGAGTTGTTTCTTTTTAAGGTGTTGAGAACCTTCTGTTATTGATGAGGGATAAGATTGATATTGCATCAAAGATAAAGGCCAGCGTACAACAGCTACAGATAAGTCATGTTTCTGAGGAAGTTTTAAGGTGTTGAAGTGAATTAAGATAATTTTATGCTGTTGCTGTTTTTACTCTTTCAGAATAATGTTTGTTTGCACTATAGGAGTAAGAGAACTCCACTGAGTTCCCAGTGAGCCCGGTGCTGTACGAACTCATAGCACAGATACAGTTCCTTTTCTCTGGTCTTGCAGCTTAAATGGTCAACACACATGCACACACACACACAAAAGAATGCAAAACCCCAGAACCAGTCAAACAGGACTTAGGATGTTTTAGGAACAGAGGCAGAAAAATAAAGGGTATCCACAAACTCTTCTTGAAAAACTGAAGGATAATTTTCAGCTGAACTTCTGTGTGCACTGCTTGGTGGGAGATAATACTTCCTGACCCCTACTGACAGTCATTGAACTCGTGGAGCACAAAGATAAACATTGTCATTTCTATCTTCCCTAGTATAAATGGAGAGACTCTTCTTTTGGCTGCAGATGTGTCTTCCAGTTTGAAAGGCAGCTAGCCCTCTGCCCTGGTAAAGAACCAATCAATCGACTAAAAATACCTCATTCTGACATGAAAATGTTCTCTGCTGAGCAGATTTCATAGAAGACTATTGAGATAATAGAGGACAGAAAAGGACAAACTGTTCTTTAAGACAACAAAATCATTTCAGTTCATGCTTTAATTTCAAGTAATTTCATAACCATATGAAGTGCTGTTATTTCTCAAATTCCTTTCATCTAGTTCACTGATTAAATTTTGTCTGGCATGAAGAGTATCTCACATTAAATTCCTTACTCTTCAATTGATACAACACATCTTGTCTCTCTTTCTCTTTTTTCCTCCTTTCTCTGCTGAGATTGGTTCACACAACCATAACAAAAAAGTAATCAACACACACTTGAGAGAGTGAAAGTATGTCAAGGAAGGTAAATTGAAGCACTAAATCAGGAGACAACAGTGGATGAAAAGAGAACTTAAGACCTTCTATAAAACGCTGGAAGATGTGGGGAAGGAAACATTTATGGAATTAACCTGCCATGTCATGGGTGATCCTGAGCTCTAAAGCTTTTCACACTTTGGTGTGTCTCTACCCCATAATTAAGGTGGGAAGGAGAAAGATTGCTCTTTATGATCAATTAAAATAAAAACAATTATTAAACTGTGCATATTTTTCTTCTCTTTATGCATTCAATGAACAAACATCAGTTTATCTCCTGTTCAACTTGTTTCTCTCTCTTCTCTTACTAAAAGGCATTAAACATCTTTTATACTACATGGAGAGATGGGAAGCTTAATTACAGTGCTTCTAAAATGCTTTGAGATCCTGAAGTGAAAGATGTTATTGTACCATGGCAAAAAATAAGAGAGATTTCTTTTTTTTTTTTCCTTCCTCTTCTGCTCACTGGTTTACAAAGCCCCTCTTGTATTCATGACTTCATTCCACCACCTGTCTGAAAGGGGTTTGGGCTTCCTATCATACTAGCCCATAAAGTAGAATATAATCTGCTGCAAAAGTTTAGCACTAGAGATAGCTTTATAACATATAGTCAGAATAAGAGCTCTATTCTTTGATCTTGAATAATTTCACACTGTATGTGAGGATCTCAGTATGAAGTTCCGGAGCTTCTGGAACCCAAATAATCTGAAACTTTTCTGGTGGACTGCTGAAGTATCTCACAGATATGAGATACTGACTTTGCTCAAAATGTTGGCTGTATGTGATTGGAGCTGATAGGCTCCAACATCGGTCCTAGACTGGAAAATTATGAGAGATAAAGCCAAATCTTTGGATCTTAATGTGATCCTTCACCTCTGAAATGAGTATTCAAAGATTTGGATGTGAACAAGTGCAAGTGAGGCCAGTGCCATCAGCTAAGCAGAAAGTTTAGCTTCTCTTCACCAAACCACAAGTACTTGGCTTTGTTGCTCTATTGGCTTTTAAAAGAATTTTGCTGTTGAGAAAGCTGATGGATCAGAGCTCAGATACAAAATTGTTGAATTATTGTATTGTTTTTTCACTTAAAAGGGGTGTAATTGAACCCCAAGCTTATACTGTTACTTCTGTCTCCTGCAAAAACGGGTAGGTGATTTTTCTAACATACATCAGATCTGTGTATCCACACATCCTCACATCATATACATATATAGTCCTTTCACTGTTTATAGAAGAGTCCTTTCTTTCCTCTTCAAAATGAAGAATGTTTCACTAGCTAGTCAGGACATGAGAGATGCAGAGTTCTTGTGATAAGTTTCCCTTCATAGGAGGGTGATATCTTCCATGTTGGACAACATATCAGTTACCATGGATAGTTACAGAAAAATGCATAAACCTTTCCAACTGAAAGAAAACTGTGTGCAATGTTAAAACATTTCTGTCCTCCCATCCCATCCACAGGGTAAGGGGCCTGTAACACATTTACACCAGGGCATTGCAACACCATACTTCAGAAGGGACAGGGAGAGAATAAAATAACTGTCATATGGTCTTGCATCAATCCATCACCAGTGGAAAATGCGCATTCTTCATTTGCAAATTGTAATCATTTGCAGTAAGCCCAGCTACCTCCAGCCTTGAGCTGTATGCAGTCAGCTCCTGCAATGTTTCTTTTTCTTTACATGGCTCCCTTCTGTCTTGCTAAATCATCCTTGAGTTCTTTACACTCCCTCAGCACATGAGAGGGTGGCAGCAGCAGCCACTCAGTCCAGCTGTGATTAAAGCTGTTTCTTTGGTACTTCACCCTTAGTCATTCTTGTAGGTCTCAACAGCCTGTAAGTCAATCACACAGGTGAATCCTGCAGCTGGCCAGAATATGAGTAGTTGGTTGGGATGCACCTAAACACAGAAATGATCACAGCAAAGTATATCCACCTGTATGAAGAAGCTGAAGTAGCCCAGCAAAGCAAGACAACTTGGTTCACAGATATGTGTTTGCATACACACAGACATAGCCAGCAGCACAGTCCTGTGTACTGAACATCTAAGCCAAGGATGAGTTTTTGGTCACAGAAAATAGTCAGAATAAGAATGAGTTTTCTTGTTCTTCTACACTTTTATTTTATTTTCTTCTCCATTCCCCAAGGAAAAGGTGCACTTTATCATAATCCTAGACTCACTTAAGGCTTGTTGAGAAAAAAAGAACCATTGTGCTGTGCATTCCTGCAGACCCTACTCCAGACTCCTTGCAATATAAGATCAGGGCAAGACACAGTCAGTGACACAACCTTAAGACAGGGAATAGTATTCATGTGCACAGCATGTAAGTTACACATGATGATTACAGTGGTCACATACATTGTGTGAATGACTTGACTAGAGCTTACCAAACCTATAGGATGATTTGTGGAAAATAGTAGAGTTCCCCAGAAAATATCCTAACTGTAAATCCTATGAAAGAAGATTTAAATCAACAGGTAGATAAGAAATTACATTCTTTAGAGACTCATTCTCTAACATTCTATTACAGCGTCTCGTATCCTAACAAAAACAATCAAAACTGGATTTGTTCATATGAAGAAACTAATTTGGTTCTGCTGTTTCCCAGCATCCTTTTTTGTTTTCTCCTTTCAGATGGGAGTTGTGTTTCTGACCTCCATAAGCAGAACCAGAACAGATCCTATGTCTGTTCTTAAGCAAACCATTCCAGTGTGCAGCCCTGAACCTGGGCTACTTCTGGGGCCTGGGTCTTGTGCCTCGTAGCTGTGATTGACAGATTGGCAGTCTGCAAACAAGTTGCCTATACAACTTGTAAGTACAATTAGCATGTAATGTAACAGCCCTTTTGAGATATTACCAGAAGATAAGTGGCCTGGAAGAGGATGAGTCCAGCACAGCAGACTTCCTGCAACACTATCGCAGAAAGCTAGCATTTGATATCAGAGCAAATATTTTTCCCCTGGGCATCCTTTGTGAATCATATTGTACTAATCCCAGCTGTACTCCTAAGGAGTAACAATGCAGCGTCATTCTCAAGAATTATATTTAAAAGACAAAGAAGATATAATGCAGCAGTGTCCAAATATATTTAACATACGTACTGTATTTCTCTTTTTCTATGTTCAAAATTATGTGTATGTTTTATGTCTAGCTGCCTGTGAGCCATCCCACCATCACTTCTTCCTCTGTACTTTGAAACAAAAGACAGTAAATATTAACTCATTAAATAAGGCAAAGTTGATTAGGATGTGCAAGTCCAAGAAAAGATCCTTATAAATCTAGAGTTACTGCAAAGTGATTTGAAAAGAGTAGGATTTAGTTATTTTGCAAGCAGAGAAATCTTTGATGTCTAGTTTACAAAACAGGCATCCTATTAGCCAGGAACCTGTTCTAATTTACTGTTGTCAAAATCCTAGACAACAGTTTGATCTGTTTTAAATGAGATACAGATGGTTGCAGAATTGAGTTTGAATTTAGTAAATGTTAGCTGCTGTTTTGCCATTTCATTCACTGATACACTTGTTTTGCTTCAGTTACTACCCAACAGTCCTTGATCTGTCTGCTGTGAGTTTTGTCAGTGTAAAGAAACTCATGGCAAAACACTAACTGACATGTAAAATTGAGGGTTATTTTATTTTATTGTATTTTAACATAAAAGCTGATTTAGAAATAACTGATTTTAAAATTAACTACTTATTGTGGTTTTTTGACTGAGTATTTTTAGACATCATCTGGCGAGGAAGACGTTATCTCAGGTTTAATAATAACACATAGTGTTTATACCTATTTGCTTGTGAAACATTTCAAAGCAGTTCAGAAATATTTTTTCTCAACAGTGAAGGTCTTTAGCAAGTAAGAACTGGAATGGTAGAAAAAATACTTTGTATCAACAGTGGGAGATTAAGGGATGTATAATCTCTCAGGCTGTAATTTGGTTAGGACATGAAGACAACCCACAGACCCTTACACACACAGACAGAAAAAGAGAGTATCTTTAATTTCAGTGCCAACTCATGATATAAGTCCTCAGCATTACTGGAAAAAGTATGTTGAAATATGCTGATGCTCTTAAAAATAGGCCAAACACTTTTCAAAACCGAAAACAATTTTCTTTTGAAACTGGTACACATCTTGGTGTGTTTGTATCTTCTGAAAATAGCCAGCCAATCTCTCAGTAACATTTGACATGTGACATGAATCTCAAAATGACAGGTGGAGTTTTTGATGATATTGCTAGCTAGCCTTTCTGGCTGTGGAGAGGATAATTTTTTTTTTTTTTTTTTTTTTTTTTTTCCAGGTATGGATGCAGTTACAGGGACCATCCTAAACCACAGAGAAACCACAAGCAGCTGTGAGGCTCTGAAGTCTAATGAGGATAGTCCAGAATGACACTCTTTTCAAGGCATAGCCATAGCAAGAACTACCATAAGGCCAAAGTGGCTTCCCTCTACCATGGAAATTGGCATTTCCCTTCCATGAAGTAAATAACACCAAAAGTTTCAATCAGAAGTACCTCTGACAGTGTTTTATTCTGAAGAACAGAAGATATGATCTGATTTAATATCTCACATGGCATTTACATCTCATTGATTCTGTCCAGGAATGTCTAAATGTGTCTAGCAGCCTTGAGTAGATATTATTTTAGTTTTAGTCAGCACAAGGAGCCTGGACACTGTTAAAGCACATAGTGCCATCATGGTAATCATGCCAAACTCTGCACTGGTTCTGCAGACTCTACATCAAGGACTAGATTTTTTTTCACTGCAACATTAATTTGGTTTCTGATTAAAACCTGTGTCTCCAGAGAATCTTATTCAACTTTGAGCTTTAAATAACTCCAGTGTTTAAATCTCTCTTCTCTCCCCCATGCTGGGGTTGGGAAGGAAGTCCAGCAGATGTGAGTGACTGGTGCTTTCACAGTAACAACACGATGTTAAAAAGTATAGGGAAAGGGCAGGAACGAGAACAGCATGTTTGCATCTTCTTTGTTACTATAAGCATGTGATTAAACGAGGACTTAAAAGAGCCAGAGGTTCACTAGACATTTATTAGATTGCTGATGGTATGGTTTGATGCTTCTGCCTCATCCTAGCCTGACATCACCTGAAATGCAGTGTGAGATGTGTGCTCAGAAGCTCAAGTATTAGCAGTTGTTATCCACAATATAGAATCTAGCAGTCCCAGGTAATAGATCAAAATGGGAAGATATCTATAACTAAGAAGAGATGGCTCACTGTTCTGTGCCCAGTCCTGACTGGGCTTACTTGGTAGAGAGACAGTGATGAGAAGGATCATTTCTGATTTACAGTGCAGTATACACATGCAGAATTAGGCTCTATTGATTTAGCTTATTGGAATTTGGTTAGTTGGGAAATATTTTATACCCAAGTATAGGAAAGAATTACTTTATTTGGCCCCGTTATAGGAAAGTTGAAGTTAAATATGAACACAGGGCCATTAGTCTCTCAGTTATAGAGATTCTTGTGCACAGTCCCCCATACAACTCTGAAGGAGTTTTGTTTAGTGAATGTTAGGAATGTGTGGGCTCTTGGCTTTGTGCTGATGGTCATGTATGGCAAAACCCAAGGGGACTACTCAAAGCTTTGCAAGGGGACTTCATAAACAGGAGTCCCCTAAAGGGGCTTCCATCTCAGCAGTTTGCAGTCTCAGATTTACATATTTGCAGATGCAATGATTGAGTTGATTCTTCAAGAAATTCTGCCCTAAGGCAAATGAATTAAGTGCAAACTGATCTATAAATAGTCTTAATTTTCTTGTTGTTCTTACAATGATGATAGTTCTAGATAAAAACATTTTTAAATATAATGATTCCTGAGATGATTTGCGTTGGTTTGGCCTTTCACTGATCCTCATTCTGCAGTAATATAAATGCATTCTCACCATTGTGTGACTATAGTCAGTCACATTCACAAATTGAATAGTCAAATATGAAGACAATTAATGTGAGCATAAAATTTAGAGGCAAGTCTGAAGCTCTTTTAGAGATTTTCACATGGATCAGTCTCTCTTTAGGAAAGAAACAAACCTACCCATTAGTGGATGAAGAAATTCCAGTGGCATTTCACTGCACCCAATTGTAAGAAAGGCTTGCTTGTTATTTAGCAATTGTTTTATTTTCAGCTCCCAACAGTGTATCCCTTTGGGCTTTCATTGGGGTGTCTAAGAGGGACTGAAATGCTGAAACTATGTGCCTGAAAGTTACAAACTATCAGAGAACTTCTCCAGTTCAATTTTCTGCTGTTTTCAATGCAGCTGGAATGCAGCAGTGACTGTATTCTGATGCACTCTTCTCCCTCAAAAGTGGATTGGAACAGAAATTAAATCAATGGCAGCAACTGGAGTTCAGCTCTGGTTCCTATTAATCTGAACTTTGTCATAAAAATCCCAGTACAGCCAGCCCTATAACCTAAGAAGTAAAAGCTACAAAAGAGACAAGGAAGAATCCGTGGAAATATATTTTTAAATTGGCCTGGAGAAACCCAACTTTGTGGCTGTATCCAACCTTTGGAAGAAACTCCTAAAAATAGTAGAGAAGTCAAATTTAAGCATTTGACTGCTAAAACATGCAATCAATGCAGCTATAAGTAGCTGTATTATGTGGCTAGAAAAGGATGTACAATAAATGGAGCTAAAGGCTAGCAAGAACCCACTCTTTAAATAAATGTATAGAAGAATCAGTGGCAACTTTTCTTTTTGAAGGCAATGGTTAGGCTGGAATACACAATCCTACACTCAGTGTGGACAGTATTTTGGCTGTGTTCAGGCATGAAAATTAGGTAGTAGCACTGCCTGTGCGAGGTTGATATTTCATTCCTTTTAACAATATTTTATTTTGCCTATGATTTCTTTCTCCAAGTTCTCATAGACACCCAAAGGTGGTTACTGTATGTATTTACAGAAGGATTGGGCCTTTTGTTTGTTTGCTTCTATGTATTCACATTGGACACAGAAGCATTGAACAAACCAACAAATCCAAAGGACAAGTATATGTGCATCTGTGAGGATGATTAGTCAGTAATTCAATTACTATCTTCAGGGCAATCCCACCACTGTTTAGGCACCATTGACTATTCTGAGTAGGTATCCATTGACAATAATGTGACCCAAGATACCTATAGCACATGGAAAAAATTCCATCCGGACATGCAAATTTAGTTATGTTTTAGTCTCAAACTGCATCCTAGCACAGGACACCAAACCACAGCAGATGCAAACTGAGCCTATCCCGTTCAGTTAGTGGAAGTATCGAAGCAGACTAACCTTTTGAGTGACGTGGCAGAAGGAAGATGACTTTACCTGACAAACGCCTCCTGACAGGTCAATCCTCAGTTGTTTTATCAGATCCCTACAGTATATTAAGATAAATGAATGAGAGGCCTTCAGCCAGCTCCCATGGGGTGGTGGAGTAATTGATTTTACAAATAGATTTCAAGACCAGGACAAAAAGGTGCCTTGAGTAGATATTTTGCACAGAGGAGCCTAATATAGAGTTTATGAATCAAAGATATACCTAAGGGATCTGACCTATCATTTCTCTTGACTGTCTCTTTAAGCGTAATGCCATTCTTTGTAATCACCAATTTTAATCACTGTTGGATTTTGTAAGAGAGGTAATACCCCTTCCATAAACTTTTGAACAGTACTACATATAGCATGAATTTAATTTATTACAGCTACTGCTGTGAAAAAGCAGAATGTTGGTCTTGGTTAAACTGTGAGCCAAAGCATATCCCAGATATCCATCCATCAAAGGAAATACAGTTGTAACTGGCACGACCTTTTCCGTTGTTGTTTAGCAGGGGAAAGACCAGGATGGATTTCAGCAGTGTAATGAACCTGGAACTAATCTATTGCAGACCAAATCAGAATTTGACACTGCTATCTAACATCTGAGCAAATGCCACCTGAGCGAAACTGTATTGAAGATATCTGATACAAATTTGGCTCTGTGAATCTAATGGACTTTGTTAGGAAGCTGCTATAACTGGAATTTTGGAATTTGCAAATCCTGCTGATGTTAAATGTTGTTATCAATAATCCTGCTGCTTTAATCAACAGCACAGCTAACGCACAGGGAAAAACATGGTCTCAGATTCATCAGGAGAGAGACTAAACAGGAAATATTCGGATGACTTTAAAAGCTCTTTGGGAGAAAATATATACACAGCTTATACACCCTTTGTCTTGACTGTTCTCTACCTTCTGAAACACCCTAATGCAAAGGTGCAGGATCCTTTGGTGCTTAATGAGCAAAAAAATCCATCTTGGGAGGGAATGAAGCCCTCAATTAGGAATGGAGTCTGTAGCTTATTACTATTCAAAGTGCAAATCTCCTCACCTCTCTTAGTCACACAGAGAATGACATTTTGGCTAGTTCTTTTTAGCTGAGCTTTTGTTGACTCTTGGCAGAGGAAACATAAAGAAAACAAAGATGTTCTCTCAGCTTTCAAAGAACTCTGACTTCTCCTGAGGCTCAAGCCTGTAAGCAAACCTTACTGGACACTGAGTTCAATGGATGCGCTTAAAGCATTTCCCCCTCTATTTTATAAAATGTGTTAATCTGATGTTTCTGAAGTAAGTAATTGAGGACTTTAGCGAGCAACTGGCTCTGCTTGGATTCACTTCACTTTCCAGTTACAGTACAGTCTGCTTTTCCTGTGTTTGAGACCCCACACATATCCGTCAGTGCTGGATATAATTCCACTTATTCCTCCGGAGCTCTGCCAGCCCAGCAAGTCTGCAGCAACAGCTCCAGCAAATCCCTCTCCCTCCAGACTCTCCATCTGAATTCCCCAGCCATGTCTCCTGCGAAGATTTGGTTTTCTCCTGTTCTGTCTGTAGATGGTAAGATGTAGGTAACTGCCTGGTGGAGGGTAGAATGAGAAGTCATATTTACCTACCAGGTATGGAAAGAGAGACCCCTTGTATAGTGGCTCCATAACCAGTAACCATTGAAGTCCCATAAGTTTTCTTTAAAGAGAAGACAATTAGGACTTCTTACATGCTACAGTTAAATTGAAGTTTAGCTTCTGTATACTACAATCTTTAACTGTCCTGTGTTTTGTACAAGGAATCAGTAAGTGTTTATTTTTCAAGTTGATGTAATTTATGGACTTGAAGTTAGAAACACACATGCATGCTCACACATATATCTTCCTATTTTCCTGAAAATTTTACTTCTTGTTCTATAATGTTGCTTTCCTAAAATTAAAATATTCCAAGAGAAAAAAAAAGTAATACAAGATTACTAAATTTTCTTCTGGAAGGAGAAGCAAAAGTTCTTTAATATAAATATTAAGTGTTATTTCATTGGGTTTCCACACAGGACTTGATAAAACACACAACTTTCTTGCCAGGTGCCAATATGGCTACAGTGAAACTCTCTTAAGATCTGTTTTTCAAAAAACTAAAAAAAATCTATGGTTCAAGACCTCACCTTGGGCTGCATTCTTACTTCTCACTCTGTTGTTTAAAATACAACCTCTCTAGTTACTTCTGCAGGTGTTTTCTCCTCACACATAGCCATTAAGAAACTCTTGGCCATATAGATCCCTGTTATTTAGGAGAAGAGGATAAAGAAAGGAGGAAAGAGGGGGGCACAAAACAAGTGGCAGAAGTATGTGTATCTTTGTATATCATAAATAAAGCAAAATGGAATCAGAGCTTGAGGGTGTTGGCTAACTCTGAAGACCAATCACAAAGTACCTGGCTTGCTCAGGTATTAAGTGTTAGTCACAAAATATGCTCTAATGGTCGAGTAAATTGGACTATGTCTGCTCCAGTTTAGATAAATCTCAAACATCAGACACCGTTTCAATGCGAAGTTATCTTTTCTAGTGCTGAGAGAGGCATCAGTTTGGCCACCACCAGGCTACCTGGATCAATCTGTGAAATTAGGCTTATGGTTGTCTGGACTAGTATCCAGTCAGACCTGTTATACTGGGAGCAACTTTGCAGCTAAACCTGGAAACATCTCTGTTGATGTGAGCAATGCAGTTGGGTTCAATATGAATTCCTCTCTCTTGGGCTCAGCCTGTGCCAAGTTCTGATCATCCAGGGAGAAAGCCAGAGCAAAACATGCCATTAGCCAAGCCCCCTGCTTCTTAGGACAGAGCTGTTGCTTTTAGTCACAGAGCTTTTCAACCTGTCTCACCAAATTCAGGCTTCACAGTCAAACAGGAATTCACATCTGGTCAGAGAGATACCTTTACTCCACAGCATACGTTTCAAGGCTTTCCGGCTTATATCATCAGTAACGATCTATCATTCACACACAGAGGACATGCACAAATTCCTACTGAAGAGGTTTGCAGAGTGTGGAATTACAGGCATGGTAAGTCTTAGAAACAAGGATAGAGCTGGCCTCTCTCCCCTGAAGGTGAACTACACTACAATCCCTTTAAGCCTTCTAACAGCAGGGCATTCATAGACCCAGTTAAATTTTGTATTTTCTGTTACTAATTCTTGTTGAAATATGCTTCTGACTGGGGGAGCTGCCATTGGAATATCAAGGCCCTTTTCTAGGGCAACCTGAGAATTCATTGAAATTCATTCAAGTAAAAATGAAATTTCACAAGAATTCTTAAAGTTCTAGAATTTAGGCCAAGATTTAAGAAGAAAAGCGTTGTGTTTGAATCAAAATGTCTCAGAAAATTAAGCAAGCACTACATTTTTTTTAAATTTCTGCCTTAAAGTGGCAGCACTAGTCCTTGGAAGAGAGCTAGGAGGGAAACAAATGGATTCATTTTTTCTTGACATCTTCACACGATGTCAGCACTAAAATTTCTTTTTGCAAACACATTACTTGAGTTCAAAAAACTCTATTAACCAAACATTTGTTGGCTTTTATGCATTACAAGAAATGAGGTTTAACAGCGAATGAATAATTTGCCCTGTTGGGTGAATGAGTATATATTTAGTCAGGGCTGGAAATTATTTGCAAGATCTCAAAAGAACTGTTGCTATTCCATATGACTCTGACCTGATTTTCTTACCTTAATACTGTTGATGATTTTAACCTCAGTTCAGTGGATACTACAATTAGGACGATCAATAAAATGGTAGCTCAAAGGACTGCTCCGCTTATTTTAAGAGCAGACACCTTGACATATTTTTAGTCTCAAATCTAAATTGTTAGTTGAGTTAATCTGGTGAGTTGCTCAGTAGTATTTAAGCATAGTTATTTACCTGCTAGTATACTTGAAGCTTGAGCTTGTAAAGGTATTTAACTTCTGAGCTTCCTATGCAACAGTCCTGCTCTCTTGAGTGATAGATAGCAAACAGTGAAATCCACTGGGATAACGCACACTGGAAAAACAAGATTTGAGGTAGAAGCAGAACAACAGACATTAGGCTGTTTTTACATGTCCATGGATTGTTGGAGCATAATCTGTGCCAAAGTGCCATTTTCTGTCTCTTCTCAGTTGGCAAAATCACATGCATTTCCCTTAAAGGCTATGAATATGTTATGTTTGGTTTTGAGAGTTAAATGCCCCTATTTGGTCTGCCATGCATCTCTCTCTCTTTTTTCTTATTAGATATAAAAAATTCCTCACAATCATGCTTTGCAGGGAAAATTGCACAGTTTTCTGAAAAGAATGAACATATAATCACCCCAAATGTCATGTTAATGGCAATGAAAGTGCTGGAGTCAGCATACACCAGAAATAAATACAGAAAAGTCTGTGTTCAAAGCCAAAAACATGTTTGGGGACTATTTGACATTTCAACAACAGGATGTAAGGCTCCTTAAGAGCCAGTTATATCTTAAGTATCGAATAAGTAGAATAACAGAAGATAAGCAGTTTACTCTGAATACACTTCAAGATGGTGGAAAATAAAACTTTATATGGAATCCTGAATTTGGCTGTACTGTTACCTCCAAAGTAATTTAGCGTTGTTCCTTACACCCTATAATTAGAATTTAGACATATTTAAAGTAAGAAGAGATACTTTAAAGAAGAGATACTTATGTGTTTTGTTTTTTTTGCACTTGAGTCACATATTCAATCTTTCTTCTTGTGTCAAGTAAAAACCTAAAATATCTTTTATTTAAAATGTTGCAACAAACATTGTCTAGCACATTTGTCTGGTGTAGAAAATCCACTGGAAGCTAGTGGTTGGTACTCTAGGTGCCTATGACTCGTAGATGAAATCAGTAGGATTTGTGGGCTATTCTGAAAATTGGTTTGCAAGAGACCTAAATCCTAAAGCAGAGTCCTTAACCAGTTTTCTTCTTCCTTTGGATTGGTATTGCAGACATCACTGCACAGTTTTAGCAATCCTAAAACTTAGACACTTCAAAGATTGTATTTACTCCCACATTGCATCATCATGTATAAACTGATGACACAGTACCTGTCACATTAAAGACTGCATGCAGTTAATGAGTCTGTAATGATATGGACATCATAAATGATATCTATGCTTCATGCAATGAAGTAATGTAATGAAAACTTTCAAATTTCTGCTTTCTAGAGTGGAAGACAGGATAATTAATGAAGCTTAGTTTGGGGGTCAGATCCTCCTAATCAATAACATTAGCTGGATTCAATTTTTCATCCTTCTCACTTGCCCAACCCCTATGCAAATTGAATTGATAGAGAAATATTGTGGTGATTAAACAAAATTCTCTCTGCATGTGAAATATGTAATGAATGGGCACCCTGGTGACAGTTGTAACCATTGCTTTAAGTCTCCATTAAATACAATTTGAGAGATGGATTAAATAATGAGCATTGTTAATGACTGATGTAGAAATCATGCTGCATATAACTAATTTTAGACAGCTCAAACTGGGGATCAGAAGAATGAAAATAAAAATGAACTATATTAGAAATATTTGAGTTTCTGAGAGCCTGGGAAGAGTGTATGATCCTGTGGTCATACAGTAGGCCAATACCCACAAATCCAATCCATCAGGATTTCCAACTGATGATTTTTAGGATAACTACACAAAGAACTCCCTGATCAATGTGTTTTTAATACATTAATTCCTATGCTATGTACGTCTATTCTGAAAGTTGAAAAAAATATAATTAGCTCAGGAATCTACAGTGGATCACCATTTGGTGAATATGGGTTTTGTTCCTTAAGAAAAAGAAACATCTTTTTGATTTAGTTTTCTTCTTCCTCCTTTTCTTTCCTTTCCAAAGAAAGTTTTCTCTGATTCATTGCAATCATAAACATGGAAAAAGAGACATTCTAAGATACTCCTATTTCTTGCTTTTCATTGGGCTGATATGAGTATTGTGTTTCATCTCCACTGATATCCAACTAGAATATTACGCAAGGTGCAACTGGGTGCAGGTATGCTAGTGACAGAAGAGGTGAGAGGTGTTCAGTGATTTCTTGGTCATACAACACAAACTGTGTATTCCATCATGTTTCATTTTGAGCCTTTGCAATCCTCCTCTTTCCCTCATAAAACCGCCCCAAGAGATAGGTGTCCTCCAGATGCATACAAACATATGGGCAGCATGTGAAAGACTGGTCTGATTATAGCAATTCCTTCTTATCTATTGCACATTTGTATATTTCAACATTCTAAAAGTTGTTCTGGTCTCTTGAAAAAAAACCCAGTGTGGTGACCCTTGTTTTAAAATCTTTACCAAATAAGATCGTCACTCTGGATATTATCACATATTCAGTAACTACAAATATGGGGAGAGCTAAACCATGAAGAAAAGGGAAATCGAATCAGGTGAAGTAGAAGGTTCATTTGAACTTATTCCTCTGTCCACGTGAGGAGCAGAAACAGAATTTAGAAGATGGAGGAAGCCTGAGAGAGAATGGTATAATGGTGTTGGAGGGAAAATCAGGAGTGTCTGTGAAGGTAGAAAAGGAAGACATTTAGCAGGGAGACCGAGACCAAGCAGATTTATCAAGAAGGAAGAGCATATGTCAGACAGTGAATTAAAAATTGAAAAAAAAAAAAATTGTAAATGAGGTAATGTATACTCTACATAATGCTGGTTAGGATACTGCACCATTTGCGTCATCATATCCCCAAAGTCACCAACACACAGGGCATGCCTGATTTTTCTAAGGTACTAAAATGTTCCCAGGTCCAGTGGAGCTTAAGACTTTATTACAAACATTTTGAACAGCTCTGATTACAGATAATTGAAGCTGTTTTTTTGATTACAGATAATCAAAGTAATCGTGTTAGAATGGCAATTCTCAGAACTAGCATTGCCTGACCTGGTTTTCTGTGCTACTTTTTTGTAAGCAGGAGAATGACATTTATTCTCCCATAATAAAACCTTCAATTTTAAAAATGTTACTGGCCTGACCACTTATGAATAAAAATAATCTCAGTAGAAATTATTGCAAGACTGTATATGAAGCACTGAAAAGCACAATTAAAGATTTTTTCATTCATATGGCATAAAATTTCCTCTGATATATGGTTTTGATTGTGCTCAGTATAATGGGGCCTGATTTTAATTGAGTTCTGGGCAATATCAAAACATGAATAAAGAATGAAAATAATAATATGACTTCTATCCTAATTTTCTTTCTGAACACTCACAGAAAGAAAGTCTCATAGAGTACCTCTTAGGCCAGACCTCTGCAACAGGAATTGTATTATCATGGTCAAAAGCATTTCTTTCCGATATTTACTTTTCTATGTTTAAAATTTGGGAGAGATAATTTCTGTACTTCTTAAGGACATTAAGGATAGATAGACATTCATAAGATACATGGACAATGTGGGTTTGCCTATGTGGTTTCAGGGCAGCTCTAGCTGAGGTTGCTGTCAAGACTAGATTCAGAGGCTTCACCAAACATCGAGCTGGGCTCTGCTTGGAAAAAAACTCACATGCTTAGACATCTCTGTGCACAAGCCTATGCAGAACATATAACATTCTTAGTTTCCTCCCTAAGCACTTTTTAAATCCCATGTATGTAGAAAAGAACCTGAAAGTGGTAATGCTACAATTCTCATGAAAAATAATTTAGTAGTCCAGGTTTTATGGAAACATGCAGTAATCATGATAGAATTCTGAGAGCTGGTTGCTCTGAAATCTAAGGCAAGCAGCTTGAGGAGAAGTAGTAGTTAGTATACTTTATAATATAAGAAATTACATCTTGATGTGGTAAAAAAGAAGCTGAAAATACTTTAATTAGCTCTTCAAATAATTGTGACATCTCTGTGCTTTGTTCTAGTAAAACCATTCTGAAACTAACCTTCTCTATTAATTTGTTTGATTTAGAGGAATTGCAGACTTCCAATGAAGAACATTACTATGTTGAAAAATTCCTTACCAGAACTTTTCAGCGTGCATACCATTTAGGGCACACTATTTCTCAGAAGACCACCATGTACTGTAGGGCTGTATTACATTCCACTGTATGTAAATAATGATTTTAAGTTTGCAAGTCTCTTAGTATATATGCATCCAATTTTACACCCAGAATATTGTTATAAGCAAAAATATAATACACGTTATATGTAGAGCAAATGATTTCTCATCCTAATTAAATTCTTAATAATCTAATTAAAACACAACAAACAGCTATTACTAATCTAGTTGCAACAATACCAGTAGTCTAAATTAATACAGAAAAATCTCCTTAATAATAGTATTTTAAAAGTGGTTATGAAAGAAAACTTACCAATACCAGTGCCTCTTCTAAAATCCCTCTGGATTCTTAGGCTGACAATACCAGTGTTCCTGGAGCATAGAGTTGCTGGGGTGCCACAGTGCGTTGTCAGCACCCAGAGTTAACTTCAAGGACTATTGCTCATTATACAGTGGTTACATATATTTGCAAAAGCTAAAAAGCTAACCATTTCAGGCCAAGGCAAGCTCAGGCCAATCCTAAGACCTTACACTGTCAGATGAGTACAAGGCCTACGGCCTTTATTAGTATTGGCAAAAAACATATTTGATGAACTACACGAGTACACAACAAACATATCACTTGTATTCCACTACGTCCAAAAAGTTTTTTGGTATAATGACATTAAAAAATTTTTCACCAAACAATTGCTCTGGAGAGTAACAAGTATATTTACAAATGGAAAACAGGCTGGAGCTCCTTTGGAAATGTACTTAAACATGTTAGTTAAAGGCTTGAAACTCCCTAAATTATATCTCAAGAAGTAACTGGAACTGGGGAGTGAATGCTCTTTTAACCTGGAAATGATGCAGGCATCTAAATTCATGGCTTCCTGATATTCTTATTCTTTCTGACAGAGATTCCAGAAATATGTATCTGCTAGAGTCAGCTTATACTTATTAAATTATGTTAATGGCTGATGGAGAAATCAGCCCATTAAATCTGTTTTTCCTTTTGGCACAAGTGCAGGTGGAGTGTTTCTTCATGCACCTTTGTACCTTGTTGCTTTCAAAGAGTAGAGTTGTATATTACCACCTAGAAAAATAAACTGGTTTATGCCTCCTTGCATAAAGTGCTAAAATGAGAAGTAGCTATAAAAGCAAATCTTTATTTAATGTAGTGCACATTGCAATTCAGATGTTTTTATCTGTGACATAATCATTTATTTTGTTAGAAAACAGTATACCAGGCATTCTGTACTGGGCACTCTTTCATACTTGATTGTGATGACCTAACACCCTTTATAAGATTTCCAGGTGAAGACCGGAGATAAGTTAGCCAAAGTCCCAAAGGAAAATGGAAGAAGCTGGTATTGCATCTGCTTGGAGGAGGTATGGTTCTGTTTGAAACATCAGTGACTTCCTTTAATGATTTTCAGTATTGAAAGTTCTAAAAACACAGCAGATATTCTCCAAGATCCATACTGATGAAAATGAACAATGACCTATTTTACACCTTCTGAAAAGGAAGTCTATTGCTTTATATTCATCCACTTACATATATTTTGTTCAGCAGTTCTTTTCTCTCTCACAGTTTCTGGGCACTCAAAGTGCTATATCTTTTTATTGTTAATCCTGAATCTTGTAGTGTTATGTTCATCTCAATTGATGAGAAAACTCAGCCAATAAATGTCTGCTGGAACGATGTTTAAATTTACTCATTTCTGTTCTTAGAGTATCTGGGCTAATGAACAGGATAAGAACAAGATGGCTTTGCTATTAAAACAAAAATCCATGTTGTGAAGAAGTGTTCCATGCTGATTATGTCATGAAGTTTTCCCAAAATATCATAGGACACTAAAGCACTGTTTATGCTTAAGGATATTAGCACTTTCTTGATTATTTTCTCTTTTCAGCCCGTTAAAGTTCTTATTTGGGCTTATTCAGTTAAAAGTTCCTGTAAACAGTCTGGGTTGAAAAAATCCTACATGAGTAGTTGCCAGAAGTTGATGTTGGTATACCTAGAAGAAAGCCTGGATGCACCAAATCTCCCTTTTTGTGGGTGCTGTCCTGAGATCTGAAGAGTTATGTTAGGGCTGAGAAGACTATTCTTCCATGATCAATTATTTTCTGTAAACAAGAGTTTGCTGAACATAACATAAATTTTCTCTCTGTCAGTGGGATCTCGTGATATGCTAGCTAAATCTGAGACATGGTTCCTACAGAATTCAAAATCTGGACATCTGGGAAAATCCCAAGCTCATCAAAATTAGGAACGGTTTTCTTCTGTTAACTTCATGGAGACCACGTTTCTACCACTAGTTACTACTTGTTATTATCCTTCATTATTTGCATTGCCAGAAAATCTAAGACTTCTAAGAAGTCTTTGAAGAGGTCCATTAGGAAAGACACACATTTTATTTGTCTGCTGTTTGCATTGTCTCAGAAAAATCAATGATTTGCTTTAGTTTTGTAATTTTTAAAATTCTTTCTAATGTGATGGCACATGTGCAGAACTTGACATGCCTCTTTGAAATGTCTTCCTAGAATATGTTATCATAAGAATCCATTCCTCCTCTAATATAATCAGGACTAAAAGCAATAAATACATAACATATCATAAACAACATACCATATGTAACAAAGCATACACAACAAAAGCAATAAAAGCATGATATTTTAAACATTCATGAAGGAGCAGCAGATGCTTTTATATTGAGCTTTCATAAGAATCACATAAGAAACTAAGACCAGCAAAGAACAGAAAGTGGATTCTAAATGCAGAGAATCACTTGTTAAGCTGAACTGACACACTATTAAAGTTTGAATTGAACTAGGGCAAGTACATTTCCTAGAATTCCATAAATAAATTAAAGGTGAGGAATCACTGTATAATGAAAGTCATTTCATTAACAAGTCTTACTAGAAAAATGGGACATCACCTAAAATTCATGGATTTTTAGCTATGATTAGATAATAGATGCAATGAAAGAAACAACTAAAAAAACCAAACACATAGTTGAAATCAAACCTCTACTAATGAACTTTACATGAGAAAGAAATGAATAAGCTAATAAGGTTCTAGAATCTGCTTCTGAGATTAATAAGCATGAAAAAAAAAAAGGACTACATTTAATATGATTTCTAGTAATATTTCCAGATATAGGGACAGTGTGACATAGACTGATCTTAAATAAATTCATCCACCTAATTCCATGCAATACAGCCTTTGTGCCTTATGTCAGATAATTTAACCTAGGTTTAAAGTCTTCCTATATATATTTGCATATGTATATGTCCATGTGAAGTGGATGTTGATTCTGTCAGGAACTGTTGTGAGCAGGTGAAGAAAGTTTCCATTCAGTTTGAATGGAAACTAAAAGTAGCATCTGCTGTCTGTCATTTGTGTAGTATAGGACAGTTCATTACCCTTGTTTATACTATCTGTTTATCATCTCAGACCTTTAGAAGAAAGCAGTGCATAAACACATCGGAATAGCATCCCATGTGGAGTAAAACATTACTACTTAGAATGAGTATCTGTCAGTAATGGTACACATGTAACTAAGGAAAAGGAATAGACTAGATAACACCTTGAACTTCCTTCTGGGTATGCTTTGTCATAAAATGAATGCAAATTGAGATTTGACTAAGTTATGAGAAGAATCATGGGTTTTGTATGGCCACTAATAGATTTGATTTAATTTTCAACTTATGATCAGCAATACCTGACTGCTACAGCAAAATCCTAGCTCTGTTGTTGAGAGTGGCCAAACTCCTGTCAAGATTTTTTCTGGTGCACTTGAAATTTTTGGATCACTGTTTCTGATATAATGAAGTTTTGCTGATGTTTTAGATTATGAGTGTGCAACTGACTATGAAGTAATCAGTAAGAAACTATGAACTCTGATACAAGGAATCTGTCAAAAGAAAATTCTAAGGTAAAGCGTTTGGTATTTTATTGAGATCACACTTGTTATTAAAGATCTAATTTGTTCAAAAATTAAAGCAAGTTTAAAGTTCCAGATGTATTTGCTGAGTAGATTCTTCTCTTGCCTTTGATTCATGGTGTTCTTTTGACTTTGCTCAAGAGAAAGAGTTGGCACTATCCTACTACAGCCAATCATAAAATTTTACTAAATGCCCATAATAATGTACAATATCCAATCATATTATGGAACACTTTTTATTCATAAGTATAAGTGCATGCTTTCAAACTCTCTGTTTTAGAAACAGGGTTTTTTGTGATGACAAAAACGCCTTTTAAAATTTTAACTGGTGACATTAATTTAAAAAAAGTGGAAACAGCTATCATATTGATTTTATAAGAAGGAAAAAGCAAGAAGCAGAAAATAGTATCCAAGTAGAAACAACTTCTGTTCTAGGCAATACTGAGTAATAACAATGACATTATGATTCATGTCCAGTAAGTGTGGGACAGTGTGAAGTCCCATTATTGAAGAATGAGTTGATGGGTAAACCGGAACAATGGGATATGCTCCCCAGCCTATTTTCTCTTCCTGTTTCTGTTACTGACATATTCTCTAACCCCAACCAAACTGCTCAACATTTTTGTCTTAACCTTTTTTTCCCCCCCTTTTTTTTTTTCTTTTTTGTGAAGTGGGTGCTGTTTTATCTCCTTGACTGAGACAGTGAGAAGAGATTTATAGACATGTTCAAGACTGTAGTGTACTTTCTGTTGTTTTTATCTTCCTTGACCCAAAGAACTGAGTATGTCTTGATCAGGGTTTCAGTTAAGGTCCATAGCAGCAAGTTTAACATAGTGAAGTATATGGCTGGGATTTGAAATGTTTAATTGATGTCTCTAAAGGCTTTTGGGGTCTCTGGAAGAAAGACCAATAGCATT
The DNA here is from genome assembly GCF_030463565.1 of Pelecanus crispus. Lineage (NCBI taxonomy): Eukaryota > Metazoa > Chordata > Aves > Pelecaniformes > Pelecanidae > Pelecanus > Pelecanus crispus. Next base: position 51,731,356 of record NC_134648.1, read on the forward strand.
GTTATCTGCCAGCAGCTCACCTCGTGCTACAGGGAACACAAAATGAAGCCATCAGTGCAGAATGCTATACTGATAACCCAACTATAAGCACTGCTGAAATAGGTATAACAATACCAAAGCCTTATAGCTGTCCTTGTGCTAACACAGATTAAGCCTTAACACAGACCAATGCATACGCTTCCTCCTTGCCCATCTTTGAGCTACATAAATGTTTAAACTAGATTTCAGTTTTGGAGACTCTTTTGCTTATACATAAAATTTGCAGGGGGTATTATTAGCTTGTTAAAAGGGAACTGCTGTAGTTATGAAACTTTTGATGCAAAACTAGGACAAGGTGAATGCAAACAAGGATATTTTCATTACAGTGAAAGTATTGCTGAATGTACATATTCTAATAAGGTCTATCTTGCATTACAGGAATACATGTAGAAGCTATGCGGGAGATAACATGCTGCTAGCCTAGAACTAGTGCTACAAAAGACAATAGGTATAATTTAAGAAGGAAAGAACCATCTGACAAAATCTTGTAACTTACAGTGAAGAGAACAGCATTGATTGGTTCAACTGGGCAAATCAGCAAACAGGTATGTTAATCACTCGTGAAATATCAAATATATTATGGATTATTATCTTTTGCTATACATGTATACAACATAAGTTTACTAGCAGAGATTTCTAGTGTCCTTGCCTTTAATATTCACAGTCATCTTCATCCCCTAAAACAATAATTGAGGCTGCAAAAATATGAGTCTGTAATCAGGTTTCCTGATCTTATTTCTCCTTAGGAACCATGAGCTGTATTTCTGTTACCAACAATGTAGCTAGAAAATGCCAGAATCAAGGAGTTGTAGCTGATTTTGAAGCCTGCTCTTCATCTCACAGCTAGTCTTATGGTCTTGAAACAACCTACTCTTTTCCTTTTTCTTACCATTTCAATGTTGAGTACTTACACTCAGCATTGGGAACAGCCCAGACAGAATTAAATTTACATGCAGGGAAAAAGAAAAAAAAAAATTACCGGTTTAAATACTTTTGCATAGATAGGAATTTTTAAAGGGAATAAAAATAACATACTTAATTTCAGTCAATTCAATATAACTGCCAGGCAATAGATTCATAAGTCTTTTCTGAAGTAAATCCATGTAACCAACAGATCTTACATTTTTTCCCTTTTCTCGTCCTCTCTGATGCCATGCTGTCTTAAACTACATTGTGACTTTCTTGGGACAAGGCCTACCTCATACAACAGTTAGAATTACTAAAGTACACAACAGTTTATTTAAAAAAAGTGTCCCTGACTGGTGCTTTTGTAACATAGATAATTATTAAGAGTAGCCAGTAGGCTCCATAATAGCATCTTTCTCTTAAAAAGCATGTAGTGGCTTTTGACTTTCTTGAATTGCTACTTTGTCATAATGAGAATACAAAACAGAGTGTGATTCAAAATGGATGGGGATGCTGAGGGGGTTAAAAAGGATGTGATCCCATTCAGCTGTTGTCAGGTGTTAGAGGAGAAAGAGTGAACAATCTTTGCAAATGCAGCTAGTAATGTAGATAAATAATGGATGCAGCTAGTGGCCTGAATGCATTTAGCGAATCCCAGCTGCTTCACTCAGTGTTTAATAGTCTGGAGGTGCAATTTCTTGCTACATAAATATTCAATATATTCCTACAGCCTTGCCACATAGGTGTAAACAACAATCAGCATAAAGAGGGACATAAATGTTTATTATAGGCTTCATTTTAGCTAACAGATGCTCAGTGAAAAGGCTGAAAGTTAAGGTAAAAAAGATTACTTGGGAAAACTTATCAATCACAAAAAATGCTATGAAAGCACCTTCATATATACAAGGATTTTATCTGCAGGAGATTTTTTCCAGTTATTGCAAGAAAGAGCCAATTAGTAGTATACTTACATTAATGCAACTGTCTTGTGGTAAATGGAGAAAGCTGAAGTTTGGAATGATGTGACTTTGATTCTTTATACCTATAGTTAGGCTTTTTTTCTGGAATATTCCAAAACTCTCCCTTAGCTTCACAGCTAACTTTGCTTAGGCTCGACTATATAGAAAGTAATAAGGATATTTTCAGAAATCATAACTTTAGTGCATAGTGCCAAATTTGCCTTAAGAAGTGTATGTTCAAGGAATGTTGAAGTAAGCATTCACTTATGTTCCTATTCAGTGCTTCCCAGTCCAGTTCAAGCAGGGGGAGAATGAACTACAGCTTAGGTGTATATTCTCTTCTTTGATGCCTGCATACTAAGGATGAGCTTTATTAATTTTATTATAAGTAGAGCTAGGCAAGTGTAGCCTATGCTAACTAAATTTTTTTATTTGTCTGTCTTCATATATAAACAAAGTTCTTTAAGATGTCCAGAGGCACAGGTAAGTTACCTGCCTTCTGCTGCAAGGAAATACTCTATAACTTTGCTATTCAAACTCATGTTACCTAATATGATGTTGGTGTATGAGATCAGTATCTTATCTTGATGATTCAGCAGATCCAGGGTTGGTGTCAGGGGAATATTCTCCCTCCTAGGAGGAACTCGTTATTTAGAAAAATGTTAAATCTTGAGATTCATATTTTAAAAATAAATAAATACTGCCTACACTCAGAAGCAAATTACCAAAGTGCCAGTTTCTGTTAACCACCCTTTGGCTCAATTTGAACTTGATCTCTGGGAGCTTAACAGTCTTTTCTTATTAAGTTTTATTAACCTGTTGTCTGACTACTGCTCAGTCTTTTTATGCAAATAAACTGCTCAATCAATCAGTAATTCCTTGCTTCCACATGGAGAACTACAACAGGATTGTGAGGAGCAGAGGTGATGAATGAGAGTGAAAAAATTGATTGATTTTATAGCTGAGCTGTGTAAAATCATTATTCATTTGATTTTTTTTTTTCCCCCCACTAACATTAGTATCATTTCATCAGTAGAAACATTGAAATAATTTCACTTATGTTTTTTTCTGGACTTGTGGGGTTTTTGCATGCAGTGCGTGAGCTTTTACTTGTATATTTTTTCCCCATGGATGTTATTTAATAAAGTGTGTGTGTGTAAAGAAAGCAACAAACCTTTAAACCTAACACACAGAATTTGTTTAGCAAGGGTATGTGGATAAACAGTATAGAATATAGTAATGTTGTGAAAGCTGTTGATTTCTCTTGACAGTAAGCTCTGCATTTCTTGGAATGTACTTTTAAGACCAGGTCCTAAAATAAAAGTAATGCTCCGCATTTAAAAGACTAATTCTGTTATACACACAGGGTTATTTTTCTTATTTTAATAAAGTAAACAAAGGAGAAGAAGAAAAAAAAAAAACAAACAAACCCAAACCCACAAAACCAAAACCCCCTTCACTGTTTTTGTTAATTTCTTGCTTGTTCTTCCATAGCACTTTTAGTCCAATTTCATTTTTTCCCACATTAGGTATTGACATCTTGCTGTATAGTATTAACCATTCCAACTAGGCAAAGTTCCTTTTCCCAGAGAGAACAGACATATGTGAATGCTTCTAAATTTAATTGATGAGTACAAGGTTCCTACTATGTCTGCACACTTTCTAGAGATTTGGTACACAGTGGTGGCATCAGCAAGGCACTGTCAGGAACAGTCGGGACAGACTGTTCTTGCACTAGCAGCAAAAGCAGTGACAATGTCTGGGTTTTATGTATGCACATTGCCCCTATCCAGTCTAGGACCCAGACTTTATGCTAATGATCTGCACTGCTTTCCTACTTTCACAATTTTATACACATGTTCTCTCCCACCTTACTCTCCTATGATGTAAGCCTATACCAGGACACCAAGCCATTCCTTCTGCATCTTTTCAACCAACATGACCATCCTACAACCAGGACTTCAATCCTGTTGCCTAAATCTCTATCACTTTCTGCTATACCATATCATACTTCTTTTCTTTTCAAGGACACTCCATTCTTTCAAAGAGGATGGTATAAAAAAATCTATAAATATACATTGCTGAAAGAGACGGAATTTTTGATCATGACCTATAAACCAATTTCAGCCAATTTATACTGATGGAAATTCTGATTTCTTAACAATTATTGTAAAGAAACAAAGTTGCAATATGGCAGCCATTAGGTGTGTCACAGCAACAGTAGACCATGAGCTTAGGTCCTTCAACACGGAAAATGTAATAGCTTTTGTTACATCATCTCATGGAGATAATAACTTAAATGAAGTTTCTCTTAGAATATATCATTCTGATAATTTTTCTTGGGATAGCCCTTAAAAGTTAAGGATCAGTCCGAGATAATAGAGCTATGACTCAAATATTAACTTCCCCAAAAGCTTCGAAATTTGGAGGAGTTCAGATTATGTGTTTCATTGAACTTGTTACAGAGTTTCTGGTAAGTCAAGGAGCCTGGTCTGGGTTTGAGTGTCCATGAGATCTGCCTGTACATCACTGGGGCTTCATTTTGGAGCCAAGTCTATTCAAAATCCAAATAACTTAAAAGCATACCTTTAAGCTATATGTAGAGTTTTGGGGTTGTTTGTTTTTTTTAGCAACTTCAGAATTCTATAGAATATACAAGTCTTCTGAGAAGGAATAGTTACTTTTTTGAAGTCAGAACACATTTGTACTTACTTTACTCTAAGATTTGAGAAAATTCTCTGCCCATCTCCCAAACCAAAGAGACTAATATTGCTTCACAAGCTTATTCTCTACTATGATGTAATTTCTAATAAAACATGTACATCTTGTTTAAATTGTATGGAATAAATTAGTCAGTTCAGTTGAGATTTTGCGAGATGAATAAATTCCCGTATATCAAGCATGAGATCAGCTTCAATGCAGAGAACTAATACAGCCAGTAATAATTGTTTAGTTGGTGTAGCATTACGCAGTGTATATAGCTATAATAAATCATACACATTATCATTATCCCCTCATGTCATCTTCAGCTAATGTTAATACCTAATCAGTTATACCAGATATCAGTCTCTTCCTCCAATTCTCTGTGAAAACAGAAAAAGTAATTCTGAGGAACCCAGAGAACCCTGATACAAATGTTCATTATTTGAACCCAGGAAATGTATTGATGTTCCTACATTTTTATGTGGTTTTACACTTAGCATTTGTAGCAGACATTTCCTGATCAATACATATAAACTCTCAGGTTTTCACAGCTCTTTTTTTGTTTTGTTTTGTTTTCCAGTTGACTGCATGGTAACAGTTCATTCTGTACAACAACATTGTCAATCTGCAATAAGATGCATGAAAGCTAATGGATTTTAAAAGCATTAAGAGTGAACACGGTTGAATAACATCCAAAGACTTTAGTGCTGAGTGGATACTTAATTTCACTGCAAAGTGAAGGGTGCTATGCTCAATACCACTGAGAGATCTCACTGTGAAAACTACATGAATGGACAAGCTGAATATGAATGAATCAGTAATTTTCTATGGACAGAAACTCTGTATTACAAGTATTTCTGACCATTATATTCTTTCTCCATTGTTATTTAAAATTCAGATAGAGTTAACTAATAAGAATTTATTATACATACAACATGTTTTTACATGAGGATTTTCAGAGTAATTTGAAAAAGTCATGTGATTTTGTAATTCTAAATATGTAATGAATGAGAAGAGAAGAGTATAAATCCTTCACACAGCCACAAACAATCTGACCAGGAACAGTTATAATTTAGCTTGCAATAAAGCATATATAAGGCAGTACTGGAAGTGTTTCTGTTCTCAGGAGAAGCCATGACTGAGTTTAGATGAAGTTACCTCTCACCTTACATTCCTTGGAATTTCTTTTTTTCCACTTCTAAAAATAAAACAAAGCAAACACTAAATAAATAAATAAATAAAATTAAAATGTGGTAGAATATCAAGTCACAAGCTATTAATACTGACTGCTTTTTCCAGTTCTTGATAGAAATACCAAGGCTGGCTGTAAATATTCTGACCATGTTTCTTCAAAGAGATCACACAATGGATAAATTTGTGAGAATTTACTACAATGCTGTTGCCCACAGTTGTACCATATAGGTAGGGTTATGTTGCTTGTGTGACAATTAGCTGGGGACCAGGAACCATGGAGCACCCATTAGTTCCTTTCATAACTTTCATAACTGTTTATACAGTCTCTCCACCTGGGGACTCCTGGGGTTAAGCCTAAGCAGGCAGGATAAGGTGGTGGAGGAGGAGCCACCTGCACAGCTCAGGAACCAGCAGGAAGTTCTCAGGTGGCTGCTTCCCTCTACTGTCCTTCATCCTCAGTCTTGTATGGAGAAGTCCCCACCCCTGCACTGAGCTGGAGAAAGAATGGCAAGGAGACCACAGAGGAGGGCAGGACAGTTGGCTGAACACAGGGCTGCAGAGCAGAGCGGTGAGGTGGTGACAAATGCCTTGGCACTAGGTGTAGCAGGGCAGACTCTCCAGACCACACACATAGTAGTACTCATCTCTGTCGATATGGATCATGAGGCAGAGTAGCCAGTTATTGCTTCCTTTTTATGCCTCTGGTTGACCAAACACAGGATAAAGGTAGAATAACTTTTTCTGTGTGTGAAAATGCTTTCGTAATAACTCCAAGTCATAGTTTTTCCTTTGTATCTGTGGAACACCTCCTCCACCCAACAAAGAAAACAATCCAACAGAAGTTGGCTTAAAACTAGTGACATGACTGAGTGTTTGCAGTTCTGTTGCTCTTTCTGGATTTGGCCGTCATTAGCCTCATTTGGGTCTGATATCCTGAGGAACAGCCTGGGAACCAGTGATGCTCAGGAATGCACAAGCTGTGTGAAAAGTGTTTTTGTATTTTCACCTAAAAAATGAGTAGAATGTCCAGGACTGAAGGGAGATGAAGATGATATGCTTCTAAACTGCTTTATGTTGAACTCTATAAAGAGTAGCTCTAGAAATGTCAGGCCCAACTTAAACACTAACTTTATCTCTGCTTTTATGTCTTTCCCAATATATAACCCTGTTTACAACCTAATCTAAATAAGATAAAAATCAGTGACATCTTTCTCTAGACTTTTAGCCCACGAGCAGGATCCAGTTCTCCTACTCAATCTACCTCCAATAAGAATTTCAACAACAGAAATATAAGAATATTTTTGATCATCTCATTCTGCAATATTAGAAAACTGTTAAAGAATGGGGTTTAACGGGTTTATTTTTTTCTAATGGCACATCGGTAAAACAAAATGTGTAAGCATATGCATCATGGCACAGTTCATTCCATATTTCAAGCCAAGCAGAATTGCTACATTATAAATTGCCAATCTTCCTCCCATTGCTTCAAAACACTAAATACCATCTTTAATATTCCTCAGTCATCCCTGGACCCAGAAGTGAGCATGGCAATGTATTACTGACACAGCACCTGCCCTGTTTTCCTCTACCCAGTTTTTCCTTTGCTGCCTGTAGTAGATGCACTCTGTGATACAAGTTGACAGCAATGCCCAAAGTAACCTCACTACCCATTAGAGTAACTTCTAAAACATGCCATAATCAGGCATAGAAAGTATATTCTGTGGCACTCAATAGATCCACTAAAGCTTAAGTGCTTCTGCTGCTAAGCGTAGCCTTTCTAAAGTGAAAAAAAAAAAAAAAAAAAATCCCTTTTGCAACTGAAAAGCCACTGTAAACACTCTTGTGGTTAGAGTTGATGTGTAGTTTTCTTTCCACACTTTCAGCTGGACTTAAATGCTTCTTTGAAACTCTTCAAATCCATATAAAGGATAAGTATGATATATTTTGGAGACAGTGATGTAAATATAATGGCAAAGACAGATTAAATAGAATTTCTAATTATATGTTACCTGATTACATAAAGGAGAGTTAGTAGGATAACAGGCTGTTTTGAGCTTTGCCACTAATATGTTATCAGCAGAGTGGTCCTGACGACTTGATATGGTGGTGATAGGAATGGAACTATTTTTGGTCAAAATGTTTGCTGGCCATTGCTGATTTTATCAATGTCCTTGCTATGTGGAATACACATTTAAAAGTTTAGGAGAACACTTTATTCTCTAGAATCAACAATAGGTGAATTGTTTTTCTTGAGTGTGTACTGATTAGCCTTTCAAGTTGCATTTTGAGTCCCCATCCTTTTTTTCCTTGTTTTGGCCAAATTCCTCCTCCCTTCCTAGCCAGAAGTCAGAATCTACTGCCTAAAGCTACACAGCTACTGTCAAAAGCAGCATCTGCTTATACTTTCCACTCTTCTACCTTTTTGTTGCTGCTACCTCTCCTGTGTTGGAACTAGTAGCATTATTCAGTCTGGATGAATCAACTGATCTTTCCAGTCTAATGGCAAGCTAATCTTCTTGGTTATTGAGAATTATATTTTCTATTAGATCAGGAAGTTGACATGACTCGCCCTGCAGCCAGGTAGCTCTAAAGGAAGGCAGGGAAGGCGGGGAGCAACAGAATAGCCAGCATCTTTGGCCATAAGCCTCATTTAGAATGAATCAAGTATATTTACATATATTGTGGCTGTTCTCTTAAATATGTGGATTATTTATACATATAAAATGTTGATATACCTCCACTGTCAATGGGAAGAACTGAATTCAGGAACTTTGGGCTATTTCATATTTGGAAATTAGATAATAGAGTATGAAATATGCATAGAGAGTCTATTAGTGTTATGGTCTATTCTTGGGTTTGTGTGTTTCTCTTGCAGGGACATTAACGATGCTCAACACATTATAACTTATGACATTTGCCATATTTGAAAACTTAATCCCCTATCTCTTTAATTTTTGGGATGTTCGTTTGGTTTTTTGTTTGTTTTTTAAGCTAAGTATAAATATGGACTTAAATTATTGGTGAGAGACAGTATTTTCAAGTGTGCTATGTTCTGTTGACTTACTTGGTAGCATACTGCTTTACTCTCAGAGAGGTGTCTGGCCTAACATCTTCCTAAAAAACAGACTGATTCTGAAAAACATACATATGGGCACACAGAAAATGTAAGGAATTTTGAAGAAGAAAATAATCTGGTATAACACTCCTTGACAAATATTTAATTGTTGATTGCAACAAATATGCCTAAATGAGCCTATAGTGGGTTTTTGGGTTTTTGGTTTTTTTTTTTTTTTTGTATCAGTTTGGTGTTATGTAAAATCTGAATGTGTTTGATTTCTAGCCATTAGGTCATTTACTTAGGGACAGAATGTTTCATAATTCACAACTGCTACCATTATATTTGCTCATTTACAAGATAGGTCTCTCTGGCTTACACAACTAAAGCTCTAGATAATCAGTTGTCAACATTATGAGATTTTTTTTTTAAGTGTGTTTGACTGCATCCTTTAATGTTCCTGAAGTCATAGCTGACTGAAAGCAGAGATGTCTGTGACATTTTCACATATATTTTACTCACTGGCCAGCTACTTTTTAAATTAAAAGGAAAGGCATGGATTCAATATTTGTTCCACAAACATAAATATTTTAAATATTTGTGAAATAAATCCAGACTCAAAACTTTTTTTTCACTGACAATTAAACAAACCCCATCATTACAAACCATTCTTGATCAAATGAAAACTATGCATAAAGCAATAAAATATGGATATAAACCTTGACAACAAATTCTATATGGTTCAGCTGAGACACTGTGAGAAATGGGGATTTGTTTCCATTTAAAGACTTTTAAGAAGAGAAATAGCTGTTATCATTCCTTTTCTCAATGACAGCTTGTTGTATCATTCAGATTTTACCCTCTTGGACAAGATACTATGTTGATGTTTACACATCAAACAGTACATATCACATGGCTTAACTTTTAATGTTGCTTCAAAATATATGAAAGACCATTCTAAAACCTTAATTTTTCTTCAATGAAAACTAATTTTATTATTTTTAAATGTTTTTTTAGTCTTATTATAACAATGTTAGTATTTACAAATCTGTTTAAATGTTTAGTAATAATTTAGGGAACTAAGTCATGTGGAAGTGTAGACTCCAGACAAGAAATATTTAACACTTCAGTCTCATTGATTTCAGCTGATGTTTGAAACCTTTCTATATTCATGTATCAAATGCCATTATTTTCTTCTACCTATAATAAACCCAGGTTTCCATTTAAGATTCAGCAACTTACAACCTCAAGAGAACAAATTAAGGGCCTGAGAGAGCCACCATTATTACGTCTCAGAAAATGTCATCTATGTTGGTCCTAGTTTACTCATTTGACTGAAAGGTGTTTGTTCAGCTTCTTGCCATTGATAACATCAATTGGCAGATCAAGGAAAGGTATTAAATTATTTCAATTTTTTTCTTTCTCTTAGGGTTCACTGGCATCATTGCACAAAAGCCATTTGCAGAAGGCATTTCAGAGGACAGAGGGTCATCTGCATAGTTATTTCATTGTGGACAGGAGGTAAGTAGACACTCAGTAACATCTTACACTGCATCGTTCAATTAGCAATATTCTTAAAAACTCCTGAACATGTCAGCTTTATGTTATTACTTGTTGTAGATTTGGTTGTGGATTTCCCCCTGCTTTTTATCCAAACACCATAATTAATGGGGGACTTGGAGTTTTTTTATTCTTCTAACATAGAGGATATTAATCTTCTGAAAACACAGTGCTTCAGATATGGTGGCAATTCCAGACAAAAGATGCAATCACATTATTGTAACTAATAAGGCAGAAGCCATTTGCAACCAAGGTTTGTGGAGAAATCTATTTGCATATCCTTCAATATGAAAGCTGACTAGACCTTTTTTCAACAAAATGAATTGTCTGTTAACTTAGTTCTACAACAAAAATCACTTATAGGAACAAATAGCCTGTTATGAAGCAAGGTATAACTACTCCCAATCAGGTACTTGCCTTTTGGCAGTCTACTAGGTGCAGCTTTAATGGAAGTTTTCTAAAAAGCTTTCTCCCACTAGGAGATTTTAACCAGTTTTCAAAATGTCACACTACATGATGGAGGAAGCCGAGTGTGTGGTTCTCTGGCTGATTCTCACCTGTACTAAGACATGGAGTTAGAAGAGCAATTTACAGGTATCTGCTAGTGTGAGAAGAACCAAACTCTGAAACCACCCACCTGCACAAGGTTTCCTTTTTGACATACTGCCTGAAAGTGGTTCATTTATTAAGTAATATTTTCTGCAGCATCAATAATTTTTTTTTATTAAAGCTTTTGTAACTAAAGAAGGGCTTTTGATTGAAAGACAGTAAATAGCCACAAAACCTGTCTCTCAAAATTATCCAGGTTAGGAAAAAAAAAAATTACTTTTGTCCATATAAAATGCATTTAGCCTGAAGTACAGAGACACTTGGAGAAAATGTGGATTTGCATTTTTCATTTTGTTTCCCACTCATTGTTGCTTTCACTCTTAAATAAAATCTGCAGCGGAGGCTGTATTGTTAGTATTGTGGGTATGGGTTCATAGTATTAAGAAGGCTTATTGGAGGCATCAGTGCAGAAAGTTAATACGTGATTTTCACATGTCCGGGACTTTAATTTTCCATTGGTTTTGATCCCTAAAATACGTGCAATCTAGTTAATTGCATGTGATACGAGGGATTTGAAAGAGAAAAGAACATGCTAGGTTAAGGCATGTGTTCCAGGTTTAAGAGGAAGAATGGCAGAAAGCTTAGATATAAGAATAAGAGAAAGAGGTGATAATGACTTTAACAAACAAGCCTTCCACTGGCCAGACATGATTCCTGTTATATGTCAAATGCACTCCACTCACAAACACGCTCAGTCCTCTGCTTACATTTTTCTTGGCCTGAAATACAATTGCATCAATGAGTATAAATGGAAATTTGCAGCTCCTTTGTTCTAGGCCTGCTTTAGTCCTTTTAGACACTGCAGTTTTTAAGTCTGTTTAGTCAGACTCAGTAGCTTGGCATAATATGTTCAACCCATCATGGTATTTCTAATACGAACCCCTCAAACCGTAAAATTTCAGGACTAGGTACCCATGCCTAGGCTGAACTCAAATTTGATGAGTTGATCTTTCTTAATTCCAGGATAGATTTGTCCAAAACGCTACCTGAGCATATTACATAAGTTGCTACTTACTACTGTTTTTCCCCCACAACTAACTCCTGGGATTTGTGAGTAGAGAAACATCAACTCCAAATGCCCACGTAACTCCTCTTGCTGCTGTGAGAAACCTTTGTACAAATTCTGCTGCTAAGTCTAAACTGAAATACAAACCCTGTCTCTGCCTCAGATATGGAGTTGTGACCTACCTCAATTCAGTTTCTTAGCCTGAAAGAGAAAACTGTGTTCATGAACCTGTATTCAAAGCTGTAGAAGTCGCACTGGATAACTTCCCCAACTTTGCATCTGATTCTCCCATTTTCCTGGAGCAATTGGTCTATTTAATTGCCTCATCAATTCCTAACTTTAGTTTCCTGGTTTAGTCAGTGACAATTCATTAGAACAGCTGCTAAGGCAGTTTTGATCTAGCCAAACTGAGTTTGAGCGACTCCCTTACTAATGTTTTAGGAAGCTCTGCAGATAACACAGAACAGGTCTAATGTTTTCTGTATGACCTGTTATTCAGTATACATGTTGTGAATGTGTGAAGTTTTTTACAACTGTGATCCCCATCTCTTGTGATAATCATTTACTGATTGTACCCACTTAGCAGAAACTGGGTCCCTGGCTTGGTCCTTGGCCATCCATTTCATTATTTCCAGGTTAAAGCCCTTAGGGCAAAACATAGAAAAAAAATGTTTGCTATATGTATTGAAAAAGACCTTATTGATTTCTGAAAGCATTGTTAGGACAGACGTTCAACTTGGAACACAAGATAGGGGATGACAGCAAATAATTTAAAACTCAATATTATAAAATGACAACTGCAAAATACTTTGATTTTTCTAAAATATTGTGATATTTTGAAGTACAGGTCAGTTCCAACTATATAATGGGACAGCTTAAAAAACTAACTCCCTCAGGCTTGTGTGTTCAAAGAGATTTTAATCCTTTTACAACAAAACCAAGTGTGTTGTCTGTTTATTTCTCAAAATATTTATTTTCCAGTAATTTATATACAATCCTACTGGAATTTTATAATGCTGTCTGTAAATTGATACAAATCCATCCTGTAAAATTAGAGCAGAACTATGTGAATCATCAAAGTAAAAAAATATTTTTCATGTTTATTTATGTTCAGAATCAAATATTAATTTTCAATTCTTTCTTTTTCTATAAATATTGAAGTACTTGATCACTTTTACATCTGAAAATCCTTAAGCATAAATGTTTACCTCCAATAATTCCTTACATTACATTTCATGTAGGGGGATATTAGGGGAAATTGAGTGAATCAAAATTTACTTGAGAATTATGCAATCAGCTTCCTAAACAAAGGTTTTGGCAAACATTTAGCAAAATACAAAAAGCCCACCTGTAGAAATTTGTGCCAAAAAACCCCACCCCAAAACCCAAACCTGTAAAAGTCAATGCTTACCTAACAAGGTTATTGCTGCTTCAGACATACCTAAAGATGATTAAATAAGGTAGGGAAAAGAAAACTATTTGTACTTTAGTTTTTCTTCAGCACCATTTGTACCAATGTTGTATTTGCAACAATTTGACTGTGTGAAGTGATAGCAAAAGTATATTGGAAGAGTTTGTCTCTTTCCCTCTTTCACCAAAACAAACGTTATTCTATACAACTACTTCTAATTTCATATGACCAAGGTTTCTGTCCTTCTGTCCTTCAAAATGTTAATTAATGTCTGTCCTAACAAACCTTGTTATTAGCTGTGTTTCTTGATACCTGTGCTAAAATTCAGTATGCTCAGTTTCACCTCACTGTTTCTTATTACTCCCAAGAAAGACTTATAAACAAACAAACAAAAAGAAACCATTCTTCTCATTGGCAATCACACCATAAATCAGAAATAATTTATCAAGGAGTAAAAATCCACTGAAGCTTTTTTTGGTGTTATTTGATATTGCACAGTTCCACATAAATTACTCTTCAATTAATTTAATTGTATCAAGGAGCTTCTGAAGATGTTTTATTCTAAAATAAGTCAGAAAAAGATAAGGGGGGGGGGGTTGCTTTTTTTTTTTTTTCCCCACATGTTTATATGAGACCAATTCTAGGAAGCCATATTTCTCAATTCCTTAAGAGGGGTAACTCCATGATTTCTAAAGTTGATCTACTGTAGTGAATTAACAGAGTAGAAATATGTTGTATAAAATTATCTAAACCTGTGCTAAGAGGTTCATAAAAAGATTTATTTTGCAAATCAACTACACTGTGATTAACATGCTGATGGAAATCACTGTTTATCCACCCATTTCTAGCACTGAAGTACATTCAAAGTGATATTGCATCTTTGGTCAAGTTTTCACCTTAGGCATCTGGTGCTTCTAAAGGTACATGTTAGTGCATCTATCAAGATTTGTATGCTGTTATGCGTACCATAGGGTCTAAGCTACTTAGAAGTGCACATTACCTCTTCTGATGTAGTTCTGATGAGTTACATGGGCATCCGGAGATGATCACTCTCCTTTCTTGAATCCCTAGAGTTTGTGAGGGGCGGGCGGGTGGCAAACAACCACCACTGAATTACTCTTTCAGAGCATTTAATCAATAGTAAACTGCCTAACAGACACATGCAGTTTAGTTGACTGCCAATTTTCAGCAAACAATACATCCACAGTAAAATCATACCTGATTTCAATGCTCAAGGTTGTAGATGTACCTAGAAATCTTTTTCTTGTCAAAGCCATAGTAAGCCTTGAATCTATCCTTTGGTTTCCCGTAAAACATCTGCTATATGGTATTTCATCTTCCCCTAATTTGTAGCTAGAATGGTTCCCTCTAAATTTGTGTGCAAGTCTTCCCCCCCCGCCGCTTTTTTGTGTGTGTATGCATGTGTGTAGTGCATTTCAGCAGGGCAAGCCATGTCATTTTCTGTTTGAATAGTGTTGTTTCATTATTTTGTGATATTGGAAGTCCAGCATGGATCAGGAAATGTTTTCCCTGCTGCTGCTGTGGTCTTATTGTGCTGGTTGAGAGGATCTGGGACTAGTCTGTAGTCACACTCTGCTCAGGTCAATTTGCTTATAAGAGTTTGGATTCTCCAGTGTACCTAGAAGGACAGACAAGTGCCAAATTTCTATGAGCTTCAGTCTGGACTTAGGAAAAAATTACTGTCTCATCAGTGATTAATTCGGGAAAACAGATTTGGTGTCTCCAGAAGTACCTGTATCTTCTTGCCTCTACATACCAGACTAAAAGACTCTTTGGTTTGCTATTTTGAAATTGAACATCTCCTTCCTCCTCTACCCCCCCAATCTGAGACTGACCTTAGATTTGTCATCAAAGTTTCTGTCTTTCCAGCTTCTCTTTGTGTATGTCCAGAAAAGTACCTTTAACTTTTTTCATTTTATGTGAAGTATTTCTTTTGTCTGTCATGCAATAAGCTTCTGCAACTCTGTTTTCTTAGTGTCTTAGTTAACTGAAAAATACTGGAGAAAAATTAACCCTGAATGTTTCAGAATCAGCTGTTCTCAAAATTAAGACTAAGTCCATGCTGTCTTCTTTTTTATGGGCACTCCAGAGAAAATGCAGAAAAAACAAAACAATGTGCTACATCCTGTAGCGCTGGAAATGATTCTATGTTTTTTTTCATTAAGCAATCAAACAAGACCATATATGACCAAAGCAGTTCATCCTGCTCTTGTATTAAAGCAGAAAAATAAAGGCTGCCTTAAATTATAAATGCCTTGATTTTTTTTTTTTTTCACTATTGAAGTTTATTTTACCAACCTTAATTGCAAGATTGTTGTTTGGTTATGTAAGGTCATGGTATTGCATAATATTATAAATATATTTGGTAAGCTGTAAGCTATAAGCTTGAGAAATTTAGATTTTGTGTACATTGTACATATCTCTGTTTTTACATAAATAACTCCTAGCTAATATATATATCGTAGTTTGTATGCAAACCTAACCAGGCCAGTTCTACATGAGCCTTGGGAGATAGGATTGACCTAGGCTGAAAAATGTTTTCAACCTAGAAGTCTAAGTTTCTCAGCAGAAAGCTGTTCTGCCTGACTTTCTCTGGGACAAATCTTCCCTTCCTCTCTCTTAAATTTATCCTGGTGCTACTTGTCTTAAATCCCCATCAACAGAAACATGCCAGTAGATATACTTGTGGTTTGGAATCTGTCTAGTTTCTAGATTTATCATCTGAAAAATTAGGTAATTAGAGTTAGTAGCTTGAAAATGGAAGCTGCTGTTGTAAATTTTAATGTTCATAAAGCACTATGGGGTTGTTATGAAGAGGGAGAAGCTCCCTCAAAAAGAAGTGAATTTTTTTTCTTTTCATTTTGATTCCAATCAAAAAGGAGACATTTTGGTGAATGAGTCAATAATTCTTCTGTTTAAAAAATCATATTCCTTTTCCTGCTCAAGTGTTAGAGTTTCAGATGATAATAGGACCATTCCAGGCAACAGATGGAATCAGAATTTGAATTTTATATTTTGCATTTAAGATTCAAGATGCTCTGCAATGCAGGATAAGAATGTTCTTAGACAGCATACATTTGTAACTCTTGAGTTAGAAAATAGCCTTTCTTTTTATTTTTGTAGGAAAGTAAAACTTGACATGAAATTAAATCATCCAGATTAAAGAGAGACACTGTGGTTATGAAACACTGCAGTAGAGTGGTCAACAAACTCTTGGCAAATTCCAGAATGAAGCCAGACTGCTTAGCACCAATCTGCTCCACACTTCCCCAGCTCCCTTCCCCTGGGGGCTCCCCCTTGGGGGAGGGCTACAAGACATTGCTGCTTATTTGTGTTTCGGTCTCTTTAATCAAGTTTTTGTGGCAGCAGGAAATTACTTTCTTAAAGTAGTCAGCCTGGTCAGACTGGAAGGATTTACATAAGACTCAGCACGAAGCTTGAATGGCTTCCACTCTGTATTGTAGCAGATTGTTAATTCTCTTTCTCCATCCAGTCATTTGTATAACTTTGCAGCTGTTGCACTTTGATTTTCCTCTGCCATTTCTCCAGCTCTGTGAATGTTTTCCATGTGTCTAAACTTTCACTTCAGTCTTATCTTGCACAGAAAGATTTTTCTCCTCAAATCTGTTGGTATAAAGAAAGCAACAGGTAAAGCTAATGCTAATGTTCATCTCTCCTTCTTTTAATCCTTCTGCTGGAAAAACAGAAAAATCTACACTCATTTAGAATTGTAACCTAAGAATATATGTAGATATTGGACCAAAATTTGATAGTTGCTTGGGTGCAGTTGAGAGTTTTATTTGGTGAATAATAATCAGATGTCTTCAATCCTAGTGAAAACAGATTATTCCGTTACAAGGAGAGACACCTAATCACCTGGGACTAATAAATCCTGACAATAACATAGAAATTTCAGGGAAATGAGAGAGCCTTGTATTGGAAATTAAGTTCTTGCCAACAGAGGTATGAGATGGGAACTTTTTATTTGTCATTTCAGAATATAAGTTACTGATTTTATGAGCAACTCATGATTGTTGTCAGTCTTCTACGGGAGCAAAATTTCACTCGTATTTACATTTACTTTTGTAATGGAATTCATATTTCATTTAATCTAATTGTCTTTTTTAAAGTCCAATGACATTATTCTTAGGTGAAGAAAAAATAATCCTTCTTGAGCCACTTAAAAATAAAATCAATTATAAGAATAGCTTCTCACACTGACAGAATTGGCCAAAAAGCTGAATTTGTGTTTGATTACTGTTGATAGTAATTACCTTTTTCTTCAGTGACACTTTTTATTCCTCACCTTTTGGAGGAATTGCAAAAAGCGCGGAAGTTTTAGGAAAGTCCCATGTGATCTGGGGTGACTGACTTCTCCCTAGGTCTTACTCTGCTCATATGGATTAATAAAATGAGCTTATAGTCACCTGTTTCACCCCATGTGCTCTCTTTAAATGTTGATGTTTTTTTCCTCCTCTCAGCAGCAGTCCACATTAAAACATTTCTTTGTCCCTCATGCCACCCCACATGTTTAAGCCATTCTTTGAGACAAAGGACTTCCCTTTATTTCTTTATGTTCAAATCCATCTTTGGATAAAGACTTTTCCCACACTTAGACAGCTAAATTCACATTTTGTGTTTCAACTCAGACTGATAGGTATCAATTAGAGTAATCATATTTTTGTTGTGGCTGAGGAAAAACCATTTCAAATAAAGCTGAGAAAATTTTGTACCCTTTTTTTTACAAATGTGATAAATGAGCTTATGAACAAACATTACACTTTTGTCACTTCATATTTTGAGTTAATAAATTTCACTAGGAAGTCAAGATAAAAAATTAAAAAAGTTACAAAAAAAAGGAATGTGTAATCTAGATATTTATGGAACAAGGAATTTTCTCATTTTTTAAATTTTTTTTTCAGTTGGCTCTATCACCAAGAATAACATTTCTATCAGATAAGAATGTGAGTTTTTTTATAGGTGAAGGATTCTTTTCTACTTCTAGTGTTTAGGGGTGTCACATTTTGCTTTCAACATGCATCTTTTCCAAATGAAGGCTTCTGAACTTTTGTCTCTTCCACCTCCCTTTTTATTACCTACTTATACAGCAGTCATTTTAACCCAAATTTCAAATATATTGTACATCATAAATCTGGTTACTACAATGAGATATTTTCTTATGATATCTGGAATACTAAAGGTAGTATTGCTTTCATTTATTTTTATAAGACTAAAAAGCAGATACATATTTCATGTAGAATCCTTTTCATAATCAATAAGAGACAGACACATTCACTGAGTAATTCCTCTTACCCTCATGTGGCTGGGATGAGTAACTGTTCAACAGTACATACCTGTCTCCATTGATTGTTTGGATTGTTTTTTGGTTTATGCAAAACACTTTGACTGCCCTTGAAAAGTCTGCTACTGATAAACACAGCAAACACAGTTATCCGCATTCACCATTTTCAAAATGAAAAAAATGAAAGAATGGAGGAACACTTTCTATTTTGTTTTATTTTTGTGTTTGACAATGGTTTTAGTCTTTTTTTAGAGCAATAAAAACATGAAATCTGAGTTGTTTGTAATAAGGTTTGAAAACACTTTCCTTACTTGTATTTTGAATCAGCAGAAGATTCTAATAATGGGTACCTTGCTCTTTTTTTTCTTAAGCAACAAAATATTTATATTAATTTCTTCCTTTTCCAGAATGCTTTGTCCTTCTCATACAAATAAGAAAAAAATTTTGCAATGGATAATATGCTTATACTTTGAGATAGGAAGAGCTTAGGAAACACGTACTATACATACGTATTATTTATTAATATGTACAATGTTTAACTTCTAAATATGTGCTACCAATTGGAATCTTCTATTACAATTGCTAATGTATAGAACAGTACTTTTAGGAATTAATGCCACTCAAAATTTTCTTGGTAAGCACTAAAAATTAAAATATTTACCTGAATAAAACTTTTGGGTGCTCAGTTAAAAAGACAGTGAGGACATCATTACCTACCCAAATGATTTAGAGAGAAATGTTTTATGAAAGACATCTATTCACTTGTAAGAATCCTGTAGGCTGTTGGTAGGATTATGATTAAAAGTTTGTTTATATCTTTATACTTCATTCCAAGTAGAAAGAAGCACAGTTTCAGCCCTTGGCTTTACTGCCATAGAAGTAAATATCAATTATAATAAAATGCTAGCCAAAATGATCTTTGTGTGTAAGACTAAAGATGAATTTCCACAGCCAAAGGTCTCTTGACTCAATCCAGTCCAATATTAAGGAAATAAATGCCCAAACAATAAGTGTTGTTCCCTAAAAAAAAGTAGTTGCCCACCCAGGCTATACCAGATGGAGAAAAAATACCAGAATTTCAGCAATGTTCCCCATCAGACAAGAAGATTATGGCCAGGGCAGACTAATTATGCAAAAGAAGATCCCAAAGACTCCTGCAGATGAAAGCAGGTTTGAAACATCATTTTGCTCTGAGATAAGTCTGAAAATTACCCCTGTATACAAATCTCCATATTTTTACAGCTGTGTTCTGTGGGGTGACTAGAAGGAAGTCTGCATGTGTCTGAGCCTGAATTTTGCAGCTGGTTCTAATATGGGGGAAGAGGCACTCACTAGTTCCTCCAATCTGAACTTCTGGAGAGCTTAAATCTGATCCAAGGATGTGCTCGTTGGTACCTATGTAGATCAATTCTAGTCATTGAGCTGATAGAAGAAACTAGACATTAGACTGACTGCCAGATGCTTCTGAACGTTTGCCTCCAGCCAAGGCACTTACAGCGCATAAACACTGATTGTGAAACATAGGCAAAATAATACGTTGTTATGGGTGTTAACAGTTGTTCTTCATTTAGCATTTTTATTTAGTATATCACACATTATTTTATTAGGTCCCATTTATGGGTGTTCATCTTGGTTCTCTTTAGATCCCAAGATATGTTCTCATCCGCTTTAAGTACCTCACCTGCTCTGGGAGTACAGCAGGGAGTTACTTCTTCTCTCTGAACACATGTACTGGTTTGTATCTTGGTTACCTTTGTGGTCTACTTACAAAATCTCCCTCTTTTTATATGATACACGCTTAGTTCTGTCCCCTGGCTCCTAACTGTCACAGCTTCCTCAAGACACACGTCTTCCACTGAGCCAATCACCATGATTGCTAACCGGGGGTGGGGGAGCAAATTATCATATAGGCTAAAAATCCATGGAACTACTGAAATCTTCATAAATGGGTTAAAAATGGGTTTCCATGACAATGTGACAAAGATAGGCCCTTCTGGATAAGAAATAAGTAAGACATATTTACTTCAGACAAATATTTTTTCAGTGCACTCTGCTAGCCAGTCAAATATAATCAGATTTAACAAAACAGCAGGGGGTATTCTGGTGGTGCTGTTTTGCCCTGCAACTAGGCTGCCAGAAGGTGAGGAAAGGCAAAGGATAGAATAAGAAACCCTGCTGATAACCTTAACAAGAGCTGCTGTGTTTCCCCAGTTCCCCTAATCCCAAATCCTCAAGCACATGTCATCCATACTGCTGAAAAAACAAGACCCTGAAATCCTTCCCAACATTTCTGTTTCAGCAGGGGAGCATTTGATCAGCTGTGCCCACCACTAGCTCTGTCTTAGTAACTACATTGTCTCTGGGCCAGAGGCTGTTCTGCTTGTGTCAAACTCATCAATCATAAGACAAGTCTTAATGCAAAAATAACAGTGTCGGTGAACAGAGAATGCTCTGAGGTCCATTAGTGCCTTGCTGATCAAAGGTGATGGGGTATCTGAAAATAAACAAACACTCACTCAAAAGGGAAATTGTTTCTTTAGGATAATGTTATGGCTTAGAAGAGATATAAAGGATGAATGTTTCCAAAAATGTCCGTCTGTCCAGTCTGGTCCTCTCCTTTCACCCTGGAGAAGAAAGAGAGCAAATGAGCAAAGAATTAATCAAGATTATAATTATAAAACCTGACAAGAGATATTCCTCTGCATCTTATTTTGAGATGATAATTTCTTTCAAGATGTGCTCCACTTAGGATAGACCTGTTCCATTATATCAGCAGAGAAGTAAAGCAATCTGCATCCCTGTAAAGAAACTGACAATGCAAAATTATTGAATTTGTCAAGTTAGGAAAAAACTTTTTCTCATTAGTTTAAGAGGGAATTACTGAAATATAGTGGTTGATAAGAGCAAATAAATTAGATAATCCTATTCATTTTTTCTGGGGAAGGATGAAATTAAGAAGTGAAAAGCTTAAAACAGATAAAAAGGATAGCATTATTTCATAGCATTAAACTGCAACTGTGCTGAAATAGGTGTACTTTCAGGGTTGAGCCTAAAAAGGGCTCAGAAATTGTACAGGTGTCATTACTTATGTGGATCTATAGTTTTGTTAATTTTTCCGTCTCTTTTGGATTAAACTTACAGACATTATAGAACAAGCACACTCTCTACACTTGACTTATAAGTCTAGGTTCTAGGAGATCTTAGAGCAGTCACAAATTTCAAACAATTGCCTAGTGGTTTTGGGTGAGCCTGCGGTATTCAGAGTGTTTATATAATGCCCTGATCATGCACAGCACAGTAATTATGTGCAGAAATCAAGTATTTAAATAAGGTTAATACTGATGCTTCGTTGTTAATTGTCCTGTATTCATCTTGCCATTAAGGATCAATTAAATCTCTAAGTGACTCAAGAACCATGAACTGCAGAGATTATTTTATCATTTTATACTTAGCATGTGTTACAAACACCTTCCTTTTCTGAATACAGGTTTCTTGAGAGGAAAATGAGTGCTGTCAGAGCTAAGTGCACTCAGGTGAATATAACCATTATAAAGGGGAGGGAATAATGGCTTTTATTAAAGACAGTCTTTGGGCAGCCAGCTACAGTATATATTTCCCACTCACTTACACACAGAGATCCACCTCTGGACCTATTGGCCCAGATCTACTAGCACAGAATATTCTTTACTCCAAGACTGTTCTGAGTACAGGATCCCATATGGATCTTTCCAGGTACTCCTGTCTTTGAGTATTACACCGTTTAGTGGTCCTGGAATTTGTGGTTTAGTTTCCTGTCAACATGTTATAAAGGAACAAAATTTTCATAGATATGAAGTGGTCTATGAAGAGTGAAGTTTTAAAAAGACACATTCACATTGACAAAATACAGGGTACAAAATTCAAAATTCTAAGTGACTTGAGAATTGCAGATCATTAAATTCTGGTGAAATGTGCAGAGATTGTTGAGCTGGAGGATGTTTATCTGAATGCCATTGAGAGTTTCTATTAGGAAAGTGTGAACAAGATAAAAATAAAAATAAGTATACTTGCATTCCAACACCAAATGAATCAGAAACAAGTTACTTTGAGCTTTAAAGACATTTAGTTAGTTGTTTAAAAAAGATATCTATATTGCAATAGACAACTCTAAATCCCAATTACATATTTTTTCCAAATTTTATAATGGCTTCTATGGACTGTTCATGGATGTCATATTCCTTACTATGTCCTGCAAGTCATGGTACGCTCTGCATCTTTGCTGGGGGTGCTCTGGGGGTTTCTGTGTTCCAGTCATTAAAGATAAGCTCAGGAATATTCAACAGAAGGGAGGGTGTAACATGAATTTTACTGTAAGGTAGGAATGTGAGTATGCATCACACAGAATTATTGCACAGAATGACATAATATTTGAGATCAGAAGGGACCTCTGGACACTGTCTGGTCCAACCTGCCACTCAGAGAAGGTTGCTCAGGGCCAACATCCAGTAGAATTTTGGTTATGTGTAAGGATGGAGAGATGGAGACTATAACCTGTCTGGGCAATCTGTTCCATTGTTTGATCACACAGTTAAAGAAAATAAAAGTTTGCACACGACACCAAGCTGAGTGGTACGGTTGACATGCCAGGAGGACGAGATGTCATCCAAAGGGACCTGGACAAGCTGGAGAGGTGGGCCTGTGGTTCAACATGCCAAGTGTTGAACATGAGGTTCAACAAGGCCAAGTGCAAGGTCCTGCACCTGGGATCAGGCAACCCCAGATATCAATACAGGTTGGGGGATGAAGGGATTGAGAGCAGTCCTGTGAACTTCTGTGGAGAAGGACTTGGGGGTACTGGTGGATGAAAAGCTGGTCATGAGCCAACAATGTGTGCTTGCAGCCCAGAAAGCCAACCATATCCTGGGCTGCATCAAAAGAAGCATGGCCAGCAGGTCGAGGGAGGTGATTCTGCCCCTCTACTCTGCCCTGGTGAGACCCCACCTGGAGCACTGCGTCCAGCTCTGGGGCCCTCAGCACAAGAAGGACATGGACCTGTTGGAGTGGGTCCGGAAGAGGGCCACAAAAATGATCTGAGGGCTGGAGCACCTCTCCTACGAGGACAGGCTGAGGGAGTTGGGGTTGTTCAGCCTGGAGAAGAGAAGGCTGTGAGGAGACCTTATTGTGGCCTTTCAGTACTTAAAGGGGGCCTATAGGAAGGATGGGGAGAATCTTTTTAGCAAGGCCTGTTGCGATAGGACAAGGTGTAATGATTTTAAAGGAGAGTAGATTTAGACTGGATATAAGGAAGACATCTTTTACAATGAGGGTGGTGAGGCACTGGAACAGGTTGCCCAGAGAGGTAGTTGAAGCCCCATCCCTGGCAACATTCAAGGTCAGGTTGGATGGGTCTCTGAGCACCCTGATCTGGTTAAAGCTGTCCCTGCTCACTGCAGTGGGGTTGGGCTAGATGGCCTCTAATGGTCCCTTCCAACCCAAAGCGTTCTATGATTCTATGAATCAAAACACTCCCTAACAAACAGGGCTACCCCACTGCCTTTCCTTCCTTGCCTATCCCCTCTGAAGTGTTTATAGCCATCCATTGCAGCACTCCAGTTGTGAGAGTCATCCCACTGCGTTTCTGTGATAGCAACTATATCATCATTTTCCTGCTGCACAATGGCTTCCAGCTCCTCCTGTTTGTTGCCTATGCTGTGTGCACTGGTGTAGGTGCACTTCAGTTGGGCTATTGATCCCGCCACCTTTTTAGGGGGAGAAGCCATTCTCAGATGCTTCAGTGGTTTCTAGCACATCCATAACCCTTGTGTCTTTGCTGCCACATGGATCTCCATCCCCTACCTCCACTGATATGGCAGACCAAAGGACCTCACTAGCACACTGTCCCTCAAACATTGGCATGCAGCCCACAGGCTTATCTCTAGCGAGCCTGGTTTTATCCCATTTCCCCTTCAAATCCAGTTCAAAGCTCTTTCAACGAGCCCTGCTAATTCCTGTGCAAAGATCCTTTTCTGCCTTTGAGACAGGTGTACCTCGTCTGTCGCCAGCAGGCCTGGTGTTGTGTAGACTGACCCATGATCAAAACACCCAAAATTTGGCTGGTGACACCAGTCTTGGAGCCAGGTATTGATCTGCTGGCTCTTCCCATTTCTTCCCTCATCATTACCTGAAACTGGAAGCATAGAGCAGACCACTGCTTGTGCTCCTTATCCCTTAACCAGTCGTTCCAAGGCCCTGAAGTCTCTCTGGATTGCCCTCAGACTTCTTGTTGCAACTTCATCACTGACTACCTGAAAAATCACTAATAGATAGTAATCCAAGGGCTGTACCAGAGTAGGAAGCTTTCTCTTCACATATTTAACCCAGGCCCCAGGGAGGCAGCAGACATCCCTAAGAAGTGGGTCTGGTCTGCATACTGGGCCTTCTGCTCCCTTAAGAAGGGAGTCTCCTATGACAAGGACCCATCCTTTTTTTCTTTTTGGAAGCAGTTTTGATGCAGTGCACAGGCCGACTTAACCTCAGTGACACGTCCAAGCTGGATGAACCATCATCCTTGGTTTTGTTCGGTTCCACTTGCAAAGCCTCATACCTATTATGCAAGGGCACCTGGGAAGGTGGGGTAGTCACAGAGGAGGCACTCCTGCTGCACAGTGCAGGAACTAGCTGCCATTGCCCCTTATCCTTTGAGGAACTGTGTTCACCAGGCAGAGAGAGGATAGGGAATCCTCCATATCATGCATCCTGTCTGCCTGTTGAGCCTGTCTTAGGGAAGGTAGGGTGCGATTCCGGTAGTCTACCTCTCTCTCGCACTCCCTGATACTCCTCAACCTGCTCACCTCCTCTGGGAGCTCTGTCACTAAGTGGAGGAGTTCTTCTACCTGGGCACAGCACAGGTGTGCTCGCTGCTGCTGTATGATACTGGCATAAGAGCAGGGCACATCCCGCAGCCTGATGCCTGGCTGGCAGCATGCTCCCGCTGGAGCTCTGTCTGGGAAGCTGTGTCAGTTGTGGTGGGTGCAGAGCTTAGAGAGGCCATGGCTTTCTGCTGGGTGGATACCATTGCTCCCTGGTCAAGCTGGCAGAGCTTCAGCGACCTTCCCACACGCCCTTCCATGCAAACTGCCGTGACAACTGCTGCACCACACCCTTGCTGATGCACCACACCCTGTTTGCCTGCCCTGTTGGCAGTGCTCCTGGTCATGAGCGCTCCCTAAGGGCTTCTTTTATATGTGTGGGTGGCTTGGCTGCCATTACTCCTGGCCCCACCCAGGTCTTGTCAGCCGCTGTAGTGCAAGCTTGTAGGCTTCCAGCAGATCTCTTGGCTCACCCTGAGGTTCCCCCAGTTTGGGAAACAGCCCCTGTGCACCTCACTGGAGCACTCCTTTGTGGATCTTGCCAACAAGGGCAACAAGGTTGGTGAAGGGTCTAGAGCACAGGCCTTATGAGGAGTGGCTGAGGGAACTGGGATTGTTTAGCCTGGAGAAGAGGAGGCTGAGGGGAGACCGTATCGCTCTCTACAACTACCTGAAAGGGGGTTGTAGTGAGGTGGGTGTTGGTCTCTTCTCCCAAGTAGTTAGCGATAGGATGAGAGGAAATGGGCTCAAGCTGTGCCAGGGGAGGTTTAGGTTGGAAATTAAGAAAAATTTCTTCTCAGAAAGGGTGGTCAAGCATTGGAACAGGCTGCCCAGAGAGGTGGTGGAGTCACCATCCCTGGAAGTGTTCAAAAAACGGGTAGATGTGGCACTTGGGGACATGGTTTAGTCTAGTCTACCCTTGATTGGTTTAGTGTGGACTTGGTAGTGTAGGTTAATGGTTGGACTGGATGATCTTAAAGGCCTTTTCCAACCTAAACGATTCTATGATTCTAACACTGGAGCTGCTCACCTTGGTGACTGAGTGTCCTTTGTTTACACACAGGGAATAATCTGCTTTTACACACCTTGTTCCTTCAGTGTAATTCTATCTCCCATGAAAGGTGAAAGTTTAATGGTTGTGAGAATTTCCTCAATATTACTCTCTTTGTGAGAATAAAGACAGCACTCATTGTATTTTACAATTACAAAGCAGACTGGAGCAATCAAAAGTTGCCGAAACATATTGCTGTGACTTTTTCTAAATGAAGTATATTAATTAACTCAACATGAGATTTGCTGCAAAATACCAGCTAATTAGAATAAAAAACTGAAATCAAAATAAGATGTTTTCATTGACACAAATTCATTCTTCCTCTAAATTTCAGTTCATGAAAATTTTAAGATTTTTAACCTCTTCCCCAGAGCAGGATTAGCACCACAATTTGTCATGCTCAGGAAATTCTCATTTGGACTAAGAAGGTATTCATTATCTCAGAAAGAGTGGCATTTACTTGTAATTTTCTTTTTTTTTAAATAACATTTTGTTCTGCAGTAGTAGAATCTACGAACTCCAGTCCTGGGTGAGAACACCCAGAATGTTAAGACCTTCACAAACGAATTGAAATAAAATAGAAACAAAGTAATCTTTGCCACAAACAGCAAGTTACTTTTAAATTATATGCTGTGTAACATGCAAGATAGTACTTGGAAAATACCTATCTGTCTTTCTATAAACAAAGGAAACATTTTATTAGAAAAATACAATTTACCAACTTCAGAAGTAGGTTTAAAATGTATTTTTTAAAACATATTGAGTATAGGGCCTTGAACTATGTATATTCAGCACAGTTTCTTCACTGCCTCCAGTTTGGTTTCTCAACTGTATTGTAAAGGTACTATCCACTGTAACTTAGCCTTTCACTAACAAAAAACAATAATTAATCTAGATTGACAATCAAGAGAGCTATCAAGTCACTGTATCTGTAACAACTTTAAAATGCATTTTTGGATTGTAAATGATGGCTTTATGAACATCATTTTAGTTATAAAGCACTGTCACTATATACGGCACTTCAGCACTTGATAAAAAGTGTAAAAAATAAAAAAGTCTCTCTCCCACACAGGGCATGCAATCTAAATTTAGACACTGATAAATTGTTGCAGAAATTTTGCTCAAGGAAAAAAAAATCCATGTTCTTTTACATTTTATGACATTGAGTCCACTAATGCTCTTTCCCCCCCTTTTTGCTTAATTGTTATGACTAGCTGAGGAATTAGCATTAGAAATTGCCGTGAATCCAACTATGCTATTTCATCACTAAGAGGAATATAATAACCTGTAATCTTGAGACTTTCTGTTCAAATGTATCACTTAATTCATTTTCTTTTGTAGAGCACTTTATTTATTTTTAGCTTAGCATATTTATAACTGTCACATAGAACCTGATTCCAGAAATACTTTTACATGTGAGAAACAGTTAATAGCAATTTTCTTATCATTGTTTCTGTCTACAGCATAGGGTTTTTTCTGCCCACTTTTCATACTTTTCTAAACCAGTTTGTCAAAGCCATATTGGTATCTGTTGTTCTTTTTCTCTCAGAGTTTCCAGAATATTCTGTTTCTTCCCCCAGAGCTACTTCTTTTATCTTATATTCAGGTTTTTTTTCAAGAACGTAAAGGGATGCTGCAGTCAGATTATCTTCCTTGTTGATTGCTCTGATCACATTGTTCTGATCACGTCACTCTGATCTTGCTCCAAAGTTCTTTCTGTGCTGCCAGTATTACCCACCACCCTTTTTTCCTGCCTTTGTCCCATTTGTGTACTTTCCCCACAGAATGAATATGAAATGCTTGGTTTATCATCCAGTTATGGAAAGATCTCTGTGAACCACCTGTATTTTATATTCCTGAGACCTTTTATTCATTTCTTTTTTCTTTAAAAGGGTGAAGTCCTTCTAAAGGACCACATCTCCACAAATTGTGGAGTGAAACCTATGAATAGATATTGAACTATATCAAAACAGAAAACAGCACAGTCACACTTTTCTTGTCCTGTTCTTGAAACTTTGCCTCCGTATCATTACCTCTGTGGGAAGCAAATGCAACGACTGCCTGTGTGTATTTGGAGAACAAGGACCTATACTTGTGAAGAATTGACATGGGTGGTTTCAGATGGTGAAGAACTGTGGTGTTTGCTGACAAACTTTACAAAATACAGTATAGTTTCCAGAGTGAAGACAAAAGGTACTGCAAAATGCCTCTAAGTTAGGTGAAACTACTGTGGTTTTCTGGTGCTTTCCTCTGTTGTGATGGGCAGCCATCCATCTCTAGGAATGCTCTTTACTGCAGTTAGCTGACAGAGTTTGCTCAATACAGATTTTCAAGTCTTAACCAGACATGACTGGTCTTGGGATTTTCTTACTGGCTATCCTGACATATTTTTAACAGAGTGGTTATCCTGTTACTTGTGTAATTTTTGTCTGCTTATAATAGGGAAAATTATACATGTATTAATCAATTGCAGGAAAAAAATTTGTTATTTCCATGAATTTATGAAAAATACATTTGTGATATTAACACAAAATGTTAAAGATATTAAAAAAAAAATGCAAAGACTTATTCTCAGTTTCTAGGGAAAAATGTTCATTACCCAAGCAGTGTGGGAGTTTGGGGTTTGGTAAGGCAAAGAAAAGAAAAAGGGAGAAATTACTAGAGAAAGAAAAAAATACAGAGAAAGAAAAAGTGCATGTTCAGAAATAGAAGGCAGAAACATCTGGTCTTTCTAATGAAACAGGCTATATAATTTATTCTTGCTTTTACATCAAACTAATGACACAAGTTTGTTAAGTTTGGTATCTTATGCCAACTTACTGGTCTACCAGTAAATGAAAATATTCTAATGCTACTAGAAACTCTTTTGTCACCGTAACCACCTGGCTTGGCACTATGTGTAATGTAAAGTCTATTTCTGAGAAGATTTTAAAGTTCTGAAGATTTTGGATGTGTCCAGACTTCTACATACTTCTGTGAAATAATTTCTTAACCACTTCTTGCTTACTGCTAACACTTAATATTTCCTTATGTCACCAGGTTTCCTTGAAATACAGCTAAGAAAGATCATGCAGCTTTGTTCCTGTCTTTGTAGAAAAGTTGTGTAAGTTTTTGTTTCTGAACATCTTCTTAAGGGATTAATAATAATATTTGATAATGCAAAATATATTAAACAGAAGTTATGTGTGTCCAGCTGTAAAGAATAAGCCAGAACAACTGAGTTTGGAATTCAAGACACTGAGCTTTTCAACATATGTTTCAGCATCTCATAACTTATTACTTACAGAACAATTCACCTCACTCTGTTCCCATCATAAAGAGGGTTATAAAATGAAAATATATAAATCATTTGTTTTTCAAGATGTTCAGATGTAGACGTTGAAACATCTGTGCATTTATGGTTTGACTTGCAGTTTCAAAGCAAATCTGTTCATGAAACTTACACTGTGTTGCCTTTATTTTATTCTTATATGCATATGTATGTATATATATCTACACAACCATATTTTTGCAGTAAGCTATTCTTTAAACAAACCTGCAAAGGTGCTTTCTACTGATTCTTTAAAGCACAAACCAAGAGAAGAAAGAGATATCTAAATAAGGAAAATAATCTTACCTATTACTCAGTAAGCACATTGACTTATTTAATTTCTTAGTCTTTTTAGTGCATATAGCCTTCTTATTTTCATAATTGTCAATATTTTTGTCAATAAAATTACACACCAAGAAGTAAAGAAAATATCCAGCAATAGTTGCTATTGGAGAAAAACTGCTGGAAGCAATTTGTGAAGAAATGTGAAGTAGCTCAAAGGAAAAAATGGAGTCTAAACTATTTACATTCTATTAGGAAAAAAGAGTATACTGAAAAATTATGATCAGCACAACTTGAATTTTAAATACTCTCACAAGATACTTGAGAAAATCTTTAAAACTGAAATTGAGAACTTTTGCCCATTCTTGGAGTGTTCTAAAATTTAATCACTTTTGAGGTGATCAGCCCCTTTTAGTGTGAGTCCACTGTAGTCAAAGATGACAGTGTGGAGGCAAGAATATGTAAATCGAGATCTCTGCCCTTTAGGTGAGGTAGAATCTGTGCTTACACCCTTGCAAAATGTTACTCAGCAGGGTGACCTGCTCCGGGGTTGATGATGCTTGTGCTTGCTTGATGTATGACTTGCATGTTCTCCTGTCCAAGACCATGCAGTTTGTCTTTGAGGCAGCCTAGGTGCTGTTTGTCTTTGAGGCAGCCCAGGTATACAAGCAACTTTGTGCTGTGTTCCTTGAGCTACTTTTCTAACAACAATTTTTCCTCTTTTTAAATCTCAGGTTCTCTGTATAGGAGCTGTGTAGGTACTTGTATATCGGTCCAGGACATATTTATCTATCCCATTCGCTCCTCAGAAGTGCAGTCAGCAAAGCTGACTACCATATCACTTACAATAAGGGATTTCTGTTTAAAGTTGTCAAGTTGAAGGGTACCTCTGCTGCACATCATTCAATTCTCATATCCATATAATAGTATTGTAAGCACATATATTTTATGCATTTAGAAAGGTATATAAATATATACCTTTACCCTGGTGAGATTCCACATTGGCTTTGTTCTTGCCTCATAAACTGGAAAAAAGCCATCCTTACTTGCACCTATAAAATTCTTTACTGTAAAATCCCAGTGCCCACATCACCTAGCTTATTATTTCTCTGATTTATGTGGCAGCAGTTGAATACAAAGCAGATAATGGGTTGAAATACTCCATCTTTTTTGTGGCCTCAAGTTGTACACTGATCTCTTCATTCAGATGGTATATTATCATTTTTGTGCTGGATTAAAACCGACACAGTTGTAAAGACAATATATTATCATTATTACATAGTTTGGGATGAGGAAAGAAATCTATACCCTCTGTCAATTGAATAAGTGTCCTTGCTTAATGGAGGTGAGTGACTCTCGTCTTTATATTTGTAGCAAGAGTTCAATTTTGTCTTTGACAGGACACCCTGGTATATACTGCACAGCTTACATCAGTAGATCATTAACTTAATGCACAGCAAATTCTTGCTGGCAGCTATTGATTTTAAAGGCGTACCTTAGCAGCATATTCCAGCAGAAGACCATTTCAGGCTGATAATAATCTGAGAGTGCTGGACTTCCACTGCATACTAAAGTTTCACATTGGTGATAGTTGGGAAGCTGAGGCAAAAATGAAGGTGAGATGTTTTAACAAAAAATAATCACAGTTTCTTTTTTTTATATTTCCATTGTTTGTTTGTGTTTTATCTTAAGTGCAAAAATTGGGATTCTTTGAATGTACAGCTAACATCTGTGCATTCTTTCCTGACAAAACAGTGTCAAAAAAGAAACAGGGATTCACTTAAAAAGATTGCTGCATGCACCGGACTCCCTTGCATGCTATGTCATTCACCTATCTAGGAGTTTTGCATTCATACAGCATATAAATGTTTTAACTTCATATCCTCAATTTGATACTATGATTTTGATGTAATTCACCAACTCAATTCCAGTCTCAGCTCTTACACATGTCCAATAGGACTAAGTCATGGGTTCATTGAAAGTGTGTATGCTTTAGTGTCCATGTGGGATTTGTGTGTGGTTAGTACTGTGGCATTCATGCAATTACATTCCTTCTAAACATCTCACTTCCTTAAGTGTTGTGTGCTAAAGCATGAGCTTCTTTTTTCTCCAAGCAATGGTTTGTCTTTTGTGCAGAGATTTTTCAAAGTGTATATTAATTGAAATGTAGGCATTCGTGGACCGTATAGCCAGCTTTTGGAATGTAAAAATAATCTAATATTTTAACATTACAAATCAGGACGCACAGCAAACTACATGCACTGCTATTAATATACACAAGGTTCAGTTTATAGAATGTAAGAATAATTTTGTACCAGTTTGTCTCTCTTTTGGAAATCTTATTAGAAATTTCTGTATAGTCTCAAATTTTCCCTTTCTTGAATACCTGTTCCTTTAAGTCAGAGCACTGATGAAATGTCACCCATGTTCTGGTATGCTACTTGCTGTTATGAATGAAAATCCAAGTCATGCCTGTGAATATGGCGCACATAATTAATTAAGAACCAATGGATCTGGATTATGTGTTCCTTTCTTCTTTCAAACAAAGTGTAATATGTGGGCCAGCACTGGAAATGCATGTACAATTTAAAAGAAAGAGAGGAAATGAAGACATGCCAGTGTTGGCTAGTAGGTGGGATTTAGGCAGGCACTCATTTCTGAGAAGAGAGAAAAATAGGTACAAAGTTTGACCTTTTGTGTTTCTCAATAATATTTGACTCTCATGTCTGGGAGTTCTGTGGCTCTTCCTCTAGGCTTAATCATGGTAGCAACACTATCTTTTTCATTTGCTTATTCCCATGAGAAACACAGAATAATCTTCAAAGATCATAGATCTTCATATAACAAATCTGTCAGTTTCACTGCTTTTGTAACCTGTTTGATGGGAAAGGAATAATGAAAGATAAAACCTCAGAAATGAGATCCATAACCATTTAAAATTTGTTCTGTTTTTTTTTTTTGTTTGTTTGTTTGTTTTTTACATTTTTATTTGGAGCTATTGCAAGGGAGTTACCACTAAGAAAAACCTTTTAACCTTTTAGGTACTTTAAAGCCTATGAAGTTTTTGTAGCCTGAATTGTTGGGTTTTGGTTGTTTGGTGTTTTGGGTTTTTTTTTCTTTTTTTTCTTTTCTGGCAGGATTATGTGATGTTTAAACATCATATAGCTATGAAATTGTTTGATCAAGTCCTCCTTCTTCCATTTAGCATATACTGGATTTTTCCAAAGAATATAGTTTCCAGAGATTTGTGTAATCCATTTTTAAATCATGTAAGCAAGAGGAAGTTTCAGCAATTTTCAAGTAGTCAATAGTCCCTAATTAAGGAATACTTCCTGCCATTCCTTTGCATCATGCTATTGATCTCAAACCATGTTAAAATGTATCTCTCTCCAATGAGTTCATAGTCCTATTAAGTTTATCTTCTTGCTGTTCAGGCAAAACTGTATTAATTTTTCCCTTAAGAAGTCACTCTGCATCAAGAGCAATATTAACACATCAGTAAAGTTTCTGGCAATGGGTAGATCTCCAACCTTTTGCTAACAAGCATACAAATTTAAAGAGTTGGTTTGTCATAACTAACTTTCATAGGTTGTCAGATTAAAAATTGCTAGAACCAAAGTCAACTATATTGTCAAAATGGATAAAGTCCACTCCTACAACTTCAAGGTAGAGTATTCAGGCCTATATACACTTGAATTACAGTGTCTGCTGAAGGATAAATGTTTAACCCTAGTAATTGGGTCAGACAGCAGTTTGTATAGTGGCTCTGAGCTCAAGTGAAGGTATTTATGACTCAAAAATTTAAGGCATTTTTAATTTGAGAAAACGTGTTATTTCCTTCAGTTATGTAACTCGGTCTCAAGTAGGTCACATAAGAAGTTATGTTTTCAAAATACTTACTTGTATCTTTGTCATTTGAATTTCACCAGTTGTTGAAATGAAGAGATCTTAGGAATTCTGTTTGTTTCAGAATACTTTGCCTGCTAACCACTCATATAGTCATACACTTGACATGTTGAAACTTTTGAGACCAAGGAAATAAATTGGACTGTGTCACAAAAAGTTGCAAAAGCTATCAATGAGTTGACAATGAAAGCGTCATATTACTAGTAGGACCCGTTCTGCCTCATCTTCAGGCTTTTGTAACAGCTGCACTTTTGGAAGAGAAGGAAATGTTTTGTCAGTGAGGGTAAGCAAATTGCAAAGGGAAATATGGTAGTAAGTTACCAATGGAGTCCTTAAATAAAATATGTCATTTCTAATGTGGTCCTAATGCTGTTCGGTCTTCCATTAGCAGAGACTTCTGGATAACCATAGGCAAGCGTCAAATATACAGTAGTTTCTAATGGTAATTCATACATTGATAAAGCAAAAACATAACTATGCAATGAAAAAAGACACAAACTGAAATTTGCCTCTAGGCAAAGTCTTGATTTCCATAAAGAAATTAACGTGCAGACTTTACTTCATTGGTGTATGGAGAATTTACTTATGTATTTCTTTTCTTCTTCCCTTGCCTTTTCTGTATGTTTTAGAACCAGATACTGGTTTATCTGGTGTGTATACTCAGGAATGTGAATAACAGACCTTAATGTACACTAAAGTATTAATAACACTTGCAGTGCAAGAAATGTTTCTCATTTTCAGAAGGAAAACAAACTGATGTGAATATACTGAATATACTGGGGGAAGGCAAATCTGGTATGTGATTTACAGTAGTTGTGGATGCAAGAATTCTACTAATAATGGCCTATGTAAGCTATGTAACATTTAAATACTTTCTCTTACATTCAAGAAAGCTGGTTAAGTGAATGCTTTTGTGTCTGGTTTTTTGTTATCAGAGTGGGGTTTAGGTTATTTTTTGTTTGGTTAGTTGGTTAGTTTGTTTTAATTTTGTTTTCTTTTCTTTTTTTATTTTATTTCTGGCCAGACTACTGAGAAGTGTTTGGATTTCCATTGTCTTTTTAATGACTTCTAGAGTAGTTATTTGTTCATTTCTAAATAAAGGCATACAAATCTTATCCTGGATTTCCCAGTCCACTTTCTGTAATGCCAATATTTGGCATAGGCTTTAAACATACAAGTCTGTCATACAGTGCCTTGTAAATGACCCTCAGGCATGAACAGGTAGTTCAAAAGAGAAGACAGTTCAGTCTGCTGCCAATTAAATTTCAGACCCATTCACTGAAATTGCAAACTGTCTTGTCATTGTTAGGTGGAAGTAAACTAAACTTGCTTGAATCAAGAAATCCTAGGCTGAGGAACTACCAAACAGCTGCATTACAACAGCTACCACATTGTGGAAGCCTGAGCTTGACAATCATGATGTGAAAGCTTCAATAGTTCAATATCCTTTCAAGTCACTCAGTTATAAAGCATGAAGTTTTAAAGCCTTAGGAACTTGTATGAAAAATTCTGTATTCATAAGTAACCCATCTATCTTCTTACTCGTATTTAATGCATTGTGAAATTTAATTACTTTTATTCTAGGAGTACACTTGGCCCAGTATATACCTGGTTTTAAAAAAATAAATATTACTCTTTGTTATTAAATCTTGAACATTTTTCATTCGTTGTATTCAGGACCCACTGTCTGCCAGTCTTTTGAATGAACAGATTGTCGTAACTCTCCTGAATTATTAGTGTATTATCTTGGTTAAAATTTTAAAGTTTTGAGTGATGGAACACACCTTCTCTGAGATGGCTGAGCATGTTTTTTTTTAAGGCATCCTCTATGCACAAACTATACAAATACCTAAGTCAGCTTCTTCAGCAGTAAAATAGCAATGGAGAATTTGCCATAGGCTGTCTTCTAGAGGCTTTATGTTTTCACAATGAAACAGGGATTAGAGATGCCTATAGAAGGCCAATAAGTAAAAGGAGTCAAAGCCCAGAAATGCTCCAAAATTAATAAAATACCTCCTCAACAGGCAGAAGATGACACTTTCCAACTGGATTCACTTACAGAAGTCTTGGATTGATGAGCAGGTACACATACACATGATTTATTGGTAGGCTTGGTGTTAGTCAACTTTCTATTAATTATCTGCAGGTTTATGGCTGAATTTTCTAGCAAATGGATGAATTGAACCTGGGCATCTACTTTGTGAAATTAGATCTTCCATGGTTAGAAATCAAAGAAAAGAAGGTTGTGGCTGCCGGGAATAAAGGATGCACTGACAAATGCATTAAAGTTGACTGCTCTGAGATGAATGAGAATGCATGATGAGTGCTCTTTGATATAGTTGTAGCTATGCTAGTCAATGACCTTTAAACTCATATCCTGTTCTGTGACACTCCTTAAAGTCAGATTTCTAGTGTGGATAATCTCATCTGTTTGATCACATGCTTCTCTTGGGACAGTAGTAGAGCTCATTACATGGAAACTTATGATTACTAAGGAGACAAGATGAATATAATTTAATGTCAATTCCCTGCCCGCAGCTGCAATGATCTAATTCTAATGGCAAGTAAGGATCAGGATGGATGTGCATGAGGTGCTTCAGATTATAGAGGTAAAAACTATTTCTGGAAATAATACTTGAGACTGAATAATTTGGGGACAAATTATACTTGGCCAAAGGTATTACTACCTTAGTGCTAGTAGATACTGAATCTTTGGGGCAGAAAACATGCCACAGAAAAATAATTTTTAAACACTTTTGTGTTCATCAAGTGGGAATAACTGAAATAGGAAGCACTTTCTGATTTGGAATTGTCCTATGGATCACAGCTGGGCTGTTCAGCTCAGCTTGATAGCAAGAAGGGTTTGCATCTTAGAAATAAAAACTTGGATTTCCAGAGAGCTGTTTTGTCAATCACACTGTAAAAGCAATTGAAGAACATAAGAAGGAAAATTGTGCTAATATTGGAACTTTGAAAAGAAAAAAATCATTCTACAAACATATTGTAAAAATGTGCTTTGTTAGGCCATTTGTATGAACAGTGAGTGATTATAAGTTTTAAAGGAACTGAGATTGAATTACTTGAAATACTGAATCCTTCTCCTGTACAAGCATCTCTTCTTGCTTTCTGAGCAGTTTGTGGGCAGTGGTCATCTGAGATCAGCATTTCAATGTCCTTTGATGCATTGTCTTCTATTTCCCTCACTACAATCTAATTCAGCAACATTCACTAATTATTCTCTAGTTACCTTTTCAATTATATATGAATAATTGTTTATAAACATTTACCTGGATTTAAAGGTACAGTTAGTGCATATGAAATGTGTTTCTACCTGCGGGAGGTCTACGCCTCTCCAGTCCTCAAGAGTACTGGTCATTGCTCCATCATAAATCATGATACTCCTAAGTAAGAATTTTCAGGTATTGTGGACCAAAGAAATTTTTTTAAATCCCCATGTATCATGGAATTTTGGTAGTATTGAAGTCTCCCAAGAAAATTATGATCCAAATTAATTAATGAGGATGTGTTCATAACTATGGTTGCATTTTGCTTGTTTTTTTTTTAAATAAGATCTGAAGGAGGGGCATAGAATTTAATATTTTTGTAATGAATTGAGATCTGAACTTGAATCTACATGTGGAATTAATCAAACAGGCTTTAGTGGCACTTGCACACTTCCCCTTTTTGTTACTGTTTCATATTAAGCCTGGAGGGAGCTGGGGATGATTTTTCCTGTAATTTATGGCATTTGTGTCTATTTGTAACAGTTGTAAAAATACCATATAAACAGAAACATCATAAAACACTCATAAAAAAAGTCTTCTAAAGCCAGCAAAAGAACAGACTTTCCATGGTAGCTAATGGTACAAAGGTGAATTATCCCCCAGATGTGATGCCATTAAAATTTGCTGTCTTTGTAATACTGTTTTATCATATATTTATGATAGCAAGATAAAAAGAAAGTAAAAGCTATATAAAAAGGAAATTTGATATCATGGTATTTCCTAATTATGGGGAAGAGAGACTCAAAATTAAGGGAGGTAATCTGTGATGGAGGCTATGAAAACTCATTTAGAAAGGATGATTTTACCAGCCACGTTCCTTCTTATAACTGAAGAGTCCTTTTGTTACAAGTGGATAGTGACCTTCCCAAAATGACAAATACTGTTTCAAGGAAATCTCTGAAAAACTTTCTATTTATCAATTATTCTTTTTCCCAGGTCTAAGCTTTATGCTGTTTATTTTCTCTTCACTGTTGAAAAATTATATGCAAGGCAGGACATTGAGTTTTAGGTTTTATTAATTTCTTCTCTTTCTTCCACTACTGTCATAGTCAAAGCTTTCCATTTATGACACTGCAACAGGCTATTAGGAAATAATAGTCTGAGTATTAAGCTTTATTAATTTCTTCTCTTTTTTAAGGATGACCTCTTTGTATTCTACCAGAAGGACAAGAACACAGAGTTTAATTCAACAAGCACTAATGAAATGTTACAGAATTCTCTGACTAGAAAAATAAAAAAAAAGAAAAAAAAGAGAAGAATAAAAGAATAAAACCCCCTAATTTATACACTAGATAATAGAAAAACATCATGGTGGAATGGAGAAGGAAGGCAGTGAGGAAGAAAGATAAATTTATTCCTTGATTAAAACATGTGAAAAATAATAATAATTGGAAACATCAAGAAGTGTACAATAAGTCAGCTACTGAGTTTGTTAAAAATATAAAAATGTGTTATTGGATTTCTCCAGTTACTTTGAATACTTGGTGTCTTTTTTGCATCCCAGTTAATTTTAAGATTATTTTAATCTGTTTACAAAATCATTCTTGAGACCTTTATTTTCTTGAAAAATCTCCTCTCTTCCTATGTGGAACTGCACAGCAGCTGATGAAAACAAAATCAAAACTCTGGATTGACCTAGCAAGGGATTCTCAGCAAAGGGGCCTGAAAGTGGTTCTGAACCACCTCCAGTGTGAAGATGGCTAGAGTTGAAAGCAGGAATAACTGTTTTCTTAGCCAGTTTGCAAATGGTTTTTATTCCTGGATTATATAGATAGTTTAGTTTTGGCAGAAGTACTATAGCTATGTTGACAGTTTTCAGGTTGGTATATGTGGACAGGCTTCTATTTTTCTAATTTTGGTCACT
The DNA here is from genome assembly GCF_030463565.1 of Pelecanus crispus. Classification (NCBI taxonomy): domain Eukaryota; kingdom Metazoa; phylum Chordata; class Aves; order Pelecaniformes; family Pelecanidae; genus Pelecanus; species Pelecanus crispus. The sequence continues at coordinate 51,770,666 of NC_134648.1, forward strand.
CCTGACCTATTCAACCCCTGTACTCATGTACCAGTCGGGCTTCCATCATGTGAATATATGTTTTTTTTCTGTGCATTTGAGTTGTTCTCATTGTAATGCTGGTTGTCTCCTCCCATCACAGTTCTCTTGTTCTATTAGTATGAATGTCATATTTTTATTGAATGACCTTTGCTTAATCTATTCCTACATCTCTGGTGAAATTTAACACAATCTGTGAATATTTTGTGTGTTTGAATGATAGACTGAAAATGTATACTAAGGAGAATAGAATTGCCTCCATTTTTTATATTTATTTCTCAAACAACTTTAGAAATAATACTGTTGTATATGTAGAGGACAGAATAAAATATATGAAGTAGCACCATAGTTCATTTTTCCTAAAATGACATATTTCGATGATGAGATATATATTTTAAAAATATACTCCAGCAATTTGAGAAAAAATATCAGTGTCATTATGAAACTGACACAATACCTATACCTGAAGCTCTTTTGTTCTTGCAGATAGTTATAACCTTTATTTTTTAATGTCCATTTGAGTCACTGAAAAGATTTATGTTGTTTATAATCAATTTTTTATGGTCTTGCTAGGTGTAAGAGAATTCACAGTTCCAGGATTAGGATCAGGGTTTGAAAGAATTGGAAATAGTTTATGTATTTCTGGAGGGACATCATTTCAAGAGATTAGAACATTGGATCATTAGAGTGGGGCAAATAGTAGGTTTATATGAACTTTGTCACAGCAGAATAACCTTCCTTCATGAATGTTACCTTACTCAAATCTGGAATCTACTGGATTAGCATTAAATTCTGGGACATGGTAACACAGATTAGTTGGAGATCTTCCATACAGATGTGTCTGATAATTACTCAGACAAAAGCCATTCCTTTCCAGTAGTTCTTGTGAACAAGACTGAAAAAAGTTTGTGACCCTCATTCATATCTTGCAAACCATGCCCCAGCCACAGGAATCTGCAGGCTAACAAACTGAGAATAAATTCAATATAGACACCAAAGAATTAATTCATCAGCCAGGGTTTCATAACTAGAAATTGTCCCCAATTGCACATTGGTACCATATTTATAAGCCTGCTAGACTGTTCTTTATGTATACTGTCATTGCATAAAAACCTGTCCCCCTTTGAGATGTAGATTTAAAAGATTAAATTTGAAGAGGACTATAACACCAGTATTCCACACCAGAAATACATCTAGCTGTGAATGGAGTCTCTAACAGTTCTCTGCTCCTATTCATCTGAGAAAACCATTCCGGAAACCTCAGAGTGAACAATTATGGAGATTTCCTCCTAATACTTATTAAATAGTATTTGAATTATGAACAGAACAGAAAAAAAAATATTTTTTCAGTTTTTTACTATATGCTATTTATGCTATTTTCCTGTGCATGTTCTCATTATCCGTTGCACTATCTAATCCTCATTAAAATCCTTGGTTTCAGCATGGTCAGTAGCTTAATCATGCAGTATTAAAAGACATTTTTTTTCTGACCTTTTGACTTCATTCAATGTTACTTATGAACATATGTTAACAGAGAACATTTCTATATCCTAGATTTTTCTTTTCCAATTACTCAAATTATAAAGACAAACCTGGTAAAATCTAATAAAAATTAGTTTTCAAGGTTTGTTCTTAGAAAATGGTAAAAATAATTACAAATTTTATTCATCTGCAGAAAAGGAGAGGAACTTTTCAGGGAGAGTGAGAGACCTGGATTAGAGAAAAAAAATATTTATGCATTATATGTTTTTTATACATATATATGCAAAAAATAATTCTGGGCTTAGTCATCAAAACAAAACAAAAACAAGTAATGGGAAAGCACACTGGATTTGGTCCAAATACTCATTTGCAATCTTCGTTTCTTTGTTCAGACATCAGTTCTGCTGAGTGTTTACATTGCAGAATGTAAACTAATTTATGGCACTTACATCATTACCTAACATGCTGTTAATGATCTTCCATGCTGTGAAATGCTCTAACGTGCTATAAAATACAACCTTTCTCCGGTTTGGAATACTCTTGATTTATTGCTTACACTTTTCCTTTAAGGAACTGAAACGGATGTTTTCAAGATGCTGTCCACATATCTAATGGGACTGTAAGATGAAGAATAACACAAACATACTGTACACAGATGCTTCACACTCTTTCTGTATTGACTTCCCTTTAGGGTCATTTTATTTCACTTAGTAAGATAACTGCTATAACAAATGGAGGGGCAAAGATTTTACTCATACTGGTTACAAATGCATTGAAGAGCACCACAAAGACAACATGGAATTTGTTGGTAGCATGTGCACCCTGAAAAGCACAGTACACCACATTTTGTCAGAGAATAACATAGTGAAAATCCTCTCCACTGTCTTTAATGATATAAATATTGGTTTGAAGCAAAGTTCTATGTCCTGTGGTATTTTATTAGTTATGAAGGTTGTTTATGCTGACTTTACTTTCCCCTAAAGTCTATATGCACTTCATTGTTCCTTCTGAAACTCAGTATTTGAAGAAATCAGCTTATTTAAGCTGTTTTCAACATGGATTTATCTCTTGCAAGAGATGATGAACTAACAAACTCAAGTGTTTTAACCACAAAACACACATGGAGTGGTCAGCAGTAGTGCAGCTTTTCTACCTCCTGTTGGCAAGCTTCAGCTGAGAAGGGTGGACTCTGGAACTATTCAGTATGGCTAGATTCTGTGGCTTAGTCAATATCTGTACTCTTTTTTGCTATGACTGTAACTGTGTGCATATTTTGGTCTTGATTTTTTTTATACTTCTATACTTCAGTCTTCTGATTCTGAGGAACAAGGTAGATATCAGTGCAAACACATTCCACTTTCCACAAAAATATGTGAATAACTATTTTTAATATTATTTATATTTATATTATTTATTGCAATTGGTATTATAGTATTATTAGTGTATACAAAGACATAAGTCTTTGTGTATGTTTACGTACTCATCTGATCCACTTCACACTGGTGATGCAGATGCCAGCTTCCACTGTATTTATTCATAACCTTCCTAATTATCAAACACACCTGTTTTAAAAAGTAAAAGATTATGATTTTATTAAAATTGCCAGTAGTAATAAACCTATTTCTGGAAAGCTGTAATTTTGAGACCCCCATCATGAAAACTCTAATATTTGGCCATAGGGAAGAGATGAAGGAAAGGATAAAGAAACAACACAGAAAGATGCAATAAGCTCTGCCATCACAGACAAACACACAAGGAGAGCCAGATGATGCTTTTTGATTTAAATGTACCTCTCAGTATTTATGGATCAATAAATATTGCAAGTCAATTTGTGAAAGAGAGTGGAATGCTTGTAGGACTTTTTCCTCATTTACAGCTTGCAATAAATTGCTCTGTTTATGTTAATTTTCCTATTTTTCATCTAGAAACTGTATTTCAGTAGTAGATCTGCCATATGTTACCACAATCTATCCTGAAGTTGGATGTCTTTCATTAATAAATTAAGTAATTCTCATTTATAGGCTTCCCCCAGTCCCCTAAAAATCTCACTTGGGACTTTTAGTCATCAAAGGATAATGAATTAGCTTCTCAGATAGTGTAAGTCTTATACAGTTGCATTGACTGAAATGAAGTCCTCACTGAGGAAAAAAAAAGAAAAAGTACTTTCACACTGAATGACTAGCTCAGTTTAGTAATCTCACTATAAAGTTCTAAAAGACACAAAAGGTGGAATTTTATCTAAATACAACTAATTCTTATGGGTACAAGCAGTTGACAGGTGTTTCGTTCTCTAGGATTACTGCTGTGTTTTTGGTCTGTTAAGCTACATATCTCAAAATAAAAAAATACATTTCTGTTTTTTCTTTGAAAAAGTAAAACCAAGCCCTGACACCATTCTTTTTTTCCTCAGAAGAGAATATGAGAATATGATTTTACTCTTATTAATTACAGGGACTAAGAAGAGGATGGCAAATGTCAAAATAATTTCTTGTCTAAATACTATTATCATAGGAAGAGTTGAAGGTCTAGTCTTTGAAATTTAACAGCTGTTTAAAAAGTGTCTTTCTAAAAGTGGACTACACCTAGCAAACTAGATTCAGCAACTACAGACACCCTGATTTATTAGCCAGTCTGCTTGTTACTTGTAAAGGGAAACATGGGAGTTAATGAACTCTGAAAGGTAAAAGGCCTTTGGAAAAAAAAAAAAAAAAAAAAAAGAGTAATATTTTAAATATCAATAATGATCTCACTTCGGTTTTGATATTTGCTTTTTTAAATAATAAATACAATTTGACCTAACCAGTTTCACAGTAACTGGAGCTGCCATTCTTAGAATGAAGAAGACTAAAATAAAATAAAAAAAAAAAGAATCTGGAACTTGCAATCCCCTCCCCAAAATACAGTTCATGACAAAGAACTTCAAATTTTGCTTCTGTCCTAAAAGAAAAATCCAACTGTATGAAGTCTAGGAGCTTCCCACTGATCTGGGATGCTTCACCCACAGGAGCACATTTCTTTTTTGGTGTTTTCAATGGCGCGTGAGAAGCCCCAGCAGATGGGTTCTGTTCAATTAATTGGTCAAGTCCACTCTGTTGTCTGGCCATGGTCTGGAAGACAAAAGTGGAGCTTAGCATCTCTGTGCTAAACTTCAGTTTGAAGTGAATTTGTAGAGCTGAGTTTTAAAATCTGTTTATAAAAGAAATGCTGTCAGACATTTAGATTATAGCTGTTGTTTATAATGCTATTGCTGATGCACTAGTGCACCTTGGGATGAATGAATTATAAATAAGTGTCCATAACCAAGCCCTTCACAAGTATGCTTTCTACCAGCTTACGTGGTATACACCTGTGGCTGAATGGCAGAATGGAATGGGGATTCTGTAAAAAAAAAAAAAAAAACCAAACCAAAAAACCAAACTTTGCTTTGGAGCCTTGCACAGCATTTTCTTCTCCAGTCCTCTTTCTAGAAGTTTTGTGTTCTGCCCTCCTCTGGCTTTTTGCTTTTTGCTTCAGAAAATCTTACACTTCATTTATATATGCCTATGTTAGCTTCTGCTGCAAAACAACAAAAATAAAAGAGGAATTCTGCAAGGGAAAAGAAAAATCAACACTTCCTTTATGCAGTTGTATGAAGACATAGATACAACCATGCAAACAATAATTGGGGCTTAATAACTTCAAGAATAAATATAGCCTCTAGTAATTCTGTGTCCATTACGTATTGTGGGGTAGTAACGGGAGAAAAGGAACTGGGGAAAAGAAAGCTCTGTAAACATTCCCCATAATTTTGTTATTTTCCTTGCTAAACCCACTCTGTTAACTCTTTTGCCATAAGACTTGAATCCAGTTTTTTTAAACATACTGAATGAAAAATATTTCCTTTACTACTTACACCTTGTGCTGATAAATAGCTAGAGACCCATGCACTCTGTCTGAGCAAAGCATAAACTCTTGCAGCAGCATCTGGATTACCATTACATTTGGGTCAAAGTCTTGTTTACACCAAGTATGGAAGGTCTATTTTTTTTCACCCTGACACTCTATGGTTTGTGTTATCATTCCAGAGCATTATATTATAGTACGTAATACATATATTGTGCCTTTCATAAAATTCATACATTATTTTGGCATTCCTTTGGACTTACTACTGGATTTACTTAACAGATGCTTACATTCTAACTATTACATTCATTTTATAAGGGTTTATATAACACACATAGACTTTAACTCTCTTAGAATTCTGTTACCTTTCTGTTTGAATTCCTAAAGAGCTTGCTTACCCTTTCTTTTCTTTTCATTTCATTTTCTTTGTTCTTCTAGGCACCACTCAAGGCAAAAATCACTAAAAGTTCCACTTGAGAGCCTCACTTATAATTTTTGTTTCTGAGGCTAAAGAGTAGTTCTGTCTGTAATGATCTAAAATAAACCCTGGGCAATTCTGAAGTTGTAGTCATGTAAACTCATTAAAATTTTGGTATTCTTTGTGGCCCTACAGGAATCTTTAAAATATTTAGATCTCTTATTCTTTTGTATCACTACCAGATTCATGAATTAAAAAAAAAAAAAGAAAAAAAAAAGAAATAGAAGACTACAAAAAAACTCAAAAAATCATCTAGCCTACCTCTTGTTCAAAGGTGGTTTGGGATCACCTAAGGTAGGTACTTTCCAATATGCAATTGAAACCATAAAGGAAATTCTTCAACTTCCCTGGTTAGTCTATTTCCATACTTCTTTGCCCCTTTAGGTAAAAAGTTTTTTGTATCCTAAATTTTATTTTTTGCAACCCCCCCCCCCCAATTATTTTCCTACTTTATTGGGAAGAGAGTACCGTAAATTATTCTGTTTTATAATAGCCTCTTAAATATTTAAAGAATGTTTTCATGTTTTTCTTCAGTCTTTTATTCTGGAGATTAAGCAATTATTTTAGCTTTTCATCTTTGTTTTCCAAGCCTTCTTTATTTAAGATAAATAAACAAGGGTGCTAATTTGCTTATCCTTCCTGTACAGTGGAATTCAGAAGAGAATCTCTCCTAAAAGACAATTGAGAGAAAGAGCTTATTGTACAAACCTACATGACTTTCTGTGTGCTCATGATGGAATGTTTCAGAATAGCTTCTGCCATACAGGGCTGCAATGCTCTGACTGAGGTCTCCACGCTACTGAGCAGAGTAGGATGATTTTTATCATGTCCTTTATCCTCCTAATGCATTCCAGAAAGATGCTTGTCCCATCTGCACTGGTGTTCTGTGCTTGACCCTTCTTCACTCTAATATCCACATCTTTGGAACAGCCTAACTCTTCAGTTATTCTCTGTTTTGTATATATGCATTTATTTTTCCTGGGTGTAGATCTTTGTACTTCTCTTTATTGAATTTCTTTTGGTTGATTTTGTATCATTTCTCCATTTATCAAAATCAGTTTGAATCCTAATCCCATTACTCAGATTGCTTGCAATGGTTTTTGGTGTCATCTGAAAATTATGTAGATTAATTTTCAGTTTCACATTCCAAATAAATGGAATATCTCAATTAATATTAATTAATTAATTCCAGTTGATCAAGCCTTAATGTTCCCTAGCTTAGTTTGTCCATTTTTATCTCTTTAAAAAAGACAGTAAATGAATTTCTAAATAAACAACATGGATAGTTCAAAATGTTACATATAAATGAAAAGGAGGGGAAAAAAGGGTTCCTTTCTTACAAAAAAATGTCTATTTTTCTAGCAGTAAGAATTTGAGTCATAATTTTCAGCTATATATTGAGTATTTGAGCACATTTTTTACATTTGCTGTCATAGCTCTTCCATTTTTTCTAAGTGTAGATAAACATTAACATTATTTCACAGAATTGTGGCAACTGACAGGCAAACACAGTACATATTCATGCACACGCACACATCCACTTGCATACTACCTGCAACAGTGAAGTTTGAAATATGTACATAATTATTTACAGAAATTTTCAATCGTTGTAGAAAATACTGCTTTATTTTCAGGTTATTCTCAGACAGAAAAATTGACACAACTCATTTAGTACAATGCTAATAATTTTTTTCTTGAAATCATCAGCAGTATTGCTTTATACACTGTATTTATCAACGTAACTCTCAAAACCTTTTCTGTTTCATTGCATCTCAGAATGACATGATTGTAGAAAATCAGGCTCAAAGGCACCCCTAAGGTCTTATGTGAACAGGTTTCATTTGCCCACCACAACTGATTAGTGCTGTGAAGCACCTCCTCACAGACTAAGGCCAGTGATTTCCTTCAAGTCACATTGCACAAAAAACCTGCCATATGGGCTACAATAGGCAGCTTGAACAGTGACTGCTGCTGTCTTATTCTGACTGCAGTAGGATAGGGAAGAGCAAGAGCAGCAGAGCCCAGGCAGATCCGAGGGGATGGTAACCTCTGGCAGGAGGCAATTAACAAGCATCTGGCAGTGGGTGAGATGGTAACCTCTTCAGCTGACACAGCTGCCTCTGAAAAATGATGTGTGAAAAAAACATAAATCATTCTTGTTGCAAAGGAATATTTAGTAAATACCTTTCAAAACCTTTATTGCTTCCTCTCTCTAAGAACTGCATGAGTAAATTGCTGAAACAGAGCTTAAGTGTGAGCAAAACCCTGCTGAAGTATTTAGAAAGATGCAAACAGTTTTTCACCTAAGCAATCCTTTTCACTGGAGGGACTGATTTTTAAAGAAATATCCACTATGTTTTTACAACCTGTATCCCATATATATTTGTCATTTTCTGCAACGTTTTTATTGCAGCCATGAAACCAGAAAAAAATCACAGCCTAATTTATCATCTAGAATGTTTTGATGACCAAAGATATTGTGTGAATTCTTTGGACAAGCAACTGGCTTTGGCATGAAACCTGTTGAACAAGAATGGAGGGAAAAGTTTCGTTGTTTAGAAGGCTATGTGAAACAAGAATTAATGAGGTTTAGCTACTTGCTTTCTACCTCCAAAGGATTCGTGAGATGATCCAACAAGTTCCAAGTGTGTCCTTCATAATTTGCCCAATGAAATGATAAGCCCGTTCTCATTGATAGAAATTATCTAGCATTACCTTTATGTATTTAACATATAGTGCACATTAAGTCACTGCAACTAAGAAAATTTCAGCATGCATTGCAAAGCCATTGGACAGATTCCCTACCGTCCTGATTATTATTACTAATTAAGTATTACTATTTAGGTGTTAGATATAAATGGTATCAGCAGATAGATATCATATTCAGATAAAGCTTTTAGAGACTGGTGTTACCTTTCAGTAAATCTTGGATCCATCTCTCAAAAACTACGAAGTATATAAATTTGGAGTTTTGTTCTTAACCCACCTTTAGTCCCTACCTTCTTTAAGGTATTTATTTTTTAAATTGAATTCATGATATATCTGTCTTTCATTGATATTGTGCTTCCATTTGCAATTGAGTTATCTTTTAAAAGGGAAAATACAACAAGTTTTATTAATGGAAATCAGGCAGTTCTGTCAAGTATGAAAATAATGAATACAATCTCCCCAGTAAAGAAAATAAAATCTATAAATCTGGCTTCATACCTGCAGTTATCAATTCTGTATCCTAGATGGACTCTAAATGGCAACAAGCCATCTACACAGCTATGCACCAATCAAGGCAATGATGAGCTATGCATACAGAGTCCAAACTTTCTACAGCAAAAGATTAGTATCCTGTAGATATTTTCATTACTGAATTTAGAAATCAGCTACAGTACAGCTGAATGACCAGCAAGAAGCAGTGCCTGCAATTAAAAATATCGTAAAAAATGGCACATTACAAAAGTACAAAGAGAATTCGAAGAGGTAACAGGGTTTTGTGAGGCATATTTGCTGACTGGAATTCCTTCCTCCTGCTTTTCCTAAGATTTTTGCTTTCTTTTGCAATTGACTTGCTGAAATTGTGGAAGATATGATGAATAATGAAATGAATGCAGAGAAAACTTCATAGATCAAGAAAGACAGGAAGAAAATATCTTCAAACATGAGTAACCTTATTGGACTTAAAATTCTTCAATGAATCAGTACACACAGACTTGTAAGTAGGGTAAAAAGAACAGAGGACTTTAAGATGCCTGGCTTTTCACAGTGTTGGGCTAGACACTGCCACTATTCATTAATAAGAATTTGTTATTACTTCTTTATGGAAGAGATAAAAGTACACAGCCAAAATCTCATGCCAGCACTGAGGCCCAGTATTTAGGGGCCTCTGAGCAGGTGGGTTGGTGAGGCCAGGGGAAATGCATCTTTTCTTTCTGTTCAGGACACAAGGTAACTGCAGAGTTGCCACTGGAATATTCTTTTTGCAGCTCTTTTGTAAGGTGATAGAGCAAATGTTTGATTATACGATCATAGGACTGGGTTGTAAGGGACCTCTAAAGATCATCTAGTTCAACCCTTATGCCATGGGCAGGGACAACTTTCACTAGGCTGCCCAAAGTCCCCTCCAACCTAACCTTGAACACTTCCAATGATAAGGTTTTCACAACTACTCTGGGCAACCTGTTCCAGCATCTGACCACCTTCATTGTGAAGAATTTCTTCCTAATGTCCAATGTAAATGTACCCTCTTTCATTTTAAAATCATTGCCTCTTGTCCTGTCACTACTTTGTGTTTCCTTGCCTACACATTGGTACGTATTTTGTTTGCAGACAAAGGGTCTATGTATTCTTCCTCCCTGTTCAGACAACTTGAAGTCTAGATCTATATGATAGGAGATCATCATCAACCACTGGGCAGTTACAGAATGTATCTATGAAATTACTCTAAATCCAGCAATTTTGAATTCAGGACAAGAAAAATAAAACCCTTTTTAAAAAAAAAAAAAACAGCAACAATACCTCCACAAGCATGGCTCACTGAAATAATTTTTCTGTAGTGTTATAGAAACTGGGGATAAACCAGTAAATTGGTCATCTCAATTTATATTCATGTATATCAAATTAGATACCTTTTGGTATATCTTAGGATATATCAAGATATCCCAAGGCAGCTAGTTTGAATATCAAACTGTGCTGTGTACCCAGTAAGAAAGACTGAAGGCCTTTACACCAAATACCAGTAAGTTCATCAGTATATCTATGCACCCTTACACCTGCAAGGTGCTCACAGAGCACTTGAACCTTTGCAGTACTATTATTAGTATTTTATGAAAAGTATGGCTAAAGTGTTGAACTCAGAGAGACCTTTTCTTCCTCAGATGCTATAGTTCTAGTACACACACAAGAAGAAACAAATCAGTTGCTTCCAAACATGCTCCTGCACAGGGAAAAGATCATTACTCACAGGATATATAATTACCTTCAAATCTTAATGTTATTTTTGTAAAAAGGTATAAACACATTTGCGCTACTAGGTAGATTTCCCTGGACACCAAACTGAATGGTGTAGAAGAGAAAGAAAGGGGCATGAAAGGAGGGAAGAGAAAAAACAAACAGTCCAGCAGAGTTGCAAGAGACCCAGGAAACCAGCTAGAAATCTCTCATCACAAAAAAAAATCTGCTTTCACAGTACCTCATGTTTTTCTCAACTCATGCAGTCCACAAAGGTTAAGGGAATAAAGAGTTTGCATAGGGTGCCCTTAGTGGTCAGTTACTAAGAGTACCTTTGCTGATTTACAAGCCTTACTTTCCAAATACAAGATAACTTAGTATGAGTCTGGATACAAACTAAAAGTAAGGCCTTTAATGTAAGGGGGAGTTAGACATCTGGGGAGTGGGAGCTGTTTCATGATGAGACGTAGATGTATTTTAGCAGCCTGAATTGTCAGGATTGCATGCGTGTACTGCACGCATTCTGCAATTGTTAGCTAAATGTAGACACGTACAGTTTGAAGACATGAGTGGGAAGTGACAGTAGAACAGGCGTATATATGATGAGTGCTGTGGAGATGTTTAACCCTAAAAGAGCTTTAGACACCTAGGTTATGACAGAAATACCCCTGCCTTTTTCCTTTCTTCAATTCACTGCAATGACCTGGTCTGCTTGCACTTCCATTTTCACTACATTTCCATTCCCATTCCCACACTTTCATTTTTTGTGGGATGTTTCTGTAAAATCTAAGGTAGCTAGACAGCTTGTGCACACATTTTGAAGAATAAAGAAAAAGGTACTGCTCTCAATTTTGTAAATAGTATGTGAGATGTGTGATATTCCTACTAACTGACTCAGTTTCCTTAAGAAGCAAATGTCTTACAAGAGACTTGGTTCTGTATTTCAGCTACACTCTTATGGTGAATGATGACTACTATTTAGCAACAAGTCCAATGTTCTTGCTTTTGCATATACCTTTGCAATACTAAAGAAATACAAAATCATGGCAAGGATTTCTGAAAAAGATTAATAACATGTAAAGTGTTTCAGGCTATTTACAAGGAATGACTAGGGCTTAATATAGTAAATTGTTGGGAAAAGTGTTATTTAGTAATATGTGTATCCTACATGTCTCAAATCAAAATCACGAATTCCAGCACCTCCTATACAGACAACAGTTACATAAAAATTGAAAATGTAGGGTGAAGTTTTGATTGTCTGACTAGGAACTCAGAGGACCTGACATTTATAATAAGTGCTAACTCTGAAGAGTAGTTAAGTGTTTTGCTGGGAATATTGTTTCAGGTTTTATTTTTCTCTTAAAAATGTAATATTTCTTTCCTTTTTTATTTTTCACCCCAAAATTCAATATGTAAATGCATTTTCCCCTAAAAGTTATATTTGCCACACAAGCTGTTGTCACAAGTTACTCTAAATACTTTCAGGGGAAGATGTCTAGGACAGTTTCCAGTACTTTAGTGGAGGGATTATTTTTTGGGCTGTTTGTACAGTACCAAGGAGGTCCGTCAAAGGTTTAGGGTAACTGCAATACCAGAAATTAATATGATACTGCTTATACTATTTTATTTTATTTTATTTATGTGCTTATACAATTTTCTTTCAAGGCAATGGATGGCATGTTAATTCAGACTTGTGAAAAAAGTGTCTTTATGTTTGTGAAAAGAGGGTTCCCTATGTAGGGGTATGGGGGGAATCTTGCCAGAAAGACCATGAGAGCAAATTAAGGCAATGGATATTACAGCTTTAAATGCTTACAGTAAAGGCCACAGCAAGATTCCTCCAGCTAGATTTATTACAGCTTAGCACCAGTAAAGCTACTACAAGGATATAGATTTGCCAGAATTTTATTAGGTAATTGGATGAATTATGCAAATGAGTGTCTTATTAACCATAGAACATAACTAGGTTTGGGAATACAAAAAGCTGCAGATCTGGAATTAAATCTTACCACACAGTTTAAAGGGAAAGTTTGGCCAAAATATAAAGCTCCAAGGTGTAAAAGGAAGTTAGTTCCTGGTCAGATTGCCATATTGAGTTCTATTTAATCCAGGCAGACAGAAAACCTTGGAAATAAAAATGATATATCAGCATAAATAAGGAAAGAGGTTAATTCAAGCAACAAAATCCTATCATTTCCATATAACTTCAAAAGACAATATCTGAGTCAAAACCTGTCTTGATGAATATTTATAAGATGGCTTAAGGATATTTTCACATAATGTCTGCAAAAAATAAAAAGAAAAACCGCAAACATATCATAACACATTGAGATTATGAATGATGAAAACCATACCATTACAGTTTTTTATCTAATTTTCTTATGCTCCTCCATTCATTTCTGTTCCTTCTGTGTTTCTATTTATACCTACTGTCTCTTTCTTGTATCATGGGCTGTAAGTTTCTGGTCTCCTGTCTTTCACTGTAAAAGAGATTTGTGATCTACATATATCAATCACCTGTGCTTTTCTTTCACATCCTATCTGATGTTCTACATTTTCAGGTTGCATCTGTTACTGCCCTTTCAACATCATTAACTCCCAACTAGTTTCTCCACACTGTTGTCTAGTCTCTAGAGTTTGGAGTAGGAATTTCAATCAATGCATTGTAAAGCACTGATTGTACTATTGTGGATGTACTGATTTCATTTGAACTACACAGATTTATGCCAGCTCAGGGAGTGGGCATAGTGTATCTGCAATAGCCTGGGTTTGTTTATTGAGTTAAAACTATTTACAGAAAGGAATAGATGATGCAAAGGGAAGTATTACTCCAATCCTGGTTTGAAATCTGTAAATCTTTGTGGGATCATCTGATGTTAATGATTCCACAAGTATTTGAAAGTTCCTGTCTATGGATCACATTACAGCATTCATAAAATACTTATACTAAATTCTGAGTAGTGTATAAAGAAGCATTTTGTTTTCCTTTTTTAGTAGAGTAAAATGCCTTTTCAGAGAGAAAAAAGAACATTCTGTCTTCCCATCCTACATACATCTCTTCAAATCCCTAGGCAATGATCTGCCATTGCAATTTATAATCCAAATTAAAATTTACTATAAAGTGTGACTAGCTGATCCCAGTCAGGTTTTTCAATTGTTAAACATTGCCTCTTGTCAATAGATCATGGTCTTGATTAAAAAATAAAATGAATAATCTCATACCTACTCAGCAGAAAGAGATTTCATTTACCCAGTGTTTAAAGAGAGAGACTCACAAACACCTAAATTGCTGATAAGACACTTACGTTAAATATTTTAAGAGTTCTTTCTTGCTTTTTGCTTGTTTTTTTTCTTAACATTTCCTTGGTATAGGGATACATCTTTTTTTTCTGTCTCTATGCTTTTCAACAGATGCAAAATGAGCTTTTACAATATAAGACTGTTTCTTCAAATGAGAAAGATAAATACACGACATCTATCAGTCTTAGGCTGTGACATTTTTGGAGCACAATGGCAGTATTCATGGAAAAGTATGGCACAGTGTTTCTATAATCTTGCTGCTCATCCCATGTGTAGTTTATACAGCTGCAGATTATAGATATCTGAAGAAATACTCACATGGACCAAGGTGAGAGCAAGATGTAAAGATGCAGCTATTAAAGAAAGACACACAGCCCCTGTCAGGTTCCCAGTGAACAGGATCACGGTGACACAGTTGAATCCCACACTGACAGCAGTGTGAGAGCAATAAAGTAACTGGTGATCCAAGCCATGCTTTTGAGCTGTGCTCATGAATGGCTAAGGGTGAAGCACTGCAAAAGCACTAATGTTTACAGAGTAAGAAGTAATGTTGACACGTATGGACTCTTTTGGGAGACAAGGAAGTTAAAGGGAAATTGTGCCAGGAAAAAGTGTGTTATAAGAATAGGGCCAAATATGGAAGCAGACATTGAATTTCAACTTATCGTGCTTGAAAATGACAGAATGTGTTTATATATGTAATACTTTATGAGGTGGGGTTTGAGTAAACAAGTAAGAGAACACTCCATGGAAGATTCTCTCCTTTCTGGCAGGTCCTCTCACTCAACTACGTTTGTCAGATTTTAAATATGAAGAACTAGGACAGTGTCAAACAGATTAAAAAATACCCAACACCTTGCATATGCCAAGTTTTTAATGTCAGACTCAGAGTGGTTGTGATGTGTAATTTCTCTGCACAGGTGCAGGAAGTCCAATATTTCAAACAAATCAAGTGCTCATCTACAGTTTCTCTGTGGGTGTCTAGTAACTGCTTACCAGACACCTAGCAGCTTGGGCATCTGTGCATCTAGAGGAGTATCTGGTAACTATGAAAATTAGCATGGAAATCTGTTTCGAAGATGGCAAGCGATTGATCTAACCACATAATCTAGGTTATGCTAAAAAGATTAGTTCTGAAACTGTACTGAGGCAGTCTAAACCACAGTGCTGTGTTTGTGAACTGCAGTGATTTGGACTCCCAGTCCTTTTTTTGTGATTTGCATGAGCAGATTGCTGGACCTGTAACTTCAGTAGTTGTCTTTCAAGCATTCTGGTAGAGAAATCTACCATTATGGAGAAAAGCTGAAATTAAGCAGCTTTTCTACAGCGCAACAATACATCCTCACTGAGAGTTATAGTACAGGATCCTAGATATTTTGTGAGTGGCACATTCTTTTCACCACATGTAACAATAAGTTGAAAAAATTCCTTTCATAGTACTTTTCATTTCATTTAAATTGTTTGGGGGGTGGGGTTGGTGGGTGGGATTTATCATAGAAATAGAAGAAAAATAGTCCTGAAAAATTTGTGACAGAATGGAAAGGCAGTTTGGTTCCTATGGCTGTAGTTACCAAGTAAAGAAGCAATGACAATAATAGGTTTAAAGCTTTTGTGGTTTTTATACAGACATATTTGACTCTTGATTTTACAAAAGCATGCAGTCATCTGCATATCCACACAAGTAATATGCCACTATTTTCACACATATTCATTTAAATATTATCCAGTCATAATGTTCAAAACCTGTGGATGTTGTCTTTTATCTCTCCACTGATACTGAGATAAGCATATAAACTCTCTGATTTGATAAGTAAAAGCTTCAAAGTAGAGAATTGAGAACAGAAACCTTACCTTTGTTATTGCTCTCTGCTTCTAAAACTACTTCTACTTCAAAGGCCATATAATCCAAGGAGTCCATTATATCACAGAGACATATACAGGACAATCACCCTTTCATTTAAAAATTATCTCACCTTTTTGAATGCAAATAATATTAATACAAGAAATTAATCTTCAGGGTACCAATGTTCTATATAATTAGCATGTGTGTGGCCTTTTTTCTTGTCCAGTTATAATGAAATAGAATAAATATTATTAGCTTTACAGGATCAAATTGTTTTGAAAATTGCCCTTTCAAAGAGAAATGTTAGCTTTAAAGAATAAACCATCTTTAGCAACAAATGAAACTGAGGCTTAGTTTCAGATTATGTATCTATTTTTAAATTTTATTTTTGTAATATTTGGCATTCATGTAATCCTAATAGATTTTTAGAGACCAAGTAAAACTTAGAGAGGAGGAAAGCATCTTTTCTGGTTGTTTCTCAAACTCAATGAACATACCTTTGCAAAAATCTATTCAGCTACCATTAAATAATTATTATAATGAAGTTCTAATTTTAGTAATGTATTTACCTGAATTTTCAAAGGAGTCAGAGATGGTAGCTAATAAAGTGTGGGTATGCAAATGGAAAGCCACCAGTAATTTCCAGCTGCAATAGTACATGTGTACAGAGAGCTCAGCTACCTGCAAGTGGGGAAGCAGTATAAGTATGCTTTTTCTCCTATAAAAGATCTTCAGACCTACTCCAATGTGTGTCACTAATGTCACCCTCAACTTTATCTAGTCTCCTCTGAATATAAGACCTGATATTATCTCTTTGTGTTAAGAATTTATATCCCCCACTTCACTATCTGATATTACAGCCAGTAATAAAGATGTTCCTTTAATAAGCAGAGAAAAAGGTCATGAGTTCATTCCTCTTGAGGATCATGATGCCTGGCTTTCCTTATTCCCACAGATTTCTTGCTTAGGTGTTGATCTGGAGGAAAGAAGGTTGTGGGGGAAAAGAGAGAGTGTTGCGCTGAATTATGTATGAAATGTTTAACAGTGGGATTCAATATAGCATTATTAGAACAAGAAAAAAGTGAAAAAAGTTACTGTAACCATTATTTGGATGATTGATAGAAAGTCAGTGGGGGATTAATAAGTGAAAACTGATATAATTTTACATAAAGAAAAATTTTCATTGCTTGTAGTGTGGGAGAAGAGTTGCAAAATCCCCACTTGCCAAAATGGCACTACACAGCATTTATTTTTCAGCTTCTCCAGGTTATTGAAGGCATTTCTTATCACATTACACTTCATGTCAATCCATGTGCATAGATATGTGTCAGAAATCACAGACACAATGTCTGGCTCATAAATAAATGAACTCATAAGTGTTCAAAGTAAGGATCCACGATCTTTGCAGCCTGCTCTATCTACTCCATGGCTTTACCTCTGAGTTGAGAGGAGAAGAAGATGAGGGCAGGCGTTGAGTAGAGAGTACCGCAAGAGGTTGTTTTAGAGGTGTCACAGGAAATTATTGAAGGTATCTGGAATGAACATTGACCATATGTCTAAAAAATGAAGGTTGATTCCCTATACAAGTGTAATTTAATCTGGCATGGTTATGAATTAGAGATGCCCAGACTTTTGTTAGGTTTGCAAATCCCAAGGTCTTCAGCTGCTTTGCCAATTGAGTTTCTTATTGGTTAGAGAGCATCTGCAAAGGGACAACACTGTTAACAGAAATTGATTTAGAAGCCAAGGGAGTCCCAGTGACACAGGTTGCCCCACCAGATGCCAAAACATCAACCCATCAGAAGAGCCCATGGTGCTGTATTGGGTCTGGCTGAGATGGAGTTAATCTTCCCCATAGCATCCCTCATAGTTCTGTGCTTTGTATTGGTAGCTAGAAAGGGGTTGATAACACACCAGTGTTTTGACTACTGCTGAGCAGTGCTCGCACAGCATCAAGGCTGTCTCTCCAACATTTCCTTTCCTCACCAAAAGGCTGGGGGTGGGCAAGACCTTGGGATGGGGCATAGCCAGGACAGCTGACCCAAACTGACTAGAGGGATATGCCATACCACATGACATTGGCTCAGCAATATAAGCTGAGAGAAATGAGGGGGAAGAGGGGGCATTCATTATTTACATTTGTCTTCCAGACCAACCGCTACACGCACCAAAGCCCTGCTTCCCAGGAAATGGCTGGACGCCACCTGCTGATGGGAAGGAGAGAGCTTTTTATTAAACTGCCTATATCTTGACCCACTAGGGTTTTTTTTTCCGCCTATCTCATTTTCTCCCCACCTGTCCTGCTGAGGAGGGGAGTCATAGAGTGGCTTGGTGGCACCTAGCATCCAGCCAAGATCAACCCACCACAGGTGCCATGGCTCAGACATGTTTAAGAAAGGGTGGTAGGCACTGGGGCAGGATGTACATGAGACCACACAAAAGGGGAAACAGAAGGAGACATGTGAGAGAAGATGCAGGAGGACAAAGAAAGGGGTCATGTGAGAAGAAATATGAAGAGGCCTGTCTGAGGAAATGAAATGGAAGAGGCACGTGGAAGGGGACATTGCTGGAGACAAGCTGGAAATGCACTCTTGGAAGGAGGTGCTCTGTGCCAGAGGAGGTACCGTGACCCATGGGTGACCCACACTGGAGCAGGGATAGCCCTGAGGGATTGGGGCCCATGGAGGAATCCACGGTGGGGAGGGGCAGCCCTAAAGAGAATGGAGCCTGTGGAGGAACTGGGGTAGGGACACCGCCAGAGGGACTGGGGCCCATGAAGGGACCTATGCCAGGGCAGAGGCACCCCGAAAGGGGACAGCAGCCCATGAATAATCCACACTGGAGCACAGGAAATAATTAAGAAGTAAGGAGCAGTGGAGGATAGGAGTAAGAAGCAAAGAGCAGCAGAAAGAAATGACTGTGCACTGATCTCAACCTCTTGCAGTGCTCATTGTCCCTCCAAAGGGTGTGGGAAGGACTGCGTGTAATGCACTATGAAAGCAAGGGAAGTTGATACTCGGAAGCAGGGAAGGAGAGGGGTTGGAGTGGAGTAAAAACTAGGGAATGAGGAGAAAAGTGGTTTTTTCTAGCCGATTGTTTGTCTTTGGTTTTTTAATACCTGAGACCATAAATAAAAATTTATGTTAGCTGGCAATAAATGAAATTAAGTGATATTCCTGGAATCAAGACTGTTTTGCCCATGGCAACTGAAACACTAGTTCATCATATTATTTGAACCAAAATAATTTTTATCTGAGGCTTGGTTGAAGTTCATATTGTACCCAAACTGATTTGCTTATGCTTGGACATATACAAAGTCCACACCTCTTGCTCAGCTACCAGTTGTTCCCTCACACAATGCCACTTGCAATGCTCAGTTTATTTCTACTCAGTGCCACTAATAATTTAATATACTCTTGTGTATTTTATTCATATGACTTAAGTGAATAAATAAGGGATATACAGATGTCCTTCAGCATGATGTGTTTCTTAACCAATATATGAGGAGCAGGTCAATGTTTGAGAGAGAAAGAGAGTATGAGGGCAGTAAAATCAATGAACTCTTTATTTAATTTAGCTTGCAGGATGACCACCAGCTGTTACTGCATCAAATCAAAAGCCAAAACACACACACAGAAATGCAACAGAGTTTCCATGGGAACTGCAGTGAAGTACATGACGGCAGAACTTCCTGTAAGTACAAAATATGGGGAATTGACATAAAAAACTCCAGATAGTCTTTTCTGTCAGGACTAAATTCTTCACTTAGATATACCTCGAGCACCAAATCAGTTTTACACAGCAGGTAATTTCCAGAATTCATAATATTAGATACTTGTCTAGAGAGGGTTGTGTATTAATATATATGAAACAGAGGCAAGACAAAAAAGCAATTAGGATGAAAATCTATATCTATCTTTACAGTAAATCTTATGCAGTACTTATGTAATCCTCTCCCTAATAAATACTGTAAACTTAACTAGTTTGGAGCAAAAGTTTATTTAAAAGACACCTGAATATTTTAAAGAATGGAGAACAGGAATAGAGAGAGGTCTTAAGGAAAAGGAATTTCTTTTTTATATGATTCCCTAAAACAACCACAAGTTATCACGAGTAGGGAATAGTAATTTTGGTCTCAGAGCTGTTATATTTTTAATGACATATTCTTTAGTTTATTCTTTTTGTTTATTTCAAGTAGCTAAGATGGCATGATTAAGTGCCTGCCAAATGCGGGTTCATCTATGTTCATTAAAAGTTTCATGAGAGTCTTGGAGTTTATATAATAAATATGTCAGTAGTTTTTAAAAAACTTTTACAAAGAACAGCTAGACATAAAAGTCATCCTTGCTAGTGGCTCTACTTATCTTTCTTCCTACCTCACTCATAAGAGAGGAACGTGGCTGCAACAGCAGCCATTAAAGGCAATGTGCTGGTCAGTAAGGGTACAAGGAAACACCAAATGGTAATCCTCACTGGTGGTGGCATATATCCTTTATTCTATTCTCTGTGCATGGGTGAGGAGTTGATTCAGTCCCATTCTTCTATCCCATTGAGAAGCTTACCTGCTACTTGCTGACCTACTACAGTGCAGTTAAATACCATCATGAAAGCTTGGGCTTAATGACAGGCTTAGAATTTATTTTGTCTTAACATGACAATTTTAGGGAATGTTTACAGCAGTTGTATTACCTTTCTGATACACTATCCCCTCTTCAATAACTAGAACTTGGAGGAGATTAGTACTCTCTCTCCTTGTACACAAGTTGAAGGAGGTGGAAATCCTTGAAACCTGCAGAACTCTTGAGCTCAGAAATTTTTATTTGTTCTCTTGGATAGTCATTTTGCAGCATTGTACTTTAATCCATATAAAAGACTAATACAGCCAATCTAGACATAGAGCAGCTTTGTTATTATACTACAAATGACAGAGAAGATATGTCACATCTATCATTGCTTTCCAGATTACAGAAAATAATTGAAAAATACTGAGACTGACCACATTTTTTCATGTCTATGATGAATTTACAACTGCAGATCTTTTATGTGTTGCAGAAAAAATGTGTCTAATTCCTTCTATCTTTTTAAACAGGAGTTGTTTCAGGTTCTGTCTTTAAGGATCTCTGATATTCCTATTTTGTTTTAAATAGCTGTTGTTTTATTTAAACTGGAAGATGCCTATTCTGTGATGAGGGAAGTAATCCCAATTTGTGAAGCACTTTGGAGTGAAAGGAATTATTATAAAAAAGATGAAAAAACCAACTTTTTTTAGCTTCCCCGTGCTTTTAATCATAAAAGATTCATGGGATTCTTTGAGAAGTGGTAACATCTCAGTTACTTACCCCACACCTCAAAGATTTTCAAGAAAAGTCATCAGGTTAGAAAATTCCCTTTTCCTTCACATTGTCCTTCATGTTTCTAAGAAACCACCTATATAGGCCACAGTTCTTAGTTGCTTAATTCTTAAAAAATCTTGGCAATGTATCAAAAACAACTAAATAATCACAAACTTTTAAAGTTTAAATCCTCATAGTGATAACAGGAGCAAAAGCAGATATTTATCTAGAGATATATAGGAAGTCTGAGGGTTCCCAGGAGGCATGTGAAGTTTGAGGGCTGTTGCTAAATCTTTAGTTAGATCTGGGAAAACACCATCTCTATCCTTTGGTTAAACATAGGGAATGGCTTTTCTACTTATCTTGTAAGGAAACTGTATGAAACAATAACTTTCATCAAGACAGTATTTGGAGCTGACAGACCTGAACTATGGTCTCCCATTGACTCAGTTATACCCACTCACTCTTCACTTTCCACTGGCAAAATGCTAAAGTATTGAAAATCCATTGTTTAATCTTGCCTCTAACTCACAGCTGAAAGCTTGTTAAAGAAGCACAAACCAGAGTTTATTCTTATTATTTTGCCCCTAGAATTATTAGGAAACTGTATGTGAAATAAATACATTCTAAAAGTATTTTTAGAGCTATATAGTTAAATGCACATTAGGACATACCAGTTTAACATAAACTTAGAATTTTTCTTTCAGCTTCTTGAGTGTCTCCATCATATTGCAATTGCAGGCTACATAATGACATATATTTTTTTGTTCGTGCCTGGTGTTTTTATATACCCAGCCTGTTCTTCATGATTACATATAGGGCATGTTGATCGCCACAAAATTGTGGGAAAAGCTTGGCAAAAGGTTCTTTAAGACCATCCTTTTGAACATCATCCAAATGCTAATTCTCTGTTTCTGAAGAGAACAGAACAGAATTCCAGCGAACAGAATTACTGAAGTATAATACCAATATAGACTGGACAGAATGAGGCTATAAAACTTCAGATATGAAATGAATCTGAAGACCAGACCAAAATCTCTAAAGATCACTATTATGAAAAAAACCCACATTGGGAAAGCAAGCATTCTTTATAAGAAAATCCAAAAAGGTCTTAGAAATATAGGGAAAAAAAAGTCCAGGTACATAAGCAGAATTACTTTAGAATATTTCTTCCTACACCTCCTGTCCCCCCTTCCTTAATATTTCCTATGAGATATCAGCAGTTCTTAAGGCAAGAGGTAACACTTTAAAAAAAAAAAACCATTGACCTTCAGGGAACTGTTTCAGGAAATGTACTTACATACATTTCAGATGTTTGTCTCAGCTCAGTGACTTTGTATCTCTTTGTTTTCATGTGATTAAGAAAATTCCCACACTGAGCCTTGGTGCTGTTCAGTTTAAAATCTTTCTGTTTTTCAGTCTTCTAGATGATAATTAAACCTTCCCTTTAGAATGGGAACATAATACTCTTGGGTTTTTTGTTGTAATTTTTGCAGTTCACGTTCAACACCTGGAATGTAATTTCTGTGAGCATTTTTAAAATAAGTGAATATTGCTAATGTGGGGGTTTTGTACCAGAAAAAGCTCCTTGATGTTTTTACTGCAAATGAGTTACCTACAGATGAATATCACTGTCTTAATTTCCTGGATACAGTTGCAAGAGACCTTCAGTATTTTCTAGCTGACTACTTCATAATATTCCATATGTTGCACTTCCCTTCTATGTGTTCCCATAGCAGGGGATGGAATTCTTATCATACTACCTGTTGGGCACCTCCTAGGCTAATGTAAAACTTGAAATTGCAAGTAGATTGACTGGTTATGTAAGAAAGTGAAACAAATATATTAGGCATAATGTGATTAACAAAATGGGCTTTACTACTGAAAGGAAGTTGCAGAAGGTTTATAGAGGTAGATTCTTGTTTACAAAAACTTGTACCCCGTGTTTTTGACAAAGAGTAGAGCATTGTGCATGGTGGAAATAGAAATGTTAATGAGAGTTTGACAAAATTAAGAAAGGTCCTATCGTGATGGTACATTAAAGCAAAGATAGAGAGTCATACCTCCAAGTTTTCCATTCCCTTAGCTACCTCCCAGGTTAATAAAGAAAATATAGTTCCTATCTTAACCTTTTGGTAATAAAAGTTTCCTGCTAAGAATCACTAGATATTTGAATCAGGGAAACTCTGGAGAACTAAATATTTTACTGCAGTTTTCAAGGTGGTGATTGTAGAAAAATTGTTCAATATATTGACAAAGTTGGAATCACTAGAAAGGATTTTATAAATAGCATCAACACCTTGCTGTGATAAGAAGACAAGGAAGTGGTGTTAGCCAGTTGGTTGGGAATGGAGTAGGACTCACTACAAGTAGTTAGTTCAGAAGTTCACTGCATGTGTACAAGTCTCTTGCTGTCTATCTCTTCTTTTAATCAATGTAATGTAACCCAATGGCTTCTTGCTACTCTTTCTCTTCACTGTAGCCTCACAAATGAAGACGAATCATGCATACTGATTAATTTGCCTCTCATAAACTGCACTGATTAGATGTCTAGTTACATTACAGGTGTTTGCAAGAATAGCCTGCACATTAAAAGAATCAGGATACCAGATTTAATGGGTCCATTTATCAACTTTATATACTTTATATTACAAACATATTATATTATTCTAGAATGTCATAAATATTACTGAATCTTCTATTACAAAACTACCTGACATTCAGAGAAGAAATTTCTTTATGCTACAGTCTGGAAATGAGTAAGATTAGGGTCACACTTTACTAGGCTTAATAAGAGGTGATTGCAGTGCCACACAGTTTATCACATAGACAGGCCAAGAACTGAAAAGTAAAGAGAAATTGTTGGTTAAGAGGCTAGGAGAATCAACATCTCCTGATGCTTCAGGCCAGTGCCATACTGTAGCTGATTTTGAATACCATTCTTTCAATTCCTAAGA
Source organism: Pelecanus crispus (assembly GCF_030463565.1). NCBI lineage: Eukaryota > Metazoa > Chordata > Aves > Pelecaniformes > Pelecanidae > Pelecanus > Pelecanus crispus. Next base: position 51,794,897 of record NC_134648.1, read on the forward strand.
AATCTTGGTAGATGCAATTTCTGTCTGTATTTGTTGTAGTCTTGCTTAAGAAGGCATTTTCTTTCAATTCTTCGAATACTTCAAAAATGTGTTTGAGTGTACATATATTTATATAAAAAAAAAAAAAAAAAAAAAAGAACACAACAGTTGACTCCTGCATTTGACTTACAGGCCATTTGTTTTTATATTCCCTCTCTCTCAAAAAAAAGATGCTTCAGGTTGTGAAATGTCCCAAACTGATTCAAGATTTGTCTTTTGTGAAGGATCGCTACTAGTAAAAACAGGTTCAAAAGCTGAAACTAGTCATTATGGATCACTTTCAAACCTCTTCTTTGAGTATTGTCTATTTTAACACCCATCTTCAAACTCTGAAAGAGCTTAAACTCTGGTTGTAATGATACCTACAGATTAATTACATATTGAACATAAAAATACTTGCTTTTCATCAGTTTTCAATTTTCAATTTTCATTTTCACTTAACAAAACTTTGTTCTTCTGTTACGAAACAGACAACAGAAGCTCCTCATTCCCTTATCCCACATTTCTGTTATATGCTTTTATCACATACTATCCTCCTCTTTCTAAGGTAAGAAATCATCATCTTCCTACACAGATTGATGAATTTTTCCTAGATCCTACTCAGTCTCATTTTCTTCTCTGAACCCGGCAATTTTTATAATAGATCAATCAGTAATATATATGACATTATAGAATAATATAATCTAGAGAAGATTACCACTGATTTACTCAGTCTTTTATGCAACCTGCTTGATTTATTGCATTGAAATATATTTGAAGAAATCTTCATTGAGTTGTGCAATGTGATACTAAGGTCCATTTGTGAGCTTCTATAGTTAGTTTAGATCCTGTAATGACATGACTATTCATAGCTTAGATATTAATTTTAATAACATTGACTTTATCAATCAGAAGCATAATTTGTCATGGAACTGATCATTTACTTCATTAGTTTGAATTCCTCAGTCTGTTCTTCCTAAATCCTTTTCTCTGGACTTCATACATCTATTTTATGTAATGTTATTGCTTACAGATATAGATGTCTAACTGTTTCTTTCTAGTAAGTTAATGTGTTAGGCAGCTCTAGCTGCTGTATTTTATATACATATAGTAGTTTATTTTGGAATTGAGGGACTTTTTTGACTTATCACTTTATTTAAATGCCTTGTTCTTAATGTTAGTGCTACTACATACTTTTTTAACAGTCTTTCTTCTCATTTTTCCAGTAATTAGTTTGTTGTGATGGGTCAGTTAGTAGACGTTTCATCCAGGGATTGGTAATCAAATTGTCAGGTAATCAAGTAATCATGAGTAACATTGCCTGACAAATTAATCAAGGTCAAACCTTCTCAGGGAATGGTTTAGCTTCCAGCCTTTAGTTCCTTTCCTTTGAGGATGAGCAATACTTTTTGTAAAAGGGTAGAATGACAGGCTGTGAAAAAACATGAGGTGGAGTACACTTAAAGTGGGAGCAGGATTATTGAAGTCATCTATATCTTCTTGTTAACAGATCATACCCATGAGATGCAATTGCCTAGTACATGCAACAGTAAAATTAAATCACTAAAAATCCCTGAGCTTGAAACCAAGAAACAGAAAGGAGAAATTAAAAAAAAAGAGACATGGGAAGTGAAAGAATAAGACAAATTTGAATTAAAAAAGCACACCCCCCCAAAAAAAACAAAATAAAACTAAAAGAAAAACCTAGAAGTCATGAATTCATTATATTTTAATGGAAATTATTTTGCAATTATGTTTTATTTTGTGAATCATAAAACAATTTCAGATAGAGAAAAAGGAGGTCTTAAGAACACAAAATATATTCTCTTCTGTGCCTATTATAGGAGTCTCCAGAGCAGCATCCAGAACTCTTTTGTAGGCACCAATGTTTGTGTATGAACTTTGTGCTTCAGGATGATCTAACATTCTTGTACAGGGTCTAGCTGGGATGGAGTTAATTGTTTTCATAGTAGCCTGTTTGGTGCTGTGCTTTGCATTTGTGTTTGAAACAGTGTTTGTAACACACCAGTGTTTTGGCTGTTGCTGAACAGTGCTTGGACAGCATCAAAGTTTTCTCTCTTTCCCTCTCTACTATACCATCCCCAACCCCCACAGCATGTAGGCTGGGAGTGGGCAAGGGGTTATGAGGGGACGTACAGGGACAGCTGACCTAAGCTGGCCAAAGGGACTTTCCACACCATATGACCTCACGCTCAGCAATAAAAGCTCAGGAAAAAGACAAGAAAGGAGGGACATTCATGGTTATGGCATTTGTCTTCTCAAGCAACCATTACGCATGCTGAGGCCCTGCTTCCCAGGAGGTGGCTGGACATCTGCCTGCCAATGGGAAGTAGTGAGTAAATTTCTCTTTTGACTTCTCTTGCACATGCAGCTTTTGTTCACCCTATTAAACTGTCATTATCTCAATTTATGAGTCTTCTGTCCTTCCTTCTGTTTTCTCCCCATCCCATGGGAGAAGCGAATGAGTGAGAGTCTGGGTGTGCTTTTGACTGTTGGCTGGAGCCAAGCCACCACAGTTATCTACTCTTACTTGCAGACAGGCATTAATGAACAGCTGCATCTAGGGTGAAATATGAATATTGATTTACACCAATGACTGACTTCTGCTCTCCTCTATTTTTGTACTTCTCAAGGCTACAAAAGGTATACAATTATTTTTCCTCCTAGGGACCTGGACAAAATAACAAGTAAGCTCTGTCTCCTATAGCCACCTAAGTGACATTAGGTAAGAGTATTTATAATCTGATTCCTCTTAGTTTGGGGAACGGATATGAAACTGTCATTAGACCTGAATAGGAAGTGGGAAAAAAAATCATATATGCATATAAGACAGCTATGTATGGTATTTTAGCCACCACATACTGATGGCTAGAACACACTGTGAAGGAGATAAAACTCTGATTGTCCTCAGTAAGGTGAATCAGATTTTTCAATCCTTCAGTAAACTCTAAGAATTAGCTATTTCTATAATAAATTATCATCACAGACACCATTTAAGGTAAAGTAATCTCCATTCATGAAAAATTTGATGACCCAAAATTACCTGTGGATGAAGGATGCTTAACAAACAGAGCCTTCAAAAGATTTAGGCAGAGAAAGATCTTATTTTCAGATTGCCTTTGGGCAGACCTGGGTGTTTAGCTGCTTAGTTGTGTAAAAACTAAGACAGATCTAAACAAGCTTGGGAGGACAGTGTCATGCACTTAAAGAATTCTAAAATTAAAATTTTCCCCTCCTTGAGAGATATTTGGCAACTAAGCAGAGATTTTTAGTCTGTTGTTTGATATCAGTTGCCCAAATCCATCATTCTTCAATTTGGCATTAACATCTTTTATTAGATGTATGACTTCATGTGTAAATCAGTAACATTAACGTTTTCTGTAAATTAGGCCTTTAATTAACTCTAATGCTGATGTTTTAACAGCATCTTCTTGCTGAGTATTGATGGTGAGTGTTCAATCCAGAAATGAATTTTTCATTCACGGATTTTTTTTAGATTTTCTTTGGTTCCTATTGATCCTAGCCTGCTAGCAATACAGCACTTGTATGGGTACAAAAATAGGGAGAAAGGCCTATTCAGTCACACCCAAAAAGCTTAAGATCAGAATTAATTTTATTGTCCAAAATGCCTGACACGCTGTTAGCTAAAGCAACAGCAATTATTAGAGCAATTATTAGCACAACTTAAAGCTTTTTATGTGGGGTGGAATAAGTGAGTAACCATTGCTTATCTTTGTCCTTCATAGAGATTTGAAGAGCTCCTCTGGTTCACGTGGAAACTGTTCTATTCATGTAAAACTGACCTACCTCTGTAGGAACCCAAGAGGAATTCAGAAGGATTCTGCTGCATCCTCATCTCATCTCATTTGAGGACTCTGCATAGTGTAAACAACAGTTTATTAATTCAGAATCTGATATTAGGAAAATTGCGGATTGATCCACCTCGGTTGTATTGTATAAATAGATGACATATGGAGGCAGCAAGAATGGAGGTCTGGAAAACACTGATTTCTGAAAATCTCATTCTCACTGTGATTTCTGCATCAGAAGTGTTCACAGATTCCAAGATACTAACTCTGGCTTGATAGTTTTGCTGTTGTCCCACTTGTCCCTCAGGCCCTCTTAACAAACAACAGTGCCAGGTTGACTAAAATGCCCATATTCTGCTTTTCTACACACGGTCTCAATGCATTCTGCTGAGAATCATCTCAATAACACCTGGAAGAACTCTTCTAGCTCTAACACATTTCCTGAAGGCTCACAAGAGTTTTATTTACTGTACAATAATCCTCACAAACACACTGTCTATCTGTCTGCTCTTGGTAGTAAACTCATAGGGGATGCATGAGAACCCAGTTGTGAAAGAACATATAACAATATAACTGACAAACTGAATGGATTTGAGAAACAAAGAACTGTGGAGAGAACTGACACATGGAAAGTATCAGCTTAGGCTCCACCAGCTGCCATCTATGAAAACAATCTTGAGCCACAGGTTGCAAAATCAATAAAGAAAAGCAGAGCAAAAACAATCATTGTGAGTGCAAAAGCTATTTGCTTTTGAATGAAGAGGTAAAGTACATTTTCTGTCATTTGTGACAAAAAAATCTATTCAGCAAAACACATTTCACACCAGATTGGCTTTAAGCATTGAAAAATCAAGGTCACTTTTTAATGATGGAAAATATGTTATACTAGCATAACCTGGAGGAATCCTTTAATGAGGAACTTTGCCCATCTTTTTCTACAAAGTAAATATTTCTGTATTGATATCTGGTGAATTTGCACCTGGAACATTACATCCAAATCTTGCTACCTTTTTATTGGGAAGATACTAACAAACTGAAAGGAACTTCAAGAAATGTAGCAAAAAATGAACAGAGAGCAGGGTGAACTGGTTTATACTTAAGGGAATATTATCTGTACCTTACACAAGGAGGTGTGGAGTCTTATGCATTTACTGTATAAGTTCTTAAGGTTAATAGATCCAATATATTTTATCTGCATCTGAGTTTTTACATAAAATGTTGTATTTGTGAATGATGCAGAAAACCCACCAGTCTTGGGTGATACTGTTAGAGGTATTTCTGCATTTGTACCGGATTGAGGTGCATAAGTTGGAAACAAAAGACAGCGTAGTTTCTTTGCAACAAGTCATTGGTGTCGGAAAGTATCTGGATGTTTAGATACGTCAGATCCTCCAGAAATGAAATATTTATAAAAACAAAAATGTGAAATGTGGGATTTTTATCTTGTTTTTCTTAATGAATATATACTACCAGATGTAGACTCCCAGGACTTCAGAGAAACATTTTTTTTTAAAAAGATTTTTTACTATTGCCTTCAATACCTGGACATGACCCTACAGTGGTAGTTCAAATCTGAACTCTGCCTGATTTGGTGAGGTCTGGAGTGAAAGATTCTGGAATGATTTGGGTGTCTTTGGTCTTTGAAGGTAAACTCCTTACATGCTCAGGAATACCTGTGCATATACATTTCACTTAGGGAAATGTTTAAGGTTAATTTTTGGTCTATAACAAAACACATTTTGAAATCTCAGATATTATTGCATAACATAAGCATCATTGCCCTCTTGAAAGTTTTCACCAAGCTGGTCAAATGAGGAAAGCTTTACTCACATAAAAATAACAATACTTAAAAATAGAGGATACTTCGAAATAAATATAATTTGTAAAATGTTATTCAGACTTTTTTCATGTTGGCCAGTTATTTATGTATTATGGACAGTTTTCAACAAAAAAATGAGCACTATTTTATAAAGCAATACTTAACCAGTAAGACATAAAATCTAATGGTATTTGTGAATGTCTTACATGTTCCTTCTCACTTTAAACTACTCAATTAGAAACAAGCTGGCTTAGAGATTTGGAATGAGATTCAGGGAAAACACATTTTCTTGTTCTGTCACTGAATAGACTAGCCTTAGTCAAATTAATTATCTTCTTAGTGCTGCTATTTCTGTGTTAAATGCAGAAAAGGCAGTGACCTCATTAACGTGGTTTGACCCACTAATGAAAACCTGTAGCTATTATTCAGTGTTGTTGTCATAAGGAAGGTTGGGTGCAAGTATGAGATCTGCCCCTCTGGAATAACTTGCTTTGAATGTGGCCTAAAATGCCTGTTCTGAAATAGATCATAAGTAAAAGAATTCACATTTTATTAAAAGCAGTTTTCAGAAGAGAGGAACAAAGTTATTTTCCTGTTCATTTCTAATGAAGTACATGAATTGTAATGCATATTTTACTGTGCGTGAAGAGAGAGCAGCATATTGGGAAACTTATCAGTGGTTAAACTGTATCAATGTGCACTATGTAAACTTTAAAAAGAAAAAAATTGCCACCCAAAGAAGGTATTATTTCTTATTCAGAAACATAAATAAACACCAGAGGTTACTTAAACATAATTAAATATGACTAAAGATGGGGCACAAGTATAAATTTATTCTTTAAGCAGACTTGAGCTAAGATTTTGGCATGATTTTATAAAAGGAAGTTCAAAGACTTTCACAGACTTTCTAAAGTTAGCATAGATAAGGCAGTAAAAAAGTCTATTGGTTTCTACTGATTGCAGAAGGAGATTATATTACTAGAGTCTATATTACTAGAATAGGTCCCTCACTTTCAGACAGCAAAAGTGAAATAAAATGAATCCCACTTTCACCTACCTCAAGTTCTAAAAGCCTATAAGAAATTTAGAATTTCCTCCACTGATGCTCAAAGTAAAACTTGCTGGTAAGAGAAAACAAGGAATGAGAAACTGTTTACACTTGCTTAAGAAGGGTTCTACTAAAGGTCTGTAAAACTGCATCTGCATTACAAAACCCTAATTAGTTTATGGACTGAAAGTCTAGGTTTGGTTGCATAGCAGTAAGATTATAGAAGTGTGAGTTGAAGAGCATGTTATCTAAACCCTTCTATCAGATTAGTCTGTATTCTTATCTTTATGGAATGGCATTTCATTGTGCCATAGTTGGAGAATTAACATGATATTTAAAGGTACTGAATGACTTTTCTTCAATGAAAAATAAATACGTCATCGTTACATTAAAATTTTGCCACCTTGGTTCTTAGGCAGTACTGAATAACAGTAGAAACTATGATTATACCGTTGTCACTATAGAACATAAAAGGTTCACCCAAGAGGATGAGGGCCACAATTAGAAAGCCTTGTAGAGGGGTGGATATGGTTATGATGTTCATTGAGATGCTCCACATGGCTGCTATTTCATTGCATGACTCAGAGTGGTGTATTATCCTGGGCGGTATTAAAACAGCCTACTATCTTCTGTCCTCTGATCTAATATATATAATTTCTACAAAACAGACAGACAAAGAGAATAGAAGTAAATATTTCTGTGCAGATATCAGAAAGTAAGTAAAAATTATTGAAAATACATGTTGAGAGGCATTGTCAGTGTGTTGGAGGTATAGGATCTCTTTTAAGGAAAAGGTAAGTGACTTAAGAAATACAGTACTAAGAAAAATTATGTAAGATAAAATAAAATATACATCATCATGATTTCAAGACTAAACAAAACTTGAAAGCTTATCATCTATGAATGACAGAAGCCTGTATGTAATATTCCTGATCACTGAATGGCTATGATTTATCAGTGATATGCCAGTCATGGGAAAGGAATGAGTTTCTTCAGCCTGTGTTACCCACTCCCAGCTTTGATGTCTCTGGGAACATCCCCACTAAATATGGTGGTGATATTACCCTCTGTTAACAAAATCCTCTTTTCCTTCTCTTGTTACTTAAGCAAAAAATATTTAAATGTAGTGATTAAGGGAGGTCTGGTTTTCCCCTCTAGCTTATTGTAGAAAAATTCTGTCCAGTGTAAAGGAACAGAATGCAAAGTATTTAACATAGCACTTCTAACAAACTAGGAGAGCAAAATTACATTTAAAAAAATTACAGTAATTTCCACAATGGGCAGTGGAGGGGGAGAAAGAATACAAATCCTGTTCTTTTTTGACAGGTTTTTCTCTTTTCTGTAATTTCATAAATATATGGGGTCACTAAATAGGTGAGGGTAAAGATAATGATTTAATGGGTGCCACTAATCTTTTAAATGTTTTGTCTGAATCCACTGTCAATCCCATTTCAGGGAATCTCCATGTCCTCAGGTATAGAGAATCTTTCTGGAACAGTATTTGGCAGAGACAATGAGAAGGTTCTGAACGCAAATAAAAACTAATTGTTTTGTCCCTGTTATAATTAATACAGTTATTTGATAAAACAATAATTATGATGCATAGCATGACAAGATCATTAAATCACCCTTATAATACTGCCGTGAGAATAAGAATTAATAATGCATATTATTTTCAGATGAATAAACTGAAGCACCTATGTATTTCTTACACAACATATTAGAGAAAGTCATGTTAGATCTCTCAGTACTGTGATTTAATCACTAAATTTTTCTCCCACATTTATCTAGGAAATTCCCAGAATGATATTACAGAAGGAGCACTGTAATTCTTCGTAGACTTTAAAGAGTCCTAACAATATTTTTATACATTCATGTATTAGTTCAACATATGTGGGGAGTACCTGTTCTCAAACAACTATTCTTTACTTTTGGTATCTCTTCGATAGTTATCTCAATGACTCTGAGGCACGTATTTTTTCTGCAGTAAGCTAGAATTAGCAATTTGTTTAAGACAGTTGACATCAAAGGTAGATTCACATGGCTTTGAAAACCTTTTTTTTTTTTCTTCCAGAATAGTAAACTGAATTAAATGTTAAGGTCTGGGAAGACAGGTTTGGAATACAGCTACTTTGAAAAAATGTTTTGATTTTGGACCCTGAAAAATTTTTCATTAAAAAAGTGTTCAATCAGCTTTATTTTTTTTTCTTGATATTTTAAAAATACACCTAGTCTGAATACATTGTTACTTACATATTTAGGTCAATTTTTGACCACTTTTTTTTTTTTTTTTTTTCACTGAGGCTCTCCATTTTGCTTTGAGCCATTCATACATGTGGTCATCATTCCAGTGACCTTAGTGACTTTAATGATTTTACAGTGGATTAAACTTGTTCAGATTTCAGAGTTCATATTTTCATCACTTAAACCAAAATATAGTTTAGTCAAATTGCATATGGTTTATCCCACCACAATGAAGCTTAATAAACAACATTAGTTTCTGAGGCAAGTTTCAGAAGTATATTTTTATAACTAGACAATAGCCAAAATGCAATGTTTTGTACAGAAAGAACAGGTGGACCAGTAGTTTAATATGGGAAAATAATTACATTGTCTAACAGTTTGCCTTAAGCTTCAAAAGTATGTTTTTATCTATTCATATGTAAATATTTGAAAGCAAGTAAGTCTCTTAAACTATTAGATATTTTAAATATGCAGAATTTAATAACATTTTATTGGACATGTTGATAAGATTTTAGGTCCAAATGCTTTTATTACTTGGAGTCCAGAAAAAAATGAATAAAATACTAAATCATAGGATACAAATAAAATTAAAGATCCAAGCAAAATAGACAAAAGCAAGAGCACCCAGAATTAAAGTTAAAATTCCAGCTTTCTCCAGTTTTGTTTGACTGAGCTAGCATTGCCAAGTCTCACTTGGTGGGAATTCTTTTGAAGTCTCTCAGTATTACATTTAAAACCTTCACAATATACTTTCTTTAGACATGTAAAATCTTTCTTAGTGTCTTAAAATCTCATTCATGTAAATAATTAGAGTTGAAGATCCCTGAGGGCATCTGAAGTGTTGCAGTACCTTTGTCTGGGAAAGGCTCTGGAAGGGATAATAATGACTTAAATGTAAACAGTGTTTTCCATAAAGACAGATCCCTAAGTGACAGAAGAGCATAGCAAGACTGCACAGTCTTTCAGAACAGAAACTGAAGAATGAATTTTTTCAGTTCTTTTGAAGGTTTCTGAACTCACCCCTCTCATAACTTCAATCCAGATTCCTTATTTTTTTGAAATTCTACATGTGCCTGTGGGCATTTCTGTATTGCAAAATGTGGGATAGACATCATTCAAGTAGTTCTGAAAGAACTGCAATGCTTGCCAGGCAGTGTAGCATCAGGCAAAATTACCATAGTTGTACGTGGGTGATTCTTTAGGCAGCACTAATTAGTACCACACAGAGAGAGCTATATAACTCTTAATTTAAGCATTAGCCTGTTTGGCTCTGAGAATTTTTTACCATGCTGCTTGGCTTATTCTGAAATGGCTAATATGTTTCCAAATGAGTTAAAAAAAAAAAAAAAATTAACTGTGGCTTGATATTTGAAGCAGGTGTAACTCCATTAGAAATAGCTGCTTCAGCATCTTTTTACTCATTCTAGATTGTCTTGTGAAGTAATTTATACTTTGCTGTAGGCACGCAGAAGACTATATGGAAAGGCTAATTAACTTTTTAAATCAACGTGCAAATTCCCTGTGTACATAGAAAGTACAAATTCAGATCCAATGTAATAAATTTCTTAGAAAGGAATTTCTGGAAAATTAATAGATAATGGAAAAAGGATTCATCTTACCTGGCATTACCTATCAAAAGTTAAACTTCTCATCTAAGCTACTTTGCTTATTTGCTTTCCTTTATAATCACTGGAGAGATATAAACACTTAAGTCATGACATTAGTTGTTATTAGGGAGTTTAGTAAGCTGCTTTAAGCAAAATGCCTAGCTTTTGATGGCTAATGTTAGTGTGCAATGAGTTCCAGCTGTTAACTGTTTTGGCTGACATTTTAGTGATAACTGGTTTGTAATTGTAGAGTTAGATGTTTTAGATTAGTTGTAGCTAACTGTTTTTTAGATGTATCACTTTCAATGTATGATGAAATTTTGTAACCAGTTTGGGAGAAGTCTTAAAATAAGTTGGCTTAAAATAAAGGGAACAGAGAAAGTGACTCCAAATTTATGCTGGGTACAGGAGAAAAGAATTAATGTCTTGCCTGAATATTTTACCTAGATGAAAATTGTCTATTGTTGATCAGGAAAATATAGTCTTTAAATCTGGAGAAAGATAAGAACATTCTGATTTAGCTGGAACATTGTGAATATTAAAATATAATATAAAGTGCTATTTCAATGACTAAAAATATTGAACTAAGGATTTTTGTTTCTCATTGACTGAACTAATTGGCTTGTGTCTGGTTTAAGTTTTAGATCAAAATTTGATTTATGACATTTTTGGTAATTTCCCATTCTTTAAGTTTATTCAGTAGAGGAGCAGAATTGGTTTGATGTATTCATGAAACACTCCCAGTGTTGTGTCTTTTATCCCTAAGAGAAAAAACAACCCTGACTGAAGATGATCTTCCTGAGCACCTTATCTTACTTTAGAGTCCTGGTCATATTGCTTGGATTTATACCTGTTACTGAAGTTCTTTTGTGGGCTATAACATGTTGATGTTTTAACTATAAATGTTATTTATAGTAAGTTTTCATAAATGGTAGACATTTTATTTGATAATCACTACCTAAAGGCCTCCTTTTTATGTACACAGCTGAAAAAACTGAGCATCAGATTGTTCATTTGCTATTCTTTTTCTTTTTGCTCAGTTTACCACATGAAACAGATTTGGGGCAGTATTTTACCAGGCAGCCACTGTGCTAACATATAAGATACAGAGATAATAAATTGACTAGAGAGATTAATCTAAGCCATAAGTTTTGCCCAAGTTAGCAAAGAATTTGAGAAAACTAGACATATATTCACAAAGAATACTACACTAAATTGACATAGCAATGAAAAAGTTGGTCAGACTAAAATTATTTGTTCATTGGAAACACGGTTATCTTTAGATTTAACACTTGATACATGTTTTCCCTTATGTGATTGTTCTTAATAAACACCATCAAAATGGTGGTAGTGCAACTCAAAACTATAAAAAATACAATTAATTTCATGGTTCACCAACTCAGAACTTGGGCATCTTGCAGGGATTTGTGAATAAACTTAAAAATGTACTAGCAATACAGTTTTGATGACAAGCAACCTTTCATGAATACTTATCTTCCAGTTTTCCAGTCATGAAACCTTTACTTATTTCACAGGAACTTTTTTATTTTCAGACAGGAAGCAGCACCATACAAGAGCAGAAAGTTTATAAAGAGGTTTATTTTCAGATTTCAGAATCATTCTGAAATTGAGTTGAAAAAACAAAGTACAGACATGGATATAAACTCATTCTAATCAAATTCAAATTAAAATAATATTTACATTAATTTCATGAAGGAGAATTCTTTACTTCACTTTTACTGGCTTTAGTTCTTTTGACTGCCATGTAAAACCACTCACCACATATGTAAAGTACTTGATTCTGTGACTGAAGCTTTGTAAAAGTCTACACAGAAGAAAACAATAACTATAAATCTGAAAACTGGAAAGATACACCCCAAAGTATGGCAATTTGAGGTGCTAAAATATAAAGACAGGGGAGTTCACATCAATATTTTTCAAGGCTCACAAATGAGCCTCTATGTGAAAAAATAAAGTGTTGAGAAAACTACAATTACCTAGCCATATTGCTTGTAGGTGTGGGAATGGGGGTGTAACACATTGAGCAAAGAGAATTCTGGGTTATTTCAAACTTGATGCTTTAAAAAGGTAGCAATTTAATTGGACTTCATTGTTCTGCGCATTAGAAACATAGCTGGGAAGCACAAACATTTGGAAACTACCAGAACAGCTTGCAGATAAGTAACAGCAGAGTTCAGGACTTTTAGTAGTGGTTTGGCACAAAGAGAAAGAGACAGATTCACACTGAGTCTTTAGAGCCCTGTGCAATTAAATATATTCATCTCAGTCTGGTTTTTACTCTGCATTTTTATATGAGCTTTACCATAAGTATCTGCATGTTACTAGAACAGGCTTAATTGTAATGATCACTGGCTGCCCCTTTGTGTGAATAGACACAAACTGTTTAAGCAACTCTTTTTGAGAGAATGAAAATGATCTAAGATAATTACAGGTATGTAAAAGCATTACAATATTGCTGATAAATGCAGCTCTGGATTGATACCTAAATCCAAATCTTCCATCAAATACCAGAGTATTAATTTCTGGGGTTTCAGTTCAACACTTTAGAGAGCTTATTTTTCTTATTGCATTCAACCTTTTAAACAGTATTCAAACAGTGGGATGATGTTCACTGCCACCTGACCCAGAAAAAGGTGAACTCTTACTGTGAAGCACAAGCGATAGTGTCAGGCAGTTTTAGCTGCTGTTTATATTCATAACGTGTTTTAAAGTGTTGGGGTCTGAGCTGAACACGTGTGCCACTGATTCTTACTTTACACAAGTAACTTCCCCTAGTCAGTGTACTATTTTAGTAGTTACATTTTGTCCTGGTTTCGGCTGGGATAGAGTTAATTTTCTTCCTAGCAGCAGGCATAGTGCTGTGTTTTGGATTTAGTAGGAGAAGAATGTTGATAACATGCTGATGTTTTTAGTTGTTGCTGAGTACTGCTTATGCTAGTCAAGGACTTTTTCAGCTTCCCATGCTCTGCCAGGCGCACAAGAAACTGGGAGGGGGCACAGCCAGAATAGTTGATCCAAACTGACCAAAGGGCTATTCCATACCATATGACGTCATGCTCAGTATATAAACTGGGGGGGGTTGGCCGGGGAGCAGCGACCGCTGCTCGGGAACTGTCTGGGTATCGGTTGTCGGGTGGTGAGCAATTGCATTGTGCATCACTTGCTTTGTATATTATTATTACTGTTATTATTATTATATTGTTGTTATTATTATTTTACTTTATTTTATTTTAATTATTAAACTATTCTTATCTCAACCCAGGAGTGTTTCTCACTCTTACTCCTCCGATTCTCTCCCCCATCCCATCGGGGTAGGGGGAGTGAGCGAGCGGCTGCGTGGTACTGAGTTGCTGGCTGGGACTAAACCACGACACATTTGTAAATGGTGCACCAAGAAAACACGGAAGTATAGAGCTGCCAGGGGTTCCCATTCAGGCTCATTGAGAATTTCCTCCCTGAAGCCAACAAGGAATTCTTTCATTCTTGATGGAAAAATTCCAGTTTTATAGCAAAACCTAGAAGACATTAAAAACATCTTCCTTGTTCTTCTTTCCTACTGATTTCCAAAAGATCCTTGGAAATAGACTACATTCTATGATATAGAGAAAGGCAAATCATAAAATAAAAACACAGCTATTTTTCTTGAAAACTTGAACTAGATAAAATTTGTTCCTTATTGCCTTTCTGGTAATCTCATTTAAAGCTAAATAAGCAAAGCACACCTAATAAAGAACAGGAGAAGTGTAATTCCACTGGGATAATTAACACAGCTTCTCTTGGCTTTAGCTATAGAAAACTCTAATGCTTCAAAAGACAATTTTTCTCTTTTTATTTTCCCCACAGAAGCTGTGCATGGGAGGTTGGGGGTGAGTGGGGAGGGAAATAGTTATTTTCCCTGGCAGTTAGTTTTAGAGGTTCTGAAGCATAGGGTTAGAAATAGAAATGTAATATAAAAACATGATAAACAAACATCATTTAGCTCTTCTTTCATTAGGCACTCAGAGTTAACAAAAATCAAACATCTGAGGACTCATTACAGGCTGAAAATGCTACCTACAGTATCACTTCTGTATTGACAAAAAATCAGTTTGATAAATTTATTGGGAACAATTCTTAAAAAGTTTTAGCTCCTTGTCCTAACCACTCTGTTTAGAAAACTGTTACAGACTTGAGTGTTACAGCTTGAAATATTTTCCCAGTTTCCAGCTTCATTTTATTCCTGAGCGATTTACATCCGTTTCATCATACATCAATATTGCCCATAAATATCAAGGAGGGAGTGAAAATTGAGTCCTGGAGGCCCTTTAAAGGTCATTATACCTTCTTTCATTTTGGGGGTGGAGAGTAAATATTCTGAAATGTTTATGCTGATTACCAGTTCCAAGCACTTTACCCTGAAATAGGTTTACACTCAGAATCTTGTCATGAGCAAAGCGAGCACATCTTTACCATGGAACTAAGGATTTCTTGTTAGTCTAACTTAAATTTTAACAGTCTAATCAAAATAATATTTTCTCTGGAGTTATACTGCTCTTTCCACTGTTCTTCTGGATCCTGAGGTAAACAGGTTAAGTCTACTTCAAGAACAGAAAAGGAGTTTATGTCCAGTCATCAGTATCCTGAGTTGTCTTCTGGGAAGTATATGTTCTTCATAGTGGAGGTTTCTTCTTCCTGGATTTGAGTTTACTTGGAGTTGTTTTTATAATTTTTCTTAAGAGTTTGTTTACTTTCTCTTTTTGCATTTTTTCCCAGCCAATGTTTGACTGTTTACCTGCATTCGCTATGATTACATAATAAGCTACCATGGCCCCAATCAACACAAAAAGGCTAATGGGTGTCTGCCCACATTTTGTTGTTTTCATATGTAAACCAAAAATGTTTTATGTTCATTGGAGTTCATGTAAGTTTATCTGTTTCACGGTATGAGCTAAGCGGATTTCAACAATTTGGGGTTTTTTTTTTTTGACACTGGGCATTACTTTGTAGCCAGTATTGCATCTTCCCCTCTAAAGAAAGTAGCATACACACAGGCACAACTGGGATGACAAAGGGAGTATGATGTTCACAGTGACTTGATCAATGTTAAATAATGCATAAGGAAGGACCACATATGGTTATTCACCAAGAGGTAAAGTTTACTGCTTCATGTTGTTTGTCTAGGACAACAAAACAATGTTTTATATCTGAATGGGGTATTGTTTTGCACAGAATAACCTAACTATGCTTCACCACAGGAAAAGAATGAATATTTCCTGTCACACAAACTGCTTGCTAGGGCAGCAGTGGATCACTTCCATGGCACGGGCTTAGCTTCCATTCTTACATGAACCCTTCTTCCATGTTTCATGGAAGTTTGTCTCTGGGTTCACTCCTTCCTGGACAGTGAAAGAAGAACACCCTCCCTGCCCGCCTGCCCCCCGCCCCCAAGCTATGTGCTCCATTTCCTGGGACCATGACTGAGAAGGTGACCTTTTAGAGAGTATCTTAATACCTTTATACACCAATGCACCTTTCTTTTAGTACCTCAAAGGATTCCATCTTGAAAGTAAAACATGTTCTGTTTCAACTAAGTCTTTTGCCACTCAGAGGTAGCTATTAATAGGCTTAGCGTTGAATGAGTGAGATTCCTGTAAGGATTTACTATATTTCACTGTCATGGACACAGATTGAGAAGTCCAGGGTGGAAGATCTTTGGACATTTCTCTTCCTTCAAAGTGTCCACCAATTGACTTGGATAGACATTCTGCTTTTGTGTTCAGGGAACTTAACTAAAAGTGACATATATAAAGAAAATGGTGCCATTCAAATTAAATAAATATATGGCCATTTCTTAGATGTTCACAGTCATAAAGGCAAATGTACTCTACAAGTTGCCTGCAAAAATCTTGAGCTAGTCCAGTTTTCAGAAGAGAACTCGGAGGGGACTGCGGACTGTGGCCACTGGCATTTTCACAATTGAAATTTTGACTGGCATATTGTTGGTCAAAGGAATGTGAGAGAAAAAAAGGAACTTTTTTACCTGAAAGTGGTTGATTAAAATAGAAGGCAGACACCTTTCATTTCTAGGTTGTAGGCTCCTGTTGGTTCAAACCTAGCCAAAGGGACCAATGCTATCAAAATAGCTATATGCTATATATAGTTATATGAGCACTGGAACAGGTTACCCAAAGAGGTCGTGGAGGCCCTATCCATAGAAACACTCAAGGTCAGGTTGGACGGGGCTCTGAGCACCCTGATCTGGTTAAAGCTGTCCCTGCTCACTGCAGGGGGGTTGGGCTAGATGACCTCTAAAGGTCTCTTCCAACCCAAAGCATTCTATGATTCTATGATATGAAAAAGCATTTTATAGGCTGCTGAGGTAATGACTGTCTCTCAGAACTAATCTTTCTATTGCTGTGTAGAAAACTTGGTCAGGTGAAATGTAACTATTCATGCCAATCCTTGTATACAGGCAAAAAAGACTTTCAGTTCCACAGCTGTCAGTCACAGCACATGAAACTACATCCATCAATACCTGTCTATTGCCTAAATTGCAAACAAAAAAAAAACCAAAACCAAAACCCCTCAACCCCCCTCCCCCTCCCTGCAGATCTTTAAATTAAACATGAAGTTAGATAAGTACTAAAGCTATCACAAGCCTCATGGTGGATTTGCCTTTTTTAGTAGCTATTAGTGTTAGCCATGTGGCTCATTTACAGCTATTTGCTGAGTGACAAACTGCTGCAACTCAAAATCGTGTAAGTGCTCTTAGGGAAGAAAGTAACCACAGCGCTTTGCATTTTGGTAGGACACAAATGTTCTTGAGAAAAGCAGAAGTGCCATAAAAAACAACCAACATTACTACTGCAGGCAAAGTTTGTTAGGCATCTGACTGTGGTGCAAAACTAAGCATCTGAAAAAAGTAGTGAAGCAGCAATTTAATAAAACGTACGTAGGTATTTCAAAAGATGTCTAAGTATGAGAATGACCCTTTTCAGCTGAGCTCTGGCTGTGCAACTTATCAATACATTCCAGTTTTCCCTTTCTGGTATTCTTGGTACAGGTCTTGTCTGGGTACTCAACAGTCACTTAATGTGAATCAGAGAGTTTTGTCTTAATTCTTGAGATAGAGTTGAAGGAGAGTTCTGCAACCTTTCAAAATTAAGCTGACCGTGGTTAATTCACTTGGACATTATTGTTCTCTGACTCCATTTCAGAGGATGAATAAGAAAGATAAAGTCATCAATGATTTAGCTGTATTGGATTAACAGAGGAAAAACTAAATTTAAAAACAAAAAGCTATAGACAAAATAATTTCAACTAAAGTGGAAGAAAATATTACAAAGGAATGGGGAACCTAATTTGCTACAGTCAAAGTCTGAAAAACCACTTACTGAGAAACTGTACAAAGATTTTGTGTCCAACCCTGTTGGTAGCCTGCAATATTTCATCACAGATCATAAGAATAGCCATACCATATTAGACCAAAGACCTATTCAATTCATGATCGAACCTGTCAGAGTGGCTAAGCCAAATATCAAGATATAAATGCTTTCTTCCTAGTACTTGGCAATTGTCTGACTGAGAAGCAGAAAAAACAATTTTTGGTCACTTCATTTAAAAAAAAAAATCTTTGGGAAACTTACAGATCATATTGTTTTGTATAAAACCTTGTATTGGTTCTTTTTTTACCCTTCAAACAATTTTATCAAAGTAAATTAAGCTACAAAATCATCAAGTTAATAAATTATATAATAAATATATACTAAATAAATAATGAATATACATTTTTATTATTTCTGTTACAGCCTTTTTTTTATATCTCAGGGCCTTGTTATTTCATGAATCATATTGCATCTTAATTCTCCTGTTAGCTTGTTCAGACTTGTTATGAAGAGATAAGCAGTTGCTTTTCCCTGTTTATTTTGTATCCTATGGTCTAGGAAAGTCTATTCATTAGGCTTGTTTCACAGATCTGAAGCAGTTCTAACCCCATTCAGTGTTGCACAAACACAGTAGTCCTTTCAGTATGTTTCCCATGATTGTTTTTACACTCCTTCCTTATAGTAGATCTACTGCTTTGACTTTGCCCATACCCTGTATAGTTGTTGGTTTTTTTGCCATTATAATCAAATTGATTAAAGTTGTGCTGCTTCTGTTTTTTCTCTTCCCATATAGAAGCATGCAGACATTCCACTAATACTCTTTTTTTTTTAAACTGTCTTCATAATTTTCATCTGTAAGTTCCCATCTGGCTGCTTGGTTAACTCTTGGGCTTCAGGTAAAAGAAAGAGCCTTTTGCAGCACTATTCAGATACTTATTCAAATATGAATTTACTTAATTTTAGAGGTTGAAGAGTTTAAATTCAAATATGTAATTTAGGTCCATCTTTGATTCAAGAGGGGAAAAAAAAGATAAATTATGCAATGATAGCCTACTATTCTACTTAAATTTAATTCTTGCCTGGATAAAATAAAACCATTTGATTAGCAGTAATTCTTACCTTTCCAATAATCCAAGTGAATGGGCACTGTGACACAGTGAAGACAGCACAGATCCTCAGCAAGGAAAACAAGTATAGGATGGAAAGTGTTCTGCATGTCCTCTTGTGATTAGTAAAAAAAACAGTTAAACTGTTCTAAACCTAAAACCAGGTTCCCTAAGGAAATTAACCTGGAAATGTGAGGGACTATGCACTTGAAAGTGTAACATTCCAAGAAATTACTCCTAGTACTTTCGCAACCCATTTGATATTTATCTGAAGCATGCATACGCCAATTTGTCTTTCTTAGTTTTCTTCATTTTAAATTTAAAAAGGAGGAAAGATAAGGGATTTTTCCTGGCTTAGAGTAAAAAGGATCCTCTCCTGCTGGACATGGTCTAAGTGACGGAGAAAATACCCTCCTAATGTAGAGTATATAATAAGTGTTGCATCTTTATAGCATACTTACCACCATATTTCGACTTATGGCCTTCTTGACTTTTGGTATTCAGTTTTGATTTGTTGTCGGTAGCAGCACTGCCTTTAAGTGACTTAGTTTCTTATCCAGATCAAGATTCAGGAATCTGTCATCGGCTGCATATTTTAGTCACTAGGAACTTCCATTTTCTCCATTGTTAGTTGACAGAGTCATAAAAATAAAAGGTTTTTTGCTACAAACAACAGAAGCCAGGCTTAATATGAATATAACAGGAAAAGGCTCCTTCAACAGGATATTAGATTACATAAGGAATGTGATAAAGAATAATCCCAAAAGTTTTATAGTGATCTTAAATAAATTAACAGTTAAAATCTTACCTGGAATATTCATGCAGTCTGGCCCTTGCATCTCATGAAAATACTGTGATAACAGTTCAGAAAATGTATGTAAAAAAACACTTTCTATGAAGAAAGAGCAATAATATAAGAATGCTCACCTAGAAAGAAAGAAGAAGGTTTTAATTAAAAACAAGTGGTCCAGAGAACCTGTTCTGCAGGAGTATGTACTTCATACCTTAAGACATATGAAAGAGCATTCAGCTAAAATGAGAATCATAGAATCATAGGATCGTTTAGGTTGGAAAAGACCTTTAAGATCATCCAGTCCAACCATTAACCTAACATTACCAAGTCCACCACTAAACAGTTAAGGGTAGAGTAATAATTTCATGTTTCCTGGCTTGGTGGATGGATTATTTTTAGTGAAAGTAAAAACTAGGAATCATTAAGATTAGAAAGGACCTCTAAGATCATCAGTCCAACCATCAAACCAACACCACCATGCCTACTAAACCGTGTCCCAAAGTGCCCCATCTATGCATTTTTTGAACACTTCCAGGGGTGGTGACTCCACCACCTCTCTGGGCAGCCTGTTCCAATGCTTGACTGCTCTTTCTGTGAAGAAATTTTTCCTAATATCCAATCTAAACCTCCCCTGGCACAGCTTGAGCCCATTTCCTCTCATCTTATCTCTATCTACTTGGGAGAAAAGACCAACACTCACCTCACTACAACCTCCTTTCAGGTAGCTGTAGAGAGCGATAAGGTCTCCCCTCAGCCTCCTCTTCTCTAGGCTAAACAATCCCAGTTCCCTCAGATGCTCCTCATAGTCTTAACTTGTGCTCCAGACCCTTCACCAGCTTTGTTGCCCTTCTCTGAACACGCTCCAGCACCTCAATGTCTGTCTTGTAGTGAGGGGCCCAAAACTGGACACAGTATTCCAGGTACAGCCTCACCAGTGCCGAATACAGGGGAACAATCACCTCCCTGCTCCTGCTGGCCTTACTATTTCTGATACAAGCCAGGATGCTGTTGGCCTTCTTGGACACCTGGGCACACTGCTGGCTCATGTTCATCTGGCTGTCAACCACCACCCCCAGGTCCTTTTCCTCCAGGCAGCTTTCCAGCCACTCTTCCCCAAGCCTGTAGCGTTGCATGGGGTTGTTGTGACCCAAGTGCAGGACCTGGCAATTGGCCTTGTTGAACTTCATACAATTGGTCTTGGCCCATCGGTCCAGCCTGTCCAGATCCCTCTGCAGGGCCATCCTACCCTGAAACAGATTGACATTCTTGCCCAGTTTGGTGTCATCTGCAAACTTACTGAGGGCACACTCAATCCTTTCATCCGGATCATTGATAAAGATATTGAACAAGACTGGCTCCAAAACAGAGCCCTGGGGAACACCACTCATGACCGGCCACCAACTGGACTTAACTCCATTCACCACTACTCTCTGGGCTCGGCCACCCGGCCAGTTTTTTACCATGGTGCTTAGTTGCTGGCTGGGGCTAAACCACGACACCACCAAAGATTTTGAGTTCAAGACTGTAATGAGATATTAAGCCCCATGCTTTGAACTGTAAACTCATTCCTGACTATCATATATCAAGAGTAAATGTAGATAGGATAGATTATCCCATATCTACCTACTGCAGAGTTATTGTATTTTCCTCCCAAGTCTTCTGTTGTTAGAGATTGTGTACTGAGATAGAGACTTCCAGTTCAAAAATTTTTGTTTTCCTACTCAGTCCTATCTGTCCATTCAAGCAGTTCGACCACTTTTAACCAAGGCTTCAAGGGAGACATACTTTCTTCAATTAGATGAACTTATTCAGCTGAAAATAAACACTTGTATGAAAGAGCTTGGCAGTGAAATGTTATTCCTTCACAAACACAATTAATGTCAGAGCTTCTTTAAAATCTCTTCACTTCTGAAAGAATATTCTCAAGGAAGGAGGGAACACTGCAGCTACGTTGATTTTGTTCAGGACTTAATATTACTAATACGAACTAACAACTACCTAGTACACTTCATTTTATTGTACAAAGTAGAATCCACCCAAGGATGGAGGATCCACACAAAGCCTGATTAACTAGTCAGTAGGCCTTGCCTCCTCCTTGTGAAAGTTCCCTGTCCAGTATTTGCATTATATATATATAAATGGAGTAAATCTGGCATATATTTTGTTGCAAATGGTTTCTTTGGAAGAAATGAATGTTCAAAAACAAAGTCAAAGGAGGTTTTCAGTCTTTCTCTGTGATTGCAGAAACTTTCCTTTTTCGTTATTAAAATGAATGCAAGGTCAAAGAGTAGTGATCAAAAGTTCAAAGTGTGCCTGGCAGTCAGTTAGGAATGACATTCCTCACTGGTCAATGTTTTTTCATATCTTCATTATTAAACTGGGTGTCAAAACAAAGTGCAATTTCAGCAAGTTCACAGGTGGCACCTAATTAGGAGGGAATGGTCAATACGCTGTGGAGGGCTGCCAATCAAAGGGAGCTCAGCACACTGGAGAAATGGGTTGGAAAAAACTTCATGAAGTTCAACAAATGCAAAGAACTCCACACAGTAGTAGAAGCTAGGGGCAGACTGGCAGGAAAGCAGCTTTGCATAATGGACCTAAGTGTCCTGGTTGCCAAGAAGTTGAATATGAGTCAGCAATGTGCTGCTGCAGGGATGAAAACTAACTGCATAGTGGGTCATAGTAGCAAGAGTTCAGCCAGCAGGTTGAGGGAAGTTATTATTGCTCTTTATTCAGCACTTGCGAGACCACATCTCAAGTACTGAGTCCACTTTGGGATCCTACAGTACAAGGCAGGTATTAACAGACAGAAATGAGTCCAATGGATGGCCACCAGGATGATCAGGGACCTGGAGTATATGACCTATGAGGAGAGGCTCAGACAGCTGGGTGGCTTCAGGCCAAAGTGGAGAAGGCTAAGTGAGGATCAGTTACTTTTTGAGGTCCCTTCCAAGCTAAATTATTCCATGAATCTGTGAAACAAATGAACAAGCAAGCAACCCTCCCCAAATCAAGTAAAATTCAGGAACAGCAACTAGATTTATGTCTCTTCAGCCCTAGCTCTTCTGACAGGACTCTTTGTACAAAATAAAACCCTGTATTTCAAGACACAAAAATCTGATAAAGAATCTGCCCTTTTGGTGGGGAGAAAAAAAAGGGATGAGCTGTACCAGGCACAAAAAAACACAGAGAGACAGAGGCTGCAGATAGTAAGGAATTTGTTGGTATCCAGAAATTGTGATGGGTATCACAGCAGTTACTCACATTACAGCTTTTTTGCTTTGAAATGGACACTTTTTTGTTACTGTACACAAGTTTCTGAACAAAAACTCTCACAGGTAAC
Organism: Pelecanus crispus; assembly: GCF_030463565.1. Taxonomy (NCBI): domain Eukaryota; kingdom Metazoa; phylum Chordata; class Aves; order Pelecaniformes; family Pelecanidae; genus Pelecanus; species Pelecanus crispus. Next base: position 51,818,090 of record NC_134648.1, read on the forward strand.
CCACTTGGCCTCCTGTAGGTGGCTAATCTTCAGCTTAATCTGTGATTAGATATAGTGATAAATCAGCAAGAAAAATGTATGAATATGGAAGATTTCTGCTTTACAATATCCGTCAAAATTATTTTGAAGGAAACTTCTATATCAACCTTAATCGGAAGTGCAATCAGGCTGCTTTGCAGAAAGAACATTTGACAAGGTTAGCAAAAATCAAAACATCTTGAACACATCTCTAACATACTAGCTAACTGACCCTTCAGTTAGAACTGCACTGAGAGGCACCATCAAGACCTTTTGTGTTTTATTCGCAAAAAATCAAATACCAAGGGTAGTTTTTAAGATAGTTTTCCCACCCCTATGGAAAGTATTATTATATACAGAGGCACACAAGCAGTGTTCTGATTGTACTTGTGTATAGTGATTCTTGGTATGAAAAATTTATTCATGAGTTGATTTTTATTCACATGAGTGTCTGTCCTTTCCATAAGCAACCAGGTCACTAATACAGAAACTGATATTACTTTTTGAAATACTGGTATGTTTATTATTTTTCCCCTTTTATTTAATTTACTGCAAGATTACAAAGAATGGGGGAAAAGTTGTTCTAAATTAAGGTCCATATGGGTTTGTGCTGATAACACTATGGGACATAACAAGAACTGCAGATATTAATCAGCTACTTGTTACAGTTGGTAAGAATGCTGACCTTAATGAGTTTATTTTCTGTTGGAAATCTATATATTTCTATGAGGGTCCAGTGCACTGAGTGCCAAGTACATGTGCCAGTCGGGAAAAAAAAAAAAAAAAAAGCTGGAAAGCTGGCAAGATAATTCTCACCCACCAGGCATGAATGTATTTGTAAACTCAGGGTCAGTAAAGAGATGGTTTTACGGCAGAAAGAAAACAGGCAGAAATATGGAAACATTCTTTTGGAGTAGATTTAATTTGCAAAGACCACCACAAGGTAAGAATAACAATCCATATTCCTCTTCACAGTGATTTCTAATACCTTGGAGAAAATGGATCCCCAAACAGTTCATGAAGTTATGTACGAACTGAAGGACCCTCCTGAAAATGAGATGCAGTGACTCCATAAACCTATTCAATCCTTGATGTGGTCAGGAGATGCAAGTGTTACACATCTGTGTATTTGTATGAGCATCCATGTCTAGCAAGGGTCAATTAAAACAAATAGTCTTGCATATAAATGGAATTTTGTCTAGGACTTGGTTGATACTTCTCGTTTTAGTTTCTGTCCATTTTATTCAGCTTTCTTCTCTTTTCTTTCTCTGTTTGATTCTTCTTCAGTAGGGATGACATCTGCACAGTTTATGAGCTGTGGTAGTGGCACCTGCAGTATGTAACACTGCAGAGAATCACTCTTCGAGCGAGAACCTCTTACACAGTTTATTCTGCTTTGCTGTGGTTTGATTCAAAACTGCTATTTGAGTTAGCTCCACTTAAATGTAAAATAACATCTTTTTAGTTTATTTAACACCTATTAAAAGCCGAAGGACAACATGGGGGCCTTCTTATATGCTATGTTTTCCTTTGCATACCTAATGGTTCACTATTGGGAGGGATATGTTCATAACAAGACAGCATAAGAAAACTATAGTTCATGTTTGCAAACCAAAACCTAAGTGATGCTTTCTGAGGCTGAAAATTTGTTACCTTCATCTCTTCCTTATGTTTTGTATTCTAGCAAAAAAAAACCACAGAAAAGGGTTTTAATCCTACAGGAAATGCTTTTTATTTGGTAGTGCACTCTAATTTTTGTATGTACCTGAAGTCTGTATAGCTCAAATATATATTGAATAGTTAACTTGGATTTTTCAGCAATGGTGAACTGCTGTCCAAGAAAAATGACAACAAAAGCATAACAGAAATACGCTTTCATACAGCACAGCTAGAATGCCACAGTAACATGGGGATTTCAGGGAAGAAAAGTCAAGGAAAGGAATCTATTTACAAAATATCAAAACATAGGTATAAATAAAATTAGACATAATTCTTACTTCAGTGTTAATATACAAGCCCATTGAAGTAAAGAACAGAAGGGAAAAGCATAGATGAAGTAAATGACCAACTAAGGACTAAAGACTAAAACTGAATTAACCAAGTATAGAAATTCTGTCTATCTCCCATTACAAATCCTCAAGGCTACTAGTAATCTTTGAGCCCACATTGGAGTTGTGATACTCCTTACTTCATTGTATTCAGATTCCCTTTCAAATGATAACATTATCTAGAAATGTGAACCCAGCCAGAAAATTACTCAAGTAGTCTGCTCTTACTGGAAAAGCTCCACCAAAGTCATATAGAAGACCAAACCCACTGAAGCTCCATGAAGCTTCCTATTTCTGAGGAGGACACTGAGCTGTCTTAGAGTTGGAAAACCTGTGTGGAGTCTCACAACAACATCTGAGGTATGGAGAGGAGGAAGGGGAGCACAGCTAATGCTACAGATACAGAGTTATCACCTTAAATATCAGCAGAAGTGGTCTTGTGCCCAGAAAGTTCTCTTTCAGGCACTTGCAGCCAGTCACTTTTGGCTGCCTCATACTGTCTGGTCAGCTCTTTGGGTTGTCCTGTCTATTTGTGATTTATAAGGTCAACCTTGCATACAATGATAAAACTTACATAGACCATTGTAATAACTAGTGTAAGCATTCATTCTGAGTACAAAAACTATGCCAAAACCAGTAAAGTTAGTCACATTGGCTCCACTAGTGATGCTGTACAACCTCTTCTCTGCATTTTCACTACAGTTCTCTGCTCATAGCCCTTAAAAAAGAAAGCACTCTCATAATGGAGAAAGACATTCCATCATGCAGTGGCAATGAAATAAAAACATTTCACTCTACAGTTGTTAAATCATCTTATCTGCGATTCAGATTTAAAAATATTTGAATTATTGCCAGGAGCAAACTGTTTACCTAACAGAATATTAGTGCACAAATCTCGCATGCACTCTGCTATCTTCAACCCTAATTAAAAGTGATGGACTAAAGAAAGACATTTTCAGAAGTATTCATAGAAGTATCCATGGAGAACTCACTTCCCTGTTTCTTTTTAAGATATTATATTATTTATGGCTTGAAAATATTTAGTAATTTTTAATTAATTTCTGAAAATATGTTAGTCTTCAATGTTTTCCAAATATTAGTAGCAATTATATTTACTTGAACACATGAAGCAGTTTTGCCATCTGACTGCTATTCATTGCTGTCGTGTTCAAATTTACTGTTATGGATCAAGAGTAACATGACCCTAGTAAACCTGGTGACCAATAACACAACAAACAGGAAAAAAAATTTCAACAGTGATATAAGTAGCCAAGTATAATTAGCATATTTAAAAAAGAACCCCAAAACCAAAAGAAAACCCCACTCCACCCCCTGACATTTAAAAGGTAAATATTATGATACTCACAGTCATGTTTCATTTAAACTGCTGAATTGCTACTGCTACTCTCTCAGAAACTGGACTGAAGTGTGGAATAAGATACCAGTCAGTTCCTGTCAAGGTGCATGTGATATTAAAAACAGTTTCAAAACTAACAATCCATTTATAAGGCAGACAGTTTTATTAACTCAGACATTTCTAACAGCTGAATCTTTCACCTGTTCTTCTCTGAAGTGTGAAGGAAGCTTTAGAAGAACAATGCACAGAACTGGCCTTAGCCAAAATAATTGAAGAGCAAAGAAATGAGTTGACTCAGGGAAGAGTTCTTATGTTCCAAAATACAACACATGCCAACATGAGCATTTCTGGAAATTAAAACTGAATAACCCAGCAGAACCACTAACCTTACTTCATAAGTATTGCTCATGAGCTTTTTTTTTAATTATTTTTTAAACTGTAATAAAGGTTAATTCCAGGTCCACTGGAAGTTTCTGTCCAGCGCAAGCTTTTGCCATTGCCTATTTTAGTGGAACTTGCATTCCATGATATACTTCTATTATTCTAATCAGGTTATTTGATTTTATAAGCACTTTAAATATTTCACAACAGGATAATGTTAGGTTCCCACAATATATTCATTTTGCCACAAAAATATAATTAATTTGTAACTGAATTATACATAAACTACACCAACTTGCTATTTTATTTTGTTTTTATATTGGATATCACCAGTGAAAATCCAGGACCACTTTTCCACTTCATTTATTGTTGAGCAGTTACAGTCTAGTGAAATCACTATGGGATTGACAGAAGAAAGACTTGCCTATCTTTCCTATGTGTCTGGATCAGTCTTTTCTTATGACACTGAATTTACATGTGCTTTAGATGTTCCTAATGTATGCTGGAAAGTGTTCTACTACTATATCCTGACTATTGGACATGGGTAGATCTCTCTCGTATTGCAATGAACCAGAACCCATTTTCACTGTCCACTCCTCCTTTCAAGGATAATAATTCTGGAATAATTTCTTTAGGTTCAAGGGTGGAAGCATGCACCTTGTTATCAAAAGGTTTCACTTACATACATTCTTTTTTTTCAATGTTTGTGCTGTGTCTGTGAAAATTATTTCAGTTTGGAACATTTTGTTCCTACATCATTTACGCTCTGCACCACTGAAAATTTTGATTTCGTTTATTGTCTCCTCCTCCTCAACAAAAAAGCAGCCAGTATAGTGTCAACAGCTTATCTTCAGGTGACGTTTGAGAACCGACATTTTTAACATTGTCCTGTATGCCTGGTGAGAAAACTTTTGTCATATTTCACTTTTATGGTGTCAAAAGATTTTAGTGTTTCAAACTTATTAAAACTAAACTCCACTCAGAGTTAAAGGATTTATCTTTTTCATTTTTTTTCCATCAGCCCTCCAAGGACATTTTTCTTCTGTCCGCTCAAGGGGAATATTTAACTTTGATTTCTGTTCTTTTTCCTTGACTCCAGGAAGGTTGTCTGATTTGATTTGGCCACTTGGGCATATGTTGTCTCTGAAGCCTGAATTCATACTTCAGGAGTAGCTAGGGTGGTATCCACTTTGTTTCCTTCCACTATGTGAAGAAAGGTTTGGAGGTGACAAACCAGTATACAGCTGGAAAGGCAGTGTTGCAACAAAAACAACAAACAAAAAAGAAAATTCCTGCTTTTAATTCATACTGCTTTAATAATCTGCAACCTAACTTTCAGATGGGCATGAAATTTGCACTCCAGACACTCCCTCTTCTAAAGAATTCATTGCGTATTGACTGATGTTTGACCTTAAGAATTGGTGGTTCACAAGAGTTAATCTGACACTGGTGTTACAAAACTGTATCTAGCACCGGGTAACTATGTTTCTTATTGCCGGCAATCCCTGGTCATTTAGGAAGCCAAAGCAAATCGCAGGTTGTAAAACCCATCATACTTTCGTCAAGTTACCAACCTTCACTCTAAAACCCCACGCATTCAATTGATTGAACTTTTAGACACCCTTTCTCTAAGGAAGATAATTTTAACTGTTTACCTTATCTGTTGATTAATTTGGTACCCCAGTAATGAACCAGTTCTATCCTCATTAAGTTTAAGATGCAGAACTTTCAGAATAATTTAAATGTTAATATGTTCTGAGACTCACACTCAATATTTTGAAATAAGTTTCAAATGTCTATTTGGAAGAAAACCCATTATAAAGAGAGCAATTACCACTGAATGATTTATTAATTTGCAAAATTATTTCATGAGGAGTAAGGCACTTTGGAGTTGCAAAACCTCGATTTCAAAAGAGCATTCTTCGAGATAAAGGAAAGATGCAGAGCAGCACTACAAAGGCAAATATAATACTATATCAATTAACTTCACAAAATTGGGTTCCACACAGCCAATAATAATTTGTGATACATGATTAGTGAACTACCCATACAAGTAAACTACACAAAGTTAATAAAAGTTACCTCCTTTTTTTTTTTTTTTTTTTTTTTTTGGAATACAGCAATCATAGGGTAAAATAAATAATAATCTCAATAGCCACTGTTAGAATGCATTGTCTCTTATGCTGGCAGCATTTTCTTGAGCAAGATTCAACTGTTACTACAAAATGGACACATGAATATTATGCTTGACATTCTCTCAGAAACCGGGATAACTTGCTGTCTTAGTGTCTGGTTGCAAATGATACAAAGGGTATGAGATGGATATGGAAATGCTGTACAGTCAGAAATATGTATACTAACTTGATAATTTTTTCTGTATGCATCTCCTTCAGCAGTAAAAAGACAACGGCAAAAAGACTTTCTAAGGTTTTGGTATAGGCAGTTGTCTGACATTTTATTGTCCCTGAGAATCTACTGGCCAAAGCACCCACTTATTTTGTCTACATGTAGATCAAAGGTATGTAAATTGCACATGAATCAGTTCAGAGTGGAAACTGATTAGAATTTTTTAAATATCAGAAACATCAGATTTTGAAACAGTCTTCTAACAGGGAAGCTGGCTTAAATACGGATCTTGATCAATGTGCAAAAAGGAGAACGTGGTATGGATTTCTTGAAGCAGTAGGGCAATGGACACTGTAACAAAGGAATTTCTTTCCTGGCTTCCTAAATTATTAATTTCTATATTACCATATTATCTGTGATAAAACACTGAATTAGAATTTCTGCTGCTTCTACAGGCATTTTGAGACAGATTCCGATTTAAAAATTGCCATTGAGGTTTATATTGAAGTAAAGCACTGAATTTGTTTGACAACCTTTGCATCATTAACAAGTTGTATCCATCCCCATGATTCAGCTGGGGCCCAAACTGTAATACAGAATTTTTTCCTCTTAAAAAGTAGCTAACTGCTGTAAAAAAATGCAGGCTATACTTAACAGAGCTGAAATGGATATGTTTATGAATAAAAGAAGAGTAATTTGATGTACTGTTTGGAGAAGTTTGGATCTGTGCTGATCTTTGCTCAATGGGTTTACCTCTAGATCTGAAGTTTAAATACATTTAGACCTGTTAAGGGTTTTTCCTCTTTCCTCTGATGACTGGATTTGATCACACTTTTGTTTATAGTTGCCTCTTGCAGGCAGTAATTTCTGCCTTAATGTGTAATGTGTAGCTGTATCCATCATGCTCTTTTAAATTGTATGGAGCCTTTTTCCAAGATAGACTAAACTCAAAAGCAGTGGCTGAAGAACTGACTGATGGCTTTATAAAAAATGACTTTATAAATGGCTTAATAAACCAGTTTATAAAGATCTGAGTTTCAGCGTACAAAGAAAAACCTTACAATGAATCACAATGGCCAATATGTACTCATAATAATTAAAATGTCAGTGGTGTTTAGGATAAAACAGAACCATTGTCTGTTCTGCCACAAGTTTAAGTTTAATTTGTGGGGGAAAAAAAAAAAAAAAAACAAAACAAACAAACCCAAAAAACAAACATGAAATTACTTTAATATAAAACCGTTCTTCTTGAGTAGTTCAGAGATTGCACACAAGTGCACTTCCTGCTTGCTTGGTTTTCACTTCTACAGCCAAGAAAAAAATAACCAAAAATTATCCATTTCAGCGCATGGATAGTTAGTCTGTATTACCCTGAAAAAGCATAGGGTTAATGTTAAACCCAAATCTGATCCTGCGAAATCCCTGCATTTTGACGGGATTCAGATCCAAATCTGAATTTTTTGTTAAAAACCTATAACAAACAATAAAAAGTTTTGTACACCCAGAAAGTCTACAGCTTTTTTCCAAAACTGTATTGATGACCAATACCATACTCTCCACACAGCTTCAGAAATGACTGTAGTCTAATTTTAAACTGATATACTTACCATATGTGCCTATACAAGACTTCACAGGATTTATTGTGAAGAATGCAGGTATTCTCACACACAGGTTACTATGGTAATGACCCATTCCTAAGATTTCCTAAAATTCCATTCCTAAATTTGGACAATGGTCAGGTGTACTATCTCATAAACAGCTACCACATAAACTATAACTGCTTCTAGGCATAATGTCCTTCATCTTAAAATGATATCTCAGATAGGGTTGATCCAATGAATCCTGGAAAGACTTATTTCACTAAACTAAATTTAAAAGGAAACAAGAAAGACTAGATTAGATGTTGAAATTTGCATTACAGATATATAAAGTTATTTTAAATTAATCCCATTCTTTATGTCTAATCTATAAATTGTGTTCTTTTCAGCTCTTGCATTTAATTATTTTTGTTCAAAATATATTAAGTTGTTGCTTTCCAGCTGAATCATTGAGTTCTGTTCTGCATTTCTGTAAAATCTTTCATATATTCTCCATCATATTTCTGAAATCCAGAAGGTCATTAATTTTATATATTATATATTCTTTTCTATAGTTTGGAAGAAGTGTTGAATTTTGGTGTTTGTTAAAAACAGGTCAGAGATCAGTTTAGCTTGGTATTGGTTCTTCAGTAATTTTTCTTTTCAATGTCTTCTCCATCACATGCCTTTCCATAGGATCCAAGTATCTGTCCTTCCAGACATAAGTGAAAGAAAAACATATATGAAAGAGAATTAGTTTAGTCTGGAAATATGTTTGAATCTTGGAGAGCTTAATGAACATTTATTTAGATCAGAACAGTTTGTTTGATCTCTTATGATTGATCTGTCCTGGTATTTAGTTTTCCCTAATTCCTAGAAAATTTTCTATTGGAATTATATATTATAAGGTCTACTTGCTATCCAATGCATTGATAAATTTGTTGTAAGGAAGTAAAAATGACTTATGAAAAAGCAGTTAACTTCAAATTTGGAACAGAAATTCTACCTAATTAAGAAAAAAAAAAAAGAAAAAGAAACATTTTTTAAAAGCCCATATGTTTCAATCTGGATAAGAAATTTTTCAAAATTGAAGGCCTGGAATTTGTGTCCAATCCTTATTAAGAATTGAGACTATTTCAGATTTCAGCTATGGCTACGAGTTTTCCCAGAATACAAGTGACTGATATTTGCCTTCCTCTTACTTTATTGTAAGTTTTAAAGTATCATGTTCTTCCTTTTTCAGAAATGTAGAAAAGGCTCCCCTCAGGAATCAAACCAACTTTAACTATGCTAATTTCATGGAAACTAAATAATTGGATTTATATCTTCAGGATATTGTCCTTCTCAAAAGCACTTCAACGAATGCTGTGAAATCTTAATTTTTCAGTAAACCTGAAAGACTTTTATGAAGACAAAATTTGACAATTGAAAGGCATTTTGGCTATAACTTCAAAAATAAATGATCTTTTAATTCTGAAATGTCTGGTAATTGTTTACTTTCTGGAAGCACAAGTAATAACTGTAAAACAAGGAAAGAATTATGTGCTGTGAATGATGAGAAAATTCTTAGATACATCCCATTTTCTTCTTCATGACAAAATGTTCCTAAAACCAAAAATAAAGCCTTCCCTATAAACACAGAATTTATAGGAAAAACACTAGAGCTTGGATGATACAAAGGAGGGGGCCAGCTGCAACTTAATTAATGATAAAAGGTAAGAAAATAGCCCCTTTTAAAACTCTTCAGGCATAGTATCAGACAATTCATCAAATATAAAATTCCTTTTAGTAATTCAATCTTCCCCAAAATTCTAAAAATATTGCAAAGGTCTTGGATGTCTTAATAATCAATGTTATTAATAACATATTTATAATAGTTAGAAATATATTTCAGTTTGGGATTTTTATCTATTTTTTGTGTTTTCTGCTTTTAGGATGATTTAAAAATATCTTTCCATTCAGATGTGCTCTTTTTTTGTCTTCTGACACTTCTAACTTCCCAATAACTCTATTCACAAAAACAGCAGCTGGTGACTGCACAAAACAAGGAAAAAGAATATAAATAATATTGTATTTTATTTATAATACATTCTTTTTGCAAACTCTTTTAAAATGCTTTCCAGTGAGAAGTAGGTGCCTCCTAAAGTGAGTCACAGGAATTTCTAGACCATCAAAAGATGAGGAAGAGAAAAAATGAGTAATAGCTAAAATGAAAATGTGACAATCACAGTGATGATAATACTGGTGACACTAGAATTAATGAACAGGGAAATGTAAAGGTGAATCAGTGTCACAATGAGACAAAACAAAGACATGGGAAAAAGGTAAGGGAAATGGGAAGCTGAGGAAAATAGTAAAGGAATTGTGAGATGGAGCCTGACAGGAAAGAATTCAGGGGTTTAGAGAGATGAGTGAAAAGAATTGTTCCACTAGAGAGAATGATCAACTCCCCCCCCCCCCCCCCCCCCAAAAAAAAAAACAAAACAAACCAACAAACCAAACAAAACCAAAAACCAAACCAAACCAAACCAAACCAAACCAACCAACCAAACACTAGGGGACTTTTATTGAATAGATAACAGAGGAATGTAAACACGTGCAAAGGAGAATCATAGTCACTCAAGTGACTCAAGCAACTCAGTTGCTGAATATGTAGTCTAATGTAAGCAAAAATTAAGGTTTTGTGAAGGATCACAAAATGATAAAGCGGAACCATAAAGTTTATTCAAAGACAAGATCATGTGTTTCAAAACAATTCAGACATAATCAGAAAAAGAATGAAGGTAATAGAAGTAAAGATATAATACAATCTGATATCCTATATTGATCAAGAGAAAATTTTGCAGTATGTTGTTATTGCCAGACAGGAGGGTTTTGGAAGGACATTTGCAAAGAAGAATTTCAGGCACTAAACTGGGAATAAAGGTGAAGGTAGAAATGTGTCATATAAGCTGATGGATTTGATACACAGCATTTCAGACTTCACTTCAGAAGAAATAAAAGTCCTTTCCACTTTTTATCTCAAGTAGTGACAACTAAACCTCTTGTGAAGAGTTACAATGGTGTCAAAATAACGTCATTAGGAAGTCTTTGCCCAGAAACTTTGGTAAGTCTGCTCTGAAATATTCTGTTACAGGAACAGGGGTGTTGGACAATAGCCAGCTGAATACAAGCCAGCAGTGTGCCCAGGTGGCCAAGAAGACCAACAGCATCCTGGCTTGTATCAGGAATAGTGTGGTCTGCAGGAGCAGGGAGGTGATTGTCCCCCTGTACTCAGCGCTGGTGAGGCCGCACCTCAAACACTGTGTTCAGTTTTGGGCCCCTCAGTACAAGAAAGACATTGAGGTGCTGGAGTGTGTCCGAAGGGAGATGAAGCTGGTGAAGGGTCTAGCACACAAGTCCTATGAGGAGCGGCTGAGGGAACTGGGATTGTTTATCCTGGAGAAGAGGAGGCTGAGGGGAGACTTTATCACTTTCTACAAGTGCCTGGAAGGAGGTTGCAGTGAGGTGGGTGTCGGTCTCTTTTCCCAGTTAACAAGTGATAGGCCTCAAGTCGCACCAGGGGAGGTTTAGACTGGATATTAGGAAAAAATTCTTCACTGAAAGGGCTATCAAGCATAGGAACAGGCTGCCCAGGGAAGTGGTTGAATCCCCATCCCTGGAGCTGTTCAAAACCTGTTCAAAAAACCAAACACTTGGCAGTGTTAGGTTTATGGTTGGACTCAATGATCTTTAAGATCTTTTCCAACCTAAATGATTCTCTGATTCTATTCTATGATTCTAAGAGTTTGAGGTAGCCAGGAACATCCCTCTTGGTCATATGTCACTTATGAAAATGATAAGGGGATAGAGAAAACAGGCAATATTAACATAATAATGTAAATGTGTAATGAAGGGTAGTCTACAGACCCAGTACAGCCCAATGCCAAGTTCAGGCAGAATCCAGACATAGTATGAAGAAATATTTCAAAGAAATGGAAATTCAGTTTTCCCATGGTAATGTAGTTGTAAAGTAAGACAAAAATAATTTGATGGAAATCTTTGGTAAGATTCATGATGGTTTATTTTGCCCTTGATGTCATTTTGGACTTCACACTTCCACTTGTATTGTATCTTTTACTTTTTTTTGTGCCTTAAAAGATATTCCCAGTGTTTTGAAATGATTGTGAATAATCCATTTATTTATTATTAGTATTTATTTGTGTGTTTATTACTTTTTTCAGGCCTTTTAATGAAAACTGTACTTTACAGTTCATTTCTCTAGCAGTCTGGGAATAAATTACAATGTCATTAAAGCTAGAGTGGCAGAATGCACAATTAATGACTTGCAAAAGTATGCTAGTAAAACCATCCTGGAAACATTGTGGAATTAATAAAGCTGTTACACAGTTAGAGCTGGAATTTGTATTCTGGGAGAAAAACCTGTGTCAATCTTAGAGGTTGTGCCGAGTTAATATATTTCAGGCTACATTTAAGGGTGGCCCCAAACTTTCTATGTAGAAGGATTTCTTATCACAGGAATGCAGCCAAATCTGCAGTGAAAAGTGGCAGCTCTGTAACCACCCAAAAACATTTTACAGCTATTCATGTAGTAGGCCGGATTACTAGTCACTGTATATTAGCATTGTCACATTGTTAAGACACTGCATTGCACAACAAAATTTTACACCAGTGGAATAACTGGCAAAAGAGGTGAAAAATGTCTTTGTCTTTATTCAGCATGTTATTGACAAAGAACTACTTGAACCTGAACCACAAGCCTTCCTGCCATTCCCTCTCAAATTTTGTATATATAGAAACACCTCTTTTCTTAGACAGGTGGAATCAGTATCTGGAGCATTGATATAGGAACAAACTTTGCTAGGCAATGGCAGAATCAACACATAGTGCCCTTGTCTCTGTGCAGAGACAGGGAAGAGCTAGTGTTGAAATCCTCAGTTCGAAATCATGGGGTTTTCCATTCTGTCATTATCATTGTACATGTAGTTGAGAATGCAGGGGGAGTTTCAAAGAAAACAGCAAAAAGGAAGACTAACCTGACAAAATTTTGGAACTTTAATAGTTACACATCTAATCTAAGGCCCCTCTATATTCAGTGAAAAAGCATAGACATTTTTAGAGATGTTTTATGCTATCCAATGACAGATTGTGAGGATAGATGGAATGGGTCATCCTGCAGAGAGGCTTAACCATCTCTGCTGAATATAAAATAAGGGTGAACAATTCAACTAGTTCTGAGGCCTAATTTTCAGGGGTTTAAATCATAAGGAAAGGAATGCCACCTGTAATTTTATAGATTTCTAAATCAGTTGAAGCTCTACTACTGATCCCGTACTACTCATACCCCCCCCCCCCCAAAAAAAAACCACAAAAAACCAGCAGTGTGTGTATATTTAATTTATATATTCGAGCATTCATTTATTTGGTTATAAACAGTGACTAAGACTTCAGTGTAACATGCAAACTACAGTATGGTACTCAAGTAAAAGATTATTGCTTCAGAAACAGTTTCATAAGAGAATAATTTTCTAGTGAGCATTTCTAGAGTATACAAGTTATTTCTCAGGGGACTGTCTTAACAGAAATCCCTTTAAAATGATACAAGCTATTTAGATTTTTTTTTTGGGGGGGGGACATTTTTTGTCAACTGACAGCAATAAACATGGTAGTAACAATACAGGGAAACTTTAAGAGGGAGGGAGGGAGGGAGGGAGGGAGGGAGGAAGGAAGGAAGGAAGGAAGGAAGGAAGGAAGGAAGGAAGGAAGGAAGGAAGGAAGGACGGAAGGAAAAATAAACAGGAAAAAGGAGAAACAGGAAATTCAGTCTGGAGACTTTAAAGAAAATTACTCACCCTTAAATAAATTAATTCTTTTTTTTCTTTCTGTACTAAAAAAATCATGTTAGAAACTGGACTTTTTCCTCAGTGTTGATATTTTCCATAGTAGAACTATGAAGGACTCAGGATAACTGAAAATGTTTAAATACGTTTCATGCCAGCTATACTTTATTTTGAGCTGAGTGATAGCAATGGCAAAGAGGGTTTTACTTTAGTTCAAGAATAAACATTGATTGTTTAGGTAGCTGTTATTTTATTAATATTGTTATTATTAATAAGTAATTAAGAATAATTAATAATAAGCTTTTCAATAAGTGTGTGCATCTTCCAAAGCACTGAGGAAGAGTAGGTAGGTAGGGAAAATAAAAATGTATGTGATTTATAGGTCCTACACTGTCCAATACAATCTGGTTTTAGGGAGGAGATGAAGAAAAAAAAAAAAAAACAACAAACCCTTTGGCTAAGAGAAGAATAAAGAAAGCTTGAGAGAGGGAAAAGGAAAGCATTCTGGACCAGTTTGAAATTTTCTGTAAGTTTATTTTCTGATGTCAAATCTTGCCATGTTTTAATGTACACTGTCTTTTAATCAATTATGTGCTTCTTTTGACTCATTAGTGTCATGCCAGTAATTCAATGGAGTGGCAAGTTGACAGATACTCTAGCTCAGAAGTCTTTACTGTACCCCTTCCATACTTCTCTTCCTTGCAGAGCAAGCTATATCTTTCTTCCATGGTCTCTGGAAGGTGGAAAGGTCATTGCTGGGATGTCACCAGCTTTTGACAGGCTTTCAGAACCAGTAGCAAGGAAGACATACATACTTTACCTAAAGTAGTACAATATTTGCAGTCACTTTAAGGTCACTCTGAGCTATTCCAGGTTTATATCTGAAACAGATTTGCAACTGGCTTATTTTTTCTCCCCCCAATGAGTGGCATATGTAGCTAGAAGTTGGCACAAATTAACAAGGTCCAGAGCACTGAAACTTGTTTCTGTTCCTTTAATACACGCAACCTGTTTGAGCATCCCCAGGCTTTCCTGCCTTTCCTTTCTGCACCTACCCAACCAGGAGGGATGGGATCTCAGCCACTGATATTTTTTGGTCCCCCATACTGATGGTTTGGATGCCTTATGGTGTCTCAAAATGTAACTTAGTTAGACCTAAAAAGTGAATATATTTTTGATAATATTAAGAAATATTATTCCAGAAAATTAGCTATGTCAGGAAAAAAAAAAAGGTTTCACAAGTATAAAAACATTAAATTAAATTATTATAATAATAGTAATAGTAATAGTAATAATAATAATAATAATAATGGAAAATGCTGTGGAAATGTTTTGGGGGTTTTAAATTTTAAATGTTTATTTATTTATTTATTTATTTTCTGGAATTAACAACATGACTTTACAGGCAGATTCATGGAGAGTTTATTTGCCATTCCTAAAAACATCAGGGAAAGACACCTGTCCTTGTATGCACTATGACATGGTAGGTAGGACATTCGATGGAATACGTGAAACTCTGGAAGAAATCTTCTCTCTGATGGATTTAGAGCATATCTCTGAAGTGGCACTTCATGCCTTAGTTTGTTCCCATCTCACTGAAGCATAGACACACCTGTGCAGTGTCCAGTTTAAGACAGAGTGCGTTTTATAGTCTGTCTTCCTGCAGCAGTTCCATTTTATACTCATAAACACTTAACAGAACAAGAAGGCTATCCTGTCCCTAGACAAGTGTCCATACACTTCCTACAAATGATATGATGCATTAGAGTTACTTTCACTCACTCAGTGAATAGTATAATAACATAGTTCTGAACAAAGTGTTTTACTGAAACAACTTCCCATTAATTCCCCTGGGCAATCTAGGAATATATTAGGAGTTGTATGGCATATTGAATAGTCTATTATTTCACTATCAGTTTGAGGATTACTCACTTTTTTTTTTTTAAACTCCCTTTTTCTTCTGAAAAATATCTTGCCCTGTGAGAGTGGATGTGATGTGGTAGGTATTTGCTCATCAGGAATTGGACTGGAATCTCTTCAAAACACTGTTTCCCTGACATCTTTTCAGTGTAACAGTTTTTGTTTCCAAACTTTATAAGCAAGTAACCTATGAATAAACCAGAAAAAGACTATTTATGTGCTATACATTAACAATTCTTTGAGCAAAACAGTCCCCCTACAAATATGTTTGTGACAAGGAACAATTGCTAGCACTCAAACAGATGTTCAATATACCCCAAGATGAGAGAAACAAGTTTGTGAAATGTGAAGATTACAGGATCCTTCAGGACTGTGTATAAGACTGCAATTGAGATGATGTTGACCCTGACACTTATCAATGCAATTTGAGGCATACTGTTTCTGACAAACACAGAACTTTGTTTTTCTAAATCCAAAAATCTTCTACTAAACCAGCTATTTGCCATTTGATCTCCTTTAAGTAGGTGCATGATAGAGTAATTTTTTTTTTTCAATTTTATCAAGTTATGACTCAAAATGTGCCAAATGGCAGCTCCCTGCTTTTGAAGAACAATTTTGCTTTAAGTTCTCTTTGAAAGAATAGTATGGTAAGGGCAAATAATGTCTTATGGAAAAGTATGAATAATATTTTACTTAGAATCAATCCTTTTATCAAATTCCTGCCTTGCTGAATGTTCTCTAAAGTTTATCACACAAAAATGTACTATTTTATAGAAGTATTTTGAAGACTCATCTAGTTGTATGACCATGAGACTGGGCAGTAAGGATGCAATTTCTCAAAACAATTAACTAATTTTATAAACTGCAAAAGCAAGTATCACTCATGGTGAACCTGGCTGAATAAGTATGTGCCACTTGTGGGGAAAGGATGCCTTATGATCTGTCTAAATTTTGTATTTAATTTGCCTGTGTGACAACTATGCAAATCAATATTGGGGAAATTATGTAGGATCCTGCATTAGCTATTCCTTTTGTGAACCTGTCAGTATCAACTTTAATAGACCAAAAAACTATCAAACAGTGCTTTAAAATCTACAAACTGAAGTGGTTAAGAATCACTGTTGTTTCATTGGCAGTTGTCACACAGAAAAGGAATGCCCTAGAATGGATATTGCCAAGCTCAATTTACTAAGTAGATGGAGCAAGGGATAGGCTATATTAGGAAAAGCTTCTCACTCACCCACATGCTCATGTGCACGCCCACATACTATCTGCTGAGACTGCTCCTTTCACCACCCAGTGAGGGTGCAGTTGAGCTCAGGGAAAGTAATACTTGCACTGACCTGTCTCAGTATCAGGCATTTCATCAGTGGCTTGGCTCCAACATGTGATGCTTCCACCTTGGACACCCTGTTTTTATGCCAGGTTGGGCATCAGCACAATCATGCTCTTCTGATCTATATTGCTGAGAGTCTTACTAGCCCAATGTTGGAATGGGCTGTCAATCTGATCTGTACACAATGATATCTCGGTACATCTTTCCAGCAGTTTCAGGTATTACTCTTGTGTCATTGCTAATTACACCCAGTTCTTATTTGCATTGTCTTGTTTGCCATAGCTCACCATGCTCAGCACCCATGTGCATTGATCTCAAGCTTGTGGCCAAAGCAAGGCTGTAATAATCCTGCATTATTAGTGCAACTGCAGTTGTATCTATCCATCCTGTAATAATATTCCTAACAGTATTTTGCGGAGGCTTTTTGTGAGGTATGGTTTGGAAGGATGAGAAATTCCTTTCAACTCAAAGGTGTGGGACTAATTTCAGTCTCTGACCATACCTGAGCACCATCAGAAGGAAAGACTTCTTTAGCTACCAGGTTTTAAAAGTAAACCACTTAAACCCTAGCAATCTGTTTAGCAGATTATAGACATGATTCAGTACCAATCTTCCCCTTCTAGAAAGGATAAATAATAGCGATAACAGATTTGATGCAGGGAATGAAGATAAAAGTATAGAGTAAACACAGAATAGATATCCTTATTGAATAGGTTGATCTGAGGCAAATTCCTTATATAAAGTAAAATATATTAGAGCACCTAGATGTGAAGATTCAGGGCCAGAAAATTCAATTGAAGACAATAATGCATTTCAGGTGGGAGATGTGATAGAGGGGAAAAGAAGAGATGAAACTGACTTTAAGACTAATGATTTGTGGGTACTTGTAAAAAATGTGCAGGAGACAGACACTTTGTATCCAAAAATAGATGTGTGAAAGAATGAGGTTCCTGAGAAAAACCTGGAGGTAGAAAAAACAGACAACTGAAAAATAATAAAATAAATAATGAAATTTCTTCTATACTTGGGTCCAGAGCCCAAGAAAGATAGGTCATTTGGGAGAGGAGAAAAATCAGGACCACTTAGTGACAAAAGAGTTCTTAAGGTGGATGATCAGAAAACCACAGCAACTGAGGGAGGCCTGTAGTAACTGAAGAACTGTTGCTAAAAAAGTAGCTGAACAGAAAAAAGAAGATACTTCTGTAGCAAATTGGAATCTTTGCAGTAGCTTTCATGGACTTTTTATTCATGCTGAGATAAAAGATGCTTACAAATATAGTCAAAGTATGATCTGGTATACTTATGTAATAAACCCAGAATGACTGTGCTGGTTTGGGGGTATTGTTTAGCGAAATGAAGGTTCAGGAGAGCTTCATGATTTTTAATGAGTCTGTAAAACCTGAATCCATTAACAGTATTACTTGTTGACTGGACAAATAGCAAATTCAATATTTCTGCTCATTAAGGTAACGAAATTCAGTTTAAATTCTATAGTTGTAATTTTCAATAATATGAAAAATCTTGAGGTTTTACAGAAATAATAATTAAGATTATAGAAGCCATGGAAAATGGGCACATTTTTCACAGGTTTTACTGAAGAATGTTAGAATGTTTTTTTTCTTTTTATTTTTAAAATGACGATGCAAAACATTTAGTCTACTTAGACTTAAGTGAAGTTGTGGACTTCTTGTCCCACTAAAAATTACTATGGATGTGGAGGTGATGGAAGATTAATGCAGGACTTAGAAAGTGGTTAAGAACTTGGCTATAGGAAGATAAGAACCAGTTATATGGAGAGGTCAATTATTAGAACTGAGACAAAGCCCTCAGAAATACAGAAATCTGTTTTGGGACCAACACAGTACAGAAAAGGATTAGATATACATTCATGGAATCTGTAAATGACAACACAGGAAGATATTATCAATACGAAGCAAGATTAAAATGTATTCTGTTTGCCATTGGCAACTGAAGTAATGGAAATTGAATGAGATTACATAAAATATAAATTCAAGGACAAAAAAAAAAGTTTTTTTTAAACTGAGGACCTACCAAGTGACTGAATGGCTACAGCACTGAAGTGCTAAAATAGGATCATGAAATTCTGGAGAAGGTTAAACAATGTTTTTTAAGCAGAGCCCGGTTATATTAATTTCATTTTACAAGGCATTGATTAACACCTTGTTCAGAATATTGCATACAATTCTGGTCACCTATTTTCAAGGAAGATGAACATAATAAAGGAGCATGTGTAGAAAATAGCTATTATGGTGATTAGGGGCATGCAATATTTATCTGAGCAAGAGAGATTTAGAACTTGGCTTATTCAGCCTAAGCTAGAAAATAATGAGAAGCAATTTGATGCAGACTAATGCGTTCAGGGGTAGATGTAAAGGAAGGAAAAGAACTTTTTAAACCTAAAAGACAGTACGGATATCTGATCAAGTACAAGTATATGAGACACTCAGGAATAAATCTAGAAATGGAAATTAGAAGATTTGTAACCAGCTGGAACTGAAAAGGTCTTTACAACTTGGCAGCAGAGGCAAGAAGTTTTAAAATTCAGGTGCTTCAGGAGTAAATTTTGTAACTAAATTTTCATTCATTATCACTGACTACGTGATATTAGTGGTGACATCGGCTGTTCTGGAAATTCATGTTAAAGATACTGTGACAGGTACACTCCGCCACCCCCTCCACCATGAAGATCATAGAATCATAGAATGCTTTGGGTTGGAAGGGACCTTTAGAGGTCATCTAGCCCAACCCCCCTGCAGTGGATCGGGCTTTGAACAAGGCGATCACCGGATTTTCACGCCTCATTTTCGCGCCTTTTGTGATCCACTGTGCCCCCTGGCACGCACACCCCTCGGCAGGTGGAGCAGGAGAGGCGAGGCCCCCGGTCGGCAGACAGGGTCCACAGCCAATTAGGCGCCTTAGCTCAGAGAAGCTTCTAGATCATCACCATTTATGACCACAGCTCAGATCCGACCCTGGGTATAAATGGGGTGCCGCCAGAGACCCCCTTGGAGTGGTCTTCTCAGAGCAGTGGTCTGTGTTTGAAACCTCTCCCCTTGGGTTGGGGTGCCACCTGAGGAAAATTCCTGGGACTGAGTGCCCTCACCTCCTTTTGGTGAGTGATTTCTTCTGGATATATCCTTGAGTGAGCCCCCGCCCCTTCCCCCCGGGTGAGCAATTACATCTCCTGGGTACCCATGAGAGAGAGAGTTTCCCCTTGTGAGTGAGTGTGTGTGCGTGCTTTGGATCATCTTTTGTGTGTGTGGACGTGTAGTAACAGCATCCTGACTGACACCTTGAACCTGTTATGTGTTAAATGTTATTGGAGGGTTGATTGATTTTTTTTGTTTACCCCTGTTTCTCATTGGTTTCTGTGGTGTGGTTTGGGCTGTTTTGTGAAACAAAGTTATTTGAGTTTGCCCTTCGTTGGGGTTAGTCTTAGTGTACCTCTGTGACAGATGCAAAAGGAGACTAGGTCACTGTTTGTGCTTTGCCCTGTATTAACTCATTCAAACTTTTTTTTTTATTCTTGTTTAGCAAACTCTCTGCTACCAGTGGACATAGGAATGATGGCCATGAGAACTGCTGTCTTTCTGTGGTACACCATAAATATCACATTTGGTCTTTTACATTTGTTAGATTTATTTACTTGTGGTTTAACCCAGTAGGCAGCTAAACACCACACAGCTGTTCACTCATTTCCCTCCGCTCCAGTGGGATAGGGGAGAGAATCAGAAAAAAAAGAAGGAAAATTCATTGGCTGAGATAAAGATAGTTTAATAGGACAGAAAAGGCAGATAAAATAATAACAATAACTATAAATAATATACAAAATAAGTGATGCACAATGCAATTGCTTACCACCTGCCAGACAATACCTGGCCAGTTCCTGAGCAGCAATCGCTGCCCCTCAGCCAACTCCCCCCAGTTTCTATACTGAGCATGACATCATATGGTATGGAATAGCCCTTTGGGCAGTTTGGGTCAGCTGTCCTGGCTGTGCCCCCTCCCAGCTTCTTTTGCACCTGGCAGAGCATGGGAAGCTGAAAAGTCCTTGACTAGCATAAGCAGTACTTAGCAACAACTAAAACATCAGTGTGTTATCAACATTCTTCTCCTACTAAATCCAAAACACGCCTGTGCCAGCCACTATGAAAAAATTAATTCTATCCCAGACAAAACCAGGACATGACTTCAGTAAGCGTACTGGGAATTGTTAATGATGGATATTATGGGGACGGAGATATTCTTGGACAATTTACAACTGTTCAGAGACTGCCCACAATTACAGTAGAACTGGAATAAAAGAAAAAAATAATTGAACCCATCCAATCCTACTTTCCTATCATCTTTCCTACTTCTAACTTCCCTTCTGGAAACTGATGCTATGTGAGACTTACAGTCCTCAATTATTAATTTATTAAAATTTAACATCTTGGTCTGTACCTGATTCAAGAGTATGTTCAATACTGCCATTAGAAATGTTAAACAAATTTTATATCAAATAATTTGCTACAATAAGATTTTTTGTGATAATTTCTGCTATACAATTAATTGCAAATATTAATTTTATTCTGTAACAGCTTCAAAACTATTGTATTAAGCATTGCTTTATGAATGATGCAGTGGAATGGCTGATATAGGAAGGCTTGATATTAAAATACTTAAATCTTTTTTCTAAGGGCATGTAAATATCAGAACTTAGACTTTTTTTTACCCCACTAATTTTCAGAAAATTTGTGACTGAACACTACAGTTTAAATAAGTGTCTTCCTGCTAATTTTGTGGTGTTTTTCTGAAAGGGAGGAGGAAGAAATGTTTTCTCGGAACTCAGACAAATGGTTATTACCCAGAAGAATACATTTGATTTCACTTTTTCATTGTTTAGTAATTGTGGTGGAAATCTGTATTTCTAAAGCAGATAATTTGGTTATCACATATCTTGCTATTGCTTTAAATGAGAAATATCTTAAGTATTTTCCTGAAAGTCATAGGACTTCTCACATGTTTAAAAGTAGGAGCATGGGGAAGTATCTTGCTGAAACAGGGTCTTAAAATGTAGATTTTATGACTCATAAAAATAATTTCAACTATAAAAAACATATATTTAAGACACACAATTAATTTAAAATGTGAAGTATAGAGACAGGGGAATAATATCTTTTGGTGAAAAGCAATAGGCATATTTTAGAACTTACAACATTTAAGTCATTTTAAATTTAAAGCATATTAAATCAACGGGACTCCTTGAAAGCATAATCATGCATTATTACATAAAATGGAATAGTCTGCATTTATGTGTTGTGGAGAATGGTGACAGGAGTGTGTTGGCCCATTTATCTGCTCTTAATTGTTACACAAAAACATGAAAATTTGGTCTCAGAAAACCTACATGTTACACCACAAAACCTGAAGTTGATGCTCAGTCAGAACTTTCTTCTCTTAGCCTTCTGTATTCTCGCAATGGTAGAAATGATAAAACAGACAGGAAATTCAAGAACTGGTCTTTGGCTGCTCTCTCATATGTTTTCCTTGCCATCTGTGACCTGATTTCTTCATGGATGAGCTTTAAAACTTTGTGTTGTGTCCCATATTCTTTGTTCTTCTCTTTACTCTCCTTGGTCAAACCATACAGATCTCTACTCTGATATTTATGATGTATGTGTTTGTACCTATGTAAAATGTTGACCTACAAATACCCTTTCTAGTGTAATTCAGTTTGGCTTTAACCTTATTTCTACTCCAGAAATAATAATATTAAAAAAAAATATCTCGGACTTTATTTCCTACTTGTTTTGTCGTACTCATTTTTTCTGTTTTTGTTCCCCACCCCCTATATCTATTCTATCATGTACCATACATATTGAGGGGAAATACAAAATTAACACTAATCTTCCTGAGTCGTTGAGACACAGATGCTGGAGATATCTCAGCCTTGAATATGCCTTAGAAGATCAACTGCTACAAAATACAGCTTGTGTCTGTTATTCACAACCATTTTGTGGAAAGAATGAATTGAAGCACTATTTTCTGCATCTTCTTTGTTTAATGCATCCTGAAATGTTAATTTATGATAAAAATGTATGTTGTGTGAATATGCTTGTTTTGGTGAGTACATTAAAGAAACACAGAATTGATGAGGTTGGAAGGGACCTCTTGAGATTATGTTCAATCAGGGTCAGCAAGAGTGGGTTGCCCAGGACAGTGTTCAGTTGTGTTTTGAATATCTCCACAGATGGACACTCCATAACCTGGCAGGGCAACCTGTTCTAGTGTTCAACCACCTTCACAGTAAAAAAAGTGTTTTCTTGTGTTCAGAAGAAATCTCATGTATTTTAGTTTGTGCCTGTTGCCTCTTCTCCTTTCACTGAACACTACTGAGATGAGTCTGGCTCCCTCTTCTTCATTCCCTTCCATCAGGTATTTATACACACCAATAAGATCCCTCTCAAGCCTTGACTTATCCAAGTTGAACAGACTCAGCTCTCTCAGTCTGTCATGCAAAAGATGCTACAGTCCCTTAATCGTCTTCAAGGCTCTTTGTTGGACTTGCTGCAATAAATCCATATCTTATACTGGGGAGTCCAGAACTGCACATATTGCTCCAGATGTGGCCTCACCAGTGTTGAGTAGAGAGGAAGGATCACCTTCCCCAGCCTGCTGTCAATACTCTCCCTCATACTGCCTAGGTGACTGTTGGCCTTCTTTGCTGCAAGGGTACATTCTGGCTCATCTTCACCTTGTCCACCATGACTTCAGGTCCTTCTCTGAAAAGCTGCTTTCCGACCAGCCAGCTCCCAATGTGCACTAGCGCATGGGGTTGTTCCTCTCCAGGAACTTGGCATTTTCCTTTAATGAACTCCAAGATGTTCCTCTCTGCCAATTCTCCAGCTTTTTCCGTCCCCTTGTCTTGTCTCATCCACCATCCTAGTCATCTCATCTTGCAGAAGGCTATGAAGTTGGTTAAGCATGACTTTCCCTTTGTTAAACCATGCTGACTACTCCCGTTCACCTTCTTGTCCTTCACGTACCTGGAAATGGTTTCCAGGGTTAATTGCTCCATCAGCTTCCATCAGACTGAGGTGAGGCTGACCAGCCTGAAGTTCTGCAAATTGTCCTTATTGCAATTCTTGAAGACTGGAATGGCATTTGCTTTCTTAATATTGTAACCATACATTTCTAAGTTCAGTTATTCTGATAAGCGAACTTTGCATGTGTTTGAGTAAATTGATATACTGCCTGAGTGATTGTCTATGTATCAGTACCTGATACATTAACTTATAGGCATTGCATGTTTGACTTTTTATCCTCACAGTCTTAGAAAATGTTTCCCCCATTAATGTTACAAATTCAGCTTTTGTTCTTTCATGTAGCTAGTTGCTTAGAAGTTATGGATGAGTACTGTTATACAAGCAATAATCCAATAGTTCAGACAGATTCTGCCCTACCAATCTAACAAGAGGAAATGAACTGAACGAATAGTGTGCTGAGCTGTCTTTACTGCTTGGCACTTAAAGCTGGCTCTATGTAGCTGTTTATTTATAGCTCTGATGCCCATTTTGGTGACTGTTCCAGATTCTTATGGCATTCTCAGATTTTTTTTTGTTTGTTTTTATTTTTTCCTTTTCATCTCTGTGGTTCTTAAGAATTACTGAAAATGAACTATTCACCTTGTCTGGAAGGAGATGTAAGTAAGCGCTTCAAAGCGAGACCGAGTCCTGCTTGTGGGAGACGCTTCTGGTTCTGAATTGGCTGAGAGGTGTTTCCTTAGAAGACGTAGTACCATGGGTGTTTTTCTTTACTAGGTTTTTGGTTAGTAGGGTGCCCTTACTTGGCACTGAATAACAGTAATGAGAGTTGTTATATCAAAACCTACATTAAAGCCATCGTGAAGGAACACTCTACAAAAACTCTTCAATGCTTTTAGCTTTCTATACTTTAATTAAAAGCTGTGTACAAAATGCAGGTGTTTTTACCTTTTAACTTCTTGACTGTATTTTCATACGCAGGTCTTAACCAGATTTTAGTGAAGAATATAATATAAAAGACTATATATATGTTTCCCAGGAGAAAGCTAGGTATGTTTTTCTATAGAGAGATAAAATATTTGAACCTTCCCTTGCATCCAGAATATTGTCCTCTCCTCTTGTGGTTGGTCCTATAAATCTATTTGGCTGATCTGGATAATCAGTTTGTTCATCAACCTACATGAAATATCCTGGACTGGGAGAGAAATGGAAATGTTAAACTGAATTAATAAAACATGCTACTAATACACCTGTAATAAGTACAGCAGGTCTGAGCCATTACATATTAATTTCATATAGTTAAATTCAGCCACAGGCAAAGTCCGTAACATTAACTACATTGTCAGAGCTGTGATGTGCACTTTCTTAACTTTCAGAATAACCATGCTTAACATAGCATCCATTCAGTTCTCTGCCTTTTGCCTTTATGTTGACATGCCTGGAAAACCCTAAGCAGGGAATAGTGTTAACTGTGGGGGTTTAGATCCTGTAATGTCATACCTTTGTTTAGCGTTATGGGGCAGGAATGTTATAGAATCATAGAATCATAGAATGCTTTGGGTTGGAAGGGACCTTGAGAGATCATCTAGCCCAACCCCCCTGCAGTGAGCAGGGACTGAACCTGTGAACTTGGTGTTATTAGCACCACACTCTAACCAACTGAGCTAACCCGGCTGGTCAATATGTTTGGAATTATAACAGTTAATGACATAGCAGTTTGATCAGAGATATATAAGCTAGCACTAAAAAAACTTTTTTGGATACTGATGACATTATTTCTGTGGCAGTACAGAACTCATACTGGGCTGCTAAAGCCAGCCAGGTCCTTGTGAAAATACTTAAACCAATTAGGTCTTGGTGAGTTCTTTGCTTCAGTGGCTCTGAAACCAACAGCTCCTCAGCTAACCGGTTTAACTCACCTCCACAAATTTACAAAGGAACACTGACGTAGGCCTGGGCATCAAAACCAGTAGCTAGCTAAACAGTTTCACATGCCAGCCTGATCCTGTGAAGTGATGGAAAGAACATGATGTTGGATGATTTTTCTGAGCCTAGATGAATGGCAGCAAGCAGTTGTGATTACTAATGATGACCACTTGGTAAAAGTTATGAATCACATCCACTCAGAGAGAGGGACACAAACTAATTCCTCTGTTTGGAAGAGCTGCTGTGCCTGGTGTTCTCCTTTGTGTCTGTGAAGGTACTAGGCATGATAACACATTAGAAACATCTGTCTGCATGTGGGGTGTCAATAACCAGCATGCCCACAATGCAGCTGATCCCACAATAAGGATGGATTAACCTGTGGTTAAAGAAAAGGATGAGCGCGGGAGGGGAGCACATTTCCCTTGGCTGCATGGTAATGTTTTTCTCTTCCTCTTACACACCCCACCACCACCACTGAGTACAGCTTGCTGACTTTCCATCAGTCATACTTGGCTTATGAGGCACTGGAATTTGACAATGGTGGTGTCTCTCTGTGAAAGAAGGGGCTCCCATAGCTGTGAGATGGAAATATGACATGTTGACTTAAAATATTTTTCGTTAATAACATGTGACACTGAAGAGACCTGCATCTCGTGGTTTACACAAGCTGAGGATTTAGAGGCGCCTTTTTAGCTACCCTGGTAGCTGCTTCAAATTTTCCCCTTACAGGGACGTCATTAGGCAAAATTTTGTTGATAGGAGAGTAATACCCTTCAATAGCAGATCTGATGGACAGTCAATACTTAAAAGTAGAAACATTATCCAGCTAGTGATCCGTTAATCTTGATCTGTATCCCATAGCCAAAACTAAAGTCGTTTCTACTTAACAGTGTTAGCCATCTAACATAATAAAGTCAAAAGTTTTAGAATCATCATAGAATCATAGAATGCTTTTAGGTTGGAAGGGACCTTGAGAGATCATCGAGCCCAACCCCCCTGTGGGCTTCTGAGTTAAGAGTACTTATTCTGGCAAAAGAACAATAAAGTCAGGTACAATTAGAGAATGGGCAGAATATTCTAAAAATCCCCAACATTATCCAGAAGTCCATGTGGAATACTTAGGTCTGTCCATCAGAATAAGATACCTCAGTCATGGTAATAGGAGATAATTGAAATTAAGCTTTTAAAAGTGAACACCCCCACCCCCCATATTTGGTATTACATAGACGGTGCCAGACTGCAGAAAGTCTGAAAGGAAAGGGATATTCCAGAGTGCCTGCCAAATGGCATCTGCATCTTTTGTCTCTTTTTTTTTTTTTTTCCCCAGCCTTTTTTTCCCTGTTGCGGATTTTGCTTATCTGTTTCCATTCTCCATACTAGTCATTTTGATTCTTCTATCTCATTGGTACATCTGGTGTTCTAACCTCTAAGGCAGGGCTCCATTCCTGCTAGCTGATGTTAGCAACATCAGGTTGCATGCAGCAGTTCCAATTACTTTGGAGTTATCTCCAGGGAGGAGAGGACTATTACACTGCAGTCCTTAAAATTCAAAGTACACAAGTCACCAATAACCTGAAAAGTCCAGAAATGATTGTGGCAAACCCTCAATCCTGACATTCCCAGTCATAATATAGCAATCTTCAAGCAATCTTCAGTCACATACAATTATTGTTTTCATGGTCAGAGCAAGAAGAAATGAAAGAATGATGTCCCTCAGAATGAGTTTCTTTCTGATATCTATTGCCTTAGAAAGAGGACAATAACACACAAATGTGAAAAGATGAGTGTTTTTTTCTTTTGGTTTTCTTTTTAACATTTGAATTGTTTCCAAGCAGCTAGTCAATCATTTAAATTTATGAAATATTTAGATTTTCCAGTTTGTTCTCCTGTATAACTAAAGGTGCAGAATATCACAATTAGTCTCATATTAAGACAATTTTTTTTTGTTTCCATAATATAGATCTTCCAGTAAGGGAACTTTGCTATAATTTTTTTTCTTAATCCTTCCTTCCTTCCTCCCTCCCTCCCTTTCTTAATCCCTTCCCTTCCCTCCCTCTTCCTCTCCCTCTCCCTTTCCCTCTCCCTCTCCCTCTCCCCCTCTTTCCCATGAAGAAACCAGCTGGAGAAGTTGTGACTCAGAACCTTTTTAGAAATCCAATCTTTGCCTCTGCTAAGGGCCCCTATTGAGTTTTTGTTGAATTCCCTTAATTGTCTGGTTCCTTATGAAATCACTGACTATGTTTCCGTGAATAATGCATACATAACTGAGTTCTTTAAAGCCATACTTTCTTGGTGATTAAGCTCTTTTCTCCCCTTGAATCTCAAGTGCAGGGGAGTTTCCTTCAAGTGAGAACATTTTTTTTCTGAAATGTACCTTCAAAGTGAAATAAAGGTTAACTCTTTTTTATCTGACTTCACAAAATTACACCCATTCACTTCATAAATTCCAACTGCATGATCAAAATGAAGTCAAGCCAATCCTCCCCTAGGTACACATTACTATTTCACCCATCTCCTCTCTGTTATTATTACTCATAATTAATTTGTCTTATAAAGTGCTAATCCAGGATCTTGCTGAGGGCTGCTACACAGTACTGTAATTCATAATAAAAATATTCTAGAAGCATAATACCAGAAAAACCTAAAGACCACTGTGTTTGAAATGTGTGGGGGAGTAGGAAGCACAGTGGGCAGCCACACTGGCAGGCAATTGCTTTGAAATGTATTAAGTTCCCTGTTCCTTGGAAACCTGGCCCCAGGAATGATAGATATGAATGCTTTGGAATTCAGCATATTTTGCTCTTTGTCTCCTTGCATAGCTGAGACCAGCCTGAAGTTGTTTCTTGTTCTTCTATGCACTGGATTACATTATTGCTCTCTGTACCACTCCATGAATTCAATCAACAGGAGTTCTGGGAGTCTAGGTAAGAGCCTAACCTACATTTAAGGAGCAGAAGGAGGTGGAAACCAGGAAACATGGGAACTAAACAAGGAAAATGACATTTCCATGGTATGTATGAAAAGAAGCAGATTCTGTGTTGGGCGATCTGGGAAATATCAGATATCTGGGATACGGTTACCATATCACACACAAAAATTCAGGATGTTGGCTGGCGACATGCAAAAACTGTGGAGATACACACAGTGACACGGTAGGGAATGAAACATGTTTATTTGACTGAAAATATCCCAGATAGGGTATGGTTTATTGAGGTCATATTTCCAGCTTGATTTCTTGTTTCGCAAGCTATTTTTGCCATCAGGAGCTACACATCTGTGGTGTGTGTAAGTGCACTGTACAGTATATTGAGTTGGCTGCAAAGACATGTTGCGCTTAGAGGGACCTGAGCTGACCTGAATGATCCGAAGTGACTGACAGCTATCCAGGTCTCTCTTGTATAGGTATGGTCACTGAGAGCACTGCGTGTCTATAGGGTTATGCTTGCAGTATGAAAAGCACAAACCCCAGGAATTTACCATCTGATCAGATTTTTGGATAAATGACACTCATTTAGGACTTACTAATTATCAAGGCATTTGGCAATTGTGGTTGGCAAATGGAAGCAACATGAAGAATGAAAACAACCTGCTTTAAATGCACAGTAAAGATAAACCTCTGTCACTAAATTTTTGTCAATACTCAGTAACTTAATATAGATTTTTACTTAGTTGTTTGAGGTTAGTTTTTTTCTTCTTCTTTTTGTTAAAAGTAAAACTGCCTAACCTTAGTAATGGCAATTAATTTAATAATGCAGCTAGGAATCTTTGTACAAAACTTTATTCATTTCATTCATGCCTTAATAAATTAGGAGAGTCCCCAATGAAGTTTAGACCTTATTATCCCCAAGTGATGCACAATATAGTAATCAACTGTCAGAATGTAATCCTTAAAAAGCCTGAAAAATACAGGTTTTGTTAATATCAAGATACTGCTTGTTAAAGCAAAACAAAGCAAAGTTTGATCTGACTAAACAAAGTGGCTAAATTCTCCATTTCTCAACTCACATATAGACACATACCACAAACACACTTCCTTTAGAAAATTCACTTGCTCCTCAGATCATTCCATGAATAATCACCACTTAATCTGTAATTTGTTCAGCAGTGCAGTTTTGCACTGTAGTTTACATGATGCAGAATAAATAGGAGAAGGGAAGGAAGATTTCAGAAGGGCAGACAGGGATAGGGACTTTGGGCTTTAAGAGTCCACCCTACAGCCATGCACCATATTTTGTATGCAACTTCTCTTCATTTGTATGAACTCAGTACCCATTTTGTTTTCTCTATTTGATATCCTAGATATCATAAATACGTGTCTATTTAGGAAAACCTACTTCATCTTCTGACTGTGGACCTGGTTTATGAGATGCTTCCAGTCAGCCTCCTCTCTGGGGGCAGAAACACGCACCTGGGCAGCAAATGCCACTGAAGTGGTCAAGTGCCTCCTTCTGTGCCTGCTCACAGCCTGGCAAACAGGAGCCAGGATGCTGGTGTTATACTACACAACTGGACAGAAGAGGGAGATGTAGCCAGTCTCAGAACCAGAGTGTTGACCCCAGTCTTTCCCCAGCTCTCTGGATTGACAGCAGCATCCTTGCCGATCCATTACATCCCTCCTTCTCCCGAAACAGCAGCATCTCTGATGAGGTTGCTTGTGTGGAGTGGGAAGGCTGCGGATCCATGATTGACCATGCTGTCAAAGGCATCACAGTTTCACTGTGCTTGTTCCTCTAAGCGTATGGAAATGCCAAAATTAGAGCTTGGTTCCTCTCAGCTCTGCTGCATGAGCAGTGTGGGAGGATCTTATTTTTAGGGCTCCAGTACTCACAGAAAAGTATTCAGCACGTAGGGATGACCAATTCTTATGTATTTATGCTAATGTGTACTGACGACATTTTATAATGAAGTGAGGCAGTAAAAAAGAAAAAGACAAACAAGCAAGCCAAGCAAGCCAAAATAGGTTTATTTGTCCCTACAGGGTAAATGACAGTTATCCTTTCAGCAAGTTATACCAGCACATAGGGGAGAAAATGATGTGTTACAGAGAGAGAGAGAGTAAAAGACAAAAAGGATGGAACTGCAGCAAGAAATTCAAACTGCAGTGACCACCATTCAGTGACCGGCATCAGGTAGATCCTGAGAGACCCTTTCACAAACACAAGTAGAATCTGAAACAGATAATATAATACAGTTTAGTTTACAACACTATTAGAACTGTGTTTCACTTTTTGCGTTGTACTGTTACGAAAACGATGTTACCGGAAGATTCCCAATTGCTAATGAGCTAACATAGGTTTGGACAGACTAGAGAGACAACAGTGGAAGAAAATATTTGACTAAAAATTAAAAATACTGGAAAAGAAACATCTTTCAGAAATATAGTTAAAGAACAGTTAGGAGATAAGATGGCTCAGTGCTTCCTTCTGAGGAGGACACTGAAAAGGTACAGGAAACAGGAAGGGCTAATATTTATGATGAAGGGAGAAGAGGAAATTAAGTTTCCTTAATCTGCTACTCTGTCCCTAAAGCACTATTTCAGGTTATCCTCCAGCTCAGATGTTGTCTGTTTTTACATCCATTTATGTAATTTCCATAAATGTAAATACAGTTCCCTCTACAAACATTTCTTCTCTTTAAAGATGTATCTGTCTATTTTTGCTTTCTAATGTAGGACAAAATGGGACTCCAAATAAGAGTATTTGATTGTTCAACTTAGCCTAGCTCCTATTGTAACAACCCTCTAGGGTCTGTAGGCATGTTCTTACATGATAGCTGGACTGAGACTCCACTAGTTGCATCTCAGATCGAAGCTTTCTTACAGAAGTCATGGCTGTGCTCCAGAAAAGTAGAGAACTAAAAGGAAGGGGAAATAGCAGGAAAACATAGCTGAAAACCCCAAATCTTAAAAAGCTCCACTTTAAGGTAAAAGTTAATGTGAATTTTTCTTCAAATTTATTCATGAAATCCTACTTTAAGCAGAGTGCTGTCTGAGTCTGTACTTCTTTTAGCTTTTAGTTTAGGCTAAAAGTTATCAAAAGAGCGAAGTTGTGTTAAGTCAGGTTTTTAAGTGTCCTGACCTAGAAATATTTTACTTTTAAAAATCAGCCAAAAAACACCCGACACAAACCAAATATACTCCCCAATTGAACCTGTCAACATACTGGAAGATGTAGTTGCTAAAAGCAACTTTATGCACAATGGTCTGTTTTATCTTCTGTTTAGTAAGGAAGAATTCAACTACTGCACATGTGCTTACTGTCCCATAAATAACAACTTCTTAGTTTTCTGATCATGCCCTACCAATTCTATATTTTGTCAGCAAAAGTCCTGATTTTAAAAATAATCCTTTAGCCATCTGCTTACCCATATGTGCTACACATCACTGAATGTTAGTTTCCATGCAGATTTTATAGACAATACCACAAACCTTGAATGTGTTTTTGCCCGTAATTAGGATTTTACTACCACATTAAATTGATCACAGGTAAACTGTTCCATTTTGGTGGATTATTTCGATTGTAATCAGGCTTCTTGCTGAGAAGTGATTTTATAGGCAATATATTCATGTTATAAAGAGTTTCCTTCCCTTTTTTTTTATAGCGAATACGTTACTTTAAAGGTCACCCTTGTCAGCGTAATAAAACAGATCTCAGGCTAGCAAATGTAATACATCCTTTGGAGCATCCATCAGTGTTTACACTGTTTTAGGGAATGTTATTTTAGCTGCTGCATCAGTTTCCACTACTGATGATGTCATTGTGGTCAGCTATTACAGGCTGGGTGTAACAGGAGGAGAAAGAAATGTCTGAGAACACTTCACTTGTGATCAGGCTTTCACATCACATGGCAGTGTAAGGTTTCCTCTTTGTTTCTCAGGCACCAGAAGAAAGTTGATTTTCAAGTAATGTTACTTCCATCCTTTCTCACTGGAGAAAACAGTGAACTACTTCCTCTTATACCCGTTATTGGTTTGAGGCAGAGGTGCATGAGAAAAGCTGGATGCGGAATATGTTCCTATACACTCAGTATAATCTGTGTTTTTTACAAAATGTTCTCTCTCCCCAAACTGGAACTTAAGCACTCACAATAAAGCAACAACAAACAAACCAAAATAAAGCTATCTCTGCATATCCAGAGAAAAGACAAAGTCTCTAAAATACAGGCTTAATTTGTGCATTATGGTGTCTGTCCTACTCATAGCTTAACTGAGAACCCACCAAAAAGCAGTTTCGATATGGTTAATTTACCATATTCATCTTAGAAAGAAATGAAGTTGTTTTTCTCTTTTGGTGTCTGTGGTATATATGGAGATGGATAAGATCCATATTAAAATGGGAAACCTCTTACATAAGATCCCAAACAGTCCTGTTAAGTTCAACTCATTCCTGGTAAGGTGTCAAGTGTCATGAAAGCCCACCAAGTCTATTAAACTGAGGAACCTAGACATTCAGAAAGATATACTTTTATTCAATATTGAGACAGCACTTCAAATACCTCAATCTTTTTTTTCCAGCAAGAACAAAATATGTTTGCTTTGATGTGCTTGTTGTTTAGTTTTTCTTGTTTCACTTAAATAGTTATACATCTAACCCTGTCAAAATGTTAATGTAAGATACAGTATACTACATAGGCTCAAAATGAGTTGTGATTGTTCAGTGTGAACTCCATTCAGATTTCAAGTTTGCTGCGGAAGTAGGTTTGGGTTTTTTTTTTTTTTTTTAAATAATAAGCACTGTGCTTTAAAATGAATGAAACTAGAGAATAATAGATGAACAGTTTAAACAACTATCTAATCACCACAACCAAAGTAATTCTGTGGGATTTTTCTTCTGGAGTATATCTCCACATATGATCCTAAACTTTGGCAAATTTAGGAATAGCCTGAAGTAAACCTGTGCCACAGATCTTGATGGAGATGGGTAAGGAAACTCTAGTTGAAATCTAAGAGTACGATTCTGTACAAAGGATCCTTGCGAAGGAAAAATATGTCTCTGTCATGTGAAATTAAACATTGGTCATGAAGTGTAAGTGCCTCTGCACTCAATGAAAATTCAGGTTTTGATGTGTCATGCCCTGTTTAGCTGTACTGGCTGCCTACCATAATAAACCACTGTAACACAACATATATTTGTGCCACAACAATATATTTACACCACAACCTCAGAATACACTGAAATTAATAAATCAAAATTTTTCATCAATTTTTTTTAAGATTAAAACAACTGTATGCTGATACATTGTTGCTACATGGGATGGGCTAAGGCAATATTTCATGAACACCAGAAGTACAATTGCCTATGAAGAGACCTGATAAATGAGGAGATGTATCTAAAATATATAGAGAATTTCTTCTTATGAGCCTCTCAGTTGCTTTGGGATTTATTTTCAGTTTGGGTATGGTTACTTTCTTTATTGCTTCAAATACTTAGTAGAGTTTTGCAGTAGATGACACTTTTCAAGTAAAATGCTAAGTAAATAACCAATATTCATTACTTGTAGTCCGTTGTGTGTGATTTTTTGGTTGGTTTTCTTTTCTTTTGGAGGGGGGTAGCAATAAGTCGGGTAGTAGTGATCCATGTTTTACACTATTTGCCCAACAGCATGTCCAGTGTTATGAATAATGAAGTATGCCTAGCAGTTCATTATCTCTGTGATCTGACTCAGAATTCATAGCCCTTGGCATCTTAATGCAAATAGTTAATTCTTTATGTAGTTTGATTCATCCCTGTGTTATTTTTTGAAACAAGCAGTTTGTCATCTGTTTATACAATGTGGAAATGCATTTTAATTGCCTCACATAAATTCATGACAGAGTACTTTATCCTCTTTTTTTTTTTAGCCTTAACAGCAGTGTTCAAGCTTACATTGCAAGAATTTTTCATTAAAAACTCTTTTAGGCTACAGTATATTGGGCTGGCTGGCTCCCCTCCAGTAAGTGGAAAGAGAAAGAGAGGAAAAGGCTCCTTGTCAGTGCTTGACAGGCCCAGTCAATTGATTATTTTTGTTTAATCCAGGGTAGTGTTACTTTAATAGTACTATACAATAAGTTGGGCTTCTTTATAAATTTCTGATAAAACTGGAAGGTTAAAAACCTTGATAATCTTATTGTAACTCACAGTCTGTGGGAAAGCTGAGGGTTTTTTTAGACTAGGGAGACCTTTTTCCCCTCTCTTTTTCTGTCTTTTTTTGTTCTCAGTCTCATGCCTTCAATACAGCAGTGGAAATTGAAAGCAGGGTATTATTCACAGTCTCAGAAGATGTAGGACAAGGATCAGTGACCTGAGGCTAAGGAAAGAAATGTTTAGGCTAGACATTAGGAAAAGATTTTGAACTGTACAGGGCAAATAGCTAAACTCCTGAGGGAGGTTGTGCAAGCTACATCAGTGCAGCTATCAGAGGTCAGCTAGGACACTAGTGGGTAGCAGGAGGTTGGACGTAATGAAAACAAAGTTTTCTCATAACTTGGTCCCCTGTTTTCACAACTCGGTTGCACTGTTTTTTGACTCATATACAGAGGGACAGACACAGATGTCTGCTTTTTTTCAGGACTGACTGCCACACAATCAGCTTGCCTTCTCATGCAAAATTGACTCTGGCTACAATATATGAAAAAGAATTGCTTCAGCATGAAGCTTCTTCCTATGTTGAATCTTACATTTCACTTTAAAAGCACATATTGGCAATCACAATTCATATGTGAGATTAATGCATATAACTATTTTTCTTTGTGTGAAAGTAGATTTTGAAGATGGCAAACTGTTCTGGAGTGATAATGAAGCTATGAGTGCCGACTTGATTTCTCACTCAAGCCTATCTTTGGGTGCTGCAATGATAAGTGCTGCACACTTAAGATATCCATCTGGAAGCTCTAGGCTTGGCTAGTTTCTGAAGGCTGCATGAATAATCAGGAAAAAGTTTGCTCAAGAGGGCAAATCAGAGCAAGAACCTAACTTGGACACCATGAATACCTCATCTAAAAGCTGTTAAGTTTGATCTTTGTGTGTTGTCAACAAGATGTAAAATAGTCTTTTGTGGTGTTAATACTTTGAAGATTGATATTTTGTTCTGTGAAGGTAACATCACAAACATAATTTTGAGAACTATTAGAGAAAGAAGACTCATCTGGTTGGGTAAGATTTTTTCTAGTATAGAAGAGATCTTTCAGTGTTTTCTAGAAATTGTCAGAAGTTGTATTAATTGAGTCCTCTCTGGAAGTTTGTTCTCCACTTTAATTTCTTCAGAAAGAATGCATTAACTGCCATGCTTTTTGCAATACATTTTGTCCATAAGCTTTCCTTTCTAAAGGTCAGTTTAGGGTTGTTTCTGTGATTTTATTGAACACTGTCTGACCAGATGTTTATGAACTTTGCTCCAGAATAAGTGCTGGAAACTGGCATTACATGGTATGTGCACTGTAGATTTAACTTGCTTTCCTTATGTTTCCTTGACTTTCAAGTGCACCTGCTACACATTCCATTTGTGGAATGGAATATATCAATAATTCAGAATTTTTGCACCAGATTTTGTGGCTCATCCTCCATATGGAGAAATGTTAAATGAAGAGGTTAAGGCAGAAACATTTGTATAATTTTCATGTATTTCATAACTAAACCAACTCTCATACTGTGAGGTTGATGTATTAATCATCTAGTACTATGTCTGCTGTAGAAACACTCTGAACCAAGTAAACTTCAGAGGGGGGAACAGATTTAGCATGTGCTGAATTTTAATTGGTATGGTGTCATTTCTTGATTTTTGTAGTTCTACCTATTTATAGAAGCATCTGATTACACACCACGGGAATATTTCATGGCAAACTGCTTCAGGATAATATTTCAGTGTGAAGCCAACTGATTTGTTTTGAGATAGGGAAGAAGCAAACAAATATACTAGAACATTGTTAAAATAGAGTATTTAAATAAAAGGTAGTAATTAACCAGGACCAACCATTTGGACTTCGCAGCAATTAGAAAGCTGAGTTTCAGCATCAAGACATAGGCTGACCTACAAATTTGGTTCTCTCTCTAGATATCCTGTCTTCAATTCTCCCCTCAAATGTCAAAAAAACCCCAAACAAACCTTTTAGGGAACAAAGTAAGGCCATAAAATATGTCCAGTAGTTGAATTCAAAGGGTAAGTACAAGCTAATCAGTTGAATATTATTGATTTATGTGGACAAGATGAGGGGTGCTAAAACAGTACAGCTTGAATATGTTCTTGGAGACTAAAGAGGGTTATGAAGAGGAAGACTGACCAAAGCTGACATCATGGGAAGGGTCCGTAAAGAATTTTCCTATCTAGCTAGACCTGTATAGTCATATGTAGTTACTTGTATGTTCTTTGTTGATCTTATTGGGTTTTTTTAAACTCGTTTTGAACAGTAAAAAAAAAAAACTGGTGTCTTTCATTATTTGCTGAATTCAGCCGACATAAAGAAATGAAGTAGCAAAAAAAGGTCAAAATATATACACACACATATATGCCCAAAATTCTTCCTCACACAAACTAAAATTCCCTAATTGTAAGATAACAGTGGATTCTGGAATAATGTTTTCATGCTCTGGCTAGATAAACTGCCATTTTATCAGTGCCCATAAGTGCTTCAAATCACTACTTTCACTCTTACACACCTGTTAGCTTTCATTGTCCTCTGTGCTTCACCATTCATCCTCAGTTTTGGAATATTATACAGATCTTTACCCTCTCCCTAGGAAGATCAGAAGGTTTGAAATATGTAAAATGGTTTACTCAAACATTCCTCTCCCTTACTAACTGACCTCTATATCACTCAGATAAAGATGCATAACTGACAGCACTCTGTAGTGTTCCTCAGACTAATGAATAAAGAGCTTGTGGCAGTGTGGGGCACATTAACTTAACTGTACAGTTCAATCACTGATTTTCAAAAATATGCAATGTGTTTGTCTTTTTAGATTTAATCTAATTCCTAATTCTCAAAAGAGTTGACTTTTAAAAAATTTCAGAAGGATATGAAGCCTAGCCATCCAAATAACTGTGTTTTATTGAAATATTTGGCTGTTAAATACAAGATTGCAAGGATAAAATAGGATGAAAAAATTCTATGGAGGAGACAGTCACAGCTGTTGAAAGAGTAAGTCTTGATTATGAAACATGCCTTTCATAAAGTTTCTTTTTTTATTGTTAGGTGGTCCAAGATAGAAGTTGTTTATGAATTGTTGACACATTATTTGGAATAAATATGTCCAAATGCACAGTGTATACAAATTATTTACTGACTAGAGGTGAGGAGCAGTCCTTCATTGTCAACTATATTTTTTCCACCTAATGAAAAAGAACAATTTGGAAAAAAATAATTAGTTCCCATTGAGACTAATATATGTACTTAAATTTTGAATGTAGTAAGAATGAAAGTTGCATTCAGCAGAAAGAAAAATTATTCATTACTTGTAGCAAATGATTTCATGCCTTTGGAAGTTTTGTTGACTGAACTTTTTTATTAGCCTGTTTCCTGTTTTGGAGCACTGGACATTTGACTGTGGGATGATATATCGTTTCAGGATAAGTGAGGTACTGAAATAGTTAATATTCATCAAATGGAGGAGAAGGAGGAAGGCAAGTTATTCAAGTAATTAAACATCTGTGAGTTGTTTCAGTTAATCTTCTGGATACATTAAAGGAAAGTCCTACTATATATGAGAAGATTTCTGAACATTCTATTGGGTTCTCCCCCCGCCCCTCATTTCTGCTAAAGAGTGGACATGAGAGAGGAATGGACTTTGTATGCTGTGTTCTTATGTGATTTTAGGTCAAATTAAAATACTACCGTATCAGCCCTGGCTATTTAAATCTTTTCATTACTCACAGTACACTGAGAAATGCTTCCTCCAAATGCATCTCTACCCTTCACTGGAGAAACCTCCTCTGGGGATGGATATTAATTATAAAGTGGAAGGAATTAATGAACAGAGGATGAAATTCAAGAACAAAACCCAGTGATTCGAGGCTTTCCTCAGACACTATTTTAGTATGAATTTTGGAAGTGAGTCTCAGGATTTTCTTGGTCTCTTCCCCTTATAATTTATGACTGCTGAGGAAAATTAAAATTTAGAGAACACAGACATATTTTTGGTCTCATGATCTAATGCAGGAAGTGTATGTCTAGTCATAGTTTTGTATTTTTGTTTGTTTCTGTTGTTTGTTTGTTTGTTTGAATTTTTAATACAGTCAATATATTTAAGAAGTGACAGTCAATAAAGGTTGAAGCAAACAAATAAAGTGGGATTTGTCTTTCCAAAATCTCTTTTCCATATTTCAAGCCAATTATGGGAGATGGGCTAAGAGTAAACATTATATTGGCTTACAAGATATGGTTTTATGAGTAGGAATCACTCAGTTTTCCTTTTAATGGGTATACAGTGACTTTCTCTTTCATAAAGGAAATGTTGTCTCTAACAGCTCTAGATCTTGAGTTTCTTTGCTAGCTTTTTACCTCACAAAAGAATCCAAGGCAAGTATCATGTTACTAATTTAACGCTATAAATCAAACATTGAAGTAAGGGTAGCTGATCCGGTAAGCCAACATATATTGAATCTTGAAGGTAGTTCTGAATCTTGACCATGCTTTCAATCATGCAGGATGCTGAATGGTAGCTTATTCTGACTTTGAGTTAGTTTGTTTGGTTAAACAAGGATCAGGTGACTTGAACTAAATCCAGAGCTGTTACAACCAATGTGTGCATTGCATTATGGACAATTCACAGGTTCACAGAGTTGATGAACTATTCAGGTTGGAAGGGACCTTAGGAGGTCTCTAGCTCACCTTCCTACTCAAAGCAAGGTCAGCTATGAAGTCGCACCAAGTTGCTCAGGGCTTTGTCCAGTCGGGTCTTGAAAACCTCTAAAGATTGAGACTGCACCGCCTCTCTGAGCAACCTGCTATACTGCTTGGTAGTCCTCATAGTGAAAATATTCTGAATAGCTCCTCAGTGTATAAGCATAAAAACCTACTTAGGATAGGGCAAGCCACAGCTAAATAAGATGAGATTTGATTTTATGAGAGCATATTATTTAACTTTTATTTTCACATAAGATCATAAAAGGCATGTTTTCCTTATTCATTTGTTCAGTCCAGGACTCTGACTTGAAAAATCTAAGTGATGAAAGGATCCACGTCCAGCATTTGTTTACTCCATGAGAAGTTGAACTTATATTATTACCCGGGGGAAAAAATACTGCAATTCTATATGTTTTTTGGGTAGGCAGGCAGTAACAGCAGAAAGAAGATACATTTATTGCCTTGTATATCCTCACCATTGTGTGTTCAAAACACCTGGGTTTGGAAAACAGTCAGTTGAAACACTATGCTTTGGAATAGATTCAAATGCTTTACACCATGCATCCATCACTTTCAAGTTATAGACCAGAAAAGCTTCTGAAGGTTCACAGTTACTCAGGTAAACACCTGAAAGTTTAAAACAGCTGATCAACAAATCTTGAACCAAGAATGTGATTCAAGATTTCACAGTATGAAATTGCTAAGATTTCATCAGTATTTGTCTTTTTTTTTCCTGAGTTAAAACTGATGTTTGAAAAGCACAACAAAAAGTGCAAATAGACACCAAGACATCCTACATCATTAGAAATATTATTAAAAAGGTGTAAATAGTAGAGAAAAAGAAGATTTCACAAATGAGTTTATTATTCAAATGAAAGAGTAGGTTTTTACAGAGATATAAGTAAGACCTTTTTGTTTATTATTTGGTTATTTATTTTAAGTATACTACTGTAAAATACCTGGGCACCTGTTGGGAGATGTTATGGATTCCATCTCTCTTTGATTAAAAAGCCAGTGACTGATTGTTTATCAGAATGAACATCTTTGTAAAAGGCTGTCTAGGAAAATAGGTTAGGAAGATCTCTGATAAGAATATATTTCAGTGCTTTCATAATGGGAAGAGCTTTGATGCTGTTGACTTTGCTGGACAGTAGCTGAATAGAAGAATATTTTGGCTTTATAGTTTGTATGTGGAAGAACTGTTAAAGAGTGAACTGCACTGAATCTGTTTAGTTTCTCTCTGTGTGGTCATTCATACTCCAGAATAAACCAGTCATTTCTCTGCTGTGCAGCACTGAAAGACTACAAGTATGCACATGTGGAGTTACAGTGATGAGTAGGCAACACACTGAAAAAAATTTCAAAATTAAACTGAACAAAACATTAGGAAACCCACCTTGCGGGTTGATACTTCACTCTTGATAGTTGGTGTTTTTCACCTCTGTGTTCTGTGACTGACTTAGGTGCACAAGAGTAATAATATTGTGTATGGTAATATTTCTCTGGTTTGATGTATAAGTTACAAACCAGTTACAATGAGAATTTCCCCTTCACTGCATAGCAACACCACCAGTTTTGGGAAGTGAGAGGGTGCTGCCCTTTTATATTCTTTTCAGATAACTAGCGTAGTACAAATTAAAGTGAGAGAGAGGAGGCAATGTATGTCTTCAGTGATTCCCACACATACATCTCAGTCAGAAGTTACCAAAATCATTACCTTTAAAGAATTCTGTCCTTGAGGGCCATGCTCCCTGCTCTGTCCTGTCAGGAATTAGCTCTGTGGTTTTTTAGAACTGGAACCTTTGAGTATTTTTTTCATGTACAAAGTCATGGACAATGCATTGATGTCACTTTTTTCAAATGACGGCTGCAGTGAGAAAATCTGAATTGGTTGCATCCTTATTTAGTTATTCTCAAATCCTTAATTCTCTTCCAAAACCTTGGGGTCATAATCTCTACTAGCGTAAATTGGAGATAACTGCACCAAAGTCAACCATCATAGATTTATTCCAAGTAAGGTTTTGGTCCCTTCATGGTTTTAGTATGACAGG
The DNA here is from genome assembly GCF_030463565.1 of Pelecanus crispus. Classification (NCBI taxonomy): domain Eukaryota; kingdom Metazoa; phylum Chordata; class Aves; order Pelecaniformes; family Pelecanidae; genus Pelecanus; species Pelecanus crispus. The sequence continues at coordinate 51,859,752 of NC_134648.1, forward strand.
CAAACCAATAGTGTAAAATCAATTTATGACTCAATTTTATTTTTTCTGATCTGTGATATTGTCCACATATTGTGTGTTGCTTTGTCAGTGTCTTGAAGTTTTCTTCCCTTTTTCCTGTCATTTCTGTGCCCTCTTCAGCCTTTATTTTCTGTATTATGCATTGCCTGAGGAAGAACGTGTTCCCTTCTTCTACAGCTCTCTACCTCACTATTTGTATTCTCTACCTTTTCACATCTATATTTTTTAGTTTCTTATTAGTGCAACCCTTCAGAATGTTCTATCTCAACCATTTTCAAACCTCTTAAACTAACTGGAGGGGACTGTGATCAAATTAAATGACAGAACATATGGAAAGGCATTTATGATTTCTTTTTTACTTTCTACTCTCATGCCTTGTGTCTGTGTCGTCTGCCACTCAGCTGACTCTGACTGATTTTGTTTGAGCCTTCTGACTTCTTTCATAGCTAAATGTAGCATCAAATGCTCTCCATCAATTAATACCTGTTACAATGCAGGACACCTCCATTAAAAGTACATCAGTGGAAAGGAAAACAAATGGAATTGATTTGCTTACAATGTAATGGGTTTCCCTTGGGCCATAAAGCATAATTTTGATGTGAATTTATCATTGTTTTTCTTTCTTTGTCTCTAAAGGGAATATTGTATCCTTTAAAGTATTTCTTGAAAGCAATTAAGCAATAGCTACACAGGTAAGGCAGGTCTTCAAAGCCAGAGAAGCCACTGAAAGCGGTGTAATATTGCAATAATTGATCATGGTTATGCTAGTGTACATTGAACTGTTATTATCTATCCTTCTTTTCTACTTTTGCACACTCCATTAGTTTTTCAGTCTTCAGCTTGATCTGGCCTCTGAAATCTGATGGATCTTTGAAGTTACATGAGTATAATTATGTTTGTGAAAATCTCAATCTGGCATATCACTCCAGATAGCCCTAAACTTCTCAAAATATATGATCCACTCTGCTCTGAATTTTTTGATAAGAGATAATAGTTTAGAGGTATCAATCTCAAACATTGTCAGAGGATATATGAACAGGGTAAGAAATGATTTAGTCTTTTATCCAAATCAAAGTTTACCAAGTATGGAATTAGTTTTGTCTTTGAGATCCTACTGCAGTCTAGCTCACCAGAACATACACAGGCTGGGGGATGAAGGGATTGAGAGCAGCCCTGTGGAGAAGGACTTGGGGGTACTGGTAGATGAAAAGCTGGACATGAGCCAACAATGTGTGCTTGCAGCCCAGAAAGCCAACCGAATCCTGGGCTGCATCAAAAGTAGCGTGGCCAGCAGGTCGAGGCAGGTGATTCTGCCCCTCTACTCTACCCTGGTGAGACCCCACCTGGAGTACTGCGTCCAGCTCTGGAGCCCTCAGCACAAGAAGGACATGGACCTGTTGGAGTGGGTCCGGAAGAGGGCCACAAAAATGGAACACCTCTCCTATGAGGACAGGCTGAGGGAGTTGGGGTTGTTCAGCCTGGAGAAGAGAAGGCTGTGGGGAGACCTTATTGTGGCCTTTCAGTACTTAAAGGGGGCCTATAGGAAGGATGGGGACAATCTTTTTAATAAGGCCTGTTGTGACAGGACAAGGTGTAATGGTTTGAAACTAAAGGAGGGTAGATTTAGACTGGATATAAGGAAGACATTTTTTACAATGAGGGTGGTGAGGCACTGGAACAGGTTGCCCAGAGAGGTGGTAGAGGCCCCATCCCTGGCAACATTCAAGGTCAGGTTGGACGGGGCTGTGAGCAACCTGATCTAGTGAAAGCTGTCCCTGCTCTCTGCAGTGGGGTTGGGCTAGATGACCTCTAAAGATCCCTTCCAACCCAAAGCATTCCATGATTCTATGATTCTAACTTAACAGAAAATAAATTTTATGTAATTAAAATTTACATGCTTTTATTCTTCAGTGACTACAGTTATGAGGAACTATACTCAACCAGGCAGTTTTGTCATTTTAATGGGGCTGTTTGGTTTTGGACATACCATATTGTGGTTTTGCTTCTAAAAACTACACAACTTAGTATGGGATAACTCAGTACAGTGAAATAACTCAGGAAAAGTCTCGATCTGAACCCTAGAAAGTTGTCTCTGAATGAGGAGGCACTGTGGAACACAAATGGAAACTTGGTTATTGACCATTTAATCTGATACTAACCTTCCAATGTTACTTCTTTCTGCTTCTGTTCAGGAAAACAGGGTACATATAATGGTGAAATTAGACCAGTCATTTTCCTCCAGTGAAGACCTCCAGGAAAGTTGAATGGGGCCAAGAGATTGCGTCTTAATTTCTGTTTAGTCATGTCTGCTAGAATGACTGGTGAAGACTGCTAGTCTCTCCATAACAGGAAAGCAATTTTTTTTCTCTTAGTTTCTCAAAAAAACCCCCAAAACCCAAAACCAAACCAAAACAAAAACCCAAAAAAGAAAATCTGTAATTATTATACTCTTATTGTAGGAGGATTATAAAATGAAAAACTCTATTTTGTAGAGAGCATTCAATTTTTTCTCAGTAAAAACTTATTCTACAGGCTAGTTTTAATTTTGCTGGTAGCAGTATACCTCATATCTTAAATTAAAAAATGGAACAATGGAGTCCAGACATTGTAAAACTGTGTTGATAAAAGGAGTATTTATCTAAAAATGTGCTTAAACTGACAAAACCCTCCTTGAGTTTGAAACAAAGTAAAAAATTTAGCGTGTTTTATGTCACTTGGCTTTAGATTATGTCATGTTGATCTCAGTACCTGGACTATGCATACTAGACTACCTTTTTAGTCAGAGGACAGAAATAGGCATTTTTAGTGTGTAATTGCTCATCAGTGGTTTAGGACTATTTTTTATGATGAGAGGAATTGCACCTAGATACGCCAGGTTTTCTCAATTTACTATAAAAGAATAACCTCAGATGTAGCATTTTATTCCTAATCAGAAAATGTTGCCCTGGATAGCTGAGTGATTATGTGCAAGAGATTGGAAAAAAACTGGGAGATATTTGATTTGCTGTTCAAGGTCAATTAAAAAAAAAAAAAATCACAAATCAACATATACACCTAGATCCAAAGCCAGTAAGAATACATCTATCCAAAGACTTATGTCTTGAAATTCAAATCATCTGGCAGACTTGGCTGTCAGTACACTTGGCCTTTGATACTCTCTGTCAGTAATTTTTGGTATGTCTACCAAGAAAACTTTCTTCACTTAGGGACTTTTTAATTAAATTATTGTGGTGGTGTTTTTTTGAGAGAAGAAACATTGGACAGGAAACCGAAATGCAAAGGGGGCTGTGACAGACCTTTAGTCAGCAACAGAAATGGACTATGGGAATCTTTTTAGTATATTGATCCCATCTGTGGAACAATAAATTTAATAGCTCTATTTCACATTACTGTTTTACAATGCAAACACTAAGTATAATTTTAAGAGCTACAATAGGACACTTTTGAATAGAAAACTTTAGAACAAATTGTAACGATGATCTGAATACTTAACCCCATAAGTATATACATATATTTGCACATAGGCACTTGGAATTGCTCTACTTGTGAAATAAGATCAACTAAAACCAGAAAAATATACTTTATATTAGCTCTGTAGGTCTTAGGGAAATAGTTATTTAATTAGATTTGCCTGGCTCTCTTTTCATGAACTGATCAAATAGCATTTTTTGAATGTTCACTCTTCAAAAAGTATTCATAAACTATTTTTAGAATGTAAATCTTCATGTATAGCTTGTTCAGGAGCTTATCATTCTGTATATTTAGTCTCTAAAGTTCAGCATGGGCCTGATTTAGCAATACATTTAGGAATTAATTAATATTCCATTCAAACCGATGGCATTTAGAACTATGTGTAAACATTCTCTACATCCAGATTGTGTGTTAATTAATTTTTATTGTATAAAAAATCTATGTAGTATGTTTTAGGAGGAGTAAAGGCTTAGAATCTGGTCACCCCCCAAATACTTACAAGCAAATACTTAGTAGTTAGTAATTTAGAATTTCCTTCTTGTAAACTTATAGTATTTGTTTATTTTTTTCTCATTAGTGTTTTTTCCTGCTATCAATATAGGCAGTCACATAGAAAGTGACCATAAAATAGAAACAGAGCTGAATCATGTGTATACAGAATTTTCTGAAATTTAGCTAGAAAATTCTGTGAACTACTTTCCCACCTCCAGCTTTGAATCAGAAGTCTGTGTCATTTTGCTTGTTCTTCTACTAGTCGGGGATTTTTTTCCCCCAACAGTTACATCACCTACCTCACTTGCTTAATGTTCAAGAAAATATTTGCCTTGTAAAGACATAATCCATTAGTCTGAGCAGAAATAAAAATCAGGTATTACTTCAGATAGCTGCTTACAAACTTATTTTCATTCTCTCTGAGACATATATATAATCTGGTTTCCTCCCCCAATTCTTGTAATCAAGTAATTAATAGTAATTTAGAATTTCCTTTCTGTAGACCTTCTAGTGTTGATTTAAATTTATAAATATAGGCGAGTATGTGTATATATATGAGATAATGTGTAACAAAAAAGAGGAAGGAGTAGAGAAAATATTAGTTTTGTCTGAACTGCAGTGCACTTCAGGGCTGAAATCAGCTGCTTAAAAATTTAGAATACAGCATTTCAGAGTTTAATGTACATTAGCACTTCAATAATCTCAAAAGAGCTCAACTAACTGCCTCACATAGGCTGACATCTTATGGCCTCAGATAGTCTTTCAAGAGACATCAGTGGTTTTGAGCTCTGCTTAGCACAAGAAAACCCATACCGATCAAGGCCTGATTTTCTGAAGTGTATTGTTTAACTAACACTCCACTCTGTTGAGCAAGACATTCACAGACAGATATGGCTCAAGTTCAAGAAATGAAGAATGTTGAAGCTCGTTTTCCCCACCTGTAGAGAACTGTATCACTCTCTAGATGAGATGTTGTCCTAACAAATTTGAGAAGCTGGCTGTGGTCCAAATTAAACACCCCCTGAAGACCCTGTACTGTACTGTACAAAAATCCAAGTGCAAGACAGAAAAAAAATAGAGGAAGTCATGATGCTTTAGAGATCTGACAAAGCTTGATAAAACCCATGACCTGCCTGTTTTTCTGCATGGAATATTAGACAGAAAGTCCAACCGTGGAGAAGTCTGAAGCATTGCTCCCAAAGGTGAATGGACCTGGCTGGTTTCCCGGGTCTACATTGGAAATAACTGCACAGTGAAAGCCTGTTTAAGATTTTTCTTTCTGGCATTTATGTGATTATATATTTAGAACTCTATTAACACAGACACTAATTCACTGGGAATGAAATAATCCCATTTCACACTTTGAATTTATGGTTGGTGCCAGAGATTCTAAGCTTAGTTTCAGGATTTTATGGAGCAGTCTGTCATTCAAACATTTATTTCTGGTGGTGCTGGTGGGGATTGGTAGAAAGTGTGTGAGAAGTTTAATGCTATATATTTAGTAATAAAAGAGGTTGTATTAATTTCTTACAACCTGCTTGCTTTCTCTAAACTTTTTAATTGTCCAGACCCCACCAGATCGGCAGGGACAGTTCTTTGGAGAAAAGATACTATGAAGGAAAAGAAAAGATAGAGGAAGCAGCATTGTGAGGAAGATATAGGAATGATAAAAGAATGCAGAAGTTAATATGTGAGATGGTTTCTTGGTTTAGGCTGTGTTTTGTCCTTTAGGAGCAGAACCCTTGGTTTGCTGCAGGAATAGTCCTTTGTCTCTGTACAACAATATAGAAGGCATTCAGCACGTTTAATGCACCGTTCTGTTTCTAGAAATAACTGTTCAGACAGATATAGAATATATTGTAGTTCTCTGTGAAAAATGAATAAAGCCTTCACTACACATAGTAACTCTGCATTTAACAACTCACTATCATTAGAGGATACTTTCTTATTGTGAAAAGTACCTGTGAAGAAAATGAAATACGTGTTGTTAAACACATCAACAAACTGTTTTAATGCTTGTAAGTCTTTGTATACTTTGTATATAATGTTTGTATACTGTTTTTATGTTTTGTGTATCTGTGTTGGTAGATTTATGAGTTTCCAGACATTTGTAAGTTTCCAGATACGCATGTCTGTCCTTCAAGACTGTAAACCTATTTGGTGGTATGCTCAGTGACAAAGCACATTAATTACATGTTTAATTCTCCTTTGTTTCTACATCTGAGCCTTATTCTTTGCAAATAATGTCTTATGGAATTAACCTTTTACTTGAAATCTGTGCTTTCCCATTGCTCCAGTCCGCTGATAAACCACCCAGCCATGTTTTAGAAGCAACAATTCACTAGGTCCTTAACAACAGTTTTTTAAGTGATGGCCGTGGTCAAGTACTCTTATATCAGCTCAATGTCAAGAAAGAGAAGTCTAGTTTGTTCACCAAGGTGAACTGCAAAAATGGGAAAACATTGTTTTGTTAGATTACTAGTTCATCTGGCAGGAGTTTGTTATCTTATGTGAAATGACTTAATGACGTCTCTTCCTAAACCAGTAAAATGCTACCATAGCACAAAACACACAAGGACCATTTCTGCATTCTCATTTCATGGAACATGGAAAAGAGTAAAACTGGCTCATAAGATCTAAGCACGTAGTTTTTATTATATGAACACTAATTTAAATATAATCAAATGTAAGACAACTACTGTAGAGTTGGAAGACGGGTATTGTCTTTTGTCCTGTTTTTCCTGTACAGCCGTCCAATACTCCACAAAATGCCATGCAGCTTTTTATCCTTTACAGCTTAGTTAGGAATTTGGGCCATTGAAATTCTCTTTAACAATGCACAGAATGAGCTTCTGTTGAACTTCGGTGTGAAAACAAAGAAACTTGTATGTGTAAGTGCAGAGAATGCCTGAAAGGAATTTGCGAAGGAATCTGAACATCAAAGTCATGGATGGAGGGTGATACACTATCCCAGTCTTAAACTGATGGAGTTTGAAATCACATGATTAAAATTTAATTTTCAGGTCATCTTGGACTAAGCATTGTTAGAAATTACTAGTTCTGCAGAGTCATTAACGCCCTGGTACAAGAAGGATACTTTTTAGAGACCAGTTTATCTGGATGGAGGAAAAAAGGAGCAAACAAATCATAGATTTCAAAAAAAGACATGTTCAAAACATACTGTTATGTACAGACATAAGACATAAATTTGCTGTAGTGCCACCACTGAGAATCAAATACTGCTATGAAATCTAACTATACTCACCTTTGTAAAACTAAATTTTGTAAAACTTTGCATTCCTGAAATTTTAGGAGCCATAAGTAGAAAGAACACAGAATATTACATACAGTGTTGTATATCTTTGCTGAGATAGAAACCCCACAGTTGTTTCTGTGTGTTCCATGTTCCAGTCCTTCAGTTCATCCCCACAAGAGCAGAGAGAAAGTTCACACTTTCTATTTCTTAGCTAAAAAGCTGCCTAGGTAGGTAAAACCAGCTAAACCCACTGTGGAACAAAACAGGTTTGTAACATACAGGTTTTATCCAGTATGAAGGGGTATTAGAAGTTCACATTAACATTGCTTTATAATGTTATAAATAAAGCTAGCAATAAATGGCAACATGCTATTTTATGAAGTGAAGGTTTGTTGATAAGTGTTCACGAGGTCTACACACAAAGTTACATGAACATCTGTCAATGTTTTGCATGAAAATACACTCTTGTATAGTTGATATAATATCCAATGAAGTTCAGAAAGGATTTTGTAAAATGTTTCAAAAGCCTCATTTTTCTTGACTTTGTAACAGATAAGCAAACTAAACCACAAAGGAATAAAGGTCCTCACTGATTGTCTTTCCAGAAGGCTCACAAGTTCCTAAATTTCCTATGATTACCATAGAAGTTTGTAAGCCTGAATGCAAGTGCATATACTGATCTGAAAGTTCAAAAGCAAAATGTGTTGATTATCACACCATTTTCAGTTTTATCGCTCCACCAGATTAACAAAGAATAGTCATCCTGCTTGGTCAAAACACTTTATTTCAAGTATTTGCTTTTTTAACCTTAAATAATATTTCAGCAAATTTCTAAATTCCTAAAAAACAACATTTCAAATACTTTAAATATTTAAATCATGAGTAGTCTAATTCTTATTAAACTTCTGGAACTGCATGTTTTGTACATATTCATCCACAGCTGTCATCCAGAAGCAGTGATAAAATATTGATCCTTAAACCCGTCTTTAGTAAAAGACTGAAACTTTTTTGCCCTAAGTTTTGGGTTAGGGTAATTCTGGGGAAAAAGGACATGACATGTTGCTTTAGAAAATAAAATTGGAATGTATTTGAAGTTGCTCGTGGCTTGTAATGTCAAAAAGAGCCCTAAGGGAGATGGATCAGTGAGCAGAGTGCAGGAGAGATGGTCGCAAGTGCAGAGTAAATACAATTTATCATTTGGCTCCACAGTTTATCACAGTCCTGCCTGTCTATGTTTCTCTGGCCCTGATCCTGCACAACTGCAGTCCAAAGAATGTTTTGTCTTTGATGTAAGTAGAAGTAGGAGCATATTTAATCTACCTGCTGCAATACCATCATCTGCGTAAACAATATAAAACCTAGTTTGATGTTTCCTCCTTCCTTTCATCCAGTTCAGATCTTCTCTTGACAATACAGAAAGTATTTTTAATCCACCAAGTAGTTGGGGGGTTTGATTTGTTTGGGGGTTTTTGTGTTTTGTCTTGGTTTGGTTTAGTTTTTTTAACTGGTTGTATTTCTACATATATTTTCAAAATCCTGAAAATTCCTGACTTCTATTCTAAAATGATTCAAGGAAAGGACCCAGAAGAGAGAGTGGGAAAAAAAGATTACATATTGCTAAAAATTATATTAAAGATAATGCCATTATCAGTGAGTCCAGGTAACAGATTTTCAAAACTGTAGTTATGACAGAAAATTATATATGCATAAATTAACCTCATTCAGCTCAAGTGAATGCCACATTAATTTTTACAATAGTAGTAACTTTATCTGTGATAAAGGGAACAAAATACAGTCATTCACAATGATAAATTGGAAGTTCATCAATACAGAAAACTGATTTTAAGCTCCTCAGGAAAACCCAAAGACCTGACACATTTAAACAACTCTTAATACTGCATCTTGTAAAATGTGAAGGCAAAGACACATAGTCCATCAGTTTTCTGCAATCTGTTTGAGCTATATCAGTCCATACAGTTAAGATATAAAGAATTTAGATGAATGTGAGATAAAAAAAGAAAAAGAGCACAAGAGAAAGAGTGCAAGAAAAATGTGGAGAGAAAAGGGAAACCAAAGAGATGTTCTTACATTGTAAGGAAGTGTGATTTGAAACCTCCCTTACTGATTGTAGTGAAAGAACTACCCTCCACTAGAAATTAGCGTTCCATTTTGCTTGACTTTTTTTTCCACTTTCAGCAGGTGGTGAGAAGAAAGACTTGATTTAGCTATGATTAGCATTGTCCCATAGGAATCAATAAAAGTATTAATAAATATTTATTAAATTTTACTTTCAGAAAAATGTAGAAGAAAATTGTCTTGAGGTACATGACAAAAATCCCATTTTGCCTATAAACAGGAAAAAGAAATTGTTCCTCTTCCAGCTTTGTGTGAGAGAGTGTGTGTGTGTTAGCTTTTAGTAATAAGATGGCAAAACAGCACTGTGGAATTACTGTACAGATGAGTCATTTTATTCACAAACAGAAGTTTGACTCAGGTATGTGATTCTTAGCAGGATTTTCTTTAATGACGGTTAAGTTATTCTAAGATTAAACCAACTGGAGTAGAAGTTCCTAGTAAAGAACTGCCAAAAATCGCAGACTTTGTTCCTTCATTGTATTATACTTAAGTACTTGAGTTGTACAGGAAATGTAGATAACACAAAGGGAAGGCAGACTGAGACCACAAACAGCAGCTACAATTAACAGTTGAGAAGGGCTGTGTTCTAGTCCCAACATTTTGTTTTTCTGGGTTATTGCATACTCCAAGTGTCACTTTATTCATCTGAACAATGGAGATAATGAAGTTTATCAACATTAAGCTTTAGAAAGCTGCAGGTTATAAGCATTTGACATAATCATTTCATATGCCAGATCAGTGATCGTTATTCTTGATCTTTTAGGGATGATTGTGTAACTTGCTTATAATTGTACTTGTCTTGTCCGTGGTAATTCCTGTGAAACAAAGTTACTTTAAACTGAAGCTTCTCATCTCTGACCTTTTTCTGATGCTGTGAGTTGAGTTGAGAAAACATTATATTCCAATTCTTCAACTAATCATATTGTATGCCTTAATATAAGACTGATTTTTCTTAACTGAGTTTATTTGAATGTCATCAATGGTCATAACATTAACTTGATTGCTCTGCTTCTAATTTAGTCACAGAATTTGATTGTTGTATGAACTGCTGAGCTTTCTAACCTTTTTTTTTCTGTATTTTTTTTCTTTTTTTTTTTTTTTTTCTGCCCTCTCATTGAGCTGTTAGAAATTTCAGGAGGGGAGGCAAAAAGACAAAGACCCAAAGCAACTGGGTCCAGAAGAGCCCATTGCAAAAATAATAAGATACCTTTGTGGCTTAAAGTTTGTGTGCTAAAGACTGCTCTTAGGAGGCCTTTGTCTGAGGCCCTGGAGTCTCCTTCTGTATCACTTAATTGAAATCAGAATTAGCAACAGGGAAGCTTGCATATTATCAGCACAATCAGGACAAAGCCTGTGGTGCTGTGGGCAGCCTTAAAATAGAAGGGATTGTGGTATGGTGTGGGAGGATAATGCAGAAAGGATACAAAGGCCCACAGGGACAAAAGCAAAATGATTTAGGTTTAAAGTAATTGTAACATACCTTTTAAAAGAGGCAGCTGAATTGCAAACCTGGATAGAATTTGCTTATTTAAAGGAATGGTTCTGGTTTGATTTTGATGTTAGCACGAGGCTTTTCTGACAAGAAAACTGGACAAGCAGCAGCACCACTACCACCCCAAAACTGAGAACCAATAGTTCTGCTGTACAGGAGGACATTATTCTCAGAAGTCTAGTTTATGCAAGCTTTTTACTCAGTCTAATTTTTGAGTAGTTTCCCCATATAGTGCTGCTTTTCAAGTATTCAAAAGAAGTGCCAAAGCTTCATGGAAAACTTCAATACTGTTGTTCACACACATACATTTTCTCAGCTAACTGTACCACTGGTGAAAGCTGCCAGATTAGCACCCTTGGACACCAAGGTCTCTATTTATTCACCTAATAGGTAAAACATGATCAGTAGTGCAGCGTGCTCCTTTCCACAGACAGACAAGCTGAAAGTCCAAGCTGTTGTCCTGGAAAGCCTTATCCATAGAAAAGAAAAAGAGGGAAAGTCCATCTCTAAAGTGTAAGCAACACTTCATTTTCAAGACACTCGAGATTCTGAAACAGACTACACAGCTGAGAGACGTGACAGTGATTTTTCTAAAATGAGCTATTGTGTAAGCAGAAAGAGTGACTTCAGCAGCTGTGATTTATTTGTATGGTCTTCTCAACAGCAATAAACTTGCAAATTATTTAATTAGTTCTCAAGTCCAGGTTCATACTGATACACTATAATTGGAAGGCAGTATGAGGACAGTATGTGACAGGAAGAGATGGGACCTACTAGGCCTTACAGGCAGAGTGGATAAAAGAGCAAAGAAATGAAACCTTGCAGTGATATGTTTGATGCTCTGCTCTGAGAAAGCCATTCTTGGCATCACAAGGGAAGCTTATAAACACAGAGAGAGATAATACAGTATTTCTCTTACTCAGAAAGCTTGTAGAGGTCAGGTTGTCTTCTCTGCTTGCCATTGTCTCAGCAGAGAGAGGGGCTTTTGTAAAGTGGGAACTTAACTGGAGAAGGGACAGGGTGGCCTGCAAAACTTTATTCTCCACTAGTGCATTTGCAGAATCTTTATCATCGTATATTTTAAACACCTTTATCAATGACTTGGAGGAGGCAAAGGAGTGTGCACTCATCAAGTTTGCAGATGACACCAAAGTGGGGGAGCGAGGAGTGGGGAGGGGGGCAGGAGAGAAGTGGGGGAAACACTGCTTTATACATTCAATGGCAGGGCTGCCATCCAGTGGGACCTAAGCAAGCTGGTGGAGTGGGATTATCAGAAACCTTGTGCAATTCTGCAAGGGAAAATGCAGAAAAGTCCTGCATGTGGGAAAAAATAACTGTATCCTTGCTGGGATAAATCCTCAGCTTACAGGCTGGGAGTGGCATGGCTGGTGACCATCTCTGCTGAAAAGGCCGTAGGGGTCAGGGTGGGCAGCAGGAGGCTGCAGTATGCCCTGACAGAAAAAGAGGCCAGCAGCATCCTGTGCTGTATGAACAAGAACACAGTCAGTAGATTGAAGGAAGTGATTATCCCACTGTACTCAGCACTCATTAGACCACTGAGTCCGGTTTTGGCTCCCTCAGTACAAGAAAGAAGCTGGCAAACTGAAGAAAATTCATTGGAGGCTACCAAGATTGTGGGGTTGGAACACTTGCCCTGGGAGGGGAGGCTGAGGGACTCCAGGCTTGTTCAGCCTAGAGAAGATATATTTTGGGGGGGGACCTGGCATCTATATGGAGGTTATCAACAAGACAGAAGCAGGTTTTTCACCAGCTGGTGTATGGCTGGAGGATGAGAAACAACAGGAATAAAGGGAAACAAGAGAAGGTCTGACTCGATATGAGGAAAATTGTTTTTTGCAATGAGGACAGTCAAGCAGTGGAGCAGGTTACCAGAAGATCTTGTGCAGTCTTCAACCATGGAGACTTTCAAGACATGACTGGGCAAAGCCCTGAAGAGCTGGGTCTGGCCTCATAGCTGATCCTGTTTTGAGCAGTAAGTTGGACTAGAGAGCTGCTGAGGTCCCTTCCAACCTGAATTGTTCTGTGATGGTCTGTCTTCAAAGCTCTGCTTTAAGAGGTTTCCAGACCTCTCTGTGGCTTTCTCAGACATATATCTAAAAGTGCAAGTCTATTATCCTTTACTATACAAAAAGTTTTCAGGAATTGGTTGAGGGAATAGATCTGGAGAGAAGTACGAAATCTGTTCTTATTCAGGGTGGTTTCCTCTGAGCAACTTTCAAAATCTGCATTTTCCATCTTCTTTTATAGAAACTCTTCCTGGAAATTAATTTTCCTTCTTTCTTTTCTTCCTTCATTGCTTGCTTTTTTCCTTTCTGTGGTGGGTTGACCCTGGCTGGATGCCAAGTGCCCACCAAAGCCGCTCTATCACTCCCCTTCTCAACTGGACAGGGGAGAGAAAATATAACAAAAAAGCTCATGGGTCGAGATAACAACAGAGAGATCACTCAGCAATTACTGTCATGGGCAAAAGAGACTCGACTTGGGGAAAGTCAGTTTAATTTATTACCAAACAAAACTGAGAAGGAGAGAGGAGTGAGAACATGTGTAGGGTAATGAGAAGTAAAACCAAATCTTAAAACACCTTCCCCCCAACCCTCTCTTCTTCCTGGGCTCAATTTCACTCTCGATTTTCTCTACCTCCTCCCCCTTGAGCAGTGCAGGGGCACAAGGAATGGGGGTTGCAGTCAGTTCATCACACGTTGTCTCTGCTGCTCCTTCCTCCTCAAGGGGAGGAATCCTCACACTCTTCCCCTGCTCCAGTGTGGGGTCCCTCCCATGGGAGACAGTCCTCCATGAACTTCTCCAACATGGGTCGTTCCCACAGGCTATAGTTCTTCATGAACTGCTCCAGTGTGGGTCCCTTCCACAGGGTGCAGTCCTTCAGGAGCAGACTGCTTCAGCGTGGGTCCCCCATGGGGTCACAAGTCCTGCCAGCAAACCTGCTCCAGCTCCTCTCTCTCCAGGGGTCCAGAGGTCCTGCCAGGAGCCTGCTCCACTGTGGGCTTCCCACAGGGTTACAGCCTCCTTCGGGCATAACCACCTGCTCCAGTGTGGGGTCTTCCCCAGGCTGCAGGTGGATATCTGCTCTCCTGTGGACCTCCATGGGCTGCAGGGGCACAGCTTGCCTCACCATGGGCTTCACCACGGGCTGCAGAGGAATCTCTGCTCTGGTGCCTGGAGCACCTCCTCCCCCTCCTTCTTCACTGACCTTGGTGCCTGCAGAGTCATTCCTCTCACATATTCTCACTCGTCACTCCAGCTGCAGTTTGTGTCCCAGGCTTTTTTATTTTTTTTTCCCCTTCTTAAATTTGTTATCCCAGAGGTGCTACCACTGTCGCTGATTGTCTTGGCCTTGGCCAGCAGTGGGTCCATCTTGGAGCTGGTTGGCATTGGATCTATTGGACATAGGGGAAGTTTCTAGCAGCTTCTCACAGAAGCCACCCCTGTAGCCCTCCGCTGCTACCAAAACCTTGCCACACAAACCCAATAGACTTTCTTCCTTCATTTTCTTATTGGATTTTGTTTTTTTAATATCCTTCCTGGTTCTTGTTCCAAGGGTAATACAAGTTTGGGACTTTCACCAAGCATGACAAGAATGATTCTGTTATCCAGTTCAAGCCGTACTGGATGTGCAAAGAGATTAAAAAAAAAAGTATAGAATTTTTTTTTTTTCTTTTAGGCAAGAGGGCAAAAGAATGACTCTTTTCCTAATTATAGTAGTGATTAGATAGAGAATCAGAATGTCTTCAGTCATAAACACTTGGGCAGACATAAACATTCTGTGCACAAAGGAAAGAAATCAATTCCAGATTAAGGCATCTCAGTGTAGGTGTCTAGAGGAGATTTAGGTGTCTAGGCTCCTGTTACAATCAATACATTCAGCAGAGCCTGGAGACCTGTTTGGTTAACCAGCACTAGGTATCTTTTTTAGAATGAGCTGAGGCACTTCTTAGGTGTTATTGACTGTATTGTCTAGATATTCCCAGACCGTAAGTGGTTCTAAGATGCCTACCTAGCTCACATGTGGACACCTGCACTGATCTCACCCAAACTGACACACTTCTGAAGACATTACTCTAACAGAAAATCTGGTTCTTCCCTGGAAGATAAGGTAATGGTATCAGAACAGTTTTATAGTTAAGTCACTGATTTTATTCCTAAATTATTAGCCTATTGTCTATCTACTCCATTGTATATAACATTATCTATCTGCACACATGTGGCCAGTTACCATCCAAAGGAATACAATTTCATTTTATGTGCTTTTATTTTACACATTTTCTTATACACAGTTTTACACTATTTTCTTATAAACAAGATACATGTACTTGCATGAACTTTTGTTTTCTTATGAAATTGTGTATGTACTTGACCACTGCACATTAGTGTTGTCAAAGGGTATTTTGTACATGAACTTTATATAATTTGGCATTTCAAATTAATTAAAGCCTGTTTGAATAGAAATCTCTGAACTAGGACAGACTATAGACTTGTTGGAAAGGAACAGTGTTAATCAGTATTAATATGTGTGCTTAAGAGGTGTGGTTGTGTGGACAGCAGCTTCAAGGAGGTGATTCAGCTAGTTTTGGTATTACTTACAATTAAAGGATTATTTAAATCAGGAAACATGCAGCAATGTAAACCCAGGTTAGGTATATCATTACCTGGAGGAGTTACAGCTGTCTGTGGCATCTCAAACAGAAAATGGAATCTAAGCAAGCCAAAACTACTGACCTAAAGATGATATATAAGATAATGAACAGAAATGGACACAGTCCTATTAGATTATAAATTAGCTCTGGGAGGAGAGAGAGAGAAACCCATCTTTTAATGATATTATAAACAAAGAAGTTCATGACTTGAGTGCTGTGCAGTAACGTTCCAACCTTATGATCAATTTTAGAAGGATCCATTGTTTAGTCTTAGACATTATTTTTCATAAAAGCTGAAAAGATATAAATTGTCTATCAGGGGGAGAAAATCATACAATGATGATAGAGAGGATGAAGTGAATGAAGCATAATCTTTATTATTTATACATAGCATGCCATCTTAAAATATTAATTAGGATTCCTATACTTTTCTGAGGTAAAACAGAGGTTTGCAGGATTTTTTTAAATAGGTGAAGTAACTGAGGAAGAGTCAGTATTTGACCTTTTACTTAAAGCTATGAAATTTCTTTGCATTTATGTTTCCCTGTTGAGTTCTGTGTTAAGTCTTCTCAAAACCTTTAAGAGTTATCTAATTTATTTTTCCCACCAACTTATTGACTTAGCTATTAACAAAAAAGTATTTTGCAAGAAGGTATGCTGGTTAGATGTTGCCCTGTCATCAGATTCTAGGTATTCCAGGATTCCAGCTAAATAAAGTGCTTAGTAAACTTGATTATTTACTATTACCTGCAACGATTTTAATTTAATATTACCTGTAAGGAGGGTAGATTCAGACTAGATATAAGGAAGAAATTTTTTTACTATAAGGGTGGTGAAACACTAGAACAGGTTGCCCAGAGAGGTTGTGGAGGCCTCATCCGTAGAAACATTCAAGGTCAGGTTGGATGGGGCTCTGAGCAACCTGATCTGGTTAAAGCTGTCCCTGCTCACTGCAGGGGGGTTGGGCTAGATGACCTCTAAAGGTCTCTTCCAGCACATACCATTCTATGATTCTATGATTTGTTGCAAAATTGTGCTGCTTTAACTGATTAATCTTACCTCCTCTAGGATTTTTTTTTAATCTTACATGTTAATTTGATGTGTGCAGAAATGCATGTCCTTCTATCATTGAAGTGTATACGAGATTTTCAATGTGATAAAATAGGCAGTCATCTTAAAACTGTAATCTCTGGTTAAAACAGTACTTAGTAGGTGCATGTCCAGCTTCTCAGGTCAAGTGACTTCAAATTCACAGTCTTCTAAAATTGCTTGATGGGACCCATAGAGACTGAGGCTTGATAAAGTCATCAAGAGACTTGAATGGCTGGTTGCTATCATCTTGACTGATCCACAAACTACACTCTCTAATGTGACAAACAGTCAAGTAATGGTATAACTAAACTGACTCTAAGCTTATGTACTAAACTGGTATATAGCTGAAGCATATCTGTAAATGAAAGACTGCTTCCTATTTCCAATTCATAAACTAGTCTACATGGCTAGTACATATGTCTGCAGATGAGTTTTGTCCTTACTATATCTCTTTGCATTAATGAACTGTTTTTTTCCAGGACAAGCTTTCTAGTCAATTGATAAATCTGTAGTGTCAGAAGTAAAACATTAATTTCTATGTAGGAAGCAAATCCTGACTGCTATACGTATTATGATTTAATAAGTATGATTTAATAATAAGTATTGTTGTTATTCTTAGAACTGACCAAAAATATAGAGACAAAACTACAGTGTCTTAAGCAATTAATATAGAAATAGACTTCATATAAACCCATCAGGATATTAGGGAGATGGTTATAGGTAGTGAAGAAACAAAGAAGAAACTGTTAGTTAACACTCATCTTAGTGGAGAGAATAATTATTTGGGTTGTATCTCACAATGTGAGGCAAGAGTTGTTTTAGTCAGCACAAGAGTAGATTTTCTGGGAGTGCAAATTGACATTGAATTTATCAAAGGAAAATATTAACTAAAATCAGGTGGATGGGTGCAGGAATGAGGGTTAGGGTTGTTTTTCTTCCTTTGATTATGAAACCTGTGAAACTGTGACTCTGTCTCCAAAGGCATGCCCAGTCACTGAACCATTTAAGAGAGCACCATAGCAATCCCTTCAGAACATACTATAGAAAAAAGTACTGCGCTGGAAAGACAAGAAAAATGAGTGGGGTTTTTACCTCTCACAGCCCTGAAAGCAAACTATAAATTCAAAATACACCTACAAAATTACTAGCACAGTGTGGTGACAAAATGTGATCTTCCAGTTAACCAGCCTGTTTTGTCCCTTGTCCTTGACAATTTGCCAGAACTCCCTACCTGCTCCATAACTAAACGCATTTAACCATAATAACACTAGTCTTCATTTTACCTGCACAGGGTAAACAAGGTCCATTAATGAAGGTGGGATTTTAGCATATGTAACCTGGAACCTAAACCTAACTTTAACATTAATGCTAGCCTGATGAGTCTTATTGTCCATAGCGTAATCATGAGCCATTCATTCACAGTCGTCTTCCTACTTTTTGTTTTTGCACAGACCAGTAATAAACAATTTTTTTTCTAGAAAATTGTCTTTAATCTCCATTTAAATTATTTCCAGCCAGTCACTATGCCCACTGAAGTAAACATATTCCATATACCCCCTCCATTACACAAGTCCTCACCCTACCCTGTAGAGCTCAGACATTCTAGCAGTAAATCAAACTCTTGGTTACCAAGATTGCCTAACACACCCTGCAATCAGAAAATACATTAACCTGTAATCCTTGGTTTATCACATATCAATGTTTTCTACTTCAGGTGCCATTCATCTCTACTAACCACAAAATATAAGATCTAGTAATTAATTTATCTTTGTGCTGTCTGAAATCCTGTCCCAAAAAGGAACCTGCAAGAATGACTGTGAAGCATTAAAGAATAGCAATCATATGTTTTCCTAACCCATTTTAAATTAGATCACTTTATGCACAGATATTTTAATTATAATATACCTTTCATTTCTGTAACTAACTAGTCATATAATATTTTTCCACAGGTGCCTTGACTCATTTAGTGCAAAAGATAAACCTGTTCTGGAGATTAATAAGGTTTGTGTAGTAAAAAGGATTGTTGTCTATGAGTTTGCAACTCATTCATTACAAAAGTTAAAAACTCAAGGAAAGGAAGCAGGAACTGATTTCAGGAAAGTAAAATTAGGAGCATCCAATTAACAGCTCTAATATGAGCAATTGAAAAGCATCCTGGAAAGCTGTGTTCTATTTCTTTGGTTGGCATGGATTGCTGAAATGGAACCTTTCCTTGGTGTTTTTTCCCAGAATCTCATTCCTCATTTCTGCAGTAGAGCACTTGGAGGTCTGATTTGCTGCGGTGACAAGGTGTTGGTGCCACAGATGAAAAACACTGTACTCTGAACACTTTGTATACTGTGAATTGTTAAGTACACATGCAAGGAATGTCTAAACATCTCTCCATAAACACTTGTTGACTACAATCTCTCTGTGCATCAAATTATTTTTCAGGAAAAAAATACAGTTTTTCTCTATTGTTTCACATGAATAATAAATGCATAAGGTAAAAGAAATATTGAGGAACTATAGGGTTCTATAAAGGACACTGTAGCCTCATAGAAAACTGGATAAGGAAATTAAGAGGGCAATGGGTAGACAGTTGAATAGTGTGTGGTAAATGAGACGTAAGGCCTTATACCAAAAATTGGTGATTAAACAAAATCTGAATGGCTTTAAATCAGGTAAAGGTTGTGTACACTGTGCACAGAGGAAGTCTTAGGTACTTTGAATCAGAAATTGTGTTGTACTGTGTATATAGAAGGGTAGCAGAATAAGATGTTATAATCAATCTTAATTATTGCACTTTCTAATTCTGGGGTGCCTGAAAAATTGTATTCTTTATCACATAGATTTGCTTATGCTGTAGTCCAAAAGTAATCTATAGTTGTCAATTCCCTGTTTGTAATTCCTGTTACAAATACAAGAACCGAACCTTACATCAAAGTCTTAATTCAGAAAGAAGAAAAAAACAAAACAAACCACTTTATTCAGAAAATGGTGCCCACTGATTTGCAATTAAAGCTATTAAGTGTAAACATGTCAGTACTTATGTTAAATGGCACATGTAAGTGACAGCTGGGAACTACAGTATATAGTCCCTAGGTATCTATGCTACACTTTTGTCTAAATATCAAACTGATTTTTTCAGTACTCAAAGTCCTTTTGAATGCTTCTATTCACATTTGTATGATACATTTAAACTAGTATATAGTAAGCAGTGAGGAACTGTTTTTTCCAAGTCCAAAAATCTGTGACAATATCTAAACTGCCAGTGCTAGAGTTGTTGACCTTCATTTTGAGTCTGCTTTCCCTCAGTTACTGTAGAAACAACAGGCACATATTTTAATAGAATTTATTCATTTCAGCTTTTAATGGATACCAGATTTGTCACCTCTTAAGAACAGGGACCCCTGGTAACTCTCAAATTAGAATGTCATAGAATAAATATCATGCACGACTAAGACATGACTGCAGTATGTTTGGATCATTTTGCTTTCTATCATCAACACAAAAGAGGGACACATTATTCAGACACTGGTATGATAAATCTCACAACAGAATGAAAATTAAAGGGTTTCTCTCTTATGCAGTCTGCTGTATAAGTAGGAATAATTTTGAACTTTAAGAAAGAAAAAAAAATATTTAAGATGATAAGGGTGGGGAAAACAAGTAACATCTGACTAAGGCAGTGGCGAACAGTCCATTTTATGTCAAGGTTTTGATGAATGATTTTTATTAAGAGCAGGCATAGTTCATGGAAAGGTTTTAAACAGTTGAAGGGTTCCAGGGGAAAGACAATCGTATCCACTTGTCTGCAATATAGAAGCTATAAAGAGTATCTGGATTACTATTGTTTTGTATAAGGAAAACATAAAACATAATTAAATTGTTTGCAGATTGATATTTCCAGGAATTAAATAATGCAAATTTGGATTAACAGTACCTCAAGTCTATTGAGATATGTAAGATTAGTTCTTGCCATATCTCTAGTTTATACATTGTAACACAACTGCAGCTGCAGAGACCTTCAAATTTGTCATTATGTTTTTCCCTTGTTACAGCAAGAAAGAGAAAACCGGGATTCTCCTGCACTCAAAACAAAAGCTTTTAAACTTGGGATAAATTAGATGTTCCACTGGCTCTTGATAATATGGATTTATGGAAGAACTGAAAAGCAATGATTCCATTTAGAAAAGGTCAGCTAGATACCTATGTCCTAACCAGTACATTACAATATTTCTAAGGAGCATCACTAAGCAGAACTAAGAATCTTTGATTCTCATTCTGAAGGTTGTCAGGTGATATATGTTTACCCTTTTACAATGCTGGCCCAATCTCTCTAAGGGTTGACATAAGTATGTATTTTTTTTATCTTAAGGTTAGTAGATTCTCTTAAATGTGGGAGAAAAGAAGGGACAAAAAATCTTATGTCTCAGAAAAAGAATTTTTTTTTTTTCCGCTTGCATTTCCTGCTTCTGTAACTTTTTCCTAAGTAGAAAGCTGCCTTGTAGAAGGACCTAGCCACAGCTCAGAATTAATCAACCTATGCAGAGAGCAGGAGCTGAAGTACTTTGAAATGCATAGTGGGATGTGATATATATTTATATTGCAGCAATTTTCACTATTCCTGTTCTTAAATTCCACTACTTCATTAAAATCTGTGTATTCATTCCATAAGCAGCCTAAAAGGTAGGCCCTAGACAGTCTTCATGAACTGTTAAAGAGCAGCTACATAAAGGATATATCAAGGCCAGTTAGATGGTGTACATTAACTGTTGTTCCATAGACTCTCTCCAGATTAAGAAGCAGGTGCACACCTCAATCTGTTCCTGGTCTCCCCAGTGTTGATGCTGGTGATGGATATGAACACTGTGTGACTCTCTTCTAGCTTGAAACCTGTTGGTTTTTTTTTTCCATGTAGAAACATATGACTCAGTGGAGGGTAGGGTGATGAGAGGACTGAAGTGCATATTTGGGTACATAGTCAGGTCTCATCACAACATGGGTTCATGATGCAATTGGGATATATGTTAATGTTGGGAAATCCAGAAGTGCTACAGGTACACAATTTTTGAAAGAACAAGGGCCCCTTGAACAATATTGGTAGACTTTCTGAGAAGGCAAAGCCAGGCTCTGTGAGGTCTGTGACCTACCTACTATTCTTTCTGTCTGTCTTTTTCTTTCTCTGACTGTCTTTCTGTCTTTGCTTCTTTCTGTCAGAACTGTTGAGATCTCTTTTGTTCCTCCCAAGTTTGTGTTTCCACCTGAAGAGAAATGTTTGCATTAATTCAGAAGAGAGACGGATATTATTTAATATTATGCACAACCAGTGAACTAGGGCACAGGTGAAAAGCAAAATAAATCATTACAGAGAAATCAATTGAAGGCTTTACAGGATAATGTTTCTGCAGCATCCTGCTCTGGGGCATGCAGGTATGAGTCTTTGTTTTCATTCACAAACCCATTTTATTTTCACAAGCACAAGAGTTTTCCTTAGCTAAATTGAAGCAAATGGTAATAAATCTTTGGAAGTTTATCCATGACTAACAAAGTCTCAGTTAATAAGAGTGGTTCACGAGTGAACAATTTAAGTTACCACTCCAAACTTCTTCACCATATCAAACTCTATCCTTTCCTCACATCCTAGGTCAGCTAATACAGGTTCTTTATCCCTATTTTTAATTCTCTGTGTCTTGTCTCTGCCTTTAGTTATCTCCACTTTACTGTAGTTGGTGATATTCTCTGTTTTCCATTATCAGCAAGCATTTACAGTTCAAGAATATATAATGGGAAGTGCCAAGGAACCTTAATAGTACACTACGCTATTGGCTTATAATACAATTTAAGGTTGCCCAGTCTTCTACACTCTGAATTATGTATCACGTTTAAGTCTGAAATTTAGTTCTCATTCTGTCCCCACTATTACTCAGGTAGTACAGACCAATAGAGAAGCTGTGTCTGGCCTGTTCATAAGCTGAAGGAAACAGAAGAACCATACTGTAACTCCTGTGGTATAATGTTTTCTGCCTTTGGTTTGCTTGCAGCACATCACAACACTTTTTTAAAAGCTCTCTTGACTCCCATATATTTTATGGTCTTTTTCTTGCCACACTTTCAGACTCACTTTTTGTTTCACTCACACAGCTCCTTTGTTCTACCAGTCCCTTTGCTTTTACATTGCATTTCTCATTCCCAGCCTTATTTTATATGCAGCAGTTGGGTTTTTTTCTTAACACCTGCTTTGAACTATCTGTGTGCTCAGTGTTGATGAAGATTTTCCAGTTCAATTAAAACCAGGAGGAGACACAACTCAGCCATCTCTGAAATTCTACTCTATATTCTTCAAACTGAGTACCGAAAAAGGAACAAAAAAATTTCCCTGAAACCCACAACCCCCTCTAAGCATGGCCCAATTATATAAAGTCAGGCCTTAGTTATTCCTATATTGAACATCTAGCTAAATTTTGGAGATAAAGTTCATATTAAAGGATTTTTTTTTTAATGAATGGTAATATTTAAACAAAACCTTTGTAACTGGGATTACTGCTGAACTTCTGTTAGAAAGCCAAACTCAGCAACACCCTTGATCTGTGGGCATTATCCTTTTCACTTACCAAATAAGACAGGGATATCTGTATGTGCTTTGACTTTGAGATAGAAATGAGTTGAGGCTCATACCCTTACAGGTTCACTGAAATCATTGTATCTGGTCAAGAACTGAGATGCTATCTCCAAAAGTAATAAAGCTTGTTTCTGATTTTGTATAAGCATACAAAAGTGTTTGCTCTTAAAAGAACACTCCGACAACAAAACAAAACTTTCTGCTTCTCTTTGAGATTTGTAACAGAACAAGAAATATTAGGGTGATAGAGCTAGTATGTGTTAAATATGATGTGTCCTGTGGTTAGAAAAAGTTTTTGTTTCTTTGGAATTGCTGCTAAGATGATGGCTAGGTATGAATGTCTGTGCTGACTTTCACATTGGCTTGGAACAAAAAGAAAGAGAAAAAAAACATCTGCTTGCATATTTGTTCTGTTCTAGCCTGGTCTAGTTCAAATGACTTCTACTCTTTTCAACAGTGCTAATAGTCTTATCTTTTATAAAGCCACCCTAAACCATGCTTTATTTGAGCTGAAGAAAAACAGAACCATCTGAATGGCCAAAAGGGAAAATTGTTGAACAGTTTATTTTCAAAATGGTTATATTACTAGCAGTAGTGGTAGTATTAGACAGCGTGATCAATTAATGCCACTTGTCAAAATATACCTTAAGATTGTAGAAATGTGTAAACGACCAAGAGGCCAGAGTCAAAAGAGCCTGTTCAAATGAAATGACCTCAGTTAAACTTGTTGCATTCCAGGAAGACACAGAGCTCTTGATACGTAGCTCCAATTGGAGAGCTCTGAGTGGCATTGTTTTGTATCAAGTCATTCAAGCCTACCTTGCTTTTTAACACCAAAAAAGTACATTTATTTTAGTATGATAGTATTTAGCAAGTGTGGCAGATGTTTGCACCTAGTTTAAGGATCAACAGTGCTTGTGTTTTGTCTGTGTACATTTACAAAGTCTATGCTGCATGTGTGCATTTCCCTACTGACAAAAAGAAGAGTTTGCTATATTTAAAGAGGTTTGTGCTGTGTGCATTTGAGGCTACAATAACAAATTCATTTTCAAGCTTTAGGTTATTTACACTTTTTGAAAGTAGACTATATTAGAATTTTGAAATTGGATTTTTTTTAATTTAAAACCTAAATTCCAACTAAAACCAATATTTTAAAATATATACTTAAAATCATTAGAAATCTTTAATGTTGCACAGTTATGAATGCTTAAAAGTACCAATAAAAAGATGAAAAATTCACACACTTTCATAAACCAACTGAAAGAAAATGTATATAAAGTCAGAAATATCATCCCATTTTCTAGCAGAAAGTTGAAAAATATCTAAGAAGGTTTGATATACTTATCTCTGAGGTGACAAGTGAATTACAAAAAGACATTTTTTTTTTCTCTCCCTGTCTAACACAAAGTTTATGATTGACAGTGACTGAGAACATTTCTCTGTGTTTTTTCTATTTTTTTCCTTCATGCCTTGTGTGGAAAGAGATTAGGAATAAAAACAGGTTTTTATTTTCCCATATAATAGCTTTGGGTAGGAGACCACATAAACATTTAACCTATGCACTTCCATCATATTCTCTAAGCAAATACTCACAACTGTACATTACATCTTCAAATAAATTTTAATAGCCATTGTGGTGGTTTGACCCTGACTGGATGCCAAGTGCCCACCAAAGCCGCTCTATCACTCCCCTTCTCAACTGGACAGGGGAGAGAAAATATAACAAAAAAGCTCATGGGTCGAGATAACAACAGAGAGATCACTCAGCAATTACTGTCATGGGCAAAAGAGACTCGACTTGGGGAAAATCAGTTTAATTTATTACCAAACAAAACTGAGAAGGAGAGAGGAGTGAGAACATGTGTAGGGTAATGAGAAGTAAAACCAAATCTTAAAACACCTTCCCCCCAACCCTCTCTTCTTCCTGGGCTCAATTTCACTCTCGATTTTCTCTACCTCCTCCCCCTTGAGCAGTGCAGGGGCACAAGGAATGGGGGTTGCAGTCAGTTCATCACACGTTGTCTCTGCTGCTCCTTCCTCCTCAAGGGGAGGAATCCTCACACTCTTCCCCTGCTCCAGTGTGGGGTCCCTCCCATGGGAGACAGTCCTCCATGAACTTCTCCAACATGGGTCCTTCCAAAGGGGTTCAGTTCTTCACAAACTGCTGCAGCATGGATCCCTTCCACGGGGTGCAGTCCTTCAGGAGCAGACTGCTTCAGCGTGGGTCCCCCATGGGGTCACAAGTCCTGCCAGCAAACCTGCTCCAGCATGGGCTCCTCTCTCTCCAGGGGTCCAGAGATCCTGCCAGGAGCCTGCTCCACTGTGGTCTTCCCACAGGGTTACAGCCTCCTTCGGGCACATCCACCTGCTCTGGCGTGGGGTCCTCCCTGGGCTGCAGGTAGATATCTGCTCCCCTGTGGACCTCCATGGGCTGCAGGTGGACAGCCTGCCTCACCATGGGCTTCACCATGGGCTGCAGGGGAATCTCTTCTCCAGTGCATGGAGCACCTCCTCTCCCTCCTTCTTCACTGACCTTGGTGCCTGCAGAGTTGTTCCTCTCGTATTCTCACTCCTCTCTCCAGCTGCAGTTTGTGTCCCAGGCTTTTTTTTTTTTGTTTCCCCTTCTTAAATTTGTTATCCCAGAGGTGCTACCACTGTCGCTGATTGTCTTGGCCTTGACCAGCAGTGAGTCCATCTTGGAGCTGGTTGGCATTGGATCTATTGGACATAGGGGAAGTTTCTAGCAGCTTCTCATAGAAGCCACCCCTGTAGCCCCCCGCTGCACCAAAACCTGGCCACACAAACCCAATACAGCATTTATCTATATATTGCTGCTTTGCCATATTTAGTTATCACCAATGGTATTATTTTGTTGGTAGTGGTCATTTTAAGTTCTTCTTTCCTTTTTTAAACCTTGTTTGGTTTTGCCTTTTCTATTTCTAACTCCCTCTCACCTTCCTCTCCCCCTCCATATCATCCGCCCATCTCCTTGCTGGAATCGATAACGAATGTGTACTCCCATCTGTTCAGAAAGAACAGAGGCCAGACCAGATGTGACCTGTGATTTACCAAATGGGACGCAAACACAAGGAATGCTGTCTGCCATCTGTTGATGCAGAAACCGGTAGAGCTGGCCTAGCATTTCAGCAGAGCTCTCCCACTGGGAAACTGCAAAGGAAACTCATCTGTTTCATTTTTTTCTCCTGTTCTGACCTGACAGCTCCTCTGCACGAAGAGTGTCTTGCAATGAAGCTGTAAGAGTTTACATCTAAATGGCTGTGCTCTAGGGAAAATAAAAGAAGCCTTTTTACAGCTTATACTTTATATTTCTGCCAGAAACAACAGTACAGAGATGATACTTCTCTCTACAGCAAACTGATACATGAAGCTGCTCTCTTAAATGGATAGGGCAAACAAAGCCTCTGGTTTTCTTCCCTCTCCTCTCCCCTTTTCAGTGCACATGAAAGGGTCCTGAGAGTACTGAAGGAAATGAAGCAGGTGTTGCTTACAAAAAAAGATCCTTGTCTCCACCTCATTCTACTTCCAAATTACCCCACCAAGGAACATCTGGTTTCTATTCTAAAAGAGGAAACATGTAACATAGGGAGTGATCCTTGTGTGTGATCTAAGAGGATCTTTGGTATATTCTTACACACTGATGCAAACGTTTAACATACGAGTTGAAAACACGAGGATGGTTTGAAATGACAGTTCAAGGTCCAGCAATTCAAAATGTACTTGATGGTATTTGGGATGCAGAGCCATTCATATCTGGGGACTTTTTTTTTTTAATTTAGTCAGCATACTCATGAATTCAACTGGAAGGAACCTGCCAAAATTTTAAAGGCCAGTAGCACTTTCAGTGCTTTTTAGATCTCTTTTCTGTGTTTTATGTAAACTGAAGCACTACAGAACCAGAAAAGATTTCTATCCACTTCTTTTCACATAACTTGAGCAGAGGAGCAGTGGAGTGAGTAATTTACTTCCAGAAACCAGTTTTCCACCTCCAAGAATTGTATACAGGCAGTTTTATATTTATTATAATGGCATGGATTCCAAATAAGATATTCTCTGCCTGTGCAGCTACCTGCTATTTTTGGCTTAATATCTATTTTTTGAAATGCTGCAGCCAGAGGAGTCTTAGACTTTATGTTCCTTGAAGATATTTTTTTTTAATCCCATATGCAGACTGAATGTAGCATTTCACCCTGATATGACTCTTCCTATATCACTATATTAGCAGTTTTATAGATAGCAACTCCTGAACATTGCATTTGTTTAAATTAACAAGAGAAAGCCTATTCAGAAAAGACAGAAAGATCTCTGGTAATAATGTTTACAGCTTACTTTTTTTTTTTTCATATTACTTCAGTGTCCCTAAATGATTAGGAGGTCTACAGCTAGTTCAGATTTGATACTCAATTATTCATCCAACCTGTTCAGGAGACATGCATCAAAATGATTGACTCCCTCTTTGTACACTGTAGAAGATGTCAGGTAGGTGTGAGGGGGAAGCTAAGCAGCTTTCCTCAAACAACGATGAGCCAGTTTCTAAGTACATAAAAAGATGCCATTTTAAACTACTCACCTGCACAATCTCCAGGGATCTGTCTTGTGGCTTCTTTGGTTTCTCCTTTTTTTTTTCTCTCTGACACTGAAGGCAGAATACCTGAAATGCTGTGTCAGAGAGGGATATTTTTGCCAAAAGATAAATCTACTTGCTTCTGCCCTATTTCTGTGTTGAAAGGCAGTGATCAGTCACTAGCAAGCAGACTGCCAAAGCAACTTTAGAAAAGGCAGAAGCCTTTCCAAATGGGAATTAATGGGGAAAAGAAAATGATCTTTTCATATTCTCAGCTCTCATAATGTATGGCAATCTGTCTCTAGGAGGGGTTGGGAATCAATTAAGCATGAATGATGTATAGGAAGGTGGAATGTGACCTTAACACGTTGTCTTGTCTCTTGTCTTGATGTTTCCATCTGTTTTGTGCAAAGAATGTTCTGATAATGTGGTAAGGAGGTAGATATGATTTCCGAGGGAACAGTCATTATGGGCCACTATCTTCCCAGACCTGATAAGTTTAATCCAAGTTGCCTGGGAGGTAAGAAGTCATAAAATATTTTATCTGAGGCAAGTGCAAAAATACTCATAAACTCAAAGGTTAATCACTGCACCAAAAGAACAAATGAAGGAGACAGGGCAGTTTTATGTATCTCAGTGTGATGTCCTTATTAATCATGATGCCCATTTGCTTTAAGTATGCCTCATGTATTTTCTTTTGAAAGCCAAATGGATAGACAGAGGAAGAAATAGAAGGCTAGTACTATCACATGCTAAACAGTTTTGCCTTTCTTGTATTGTACGTTCAGGGGACTGCATTACAGCAAGGACTTATTCCAGTTCATTCAGTGACTGAGCAAATATTCCTTTCAGCTAAAAACCCAAACTTCATCCTGTGTGAGTTACCATGAATAAGAAAAGAAATTTGAAAGATTACAAGTTAAGAGTCACAGATGTGCCCAAACTGAAGAGACATGGTCTGGATGGTTAGACTATAAGCTGGGGTGAAAAACGTCTGGACCATCAGGCTCAAAGGACAGGGGTTAAGGGTTCAAATTTGGACAGGTAGCCAGTTACAAGGACATTCCTCATGGGGGCAATGGTGGTGCCAATACTATTTAGAATCATCATTAGCAGCCTGGACAGTGGGATAGACTGCATCCTCAGAAAGTTCATGGGCGACATTAAAATGTCATTCAGGAGACAGCCAGGAGAAATGGGTTAACAGAAACCCCAAAGAGCTCATCAAAAACAAAGGCATTGTTCTACCAAAGGCAGAGTAACTCTGCACAGCAGTACAGGCGTGTGGTTGACTGGCAGGAAAGTAGCTTTGTATAAAAGTGATAGCAGTCCTGGTGGACAAAAATTGTGCATAGATCAGCAATGCACACTTGCACCAGTGAAGGGTAACCTCAAGAGTGCAGCCAGTAGGTCAAGAGGAGTGATTGTTTCTCCTTCTTTGGCACTTAGAGACCAAATCTGGAGTATTGTATAAAATTTTAGGGTTGTCAGTATGAATAAGACATTGACAGACCAGAACAAGTGAATGGAAGGCCATCAAGATGTTAAGGGAGCCAGAGCACCTGATATATAAGCTGAGTTTGTTCAGGCTGAAGAAGAGAAGATTAAGTGATCATCTAATATCTGCCTTCACCTGACTAATTGGAGGATAAAGAAAAGACTGTCCTTGGTGGTGCACATCAAAAAGACAAGAAACAAAGTCCACATGATGCAATAAAGGAAATTCAGATTAGATAAAAGGAAACAGTTCTTCCCCGTGGGAGTGGTAAAGCACTGGAACAGGTTCCGCAGAGAGGCTGTGAAGTCTGCATGCTTGCAGGTCTTCACAACCTGGAAAAGCCCCATGACACCTGATCAATCTTCAAATGAATATCAACAGATAGTCCTGCTCTGAACAGGTAGTGGAATGGATGATTTTGAAAAGCCCAACCTAAGCTGGACCAGAATTCCATTATTCAAGAACTCCTTTCCATTCTTATTCTTCCTGTAAGATGGTGTTCATAGCAGATGATTATAACCCTCTCCTACTGAAGTGCAAGACTTATTCTTTTTTATGATAATGATAAATTTATTAAAAATAGCATTTTATGCTATCATACTAATAGTAAATAGAATGTTCAATGTCAAGTGCTACCTCCACATCTAAGGTCACAGATAGTATTTTTAATACAAATTAAAACAAGAAGTACTGTGTTAAATATCATTCTTAAATATAGCTCTGAATGGCAAGACTATTCCTGAGTTTGAGACCCATTCTGTTTCACCTTGAAATGAGGACTTTGCTTGGATATATCATAACAAAAGGATCTAACTAAAAACTCATGTCATGATTCTGAATTTCTACTTTTTGGTGTATAGTTAAAAACAAGGTCCAACTACCTCTTTTGTTCTTCTGCATCTCAGTGGAAATCCTTCTGAACAAAACTCAGTATTCATTCACTGTAGCATTCATGATTTATCTAACCTAAGTTCAGGCTGTTTTCTCTGAGAGAGCACAATTTGCACTTTTGTGTTATGTAGTTACTGTAAACAGCCATAGGCTGTTTGAAAGGAAAGACATTCAGGATGATTTTGTATTTTAATATAACCATTACAAATAGCTCCATTTTTTCTTTCTTTTATTTTTTCTTTTGAATTTAGTAATATTTTGCTCATGTGCTAGAAAACAGTTGCATTTATTTCCCCCAATATGAGGAAAACATGAGACTAGTTCTCATTTTCAGCACTGGCCTGGAACAGGATTTGAGTTACAACAGTTCATAAATGACTTCATTTATATTTTATGCTGCTACATCGAATGGATCCAGCAACCTCTTTGGGGAAAGACTAGAAAATGGTCTCAGATGCATTACCTAGTTTATTACATTATTGGCTTTGTGGTTCAATGTCATAACAAGAAATTGAAAATACCCAATCAGAATGCTTTCATTTGCTTTATTTTTAAAGAAATAATCTGCATTGTAGATTTCAAGAGTCCAATAATTATTTCTGGAGTTAAGAATGTATAGAGAATGGTTCTCATAGAAACAGAAATTGGAAAATGAATTG
Source organism: Pelecanus crispus (assembly GCF_030463565.1). Taxonomy (NCBI): domain Eukaryota; kingdom Metazoa; phylum Chordata; class Aves; order Pelecaniformes; family Pelecanidae; genus Pelecanus; species Pelecanus crispus. The sequence continues at coordinate 51,890,616 of NC_134648.1, forward strand.
AATGAAATGGAATCTGGGAGGTTTACTGAATATAACTGCCTGTTCCCATATTCTGTGGATTGAAAATACTTCTCAGTACTCTTAACATGCAAGCCTATGAGGTTCTGGTACTGTTAGAAAGTACAGATCTTCTTTTCATATTAACAGTCAGTATCAGAAAACAAACTTAAAACATTGTACAATTTTTTCTCTACAAATCATAATTAAAAATTTATTTTAACTTAAGGACAGAAACCTTAGAGAAATAAGAGCATCCTTTTTCAGATTTTGATTAAATGGGGGGGAAACAATTGTATATAAATCCTTCTCTGGGAGGAAAACAAAGCAAGAATTACTAAGCCAAGTCTAAAAAGAGATGGCAAATACACTTAATTGTGTATTCTGAATCAATTTTTATAATGATATCTGAAGTACAGTTGGACAGCATAGCAGAGGGTTCTAATCAGGAACCATCTATAAGTGGATTTATAAAGGAAATCTTCAAATACATTTCTGTTCCAAACTAGCCACATCAAGTAAGTAACTTTCTAGTAAACTGAGGGTGTCTCCAAGAGGCAATTAGTCTGGTCTGTCACGGAGTTAATTCAAGATAATCCTAACCTATACTTCAGGCTTGACTGAATTTCCCTTTTGAGATCCATTTCTGTTTTTCTCTCTGTTGACTGTAGAAATAGCCTTGGTGACTGTATCAGGCCAGACAGCCTAAATTAGGTGAATGGCAACTAATCTGAAGTGCTGTTTGCTCTGTTTTTCATTTACTTACATTTCTATTTAAACATCTCCTGTGATTCAATCAGAAAACAATTTTGGGGTAGTATGACCTTATCCATAGTCTAGGGTAATGTGGATATTTAATGTGCCTTAATGCTGCTATCAACAATTTTTGAACTGTTCTAGCCTTTAAGAAAAGTATGTTCTTAAGTTTAAGGCACTGAATTCAGACTCAGAATATCTGAGTGTAAATTGTCAGCTATGTAATATCTTGTTTATACAACCTTCAAAAACCTGTTTGCCTTCAATTCAAGGATATGACCTTTGAGATAGGAATATTACCCATTCATCTCCTTAAAATTTAGACTCTGAGTTCAACAATGTATGAAGCAAGCATTTTATGAGCACGCAGATCCTATGAACCCAGTGTTCTTGATTCTGATTTTGGTTGAAACTTCTAGTTGTTAACAGAATACAGATAATACAGTCATTATGAATACAAAAATACAAATACTGCAAACAATAACATTTTTAAATAGAAAACTATAACCACTTAAACAGATAAGTGAAAATCACTATTTAACAACAAATTTTGACTATAAAGGAGTTATTGTTCAGTTAATAATTATATTAACAGTTAAGAAATGTAAATTTCTCAGAAGCAGGGAGGTTCTCTACATTTTATTTTTCTTTTTTTTCTTGCCAAAGATATTTCCTTTAATTCTAAAATGTCACCCTGTCCTTGTTATCCTCAAGCAAAGAAACATGGAGTTTTAAGATCCTGTCTCAAAAATTTGCCCTGTAAATGTCAACAACATTTATCCACAGAATGAAGAACTGGTAATGTAATCATATTTTGTTTTACCCAGATACACAAAGCATTAATGCAGCCCTGCAGCTAAAGTTCTGTTCAGTAAACAGTGTTTTCTTTTAGTAATGATATTATTTTGTGAGTTTTTCAATTAATTGATCATCAATTCCCTTTTTTCTTTTTTTTTTTCTTTTTTTTTTTTTTTTAATTTGTTGGGCTATACTTAACGGTTAGTGCAAAATCCCAGTTAATCTCTTCCTGCTATCTAATCACAAAGATTATTGAACTACTGCCCTGCTGCCTGTCACAGATATCTGTCTCATGCATGTCATTAATCCTGTATAAACCTGTCTCTAAGGTCCCTCTCTTTTAGAAGTAAAAAAAGATAGAGGAAGCCTGGGCCTACATGGACAGTGTGGGGTACTACTATGTCTTCTTTATTCCTTTTAATTTTTATTTAATAATAACTCTTAAATTACAGACTAAATCATAGAATCATGGAATGGTTTGTGTTGGAAGGGACCTTTAAAGGTCATCAAGTCCAACCCCCCCTGCAATGAGCAGGGACATCTTCAATAACATCAGGCCGCTCAGAGCGCTGTCCAGCCTGACCTTGAATGTTTTCAGGGATGGGGCATCTACAGCCTCTCCAGGCAACCTGTTCCAGTGTTTCATCACTCTCTTTGTAAAAAATTTTTTCCTTGTATCTAGTCTGAATCTACCTTCTTTTAGTTAAAACTATTACCCCTTGTCCTGTCAGTACAGGCCTTGGTAAAAAGTCTCTCTCTTACAAATCTTTCTTAGAAGACTCTTTTATACACAGAAAGGCAGAAATAAGGTCTCCCTGGAGCCTTCTCTTCTCCAGGCTGAACAACCTCAGGAGAGGTTGTTCCAGCTCTCTGATAATTTTCACAGCCCTTCTCTGGACCTGCTCCAACAGGTCCATGTTTTTCCTGTACTGGGGACCCCAGAGCTGAATGCAGTACTGCAGGTGGGGGTCTCAATACTTATGCCAACCATCTTATGGACATATGGTAAGACACTTACTAGCAGTAATATATGCTATTATTCCAGCTCTAACAACAGTATTGTCCAATAAGAAACTGAGTTATGGCTGGCTGCTTCTGTGGACAGGTGATACTCCTACAGCCTCACATTTTACTTCTGCACCCATTATAAGCATGATTTTCATAATGCTAGTACTGTCTGAAGTGGCTAGAACCCAGAGTACTTGCCAAAACTGTCACCTCAAATTTCAACAAATCTCAAGCAAGTCATTGAGGCAGCTGTCACTGCTCTGCCAAAGGGAGTTTTCCTTTATTTCAAATGGGAATTTCAGTTCTCTTGATAAATGACAATATGGCAAATGTACTTTGGGGGTCCATCCTGATAAATATACATATCTCACCTACCACCTCATTCCACTGCTTTTCTACGCCCTCTGTTCTTCCCTTTCTGGCTATTTCATTTGCAGCCTTCACACAGTCCAGATTTTGCACCTTCTATCATGACACAGATGATGTTTGGAACAATTATTAATTTCCATAAAACTCCAGCTTTTCCATCATTTCAGAATCTCCAGAATACTCATCTGCTCAATGAAACATTCAGCCACAAAGTGTTGATAATCAAATCTACAATATTAAAGCCTTTAAATAAGACCTGTTGCTTCCCTTCAATAGGAACATTGAATTGTTGATAATGGGACAGAATTTCAGACACTGGTCATTATACAATCCCAAATTATAGGCATCAGAATTCATGTTTGCAATTTACAGCATTGTTGTTTGTTCCCATCTGAGCAGCAAAATGAGGAATGGAGACATGATGTATCCAACTATGTCTGAAATCCTTTGCATGTGTAATTTCTAATACTCAGGACACAAAATTCATAACCTAAACAAGTTTAACTTCAAAGTATAATATAGCATTCTTATATCAGATATTTCAAAGTTCAGGTGAGTTAGTAAGTCACACTTTTAATAATGATAAACCTAATAAAAGTCTTCTATCAGTTGCCTTTAAGATTTTGAAGCAATGTACAGCAGACCACATAACACCTGGACTTAATTCACAAGCGCTGGGATGCCGAGTGATGCTTCCTACAGCTTTCAAGCTGTAGTCACACTACTACCCATATCCCAACACCTTGTTACCACATTCCTCTTAACATAGAATTGATCAAGACTTGAGATGTTAAACAGACATTCTTTTTGACCTCTGACCAGAAATACAAAACTACCTACAAAGAGTTAGAGTACTTTATTTCCCCACAGCAGACTACCCAAGGTTTTTCAGGATTTAGATATTTGCAAGGCTTGTCAGCAATAAAAACACCCCCAGTGCTACATCTCATTTCATAAGAAATAATATTTTCAAAATGCCTGCAAGTTGAAGATCTAAGTGCTCACTCATACGCATTAGGCGGGAAATTCTTTTAGTGTAGTTTGTTGCCCTGGTCTTGAAAGTCCATTTGCCTGGTGGGAAGGAATGCAAACTTGTTATAGAGCAACACAGGTGTGAACTGTGACCATGACTGTAAATGATGCCAAGTACCACAGCTATTCCTTTTTTCAATTAATTAAAATCTGCCATTTTTTGCGAACCCACTCCATAATTTGCAAGGAGGTTAAGCAAAGGTAGATGCTGAAGAAATATGGGTTTAAGGGCTATCTGTACCTTACTTTCAAAGTGTTACACTAACTCTTTCTTTAGGCTACACTTTGCCATTAACAGAAATGGCTTGGTGGTCAAGCAGCTGTGAAAGTTTAGTTCTTGTATTCTGGCTAGCTCGTGACTATTTTATACATGCACCTACACTACAGAAGACTGAAGTACATATAAAATCTACAGAATAGTTTTCCTTATGGACTCATGACTTCATACACCATTTAGAAGAATTTCTTAGGTTTCATGCCTTTCAAGTACTCTTTCTTTTCCACTTCTTCTACAGAATATTTTTTCCATTTAACATTCCCTCCCAGGCAGTACTGTCTTGTTCTTATCTTATAGATGAATTAGCAATGAACTGAAGCAAAGCATTTTGGTTCCTGGGACAGATAGTCAAATCCTTCTTCTTACTCCTTGGGAGAAGTCTCTACTGAGTGCAATCCAGAGAGACCGTTGTTTGCTTGGGAGTTTGAGACAGATTTAGTCAGTGGTTTGGAGTAAGGAAGCCTTATTTGGCATCCCCCTGTATATTCATTTCTCAATGCACAGTTTAATGTGCCAGCATTAATTTATGGTATACTCTAGGTATCAAATAAGGAATATTATTTTCCCACATTGCTCATAATAAAACACATCTCCTTCTTATCCTTCCAAGATGTGGAGTTCTAACAATATAGAACTTTCTATCATAGCTGAGAATTTGGCTGTCACAATGCATCCACATTTCTAAAACCACTAGTTCACATTTTATAGCATTTCTATACAACATATACCAGTCCTGGCATATTTTCCATACTAAAATTTCCTAAGATATCTTTAATTGCATGAAATATACATATGTGGACACACACTCACACAAAGAAACACACACAGAGGATTCATTTTCATGTCTATATTTCAGGTTTTATAGGGTATATTTTTTTCTTGGAATTAACTGATGTGCATTATCTAGAGTGGGGAAATCCAGTCTACTACAAATTATCATTCATAAATATTTGTGATTAAGGTCTGGAAGAGTTTTAAGACAACATTATTTTGACAGGATATGATATGGGGCAAATCATGGCTTCTCCTTTAGTTTAGGCTTTTATCTTCCATTGAAGACAGCAGCTAAATCACCAAAATGCAAACACCTCTATAATGCCTTCACAAGTGCTTTCCTCTCCTATGTGATGGAATTATTTCCTTGCAGTTGAAACCAATGACAGGAAAGTCTCATGAAAAATTGTACACAGAGGATCACAGGATAAGCCCCTGGATGGACAGAAAGGAGGGCAGTTACAAGAAGGACAAAAAGATTCAGGTAGGACTTTTTTGTAGTATTCACACATTAGGCAGGCTGCTCTAGTTCATGCATACTTATCAATAATCTCCAATAGCAGGGCAACAAATTTGAAACATGCAGTCAGAGTTTCAGCAATCTGAGGCAGATGAATGAAGCTACAAGATAAAATGCCTGTGAAATACTAAAATTTTATGCAGCATAGAGATGTTAGGTGAAAAGAAAAAGATATAACATAATGATTTTGGGTTTTGGCTTTGTTTCTTTTAGTTTGGGGGTTGTTTCTATGGTGAAATTCAAATGTGTTAGGAGCTATTGCAAGTGTATTTAAACACCCAAATCAAGCAGACCTAGGTATTTAGTTTTCCAAGGAAGCTCTGGTTAGGGCATATTTTATCCACGAAGAACACTATTTAAGATAGGTATACAAAAGCTCAGGAAACAGCCAGAATATCTGCCTCAGTAGTGAAATTCTTCCAAAATAATGCACCCATCACTGTCAATGCCTGCATAAATCAAATGCCACTAGCTATTTCCTGTTATCTATAACAGCATTCTTATTCACTTTGTCAATGTGCAAAACGACTTGATACACCCACAAATACAACCATGTCCATTCATCTTGCTCACAACAGTGTCATTGCTGCAAAACATGTAAGGAGTGAAAATCAATCACCTTCCAGCAAGCTTTGCCCTCCTGTCCCAGAACTCCTTCAGATTACATGGTACATCTTGCACCTTGGGAAATATGGATAGGGTATTCCTGTGTTCACTAAAACAGTCACAGGTTTCTGATCTATAAGCGGCAACATCAGATTTCCATCTCATGAGGGTATGTTAGGCTGTCAATTAACAGCTTAACTGTGGTGGCTATTTTATGAACATTGGAAAGGTGCTAATTGGTACCTTTCTTAGCAACCTCACCAAGGAAGCCAAGGGAAAGGAATTCACCATTTAGATGTAGGACAAGATTGAAGGTTACACAAAAGGAGATATACGGAGAATTCCTTGGAATTGTACTTTAATAGGAATTATACTATTTTAGAGTTTAGACTTTATTTTAGAATTTAAAGCCTATCTGTGTTAAAAATGAGACTTTCTAGATAAAGCTGCATAAAGCACTTTAAAAAGTGGTAAGTATATTGAAAGCAAAAGACTCCTAAAAAGCTTTAAATAACTACTAGTATATGATTTTTGTTAATGTTTACTGCTATGGATGTATATATCTTCCTTTTAATCTCATCAGAAAAAAAAAATCTATGGTTTTAGTACACGTAACTTTCTAAAAGGAAAATGTAGGAATGACAATTTCAAGCCCACTTTCCTATTATTTAGATGTCATGATCTTCACATCTGTTGAACACTCAGATATTTCATCAAAATGAATCACAAATGCTCTGTTACTTTCAAATCTAGTAATTCATTCAGCATTACCACTAAAGATTTGGAAGCCCAAATTAAAAATTTGGAAGTTTTGGTGTTGTCCCACCCCTGCTACCTATAAAATAGATAACATTTTGATAACAGGCAAAAACTACAGCAGCATAAATATTAAAAAGATTTGGTTTACACTATCACTAAAGCAACAGTAAAGTGTTCTATGGAAATACTGGGAATCCTTTGAGAAGGAAGGGAGAGTGTGGCAATACACAAAACTAAACACCTGCAAGCTCTATCCTTACCTATAGAGTTGGAGAACTCCATCTCCCCACCAGAAACCAGTGAAGGTTTAGAGACAAAATCCTGGTTTTGATGAAAGTCTTTTTAAGAAGAAAAGCTATTTCCTAATCAACTATTGTTTTATACATAATTTCTTGGAAAATAGTTCTTGAATATTGCATACATATATTACATGAAAAAGCTAGTAACATCTAAAATGCAAGGAATGAAATTATAGTAATAAGTAGATTCATGATATAACAGTATTTCTGATCTCCCTGCATACCATCATGGCACATGCTAGTTACAGAAGCATGTGTCCTTATTTTTCCTGGTCCCTTCCTTCATCCACTCTGTAAAGTGGATGCTGAAGCAGGAAAAATACATGTACATATTTGACATTTTCTAATTTTCAAGTGCTTGATTTACAGCCTAAGTTTTTTAATGTAATAAATGTATGTAAATAAAAAACCAGTGTATTTACAAAATGGGGTAATGTATTTCCTGAGAAAAGTAAAGCTGAAAAAATTGCCACTTTCCTGAGCAGTAAATAGAGGCTTAATACATTTCAGAATCAGGATTATAGCAATTTGCAGTAAAATCTTGTAATTCACTGAGATTATTGAAACATAACCAACATATGATGACTATTTTACTGTCCCTTACCAGTTCCCCAAAATCTTAAAGTATCCCCACACCCTATTGTAAAGAGTGGTTTTGTCCTAAAAAAAATATTTTCCTCTCTAGAAAAACTTTAGGAAGAATGCAAAATTCCTGCCAGCTATGTCAAATCTTCGTAAATTATACTTATCTTAACGTGTCATCATTTTCTTTAATGGCAAGAAATAACAGTACAGATATTTTAATGCACGTTTTCCCTGTTCAGTCAAATTACCCTGAATTTTCATAATCTAGTTGGCAGTTTTACTGCAAAAGCCCCTTTTTAGTAAACTTATCTCCATATTAATTAGCTTCAGCACAGTTTGACTGGGAAACAATTTTCCTTTTGCTTCATCTAGGCAAAGTGACAAATAGTACATTCGCATCTCTTTTCCTCTTTTTTGTTTGCCTTGAAAATGTAAATATTGACTCTCACTAATAATTTTTTCCTATCTATTTTTTTGTATTTTAGAATAACTTTTTTTTTCTATTGAGGCTGATAACTAGGCCTCTATTAGTCACATTATAAGGAAGGAAAATCAGGGAACTACATCACTGCTTCAAACAGAAAGACGTGAAATCAGAGTTTTTATAATGCTAGTTGATCTAAAAGATATTTCAGGTAGTAGTCTGAGAATTTTAATACCTTTGTGTTCCCATTCCATAATTACTTTTTTTTAAAGCACTTCCTCTCTTAGAAGAAGTGTTTTAATCAGTGAGATATAGAAACTTACTCTTTCTTTCTTTCTTTCTTTCTTTCTTTCTTTCTTTCTTTCTTTCTTTCTTTCTTTCTTTCCTTCTTTCCTTCTTTCCTTCTTTCCTTCTTTCCTTCTTTCCTTCTTTCCTTCTTTCTTTCCTTCTTTCTTTCTTTCTTTCTTTCTTTCTTTCTTTCTTTCTTTCTTTTTTCCTTTTCTTTTCTTTCTTTCTTTCCTTCTTTCTTTCTTTCCTCCTTTCCTTCTTTTTTTTTTCTTTCTTTCTTTCCTTCTTTCTTTCTTTCCTTCTTTCTTTCTTTCCTTCTTTCTTTCTCTCTTTCTCTCTTTCTTTCTCTCTTTCTTTCTTCTGTTAACTAATCTCACAGTTTTTATTTCCAGACATTTTAAGGGAGGGATTTTCTCATGGAAGGCAAGGTAGCTAGTAAGAAGGACTGTGGAAGGAAGTTAAAATCAACAGGAAAAAGGGAATATGAGGAGACAGCAGCAAAGGAAGAAATGGTGTTTCCAGTTCTAAATAACCAAACACAAATCAGAAAATCAAGAAACACCAATTTTAATGATATCTCCAGCATTGACAAAGCTGGGATTATTTTGTTCAATCTGTTAGTTATTCCCATATTTTGATTCCTATCAACCTGTAGAAAGTTGTCCAGATGAATACTGTAAAACTTAATAGAGGTAATTGCCAAAAGATACATAAAAGCACAAAACTTGCCTATAATTAAAATTCAAAGGGCAAAGGTATTTCCTAAAGATACTGGTGGGTGATGGTTTCTATGTGTATTGTTTCCATAACAGGCAAATCTTACTTGAATCTTTGTGGATGACCCTAGGACGCAAAGGGTACTACCAGCCAGTGAGTGTAATTGTTTTGTTTATAGGTGTAGTGTGTCTTTCTTGGGATAATTTTGTTTTAAAGCATCCTTTCCCATAGTGAGCCTGCCTTATCTAGAAAGGCGGTAACGTCTCTTCTACTGCTCAAAATTTAAACTGATTTCCTAGAGAACTTCATAACAAATGTTGTTGAAGATTTCAGATGTTCTACAGTGTTCATGGCTAGCTTGTCTTTGGATTGTGAAGCTTCGTCTTTTGCTTGAAGAGTTATACAGTTAAAAATCTCCAGTTCATCTGAGATCAAGGGACTGTTTATTTTTCTATTAAGACTTCATTATTAAAAACTCTTTTCATAAGTGCATAGCATGAGGTCCTAAAAGGATTTTTAAAACATCATATATACTTCTTTAGACAAAAGGAGAAAATTTATTTTCTTGGTTTAAATGGCCCAAACACTGTGTACTTGTGATTTCTTTTTTTTTTTTTTTTTAAGGAGAGTGGAAAAGCAGTTAAATAATATTAGTAAAGCATCCTGAAGTACTAGAGGGATACATAAATCTTAAGTATTTTTATACAGCATTGAAATGCTAAACTAGCCATGTGTAGATCATTGTGTTGGTTCTCCCATTTTTCCAGCCTGGTAAGTTACGAAGGAAAAATAATGCAAATGAAGGTACTGGGGCAAAAGAACACTGGATAGAACAGAAAAAATTACAGTCAAACTTAGAGGTAGCAGTGGCAGCCTATTTGGCAGTACACTGCAATTAGCATGTTTCATCTGGAAACTTGTTCAAGAAAGAAATGTTTTAAGCTGTCCAATAGACAAGTAGGAAAAAAGTATCAGTTTTTCTTCTGACTAAAATAAAATACATGAAAGCTAAGTCCAATATTCTGTAATGTCAACACAGACTCCTTCAGCTTCCTATTCTAAGTTAGCTGGAGACTCTGATGGATGGATACTGGTTGCATTAAGAAACTTTGGAATTTATAAACAGGAAAAACTTCCTGTGTATCTATAGCCACTGTTGCACATTTACGTCTTTCCATGCTAAAATCTAGCTACAAATTGCTTATAGAAAGCCATTGTCAAATTTTTCACTAGTTCCTGACATATATATTGTCAGTCCTGGATAGCTCACTTTTTGGTTGCACCATGCCAGGGATCTTTTGAAGCAGTAACAGAGCCAGGCTTTAGTCCCTGCTGAATGTCTTGAGACTTCAAAAGGGTCAGGGTACTTTTTTTTCTGAGTAACAGCTTTTCCTGTTTCGGTTGCTTATTGCCCAAATACTAGTGATACTGATCTTGCTATATTCTTTATCTGGTCAGGGGTCAAGAAATACCACACATCTCATAAGAAAGAATGATGAGCTTTCAGACAAGAGATTAATGTAAGCAACAAAAAGTTGATTTTAGCCAAAACTAAATTTGAGGTTCATCCCATAGTAGTGTAAGTCTGGTGTACAGTGGTGATAGTGAGCAAATGATCCTTGTAATCATTGAGAAGAAGCTGGGCTTCAGAAACACGGGGCATAGAAACGGAGATAAATGGAGCCTACCGGTTTTGATATATTTTCGAGGCTCTGAGCAATTTAGCACTAGCACATATTAAAATGTTGTTCAATCTTCTAATTACTTTTTAAAGGATGACTGGAATCAGTTTAGCTTGTTGAGAAACTATGGCCAGAGGGAGATTTTTATGATTATTATTACACATGAAACTAGTGTTCTACATACCATGATATGTTGTTCTTTCTTTCTTATTTGATTCATTATCATTTGATTATTTCAAGAGCAGAGTTACATTAACTATCAGATATAATAATGTTTAATTATAAAGTATAATTAGTCTTCTGCTAACTTGAAGATTGAAAAATGTGTAACTTTGTTGCCTGTCATAATCACATATTTAAAAACAAAAGAGCCTTGCCCTCCTTCTCCAAAACACATGACCTATTACTTGAGCACAGAAGTCTCTAACTGTAGTAATATGAAGCCTGTGGCAGGTTGTGTGATGCCTTATCTTTTCCTGAAGCTGTCTCAGATGGGGGAAAGACATACTATTCAAGGGAATTTTTATGCGAAGTACAGTTGGATTTCATTGCTTTGTGAACTTTAAGTAGGTTTTCTTCCAATTAGGCTTTCATTCAGTTAGAATATTACAGCTGCACAGTGAGGAATGCTACCAGATTAATATTTTACTGTTTCATGATGGAGCTTGTGTTGCATGGGTCCAAACTGAACATCCTGTGCAGCTGCTCAGCTCTTCTGAATCACCTTTTCAGACTAAAACACCTGAGTCTCACTAATTCCAGCTCAGTTATATAATTCTCAATAATTCCCACTCACTTTGACAGGCTTTCCAAGAAAGAAAAATTGAAAACAATTGGCTTGGGAAGTGTACAAAGCATATGTTTACAGTATTCTTGCCTGTTTACTCAAATTAAGAGCCAAATTGCACAGAAAGTTGAAATTGAACAAAAATTGTTTTAGCTAGGCATGATTAGAAGATGTGTAACCAGTTCACCAACTTACTGACTGGAATATGCAAAATTCATTTCAATCATACTTTTAATGCCAGAAGTCCATGTCACTTGCCTTTTGCTTCATTTCATGCTGCAATAATATTGTTATTCTGCCCTATGCCAAGGAAGTTTATTTTAATAATTTGTGCAGGCTGCATAGTATAGATTTTATAGGTAAAGAAAATTTGGACTGGATGATGGAAATGACAATGATTTTTATAACAAATATAAATTCTCTTAGAGGTTGCTGGATCTAATGGACTTCGGGACACAAGAAATTTTTCCTTCCCATACTGCTCTCACTGACTTTGGTAGACTTTAAGACCCAGTGATACCTCCTCAGTCCCATAGATGGGAAGCTGCTTGAAATTCTCTAGCAGATCATTAGACACACACATGGAGCAAAAGGGACATTCATATGGAAAATCATCAGTAATAGAGTTTAATAAGAAGATAGAACAGATTGAGGTGATCAGGCCCAGGGATCAGTCAGACAAGTATATTAACCAGCAACCTGCTTACACACCACTGGCCCTTTTTATCCCCTTTTCCCTCTGTTTTCCTATGTTTGTTCCTCCCTGATCCACCTTGACCCCCTCCCGCCCTGCCCTCAGTCCTTCCTCTAAACATCCCGCAAGTTTTATACAATCCTAAAATTCTCTTCTTCCTGGATCCCATAATAAATTCTATACACATTTAGGCAATAATCCGACTTTGGTTTGCACGGCCTTCTAACTCAAGTTTATCTCATTGACACATCTTGGTGGATTTTACACTAGGAACAATTGGTCTCCTTTGATGACCATCTTTAAGTAGCTGGTTCAGCCTTCTCCCTTTCACTGATTCCTGCACATGTCACTGTTTTTTTCTGGTTCTGATTCTCATGAGGCTCTGTGAGTTTAATGCGGTTTTGCCTTTTAGTCAGATAACATACTAATGTCTAATAAAGATTTGAACAAAAGTTAGTCACAAAAGTTCATACACATTGTAATAAATTATTTGTGTGGAAACACTATAATCTGTGGAATAAGGGAAGAAAATGCAGAGAACACCAAGTTTGTAGAAGTGCTAGTGCTTATATATTCTTAACATGCAGGAGCAGCCTCACTGCAAAACCTGCTCTACCAGATGTGTGATAATCCACCTAGGTGAAACTATTATTGGAAGCTGGAGCACCAAGGCAGAGTTGAAAGCAACCGCATATGGAGGCTGAATGGGCCCTGGCTCTTTGTTGTTAGACTGGATGCTTCCTTGTATGTCGTCTCCTATCCACCCTTCCACCCACATCATATGATCCATACTGGAAAGAAAACCACTCAGAATCTTCCTTAAAAGTTCATCTTGTGCATCATTTCAGTGTCGCTATGAGTGACAGCCTGTTTAATGCACTGGTGTGATCCAATCACTTTCCTATACTGTTTTTCCAATAACACTGTATAAGTGGCAACAGAAGAGAAGAGATGTCCTAGAAAATTGACAGGTATACATATGCGCAGAACTCAAAGGTAGAAAAGCATGTGTGGGCTTCAGCAAGTACTAAACCTGACAACTGCTATGGTAAATATAAAATCAAAGCATTAAAAGTGATAATATAACCTAAAAAATCCCAAGATTTTAAAAGCAGAATTTGATTTTACTTTCTGTTTTCACATAATTTAAGATTAAAGTTACCAGCTTTTTTCTCTGAAAACACTTTTCCTTTCAGAATAAATGAATAAACAAACAAATGAAATATGAGGTCTTCACATAATAATTTGAAAACCTCAGTTAAAGTGTTAGAACAGATATTAATGTATTTCCAATTGACTCATAGTTATTGGGAATATTCTGGAGAAATAACTTAAATATTTAACGTCATCACTTTCACAGTCTGTTTCATGGGCACTATTGAAAAAGGCAGATACATTAAAAACACTGCTTTTGGTTTTGTAGATTAGGTCTTCAGAAATCAACAGAGTGTGTCCACCAGATTCTGAAAAAGTCATAATTTCCATTTCTTTGCATTTTTGCCTAGGAACACCATTAATAACAAAGGGTATTTTCTTCACCTACACTTATAAATACGATTTAAGCTCCAGTGAAAACCTACATGATCAAACTTAAATACAGTGTTTGAAAGCTCCACAACTTACAGTGAACCACTGTGAAATTGTGTACAGGAAGAATCCTCTGGCTGTGGTGATTAGAAAAAGGCAAACTTCTGAGACCTGCCAGTACCGGAGAATGTTCTAATTCTGAGAAGTAGTCTGAGGAACTGTTTTACACCTAAAACTTTATTTGGCTAATTTTACTAAAGTGTTTTGTTTTGTTTTGTTTTTTCTTTTCCTTTTAAAAAAAAAAAATGCTGCTGCTTTGAAGGTCATGGTGCCCAATGACCTAAAATTCATCAAAGTTCTACACTAGATCAACAGCATGGAGGTTACTAAAGATAAAGATATGTGTGTGTGTATATATATTTATATAATTTTTAAAATGTATATATATATAGTCAGTTCATTGATTACTTTCCAATGCAATAATTAGCCAATTCGTAAAAGATTGTGCTTCCAAAGCAATTTCAACAACTGAATTCAAGAGCTGAATAAATCATAGAATAATAGAATAGAATCATAGAATCGTTTAGGTTGGAAAAGACCTTTAAGATCATCCAGTCCAACCATTAACCTACACTACCAAGTCCACTCTAAACCAATCAAGGGTAGACTAGACTAAACCATGTCCCCAAGTGCCACATCTACCCGTTTTTTGAACACTTCCAGGGATGGTGACTCCACCACCTCTCTGGGCAGCCTGTTCCAATGCTTGACTACTCTTTCTGTGAAGAAATTTTTCCTAATTTCCAGCCTAAACCTCCCCTGGCACAGCTTGAGCCCATTTCCTCTTGTCCTATCACTAACTACATAGGAGAAGAGACAAACACCCACCTCACTACACCCTCCTTTCAGGTAGTTGTAGAGAGTGATAAGGTCTCCCCTCAGCCTCCTCTTCTCTAGGCTAAACAATCCCAGTTCCCTCAGATGCTCCTCATAAGGCCTGTGCTCCAGACCCTTCATCAGCTTCGTTGCCCTTCTCTGGACACGCTCCAGCACCTCAATGTCTGTCTTGTAGTGAGGGGCCCAAAACTGGACACAGTATTCCAGGTGTGGCCTCACCAGGGCTCAGTACAGGGGCACAATTACCTCCCTGCTCCTGCTGGCCACCCTATTCCTGATACAAGCCAGGATGCTGTTGGCCCTCTTGGCCACCTGGGCACACTGCTGGCTCATGTTCAGCCGGCTTTCTACCAACACCCCCAGGTCCTTTTCTGCCAGGCAGCTTTCCAGCCACTCTTCCCCAAGCCTGCAGCGTTGCATGGGGTTATTGTGACCCAAGTGCAGGACCTGGCACTTGGCCTTGTTAAACCTCATACAGTTGGCCTCGGCCCATCAGTCCAGCCTGTGCAGGTTCCTCTGCAGGGCCATCCTACCCTCCAGCAGATCGACACTGCCACCCAACTTGGTGTTATCTGCAAACTTACTGAGGGTGCACTCAATCCCCTCATTTAGATCATCAATAAAGATATTAAACAAGGCTGGCCCCAAAACAGAGCCCTGGGGAACACCGCTTGTGACTGGCTGCCAACTGGACTTAACTCCATTTACAACTACTCTCTGGGCTTGGCCACCCAACCAGTCTTTTACCCAGCGAAGACTACGCCCGTCCAAGCCATGAGCTGCCAGCTTCCCAAGGAGAATATTATGGGAGATGGTGTCAAAAGCTTTGCTAAAGTCGAGGTAAATGACATCCACAGCCTTTCCATCATCTACCAGGCAGGTCACCAGGTCATAAAAGGAGATCAGGTTGGTCAAGCAGGACCTGCCTTTCATTAAACCCATGCAGGCTGGTCCTGATCCCCTGGTTGACCTGCACTTGCCTGTTGAGTTCACTCAATATGAACCTCTCCATAATCTTTCCTGGCAAATTAAACTAGGTCTTCTAGTATTCAGTGGCTGCATCATAGTACAGAAATAGGTTTCAAAGAGTCTCCAGCTTGTAGTCTTATGTTCCATGAAATGTAGCCCAAGTTGTATCCCTTAGCATAGTAAAGTTTAGGAACATTACTGGTGGTAACACTAAGCTTAAATATGTTAATCCAGTATGCTACATTCTAGACACCTACATCTTATTATGCAGTTTATATAACTACTGTCTACCCAGCCTGAATTTGAACACAATGCACTTAGATACCTGACTCATCATTATATTCACCACTGCAAGCTGTATTGGAAGTTCATCTGCATCCTATCACAAAACATATAATAATGGAAATAAGTGACTAATACAGAGGAAGGAGTTAAAATCTGGAATGAAGCTGAGTAAATTTTTTCATCCAATCAACAAGTGTAGTTCTCATTTGTATTCTGAAAAGAAAGGAGGATCACATGTTATTTCAGGTACCTTTGTCACTGAGTTGATCAATATAGTTTATTACTTTAATTTTTTTTTTTTTTGGTCTATCCATAATCATGAATATATCTTTATATATTAAATTTACGGAAGTCTGGATTCCTTGCTGAACTCCATATTGTTTCCATGTGCAGTCAAACAGAGGGTAAATGTTTCTGTAGCCAAGCCATGAGATTGTTAAATATTGTTTCATTGTCAGATATTTTCATTATACAAGTTGTAAAAATGTGTGCCATCAGTGTTGTAAACACTGTCTTATTAAATTGAAAGTTTGTGGAGGAAGAGAAGATGAGAAGAGATTTGGAGTATATTCAAATAAGGTGAAAATTCTGTTCTGTAAGAAGTTTTTCTTTCAGTGTCTTATCTTTATTTGTTTCTGAAACAGTACTGAAATTGTTCAGTTACTTATTCAAAATAGTTACATGTTTAATTAAATCTTCTCCCTCAGTTGTCAAACCTGGGTTCTACCATCAGTTCTGAGCCTTAGAGATATCTTGCAAGGAACCATTAAAACCAATCCATAATATGAGAGAGTTTAACTGTGCTTAAGCAACAGATTTCAGTAACAAAAATAATATTGCAGATGTTCCGTCACTGAGTACTTAGATGATTCATTTCATCTGACAGTTAAGAGGGCACTCTTAAATTTGTAACCAGTATTACGTTTTCCTCCTTTCTGAAATAGTTCATTAACTCACAAACATATAATAAGGGCTGCAAGAGTTCTTTCTGATATACTGGATTTTGTCTATTCATTCTGGCCTATTATTGGTTATGACAAGAACAAATGAGTAAGAGGTTTGGATAAAAAAACTTCACAAAGTAATTTTTGGTAGATTTTGTTTTTTAAAATCTCCTCTCAAACATCCCAATAAAATCTACGACATTGACAATTTCTTTTCTGTTTGCTCAGCTGGAATCAAATGACAGAGATCTCAAAAGCTCACAAAAAATATGTTCTAGTAAGGCTTTCAACCTTTTAGTTCAGAGCTAGGTTTGGTTAAGCCTCCAGTGAAGCACAAAGGGTAGGCCTTTTAATGTTTATAATTTTAGGTTTTAATTTTAATCTAGCCACCTACTTACAAGCTGTGTCCCCTCTTTGCATTTGTCATCCCAAGTGGACAATGCCATAATTCTACCCTTATTTAAAACCATCTTATGTAGTAAACCTCTCTCAGTAGGACATGCATTTCTTCCTTAGCTATTAATTTGCGTGTACTTACAAATTGACGCTGAGATAAACTGGAGATGGCAGTTATTCCTGGGTTTTGACAGATATGTGAGGATCAGGCTTACTCGCTGTGCAGGTTAGATAATCATTGTATTCTATCATTTGGTAGTCTGGGTCTGCAGACATTCAACGGTTTATTTTTTCATCAGGTTCATCTAAAAACTGTGCCTTTTCCTGACCTAATTGATGCATGTTTGTATATTTCCACACCAAAACCACACGAACTTGCAAATGTGCCTTGTCTGCCACTAGACATTAATTCTAAAGGACTTCAAAGATTTCGAGTGGATTTGTATAAATCAGATATTAGCAAATGTACATTCATGTAGAAGATTTATTCCCTCAGCCGGCCTGTTAGTTTGGATTCAACTTTACCCTCCTTGGTGTCTTGTATAAGAAAATCTGATTGGTGACATAAAGCACACAGAAAGCAGTGAAAACCCAAGCTGAAGGGAGCAGGGCTTCTCCCACAGGACTCTGTGCTGTGCTTGGCATGGAAACAAAAGGGAATTACAGAAGTCATAGCACTGCAGTGCTTTTCCACATGGTTAACTATGCGTGCTCTATGAATCTCTAAGGAAGTGCTTGATATTCTTAAAATACACATTAGTGGCGCTTAAACGTCCCAGAAAATGTTACCTTTTGAATCCCAGGAGACTACCAGGGCTCTAAGGTAGTTCAACCATCGATTCTCTGCTGCTAAACTGTTGAGTCTCAAGTTTTTCCAAGACTATGCACATGTATGTTGTTCAACACTGGATTGGGGGAAGGGGGAAGGCACAAATATCCCTGTGAATCTGTGAAGTGCTAACTCTAGGGTTTTGTTTTGGTTTTCCATTTCAGACACTCAGTCATATGCAGTTCCTCTGCTTTGTTAAAAACACCATGCCATTGCATTGAGTTTTAACTTTTCATAGTAGGACCCAAAGTGTGGTCTCAAGAATGATAACCCATCCAGAGTAAAACTGAAAATCTACTATACTTGTCATACCTGTAGAAGTGTCAGAGTAAACAACTCCAGAACTGATCACTGGCAAGTTAATAGCAAATAATTAGAGAAACTGTAGTTTAAGGATCATATTTATGTTTAGATATTAAGTGTTTAATGGCAGCAGATTTTCATTTTTGAGTTGTACCTTTTAGTGTTGAGCTTACTAGATGTCTCAGACTATACCAAGTTTCAGATTTTACTGCACAGTAAATAATGGTGATGATGCTGGTAGCAACAGCACTGACCAAAACCTAGAATTTCAATTTCTAGTCTATAGGTAAATCTGCTAGTTCAAAGTTCCCTTTATATAAAGTGAGATAAATACGTCAGCGTTTTAGGACTGAAAGTAAATTCTTGAGTTTCAAAATGTTTTGAAAAAACACCATGGTCAAGATCAAAATGAGTTAATATTATAAGAGCTGAAATCACAACACAAGGAAACTTGTCTACCAAAAAATGCTTTGGCAATCCATATATTCTCATTACATATTTCAGTTTTGTTAAAGTAATATTTTCAGAAAATCATAGTTTCATCACTCCTGTTTATTTACGCTGGCTTCTGTCTTAGCTGCTCTTAAAAACCAATTCCTTATTGTGATTCCCATGCCAATCAACTACCCTCCTGTTGCTAACAGTGTTTTTATTATAATACTGAAAATGCTTTGAAAACTTTGGATGAGGCATGTTGTTGAAATAATGTGATTTCACCATTAGTAGTGCATTAAATGACAATGTATGCATAGGCCCTGCTGGAGTGGCTCTTTATCTAAAAAGCTCAAATGTGATTTAGTGTGTAAAGAAGAAATGTTACATTATATTCAACAAGGCATACACCATGTTATATTTTCTACTGATGGCAGAGTATATAAAAATGAAAGATGACACATTAAGTCATAATTGCGATGGGACTCACACACCTTGAGTACATACTTGAGTGCACTTACTTTTATAACTGTCTTAACTTTCTGTGTATTGTACTTTTAAGTCTCTTATGAATCTGCACAGATGATAATTATTTTGAGTTCACTGCAGACTGTTACAGAGGAGAAAGCTTTATTGTGTGCAGTTTTATGGAGGTGCTATTTTTGTTCTCAAAACATTGGTAGCTTTCCTAACCTAAAAGCACAGAGACTGGATGTATACTATATTTGTACTTGGAGGGAAAATGTGAAATCTATGTCATAGGATTCTTTTATATAGATTGTGTGGAAACACATGTAACCAACTCACAGGTGCAAATAAATCTTACTCTGGATGGTCTACAAAGCATAGCAGTTGTTGCGGGTCATAACTACAATCTTGGATTTTTGGCTAATGAATAATGTCTCTAAAAACTATTCAACAACTATTGTGAATAAGAGGTTGCCAACACAGGCTCTGTGGAGCTAATTTGGGAAGTTTTTCTTAAATGAGTGGCTTCACTGAACTGTACTTGACTTTCTCGCAATATGGTGAGCTATACATGTTTTGGTACTTCTGATTCGTGATGGAAAATATTTTTATTTCAGCTTTTCTGTTCTGCACACAAATTACATAAAACTAATATCCTGTAGTTACTTTCAAATTCAGTGACCTTTGGATCTGGCCTGCTTGTTTTAGCAGCTATTTTACTAAAATTTTCCTTTCTTTTTTTGGATCTGGGAGGGCCATGGTTTTGTTCTGGTATTCTTGATTTTCTATCAAAAATGTACCAGGTAGTTCAGGCTCCATTATGCCTCTCCAGTAACAGATTGGGGGAAAAAAAATGTTGTGAGGTATTTTCTGTTCTATTCATCCTGTTGTTGAATAATAATTTAGTCTCCAGCTGTATCCAGTAAAGAAATTGTTATAAAAGGGATAATATATATTGCCCGCTTCTTTAGAGACTGCTAAATGACTTTAAAATAATGTAGTATTATTAAACTGGCATACACTCAAGAAGGTGTAGTCTGCAGAAATAGAGAACAACATTACACACAGATGTGGTGATTTGTGTTCTGACTTTCACCACCTGTAGAATGGTGCTTCATATTTAAAATCTCTTTTATGGAAATGGAAATAAAATTCACTTATATATTTATATTCTTGTGCTTGACTGAGAAATATTGTTCTTTCTTTTTTCTTTAAAAAAACCCAAAACAAAACAAAATAAAAACCCCACAAAACCTGATTAATTCTGAAGCCTTTTTTTACTGAAGGTCTAGCAATGGGGATAACAACAACTTAGCAACCAGGTGTTAACCAGCATGAGAATAGAGGAATTAGTTAGGAATGAACTAACAATATTCTATATTGTGGTATAAAATGGAGAACTATTGCACTCAAAATAAAATAAGTGGCGAAGAGATAGATATATTTGCACAAACACCTGAAAAATGTTAACAGATTCAAATATCTAATTTTCTGCACTCCTAAATTTGTGTTAAGATATTTGCATATGTAGTATACTGGGTGAAATGTTACTGAAGTAAAATGCCAGTCTCATTTTCTCAGCCATGACCATTTTTAAAGCAGCTTTTAATTCTGATGCCTAATTGTGAGATGGATTCTTCTGAAATTAGTTGACGGTGCAGGCATTTGAAAAACCGGCTCCAAAGGCACAAATTAATGTGTTATCACTTAAATTAGAGCTGTTTTAAATTAGTGTGATTTGCCAACTCCAGAGCTAATGTTTTAGCTCTTCTGGCAATTATGTGAAAGTGGACATGCTCCAATGTTCAAAAACCTTTATCAGTGTCAATGGGTTAGTTAAAGCTACACCAGCACAGTTACAGTCATCGCAGATCCATTGCATAAGAACAGATATTGAATCCCAACAGATTTTTTAGGAAATTAACTGTTTTACTTAAATGCTTCACTGAATACAATGCAAGTTGCTTCATGCTGATACAGGGTGACAACTTGAGCTTCTGAAAGAAAACTTTTTTTTCCGCTTCACATTTGGCTTGAGGCAACTGAAAGCTAAATACCTCCGTGTTTAGCAGAAATTCCTCCCTTTGTCTAAACGGCCCCGTTTCACCATTTTTCTTTAGAAGATACTACTTTTGAAGCAGTTGCCCCCTTTTTGCATACAAATGAGCAGCCGTCATGGGGAATAGCAATAACCAGTTGTTATGGAAGGAAGCATCCTGCTAAATGTTGTGACTTCTAGATTAAATACCTCATTTTAGGACATTAACCATGTTTACTAAGTTAGCCAGCTTCTAGACAGAATCTAGAGTTTCAGTGTTGAAATCCACAAATCCCAAAAAGAAAATATTCAGAGTATATAGAAAAAAAAATCTACCAACTGCAAAGAAGTGATCTGTGTTGGACTGAGAAAGTTGGGGATGCAATTTTATTTAAGTATGGCTTTAAAAAGACGCTTTCAGAAAAGCTAAGCTACATATCCTATCACTGAAATTAGTATTCCCATAGTATTTCAGTTCAAGTGCTGTCTTAAAAGAAAGGGCTTTTCAGCATTCTTAATACATTTTCTTCTGAGCTATCAAAATTAAAAGATGATGGGTTTTAGACTTCTATGCTGTTTGCCAATACCCATCTTTCCCATCCAGATCTCTACTTGAGAAAGAATTTCCCCAAAACTCATAGAAAACATTAGACCTAACAACAGCTTGCTTCTACAATAAATGCTTGTTACTGCCTTTGTTGTTTGCATTTAGGGGTGTAGGGGGGTGTTTAGAAAAAAACCCATAGACTACACATGCCTCTTTGGAGAGAAGTGATTTCTGACAAGAGGGTTTGGAGTTTGTTTTGGTTTGGTTTTGTTTGTTTGTTTGTTTGGGGGTTGTTTTGGTTTGGTTTGGGTTTTTTAACTGACGCCCTGCATTTTGGAAAAAAATGCAATTCAGTATCAAGTTTACTTGGGGTAAGTTTCCATTAAGGTCATTCCTTTAGTACAGTAATTCATAGAAATACTGTTTTATATAACAGTACACATAACATCTTGGCCCTCATTTTCCTTATCAACCTATCATATCCTTCGAGAAGGAAAAATAACTTCTACACATCACTCTAAAATGAATTAGAGATACAAAGTTTCAGAAGACTCTGAGTCCTGAACTAGGAAAAGTATTCTACAGTTTTGTTGCTCCTCTAAATGAATCCTTCAGCCTAAAAGAGATTTGAATGGTATGCAGACATTGGGATAGTAGCAGTGTTGAAATACACACCTGGAGAGATAATTGAATAACAAAGTGAGTATACAAGCTAATTTCAGTTTGCACTCCTTTTTCTTTTTAATTATTATTTTTATGGTTTTTAAACAACTTCTTATGTCTAGGGGACAGTGTTGATTTTTCTACAAGGGGTGCATGTACAGAGAGACCTTTGTGAATTATCTTCCAGTAGTGATAGAGAAGATAGTGTGGAGGGAATTGACTGAGTAACCAAATATTATTTTTAACCTAGACAATTGGATGATTAAAACCATCTCAATATATATAATCTGTCTAGGTTACACTCACCTGAATCTATGTTAAGAAGGAGTTGATAGTGGAATATTGAACCAAATAGGTCTGGAGCATAGAAACACCTTATTCCTAGTAACGTGAAGTAAAAATGGGACCAATTTGCCTTTGATATGTTGTCTCTTCTGCTGCTATATCTGAATATCTCTGAACAGGTTTTTGTCATTTAGAGGAATTGTTTAGAGAGAGAAATCAGCTGAATACTTTTTGTTGACAGTATGCAGGAGGCAGCTAGAGATGCTGTGCTGCATTTAACAACATCTTGCATACAGCTGTGAATAATTGTACCCATGCCAAGCAGGCTATGGTGTTACCATTTGAGGAGGAAAATATTAGCCAGCTTATATTTAGAACCATAAATCTTGAAAATAGCAACAGGAATAATTCAAAAGGCTTTTCTGGGTTTTTACATGATGGACTTGATCTTTCTATTTTACCCATCTTGGTCCCAGAAGCTGGAAAAAAAATCATAAAAGGAATACTGCATTTTCTCAAAAAAAAAAAAAAAAAGAGAATGCTTTCCCTAATACATTAACTCCCTTCCATCCCTGCACCATCTGTTTTAATTGCCACAATGCAGTCAGTGAGCATTTGCATGAGACTGAAACTGTCCTCTGTTGTTAAGAGGGTGGAATACCCATTATTCATGCAGAATGCAAATTTGTTATCGACTGTAAATTGAATGCCTTCAATTCACATGGAAAATATAACCATTTCCACTTTGGGTGTTCTGTCTGCCACTTACATATATACTAGTGATATGCAGAACTTGTATATATTTTCTTCTTGCAATAGAAATGTTAGTGTTTACTCATATAGAACCAGTCTGTCACCCATCTGCCATGAAGGTTCCCTAATATACTACCCCCAGTCCAATTACTTTTTTCAGAGGTTTGACAGACATGACCATGTTCTTGCAGACCAGTACATATAGATGAAGCAATTATTCTTTCCAAAAGTAACTAGTAACTAGAAAAACTACCAAACTCGTAGCAGAAACACTGCAACATACTATTCGAATGGCCTCCATCACTTTCAGTGACGAACATTTTGTTTATCTTATGTGACCATTTTTTATCAATACAAAATTATTAGTAATTATAAAGAACATAAAAGTAACTTCAAGAAACAGAAACATTTCAGAAGTGAGTAGTTTGAAAAGATGCTTGTCAAGGTTTATGTTCTTGGTGCTGTAAACAGACTATAGCTGACAAATATAGTTATTGCATATGCTAAAAAATTGTTTTATATCATAACTTGACATAAAAACCCTTTTTAATTAATGCAAGAGGAGTCTGCCCATAAGTGAGTTAAATTTTATGGATTCCTGAGAGAAAATAATGAAAATAGCCTCCAAGAGCCCTTGTGTTTTCTGCCACTGCATAACAGCTTTTGTTTTTCCTTCGGATTTCCAACACAAGCATATTCAGTGGAGGTTAAGATATACATTCTGTTGATGTTTCTTGCTAGAGAATCTCAGAAAAGGTCAAGACAGATTTGGAAAATTCAAAAAAATACAAACCTAATTAGAGTTGGATGAGGCTGCTTCTGACTTCACTTGTAAGAAATCTCTGTTTAAGTCCTTGGCATCTTCTTCATTTATTAAAAAGGAAAAGGAGAAAGAAAAGTAATCCTACATGTAGTTCAAAACTAATTTTCAGAATTCAGTGTGGGGCAACAACTCAGATATCTCCTTCCCCAGGGGTAAATGGTGCCTTTTATTAAAGTGATTAAGAAGGAAAAATGATTTAATTTTAGTTTTCATGTGGTTTTGTTTTAACTGCTAATTACATTACATGACTGATAACTTCATTATGGATATGTTGTGGTTTTTTTCTTAAGGCAGTTGTCCTTTCCAACTATAAGACTCATCATTATTACTTATGCATACAGAAGATCTGGTTAGTAGGTCATTATTTATTTGCCATTGAGCATTTTGAGGATTTTCAAGGCTTATTACACTGTTCTCACTGGGCACATGCATTTAGTTCTGAAGCTTTGCTTTCATAAAAGAGGTATTAACATATTCTTGTTATTATTTGTTATTTCCTGCATTAATTAATGTCTATATGGTGTTGTATCAAAAATATTGTCTGTGATTCATTTCACCTAATTTTAAGTGTCTACAGCTAAAGCTGAACATGCTACCCAAGGCTCCTTTTATAATTATTGTAGAGAAGTTTCCAACTCAGCCTGGCTACCAGTAGTTTTCTTCAGTGCACAAGTGGCACGTTGTTGAACTACTAGACTATTTCACGCTGCAAAAGAGCCAGTGCTTGATTCTAGGTGCTGCTTGGAAGGGAGTTCTGTTGTACATTGGATAAGATGGTGATAAAGGTTGGTTTGGACATCCCGTCATTCTTCTTGTGCTTTCCCTTCTTCCATTGTCCTCTTGGAACTGAAATGCAGAGACTTCCCTATGAAGTCCAGAGCAAGGGAGGAGGAAAGCAGTTGGCTGTCTTCCCTGTCCAAAAGGTTCT
Source organism: Pelecanus crispus (assembly GCF_030463565.1). Classification (NCBI taxonomy): domain Eukaryota; kingdom Metazoa; phylum Chordata; class Aves; order Pelecaniformes; family Pelecanidae; genus Pelecanus; species Pelecanus crispus. The sequence continues at coordinate 51,916,075 of NC_134648.1, forward strand.
GTTTGTAGGGGGAAAGATTTTCCTCATTCTATTTGACTTATTAACTCACACGTTAGCATGGAGCTAACAAGCGTCTTTGATTATTGTTAATTAAAAAAATAGTAAAACCGGAAGTTACTATTAATTAAAACAATGCTTATCCAGTAGAAATCATTGGTTTTAGCACTGGAATTCCCATTGGCACTATCAAATGAAGATCTTAAAGGAGAGGACAATGGGAGCCAACTTCTGAATTTCCACATTTTTCATTATTATTTTTGAAGCTTTGCTATCGCTACACAATGACCATTACAGGATAAAATCCATCTGGAGCTCTTCACTTAACCTCTTATGATTTTTTGTTTTAGGGCAGAAACAATGATAATACGTAGTTCTGGGGCTTTCTGATATGTTGTCAGTTAATGTTAGCAAAGAATGTTGAAGACCAGAAGCATTAAATATTATGTCAGTTAGAGAGAGGTCTGACTGAGAGGTCTTCATTCCTGATATAATTGCTATAGGACACTGATCCCTCTGTGGCAACTCTGCGGAATTTTGGCAGGAAACCTAAGGGTATTGAGTACAGGAGAGGAAAAATTATTCATTATTTGGAAGTTCAGCATCAAAGCTTATATAAAAGTAAGTTCAATGATTATCATTATACTGGATACAAGCTAATATACCATCTGTATGCAGAAATTTGCTGTATCTGCACCATTGCTTTTTCATTCAAACAGAGATAATGAGATTGTTTAATGATGATCTTCATGCCACAGAAACATTAATCTGCAGACCACAAAAAAAGAAGCAAAACCCAAAGAACACACCCTCTTTCATCATTTAAGGGAGAATGGACAATTTAATCAAATATGAAAAAATGAGGTTTTGCAATATGAATATGCCTATTAAATATATCACAGAGTCTATTGGCTATTGTCTCAATAAGACTTTACATGTAATATTTTTAGTGAAAGACTGTCAAACTCTTTGTTTTATAAACTACAAAATAATCTAATTTGCATGGGCCACCCATTAAACAGATTATGAACATTTTATTTTAATTAAAAGGATCACAGCTGAATTGAGCAAACCTGGAGAGAAATGGTCTTCTGAAATGGAATTCACCAGGCTTGTAAGGCTAGATACCTGGAGAGACACAATCAGAAATCTGAAGTATCTATTTACTTTGAGGTTTGAACACATCAGCAACCTAAAATGTCTAATTCTTCTGATAGGGTCTGTTTTTCAGCAGTTCAGAGCCTAAGACATATTCAAAAGACCCTTTCTTTTTATGGCATTGTTTTAGAGTGGTTTCAAGGATTCCCAGGGGAAGAATGGCATGCACACACAGACTATCTCACAGCACAAAAGGCTTTATTAACTACACTACAAGAGTTTAGCAGAGCAATATTCTTACCAACCCAAGGACCGTGAAGAAGATGGTCCATCCATACATTCTTGCGCCGTCTTGCACTCTGAGTTCAGCCCAGCGGTCAGTAGGTGCCAGCTTTACGTGGGCATCCCCATGGAGGCAACGGTGACCTCACTGTACACCAGCCCACCCCTCTTCAGGAGATCCCAGTATTTATATTGCAGAGGAAAACAGGTTTCGACACATGTGACCAGCAGGTGCCAAAAACACAGCTTGTTTGCAACAAAGGGAGACTATGGCGCATGCACCCACCAGTCAGGCACACTGCATGCGACATAGTCATCCCGTCTATTGGTTCATGGGCTTTGTTCACGTGTTATATTACCATAATCCAGCAGTCATGTATCAACCTTGCTCAAGCCAATAACAAGATGCTTACAAAGCAAGCAAAATCATGAGCTGTGCCTTGTATCTTCCCAGTTGCACCTCCTTGCTGACCACAGATATAAGAAAACTGAGAAACGATCCTCCCTAATGTTTCTGAGCCCCCTCAACTCCGTGATCAGCATTTCAAACAATAAATTACCTGTCTCCTGTGCTAAGTGTATTCCTTGGCTATCTACTTCTCACCCAGGGTGCATCCATGGACCAAAATTCCATCTTTTAACCCTTCCGTACACAGGCACCTAATTGAAATTCTTAAATAAAGGTCCTAGAAATATGTTGGCCCAAATAAATATAAATCTATGTGTATTTTTATTTAAATACCTTTAAATATGTTGAAGTATCTATCGCTAAGAATAGGCAGTGATCACATAGTGAACTGAAAAGATACTTTTTAACTTTCTTCCCCCCAAATTTTAGGCCAGATTCATCATGAATAAAATTTGCTTGGGGTTAATATGAGACACTTGGGTGACAGTTTAGTTCACAGAGGATACAACTCTCTACAACCATGAGCAGTGCATTTTTGATACCATGATGACTTAGCAAAAAGTTAAAGGACAATTCCATTGGACTTGTCTGGTCTTTCATTCAAACCCTGAGCTATTCTCAACCTCTATTTTCTGGTCATGTCCTCTTTTTCCATTTAAAAAGGCAATCCAGGAAATTAATGAAGACTTCTGACAATTGCTTGGAAATCCAAAAAAATCAGTCATGCCTACCGAGCAGCAGGTCTGCCATACAAATCCCAGAACCTGGATATCCTGACCGATTTTTGAGTATGAGAAGATTAACAGCACATTACGTATAGAGAATATACTACTTCTTGGAAGCACTGATTAATAAACTTAAGCTGCATAGTTGCCATATGCCTATACAGCATGCCTCACAACTGGGGAATTATCAGGTAGATTCTTCTGCATGTGTGACACCCTGGTACATCACATACCTGATAAATTCAGTGTGTTGTGATGAGAGTGGTTTTATGGCACATGTATAGACCAGCTGTGGTGCACATGTACAGCATGTCTGATGCTTTCAGACATCAGGGAACATCCTGCGCATGAGTAACTCTGTACAATCATCTTAGTTTCTAGAAAATCCCAGACAGCCCTCATTCCTCCTCATAAGGATTGTCTGTAAGGAAGTTTATATGCCCCTGTAAGTGTTCAAATCATCCAGCACAGTCCTGACTTAAACATCCATTACAAACTTGTCATTTGTGAATAGATTTCAGTGTCTGGCACATATCACTATTTATCATAGATAACTTAGAAACCAACAACGCAATCTTCATAGTCCCATCTTCTCATTTTACTCTTCAATCAAAGGACTTCTGAAAATGAAGAGGAGTTTCTTTTTTTTTTTCATTTTAATTTTGTACTACAAATGGTTGCTCTTTTTCCCCTAACACCGATGTTTCTTGAAGTTTTCTTGAATAGATATTTATACAATTGCTTCTCAGTAATAAATAAATTAATTCAGAATCTCTACTGCCCAAATACTATTCACAGTAAAAAAGGCAATTTAACTACCTTAGCGCCATTTGGATTTTTTACCTTTTTGCATCTTTAGTTAGCCAGATCTTGCAGCAAGTGAAAATTGACAAATAGATTTCTGGTTTGAATTCCACACCCATTTTATTAATTTTGTGTGTGTGTCTCAGCACAATAGTGAATGCATTTTTGTGTTGGTTTTATCTTTTTTTTTTGTCCAATATTAACCCCACAATTTTCAAAACAGTGCATTAAGAGCTGCCCTGACACTACATTTCTGACAAGTTAATTTAGCTTTCTCAGTGTGTGTAACTTTCATTCTAATTAAGAGGCAAATGGTAAACCCCCAATCCTAGTTACATTTACTTTAATGAAATGAAAGACAAAGCTGCTTATTAAGAACCATAGTGCTTCAAATTAGTTGTTTCCTCCAGCATAAATCTGGAGATTTTTTTTCATATACTTTTGCAGAACTTTTTTTGTTGATGATGATCACAGCAGAAAATATCCTAAAAAGATTTACAGAATGACTATTTATCTTCTTTTGGAGGGATAGAGTAAATGTACCCAGAAGTGTGAGGATTTTTAAAAATAAATGGATTTCTAGCACAAATTAACAAGTCATGGTTGTTGGTTCAGGTTAAAGAAATACTTAATTCAAAATGCAGAATTAGACGCTGTAGTTTTAATAGTTTGTGTAAGGACATATTCATGTATGCTTCCTAATTTCTTTAATGTACTGTCTACTTTGCATTTTAGTTTGACATGTTCTGTACACACTTTCATCATTATTTATGCTTTTTACTTATTCTCCATGTTCTTTCTTTACCTTCAACTTGATGCATAAGTGTCTCCTCCTCTGGTTCTCTTGCTTTGCTGTGAAGTTTTTACTTCTCCTGGAAGAGATATGGACCAGCTGAAAAGACAGTAATTTTCTATATGCAGTTCTAGCCCTCAAAATTGTTTCCAAACTCTGCTCCCCAGCTAGTGTATGCAACTATAGAACATCTTTTTTTTTTTTTTTTTTTTTTTTTTGGTAACAGGCACTGAAAGTAAATTTTATAGTTTCAGTTTTGACAATGGACTTTGCCCCAAGGCTTTGGGAATCATTGGCCTAGGAGCTGGCATTTCTGAGGTTCTAAAGAATATAGCACTTACAGAAAGGATAGTCAGATTAAAAATAGACAGTCCTTTGGGCAGCTTTGTGTTAGTCCCCAGGCAGGTTTTGTAACTGAGGAGTAAAATAAATTGGATTAGCTTTGAATTTTTCTTGACATGCAATGAAGATCAAGCAAAGGCAGTGGAGCATGGGGTATTCAGTCATACTTCTAGTGAAAAGAGAATATCTCTATTTGGTATATATTATATCCCTATAGGTTTCCATTAACCTGCATCAGATGATTAGTTGAAGTGTCTAAATTTCAACTGGAGTCAATCTGAGAATGTCAAATCAAGTGCCAAATAAAATGAAGGCATTTATTGCTCTTGAAATGTAAAAATACTAGGGTAATAGCTCAAAATACATCATCACCACTGTGAGCACTAGTGCTATTTACAGTTACTCTAAGACAGAAAAGAAGACATTGGTACTTATTAATTAGTATTATGGATGTTTGAAAATGCAGTATCATATTGACCAGTGAAAAGGTATGGGAAGTTTTAGTCATGTATGTCCTATTTTATTTGGTTAAAAATAGTAATAATAAAAACATTACATACTTGGTCATAGTTGATGAAATAAGTAAGAAAGCTTATTCACTGCCATGGTTTCCTCTGTTTCTGATCACAATGAGCAAAATGTAGAAACCAGTTTAAAGGCATCACAAGTACTCAGCTGGGACTCTCACAGCAGCCTAGTTTAGGTAATAATAAAGGCTCTTGATTTAAGCTTTTGCTTGTGTGTTATTCCTGTAGACACATATGAATAGAAATTTTTCTGTTTGCTGGCCAGGAATGGTGGATGGCCATTTAGTCACAAGGCATTGCCACCCTTCCATTCATAGGACAGATGGTATACTAACCAGATTGAGTCACCCTGGCTACAAGTGTCATTCTAGTAACATATCACCAGTACTACTAGAAGTTAACATATTACAGACAGAAAGCATTTCCTCAAAGGAATAAGAGGGAAAGTTTTATTTCTCAAATGCATTTAACCTCTCCTGGTTGCAACCAAGGCAGGAAACAGATATTTATTCCTCTAAGCTGGACATTGAAAATGATAGCCTACAGCTTCACAGCAGCAAGATAGACTCAGCCAAAAATTATTCTCTTTTCTTTCTTTTTTCAACATTCAGTAGCAAAGTGTTTCTGTTTGAGCAATTAAGCTGCATATTCAATGCAGAAACTGAAATAGAATAATCACTGCATAATTTGACTAGGAATCGTGCCATGGGAGGAAAAGCTATTGTGATACCCTGGAACTAAATGTGCTGGAAAATTCATTTTTCTTTTATTCAGGAACATTTTCTTGGGTCTACTGAGTTGATGAGTGCCCTCCTTTCTGATTGAAGTTAATAGGAGATGGAGGTGCTCAATATCTCTCATGTGGTGCTTAGTTTTGTATGTTATCAGAGCTTTGAATAGAAAGGATGTTCTTGCACTGTGTAGTGGAAGTTTTTATCAAACAAATTTGGAGCCTCTTTAAAACCATCTTTAATATTGGAAGGCTGGAGCCTGATGAGAGGAACAGTTTTCATTCAGTTGATTATGAATGGCTAAAAACCTACATATGTAGTGCTGAAGAATGGAGAACTGTTTTAAGAGAACAGACTTATATAGAACACTACATCCATTCCATTCTAAACAAAATTATTTTTTTAACACTTTGGCTACTATTTACCTGTGAGGGGCTGGACTCATATTCAAGAACTTACATAGTTTTTCTTTAGCTACTCTGTACGTATCTTCACTGTTTCATGAGAATAAATTTTTCTCTGATTCTTGGTTACCTGAAGCTTGCTTCTGCATTGCACCATGTTGTTTGTGCTGGGGGGTTTCTGTGAACCAGATGGTATATTTAAATGACACAGTAGAAAAATACTAGATGAGGTTTTGAAAATAAGTGTTAAACTAATTCTGTGCCACCCCTGCCTGAACTGGACTCCTTCTCACTGTCAGGGCAGTGCCAATAGGTGCCAAAGTACCTATTCCTTAGAATTAGCATTGTTCAAAGTATAATCATATTAACTGTGGCTGTGTCAAACCCGAGAAGGGAATGAAATGTTACTGAGTAGTTTGGAGAACCCAAGACTAGAATAACATGCAGTGAAAAGGAGGAACCTGTGGTCTTCTCCCTCTAGGAAAGAAAAGAATATCAAATCTAAGACGATATGATGAAGAGGGACAAAATCCTACCTGAACTGTATTTCAGTAATTAAGACATTATCACTCATTCTTAGTTGGGTAACAGAACTTCATATGGAAAAAGAAAAGTAGAGAAAAGTAGAGAAAAGTAGAGAAGAGAAGAGAAGAGAGAGAAGAAGAGAAGAGAAGAGAAGAGAAGAGAAGAGAAGAGAAGAGAAGAGAAGAGAAGAGAAGAGAGAGGAGAGGAGAGGAGAGGAGAGGAGAGGAGAGGAGAGGAGAGGAGAGAGAGGAGAGGAGAGGAGAGGAGAGGAGAGGAGAGGAGAGGAGAGGAGAGGAGAGGAGAGGAGAGGAGAGGAGAGGAGAGGAGAGGAGAGGAGAGGAGAGGAGAGGAGAGGAGAGAGGAGAGGAGAGGGAAAGGAAAGGGAAAGGGCAGGACAGGACAGGAAGGAAAGGACAGGAAAGGAAAGGACAGGAAAGGAAGGACAGGAAAGGAAAGGACAGGAAAGGAAAGGAAAGGAAAGGAAAGGAAAGGAAAGGAAAGGAAAGGAAAGGAAAGGAAAGGAAAGGAAAGGAAAGGAAAGGAAAGGAAAGGAAAGGAAAGGAAAGGAAAGGAAAGGAAAGGAAAGGAAAAGGAAAGGAAAGGAAAGGAAAGGAAAGGAAAGGAAAGGAAAGGAAAGGAAAGGAAAGGAAAGGAAAGGAAAGAAAGGAAAGGAAAGGAAAGGAGAGGAAAGGAGAGGGAAGGGAAGGGAAGGAAGGGAAGGGAAGGGAAGGGAAGGGAAGGGAAGGGAAGGGAAGGGAAGGGAAGGGAAGGGAAGGGAAGGGAAGGGAAGGGAAGGGAAGGGAAGGGGAAGGGGAAGGGGAAGGGGAAGGGGAAGGGAAGGGGGAAGGGGAAAGGGAAGGGGAAGGGGAAGGGGAAGGGGAAGGGGAAGGGGAAGGGGAAAGGGAAAGGGGAGGGGGAGGGGAAGGGGGAGGGGGAGGGGTAGGGGGAGGGGGTAGGGGAGGGGAAGAGGGAGGGGAAAGGGGAGGGAAGAATGGAAAGGGAAAGGGAATGGAAAAATGGAAAGGGAAAGGGAAAAATGTAGAAATATTTAAAATATTTTTTAATGCTTTGTTTACATTTAACCAATTCCACCAAGGTAGTGGCTTAGGTAGATACTTCACCTGAACAGTTGGGATTTGGTAAAAGTACATGTATCCAAAATAAAGGTAGTCAAACCTTCAATTTATGCAACTTCAACTTTTAATTATTCTACATCCCTGAGGAAGCACAGTTCAGGTAATATATACTACTACTATGACATAATCATATTTCATACTCTTGCCACAGATAAAAGCCGAAGGAAATTTCTACTGCGTTACTAACTAGGCTCTATTTTTAATTTTTCTCTGTCCTTTTTTAAAGGTACCTTCAGTGTCTCATGAACCTTACCCACTTCACTTTTACTGGCAACTTGGATGGTCAGTACTTATTTTTTCTGAATTTCTTTTCTTATTCTGTGAGGTGTGTTTCCATTCTCACTATTCCTGTGGATAGAAGAACAGGGAAGGCATACAGTCAGCCAACATAAGCACTCACTATGCTGTTTGCTAGCCAAAAATTTAGTCGTTTCCAATTTGAATTTCTTCACCTTCTAAACAAAACAAAACTGCATTTGTGCTACTTTTTTCTCATCAGAATAAATGAGTCTTGGTGCCCAAGGTCTTTGAGAGACTTTAGCACAAAGAGCACCTACATCTTTTAAGAACTACATCTTTTAAAATGTCACATATCAAAGATTAAAATTATTGCTTTGTAGTGGAAGATTAGAAGGAAAAAAAAAAAAAAAAACAGAGAAAAACCTCAACAAACTGCATCTCTGAACAGCCCTCTAATGCCAGAACACAAGCTGATGAAATGACAGCCTCAAAAGAAATCATTTTTTTCAAGCAAGTACATTCTTAGTACACTCTTCATTCTCTGGGCATTCAAAGTGAGTCAGAATCAGATGCTTTTTTCTCATGGAAATGATGTGACAAACATGCAAAGATTATCAATCACTATGTAGTATTTTATCATGTGCTTTCTAATCTGCAGTGGTTTCAGTGGAGGGTAATGGTACGTATTATAGTTAACAGTGAGTCTTTTGTATAGTTCCCTGAAAGGATGATGCTATTGAATCACCTATTCAACTGGTTGGTGTGGGTTTTGCATTTAAGGGGACAATCTTTTTTAGCAAGGCCTGTTGTGACAGGACAAGGAGTAATGGTTCGCATGAGGGTGGTGAAGCACTGGAACGGGTTGCCCAGAGAGGTAGTGGAGGCCCCATCCCTAGAAACATTCAAGGTCAGGTTGGACTGGGCTCTGAGCACCCTGATCTGGTTAAAGCTGTCCCTGCTCACTGCAGGGGGGTTGGGCTAGATGACCTCTAAAGGTCCCTTCCAACCCAAAGCATTCTATGATTCTATGATAGCAAAAGAGTCAAAGGGAAGAGTACAATGGCTTTAAAGTTCATATGTATCTAAGCTGTTTTCCTTGAAAATTTGCTATCCTTTACAAAAATAAGCACATTCTGAATGTACAAACTGAAGAACTTTTTACTTGTTGGAAACCGGAAGTTTTCTCCTTCACTCTAAAGACTGTAGAAAAAACACAGACCAGTGGCTACCATATCAACAGTTTCCATAATTCCAGCAATTCCCTTTTCAAGTTTCTGCTCAATATCAAATCCCTCATTTGAGAGTGGAAGAAATCAGAAAACATCAAGTATACTGCTAACAAAAACCCAGTATGAATGCTGCCTGATAATATGTTCATAATAACAATTTTGATCTTTTAGCGTTCACAGTAAGCAATCACCTAGGATAGTTCCAAATAGTGTTATATTGCTGAAAATCCCAGATACCTTGAAAAGGTTTAGAGTAAATAATCCTGGGCAAGAGGGAAAAAATGTAGGAAAACAAAAGAAGAACCCTGTTACATTTCAAAATTGCTCTCTACTGAGTCTGATTTTGTAAGCTTAATACTGTAAAATGAAAAGTTAAGAAGGTTGTGGAGAGAATTTAACAGCCCAGAAAAGTAAATTAATAAATCCTTTCAAATGACTGTTTTGGGACCTAAGTATACACTTTCATCTTCAGGAGTGTATGGTTTAATAAGGCTGTCTACTAATGGAGAAGATTTGCTATAATCAGCTGATAGTTGAAGCTGTTGCAGTCACTGCAGAATACAAAGGCTGAAAACTGAAATGGCTAAGGCCAAACTCTGTTTTGCCATCTTACAAACCATTCTTTTGGGGGTTGAGGAGAAGAGAAGCACGCTGATGTGGTGGGAATATTTGATGCAATGATAGCTGTCGCATATTTCATTCATAAACTTGTCAGTGTGGTATCTTTTTTCCATTCATGGAAGACCAAATATAGGTTAAATACTGGAGAAGGACTATACAAAAATATGGTCAGAATCAGGAATAAAAATCCATAACTATCAGAGGTCATATGTTCCATCTCTCAGAAAATTTTTTACTTGAACTGGAAAGTACACCAAAGACATGTCTCCTGAAATATCCCACCACCATCAGTGTTCATTTGCCTGGTTGATTGCCCTGTCTATCATTCCTATTCATGAGTGTACTAGTTTATAGGCATAGGATAGAGGTTTTTTTCTCTATTACCCAAGAGTATTTCAGCCATATGTGCAAGTAGGGAGGTGGGCTGAGTTCAGTCCCAACCCATCTCTTCTATTTATATGGTTTATTAAACAGCTGAAAGGTTTGGAATCTCTCATTTCATTGTAAAATCCATTTCTCTGCATGAACAATTCACCATAAATTAAATACAGGCTTCAGACCCTGTAATATAATTCCTTTTGTTCCCTGAAATTAACTCTTTCTATTTAAAGAGCAAAGACTGTCATTACGCACAAGGAGCCACCCATCAAAAGTGGCAATGAATGAATCTTGGGTTTTTTCATAAAATACAAAATGCTGGCACTGTACCATTATAAATCATAATTCTACAGAATTTACAAAGATTAGGAACCTTTCAGAAGAAGCTAGATTAAATTCTTAAGACAAAACATATTTCATAAATTTTTAATATTTTAAGGGACAACTAGATCAAGAACTGGGCAAGAGTTTTGAAATGCTGGGATGGTCGGACACCAGAAGATAAGTCTCTATAGTTGTAATGATTGTTAACTTATTGCTATCTCAAGCTCTACTTGAAGCCAGACCAATGCAGATCTTTTCTTCTCTGTGTTTTGATTTTCAGTCTGTGACACAGAATTGAAGACAGCAGAGGAGGCAATGCAACTTCACCTAATTGGTTGTGGCAAAGAATATGAGACTAGGGAAATCTCTGACTCTGGCAATGGATACAAAGAAGACTACACAGTGAACTAAACAGGACAAAAAAAAATTGAGACAGAAAGCAAAGAACAGACACAATGTAAAGATAAGTGATAATATTTTTATCACCATAATATTTTATTTTCATCAGTGAATACTGCATGCTAAAGTATATGTGAAATTTGTCCAATATTTTGAGGGGCATGATCATCTTTTATACAGAAAAGATACCTCATTTGATCTGACACAGGTTTTTCTGATGCTAGATAAACCCATTTTAATGTTAAGAATTACCAAAGGAAAGAATTTGGTAATTTGTCGCTTCCCACACACCCAAGATGATCAGTGTCTAAAAACATACACATCTCTGCTTCCCACTTTTTTTCCCATATTTCCATACTGTAACTTCTTATAGTTATAAAACCAGATAATTCTAGCTGCAACTGTTAGGAGATAAATCTAATATTTAAGAAACTGGAACATAAAATTCCACTAGAAGAGAAAATGAAAGAAAGTCAAAGGATTCGTCAAGAGATTTGCTCAGTACTCCTGTCTTTATTATGCTGAGTAATTAAAGGCAATTTGCCAAGTAGCTTTTGTGACTTTTATGGTACTGTTTTGATCAATGCCCTGTTATTTCACAGCTCAAGCAGGGACAGAAAATAAACAAAATAACTATCCAAACTACACGAAATAATTTTAAGCTGCTGCTTTTGCTTTAAAATTTTGCTATCAAGAGTCATAATAACATCACAGAATAGGCTCATAAGTCTCTCGAGGACACAACCTCTTCTTTTGCAAGATGAAAGCAAAAGTTTGAATCTACTTTTGCCATGCATATGTAGAAATTTTGCCTCTCCTACTATTGGAAATGATGTCCTCTCAAAGAGATTCAAAAACACGAGAAATGAAATAAACTAGACTCCTATCTAGTTCTGCTGAGTGGGATGTGATTTACCTCAATCACAATTTTTTAATTTACTCAGAAACGTTAGTTAATAAGGATGGTTAATTTCCAGATGATAGGAATAGGCTTGTGTAATAGACGAACGGGGGACATAATGGTGCTGTAAATAATGGACTCTTTTTATACATAATTGACTTCAGCCTCAAAGATCCTGGCTCCCTAATTCATCCAAGATTAACAAGAGACATTAATAACCACTCAGATTACAAAATGCTTCAAAGAGTGACAGGAATGAGACAAAAATATCTTTTCAAGTTATTTTTACAAAAAATTAGTATCCCCAGGTACAAATTAGCCAGACTCTGTCATTTAGAAGGCTCATCTATTTGTTTTCAGAATTGGTTTCTGATCGTTTATGAAATGAAACATGCTGAATTAAATTTCCCATGTAACAAAAGCATTTTTAAAAAGAAATACCGTATTATTGATTTGTAAAAGGATGATCGATTCTTTAATTTTCAACTAATTTTGCAAATAGAAGTTGGTATCTACAAATAACTTTCTCCACAGTCTTTAGCACACTTTCAAAAAATTTTGGGGGCATAACAAAAGGATTTTATTTTGTATTTTCCATTAAAAATTGCTAACAGTCATTTATAATCCAAATTGTCTAAATATTAGATTTGGATTGGTTTTGTTCTTTCCTGTTCTGAAGCATTGATGAGAAACCATAAAGTGGTTTCCTTTGCATAGAATGGAAAATAACTCATTACCTAGATCAGAAAGTTGAAGTATCCTGAAATACTTGGTACACAAAGTCTGCCTAAGCATACTGTGCTTATTACAGAGTTCTGGGAAGAGGCAGATACAAATGTTTACATTTCTGTTCACAATTGAGTTTAGCCTATTTGGACACACAGCTCAGATTTATGACTGAAGTAGCTTACAATGGAAGATGTTTTGGGACAATGGGTCAAATTTCTGTGCAATAGAAATCAAATAGTGCAAGGCTTTTTAAATTTGTTTCTGGTCCTTTCTCACTCAGTATTTCATACCTCGAAGGTTTGCTTATTGTCTCTGTTATTCCTACCATTTCTTGGTTGACTTTTCTGGCATTTGTGTTACAATTCTTTATAGATGTACAGTGTTGTTAAGACACCACCTTAACTTTTATTGCATTCACCCTGTAGGTAAACTGATCTGGACACTCAACTCAGATTTACAAGTGGCACACAACAACACAATGGAACATGTTTTGGGTCAGTGCATTGAATTTCTGCCTTGCCTTGCATTGCCTTTGCATTGTCCCCCTTTAAATCTAGGTAATAATCAACTGTATTTACATTTGCCATTTGCTTAAAAGCAAAACCAGGAATATTCCATCAATGGGTGTTTGCCTCATAGAAATTTATGAGATTTTGCTGTTTAATTTCATTATTTTGTAGCAACATTTTTAATCTCATGGTGTGCCCTATGCCCTTGGGCTATTTGCAAGAGTGGTCTCCTTTCCCCTATACATACAACTCATCAAGTCTGATGTGTTGCTGACTGCAGGCCGAATTTTCAAAGCCTGCACCTGTAAGAAACGATTACACTTGTTGAACTAATCGTATCTGCATTAGTTTATTAGTGTTAATGAATTGCCAAATAATTGCACACATTTTGTGGCCATGCAACTCCTTGATTCTAATGACATTCAACTGTGTATTTTCTTACTGAAATCCAAGCATGGCATGATAGCAGGTAGGTGCCCATATTTCTATTTTTTTTTTTTTTCCTAAATTGACATTGTTTGCATACAACCTGATTGGCGTTTTTATAATCCACTCATAGACACTATTTAGTAATACTGGTTGTATTAATTTTTAAAAGACATATGCTTTAAGACATTTAATAGGAGGGAGAAATACTGGAAAGATAAACCAGAATATGGGTTGTCTAATCTCCATTTTCTTCTGAAGGAAGAGAAAACTCATTCATCAGTAGTATAACTTTGTAGCAGCCTACAGGAATCATCTGAGGAGTAAACACTAACTCACTTGCCACACGCTTACACCTTAGCTTTCACAGTGGAGGTTTTTATTTTCCCTTTTATATGACAGAAATGACTACTGGAATGCAATGAGCCCCATATCTACCCGTGACTGGAGAGAGACCACCATCGCTGTTCACACATGGGCTGTTAAACTGCCATTGGGTAGCAATGACTTTCACTCACCACCAGCCTAAGTAGGAATTGAGCCAAGTGACCTAGAATTTAAAGTCCATATTTGCCAGTTCACTGAGTCATCGTATTAGAAATCTAAGTGTGTTTTTATGGATTTATTTGAAATAATGCTGGAGCTCTGTGTCTGCATGATAGGATGCAGTCTACACACAAGTCACTCAAGAGCTAAAGCTATCAGAAAAAAATACGTAGGTTTTTCTTGCTTTATTCCGTACTCTGTGCTCAGTAAATTATTACATGGTAGATACACTGCATAGTGTAAAACATACCAAAGTCAGTGTTGCACACTTTATCCAAAGAGCAAGGCAGAGCATATGATCCTTGCTAAGTTTAATGTGATAATGTTGCATTGTAAGTGAAGACAATTGACTGTGCATAAGTGCATTAAGCAAATGTGCTGTGGTGAACCATTTATTATATTTAATCAAGTTTGAGGGAGGTCTGGAATTCTCTCACATTTAAATCAGTGAATTAGCACTGTTGTAGACAAATGGAAGAAAATTAAAGAAAGAGAAGAAGGAAGTTGACACACTACATGAACAAAAATACTGACTTGGAAAACATTATATATTTACCATGATATCGACAATTTTTTTAGTGTTTGTTTCCTAGAGTTCTTTCATCCTTATATAACATTTTTCCTTGCTCTCCCAATAATTTAATTTACAGCTATTTTGACTGTTCAGTTTAGAAATACTCTGTACCATGGAACTAGTATTAAATTATGGGTCTACCCTCAGCACTTGGAGGTGTATCTTCTGCATGGCTATTGGACGCTTAGAGTCACTGTGTCCAAGCCCTACCCAACACTGTAAACATAATTTGCATTATATTTCAACTTCACTTAAATCATATTAAGAAGCAAAGAAAGAAAGAAAAATATTAGGTGGGGTTTTTTTTTGGTTTTGTTTTTCCTAAGCCTCTGACTGACAGACCTAAGATACATCCAGATCTCCAGTTACAACCATGCTATGCCATTTTATGTGGACAAAAGGACACTTCATTAGAGGACAAGACACTTTGTTAGATCTCCATGCCTCTTTGTTTCTCTGTCTAGAAGGTGTAACTGTCACCATGTAGAAATTGTCTTATTTGATAGCCTATAGTACTAGAATCTGCCATAAGAATATGAAATTGTGTAAAAATAGCACTTGGAGAAACAGAAAAAAAATGAGTTAGGATTTGAACTCTAGTCCACTGGCTGCCAAAGCACAGCCAGTGAGCCAGGAAGCCTAGGTGAGGCTTACCACAGCAGATTTGCATCTCTACTCTTTTAAATTATTAAAGTAAAGAAGCATGACTAGAAGCAGAGAAGGACAAAAAATGCAAAGGTACATACATTGGTGTAAAGACATTATTTTATTAAGATTAATCCAGATTCTATTAAAATATTTTCCTGATTCTTGACATGTTTATTTTGTTATTATTTATTCTTTATTTATTATTTGGATATCAAAGTGAATGAAGCTCAACTACTGAAGACAATTTTAACAGTCTGGAGCAAATGCATTTACCATGGACTGTGGATGGGAGTGCAAATAAGAAATCATCTTACTTAAGTGTATTTAGAAATATGGTCAAAGGTTCCTGATAAAATAGTAACCAGAATGTTCTCCGTATACGATCTACAGGGCAGGAAAGGATGCCTTTCTGCTGCTCTCAGAAAAACGTGTATTTCAGTATTCAATTATTTCTAGAAGCTGTTTGAATTCTGAGTGAAAAATAATCTGTATTATTTTATTCCTTATATAGTCCTTCTCTATCTGTAGTTTATTTGTTCTCTGTTATTCTAATATTTGCCATCATAGTTGCTACTTCTTCTGCAATAATCCCTATCAGGGGATGAAATTAAAGGATACTTGATTTGGGCAGCACTGGAACGTAACTTTGAGCATTCTTGAAAACTAAAGACTCCTGGATTTTATTTTCTCCAATAATGAAACAGAAATATGCAGCATTTGTCTGTTTCAGTTACCCTAAAGACGAAGCAGAAAGATGCAAAATGGGCATCTCACCTCTGTTTATTTTTATTTATGAGGTAATAGTGAAGTAGAAGGGGATGAGGCATAGATTTTAAGTCAGATGCTTTCAGATCAGCTGGATAAAAACTGATGCCAGAAGCAAGTCCAAGCCTGGTAAAAATATTCCATCAACATGAAGGTTGAGGTGATATCCCTGGTTTTGGATGGATCCTATGCCTTCTCAGAATATGGATAAATAATCTCTGATGAAAAAGAACTTTCAGAATGTAAATCCCATGACAACTCAATGAAGTGATGTGCACTTGCTGAGGATTTTCCACAAGGCTTTGAAACTTTCTTTCTGACAATTTTTAAATTGTTGCCAGATTGTCAGGTGATATTGCCAGCCCACTTCCACTGACATCAAACTGAATATATTCAGCATAATGCAATATTTATATTTTCTTTGGGCAACAGAAAGATTGGAAATAATAATTTATTCTACATAACAATTTTTTTTTACAGTCTTTTAGATGTAAACCTATATGTAGGATAAAATGACTGCTGCATATTCAATCATACATTTAAAAAACATCTGTAAATGTGAGTTGAAACATGAGAAAAAATAGGTAAGATGTTGAAACATCACTTCCATTTAACTTGTTGCAAAATTAAGCCTTTTTTGAATCGTCCACTCTTTTCAGATTAAAAGATTTCAGGTAGTTTTGTAAGCTGAAAACAACACAAGTAGGGGTAAATTAAAAATATAGATAATTTGAGTTTAAAATATTTGCAATTTTTTTAATTAAAAATTCTTGGAAAATGTAATACTATAATAAGCTTCTGACAGAGTAGCACCTTCCTCAAGAAAGATGCTTTACAGAAGTCCTGATTTTAACCTTTACTTCGTGTTGTACCTTAAAGGTGTGTACACTAGTCAGGACTTGGATATTAAGTCCAAATAGCGTGAAACAAACCAGATGTCATCATGCTAAAAATAAAATTCACAGGGAAAATAAACATTATTATTTATTTATTTTAAATTAAAATCTGTTAACATCCCAAGGAGCTGAGGTTTGTTATGACCTTGCACAGCCTTTATAGCCTCTCCTTTGCCTGCAAATTACAGACATTAAATACTTTGCTTTCCTACATATGCTTAGGGCTCAGCCAGACATGCTCTGATGATTGAGTTCAGGCAGGTTATGAAGTTAGTGCCGCCTAGTCAGATGCTAGTATCCTGCAAGCTAACATGCAGGGCTTGACTATCTATAGATTCCCAGCCCATTTCTACACAAAGTCAAGGGGTTCAGTATACATCAGGGGTAAAGAGGCCAGCCCTTTGAATTTTGCTCAGTGTGTTTTGACTTGTTTCTTTCTTCTAGAAGATGAGTTTAAAATTATCTTATCTATGCATAAAATAAGTTTATGGTCTCTTTAGGCTTATGCACAAAGCCTTTTAGCTCTATATTTACACATATTGCCTGCACAGAGAGTATATGACTGGCAAGTCATTACAGACACTAAAATTATTAACTTACAGGGTCATTTATCTATCATTTCAGTCTTTTAACTTCTGTGTTACTTCACTACACTTGGCATTATAAATCCAAAGGACTTTGTCATATAAGCACAGAAAATTCATTTCATAAATATAAGAAGAAGCTGGCAGAGGGGATGAATACAATAGATGCAATGTTAAAGAGTCAGAAATACTCTGACCAGACACAAATAGGGAGTATAAGACACTGAGCTGCAAAGGTAGAAAAGAAGAATAACATAAATATAATATATAAATACTTAGTACTTTAGAGACAAGGAGACAGGAGTGAAGATCACAAGTTTTTTAGGGGAGAAGACGGTAAAATGACAGGTGCTTGTCATCTCAATCTTCTAAGATATTACAGTCCTTCTCTATCAAAAGTATATGCGGTTGAGCAACATGCTTCTAAGGTAGGGAGCACAAAAGCTAAGAGATAACAGTGTACACCTGCATCTGTTGGGACTTATTTCAGCTTTCTGTGAGATAGCTCTACATAATGCTTCATGAAGACATGTGCTCTGCTTTGACTGGAGATGTTGGTTTCGTTCTGGAGTTCAGCTGGCCCACAGATTCTGTCCAACTTTACCTTAAATGTGGTAGGGCTTTACTGTATGGACTTTGCAGTCATATATCCTGGCAAGGCATTGAGTTCTAATTTCATTTGCACTGCATGTCATCTGGTGATCACTTGCACTACAGGTAGCACAGACCTGAGTTTTTTCCTCCTGACATTCCTTGTAGGTGACTGAATCCTGTAACAAGGAGGTGCTTACATCATCAACATTATGAGATGAGTTTGGACTTACAGATGGGCTCACCTGAGGTGACTGTGGATGTCTTTATACACCTGTCCCCAAAATGCTTGCAAATCCAGTGTGTTACAAATTGTTAGACTGTAATAACCACAGCTGATGATATCATCCTCTACTAGTGTGACATGAACCCAAGCAAGAAATGTTTTTATAAAATGTTAAGAGCTAATCTTCTGTTTGTGACACAACATAGAAATATACCATTTGAGAATCTGATTACACATAACTTTTACTGCATATCTGGAGGTGGGGAGGGGGGAAAAGGAACTAGGTTTTTAGCAATGATTCAAATTTCTAGATGACAGCTTTAGGAAAAAAACCTCAAACATTTGGCTAATTGTCTTCAGGAATTTAAATGCATTCTTTGTATCCTGGTCTTTCTACTCTATTTTTAACACCCGCTCATTATTTTGTGACTTTTAATGTCCTTCATGAACACAAAAGTGATATATTTTGAGGAGGGGACAACAAAAGCCACACCATAATTCACATTAGAATATTTTTAGGAAAGCTGCTTGTTTATGAGCTTGTTTTATCCTTCTCTGTGCAGTTCAAATTGCTTTTACTTTTGAATCTTGTGTATTATAATTAGTAATTGCTTCCAACATTGTAATATCCTGGCTGATGTGATCATCATGCACTCACTAAATAAACTTTACACAGCAGCTTCCCATTGTAGATGACATTCCTCTAGCCAACATAACATTCTATGTCCTTTTGCAGCCACCCATTGAAATGATTTGTAGATGTATTGAGTTAATTTTAGTCATCATTTGCCCCAGAATAAAGAGAAATGTTGCTTAACAGGAATGTGCATCAGCATTGAATGTACACTGGCTGGATTGATGCTATTGCTAAAATCACAGAAGCCAGATGCACCCTGCTTTGCTATAAGAAAGAGTACATTTCATTATAGATGATTCAGCGGCATGCCTCATTTATGAGGTCTGATTATACATCTCCAGTCATTAGAAGGTGATGATAGAATATGCAGTGCAGGAGGGTTTGATTGCACAAAAGTGCTAGGAGGAATATCAAAATGGCTCCTCTTTATCCAGCACTTAGAAATAGAGTTGAAGAGGATGCTTACGAACTTTCATCCAAAAAGACTGACACATTTTGTAGAAACAGAGATCATTTCACTTACTGGACTGTGAATGGAGAACCTTTTTTGTGGCAACACTGTGTGCCAAGATGCTTCATATATAGGAACCACAGGAGGCTTTGAAAGATGGAAGGTAGTATTGAATATGACAGTGACCCAGGACACCTGAGTTAACCCCTTCAGCCCTCCACTATTACAGTCTTACAGGTGGAGCTGTTGAATCCTTTTCTATAAATCCAGTAGCTAGAAGTTTAGTCCTTATGTCTCATCAAGAGGCAGTGTCATTGAAATATGGGGGCCTCTTAACAACATGCCAGGACATTAATTTGCCCATGATTCAGATTAAGTGTATTTACCATGACTGCTTCTTAGAGTAGGTATGATTTTCCCTGGGTATAATCAGGCCATATGGAATATGAATAGTGTCTGGTTTTGTTTGTGAAATCCAAAGGGAAACAAGTCAAAAGGAGAGCATCTTGAAATGACTTTTAAATATGTCTTACTGATTGCCTTAAGGAAGAAATGTCATATTCAATGACTGCAGAGAGGCAATCAAATTGTGAGCAGCAAAGACACTCTTCGTACGTGGATCACTGTGCTAAACTTTTCAGGATATCTTTAATTGTTAAAGCTGTATTAGATCTTGTTAAAACCCAGACATTCTGCACAGCTGAGACTCCTACTGGTTTTAATGAGAAATTTGTAACTAAAACCACAGGATCACTCACATCAAAAAGTTGCTGGTGCTAAAAAACTCCATCCTAAATTTTGCTGTGCTTTTGGGGCAGGGAGGGGCGGGGATGGAGCAAATTTAGTTGTAACTAAGGTAGCTTCTCTGCACAAAGGAGGAACAGCATGGGAAGAGGACTCAATTCTTCTTAAAGTGTGTGAAACTATGGTCTATTACTGTAAGAAACAGATGCATATATATTGTAAGCTGCAGATGTACACATAGGTCAATAGTGTAGATCATGTTCTGAGTTGATATATTTTATCAGAACTCAAGACTGTTTTCATATACACAGCATAGCTTAGGGTCTTTGTTAACAATAACAGCAATATATTTTATAATATGAGAACCACTCTGGTTACTCACTAAAAATCAGAAGCAAAGAAACCCCAAAGTAGCAAAGTGGGATTCCCCTCCGCCCCTTGTTTTAAACGTTAGCTTCACTCAGTGATTGAATACTTCTCTGTCTTAGAATATACAGTTCCAAGGTGAGTGTAGTTTATGCCTTTGTCTCTTGGAAGCATTTGAGGTTTAATTTAGTCATGTATATATTTTGAAATATTTAGAAGTGTTATGTAAATGTGAAGCACTGTAATGATCGCTAATCTAGTGCTGTTGTTAGCCTACTTATCTTGTCTGGTTTTAGGAATGACTTCAAAAATCATGCTTTTATGAGTATTCTGTTGGGTGTAGTTTTGTTCTTATTACTTCACATGAGCCATTTATGCAATGTGACTTTTTTCAGGTGGCAGGGATAAGTGATTAACTGATTTAATCAGTGTTGCAAATAAGAGTTGTATATTAATATGAAATTCTGTGATTGGGACAGGAAGGAACAATAAAATAAATATCAGGAACTGGGCCAAAAGTATTTGCAAAAACTATAAAGCTATAATTGTACAAATTTTTAAATTTAATGCATAATTAACTACAAGTATATGATTATTCTATCACTCATACAATTCTAACATAGCTGGACTTAATCATTAGCAAAACAGAATTAGTTAAAATTCTGAGGGAAAGAAAAACCCTAGTATTCACAGTGACTGTGGCAAAAAACCTCATATATGACTAGGTTTTCCCAATGACTGGATCCCTAATGAAATTTTTCTGAGAAGAACTTTTGTGCTTTGAATAATTAAAGCATGCATCATAACTTAAATTACAGTGCTATTGATTAAATTAAATCAAGCTTCTCCCATGTTGCAGTGTTTCTAAAGATAATTACTATCCTTTCCTAAAGTAGTTTGTCAATTTGAACAGAGTAATTTGGCAAAGGATGTTGCACCTGGGGCTGCTGTAATGTCTTCTAAGGTTTGGGGCATTTGCTATTTATGAGAACTGGAATGCTCCAGATAGCCATTGACAAAATCAACTGATGCCTTGTCTGTATAGACAATTTTTTTTAGTCCCCAAGCATTGAATTTGTTGGTTTTGAGGGATTTTCCAAGAAAAATACAGCCCATTAGAAATAAAGGTATCTCAGTTTGGCCTGTTATAGGTAGTATGTGTTCCATAACTTCAGATTAGTAACAAAACCAGATTATGATTCTGATTATCTTTTAACACAAACGATAATTTGTAACTGGGGTGGTGGGGGGGAAACAAACCCTGAGGTTTTTTTGTCAGTGAAAGGAGCTTGTTTCTGGTGTTAGGGAGCTGTAACTTCAAGAAAATTACCCATTAAGAATACATTCCCAGAGAGCAAGAACTGAAAGGAATCCAAAGCCTTAAATCAGCCTGTAAGCCTAATCTTCTATGATATAAATTCAGAATGTATAAGTCATCTGTAAGACAAATAGCAGTATCTCATGAAAACTGGGGAAATTGTAGCATACTCTCATTCATCTCACAGGTGCCTATGGAAGGTGAAATAGTTTCAAAGGAAGGCTTTGGGGTTAAATACCTGCAGAATACCTTGTAGTGAATAGGACATTCACCTGCAAGATGTGTTACCCATGCTCACATCCATTCTCTGCATGATTTAGGTAAGGGATTTGAAGAAAAGCTTCTGAATTATACACAGTTCTAATTACTGGGTTGATGCAATACACTTAGGTCACTTTCAACCCCTACAGGCAGAACTGTTTGTATAAAATCCTTCTTTTGTCCTTTCTTAATCACTTTCTAATGAATCCAGCGAAAGTTCAACTAAATATTTAAAATGAAACATTCTTGTCAGGATAGAATAAGACCCTGTATTCTTGATGCCCAATGCTTTATCGCAATGTTATAACAGCACACACTCCAGAGAGGTGAGAAGTGAGTGTGAATTTAGTCCAGTGGGGGAATAAACCAGTACAGTATCAAAACCTGAGGGCTTGTTGTCATCCTTGGCATAGTGCGTGATGTCAGAATATCCATCAGTTTTCTGAACTGAGTCGTCCCTGGCTGCTTTTCTGAGAACAGAGGGAAGGACAACTGTTGGCAGAATTCAACCTAAATTTGCAAGTAGTGTGAAATAACAACCCTAATAATAAAATTTCCTTATGTCTTTTTCAACTGTGACTCAAAAACAATACAGGGTGTTCCTACTACCTTTAAGAATCTCGTATGCATTACAAACTTAAGTTTTCCAGCACCTTTCTGAAATAGAACAATGTTAATATTCTCAGATTATTACTGATCTATATGTGATGTTAAACCACAGAAATCTTATGGCAGATACAAGAAGAAAAACTAAAGTGCCTGTATGACCATTTTTCCTGCCCTTAACATGCACAGAAATTAAATACATTTTGAACTGTCTGGCTACTGAGCTAAGAGTCTAGGTAAAGATTATATCATAAGTACTTGTATGTGATGCTTTTCATGATTAGTGATGAGTCTCACTTGTAGGCTAAGCTACTATTTTCACTAAGTAACGCAACAGAACCTTATTCAACAATGATGAATATGAATATGCTGCATATCAGGATGTAGTGGCAAGACATCTAAAATTAATTAAAATGTTGTTTTTTCATAGATTCAAGAGTAGGAATCTCTATTATTAGAGTATCCCATGCAATTTGTGCTCTTTTATGCCTCTTGGTGTCATCAATAGGAGGTTTGGGAGAAAAGGTTACCTTGGTTTAGGACATCTCTTTAAATGACTAATCTGCATTGTATTCACAGTGAAATGACAGTGATTTTTTCTGATAACTTTGAAACACACCAAATCTGTTGCACAGTGCCTTCAGTGCCTTAACATTTATAGCAGAATCACCAAGTAGCTCTCACAAATAAGATTTTTTACATGGCTTTGGTTTAGCATCAATTTAGGATTTATAAATATTTTGAGATAGATCACAAAATTAGGTTATGTAATTCTTAACAGCACTTAAGCATCAGCCAGTTTAACAGAGCAATTCAATGGAATTTGTTACAATCAAAACAGTGACTTACTTAAAGATTCGAGAATGGCAAGGATCACCCAAAAGTTACAGCAGGGTCACACACAGAGATGGGGTTTAAATCAAATCACACACAGGCAGACAGACCAACAAACAGCTCTAAATCAAATCACACACACACACAGACAGACAAACACTTCTGAGTCAAATTGCACACACACATACAGAGGTTGACCTGAGATTAAAATATCCCCTTTCATGAGTTTCATGAATTACTCTCTTTTATGTGCAGGCGCTCATCAATGGATGGTCAGTGAACCTCGCGAAGTCAGACCTTTGAGTTCTCATGAAATCGTCCCTTCAATCCTCCTGAAATCTACCCTGAGGGGTGTCCCAGCTCAGGGGGAGATACTGGGTCACACAGCCCACTGCGGTCCTGGAGAGCTCGAAAGGTCTCACTTTTGGATCACTATTTATAGGACCTTGAGATGATTGGTCAGTTTTTTGCATTCTGGCCACAGTTCATTCTGAGTCATTCTGGTATAAAATTCAGGCAGCAGATGGCCCAGGTGTGTGGCCAAGGAGTGTCTGACACCCAAGACGCTGCACTTATGACCAAGACAACAGCACACAGGGCTTATCCTGAGATCTGAGTGGCCCAGAGGGCTGCACCACCACAGTACCTGAGGTGGGAAGGAGCGTCTGGAGATCATCTAGTCCAAGCCCCTGCTCAAAGCAGGATCAGCTACAGCAGACTGCTCAGGACCTTGTCCTGTTGGGTTTTGAGTCTATCCAAACACGGAGACTTCACAACCTCTTTGGGCAACTTGTTCTAGTGTTCAGTCATCCTTCTACATGGAGGAGGAAGTTTGTATGCAGATCCCATAACTGCTCTTCCTAGCTGCCCCTTCTTTTTCTTTTCTCTTGCTCCCTCCTTTTGGTTTTGTTTTGGGGTTTTTTTTAGTGGGTTTTTTACAGGTTTTTTTTGTTTTCACCAAAAGTAACTTTCATCCCTGGAGTTAATGTACAGCTACAGTTCCCTGCAAATAAAGTTTGGTCTCAAAATCTTTTGTGCAATTGTCATGGCTTAGCCCCAGCCAGCAACTAAGCACCACGCAGCTGCTCACTCACTCCCCCTGCCCCAATGGGATGGGGGGGGAGAATCGGAGGAGTAAGAGTGAGAAACACTCCTGGGTTGAGATAAGAACAGTTTAATAATTGAAATAAAGTAAAGTAGGAATGATAATAATAACAATATAGTAATAATAATAATAATAATAATAATAATAATAATAATAATAATAATAATATACAAAGCAAGTGATGCCCAATGCAATTGCTCACCACCCACCGACCGATACCCAGACAATTCCCGAGCAGTGATCGCTGCTCCCCGGCCACCCCCCCCCCCAGTTTATATCCTGAGGATGATGTCACATGGTATGGAATAGCCCTTTGGCCAGTTTGGATCAGCTGTCCTCGCTGTGCCCCCTCCCAGTTTCTTGTGTGCCTGGCAGAGCATGAGAAGCTGAAAAGTCCTTGACTAGCATAAGCACTGCTTAGCAACAACTAAAACCTCAGTGTGTTATCAGCATTATTCTCACACTAAACCCAAAACACAGCAGTATGCCTGCTACTAGGAAGAAAATTAACTCTATTCCAGCTGAAACTAGGACAGCAATACCTTCCTTTTCTCATTTATCCTATCTCATAACAATTTGTTCTTGGACTAAGAACAGTGCTGGAAGTCCAGAGTCTGAGCTGCATTTGCAACTGTACCACTGACTTACTGAGTAATAGGAAAGAAGTCAATTTTGCCTCTGCTACTTCATTAGGAATTGATAAGAATGGCTTGGTGAAATCTCCTGGCATGTATTATGTGGGAGGCCAGACATGATCACAGTGAAAGCTTCTGGCTTATATTATGTTATTTTATGATTTTTACTACTTTGGAAAAGTGCTTTGTGATCTCTGTATTTAACTAAGTGATTAATGTTGTTTGTAATAGAAAATGTGATACTGAACTTCAGCGATCTCACCTAATGTCATTATCTGACATATTTACAGTTCTGCTAACTTCTGTGTTCCTTGGAACTGTTTGTAATAATTAATTTTTCAGATTTTTGACTGGTATCTTATGATCAGCTAGATGGAAAAAAAAAAATGACAACCAGAAGGGACTGATGAGCTATTTTTGGGGATGGCTGGTGTGCATCATTACTGCTGTCGTTCTTGCAAGGCACTGTGATGTTGTTGAATGCATAATGCCTCCTGAACTGCATTGTACCAGGGAATTTCCGGAGCTTAAACTGATCAAAATCAAGCAGACATTCAGAAGAATTTTAAGAGATCACTATGAAAGTAAGCACTGCAGAAGTAGTTAGCAGTAGTCTCCTCTATTGCCTTATCTGAGTATGATTAACATTCTGCTTAGGAGTAGTTAACAAACAAAATTGCAGAAAAACTTCCTATTTGATTTTTTTAGCTCATGAGGTAAAGACATTGTGTACACCAATGTTCTTTATAGCTAGGTACATATGCTATGCAGTTGTGGAAGAGTATGCTTATCTGATTAAAGACTACTCTGATTACAAAAATCAGTGTGGGGTAGCAAAGTAAACTGCTATCACTCATCCCAATTTCCAGAAGACAGAAAATATTTTTTAAAACCTGTGAAGGACACCATTTTTCATTTGAAATTGTGCACATTAATTAGATAATTGTATGTGTAAATGGCTAATTGTCATTAGCAAATTCAATTACCTTATCAGCATATGTAATCATTGTAATTATACACTCAAATCAAGTACAACCTTCCTAAATTGTTTAAATCTTATACCTGGCAAGGCCAGAGATATATTTAAGGTAGCACCTTCCTTGTATTACAGGTTTCAACTTTTACTTTACATTAATTATTTATAACCAAGCTTTGTTCTTTATCTCACAAGATAGTGAGAAAATTGTACTAGACTTTGTTCTAATTTCTTCAAATGATTTATTGCTCAGTACTCAAAGACAATCTGTTTTTCTGACCTTATCTTTTGACCACATCCTATCACAGTGTCATTTAATTTAAAAAGAAAATTCAAGTGAGCTAAAGATGAAGAGAAAATCATAGAAGACAACTATAAACTCCAACACATTCTCATGAGGAGACTGTATAATACTGGACATAACAGAGACACCATTCATTGTAACACAAAGTATGGATGTTCATTTTGGCTGCTTATAAACTTGTGAATGTCATCACTGGCCTGGCATTCCAGCATATCATGCTATTTCCAATTGATTTTGGCTGTCAGGATGCACAGTGGAAGCTTTCCCTAAACTCACATCATGGTTAGCATGATGAAAATGTATAAATCTTTTTTTTTTTTTTCCTATTGAATAAAGCTGGTGGTTTGTCTTCGTTGCCCCTTTTGTCTCTACCATACATTTTCCATCTTTATAACAGTGACTGTTTGTTTCTCAGTGAAGAGACAAAGAATTTATTTCCATTCTTTCTAGTTCAATTAGCTTTTGTATCTTGCTGAAAGTTATAGGTATTTTGAATATATTGGAAATAAAGAGTGAACAACCTCTGAATCTGAGAGAATTTATGCTAATGGCTAAATTAATGCTAGAATCTAATCCCTCAGGCAAAAATTATTTTTGAACCATTTTGTTCCTGACAACCCCCTGACAAACCAGTGTATGGGGTGGGGGGATAGAGGAGTGGGGTGTTCAGTCATGATGTCTTTATATTGCCAAAATGCAGTCTTGCACTTATCTTGAATGCAATGCATTCCATGAAATATCTTAGTTCCTGGTTTATCCACAATAATGAAGTTTCTATATGTAGTCTTCAATGTATCCAGGAGAAAACTTTGTTTCTGGTGAAGAGTTTCATTGTGGCAAAATAGCAGAACTTTTGGCCCCAGTCTTCTTCCCACAAATGCAAACAATCTTTTAAATATTCTGGATTCAGGCCAAAAGTAGTTTGAATTTCTTATGAGAGACCTGTGTGGAGCATGGAAGGTGAGTTTAATACAGGTGGTTTGGTTATAGCATGTATTGCTGAGATGCACGCATTGCTTAGACTACTTATAGAATTCTTGAAGTTTTGAAATCAATAAAGTCAGGATGTAGGGATATTTCAATATTGCAGTTCAGCAAAGTACTTAAGCAAAATGAGTTCAAATTATTGTATGTGTAAATGAGACGGAGCTGTGGTCAACTATATAATTTGGCTGGCTGTAAGGCACTAGGGATGTGCTGTAAAAGAGCTTATTCTATGAACTGTAAATTGAACATACCTTAGATACTGAATGGAGCAGATGTGTGTAAGATAACTCTGATTTTTGAACTATGTGTAGTACTAGAAGTAAACGTTCCTGTTGTATCAATCATGACAAGTTGATTAAAAATTTTTATTACAGCAGTTTGAAAAGTACTGCGTTGAACATAAGGACACAATATAATTAAATTTTTTATTAAAAGATGCATGAAAAGCAGAAAGGAACTGATGTATCTAAGGTTGAAGAACTCTCCTTGAAATTTTGCGGAACTGTGCCTGTGATAGTAGACCAGATCATGACAACCTTGTTTTCCGCATCTAGATCAAAAGGAAGCATGGTGACTAACCATGCAAGCACATAAGAAAATACAAAAGATTTTTTTTCTGTAATTTAACTCAAGTACTGGGCTTTATCCCTGTAATGCCCCCATTGTATCCACAAGACACCACAGACATGGCTTTGAGGAAACTTCAGCAGAGGAAAAGGCTGCAAGAGAACACAGAATAGAGCTGAAAGGAATGCACTGTCTCACAGATCATGCTCCAAAAATAGTATCTATTTTAGGCTTGAGGTAGAAGGGGAGGTGGATGGGCTTAGACAAATGTTCATTGAACTACGATGACAATAAGGACAGCTACTAATAGAATGGAAAAGAAATGAAATCTTTATCTTTTGTAGTGACCACAAGAAGGAGTTAGAAAGACAGCACATTTTGAACAATATTTAAGGAGAGAGGTTTTGGTCAAGATTCTCAATGTTCTTGCTTAACTGAGGAATGGATACAGTTTTAGATCAAATACCCTTCTAGATTAGGTTTTTGTTTGTTTGTTTGTTTGTTTTTTTTTTGTCAGTGGTTGATCGATATCTGGAGAAAATCCTGGAAAATGCACACGTCATGATATTTCCTCTGAACATTCTTTCAGCAGACAGTACATTTCCTGGACCAAAGATGGTGCTTCAAACATCAGTGGACATTCTGGAGACTGACATAGAACTGACAAAATCCTTTTCAAAGATACCTTTCTTCAATCCAGACTTGGTTGTTGACTTCTAGATGTCACAGAAAAATACAAGCAAGTTATGTTAGCACAGGAAGTTCTGGGATTGATATTTGCAATTTCATCATAGGTGAAGGGAAAACAACAAAGTAGCATGACTAGAGCTTGAAGAGTGGGAACAACCACAAAGTAAATAATATTTTAAGGAAATAATTTTCATGTAACAAAATTAGTATATCTGAGAAAAAAATGTTTCTATAGTAAGATGGATAGTTAAGTTACAATCACATTACGACAACCACAAGTGAATCCATCTGATTAACAGCAAATGCAGAGGCTTTTTGTAACTGCAAATGGTTCAGAGAAAATAAAATTAATTTATTTCACCAAAACTGAGATCCATGAGATCCGTATGAGATACACGCTTGCAAAGGTGTTCCATGGATATGGTTTAAATCCTAATAATGAATATGAAAAAAAAAGAAGGTTTCAAATGGGATGAATACAGTCATGAAAATCCAGCAAGCACAAAACTCAGTTTCCATAGTCTTCCAACGTTCATATTAATATGGGCAGAATGAATGGACTTACCGAGGTCAAACACCTGTAGTTTGGTGTGCTAAAGACATGAATGGGTCCCCCTGACAGCACAGAAAATGTCTAAGACAACCTAAATGTTCTTGATTTATTTCCATAATGGATTATCTGTAATAATTTTAAATCCTAATTTATTGTATAAATTTACTTTTTAGTGCTGGTGCATTTGACAGAGAAGGAAATGTGTGGAGCTGCACTTTTAGCGTGTTCTCCCACAAGCTGTCTGTAACCCACTGGTGTTGAGCCGTCAATATTAAGGCTTAGGCTCTGGGTCAGTCAGACTGCTGTTCTGTCGCTGTCTCTGGGTGGTTTCTGAAGAATACAAGAATCTCCTAAAGAAACAGGGAAAACAGAAGATTGCTGACATCTGTTGTCAGCAATGAATGAGGAATCTACAAGACATTTTACTTGAATTTGTATGATGCTGTTATTACTATTAATATCAGTATTAACATTGGTATTAATATTCATATAGATGTAGCTATAAGATCATGGAAGCAAGTGAAAAACTGTGCATACTCGTTTTTGACTTAAGCTATTAAGTGTTGTTGAGCCTGAAGAGATGATGGTTCTACTTCTGACATTCCCCCAGCTTGTTTGATTTACAGTCTAATTGCATCTGATGCCTGTGGTGCATGGCTTTATTGCATAAGGACCGATGGTTACAGGGAAAAGTTCAGTGCCTTTAACACAGGAGTGTGACTTCAAGGGAAGAATAAGCAGCAGAAACAGATGAAGTGCTAACCAACCTACTGCTAAGACCATTTTCTTGGAACAGTTTTAGCCATAAAAAAGAGTAGAGTGAAAAAAAACAGTAAAATAATGGAAGAGGTCCTTCTAATTAGAATGAGCTTCAAAGATTTCTGTGAGACAAGACTGACCTTCTTCTCTCAAAAAGATACCAAATAAACTGCATCAAGAATAAGATCATCTCCACAGCAGCAGTACATATTGCTTTGATAGATTTATGGGAGCAATGCTTTGAAGAATCTGGAGTTCAAAAGAATACTCCTATACTATGACGTATAGGATTTTTATAATATTCAATAAGCTTTACTTTGAGATACACTGCTTTTCCTCCCATCATATTTCACCTTTCCAAGCCTGAAAATTTCTTTAGGACGCTAACAATGTTTACTTTGAAATATACTTGTTGTAGTATTTCCAAAAAAAGTGTTTTATAAGAGCCGCAATGCAGTAGTCTATTGGGTTTGCCATATAATTTTAATAGGTTATAGTAGATGAACAAGAAAATGGTGTCAACTTATCAATACTACCAGTATGTGGACATACTGGATAAAATTCAGCCTATTTTTTCTTGGTTTTGCTCTATCCCAAGGATAGGAAC
This sequence comes from Pelecanus crispus, assembly GCF_030463565.1. NCBI lineage: Eukaryota > Metazoa > Chordata > Aves > Pelecaniformes > Pelecanidae > Pelecanus > Pelecanus crispus. The sequence goes on from NC_134648.1 coordinate 51,946,834, forward strand.
CATTTCTGAAAAGTGAAGAATAAAAAGACAATTTTCACATGATCAAGTGATTTTGTGGTCTTTGAAAAAATAATATAGTAAGAAACATCACTTTTTTGGGAATTAGCAATATAGAGGTCTATGCAGGAGGAAATTTCAACAGGTGTGCTTTGAAACCTCTTTATTTGGTATATTTAAACCTCATTTTTATTAACTACTTTCCTATAGAGCTTTTTTTCTTGTTGGCAGCAATATGGGGAGGATAGTATAAGGCAGAAATGTCAGAGTTGGTCTGTAGTACTGTTTATCACATGCTAGAGAGCTCCACGATGTCCCACCTTGTTCTGCTGAGAGTAATTTTGGTAACCAAGAATCAGGTACCAGGGACAAACAGCAAACTTGCAATATCAATCCTGTGATTGTAAGGACATGACTCTGCATTCCACCTTTCTTGAAACAAAACAGTCAAATAAAACCCCAGAAATTATTTCAAAAATTCATTACAGACAGACTTGTAAATATATGTGAGCAATGCTGCAGACTTTCCAAAGGCAAGAAGCACATTCTATATGGAAACAAGTTAGTGTAGACAGAAGATTAATTTCCTTTGAGCATCCTCTTTTCCTTTGAGAAAATAAAACAATGTGATTGATATTGATTCAAAAGCATGTTCTCTTTCAAATAACATTTTAAAGTTAGAGCTACAAAGACATGTGTAATTAATTAGCAGAATAAAGTGAAATTTTGAATGGAAGACCTTCATGCAGCTGGGAAGAAACAGAAAAAGCATTTTTTGTATAGAACAATGTGTTTTATAAAAGGCTTGTTTTAAAGAACAGACCCGAGCAAGTGATTCACAGCATATAATTTATTTGACAAGTTCATTTTCTTTCCCTTTTCATGGTGAACCAAAACAGAGGCATATTTTTTGTTCTGGAAAAATAATTTTTTTTAATTATTTTATTTTTTACTGTACAAGGTGATTACAAGTTTTCAGGGACTGCAAAAACTGTATTTGGCACTCTGATATTTCTGTAGTGCTAAGTTATGATTGTGTCTTATAAATTGCATCATATTCCTTCTGTTTCCTGACTTTCCTAACAGACCTCTGAGACATTTGTAGTCCTGTGTTTTGAGCAATGTCCCATGCCAACTTAATATAGTCACTCTGGGTGCAACTACTCCCATGTGCAAGTATTTAACGCTTGATGTGTGAGAGCACAGTGTAAAACTTAAAGTGTGTGTTTTGGGGCTTATCCAATGGAAATCAGCAAGAGCCTTTTTCCATTGACTTCAGTGGTGGTGGATCACTGTTCCTGTGAGCATCTTGATGAGTGAAGACTCAAATGCATGAATGTCCATGGGTCATGAATACAGACTGGGTGTGAAGAGAGTTGAACAAATACTTAACAGAATTTTTCTTAGCAGGCAGATTGATTAATCGCCTCGAATGACCTGAAGTTTCAGTTGGTTAAGACTTTTTGCTTAAGCTTTTCTTTAACTTGATGCATGTTATTCTATGCCATCACTCTGTTTCATTTTGCTTTAGAAGTGGCTGTGACTGTGAAATAAGAATAATCATCTTCAGCATGTGACCAAGACAGTCCTGATTTCAGGGAGTTTCTCTTAACACTTCATACAATGAAGTGTCTGGGTATGAGGGCACTTGCAAAGGAAGAAGCATTTTTGTTTTCACACAGGATGATATCTGTCCAAACTTTACAATATCCCTGGAAATAGGCAATCCAATCCTAAGCTTTCTGGAAGTGCCAGCAAGGCCTTGCTCTTCCTACATCCCTGGGAGGTGCTGGTACTGTTCATGCAACATTTCTTTTTCTGGACTTGTATAATAGTCTGGGGTAATATCTCAGCCCAGAGTACTGTGCACTGGCTAGATGGATATCAGTGGATTTGTTTCCAGGCAGATTTGGCAACTCCTAGCAGGAGAACTCTGTATGTGCAATTTTAATATACATTTGAATTTTTAGAAAAACATGAAATTCTGAGTTATATTTTTGCATACATTTTAAAAAGAAAAAAAAAGAGGTACAAAATTAAATATTACTTCTCATCATGCAGTATCTTCTTAAGCATGATTTCATCTTGACCATTTTGTTTGCAGAGAGTTAAGTGCAACTGTCCTACCACAGCTTGTTTCATGACGTTTTATGAGGTCTTGAGTGACACGTACCTGAAACAACAAAGGTCAGAACTGAATTGCATTGCTGTCACACCGTGAAGTAATGTGCATTGCACCTACCTGCATTATACCTAACAAACCAGTGTTCTTCTGTCACTGTCATAACTGTTCTGGTTGCTTGCAAAATTAAAAAGAAAGAGAATCAAAAGTGTGGATCAACCATTTAAAATTAATGGGCTTGTGTAAACCCCAGAGTTCTACTTATGCTGCTTTAATGTGAGCAGAAAGTCTAACACAGAATATGGTTGTTTTTATAAAATCATGGTTCTTGGTGACTTTTTCAGAAAGCGTGACTTGAACTCCATTACTGAAAAAGACTGTGTGTGGCTGACTCACATCATGTCCCAGATTTAGTTTGTTGGTATTTAAAGAACATGTTCTTTAGATAAGCCAAAAATATTGCAGAGTAATGTTACAAAAGAGGCTACTCTACCATCAGCTATGGACTAACCTCCATTTACTCTCCATTTTTCAGGAAAGGCATGTATCTGCTGTATGATACAGGCCAGCTGGACTGTCTTCAATTGCACTGCATTATTGTCTTAGGGATGAAGTTCTAAAGAGTCTTGGTGGAAAACATGCAGTGCTCCAGCACAGACCAATCCCAGAATCCAGGAGAGGACCATTTCCTTTTGTTTCCATTCAACTTCATCTATATCTCAGGCTAGTACCAAGACTGTAGTTTTAAGCACACTTTTTGTCAGCTAGGTGAAGTCAAAACATGAGTCAGACTGCATTGATTCACCTGAATAAATGATCGGGGAAGAGCATTTTCTCTAAATACTGTTATGATAGCAGGAGAATTACCACTAAGCCATAGGAGAATGGAATAAAAAGAACCCTAAGACAGAATTTTGTCCAACTCTTTCTAAGAGGAAAAAAGAATTAGAAGTTCTTTAATCATCCTTGGAAAATCATTACTTGAGTCTTTATCAAAAAATACTGATGGATAATGACTTTTTTTTTCTCTTTTTCTAAGTAGCCCTTTGCAGGGCTTCTCTCTCCCCAAAGTTAGAAGTACATTCCTAATAGCTTTTCAAAAGTTTTGCTATAAATTAGATTAGTCTCTTGCCAACAATGATTTCAGACTGAGAAATCTGAGAAATGTTATGGACGCTCTCCTCTTGATCCTTGACAGCTGGCAGATCCAGCTGCAATGTTACAAGAGATTGACCAGAAGCACCTTGGTCCCAGCATAACCTCAGACCCTCATCTTTGTTCCATGTGGATCCAAAACTCACTTTTTCCTACAGTGCTAAGCAGCCCACCTTGTACCTCTGGCTGGATGTGTAGTCAGCTGTGAATGTTTTTCTCTAGATTTGCAGTTCAAACAGCTCCTGCAACTCTCATTCCTGCTTCAGTAATGAAAACTGAATCTGGGTTTGAAATACAAATACCCTTAATCTAATTGCAAAGCAGAAACTATTACTGTATCATCTCTCTTGACCATACATATTAACAATTGGCATCTTCAGTTTACTGGACCAATGTTATAATCTCTTTCTGGTCTATTTTCAGGCAGGTAGCTTTTAATAGGAAACTTGGAATTTCCAGTAATGGTACCTTTTTTTATTATCTCCTGCCACTAAAGACTAAGAACCTACAGAAGAGAAAAAAAAATACTGTAAATGTTTTTCTTCAACGAAAATAATATCAAGATCCCATTGTCAGCATAGTTTTCTGAGCAGCGCTTCACTCCCTACTTTGCAGAAGTTGTACTTCCAAATACTTCCATAAATTATTAGTATGACTTTTAAGCACAAGGGATATTTATTATTAATTGAGCTGTGGTGTGCACAATTATAATACTTCACATTCTTTAAAAGAAATAAAGATTCTTCAAAATGACCTATGCTAGATGTGCACTGTAGTTAAGGCTTAATGGAATTTAACAAGGCAGCATTTTAGTAGTTTTCATTGGTATAGAATTGTCCTGAAAACTTTTAAATCAAGTTACTTCAGTGTTAAGTAGTTTTAAGAAAGAAATTTGCCTACTGGCTACAACATGGAATTGTAAGTCAACAGTTTTCCTAAATTTCATTCTCAGTGGCAAGTGCTCTGTTTGCAGCCTAATTTCACCTTCGTGTCTCAGGTGTTGCACGTGTGTGAGATCAGTATAATAAAAACTTGCTTAACTCTCAAGTGTATCATGAGAATTAACGTTTGCAAAAGAGACTTTCTCCATTGGCTGATCCGCATATGTTTATCCACTCAGTAGCAAACACATGGCTAATGAAAGTTTAAGCACTGCTGAGCTCCTGAGGGGATTCTGTCCTGGGGCCACATAAGGCAGGAGCCTTGCCACTGGTGGCCACATGTGCAGCAGATCAGACCCTGGGGGCAAGACAGTCCCAGTGACAGCCCAGAGGAAAATGTTGTGCATCCTTACTAAAGATCATGATGAAAAGCAGGATAAACTGAAAGGCTTGTTTATGGTATTTCTTTTGCTTCAGATATGGAAAATGCCAAGTACAATCTATTTTGATCAAGCTGTCAAGAATTTATGCCACAGTGTTTGACCACGAGAACTATATGCAGAAATCCTCAGATGTATCTCTTAAAATGCTGTTGGCAACTTTCTCAATACAAATAGCTGTCAGGGTGCTTCACAATCCTTTGTCTTTATCTGCTTATAAATTTTATCTCTTTATATGTGTTATCTCTTTTAGTCTTAGGTGCCAAAAGAAACAGCTTGATTGATAAGATGGAAGATTTAAAATACATAGATTGAATGCTTTTCAGCAAAATTATTTGGTTTCTTTTCGTGTGACTTTCTTTACAAGGAAAGCTTTAACTAAAAACAGGTCAAACGTTCTAATTTGAATGGCTGATCACACTCTTTCTTTGTAAAGCTTTATTTTAGCACTCTTTCCTTCTTCCTTTCCAAAGTTATTGTGCCATACTGTTGAAGCACCTGCCTTGTTGATTTCATTTCAGTGTTGGGTGAAAATAGTTCTAGTTCTGTGAAATGATTCATACGTGCATACAGTTTGTCAAGCACAAAAAGTTTCATAGAAACGAAAGGTTTTATATAACTGTAATCTCTCATTGCAATGAAATGTAACTCTACCAAGAAGAAAACAAATCTATCTTTCTCTTTCCTCTTGATATTTTTCTCAGAGTTCGCATTGCTGGCACAACTGTACTTAAAGATAAGCAACCCATAGACTGAGTCCAAATTCTTATCTGACATCAAGTAACGAGATCCTTTCATAACATATGCAGCAAATAAGTGTATGTCAAAACAAATGCCTGGGATGACTTCAGTGCTAATAATTTTGTTTGTATTTTTATGAATTCCTTCATATAAGACAAACAAACAAAAATTTACAACATCTGTTCCAAGGAAAGTATTTATTTTCTTTTTTGTTTCTTTTTTGTCCTTCGGTATTATTCTGTCTGGAGAAAACTTATGCTTTCTATTAAAGTGAACCTGAGTGTTCATTGCAGATGTTTTAAGAAAAAAATAAAACTACTGAGTCTAGCGACCTTGAACAAAACTGTTTTATACCTACCTCCCACCTAATCATTTAAGCAGGGCCCAGATTTAGAGCACAATTGCTCTTCAAATCTCATTCTGCATATCCAAGCTGCTATCTTGAAATCAGGCTAAGCTGAGAAATGCATTTCTTCCCAGTGAGCTTCTTATCTTCAAGTCAGTAATTTCATGTTTGTCTGTGTGTTCTGCTTGGAATAACATTCACATCTTAGAGAAATTTATTTTAACAAATCTTCCAACAGTCAGTGGGGGACTGATTTGCTGGGTTGTAGCAGTTTGTAACACCAAGCCAAAGTAAGAGACCATTTTCTTGTCTAGGCATTTGTTCCAAGGAGATCTTTAGTTTCACTGATTAACTCATATTAAGGGTTCCAAGGCAGGCTGTGAAATGACAGACCTGGCAGAAAGCAGCCAGAGGCACCAGGAACACCTTGAATAACAAGGATCACTTCAAAGCTAACATCACATTACAAATAAACTAAATGAGATGATGTGCCTAAGGAGCCAGGGAGTTTTAAATACTTGATTGACACTTACCTGAAAGTAATGTATTTTATATATCTCAGCCAACTGCAAATTTTTACTTTTTAGTTTCCATTGCTCTGATTTTGCTCAGATTTAAGATTACTGACAATCTTTCTGCACTATTAGCACACATATATCCAAATGCAGTTTGCTGATTGAAAAGAATTTTAATAAATCAATGCTTATACAGTGCAGCAGCTTCACATACAACTGTTTTAAACATGCTCTAGTAAAACTAGCAGCTCCTTCTGACTTTCAAATAATAACATACATTGAACCTTTGAGAAAACCCAGTTTGCTTGAGGAAGGACTTTGGAGAAGGCTGCAAAACAAAAAGCGTTTTGAATCCAGTTTCAGTGTATAACCTTTACAAATACTTGTCTTAGCAAAGGATACTTTTTTTTTACAAGACATAAATAAGTGTGCATTCACCATTCAGTACCAATACTTCCATTTTACATAGGATTTGCTCTATACGCACAGAATAGTTGCGGAGAATATGTGAAATAATTTTCACAGCTCTTGAAAGGAGGTGGGCAGAAGAAGCACATCTGCTACTTCCAGGAGGTGTCAGAAAGCACCCAGAGAATACATATAGCATGGTACTTCTCTTTATTCCTGAATAATATAGAATTTATTGTGTGTAGACATGCAGTAGAGTGTACATAGACTGGTTTTTGCCTGACAGCCACAAGCACAGGATTTCTGAATGTCCAATATCTGGGTAAGATGCTCCCAACCTGCTAGGGCAAATGGACATAAAGAAACCATAATCCACCTGAAAAAACAGGATAGGTCTGGGGAAATGTAGATGTTTGTTTTATGGCTGTAAGAGTCAAAGTCACATGCAAAGCATGACTGAAAACAAAATGGTCAGCATGAACATAAACCATGACTACTACATTTCCAAATAAAAACGTGGCAGTGCGAAGCAAAAACTGATCCTGTGTGGAAAGGTGACCATTAAAAAATAAAGATAAAGGAAAATGAAAAGAAATTTCTTAACTAGCTCATTGGGCAGGGAAAAGAATGAGTAGCTGAGTGAGATACTGTAACTAAGAATACTGCCTGAAACACTGGAACAGCAGATTAATGTGCCTGAGGACTATGACCTACAAATCAATGAAACTGGAATATGATAACAAGTTTCTACATCCAAACCCAATACTAACATTACACAGCTGAGAACTCTGGCATCCACACACAGTACTGGAATCATAAAAGACTTGCTAACTAGAATCAGTCTCATTTGTGGGACATCTGATTAAACCCTTGAAGAGAGATTGTTGAGAGACAGATCTAGCTCCACAGAAATGTCTTCAAACAGCAACTATGGCTGAAACATGCATAGAAATGCTCAAAGCAGTGTACACATGATTAAATTAAGAAAGTCCAGACCACAAGACATAACAGATTTAGAAAAGAAAAGAACACTTACCAGTTTCCATACATAGTATACACCACAAGGATACTACAGGAAAGGAAAAAATGAAGTGCAGCTAGTTCACAGGTAGTTTTATAAATCACATGGAGAATATAATCAAATCCTATTTTGAATGTGGCAAATCAAAACAAGCATCAATACACACGGTCTTAGGACCCAGAGACTTCTAACTAAGAAACGGAATATCAAGAATAATGCTGAAAAACCTTATGAAGAGTAAAACTGTTTTAGTAAAGCTGAATTTCTTCAAAATGCTGTGCCGTAGAAGTGAGCTGCCAGTCATGCAATGCCATATTTGCAACTATTACATCAATGGCTAATTTAATGCCAGCTGGATGGTGAAGCTAGTTGCAATGCAATCCCGACACAGTTATAAAGACCAAAGCTCACCTGGATTAATCTGACCAAGTGCTAAGGATGTATGACAAAACTATTCTGAGGCCAATGAGTGAAAATCTATTGTTGATAAGAAACCTTGAAAAACCAAAATACTATGATTAAGAGATCTTATTAGGCAAAGTAGAGGTGAACAACAGCAGCAGATATTCAAAAAATATGGACTTCAACACATTGCCAAGACAGAACAGGAAAAGCAGTCACAGTTAGTTCAGTTCAACCTTCTAGAAGGGTGCATTTCAAGGAGCTGAACACACTGAGGATGAAGTCAAACTGAAACAATGTTATAAATTTATTGGAAAGAGGAGGTCAAACAATTTTTATCATCCCTTTCACTGTTAGTCTCAGGTCCTACTTTTCTCTGATGTCATGTGATTAGAGCGAGGAATTTCACATCTTATTTCTTCATGAGACTCAAGGAGCTAAAGATTATGTTGTCCTCTTGAGCTGTAAGATCGTAGGAGGAACAAAGGCAGCCCCTTGGCAAGACTCGGCTGGGAAGGGAAGGATTCAGGCTTGTTTCTTCCTTTGTCCATTTTAGTTCCCTCTGCTCCCAACAAAATTCCTCTGTGTATGTTTGTATCTATGTATAGATAATATATCTATATGCTATTAAGACACACACAACCAAATTACAATGAAGAAGACTTTAAAATGGCAGTTTTACTTCTTACTCCAGCTGCTCAAGTTACACCTGTTATAACAGATTCCATAAATTTATTCTTAACACAGTCTAAATATTTCCATCTCTTATTCTGGATAAGAGTAAAGAGAAGGATTGCAAAACTCTTTGACGTATCTCAGCAGCTGTTATTAATTCATTTCTTTTAATACCTCTTTTCTGGGGGGCATCTATTTTCACAGCCATTTAGACATCGGTCTACATATCTTTGGTAAACTTGTAGCTTTCAGAACTATACAATAAGGTGGAATTAATATTTGAGGAAGAAAGGTGAAAATCTTGAAGTTCTTATTTTGACACATAAATTTTACTTAAACTGGTTAATATTAACTTTCCAGCTTTCACATTTTACTTCTTTCTGTACATTCCTATTGGCATACGTGTTATTGTCAAAGTGTGAGAATTCACTTGCTTTGTATATCTGGGTTTTTTTCCTAATTTAATGTTTGAATTCAGAACTGTGAAAACTTGTTCGATTTCTCCTTTATTATCAGCCTTCTATCTTGTCAAGAAGACTGTTGGGTAGTCTTTTTGTCTTTGTTTTCCTGAGCTCTTATTTTGAGCTCTATTGTCAGAAAAATCTATCTAAATACATTAGTTATTGTTGATAAGCCAAATGGTGCCTATATTGTAGCTCTCAAACCAAATCAACAAGAAAGAAACAGAAGGGTTAAAAAGCTATTTCATTCCAATCTGGTTATGTATAGGGGTGCTACAAGGTCAGTTCTAGGTCCAGTTGTATTCACTATTTTCAATTAATTATTAGATGATGAAATAGAGGCTAGGTTTATTGCCTTTGCAGATAAGAAACTGTGAGGTAGTGTAAAAGCAACAAAGAATGGGATTAGAATTCAGTCTATATATTCTGAAATGGTTTGAAAATGGTTGGAAAAAATTAATAAAATTCAGAGAAAATAGTTTGGGAGGAATAGCCAAATATCAAACAAAGAAGTTCTTCTGTTTGTTAGATTATGAACTAGATTACAAAGAAGAATCAGCAAAGTCCATGCTGTTGTGAAGCAGGTAAACTTCACACTGGAATATACAAAAAAGTAGAACAGACATCAAACCCAACATAACAAGAAATGTAGGGATAAAACCCACGTTGTTCAACATTGTTATCATATCCACTTCTGGGCACTGCACTGCAAGAAAGATAAGCACCAACCTGAGTTACTGTAGAGGCAAACAACAGAAATTGACAAGCTTAGCAAACATGGCAGTTATTGAAAGATTGAAAAAATATTTTCATTTGTTTCAAGAAGAATAGTTAATAATAAAAATCTTCAAGGACATAAAAGTGTAAACAAAAATGAATAATACATTCTCTACCTGTGCTACAAATTAATAAATGAAAAGAAACATTGAACTGACTACATATGGATGTTGTTGATATCGCATCATGAAAGGTCTTTAAGAAAAAATAGTATAGCATCTGTCAAGAATATCGTTGATACAGTTTGTCCCATCCTGGGCAATAAAGAAGGAAAAGAATAATATTTTTTTCACAGCACTTACACAGAGCTCCACCGTGTTTGAGCAAAAGGATGGGACTGAGCACAAAGGTGTATTATTTCAATTGTCTCATGTGTAGGCAAGAGAGACGGACTGTGGAAATATCAGAAAAGAGAGTCATTTACTCTATAGATGAAAAGTCAGAAACAAGAGGAGGTTAGGCTGTGAACACAGCTTTGAAAGTGAAGACAAGACACTTGGACTTCATACAAAAAAGAAGAGGAAGCTTATAAAATCAAGTACACGGATGACATGGTAAACAGTCTTTGTGGTCTTTCTCTGTTTTTTACTAATACATCCTTCAGCTAATGTAAATTTGCCACTTAGAATCTTGTTGAGTTGATAAAGTGTTTTACTATCACTTCTCACAGCAGCTGCTTCTGTCTCTTTGGTGCTATTACTCACATATTCCCTCTTGTCTCTTGTCATGCAGCTTTTTACTTTTTTGTCCTTTGTTTTAAACAGATTTATTGCTCCTTGTCTGGGGGTGTTGTTTGGGAGCTGATGTTTACTTTGGCTTTCTCAGCACAGTTCTACATATTTTCATTTATCCAAATTTCACATTTGTATGCCTAGAAACTGACAAGTTATTCTTGCCAGGAGATGTTAGCATTTAGTATTGATAGCGGCTTTCAGATGGTACAGCACCTGGAAAGTGTTCCGCTATCTTATTCTCAAATGCTGCTGCGGTCTATTTGGTTGTGTTGTTTATCTTCTGAGGAAGGGGTTCAGTATCTGTTTGCATATGTTTTGTTTTCTATTTTGCTTTACATACATTTCTTAATTTGATACTAACTTTTCCTTATGTGCCAAATTCTATATTATAGACCATAATCTTGATCATCACATGGAAAATATCAAGATATTTTAGGCATGTCTTCATATGGAAATAAGTTCCATTTATTATGGAAGCATAGTCCTACCACTCTTTCACTATTTCTTTTGGCAATGAAAGCCTTGGTAGGCACTTGACAGCAAAGACTTCTGGTGCTATGCAGCCATGCTTGAGGATATTGCCAAAGTCTCTAGATGACTGTAAGGTTGTTCCCTTATCATTCCAGCTATAGGTTAGGTGGAGACACAGCTTTTTCATATATATTCTCTATTTGAAACCACTGAATAATAATTTAAGTGGCTTTTAATGTATTAACTGTTTTTCTGCTTTTTTAAACTCAGTGCTATTCTTTCTAAGGGACAATTGCTTGACCTCAGTGAATTAGCACAATCTTTTTTTATTAATTTTGAACTTTTTCTAAAGAATTCCTGGCCAGAAACAGTTAAGAGTTCTAAGAGCACTGGCACACACATATTGACAGACACATCTACCTTTTGAAATAGTAGATATTGTTTAATGAACTAGTGACTTAAGTCCACAGATTTTCTTCTAGCAATTAAGATCTCAGAATCTTGGTATCATGGAGGTTTGTAATAGAATTTTGTTATTTTCCATGGACTACTTACTAGAATGTCTATCTTCAGTGTTTCTTTAAATTTACTATAAGAAATGAAGGAAGGGTTTTGATTTCTGTTTTTCACCTTGTTCTCCTTTGGTCCCCAGTCTTTGGTCCAGCTTGATTAGCACAAACAGTGGTTAAACTTCTTCCACAGAAAACGATTCAAAAAAAAAATGGAATGCATCTTAAATGAAACAGAAAGCAAGAAATTTTAAAGTGACTGTGCTAATTACTATTAAAGCTAAACGGTAAGTACTTCATGAATGAGCTTGTAGTTGAGGTCTGTTCTTATCTCAGAACTAGAGATTCTTAAATTGGCTTAAGTTATAAGTTATGAATGAACCAAAATATTAAACTGAAATGAATGTATTTAGTTGAAAAATGTCTTTGTAACTCTCCCCACGCCTCCATCCGTGTCTTTCATGCTGCTACCATTAATGCAATCCTTGGTTGCACCTACAAATGGGAAGTCATAAGAAATTCTGAGGGAAGCTACATGTTAGTGTATTTGCAATAGAAGAATAGGACTGAGTCTTGTCCATACTGCCTCAAGATGTGTAAGCTGAAACATCTGAACTGAGACATCACAACTGAAACATCAGTGTGTTATCAACATTATTCTCATACTAAATCCAAACCAGTACTATACCAGCTATTACGAAGAAAATTAACTCTATCCCAGCCAAAACCAGGACAGTCTTATTTGGTAAGGAAGTATTCCCACTCTGTTTAAGGAACATGGAAAGAGATTCAGCCATCTTTTAAGCAAATACACTTTTAAGCATGTTGCTCCTGATTATAAATAACCAAAATTTAGTTGAATAAATTTATCTTACCTATACAAAGCGGATCTGTGCTGTATGGGCCATATATTTCAACTGTGGAAACCTTTTCCAAGCACACACATGTCTCTATCCTTATCACTCTTCAAAGTCTGTTTTTACATTTCAGAAACAAGCAAGGTGAAAATACAGTTGCATGCCAGATGTGTAATACATGTATGAGACATCAGCCAGAACAATAGCAACATCTGCCCATCAGGTAACTCTTCAGATTTGTTATGTTGTATTTTAGTTTTCAGTGGCTCTTTATGTTATTTTATCACAGCAGCTAGTTTTGCCTATCCCTACTCAAATCTATCAATTTTGAACAAATCTGTCCACAAAATTTCTAGGAAATAAATTGCTAAAATGCACTCAAGTTTTAATGGCTTGTCAGCCCATTAAATCAATTTTTTTTCTCCTCAAACATCAAGTTTTGGGAACACATGTCTGTTCATTTAAGGGGTTGTTATGTGGTTATGTTTCCTATGATTTCTAATTACTATGATGTTATGAACATTAAACCAGAAACACAGTTAAGACACGTGTTTGTCACATTTACAACTATATAGTTTTACAGGATTTTCTTCAGAGGGAGAATTAATGACTAACATACTGAATAAATGCAGAGGGAAAAATATGCAACAACAAGAATGAAATTAAGTTAAAGCAGAAGAAACTAAGCAATCCAAGCTACCAAGTCTTTCACTAATATTACATTGGCTATATTGAGTGTAGAGATTAATGGGAACAGCCAACATTTATACATGTGGTAAATGTATCCCTACTTAAGTAACAGCACAAACCATTATCTACCATTGAATAGACAGACTAGTAATTATCCTACCCCCACCTGTTATCATAGAATCATAGAATGCTTTGGGTTGGAAGGGGCCTTTAGAGGTCATCTAGCCCAACCCCCCTGCAGTGAACAGGGACAGCTTTAACCAGATCAGGGTGCTCAGAGCCCCGTCCAACCTGACCTTGAATGTTGCCAGGGATGGGGCCTCTACCACCTCTCTGGGCAACCTGTGCCAGTGCTCGACCACCCTCATTGTGAAAAACTTCTTTCTAATGTCTAGTCTAAATCTATTCTTCTTTAGTTTAAATCCAGTAGTTAAACAACTACTTCTCTCAAAATCTTTTCAGTGTATCGCCATCTAGGCCACAGTCAGCATAGACTGCCTGGATACATGGAGATGGAAAAGTATTATCTCTATGTTGTTAGTAAGTCTGCATCCTCCATTGCCCACTGAGATAATAACACCTCTCCTCTCTGTAATTTTTTTCAAAAAAGTCAAATTTCATAGGACACATGAACTAGTAACAATCCAATATGTTTAAGTGGAAAATACACTACATAATTTAGATTCATTGTCTTATTCTTCTTATAATGACAGTTACAAAATACAACATATTAATACAGGGCAGAAAATGACAAAATATGTTACTAGTAGACAGAATTGGCTTTTTTTCAAATAAAAATAGTTTTCAATGGAAGTTATTATGTAGATGGAAAACAACTGTGAATTTACATTGAATTAATCATCTTTTTGTTTTCAAATAAATACTTGAACTATTAAAAAAACTTGAAAATTGCCTCACTTCAAAATTTTCTAAATAAAATGTTTATATCTTTTGTTCTAAAAATTTTAATTTTGTTTATATATTTCAGAAGTGTGGGGTATGGGTGATTATTTCAGGTTGAGTCTCCCAATAATTTACATTAGCTATTAACATAGAGTAATTAGGGGTCCACTTAAATATAATTTCATAAATCATTGTGTATGTAATTGTAAATTTGTAAACTTCTATTGCAAATAAAAAGTGAATATGATGAACAACTTCATTAAAACATACCCTACAGCAGTACAGCAATTCAAATTCCTATTAAAAAACAAAAAAAAACAACCAAAACTTCCACTGCCTTATGAAGCTAAAGAAAAGATCCCACAGAGATGATAAAACAACCCCTGTCTAGTAATCCTGATCAAAGTGCTTTAATAGCAGTATGAAGATAGGGTGTGTTTTGTCAAAGGTAAAGTTTTCCCAGGACGATTAACTGGGAGATAGTTATTCTTAATTAAAAAGATATCAAGTAGATAGTAGAGATAATAGACTTAAGTTAGACCTAGCTAAAGGTAACAATTAGGAGAAAAAAAAAAAAATTGCAGCTACTTAACCCTATTTGCTTCTCAAGAATTCTCAGCAAAGCTCAGCAGAAATGTTTCTAACAAACAATTTAATGCCTCTGCAAAACTTATGATGGTAAGTGGAGACAGGGAAAAAACAGTAATTGGGTGCCACTATGTATTTCACAATAAAAAATTCTTTAATAAGATAAACACCATGTTTATATTAATCCATAAATACTGCTTTATACTTTGACTTCTCCTGAGCCTTTTTGGCTTTTAAATTTTATTTTTATTGATTTTAATAATGCATACAACATTGCTTATTCCAGCTGAAGCACCATAACTGTCCTCCCCTCCCCAAAAGCCACTTGTTTGAAGTTAGTACGTATAAGTCAGTGAACTAATTTATATTTCATTTGGCCAAATTAATCTACAGTAGAACAGCAATGTTTAGTATCAGGAAAATATGATGTAGGTATCCTAGACTTGTACAATTTTAATGATGCCTCTAATTGCATTTTTCCAAGTACAGCCACCAATCCTTTTACTGTTCATGATTCATTTTACATTATGAACTTCTACTGGGTTTCCTAGAGTTGAACAATTACTAAATCAAATTAATCCATACCATAATTCAGATGGCTTCTGTGAAGAGATATCAAAAGAAATTTGATACATTTTTAAGTAAAGAAATAGCACATGAATTTGTTTTTGCAATCTTGCTTGACATTCATGAATACATGTATTTCCTGAAACTCGCTTGTGCAGAGAAAAACCGCATTGCACTGTAGTAGAATGACTTGCTGCTGCGAGCGCTCGGGAAAGCTCCTGCCGGAATGCAGAAGGCAGCAGTTCCTCTCCAGGTCAGCTGGCCTCCCAGGCTGACATTACTGGCAACCAGTATACTGTCAGCTCTACTCTCAAAGGACACTTGGGTGTCCTGAGCTAGTCATGTAATGTAAATGACTCACTGTTTATATGCTTGAATGAATCAAGCTTGCATAAAAAGTCCTCAATGCTTACCAAAATATCCAGATAAGACAACCCTTAATTTTCCATTTGGGGGGTCTTGGTCATCCTCCCTTGGATTTGCCAAATCACTGAAAACATGCCTGCCAGTTCCCATTATACTTGGGACTTGGCTACCAACAGTGGTTTTCACAGATCATTACAACATATCTCTTTGCATTCTCCTGTTTGGATGTCCTGAAACTGTCATGCTGGAGCAATGGCTTCCACTGAACCAAAAATCCTGCAGAAATCTTGCATTTGTTGCTAAGTTAGCTTACTTAGTGTTTATTTAGAAGTGGAAATTTACTTTTACATTGCACTTCATGAATTAAGATTAATATTAGGCTTAATATCTTAAAAACAGGAAACTGGATCAACCGATTGGAAAGGAGATACTGAGCCAGTTGTCACTGAGTAAATCAGTCTTTAACATTAACATCAAACTCTACAAATTTGATTGAAACTGGGAAGGGACAAAAAGTGTAGATCCAGTTTTCTTTAAATATATACTTTGTAATTACAACTTCAAGTGTTCAAAAATCTTCTAATCCCAAAGGACTGCTTTAAAATTAGTGTCCTTAGGCTTTCACTCACTCATCTGTCTAATTTTTTAGCCTTTAGTTCTTTTACATAGAGGGAGTAAATTAAAAATTTAAACAATAAATAAACCCAATATTGTTTACAATATTGTTTAATTTCATTTAAATTTAACTTAATTTAAACAATAAATTAAAACTGATCTTTACCAAATAATCACCTATTCTAGGAGAATGTGCTTCAAGAAAAAAGAAAAACAGTAAATACATTGGGTCTTCTGTTACCTTAAGTATGTTGGTAGAATAGCCATCATCTTTTTCGTCTTTCACCAGACCCCAATGTGCATTGGAACAGGATGTAAATGATGGGTAAATTAACCACAGCTTTCTTTACCAGCTGGTGGAAACAAGCATATTCAGAAAACCTGAACCAAGGAGAGTAATTTGTTGTAGTTGCCACTCATTCATGTATCTCTTATAGTTATTTCAGATTTCTAATTGCATTATGAAGCACACAAACCAGATCAGTAGAAATGCCAAATCAAAGCAGCAAAAGACAAACATTTCACATCAACCATACCTTTTCATGGAACACTGAGACCTGTATCAACAAGCACCAGAGATGAGGCCCAAGATGCTCATTGCACTAATTCAGAAGCAGCAGAAAAAGTAAACAGATGCTTATAGAAATTGGCAAGATCTGTCTAACCATCATTCACAGGTTTAAATGTATTGGAAAGTATTTCTCATCTGTACTGCACCATGCAATAAAGTTTCTGTGGTAACTTCTTCCTGTATAAAGGTTTCAAATAACTACCATGTGTCTTATGTCATCTCTGATTAAGTTAATTTCATGTCACAAATATTATAGTTAATTTATTAAATTATTTGTTGCAGTGTGGATTTTAATCTAATAAAGAAAAGATATTTTATCTTGGATGGAGCAATCCAAATTGAAAGTTGAAGTAATTTAGATTTAAAAAATAATTATGATAATAAAGCTGGTATATACTTTCACTTTGAAACTTACTTATCAGTAAATTGAGGAGAAGCATTGCCAATTCTAAACATAAATTATCAGCTATGGTCACCTAAGAATTCTTTTCACATTTGGCTATTAGTCATACCCTTGAGATTCATGAATTCATGAATTGAGAATGACACAAGAGATGTGACTCTTCCATAGTTGTTTATCATATTGCTACATTCAAAGTGGATTGTAGATCATCTATTTAGGAATTCACTTCAAAACTCAGGTAAGTCATCAGATGAAAACCCACCTACTCAGTACTTTCTTCCTTGAGAAACATTCTGCCTTAACCCTGGATAACTTTCCAAGTCTGTTGAAAGGATACTTATTTTGAAGAGGCAGATGGACAGGAGGGAAGTTTGCTGCTATATCTTGAGTTCAGTCTCTCTTGCTTAATAGTGCTGACTTTTCTCAGATGAAAAAATTGTTTCATTTTTAGGTCATTATTTGAATGTTCTAATAAAATACCTATTTAGAAACTAAAAGACACTGGTGACTCTGGCTTGAAACAGTGGAGTCTCTCCTCAAGGCTCCTCCCTTCATCCATGGTTATTTATTTGAGGGTTAATTGGAATGAGAAAATATAATCAAATTCCACCTGTATAAGACATGGAGTGGTTTTCTGAATACTGATGCACTTAGAATAGACCTATATTTTTAGAAAAATTCATTTATAAGAAAGTTCCTAGTGCCCTGATTTACCACAAATTTTGAGGTTCTTTAACTGCACAAGGTATAGTACATTATAATTACCATAGGTCATCCATCTTTCCTGATGGAAAATTCTTCTATGGACTGCAGGAGAAAGTAGTGTGTTTCCTACCGTGTACATTTTGGCTGTTGGATGAAATGATCGTAATAATAAAACTGGAAAATAGGACTGGAAGAGATCAGAAGAAACAGAATTTATACATACAAATATTAATTTAGAAAAAGTGTTCACATTATGAGTTCACAAAACACACACACACACATATACAGTTCTAGGACATTTTGTACTGGATAAGAAGTGATCCTTCCACATGACAGAATATTAACTGGTGCAAACTGGCTCTATTGATTACATTTCAAACATTTTTAAGGATATTTTTCTTTTACAGCTCGTATGGGATTAGGTACCAAGTGTCCTCTCCCAGCTGTTAGAAAACTGGCATAAAATCAGAAATTTGGCATGAACTCTGTTTAACATGCTCTTAGTAGTTTGCTAGAAATGCCATGGTGATCTGGACCAGATTTGTATCACATAGGCTATGTCTATAGCAGCAGATAAAATGCGCCAGGGCTTGTACTTTGTCACTCCTAGAAAGTGTATATCACAGATAGCAGCCTCCTGGGCTCACTCGCCTCATCTGTACTTTCTGTAGGAACAGTTCCTGGTGTCTGTCCAGCAGGATGGAATGGTGGAATGTCCAGCATTTCCTCAGATTGTGCTGGTTGGCATGAACTAAAACCACGGCAAAGAGCATGTGAGCAAACAGCAAGACATACCTGCCAATGTCTGAACCTGTGACTTGGCCCTTTGTTTGGGTTAGTAGAGTATAGAGAGCCTAGGATTATCCTGTAACACTGAGATCTGCATAGCGCTATTGCAAAGACATAGTCTCAGGTACAGGATGAAAATTCTGGTCTGAGACCAAGTCCAGGCTATATTTGGCACACATTTGGGACATGTAAGGCTCATGCCCCTCCTTCAGCCAATTTGTGGTACTTCTTGAATGACTTCCCCACCAGTAGTTTTTGGCTGGAGACTAATACTTCTTTTCCTTACAAGAATTCTCTACAGGGTGCTGGTTTAATTCCCATCGTTAGAGTGAAAATCTGAAGTCTTGTTAAATATTAACACTCTAAGAACTGTATCTAAATTTCACATCAACATTCACATGTAATAGAACAGTAACAACAATTGTGAATTTTTAATATGTCATACTTTACATTTTGAGATATCAGGAAGTTACAATGAAGCAGAACTGTGGAAATGACACTGACTTTGGATTTCATTCCAAAATTGAAATTAAAGTCATTATCTGAGGTTTTAATAAGTTTCACAATTAATTTATAGAATATTGTCAGAGTTTTGTCTGCATCTAAGGGGGGTTTGAGGGTTTGTTGTTTTTTCTTTTTTAATTTGATGACAGAGCAAGTAAAGCTAGTTAGACTCTATGCTTTGAATATAGAACATGAAAGTAAAAGGAAACCTGCATGCACTTTTTAACAAACAATAATGCGATGCTCAAGTAAGTATATTCATGTTAATTGTACTTAGCTCTAATCATTAAAACAATTATTATTATGGATGTTGAAAGTTTGCTAATATATTATTACAACCTTAAAGGTGTGTTAATTTTTTTACAAATGTAATTCATTATTTTTCTGCTACATAATATGGAACAACAACAACTAAAAATCAATCATACTACAAATAAAATGAGTGTGTTTCACCTTGGTGTGTTTCACCAAATCAGAATTGGCTACTGAAGCATTTAAAAATAAATAGAGAGACAACCAAGTTATATCTCTATGATGTAATTATTATTCTTAGAAAGATACTTCTAAAGCTACAGATGTTTACCATAAGTTATTCTCCTTAATGAATGGGTATTTAATGTAATTTGATGGGCTCTACGTATGACAAAGAGTGATAAAACTAACCGAAGAAACATGGATCCTATAAAATCCAATTTTAATCCTTTAAGATTATGCAAAATTGAGGGTGGATGCCCACGTGTTCCTTTTTAAAACTTCCATTATTGAACTATTTCAATCAGATATTATTTATTTATTTATGTATTTATGTATTTATTTTAATAATTGGCCTTATTTCACATTGTGGAAATAAATTCTGTAAAAACACAAAGACAAGCTCTCTGGTCTCAGAATTTTCAGAAAATGACATACAAAGGATGAAAGAGAAAGACATGATTGGATATCAGGTTACAATTATAGATTTTATGAAAGAAATACACCAGTTTCAGGGAGCCTATTGTTCTTACAAATGAAGCATAGTCATCTATTCATATCCGCTCCTCAAAACGTCTTTGCTTACCTAATTTTTGCAGGCCCACGGTTTTTACATTGGACCCTATAGCACCTACAAACACCCTAATTTCTTCCTCGCTGTGTTTCTTTGGAGCATGTATGGGTTGTAAATTCCCTTGTCTAATAGGGGATTGGGAGGGAAAGGAGGCACAGATCACAGCCAATATTTCTTAGAACACCTTTTATTCATTAAGCTGTTATTAATAACAGAAGCAAGCTGTTACTCTTAACAGCCGATAACACGGCATGCTTATGCACTCACATAGCTCTCTTGCACCCTCACATGCTCATTGATGACTACCAGGCTGAAGAAGCAGCAGGGAGGGTAGCCCCAGTGGGGTGATCCCCAGTGGAGTGCTCCCCCAAAGCAGTGAGGCTGGCTGTGCTGTGCCAGGGGCTTCTAGGGAAGTGTTTGGAGAGGTCCTTGGGGGCCTGTTGGTTCACTGGGTGTATAATCGGTCCTGGAGTCTTCATCTGCATACAGCGGCCACTGGCTGTACAGTACAGAGCCGCAGCGGGCGCCCATCTGTGCTTGTGGCCTTGTGCAGATGCATCAGGTTCTTCATGTCCTGACCTTACCAGTCCTTGTGAGTTCAGCACGAGAAATCATCTCCAAAGTTTTATCGCTCGTTGGAAAGCTCTCACACGACCTTCGCAGTACACACTTTTCCTCCATTTCTCCATCCAAACCTATGGAACCCACTCACAACAACTGGCACAGATGGGGCTTTTATGATGTATCCACTTTGTAAAAAAATATTATTATATTATTATTAGAGAGGTTTTTTTCCCCTTGAGTAACTCTTTTTAAATTATTGTCTTCCCCTTTTTTCTCTCTCCCTCAAGCTATGCATGGCAAAATATGAAATATTTACCAAATATTACTTAGATGTCTTTTCTATCAAATTTTTGACTTTACAAAATAGATTGTTTACAACTGTGCTGCCCTCCTGCCTAATGGGCACCCTGGGGGAATGTTGTTGGCTTTGAGATTCAGCTACATGTTTTCAATAAACAACTCCTGAAGCCAGCGAACGCTGAGAGCCATGAACAATAATCAGTGATCTATCTGAATGGAATACTTGCTTCTTCTCCCTTTGGGGGATATAAAAAAAGGACACACATCATGATGCACTAACCATGGTCACACATAATTGAATAATCCCAACAAAATATTTTAACATTCCCTTTTATTACAAGTTTCTTAGTTAGTTTGAAATTGTGATAGCAAAGATATCTGCCTTATCAACAGATTTTGCCAACTAGAAAAAGAGACAAAACTGCCCTAGGACAAGCAGCAGCTTCCAACTATTAAAAGGTTTTAGACTGCTGGTAGATTACATCTAGAGTTATCTCATTTGCCTTGTCCTTTTGTCCTTGAGTGACATTGCTAAGAGGATGACTATCTGCCTTGGAGGGAAAGATGCCTGCTGAATTATTCCCTGAATGGCATTGCATCTGGCAGGCTGACTTACATGTAGCTGTTGACAACTGCCTTAGAGGAAATCCCTACTCTTGTTTTTTAAAACACAGGTCAAAGGTCCAGTTAGGCAACTGAGGGGCTTGTGGTACTGGTGAAGAGAGGAGAGACTAAAGGGAAGGAGGCAACTTGAGGCAATCTACAGTTGCTTTTAAAGCCAAAACAGCCAT
The DNA here is from genome assembly GCF_030463565.1 of Pelecanus crispus. Lineage (NCBI taxonomy): Eukaryota > Metazoa > Chordata > Aves > Pelecaniformes > Pelecanidae > Pelecanus > Pelecanus crispus. Next base: position 51,968,747 of record NC_134648.1, read on the forward strand.
TCCTTGTTGGAAGGGCCCCTCAAATTCACACACTGATGTAGAAAAAAATAATTAAAATACAACGATACTGGGTCCTCAAAGGAGTCATATGCCAGTTTTAAACCAGAAAGCTGTGACTTCTAAATGACCATAGTCCAGCTGGATATATCTAAAGCACAATCCTCTATAACAAAATAAGAACATTGCCTGATGGATCTTGGCAGTTTCAGTCATTAGGAATTTACAAGCTGAACTACAACTTCATTCAACTTCGAATGAACTCAGACTTTAACTGAAACTGTGCTCTATATAATTCAAGTCTCTCCTCTTACTTTTACCACTGTGAATGTTGATAGAGTTGTTACATTCATTGTGGCCTTACCTCCCATTCATTTGAAAATCTCTGTATGCTAACTGCATGGCATGAAGCACTTTTTCTGGTCCTAACTATTCTAGAGGTCACAATTTCTGCAGAAATGATCTGAAGAGGGATTACCTTATGTAATTTATATACCTTATAGGATTACATTATATGCCCCACTACTTAGAATTTCAAATCTAGAGAAATTCTCCACAGTAGTTGAGAGGGAAAAAATTTTAGTGCCTTTCTTCAAATTAGACTAGTTCTAGTGCAGAGGGCTGAATGAAAGGATACTGCTGCACTGGCTTCCCATGTCATAAAGAGAAGCCAGAATAAAACTAAGAGAAAACAATTAAATGTTATGAGTTCACTAGGGTTTTAAAGGACTGAACAGCAATTCCAGGGAGCAAGAATAATGAAGAGCATAATATGAGAAGCTCATGCAAGTAAATTTTTGTAGCACTTTCAGTTACTTCCATGTATTCGGTTACTTCCATGTCAAAGATCTAATCAGCTAGCACTTCCCTGGTGTATAAGTGAGGCCCACTGTTAAAACCAGCATGTCATGTAGGGCCTTTCACCTTTTAGAAGGCAGTGTGATTCAGTTCCAGGACAGTAACTATGAAACACTTAGAAATGGGGATTCTAAGGTCAGGCTTCAAGTTCATTTTAAAGGAATAAAAGAGGAAAGAAGACAAAGAGAATGGTAGATCTTAATAACGAGAGGACCATAAATCATAAAGGTATCTAACTCATCCATAGGGTTGTAGTTGCTAGATAATTGTTCTAAACAGACTGTGCTTTACTTCAGCCTGATTGTCTTGCAATTTTTAGCTGTAAGCCAAATCCAAGTCACTGCTTTTTGAAGACAACTTTGTAAAAAAAAAAAAAAAACAAAACAAACAAACAAAAAAAAAAAACCAGACTAAATTCAGGAATGAAGTTAGACAATTTGTGGTGCCTGGTCCACCGGGAAATGCTGAAAGTCTTATAAGAGAGCTGGCTATCATGAGGTATCTAGTTCATTCTAGTTCATTTTTTTCTTGCATGGATTGGCAGTTTCTGATAAGGGCAAAAATATGCTGAATGAAGAATTCCCAGGATATACCCTTCATTGTTTATTGCATTTAATATTTGAAAGAAGTCAAATATCATAATAAATATCATATCTGCATAAAATGCAGATATCTTTTACTCATTGTTTACTCCTCCTTTTACCTGCAGAAAAATCAGAAAGGTTGCTTATTTCAGTTTTCTCTTTTGGATGTCTTTTGCTGACTGTTGTTTTCCTTATATACTGCAGTGGCTACAAAGTATGAACTCTGATGCTTTACAGTGATAGGTGGGTACAGATGCTTGAATCCTTAACAGTTCTGTGTACGTTTATAAAATCTGATACTGTATACTTTGATAACCTGATGTTCACTATTTCAGAAGAAACATTCTGTTTCTAGCACCCCTTTTCCTTGCATTCTCCTTCCTTTGGTTATTTCCACATACTCTTCAAAGAACTAATATCCAGTACTTCAATGGTATGAGTTCTGAAAGATTTTGAACTAATTCTAAACATAGTGGTCTCAGCCTATTAAGGGACTCCTTCCTTTTTGATCTTTTGTTGTAGCTTTTGCTATTAATAGTATTGTCTCCTTCCTGACAGTCTGACAAATGGAAAAGAATAATACAAACCTCATAATAACAGAAGTCTCAATGATGAATAAAGGAAAGAAGATCTTTAGATTACATTCTTTCTGGCCAAGAAACACTTTCATAGAGTGTGACAAGCTTTTTTCAATATCTGTCACTAAGGCATTACTAACTGATACTTATGTACAGAGTATTTTAATATTTTCTGTTTCTCAAAGGTTCAGAGAAACACTCTCATTAGTTGTAACTGATAACTATAAATTTGTTTTCTTGGAGGATAGGAGATTTTATATATTTATAAAAAAGATACATTTAAATAGTTATTTTCTCATAGGGGATGCCTAAGAAAATCACGTTAGTAAAGAGATATGCAGTGTACATTACAAGTAAAATCCTTAGCTCTTCGTTTTTAAAGGATGCTTCTAGATGTCTTGTCTCAAAAGAACTTTTTCAACTGATGTCATTGTATATATCAAGGGATAAGTAATTGATCTTTAAAACCTGCTTTGATAAGCCAGCATTAAGCAGGGCAGTCGGACTAGATGATCTCCAGAGGTCCCTTTCACCCTCAACTATTCTGTGATTCTGTGAAAACAAGGGACCATATGTCTGAATTTTGTTTTTGCTTAAAAATGAGCATGGATGAAAGACCCCAATAACCTCTTTAGTCACTTCATTCAGATAAAGCCACAATTTAATGCGAGTTCTTTTAAGATCAATTGGAATGTTTACCTTAATTCAAGAGAAGGTGGGCCAACTCTTGAGTAGGCGCTAAGTTGCATTTTCAGGAAAATGCCTGCACACTTTAATCCTGAAATTTTAGTAAAATTTCTACATAACCATACTGAGACAAAAAGGAACTAAAATATTTTAAAACACTCCAGTGGCACTGGACTTTCCAGAGAGAATGCTTAGTTTTCTTTGAAAGCTTCCTGTCCAAGAAACTAAACTACCCTTCTTCTTAGTTTTTGTGTTTCTATCATGACACCCCTTTAGAATATACAAATTCAGGCTGTCCTTGATTTTGTTTGTCCTATTACATTACAACACATTACGCTACATCACATAGTATAACATAATAAATAAATATAGTACAAAATTTTCTCTGGAATCTTAAGGGTTAAAGCTGTAAGGTGGGAGTCAAAGATCAGGATAAATTCCTGGCCGTGATAAAGTGCAGGGGACAGACTCATGGCCCTGGCATGAAGAATTGTAATTTTATATCATTAATATTTATTGTCATAACGTCCAAAACAATGAGCTGGGTGAGGCTTTTCCTGACTTCAGTGGCAAAGCAGCTGCTTTGGGATTCATGAAACAATGCAAAACAGGAAACGCACATGGCAGGTTTCTGACATGCGCCATCGTTAGGCCAGAGTTCAGCAGCCTGTTCAGCTGCCTGAGTAGTATAACAGATTCCCTTACGCCTTCCTGTTCATTCTATTTTCCTGAGGTGGTGGATCTTCCTCATTTCTGTTCCTTTTTCTTCCCCCCCTCCCCCCCCCCCCTTTTTATTTTAACAGAGATCTTCCCTTTCAGTTCCAATAAACTGAACAGCAGAGGTTAGTGTTGTAGCGAATCAGTTCTACAGACCTCACAGACTTTCAGGGTAGCCTCTGATGGCCCTCTGAAATGTAGGTGTAGTGAAAAACTTGAAAAAAACTTTGAACTAGTTAACACCTTCTTGCCTCTGCCTCATAGATTTTCTCTATTTCACTTTTATTACTGACATCTGCTTGGAAACAAGATCTTTTGCAGACATAATTTGCTTCTTTCTTCAAAACTACAGATTTTGTGTTGGCAACAATCTGAAATTACGCTTTGCAAAAACAGTGCTTAAAGCTGGTTTCATCCTGGGGTAGCAAAAGGAGGATTAACAGCCAGGAAAGAAATTCTGTTTCCTTATAAGAAGTTTTATTGCCTTAGTCATTCTTTACCCTGCTTTAAGACAGAAGCACTTGGGCAGAAATATACCCCAGAGATCTTTTTCTTGGTTTTAAATTTACAGGTAAACTTTGTTACTACCAAACCATCATACACAGAACTTTCAATATCAGCTCTGTTTTTCAGGCATAGAGATCTTCAGAAATTAACAGAATTATATCTGCAGAGTATATATTTCAACATTTCTTTCTCAGAGTGATGAGAGTAAAAGTTCAGAGATTGTGCTTGCTGTCTTATTTTAATACATAGCTTTTTAATGGTCAGGATTTTTTTATAAATCAGAGTCCATGCGCCTTCTTTTGTTTATGAGTGCTACTACCCTTGTGGCTAATAAAAAGTAATATTTGTTCACTGGAGCTCCACACAGATATTAACCCCCCAGTATTACAGAGGTAGTGCAATGGAGGGAAGGTCACATCTCAGAATTGGTTGGACTAGTCATCCTCTTTTCTTCCTTCTTCTTGCTTTTTTTTTTTTTTTTTTTTCCCTTTTGGATCATCTATTTGTATTGCTATAAACTAGGACAACTGGGTGACCAATCAGCTGAGTGGGCTTTGCATGAGAAATACCTGCTCTACAGTTGAGTCACTATCACTGTGTGCACCTAGAAATAGTGCATCCAGGAGAAGCACTTTGCTAAAAGGGGGACATTTCAGAGACCTTTCTGTTATTATAAACACAGTGAATGGTATTAAATAGGTGCCCACTATGCCTTTTTATAAAATAAGGAGCAAAATAATAAAAATTCTCTAATATGTTCAAATATTTTTGACCTTTTGATACATTTAGAAATTAATTCCTACCTGCACTAATATGGAAAAAGCTTAGGGGAAAATAAGCCAAATATATCCTTAAATTGCAAGATAAATGGCCACTGATTCTGCAAGCCTAAACAAGGTGTAAAACTTAAAGAAAAATATCCTCCTCCTTCCACCTTCCTCAGACATAATATGTATCTAATGTAAGTCTAGCTTATAACATATCCATACACTATGAGGTATGCTGAAGTGGCCAGAATGATTTCCAAAGCAGATGATTCAGTAGCTGTTACCTTGACTCACTCTGTTACATCAACCATGGACTATAAATACATAAACATGACCATTTAAGGTCATTATGAATGCAATTCTTACAGAGTTTCCACATAACATACATATGAATTCACGTTGTAATGATTATATTAAATATTCTGTGAATTCAAATAAATCTATAAAAGAGACAGCACATGGTGGTTTATTTGATGCCTTTTCAAGTTTAACTTGCAGTCTTTTGCTTAGATTATAAACCTTTCTGGCTAATTTAAAACAGTCCTACCAAGTTTTCTTGAACCACAGAGAAGCAGTTCCTTGACCCTTCCTTCTATCTTTTTGTCTTTAAAATAACTCACATTTATGAATCATACCCTTGACAATTACAGTTGCAAACCACAAACACTTAAGGAATATTGTAGTGCAGAAGTAATAAATGAAATAGTGATGAAATTTCTTTTGAAAATCAATTATATACACAAAGCCTTGAAAAGTACAGATGCCCTTTTATTATACAGATGCTTCCATTGATATGAGTCAAATATTTCCTTGATTTAAAGAAAAAATATGCCTATTAGTGACATTTGTAAAATAAACAGCTCCTTGATCTCTGCCCTTATATATGATTCATCTTCTTCAGCTTTAATTTTGTTACACTTACTGAACAAGTGGCACTTAATGAAACAATTTGCTGTGCAGATACAGGATGTCAAAAGGAAAGCACATACTGTTTCTGCATGACACAGAAAATCATGGCACATAGCTGCAAAGGCAAGCACATTCTTCGCAAAAACAAAAAGTAATGCATAGTATCTATGCAGTGTAAATGCTTCAAAGAGCTACTTCTTTATAAACCAATAAATCTTTACACACACACAAAGTGGTATTTAGGGAGATTTGTTCTCAGCTTTACAGATGGGGAAACTAAGAAACAAAATGAAGTAATTTAGTGCTGACTGCACACCAAGTCACTATAAAAAAATGGAAGAAATAATGAAACTTCTCTTTTAGATGCCTCCATCTTCCTTTTTTTTTAATCCAGATTCCTATAGGACCTGCTGGTTGATCGCAGGAGGCGTGACTGAAAGACGTCAAGTTCATCTGAACTCTGAAGATTCAGATGAGATTTCACATGGTTCCTTTCCAAACTTGATGAATTTAGCATTCATCTTCACCATTATGAGGGAAAAAAAAAAAAAAATACAGGCTGTATATCTGTAAAAAACCTCTGGATAAAATCTGCAGCCATCGTCTCTTTAGGATTAAAAAAAAAAAACCAAAAACAAACCCCAACCTCGCAAAAAAAACCCTTTTATAAGAGAAAAGTCAGGCAAACTCTTATGAAATTCAGTAAAACATTCTTGTTGAATTCAGGCAGAGCTGAGTAAAGCCTTAAGCATACAATTGTAATCTAGCTCTACTATAGTAATGCCTTCCTTCTCCCTGATTCCATCCCTGTATTTATTGCACTTCTTCTCTTGAAACACTTGTATTTTGAATCTGATTAAACCTGCTATACGTGAGGGTACCACAGTGACACTGGAGTCACCACAAGGGAAGGAACAGAAATGAAGATGAGGCCAAAAGAAGGGATGAGACACCCTCTTCAGCTTAGACTGACAGCCCATGAGGTCTGTAGAAGTGATTGCAGACAACTAATCCACCCAACCATGATTAACCCTGGCATATACTCAGAAATTATGAAAGATTACTCTCTCAGTGGAAAGCCCTATGCACTGAGAAAGTCCTCTTGGCACAGTGCTGTGTTATATAGCATACACCCTTCTGTGCAGAACTAAACCATATTCTTAATCCTGGGATGAAGACAGAAGTAGTCCATGCACTCTTTAATCCAAGCACTGCTTGGCTTTTATATTCTCTATCAGTTGATTAACTGCATGGGAAGAAGAGAATTTGGCCTTCAACATACCTGTCAAATTACTTAAACTTCAAGTTCCTGAGATAACATTGAGTTAGTGTCCTGGTTTTGGCTGGAATAGAGTTAATTTTCTTCCTAGTAGTGGGCATAGTGCTGTGTTTTGGATTTAGTAGGAGAAGAATGTTGATAAGACAGTGATGGTTTAGTTGTTGCTAAGTAGTGCTTACACTAAATCAAGGAATGTTTCGGCTTCCCATGCTCTGCCAGGTGCACAAGAAACTGGGAGGGGGCACAGCCAGGATAGTTGATCCAAACTGACCAAAGGGCTATTCCATACCATATGACATCATGCTCAGGATATAAACTGGGGGGGGTTGGCCGGGGGGGCAGCGATCGCTGCTTGGGAACTGTCTGGGTATCGGTCGGCGGGTGGTGAGCAACTGCATTGTGCATCACTTGCTTTGTATATTATTATTATCATCATTATCGTATTGTTATTGTTAATACTACTGCTATTATTTTACTTTATTTCAATTATTAAACTGTTCTTATCTCAACCCGGTTTTTCTCACTCTTACTCCTCCGATTCTCTCCCCCATCCCATCGGGGTAGGTGGAGTGAGCGAGCGGCTGCGTGGTGCTTAGTTGCTGGCTGGGGCTAAACCATAACAGTTAACCAAGGGATTATCCAACACCAACAGAAAGCCAAGAGGAACCCTTACTAAATATCCTCTCTAAGCCTTCTAAACTCAGAGAGTTAGTAGGAATATTCCAGGGATATCCACTTTATGATTATTCTCTCATTTGGCCAAATGTATTAGTTAGTTGAAATAATTATCTTTAAAGGTTTGCCCAAAAGGACTTAGTTGGCTCAATTCCTGAAGACATCAACGTAGGTGATATGAATCAGTGTCACTGTTACTATGACCCCAAGAGATAGAATTGGTCAATGATACTTAACTTCCTTCTCATCATATATACTAATGTCTCTGGAGGCACGTTTGTTGCATATTCAGTACTTTTATATAATTTTTTTTGAGTATAATTTTGGATTTATACTATGCTTGTATATTTTAGGAGAAGTTGACACTTGTGCTGTCTGATCCTCACTTTTTTGTGATTAAAAGCCCTGGTTTCCATGCCAACCCGCATAGTACTTTTAAGCTTGTTTTCTGTTTGATCTTTTTCATCAAAATGTTCTAAGCATTATATCTTCAAGTTTCTCCTGAAGTTACAGTGAGTTTGGTCCATATAAGAACTGAAGATCAGAATTACTGTTTGAGAACAGCTAAATTGCATGTTCCCATGTGTAGTTACTTAACAATTCTTAAAATTTACTGATCGTTACCCTGGAAGTTTATTTACTGTCTGTTACATACTTCCTGTTTTTACCTTGCAGTAAAATCTTTAATAGATTAACAATAGATATTCTTGCTATAATGGAATAAAATTAGCTATTGGTTTCCCAGCCATGGTATTTTTAGAAAGCTAATATGGAATAGCAACCTTCATTACCAAGTTTTAGGCCACATTTTAGAAAGAAACCCTCCAGAAAAAAAACCCTTCAGAATATTTCAAGTAGAAAAGAAACAGAAGGGAAAACATACAGTGCACATGGTTAGGGAACAGCATTTCTAGACTAATTAACTTGTTATTTTTTGTTTTGCTGTTGTTTTGTCATTTTTTTTCAAATACCACAGAAGTCCATATCCCAGGCAGTGAAAAAGCCCTGCACCTCAGGAACCTTCATCTTGTCAGCTAACTCACCATGCTATGTATTTGCTACTTGCAAACTAGAAAGAAAGAGGATAACATAGTGATTTAAAAAAGCAGAGTTCCTGTAAATAGCACATTACCATCCTTTTGTATCTGCTGCAACTAGTACATTCCAGTTTTAAGATTGGGAGACCATGACTGGGACACCAACTGATAACAAGTGAATGAAAAGCTGCTGTCCAGGAGGACCTATACCAACTCAAGAAATTAGCTGAGAGGAACCTTATGAAATTCAACAAGGACAAAGGCAAAATCCTGTCCATGGGAAGGAAGAACAATACAGGCTGAGGCTTGACTGGCTCAGAAGCAACTCGGCTAAAAAAGATGAGTAGGTTGTTCTGGTAGACAGTGAACTGAACATGAGCCAGCAGTGTGCCCTGGCAGCAAAGATGGCCAACAGCATGCTTGGCCAACATCACAGCCAGCCAATTGAGAGAAGGGATTATCCCCATCTACTCAGCACTTGTTAGACCATGTTTAGAATACTGTGTATATTTTTGGGTCCCCCCAGATACAAGAAAGTCATTGATAAACTTCAGGAAGTGTAGCACAGGCCACCAAGATGGTCAGACACTGGAGGACTTGCCCTGTGAGAAGAGGCTGAGGGTCCAGGGCTCAGCCTGGAGAAGAAGCTGGCTTCGGCAGGACCTAAAAGCAGTCCCCCAGTATCTATGAGGAGTATATCAAGAAGACGGAGACACACAATAGTATGAGGCAGGAAGACGTGACACAGCATAAATTGGAACAGGAGAGTTTGTGCCTGGATAGAAATGTAAGGACATTCAGTTTGGGACTAGAGACAGAGGAAGTAACACATTAAACATCCAGACACAGATCCTAAGGAACATAGATAATAGAAACAACACCAAGGCCCAGAGCTCTCAAGCCGTTGAAGGAAATACTGAAAGCCTTGAGGAGGTTCATACAGAACTTTATTACTGGTAAAAAGGGGGGAAACAAGATAACCATGGCTCTCATGAGAAATAACAAACTTCTTATGGAATATTTGAGGGGGCTTGTGGGATTGTGAAAAACATAATGGCTACTTACAGGAATGGCCAAGAGCAGGAAAATGGAGGGATCAAGGTGGATCAGGAAGAAAGAAGAGGGGGCAAATGAAAAGGAGGGGGAAGGGGGCAATCACATGCAAACAGGTTGCTAATGAGTACCCTTGTCTGGCCAAGCCCTGTGCATGATCACCACAATCTGTCCTGTCTTCTCATGAATCTCTACTCCTAAGTCCTTTCCTGGGTGAAGGTTCTTTGTGTGTGTGTGTGCTGGTCGTAGGGCTATCCGTATGTGCACTCTGTGAGGTTGTCTGTGGTTGTGTGTCTGTGGTTGTGCGTCTGTGGTTGTATGTGCGCTTTGGAAACGTGCTCAGCCTTGCTACCACTGGATAGACCTGCAAGTGGGAGCAACCGCAAACAGACTGCAAAGAAGAAATCCTTTGAGTCTTAATATCCAATAGATTTGGTTCCCTTAACAGTAAAGAAAAATCTGCTTCACCATGAGGACTGTCAGGCTCTGGAGGAGGTTGCCTCCTAGAGCCTAATATTTATACTGTAACTCTGTGATAAATATGAGAAAGCCTAACTCCCAGATAAAGTACGGAAAGCATCTTCACAGTTTCTAATGGAATAAAACTGTGTCTGAGAACAATTTCACAGAAGTAGCTCACTCCAGCTTACAGCAACGTTTTTGCAACCATACCCAATTCATTCTCCTGCTTAAATACAGAGGGGCAAGTCTGCTAGGAGTATTCAGACATATGCTACATATAATGATGAGCTCAGGCTTCCTACAAATACGTTTGTGACTTTTTCTTACTTATTATATGTTGATAATAATGTTTATTTTTTATATAAGTTCCCACTAGTTAGAGCACCAGTCCTTGAGGTATAGATTGAAAAATTCAGTGTTCCTGTTCATGCTGTGCTTCAAAGTGTCCACGACAAGTAAACATGAATTCGACTTGAGCTAGATAATTTGGACTAACAACTGTCAAATATAAAACTTTGTTCTCCGGTGATAAATTTGTGTTCCTACTGTAACAAAAGAAAACTCCATTTGTCTTGAATGAATTCAGAATTTAATTGCAGTGATTTCAAGCGTGTTGAACATGGACAAAGTTTTTGCCACCTAGCCTGTATATGTACTGAGTTAAACCAATAGAACATTCTTATTTCTTAATAATAAACTATGCAACACTAATCATTCTAGAATGTTTGTTAAAGGTTAAACAATCAGATAGACTTATTACAGAATATCCAGGTGAGAATGTCTTTGTAACAATGTCTATAGTTCTTAATCTAGAAACAAAATTAATATGAAATCTTCCTCAATTTTGAGACTACAGATTTGAAATACAATGGCTTCTTTCACTAGAAGGGTCCAGGAGCCCAGCTGGAGTAATTTGGCATGGCTCTGGTAAAGTCAGTGGAGCAATACAAAATTGTTTGAGCTGGGGATATGGTTCCTGAGAACAATAGGGAAAACCCAGCTGTATCATAGACAGACTTTTGAATATAGTTAAGAATAAAATCCTTCACACATGCACAAAAAATAGCCACCCACTGGAAAAACACATTTTCAAGACTGACTTGATTTGTGAATACCATGTGTTACCAATCATAATAATTACATATGTTAGGTAAACTTAATGAGAAAACTCAGCCATTTTTTTTATTCATTTGACAAAATATACACTATCTCCTTCCAAAAAGCACTTTAGTCCCTCTTGTGATTACCATAATTACATTCTTTACAGTTTTTTTAATTTCCAAGGTTTCCTGTTGTTTTGTCCAGGTGGCAAAAGGGGATATTTGTTTACTATAAAACAGCAGAGAAAGTAAAAAGCAAATAAACCATGAAATAAAAATCATAAACCCTTTTTTTTTAATGCTTCTCACAATTTATTTTAGAGGATTAAGCAAAAAATTGGCTGTCGGTTCTACTCCTGATCCTGATAGAGACTTGAAGAACTTCCCTAAGTTATTTAATCTATGACAGTAATGTGTTTTGAGATAATCAAGTAATGTGCTTTGAGATAATCAGATTGGAAAAGTTGTTTAAGTGCAAAGTATTATTTTTGTTCCTGTACATAAAAAGGTTTTTTCATATCCGTAACATCATAGTGATAGCAGTATAAAAGATTGATTTCCTTTCTACTAAAACTTTATATTGCAGCCATGACCCAAGGGGCTTAACACAATATTTTTAGTAATCATAATTATAAATTCTAATTTATAGGTGTCCAGACCTCAGAGCCTCTTGGTATTTTAGCAGAAATAAGAAAACATGAAGTTTCAATAAAAAACTCAAGCGTTTGTAAACAAAACCTCTAATCCACCCAGTCACGAATCATATCAATAAAATATTAATGTATCCAAGAAATGAAATTTAAATGCATGGAAAAGAGTATTGGAAACTGTATTTGGGACCTAAACAGTACACAGAATTGGCCCAGGATGCAGCCAGTTTTAATCCAAACATCTCCTTTAATTATGATTTATTTAAATTTTCTTTCTTATTCACTTTAATAATTAATTTTTATATGGTAATGTGAGTCTGAACAAGGAAATTGATACATAACATTTAAAGAGATTTGTATCTTGAGCTCTGGCTGGAACCAAAAGTCTATATAATTTTCTAATATGATTTCAAATAAACAAGGTCTGAAAGAAGACTGAAGTAAAGTGTGAACCATCATACCCAGAGAAGTCCTCCATGTTCCTCAGTAAGGCATTTAGAATTAATAGACTTGCATTATTCCACTTGTGTCATGTTTGATGGACAGGGAGAACGGGCACACCATAAAGCAACACTGCCACCGTACACGATTTTATTAGCAGCATAGGTATTGTAGTAGAAGAGCTGTAATTCAGGTTAGGCATCCCTCTCTTTAAAAAGCACGACTGTCCATAAAAATAAGTCATCGGTGCCAGGCCACACTAACTCACTATTTAAGTTTAAGCCATGACTCTGTGCCAGGTGACTGTGTGAGTATCTGTGAAGAGCAAAATTTGCAGTAATCTCAAGTTCAGCAATAAAACCCAAAATATAAGAATTTCAGATGTCTCTTTATTTGTTACTGTACAAATATTTTGTAGCCAGTTTGGGGAACTGTCCTGAAGTTTGCGTTAGGTGACATAAAATGAGGATGTGGGAGAGAACAGTTCAAGCTGTTTGAGTCCCAAGGCTGGAGATCATATGGTGTAGGTTAGCTCAGAGGCGAAAATGCTGCCATAATACAGTCATGTAATGGTAAATACCAAAGTGCAGAACTTAAGATCTTAGACATAAATGAAAAGGTAGTAGCCTGTAGTAGAAGTAGATAAAACCCATTTCCATGTTTAATCTCACCATGCTTCTGGGTCAGTGTTTGCCTGCACCCATGTACCATAATTGAGCATGAGTTTTGATTCAATTCACTTTGTAGTGAAGTTTAGACAAATGTGTTGGTGAAATGAGAAAGCATTTATAAGCAACATGCATATTTTAATAGCAGCTGTTTGCCCCACAATTTGCAAAATACACTTTTACTTTTCCTGAGGCAAAAAAAAGAAATAATGTGAATTACTGAAGCTGATGGAAAGAATCATTCTTCCTCTCCTTTTATACCTGTGTTCTCTTTTCCATTCTGAACTTTTCATAGCCAAAATAGCCTCCCTCTGGGTATCTCTAAAAGGTGAACCGCAACAGCAGCTGAAACTGTGAGGCTTTTGACCATTACTGTAATAATGTTAATATGTAAAAACTTATTTGCTTGGTTGCCCATGGAACAGTCACTCATCAAAACCAGTACTAGCATTTTTTATTGTTTTGGTTTATTATTCTCTCTTTCTTTATTTATTTCCAGGTAGGTAGGAAGAAGTTTTTGACACAAGATCACCAATGCAGAAGTATACCACAGAAAGTAATTTGAGGGAAACACTGTCAGAAACCACAAGATTTATCACTGACCCCACAATGATGTTGCATTGTCTCAGTGACTGTGCCACTGCTTGAGGAACGTCTGTGCTTGGAGTTTGGTCACATAGATATAATGCCATTTGTAACTTTTATCTTTGCTGACATTATGTTTCTTTGATGCTAAAACTAAAAAACAAAACTAAAATGTAGTTTCTCCTGTCTATGCCTTTTGAAATCACAAAGGAGTCAAAATAAAAGTAAAAGCTAAAAAATGCTCAAGGCTTCAAATGAAATGAAGAAAAATTATGAAATAATGATTTTTTACACAAGATAACATCATAAACTGGATTAGGGCATGAATAATGGATCATTTAAGTGTGCATTTTGTTGCTGTTGTTTTCCTTATTTTTTCTTTTCTCTTTTCAAGAAGACATTTAAATTCTCTACTACTGATTTTGTAAGAAAGCTTTGTTTCTGTAGCCAGATATTCTGACTGTTGTTATGCCATTTCATGATAAGCTCATTCATATCAAATAAGTTAAGATGCTTTACATTTATGATTACCCCAAATTTTTCTATTATAGACAGAGGGTACATTGCATGCTTCACATACCACTGACAGAATCATAACTAGGAAAGCATAACAGGAACACTCACAAATCATGAGAGAGAACTAAAGGTTAGAAGCTGCTTGCAGGATATTACTGTGCAGACACAGCAGGGGTGATTAGCTGTTTCCTTGCTTCTTTTCTTGCCTAGAACGACATGTTTAGTATTCATGGGAGAAGATTAAGATGTGGGGCAAAAATGTGTGGGATGCAAAAGAATCTGTTCAGCTGTGATTCTGTCCTGCTCATCAAAGCACAAAGGGCTGCCAGGAAAAAAATGAGAAAGTTTATACACAGATTAGGTATCCGTTGGCAAATAGACACCAATAAGCAAAACAAGATAGTGACTCTTGGAATATAATTTAATTCCCTTTTAGCATTCCTAACTAGTGCATTTATCCAGGAGGGGATAGCTTTGTTCAAGACAGAATAAAATCAGTTAACAATCCCACCACTGGAAGGGATAGGTTTGATCCTCTCTTCTTTTGTGTCCACCTTAAGGAGAAAAAAAAAAAAATTCTCTACACCATGCAAATCTCTTATGAAACAATTCTGTGTCAGACAAATGAAACCTTGCCTCAAAATGAAAGAATCTGTGTACCAAAACAAAACCGAATCTACAGCACTAAATGTTTATCAGGCTTCCACCTTGTACGACCTGTTAAAATTACAGGTGAAGTAAACAGAGGCAGCTGGTGTCTTTCCCTGAATCGACAACACTCAGACAGTCCCACTTTAAGGTATTCAGCCATTAACTTGTATAGTGACAGTATAGACACAGTATTCCTAGAAAAAGGACTGATAGCTGTCTCTGCAGTAATATTAATTGAATCCCTTCTCCCATAAAGATTCCCATTGAAAATGGGGAGGGAGGAAATGGAGGGAGGAAATGGGAGGAAATACTTTGGATTTCCCTGGAGACATTTTCTTCAATAAGTTTTTAGTAGGTAATGCTTTATTGCATTATTGGAATTACTGAATTCTGAAATGTGTTTTATTTTCCGTCTCTTAACAATCATAACTTCCAAAAAACGAGTGTGCAGACTTAGTCTTCTGGTCTTTATTCCCTTACTAGCTCAGTGATCCCTGAAGCTACTGACAGTTGAATGTCTTTCGAGCTGCAGATCTCACTTGTGAGCGCAACAGTATCTTTGAGAATTCATGGAGAAAAAATGCCAGATTAATAGGATGATTAAATAACAATTAGTAATAATAAGACATCTTCAAATTCATTACAGTCTTGCAGCAGCACTCTTTGACCTCCTTCAGCCTACTGACTATCAGTCTTTCTTATGTCTGGGGAATTTTCCCCTGATCACTCATTTCTCAATGAAAAGGCTTTCTGAAAATGCCATCAAGCAATTAGGGAAAACAAATACATCTGACTGGCCAAACCCTGCCAGGATTGTGAGGGTGGTGGTAGGAAATTAAGCAATGGGTTCTCCTGCCAGACAGGACATGCTGTGAACATGTGGCTCCTTTGGATTGCTAACAATGGGGAGAAACAAATGTAGAAGTGTGAGCTTTTACAGCAATTCATACATTATATATTTATTTTACTGGAAAATGAAACCTTATAAAAGTGGGGAAAAAAGAAAATAGTAGAACTAGCTGGCATGGAACTACAACAGCATTAGACGAGAAAAAAAATAAATAAGAGGCTGGAGTCTTTCAGGTACAAATGAAAGGAGGAAAAATACTGAAATTTGCCAACTGAATCTGCTGGTAATAATTAGATTGAGGTTGCTGGGAAAATGAAACACTATTTTTTTACTTCAAATTTTAATTCATAAAACAGGTACTAATCTTGTTCATTAGACTTGCCGGCTGGAGCCACGTGCCTGGCTGTTGGTTAGGAGTTCTGTGCTGTCTACACTATGTCTGGGGACTTTTAAAAGTGTCTTCTGGTTTGTGTTCTTAACAGAGGTGGAACTTGATCTCAAATCACAGGCCAAGGCCTCCAACTTTGAAAAACTATGGTTCCTGCTGCAAGTATTATAATTAGGTCCACTCCTTAGGATAGGTTTTGTTTGTTTATTTGTTTGGCTTTTAGTTGTTTTTTAATGGTGTGAGAGCTTTACAAAACAAATACTACAAGAGCAGCACAGAGTCCCACAGAGTAGAACTCTGCCAGAGCAGTGACGCAACTCATCCATGGGTTTTATTTATGGTTTTTATTTGTATCTCCTGATACAGATCAGGAGGGTTCAGAAGTTCAGACTACTCATCTGGCACATTAAAAAACACCAAGATACATTCTAGTCCCTCTTTCAGATGGAGTCCTGTTTCCAGTTGCCAAATTTGCTACCACATAGTACTAGCAAGGCAGTGGAGGGTGAGGATTACTGGTCAGATTCCCTTTATAGTGCATCGTCAGTGCTGTGGTAGTTTATGGTGACAGAAATAGAATCAAAGTTCATGCTTGTTAGAAGCCAATAATTTACATTTCAACAATATAAAGAATAAGATGATCAGTTAATCTCAAAGTAATAGAGTTTTGTATTGGGATATTTCTTTTGGTATAGGAATATATTGCCAACAAAAGTCTTAAAATTCCAATCACTTATGCTGTCTGAAAGACTGATTTGTCATTTAAGTCAAGGTTATGTATTTGAACCTTCATTTTGCTCAACATATTTTCTGGAGTCATTAAAAAAAAAAGACATTTGGAAATATTAAGATGCTTTAGATAAGAACCTCCAGAAAACAACTGCTTGCACTAAAATAAGTTTGTTTAATTTAAAAGGCAGTGACATTCACACAGAAAAAATGGAGTGCAAACTATGCTTCTGTTACATCTTAAACATTAACAGAAGAGACACACCCTGGTGCAAACTCCTTAATCTTTTATATACTTTCTAAGATAGAGGGAGGAAGATAGATGATAGATAGATAGATAGATAGATAGATAGATAGATAGATAGATAGATGGATGCGACCTTCCAATACTTAAAGGGGGCCTACAGGAAAGATGGGGAGAATCTTTTTAATAAGGCCTGTTGTGACAGGACAAGGAATAACGGATTTAAACTAAAGAAGAATAGATTTAGACTAGACATTAGAAAGAAGTTTTTCACAATGAGGGTGGTGAAGCACTGGAACAGGTTGCCCAGAGAGGCGGTGGAGGCCCCATCCCTGGCAACATTCAAGGTCAGGTTGGACTGGGCTCTGAGCAACCTGATCTGGTTAAAGCAGTCCCTGCTCACTGCAGGGGGGTTGGGCTAGATGACCTCTAAAGGTCCCTTCCAACCCAAAGCATTCTATGATTCTATGATTCTATGAAAAGTCAGCTTCTACTGTAGACTTTTGTCTCTTGTTCTGTTTTAAGGTACAAAATCTTTACTTCTGACTTGACTGATATTTACTGAAGAGTCATTAGTAGTCACTAGGAGTGCGATTAATCTTTCCTAAATTTAGCCATCTAAAGGTATAAGCTATTTACCAAGACTCTTTATAGTCACTGAATAAAGGTAGATACCTCCAGACTCTGACTCTTCTTTCTTAACGTCCTGACTAATCTAAGATAAATTAATCACCTTCTTCAGGAGCCTGACCCTCTTTCTCAGTATAGAGAGACCCAGAGCAGGTAGTTTAGATCAGATGCTTAATGCATAGGTGGTTACAGGTAAGTAAGAAGATTTGCATCCTAGGGTCCAAAAGATCTTCCCTGGATATCTACATTGGGTTTCTTACATATTAGAGGTTTGTAATTTGCAGAGGCTGTATTAAATTCAAATCAATACCATGATGGTTAAATAAAGATGTAGATAGTTAACATTATACAGTCAGTGTGGAAAACGGCTGCAATTTAGTACCATGATGGGCTGGTTTCAAAGTAATGATTAAAAATCAAGTGGGTGAATTGCAGTTTAGATGTTCCAAATGAATCTGGCCATGCCAGGAGTTTGACACTTATTATTGCAAAACTCCTGCAGGGGCTAAGACTTGAGATATTTTCTAATATTACTTATTGAGGAGTAAGAAATACAATGCATTCAGTGACCTTGCTTCACACATCATAAATTAGCAAATGCTTAGATGCTCAGTATGCTGGGAATTTTGCCTCCATAGAACAAAGAACACTTGTTTGAGGACTTGTTTGCTAATAAAATCAATAAAATCCATCATCATTAATCACCTTGTACTTTTGGCTTTCTGCTTTCCAGAAAGTACCTTTGGCTGTTTTACACTGGTGACAGGTTCAGATATTGATTGAATATACAATATGTATGCATATGCATGTGTGTGTCTGTCTGTCTGTCTCTATAGATGAATCTCACCATTTATTTGCTGTATCATGAATCAATAAGATTCTTAAAGTTATACACCACACTATCAGCCAGTAAACAATTCAGTTTACTCTGTGTTTAGAGTATGTATAAATTTCATGATATTGCAATTAAAGCTCTAAGGCCAAAATGTCTGGAGCTGTTTAACATAAATTCATCCTTTAAGACACCTCTTTTGTCAATGGACAGAAAAATGTAACTCCAGGGGATAAGTAATCCTTACTGTTTCTATAATGTCAGGGAAGAGAGGGACCATCTTCTGCAGGCATCCGTCTCTCTCCACTGTCTGTAGGGGGAAGCTAGACAGCTATCTGAAGTTAGATAGCTGAGCTTGTACCAGATTCTTAACTACCACAGAAACTATTCCAACTCTAAATCTCTTTGCCATGATTTTCTTTTTGAGCTTTCTTCTTCTAAGTCCTCAGCTTATTTACTCAGAATGGAAGCAAGGGCAGTCTCTTCACATACATTTGTGTGCTTCTAACAGAATGGGATCTAAGTTTTGCAAGTGCCCCTGGCACTTCAGGAAAATAAACAACATTGGTAGGCGTGGATCAAAAACCCTTGACCCTACAGTCACCAGTTGGTCACAGGGTAATTCTGCTGCTGGCTGTTTTTGAAATTCTGGGGCAATGGTTCACTGCTGACTCAAAGGGAGCAGTGAGACCTACAGAATGGCTAACAGCTGGTATTTTTGCTTGGGAACCTGCCACGCAGGCATTCAAGTGCAGGCCAAACTTCATCCCGTTTAGCTCCTCTGAGGTGGCACTTCAGTGATGCCATAGGCAAAACCAATACCTTTGCCAGCTACAGCTTGAACATGTGTACTGCTAGGTAAGACTTCCAATGCTGAAAACAAAAAGAGCTCTATTGCTTGACCCAAAGTAGACTTTTTGTGATAGTGGGTCTGTCAGACTGCAGCCAGTCATTAGAAAACAATCTAGTCATATGCAGACAGGGTAATCGTTCTGGATAGGGTTTCAAACAGGTCTAAGGAAGTGAGTCACTCAGCCCCCTTGAAAAGTGAATGGAAGCTGGAGACCTGTTTCCTGAGACACCTTTGAAATCCTAGCTTACGTTACAGTATGGCTATTATCCAACCTTAACTTGGGACATTGAAAGGGTTTTATTTCTCTTTTTTCTTTCCTTTTTTTTATGCCAAATTAAAAGTATGAGGGTCTAAAGTGCATTTACACCAAAGCAACTTTCCACTAACTTAGCCATATAAAGAGGCCTTGTAGTAGGTATAAATATGATTTATACTCACTTTAAGAGTCCTTTCCACCACCTGAGTGGTGTGAAGCAACCTTTGTGGAAATCAGATTCAGGTCTACAATTTTCAGAAAGCAGCCAGGCTGTGTTGCTCAGGCCTGCTGCTGCAGAACTGTTCTGCTCCAGACACAAGGGTTACTTCACTACCCAAACAAACTGTTCAGTCTCTCTGCATCTTCCCATCCTCCATTCTACCTGAGAACATTACGTCACTATCCAGGAAGACCTTTTCAGTCTTTGAGAGAGCTCTTTTGATTCTAATTAATAGAGAGATAGAAAAGAGAGATGGTACTAGAAGAGGTACTTGGGTACTCTTTCTCAAGAAGTCATATAAATTGCAGGAAAGTATAACTCAGCTAACAGTTTCTTAATTTTCTTAATGCAGAATTTAAATGTGGGAGTAGATGTCTTTAGGAAAATATCCTTAATTCCCATATAATAATTTTTTTTAGGAATGCAGAGTGTTTTAGGAAGGATAATAGGTCCAAGCTGGATATGTTACCTTGTCTGAAAGAATACCATCTGGGTTAAGGGAGCAAAGTAAGGTTTTAGTTTTGTTTTTAAAGGGAAATTACTTTATGTTATGACTCATCAGAACAAGTTAATTTTCCTATTATCATATTTTACCTTTAAGCAATAATTTTATTTTAAAATCCATAACAATACATCTGGGTTGCATTCTGGAAATGAAGCTGATCTGAAAATATGACCTGAGGCGTTTGAACAACAAAAAAAACCCTTTCCCTTGTATTTGAAAGTAATGAACATCAATGCACTGCTTTGGCCTGCAGTAGTATTATAGAGAGCTTATAAGCAATTTAAGTAACATTATCTAATTAATTTTCCTGAATTTCCAAGACATAGGAAGAGAGTTATTTATTTAACTTCTTTTACAGTTGAATGACCATTAGAAACAGTTTGAATGACTTTCCCAAAATATTGCAAAGCATCATTTGCAGAGGCAGAGTTAAACAAAAACCTTTTCTCAGGTTCTAATATAATTACAAGTTCCTCTTGTCACTTTTACAATTAGTAAGGAATGTGTCCTTTCAATTGACCTTCTTTCATGTGTAAAAATAAGCTCTGCAACCTCCTTATGTCTCTGCATTGTGCAGCTCTTGAAAGTTCTGTGAAGATCACCGTATCTTCCCAAAGTTTAGAAAAGATCTCAGGCTGTCATGAGGGTGCTTGACCTTTGCCAGTAACCCAGGTACTCAATGCATCACCTCACTGCCTTCCAGACATGCATATAAACCAATGTGACTTTATATTTCCTTTTCCAATTACTCACAAACTAATTTAAGCTGTATTTTTCAAGCACTTTTTTATTTTCCCAAATGACAAGTGTATTAGCTAAGACTGTCAGCATAGCTGCCAGCTCCCAAAAGCAAACCCAGCATGCTGTGACCTCATGCACACAGCATGCAGGACTGACTATGAGCAGGGGGCTCCTAGGAAATAGATGTGAAGCCTGGGCCCTGTCTCAGCTGCCTTGGTAAGCATGTTTTATGATAAACTTTATCTCATTAGGAGAGGCAAGGGGGAAATCTTGGTCAACGTCCAACTCTAGAGCTTATGTTGAGACTGAACTTTTCTGCTTTCCAAGTCTGCCATATCAAATTAGGGAGAATAAAGCCGGCTGCTTGCCCGATTATTTATAACATCACAGGAAACTTGGAATGACTTATTAAGGATGGAAATAGCTCTCTTTCCTCAGAAATGGATCTTGCTTTGCCAAGATACACAGTGACTGACTGTGTGTAAGACTGGTGCACAAATACCTTCCACATTGAAGGTTATTAAAATATACCTGGCCTCATTTATCAGCATGTACATGATATGCATGCATCCACACTGCGATACCTAAAAAAGGAGCTCCAGGGAGCCCTGCTCAATGTTTTGAGAGGCAGAAACATATCTAGAAATGCAAAAACAAAAATAAAATGAAAACACAGATCAGCATGCTTGTTGTATTGACAGTGTCAATGAGCCTTCAGCATGGACCTTGGCAAACATTTTAGTGCAAGTTAATACCCACTGACTACTTAGGATTTTCATTAAAAATAAAACAGTTAAGTCTGTCCCCTTGAGCATTAAAAGAATAGATCTTGGAAAAGCAGGCCAGTTTTGGGAGGGAGAAAGTGTAGTCTGATGGCCATAGCAGGAAAGTTCAAGTTGGATTTAATTTCTAACTCAGTAACCACAAGGCTATTTACCCTAGCTCTCTGTTCCAGCACCCTTAACAAAAGGCTAAAAAACCTGACCTATAGGTGCTGTGAACCCATGTTTATGAAGAGTTTTGATTCATAAAACTTGAATATCTCATTTCTGAAGAGGACTTAAAATGGAAAACCAGTACATAGTATTTGAAAGGGAGCTGTGTAGGATGAGTGGGATGGACTAGAACCTGTGTCTTCATAGCCCAGTAGTTCTGTCTGTGGTAATTATCTGACAGATAATTCACAGGGAAAACCTGAGAGAAAGATGGAGGAATCTAAATTTCATAGATGAAATTAAATTCATTCTCCCCTTTCCAAAAATTCCCAATACTGCAACTGCCTGCATTTCAAAAACAGTATTCCAAAGAACAAAGATTTGGACCTTCACGTGACTTTGATTATCCATGTTAGACTCTAATATCAATTGCAACATGATTGCAAGCCTGTAGAGTTGGAGGAAAGTGAGAGAAAGCAGATGCTGATTTGAATATCAGGAAAATTATATTAACTAAGGATGTCATTTTTTCTTATTACATGTAACTGCTCTTTTCTGAACTGTCTGTACAAATAAAATTAATGTTGTCGGTATGTCTTGTCACTGCATCTCTTGCTTCGTTTGCAGGTAGCTTTGTGAAACAGAAATCTTGCTCAGAGATGTCAAGTTCATTATCATCTTTGTGAATAAAATTAACAAAACAAAGTATCTGTGCTGCTTTGACTTTCCTGCTTCTGCTGAAGCTGGTAGAGGCAGGGAGGGCTCACAGTTTAGAGTAGAAGAGGACTGATCCTCTATTTTTATATTTCATCTGCTAAATAGAACTTTTTCTGGGATTACTAATGTCCTTTAATTTCTGGCATTGACGAGGAGTTCTTTGGAATAACTGTGGGAATTCTGTTTCTTCAGATTTCAAGTTATTTGGTGCCCATTTGACAACACTAGGATCTAACTTCCTTCATTTAGATATTCAGAAGAGAAAGGCACTGGACATTCACAGATACATGAGGCAACGTTCAACAGGCTTTAGCTTGAACTTTCAAAAATCTACTTAAGGGCCCAAATCAGAAAAAAACATTACTGGAGGACTGCTCACTGACTCAGTGCCTCAAAATTAGATGCAAGTCTGTGGAGTGGAATTCATGGTGCAGCGTGGGACATCTAAAGTTTCCAGTACAGCCCTCAAACATGATTCATATCAACCAATATGTTAGGATGGTGGATGTCTAAGCTACGCATTTGAAAATGTCAAAGAGAGGGAAGCATCTACAATTTTGTCTTTCTCCTGAATTTAGGCACTTATCCCTAGTCCAAGTTAGGTTTTGTGGAACTCATATTTGCAACCAAAACGCTTCTCCTGCACTTCTCTGTGTAAGTCATATGAAGTGTCAGCAAAGACAACTGTCTCCTGCTTCTCTTTCAGAAGATAGCCAGCGAGAAGGGGGAGGAGGAGGAGGTGATATTGCTAAACACATTTTGCATAACAGTCTTGCTATGAAAGTACTTGCCACCTTCTGACCTATTTTCGAATGAAAGTGTCTGTGGGAGCTTTGCAAAGTTGATGCTGTCATTATGCATGAAGTGAGCTCAGAGCACACCTACTGAACTGGGCCACTGGGTAGACTTAGTGCAAGAATACACTGTTTTGCATCCCAGATGGACTGGGTGGGGAGGATGTGCATTTAGATATTTCATTCAGCTGAGAGGGTGACATATTTGGATGTGTGCAGTGACACACTAAGTTAGAAAACTTAGATGCCCATGGACTCCCAGATATGTAAGTGAATATATGGAGTTTTTAGATCTCCCTTCTGCATATAAGTGTTTAAATTACACTGCAATTGTATGGTAGGTTCCTAAATGCTGTTTTGGATCTCACCTTGGATTGTTTTGGACATTGTATCTACATAAGAATTTTGGTTATTTTACTTTTTGAGCTTCTAATTAGCATTCAGGTGTGACAGAGAAGCAATAAAAAGCCTGATCTGAGAAAATTATTTTTGCTCTGTGTTATGGAAGCTGATAAAAATTTTAAATAAGCATAGATTTTACCCAAAATAACATGATATACAGAAAAGGTAGGGGAAAAACCTCATACTTTTTCTAGAACTTGAGTTCTAACAGTTGTGCCTCTTTAATTTTGAGATATTTCTGTACATCTTACTTGTGAGGTTTTTTTTTTTTTAGTTTGTGATTTGTTGTTTGTTTTTCTTTCAGGTGCTGTACATGGTTCTCTTAGTGGATGTCACTGTCTAAGCAGGTAAACGGTAGAATTGTATTGTTCTGAGATATATCATGAAAACATATTGCCAAGAAGGAAGCCTGTAAGAAAGAAAATAGTGTATGGAAAAATGTAGAAACATTTCTGGCTTTTCCCATGGCTTAAGAAAGCCAGAGACTCTTATGAATGTCTTTATAACATTTGAAAAGGCTATAGGCACAAAGGGTAAATCCTTAAAGGTTAACAAGATGGATACCTGGGTAGTAAAAAAGAGGCAGACTTACCTGTAAACCTCTTTGTCAGGAAAAGAAATTACTAATTCTGTCCACTGCCAGGTTTCCTCAGTGTAATTGCTTCTGAATAAAACCGAACATCTTCATTCAACACATAAAGTCTCAGTCCACTTTTTAATTTCTTTTTTTTTCTGATTTTCCTTTGTCTACATTTGAAGACTAAGCTGAAGACATGCAACGTTATTAAGTGCAATTAGAGTACCTGGAATTGTTCACCATGCGGAACTCTCATGTGTTCAGATCTCAAAGACCTCAATCCTCTCAGCTGATCCCTTGGCTCATAGGGATGGTGTCCAGCAGAGAGAATACAGCAGATGCTGAGACAAATAAGGGCGAGAATATGTGATTGCAAGCAATTGAGTTATGCCAGTTTAATGAGTTCCCACAAGCAGTAATCACTTGTGATTTTCTGCCTCCATCATAAGGGAGCTGAATGCTAAGTATGCAGAAGCATGAAGATTATAAAAGGCTGCTGACTAGCAGCTCTGTCCTCCTTGTTCATTGTTTTTAATAAGACTTGACACATCATAAGCACAAGGATCAACCCTGACCCTTTTTAAGGTGTGGTTCTTCTGTACACATCTATTGATGTCTGGTCATATTTGCGGATTATGGGCAATAATCACTTAATCTACAGAGATGGGTGGGGTAGATGGACTCCTTCTGATAAAACAAGAACTTATTTAAACTTCCTCAAACTTGAAGTGAAGCCAGTTCCAAATTTTCCTGGAGTTTTTAAGACAGTGTTTAACTGTTAAGAAATTATATATAGAGAGAGATTTATATGCATATGTATAAATACATATTCATATTCACTTTTAGTTTTGCATTTTTGAATTCCAGCTGGCTTTTCTCTTATCCAAACGGGAGAAGGAAGTTTCAAAGTTTTCAGAAAAGTCTGATGTCACTACATTTCCTGAGCAACTTAATTGTGATTCTCTGGGTCTCTGGAGTACTGCTTGGGTCACAGGGGGACGTTCCTCACAGCGCACTGCTCTTTCTGCACAGATTATCTGTAGTCTTTATATTGACTCAGTTTTAGAGATCTTTTCAGACATCCAGCAGATTAGAAGATGGGAGTGAACTAATTTTTGTTTTTCTTTTGTACTATGTATTATCCATTTCTGCAGCCTGAAACTAGAAGTCAGTAGCTAAGCTGAGGAAAGCTGAAGGAAGAAGTATAAAGTTTTATGTTGATGAATAGAGTGACTCTTCTAAAAGGATTTTATCTGCGCTTTTGTTCTCATATTTCTTAAAAAAATAATAGACATGATTTTCTATCCACAAAATATGCATTGCCAATAAAAATATACCTTTAAAATAATATATTTAATCACTCCCACCCCATTGCTTTCCAATTTTTTCCACCTTTTGTTGCAGTCATCACTCTTAGGCTACTTCTAGAGAGAGCCAAAGTGAAGATAAACAAGAAGAGCTGGAGATCTGCTGATGCTGTCTGATGACACATTCACAGCTATATAAGTGTCGCAGGACTTCTTTCTGACTGTGACATTTTTCTTAATAAAGGCAGTGGTTTTGTTGGGAACTGTGTGCATGCTTATACCAGGGCTAAATTTGTTTCTAATTATCTGGCACAATTGCCATAGCAGAGCATGCTGTGTATGCCAGCACTACACAGATAGGGAGTTTGTGAGAAGAGACACATTCTGGATTCAGAATGTGAAAAGCAGCTGAGGAGTTCACCACGAGGCAGGGGTGTGAAAACTTTACTTAGAAGTTGTTTTTTCCCACTGTGTCCTCCCTGCAGCTGATGGAGTAATAGAGTTGTAATGGTTTGCTTACAGGCAGTCAATTAGGCACCTACAGTTACTCCACAGGGTGTAGATTTTACATGAGTGGCTTATTCATAAATAAAAAGAATTACTGCAAATTTTGCTCTAATGTTCTTCATTCTTAAACATCACTACATTATTTATTCCAAATCTTGTCACACTCACACACAAGGTCTTTGTTTCCTTTTCTGCCCTCTTTACTACCAGGGTAGGTTGACATAGACTGATTTGTGATATCCCATTCTTTAACACACAACACATTTTTTTCCTGCCTTAGAGGTACTAGAATTCACATGTTAAAGGGTCAGTTTTAAATGGAGGAACTTAAAGAAAGACCCTGAATCTGAAAGTATTAGTAATGCTGAATTGATGTTATTAATACTGAATTGGTGTTACGAATCCTGAAGTTGGTATTGCACTATATGATTTTGAAGGGATGGTGCCACTGGAGATACTGGATAAGAGAGATCAATCTAAGCTTCTGACAGTTCATGAAAACTGAAAGGCAAATACTATGTCACACCTTTTGCATATGTTCAAGGAATGAAATGTACAATGCATATGTACAAATTATTCCAAAACAAGGAGTGACAGTCAGTATCCCTACTTTCTCTGAGCAGTTCAACTAAATTTATTTAGTTAGACTTAGTGAAAAAGAATATACATGACTTATGTTGGAAATATAATTTTAACTGTTTTCTGGTCTATGTACATGCAGATACATACGTGTATGTATATGCAGAGATAGTATAGAGAAAAATAATAGAGAAAATATTTACAATATTTTAATCTGTAAAATGTGAAATAACTAAGAATCATAGGCAAAATCAGGACTGCTCCATAAATCATGTCTTAACTCCTCTTAAGCACTTCCAACTGTCTGTTTGACTTTTTTCTCCTGCTCCTCTAAAAAGAAGCCTCTTCACAGAACAAATATTAATTCCCCCCTCCTCACAAATATATACATTCCAGTCATTGTACTTCTCCCCCTTTTCCCCACCCCCATGTCCTTCCCCTCCTTTCTCTCATCCTCCTCCCACTATGAACTTTAAGTGGAATGTGGGTGGGATTGAGTTTAAGCTGCAGACAGACAGCAGGAAAAGGCTGTATATACAAATGTGTCCCTGGTGTCCTGACATGTCCTTGCCCTGCAAATGGTCACACTTGCTGTTGACAGGATGACAAACTTCAGCCCAGAATCAGCACCCATAATAAGACAATGATGTCACTGGTTTAGTCCACTACAGACCACTGTGGAAGAGGGAACACAGCTATGATGTCAATACAAACATCTGTAATAAGTATTTCATAGGAAGATCTTTTCACATAAGAGAGATTTTCTCTGTCTTTTCTCTCTGTCTTTCAGTATTTGATATAACTTTGCACTGTCAATTTATTTACAATGTCATACACTTCTATAGCACTAGGTAAATAAATATGTATAAATACAATGCATTTGTTAATACTCATTGGGGGATTTTTTTAAAAGAGTAATAATATCTCCAGGTCATAAAAGATTAAATGTCTGGTCAGAAAACTTTGGATGTTGACATTTGGATGTTGACACATCTATTGT
The DNA here is from genome assembly GCF_030463565.1 of Pelecanus crispus. Classification (NCBI taxonomy): domain Eukaryota; kingdom Metazoa; phylum Chordata; class Aves; order Pelecaniformes; family Pelecanidae; genus Pelecanus; species Pelecanus crispus. The sequence continues at coordinate 51,996,534 of NC_134648.1, forward strand.
TATTACACCTATGTTTGCCAGGTTTCATAAAACACTGCCAGTCTCTGCACACTTGCCCTGCAGTCAGCTCTCCTTCCAAGGAGAAGTGGGATTTTATAGCATCCAGTACACAGCAAGGAATACATATGAGAACATTGATAGACAGATATATATCTATAAAAAATATATATGTTTATACACACACACATAAAATATATCTATTTTGCTCATTTGTTCATGCAAAAAGAAAAACAGCTACACAAAAAGGAACAACATAGATGAGTTCTCACTTTGGGGTGCATTATTTAATGGATCTGTTTCTTTCAGAACAGACCATAACTACAGAGGTACAGCTGTTATCTAGCTTGAACATCATTTCATATAGTAAAGTTTTTTCAATGATAGCTACTCATTAACTGATTTCCTTTGGATGCTGCAACAGTGGAGTTCAGAAAGAGATATGAATGGGAAAAGAGTAATAGTGCCATGCTCCAGTCCAGCAAGAGTGTGTTGGATGTAGTAGTTAACATGTGCTACACATTATTAATGGCCTCCAGGGTGCTTTTGTCTAAATAAGCTCAAAGCAGGAGCTGCATTTCATAGCTACTGTACAGGGTGCACGACACATACCTCTAATGTACAACACATACCTTTAATGCACACCTATGATATAGTGGCTTGGACTGAAGCCCCACACCATGGCTGTCTGGAATAATGGGATTGCATTTCCACAGACTTAGCTGCCAAGAGTATTCTCATTTTGTTACAAACTTACTTTAAGGCTTTGATTCCTAAGATAGGTCAGTGCTCCTCTGGTCCCTGTAGAGCACTGCCAGTCACATGACTACCTGATTTAGGCCAGCCTAGATAAAGACGAAATTGCTGCAGCACTTTAAGCCTTTTCCAGGGAGAGGCTTGCCATGTGTACTGGTAGTTTAGGAGTGGCATTTAAATAAGTGCAGATGTAGCTGGAGCCTGGCAGAGTAAACAGTATTAGCAGAAAGAGGGAGCTGTATGGAAAAATAATTCACTAATCTACAGAACAGCAGCATGTAGGCAGGTTGTCTGATCACAGCTCTAAACACAGTCTCTTAAAGCTCAGTCTCTCAGCTGTCAGAGTGATGGGTTTAGAGCTGCTGTATGAAGAACTTACATCTTGAAGTTCACCTTCATCTTAAAGGTGAAGAAGATGGTGATTGAGGCATGCTGGAAGTATCTATGTCACAGAAGAAATAAAAAAAACCCCAAACCACATTTTTTGCTTCGTGGCAGTGTATACTCTTTAATTTCATAACCCATGTAGCTTTAATATATAACAATTTTCTTCTAGAACAGCTTCATGACTCTGTACTTGAAGATGACTCCCCATCTTGACAGCCTTCTGGGCAACCCAGTCCAGTTTGCACAATCCACAAGAACACAGCCAGCTGCATTAAAGGGCTGAAGTCCTTCCAGAGCGTTTGAAATTATCTGTCAGAACTATCAGTGTGTAAAACTGAGGTTATGATCAACCTTGTTAACTGTTTTGAAAAAAGCTTCCATTTTCGACAGAATATATTTTAGCCACTTTTAATAAGAATATTTAGAGTCAAATTATGATATTCAAAATCCCTTATGCTTTTAACTGAAAACAGCAATGACATCTCAAATTTCTTGATTTGGATGAGAGGAGGGAACAAGGTTTATCAAAGTGTTTAGGTTTTAAATTTTTAACTGAACTGGAAAACATATGTGGAAAACACCACCTAGACCACCTCTGTCTCCCAGAGACATTCTATATTGCCATCCACTAAAGAAATGATAAGGTAACATATTCCCGATCCCAATGGAAAACTCTGAACCCAAAGTTTTTCCACACTGTTATGATTTTCTTTTCAGTGCATAAGAGAATTAGCTGGACAGCTGTGAATTTTAGATCCAGACACTTGCTTACTCCACCTTCCTGTAAACTATTTTCCAGTCTATTGTGTTCTGATATAGGGAATTAAAACAAATATCCTTTCTGGACAAAAGCCCAACCAGAACCAGGTTGGCTGACATAATTCACATGTTTCCAATGTATGCTAAGTCTGTAACACACCAGTTTCACTAACAACTTGGCATGCATTCAGTGGTGGCATCACTTCAAGGGATGGAGAGCCATTGGAAAGTTTTTGTGCCGGATTCTGCCTCCTGAAACTGCTTTGCTTTAAGGGATCAGTGCACAGGCTTTTTGGAGTTTCCTTTAATTGTTTGTGGAGAGCTGTGTTGCAGCTACTGAACAGATCAGGCCTCACCGTTACACAGATAACTTTAGTGGGCTTTGATTTATTTTGACTTTTTTTTTTTATAATTTGTACGTACAGCACACCCATTGTGTTTAGCTCTGCTGTGACTAGGCTGTGGGTAGTGGTTGTTCCTAGATCAAATATGATGGACTGTCACCGTGGACTACTACCAATTGAAGCTCTTTGGCTGTTCAGTTAGTAGCAGTGGGTACTTCTGAAACTGTGTGAATGCAGAGACAATAGCTGCACTGCAATCATTGGTGAACTCAGTTCTGTAAGTAGTTTGGAGATAAATTTATCAAGCTGTCTACATTATAATCTAAATGTACAATATTAATGTCAGCTAGATGAGGTGGGACTAATGTTTAGAAAGAGGTATCATCTTTGGAGAAGCCTAATTTACAGAGTCAATAGGCCATCCGAAAGTCTGGAAGACAACATAACAGGAGATGCTACTGCTGTATCCTTCTTCAAGGTGTTTAGAAAATCACTTGCAACAGCTAAATCATCCTAAGCAATACAGTGAAGAGAGCCAGGAAGTACTTCCTCCTTTCTTTTTGCTTAACCCCACTCTTGGAGAAAGGGTACTTCAGGCCGTGTGCACAGGAGCCAAAATCAATGCTAAATAGCAGTGTAGAAGCAAAAAAATGGAGGAAGATTCTCATTTAGCCAGACATAAGGAAAGATACAATACAAAGATTTATATAACCATTACCCACTCATCTCCTCAGATGATCATTTCATTATTCTTCTGCCAAGGCTTTAAGCTGCTGACATTCAGCTGGCTACTTTATTTATTTATTTAAGTGTTTAAATGTTTGACATTATGTTTCACACTGCAGCTTTGCAATCCTTCTGCAGCATTTTGTCAGCTGGCTTCTCTCAGTGCAATATCATTGGGGCAATAATTATGTTTTAATAATACATTTTAAAACTGCTTAAAAATAAAAGATAAAAAAGGCAACACAAAAAGGAATAAACACTTCACTTCTTCAAAAAGCAGGTATTCATAGGATCATTTCTGGCTCATAACATCACATCCCACTGATAGTACCTCAATTGTTTGGAGAGGGCTTGGCCAACATTCTAAACAATGATAACCTACATTTACCAGCATCCAGTAGGTCAGATATGAATTGAAGTACCTACTAGAGACATAAGGCCCTAATCTTTCTTTTTTCCCCTTGGATGATCCACCATTAAAGCACTTCAGAATGGTTCTTGTCATCGTAACTTACTGGCTTACGCTCAAGAGCCTGTCATCAGCCTTGTGTTTCCAACAAGCTTTCCTCTTGAAAGAGAAAAATGGACGGAAATACCTGTTTAAAGTTTAAATTCAGTCTGAAAGAGATGACAATAATATTTTTTGGTTTAAGCATTGTCATTTTAAAGAAAAACACAGTGTCTTACTTTGTAACATGATTGCTAAATTACACTGACTCTTTAAAACTGTCAAGAAGGCAGAAGGTGAAATGGTGCTATTTTGGTATTGCTAAATTTTTGGTTGTTCATGTGATTATTCATTGTTCAGCCTAATAAGTAGAGCAGAGCTAAAGTGGTGTAATTGTGTGTGGCTGCTAAAGTGCCTTAACAAAGTGGTTATCACCTAACTGTACAGGGCTATTTAGACTGCAGAGCAGGAAACCAGAGGGAATTTCCACCTTAGTCCACAGGACTGACCTGTTTCTAAAAGATGGCACAAGAGCAAGTCTTAGAAAAGAAGAATGTCTAAGCTGCTATGGCTGCTATGACATATCAGTAACACAATGGCACTGTAGCACTAATTTGTGTTTTAGTAGAGCACAGGTGGCCACAGTATCTATCCTAAGTCATAGGGAGACTATTGTGATGCAGTTTATGCTCGTATATTGTTTACATCTTGGTACTCCCGTAGTCTTATATGCTATTGGGCGGGGGGAGGGTGTCACAGTTTGTCGAAATTTTCCAATCAAAGAAAGAACTATTAAGTGTCCTAAAGTAACAAATTCTTTTCAGTGAAGTGTCTGTTTATTTTTTTAAATAAGGAAAGCCTCGAGAGTTCCACACCTATGCAGGAAATTTAATACACGGACATCAGTGTTAAGAATATTTCTTCAAAAGTGTGTTAGGAATATTTCTTCCATACTCTGCTTACGTATTTATTCCCTTATCAAGTAATCTTCATATGTCATTCTGTTGTCTTTGAACTCTTTAGCCTGACTCACTGCTATTTGACAGAACACTTTGCCACTTACGACTCATTATCACTAAGATGATATTGTGATGGTCGGGGTCAGCAGGAGGAGCTCTTACGTTGAGCTGACAACTGAAGCAATCCGGAGTTGGCCAGTTGCTCTGTAATAGATGAAGTAGGGGAAGCTCTCCAACCTAATTTGCCACCTTTTGCAATACTGCTTTGTTAGGTTTACTCACCCAGAGAGTTCTGGGTAGCAGGGTGGCTTTATTTCTTCTGTGGCCTTTGCTAGGAGTTCCTCTTTGAGACAGATTCACTCCGGGGATCAGGCATGGACATTAACCAGAATATGATAAGAAAGGTCACAGCCTGCAACATCATTCTATTCTGGAAATATGTGTACATGTGTGTAAATGAAACATGTTGGGAGAACAATTAATGTAGAACATGTCTGACTTATGGATCACTGTCAATATTTTCTGTTTTGTAGGTGAGGTCAAAATGTTTAGTCCTGTGAAAAAGATGAAACAAGTATCTTGAGATAGTTTCTATCTTTTGACAACTTTCTTGTCAAATTTCTTCTCTTTTTTGTTTTCTAGATTTGATTAAAGCTGGATGCAGTAGCTGTATGAAAGAAAAAGTTGAGCATCTGAACTATGCTTTGACACAAAGCAGAACAAGTGACAAATCCATGCAAATTGTCATTATCTCGTACATAAATTTGTCTATAATTTGTTCAAAGAGGGCTATTGTCGTGGTTTAGCCCCAGCCAGCAACTAAGCACCACGCAGCCGCTCGCTCACTCCCCCTACCCCGATGGGATGGGGGAGAGAATCGGAGGAGTAAGAGTGAGAAACACTCCTCGGCTGAGATAAGAACAGTTTAAGAATTGAAATAAAGTAAAATAGTAATGCTAATAGTAACAGTATAATAATGATAATAATAATAATGATACACGAAGCAAGTGATGCACAATGCAATTGCTCACCACCCGCCGACCGATACCCAGACAGTTCCCGAGCAGCGATCGCTGCTCCCTGGCCACCCCCCCCAGTTTATATACTGAGCATGACGTCATATGGTATGGAATAGCCCTTTGGTCAGTTTGGATCAACTATCCTGGCTGTGCCCCCTCCCAGTTTCTTGTGCGCCTGGCAGAGCATGGGAAGCTGAAAAAGTCCTTGACTAGCATAAGCAGTACTCAGCAACAACAAAAAACATCAGCATGTTATCAACATTCTTCTCCTACTAAATCCAAAACACAGCACTATGCCTGCTGCTACAAAGAAAATTAACTCTATCCCAGCCGAAACCAGGACAGCTGTGTATAAATAGGTACATAGACCACACACCTTTACAACTTGGACTTACTGCCTTAATTTGGGAGAAAGCAACACCAATTACAGTCAGAGTTTGTGACGCAGGCCCATAGCCATAAAAATCTGCATGTAAATTGTCAACTCGTTTCACTTTAATCTAGATATCATTTGGTGTAGGAGGTCATTAGCAACCTGGTTTACATTCCAACTGAGATAAGCATTGAAAAGAGTCTCTGTTCTGCTTTCAGTCTTGCTGTCTGATCTGTTTGACATGCTCCCTTGCCTTCATGTTTCCAGTGGAGATTATAAATTTGTATCATCACTCACCTGGTTCATGACAGATCATAAAATAGCCGTTGTTACTTCAAGTCCTACATCTCATTGTTTGTTAAGTAGTTTCCTTTTTCTCCTTCTTAAAGTTTTTGTTATGCTCCTGTTAATATAATGCCTAGTGTTTTGAACTAGGGTCTGGCATCCTTAATCGAAAAAAAGTATCTCATGGCAAGTTTTCTTACATAATGAAATGAATAACAGCATATACATGTATAACTACATATATATGCATCAAATGTAAACCAGAAATATCCTGGAATTTTTTATTGGGATAATATTTTCTAAATTATTTTGTCTTTCCTATTTGCATTTACTTTCTTTTACACACTTCAGCAAACTACTTGTTTCAAGTCTGTCTTACACCATAAACACAAAACATTTTCATGAGAAAAGGCATGGAAAGAAAAGATACCTTGATTGACCAATTAGATATAGGACATCTGGGTTTATTCTTGCTTCTAAATGACCAAAGTGCACTATGATTTCAACATGTCAGTCAATCTCTCTATGCCTCACTTTTCCACTCTCTAAAAGGTAGATGATACTGTTGACAAACTATATAGTATGTTGATATGAAAATTATAAATATTTGTAACGGTATTTTCAGGTATTACAGAAATATATTAACAGTGTTATTTGCCACATTTTCATGTGTGTGACATAGTTCTGTTTAAAAAACTAATAGACAAAAGCCAACCTTGAGCCTGAGCAGCAATATGAATTCCATGTATGTACAGGATCTCACAACATTCTTCACTGTTTGCTTCCCTGCCTCCAAGTCCATATAATGCCCATCTCTTTCTTAAAGTGCCCTCTATTTGACAACACTGCTGTCAGATTTGTTTCTATCAACATGTGCCCCTCCCTTTGACCTGTTCTGTTTCTATTTTTATGTGCCTTATCAGGAGCTGTGGGTTATCTATGGACCTATTTTCAAGGAACAGTTTTTTTAAAAGAGTGCAGTTTATCTGAAGGTGTATTATTCACATGAAAATATGGTAACTGTTTCTCCCTTGCCCCTTGTCTTGCAATACCTCTGTTAAAAGTCTTTGCATTATTGTCGCCCAACACCCCCAAAGAACAAGACAACTGCCTTCCAGTTTCCAACATCACTCTGAAATTAGGCAGTAACAATTGCCGTCTGTCAGTACTGGACTGTCTTTTGTTATTTGCATGACCTGCTCCAAGATCTGAGCATATTTACTATTTTTATTTATATTCAGGATCGGTGTCCTAGCATAATGCTCTCAGGAGAAGGACTGGAGATGATTTCTGCTAAAAAGCAGTTTTATTTTCTTCCATCTCCTAGAAAAAAGTTTAAATAAAATGCTGCTTTCTCCTTTTCTTTTCTCATCTGTTGTGATGGTTCTCCTGGTTTATACCTATGAAAAAACTTGTCATCCTCTTTTAAACTGACTTGATGGAGATCAACCTCTGCTGGCCAAATATCAATGCCTATGATGTTAAGGAATAATATCGGCTTTGTTGCAGTCTCCTGAAAATATGCATACCTTGTCTTTTCACTACTTCATAGATTGGAAAGTCTCTGGTGACAGAACTTGATTGATTGATTGATTGATTGATTTTTCTTTGCATAGTGCTTCTGTGTTGTCATCATTACAATTTTTAGAAATCCCAGTCTTGGAAATAAATTCCAAATTATTTTCAGTTCAAATTGGTAATTTTATTTTTGGAAGAAGATACAACTTTTTCTTTTTTCTCTACCCTCTCAGCTGCAGCTAGAGATGTAAGTTTCCTTCAGTTCTTTCACATGTCTTCACAACTGTTACATTTGCTATTGAGATGGATTTGCAATTTCTTTCACATCTATGGTAAGATGCCATTGCAAAGAATTAGGGCAGTCTCAATACAAGTAAAGAAAGGAACAGAGAGATGACCTCCTTTAGAGCTTTTTCCTCTTTCCAAACAAGTTCTTTGTTCAGAGGTAGGTGAGAGTGAATCCTGATACTCCTTCCTCACCTCAGGTCAGCCATCTCAAAGCATGAAAACAGACTGCAGGCATAAGGTGCAAAAGATTCTCTCAGATGGTTATAAATCAGTGCTGTCAGGTACAAGTAAAGGCTCTGTTTTTTTGATAAACAGGCAGGGAAAAATTGGGAAAGCTTTTAAAAACATCTTGAAGATTTTACTATATGTACTAAAGTTGTGTCTTCTAAATTAGTTAGCCTTGTGCCATGCTAGGGTGCAAACCTAAATAATAATTATTATTATGGAGAAGATTCAGAAGAAGGACAAGAAAAATAAGGCATGTAATTCTTGAAAGGATATGTGGGAAGGGAGATTTGCATAGAAAATGATGAACAGAAAAAAAAAAAATCTGATTTCTAAAGTGAAGTCTGAACTGAAAGGAAAAGTCAGAAGGTGAAGATTTACACGTACTCCAGAATGAATCAACCATAGTAATACACTCTAATCATGACGGTAAGCAGCCCCCATGGACTCTTGGACAAGCTTGCATGACTGAGAGTTATTTCTATCTGCATCATCCTCAGCACTATGGCTACTGTGAACTTACCAATGGAAAAATATATTCAGTGCACTGTATGAAGTCAACTACATCTACTGAAACAAGCTACAGGGCTGGTTTGATAGAGAAGGAAATACTTAAGGGACATTGATGCTAGTATATCATAATGAAGCACATGAGAGCCAGAGCAGCTGAATCCCTACAATGTGTGCATCAGATTATTCTCCTTTCTAATGTCTGCAGTGAGAAGTATTAATAAAGTCAGCCTGAGACAAGCCTTTTTCTTTTTTTTTTTTTTTATGAAAGGAAATCAACTGGAGAATTATGTCCAAAATTTTAAAACTCTAAATGTTAAAATACTCCGGCTATGTTCAGGGAACCTCTGCAAGAGCTAAATCCTTAGGATTTATCTGTATTTTGTTCTCTCCTCATTTTGATAAACATTAATAGACATAAGTAGAAATAAAGGGGGGCAGCAAACTATCTTGACCTCTCTAAAAGAGCCTCTGAATGGGAAGATGAAAAGCTGTTATTGCCGACTCAGGATGTCAGTGTGTCAGGCATCTTGCTCCAGAATTCTTTGCATCCCTACTCCTATGCTAACTTGGTCTCTTATCTTGGAAAATACCTACCTTTTTTTTAATTTCCAATTCCTCTGTATGTATTACTCTTAGGAAATCTCACATAATTACCCACTATTCAATTAATGATCCAAATTCCCTACTAAGCTTGTTTTTTTGCCAGAGATGACAGATATAAAATTGGTACTACACAAACCAAAGCATGCTGGGAGACTGTGTCTAATATTTGTAAACTTCTGTGAATGTGAAAAAAATGTTGCTGAAAGCAATATATGATGAACATAGTTCTGTGCCCACTACATATAAAGAAAAAATTACCATTTACTTTAATGACACAGGGGTAAGTTCTATTTCTCATTGACCACCACTGATTTGAAGATAAATTCTGCCAACTTCATTAACATGGAAAGCCCGGGGAAGGGGGACAGAAGCTCAGTTACTACTAGCTAAGCAAAGCAAGGTCCACACTCTGTGTTTAAAATAAATTAATTTTTACTGTGATTATGTCCCCTTTTCATTAATTTTCCATGAATATTCTAGTAAACAGATTTTACTAGAAACAGCACAAATTCAGCACACAATGCAAATTATTTGCAGAAAACAGATCTCTTATTCATACTCTTGCTTGTTCACATCATGATTTACATGCTTGTGACAAATGTGATTACTTTGTTTTACTCTGCCAGTGGCATAATGACTCAGCCTGCATTACAATGAACAGGTATTTCCCCACACAGTTTTATAACTAAGAAGAAAGTATATGTCTAAAAAGAAAAATGCTTATCTAACAAAAGGTTAGATAAAGAAAAATGACACAAGCCACTCACAGATGAATTAGTAAGTTGTTATAAAGAAGCTTCCTGTAGGCTTATCTCAAATTGCTAACACGTGTTAAAAGTACAATCAAGTCTTCTCCAGGATTGTGCTTGATGTTAAGTACCTAGATAACATGGTGAGTTCTCAACTTACTTTGTTGGTAAAGAATAAAGATTAGGGGATCATCTGTAATGTTCTAGCATGGAAGAGATTATTATACAGTTTTCTTTGAGAAGTTGCTGAAAGCACTGCTTATATTGTTTAGTTTTCAGCATCTAACTTTTGGTACCAATCAGGGGACTGATTCTTATACGGTTAATTGAGACAAAATGAGGTACCTCTTCATAACACATTCCAGAAGTTGAGAATTAGGATCTTTGTCTGAAAGAGAGGGAGCAATAGTCTATCTCTGAAATTTCTATACCTAGACATATTAGATAGGTACCTTAATTAAGAACCTATGTACAGGTGGTATAAATATTTCTGCACAGAGCAAGTCCAAGCACTTCTCTAAGTCTCTCTAAGGCTGTTGCTTACCCTTTTGTTCACCTAGACCACACAACTGCATTGACCAGGGGTCAGTAACCCCTGAGAAAAGTCAAGCAAGTTTTACATAAGCTGCTGAGAAAGAGCAGGGAGGTAGCTGTAAACTCAATATTGCTGTCCATTAGAGGATCCAAAGAAGGTGTCCACGTTCCTATCACAAGACAATACTTACTTAGATAATTATGCCTATGCTGCATAAAGCTGTGCCACAAAGATCTCTGAAGTGATGTCAACCTGATCATATGTACATGATTACAGACACACTTTTAGTAATAATTTATTTCCGTCTCTAAACAAGTGTACCATCTTTCACCAATAATACACTTTCTCTGATTCTTTCATATCTAAAGAGAGAAATCCAAGGTTATTAAATCTGCAAGTTTGGGTTAGTTCTGCAGCATAATAAATGGCTGATATATACAAAACACCTGTGTCTGATTAAAGAGTGGCAGAAATGCTGAATATCATCCTGGCAAAAGCAATACGTAGAAGACTAAAGATAGCAAAAATATGTATACTTAGGAAGATGAGAAATGGATAAATGTCCAGACAGTAGATATAAAAATGAAAATACTTAAACAAAATGGCATATATTCAAAAGTGGTTCCATAAAGTGCTTGCCGACAAGATACAGACAAACTGTTATTCTCATAAATTAATCTTCAAAATAGTTTAAATAGCAAATATATTTGAAAAATCATTGTATGTTATTAGATAAATCAAAACCAGAAAAAGATGAGAAATTTAAAAACATTTAGTAAAAATGGCTTACTAAGCTGTCATGATTATTAGCTAACACCATTGCAAGCAATTTTCCAGTTCTATTTTATGACAGGGAGAAATCTTGTTCTGACTTGCTCAAATATGAAATAACCTGGACTGTCCTTCATTAATATCAATGGGAATGCATATTTCAAATTAAATTTTACCTATTAGGGAGGACTTACAGCCATATGTTCATATTTTTGGCTTTGTGGTGTTATTGCAGTTGTGATGGTTTAAGGGGAAGAGAGTTAAGATTTGCAGAAAAAGGCAATTTTTTTTTTTTTTGGTGGACAATCTGATACAGTTAGAAAAAGTGGACAAGCTTTAATGATCAGTATCTTGCTGAAAGAACATTTCATCAGAAAGACTGTGCACTTTTTCCAGCTGTATCAGCATTTTTAAAGGTATTTTCTCTCCCTGTAAGCCTTTCTTCCACTATGGTTTTAGATTCCATAGGCTGTCAAATTAGCGTGGAGGAGCAGCCTTTTGCCTTTCCAGACAAACAGTTTTGCAGATTGGTAGGAGTTCTGAAATGGTCATCTTCAGTTTGTCAGTTCACTGACAGTCTTTTGATGCTTTGTTTTTGATATTTCATGACAAATTGGTATATAAGTGTATCATCATGACCCAAGTGATTCCATTACCATAGACCATGCACAACAGTCCTCTGAACAAGGACTGAAGAACATAGGAACCTCCAGTAAAAACAGGAGCCATTTCCTTTGTGCTGAAGGCTTGTCTCTTCAGTAGAATTGGATGTATCTTCTTAGTGCTCAACATCAAAAACATGAAAAAAAGTCCAAATCTATTTTGCTAGAAAACAGTGTGAAGCTGAATTTAGGTAGGAGCAGTCACCTTGAAATTCCCTTTTGCACGTCATAAAATAAATACAATTGTATATAGTAGTGAGTTGAGACCAAAAGAAAAAAAGATCAAAAAGCTCATTTTTAACTTGTGGCATGCAGTTAAACAATCTACATTTCTATTTGTTCCACAATATTTGGAGTTGGATTCCTTGGATATAAGGTGTCTGGGTTGCTCTCTAGCCACCTTGTTTGCTAAAGAAATCTTTATGTCTAATTTCTCAGTTATATCACTTGAGGCTTAGTTGTTGCTCTTATGACTCATCATGGGTATTAAAAATAATTACAGTATTTCCAAGGATGTCTTGAGGAACAAATGCCAAACGCAGGGGCAAGGGGCAGTTGTTTGCAAATTGCAGGGATGCAGCACCAAGCTAATGAGCAAGGGATTAACCATTTTAACGTGCAGTATCCCAGGGAGGGTGAGAAGTGCAAGAGAAAGAAAAAGTCATTGCATGTTAAGTACTGAACTAATGAAAGTTGTCATAACATAACTTTTGACAGGGATGGATTTGGCTGCTACTTTGCAGCTGGTGTAGAGTTAAATCTACATGTTATTGTGCCTTATGCAAATCTGAGTGAAAATAAACAAATAAAAATAAGCCAATTCCTAATTCCTTGGAAGACTTATTTCACAGAATTCTGTTTCTTCCTGAGCTAAAGAAGTCATATTCTCCATTTATCTCCTGTCATTACTGATCACTCCAACCCTTTGGATAACATTAAAAACCAGGCAGTTTATAAAATAGAAGTGGCATTACCTTTTACACTGGGATGAAAAAAACCTTATAATTAAAAAAAAAAAAAAATTGAGGCAAACAATGCTGAGCAATTATTTTACCCCAAGAAAATGAAACCAACTAGAGAGAAGTAATTGCTTAGAAATTACTCATATTGAAATTGTTGTATGCTGGGTATTCTCTGCAATCCTGAATCACACTTTCCATTCATTTTTGTGTTGGTGCAGTGCTCAAGAAAAAAAACTATTTCAATTTTCCATGCTATATTCAAGGTTCATATTAGAAACAAATGTGAACCCTCTTTAGAATAACAACCTTCTGTTACTTTTTCCATAAGCATTTTTTTCCCCTTTCGCTTTTAAGTCTGTAATTCTTTCTGTCTGGTTTTATTAAGTGTGTGAAAAGGTAGGCAGGCTGCCCAGGTCTTGGAAATTAAAGTTCCCTAAGTAGCTCAGGTGGTTGCATGAAATCCAGAAGCTCAACAGCTAAGAAAGAAAGAACATATGACAGGATGATCCCACTTTGTATAGGAAGAAATTGAGGACATCCCCATCTACTGATCTCTCTGCAAACTCAATTCTGAGGTCTATTTACCATGGTAGTAAAATGAGGAGAGTAATTCATATTAAAAGTTAGACATTCCATCTGGCACACTGCAGAGAAAGGAAAAATGATACAATCCCAGTTTTTCATTGATATGGGAAGCATAACAGAGCTGTGTTTTTTAAAAATGCAGTGTGTTTGTATGACACCAGGAATATGAATTATTTAGACCTTTTGTATTGGGATTGCGAGGCAAGATTTTGGGACTGGGCGAGTTACAGGGGTGGCTTCTGTGAGAAGCTGCTAGAAGCCTCCCCTTTGTCTGATAGAGCCAATGCCAGCCGGCTCCAAGATGGACCCACTGCTGGCCAAGGCCGAGACAATCAGAGACAGTGGTAGTGCCTCTGGGATAACAAATTTAAGAAGGGGAAACAAAAAAAAAGGCCCAGGACACAAACTGCTGCTGGAGTGAGGCGTGAGAATATGTGAGAGGAACAACTCTGCAGGCACCAAGGTCAGTGAAGAAGGAGGGGGAGGAGGTGCTCCAGGCACCAGAGCAGAGATTTCCCTGTAGCCCCTGGTGAAGCCCATGGTGAGGCAAGCTGTGCCCCTGCAGCCCATGGAGGTCCATGGTGGAGCAGATATCCACCTGCAGCCCGTGGAGGACCCCATGCCGGAGCAGGTGGGTGTGCCCAAAGGAGGCTGTGACTCTGTGGGAAGCCTACAGAGGAGCAGGCTCCTGGCAGGACCTGCAGACCCGTAGAGAAAGAGGAGCCCACGCTGGAGCAGGTTTGCTGGCAGGACTTGTGACCCCGTGGGGGACCCATGCTAGAGCAGTCTGCTCCTGAAGGACTGCACCCCGTGGAAGGGACCCATGCTGGAGCAGTTCATGAAGAACTGCAGCCTGTGGGAAGGAACCATGTGGGAGAAGTTCATGGAGGACTGTCTCCCGTGGGAGGGACCTCATGCTATAGCAGGGGAAGAGTGTGAGGAGTCCTCCCTTGAGGAGGAACAAGTGGCAGAGACGATGCGTCATAAGCTGACCGCAACCCCCATTCCCTGTCCCCCTGCACTGCTCAGTGGGAGGAGGTAGAGAAAATCAGGAGTGAAGTTGAGCTCAGGAAGAAGGAAGGGTTGGGGGGAAGGTGTTTTAAGATTTGGTTTTATTTCTCATTACCGCACTCTGATTTGACTGGTAATAAATTAAACTGATTTTCCCCATGTCGAGTCTGTTTTGCCCATGATGGTAATTGCTGAATGATGTCTCCCTGTCCTTACTTTGACCCATGAGCTTATCATCATATTTTCTCTCCCCTGTCCAGTTGAGAAGGGGAGTGATAGAGCAGCTTCAGTGGGCACCTGGCATCTAGCCAGGGTCAACCCACCACACCTTTGCAGCTATGTCTATATAGTTAACATCATGGTCATTCTCTCTGCCGTTCCCAGATACTCTTAAAAACAAAATGGCAGATTAGATGAACATTGCACTAAAATCTAAAACGTTAGTGACAAAAGTCAAGAGACCAGACAGACAAAAACACCATCAAACTCTCTATGCCAGGCAAAAGGTACATAGCATTTTTTTGGTAATCAGCCAAACACAGACCTGCAGCTTTTTTGTCTAGGGCAAAATGTTTGGAAGGCAAGTGATATTTTGTTTTATTTTATTTTACTTTATTATCACTCTTTGCCTTGTTATCTGTCTTATGTTTACAGAAGTGAAAATGACAAAATGATATTTTTTGAAAAACAAACCACAAAAAAAATATGCAAATCAGTTTAAATAAAACCTAAAGCTTGTTCAAAAAAGGAACAAGCTTCAAGAAAAATTTCTTGTATTTTTTTGACCACTTCCAGTGTGTTTGACCACTTCCAGTCTCTCTACATTTTCATCTTCAGGTTGAGTTGTTCTGGTCTGAGACTGCCTAATTTGGATTGCAACATGCTGTAGAGACACATTTACGTTTTTTCCCATTAGAGTTGATAAATGAAACTGATTGAAATAACTCAGTTTCAAGTTCTGTAAAACTTTGTCTCATATTTTACTTGACCTCACAGTGCCCCCTAAAGTATCATATGCCATTTGGTTCCTATTATTGCACTTGAATGTACATACAAATATCTAAGACTAATCCAAAATCACCAAATACAGTAAAGAGATCTGAGTGCATTTTAGATGGCTTATGATCAGGGCCACAGGCCTGTTTTTGCTGGGATTCCACATACACTGATACTTTTATCTGGATGAATCTCCTTTTCATTTAATGGAAAAACCACACTGATATAATGATTTATGATACCAAGTTCACAGCATGATCTGGACTGTAGCCAACAAATGTCTGAAGTATGAATTCTGATTTAGCATTTGTGTGTGTGTGTGTGTATATATATTTCCATTTGTAAAGCATCTGTGTATATATACAGAACTAAAAACTTCTAGTGATATTGATAGAGGCATAATAATGAAAAATGACAACTTTCTCAGTGCATTTGCTGGGTTACTTTGGTTATTTCTATCTGATTTCTATACTTAAGTGGCTGGGCAATTTACTTGTTGTTGTGGTTCAACCCCAGCCAGCAACTAAGCACCACGTAGCCATTTGCTCACTCGCCCTGCCCTGATGGGATGGAGGAGAGAATTGGAAGAGTAAGAGTGAGAAACACTCCTGGGATGACATAAGAACAGTTCAATAATTTAAATAAAATAAAGTAAAATAGTAGTAGTAATAATAACAATACAATAATAATAGTGATGATAATATACAAAGCCAGCGATGCACAATGCAGTTGCTCACCACCCACCGACCGATACCCAGACAGTCCCCAAGCAGTGATTGCTGCTCCCCGGCCAGCTCCTCCCAGTTTCTATACTGAGCATGATGTCATATGGTATGGAATAGCCCTTTGGGCAGTTTGGATCAACTATCCTGGCTGTGCCCCCTCCCAGTTTCTCGTGCACCTGGCAGAGCATGGGAAGCTGAAAAGTCCTTGACTAGTGTAAGCAGTACTTAGCAACAACTCAAACATCAGTGCGTTATCAGCATTATTCTCATACTAAATCCAAAACACAGCACTATGCCAGCTACTAGGAAGAAAATTAACTCTATCCCAGCCAAAACCAGGACACATGTCCATCTCTAGTTTATAGTTTTCAGTCTCAAAGCTCTCATACTGTATATTCTATTGTCATTCTTTCTTAACTTTTTAATACTAAACTGTAACATTTTATGGGCTCCATCACTGAATTGCAGAGCTGTCCTGCATTTTATTATCATTTATTTCAGATGCTCAGTTAATGAAACTAATGAATGGTACTGAGAATTAAGATGATGACAACCTAAAATAGTAATGAAACTATTTTATATGTTATTGTTCATCATTTAACCCACTAAAGCTTCCACATTTCAGTTATTTGATTTCAGAGATACTCAAGTCAGTTAGGAGAATGTTAACTACTTCCCCCTCCCCTTCTTTTTTGATTAAAATAAACATTAACACCATCAGCTAACTTGCTTTCTCTTCTTATCAAGGTACAGAGGTTCTGAGGGATAGAGCACCTTGTCCTCACGTAATCTTAATCCACGCTATGTGACAATAAGGATGTGGTAGACTCTTATACAGTATATAACAACAAGTGATTAATCCTTTAGTTTCCATTACAGCTTCTTACAGAAACAGAATTAAGTTTTACACATCATCAGAGGAACAGCTGCAGAATTGCCCCAAAGCTTCTCTGAGGTGCCATTATGAAAAATCCCCTACAAAGTGGTGTCTGATTCCAATGTGAAAGAAACTTCACGAAAACTTTAACAAAATGGTTCAAAGATAAGTTTTCTACAGTAAGGGCTGAATTGGACTCAATGTATTTGTTTGTGTGCATTATGTATAGTTTCATAAGGCTTATGCATAACACATAAAGACATACCTATTCATATGGATGGATACACACTAGTCTGATTCAAATGAAAGACAATAAAACTGGAAACACAGTTGTTTTTTAAAAAAACTTACCCACATGCACTTACAAAATTATTTTAGGAAAAAAAAGAGCAAATAATATAAACTCTTTAGTGATGAATATATATCCACAAGACTTATACACTCCACAGACTTTGAATTCCTGAGGCATTTAACAAAGGGACATCTTTATGTCTAGATGTCTAGAACTAAAATGAAAACTTAATTAAACGATGAGAACAAAAATAATAATAAAAGTTGCCATATAACTAGGTGCTTCATCCAAGTTTCTAAAAGAAATTTTACAAAAGCTGTTAAAAACCTGAGAGTCACAAGCAGAACCAAGCAACCTACCTCTGGCAAATCAGCAGTTTCAGTAAGACTAGACACAAATTTGGATTGAATTTGCAATTACTTTTGGCTGAATCAAAATATTTATGTTACAGAAATGTCAAAACAGTTCATTTTGACATTTACTCAACAAAGTGTATTGGCATTTTTGAGACATTATGTTTTTAAAGTCTTGTAAAGACAGACAGGGACAAGCAAAAGTAAGATTCATGTACTAACTGGAGGAATGAGCCCTTTTTTCTGTCCAAAAGTCCATTCAAGACATGAGAGAAACAGGCTTAAATCTCCCCTTTGCTTCAGAGGGTCAGTTCCCCAGATTATTCTTATACTTAATTTGTGTTTAAGTATTCCAGAACTGAGAGCTGACAACATCTTTTGGTATTAATATTTTATTTTCTAGGAATGCATGATATCTTCTGAAGAAAGAGAGAGAGAGAGAACAGTTTCATGGCATAATAGCTGAGATTTTTGCCTTGATTTAATTTACTTTCTGTTAAATTTGTTAAATTCCAATTATTTTCTGTGAGATAACCTTTTTTTTTTTTTTTCCCAATGGCAAGTAGAGATATCAAGAAGTTAAGTGAATTGTGCAGGCAGATACAAAGCTAGTGACAAAATCAAAACTAGAATTAATCTCATTCTTATGCATTAAGCAATAGTCCATGGTTTCACTCAGTTACTGTGCCTAACTATATTCCAGTCAGATAGGAAAGGTGATCATATTGCTACACAAAGCTGATGGCTATGAAATGAAATATTATTCACAGCAATTGATGAACCCAGAGATTTTTAAGAGTTTTGAATTTACCAGAATTATTCTTCATGGGATGGTGAATAGTAACAGAGAGGTTTTCAGTATTTTTCAAGTATCTCAATTCATGCAAATGAAATTTACACCAGAATCCACAATGTAATCAGACTGTGAAAAGTCTTCATTTTGTTTTTGAAGCTAAGCTTGGAGTTACATTTCCTGTCATGTCATTTCTATGTCCTGCAATCATTAAAAAAAAAAAAAAAATCATATCTAAAACAAAAAATTGGTGGCTGTTAGACCTTAAAGCTGAAATTTACTAAGATAAACTATTGCCACTTAATCATCTTAAAGGTTGCAAATTAGTGGTCAGAGATTTAGGAGCTTTAATCTTGACTGGATAACCACTGACTAGTTGATTCTAAAGTGACTATTATCATTCATATATCTGTATCATGGTAGCCCCTATATGCACGTAGAGATTCCATGGAATTAGCTGTTGAACAAAGTACATTAAAAAAAAATGTTTTTCATCCATAAAGTTTGCTTGCCAAAGTGTGCCACTAAGGTGATTACCAAGAGATGGCACAAGTGAATAATGCTAGTTGTCCTGACAGATCATTGTCTTGGCACACCAACTCCTAGGGCAGTTTTCTGGAGTGACTCAAGAGATAATGAGGTAGCTTGATGCCTCTTTACAAGATCCTCTTATCTATAAAGGAACATCAGGAGTAAAAGTCAAAAAATATAGGATGAAAATCTTTACTCCTCAATGATGTTGGAATCCTAATAGAAAGGCACAGAAACAAACAACATAATACTGAATGAGAGATGATACAGAGGCTGAGAACTGATCATTAAGGGTTTTGAAAAGTAAAGACAAATAGTCTGGTTTTGGTGTGGTAGCGAAATAGTGGCCAAAATAGAGAAAACAAGGTGTGACACAATTAAAACAAGAAGCAAGGATAATTGTCTTTGCAGCAGCCTTTGGGTGGGATAATTGTCAATCATATCAGTAGATACACACAACCAAAGATTTAACTGTGAAATAACAGTGATAAGGGGCAACTAGTAGAGGCGTATGTTTAATATGCACTGAGGATCTAGATACCACGCACATGCAAAGTAATTACATAATGCAGGTCACTATGCTTTACTCCACTTCTAGTGACAGAACACTTTCTCTTCTGTCCTTCCCAGCTTTTTCACTGCTGGGAAATTCATTTACTCTCTTCTTCATATGCAAAATTTCAATTTTACTTCCAGTAAAACCGTGTGGAAGTGTTTGGAAAAGAAATGCCAAAACATGCAATATATACTATGTTTCAGTATCCATTTCCATTAGTACCTGGTACACAATCTGTTTTTAAAATAGGTTAGAATTACAAAATGCTGGGCTGGGCTGAAATTACATTCCTTCCAAGTTTGGGATATTTAAATTTAGTCATGTGGTTTGAGGCATTATGTAAAGCACTAGTGAAATTCAGACACAAGATTTTGCCTAAAGTTAATTTCCCACCCTGTATCTATTTCCCTTGCTTGAGATTGAGTTAGGTAGAAATTTCCATTTCAGCATCAACAATTAAGTTAACATGACCAGTTTATGCCATAATAATATAAATCCTCTCCCCCAAAGAAAAACAGCAAGCTTAATATTTTTATTTTTATAGAGGCAAAACTTGATGATTTGCATGGAATTTCACATGCTACTTTTGAGTTTGTTTAAGGTTGAGAGCTTGAGGCCAAACCCCAAGATAGGAAATACCATATGAATCAAAACAAAAGGGAATTTTCATCCCTCCAGACTGAAAATGTTGGCTTTTAGGTAAGATATATTTACAAGGCTTCAATCTTTTTTCATTCATACCATGAGCTGAGAGTAGATATAAAGATACAGAAGGGTAACAGCATAAATACTGAATCAGCCCAGGGTATGTGCAGATAGAAGTATTCTTCTTCAAATAATAATTTTGAAAAGGTAGAATTTGCTGAAAGCATTTTTGATAACATTTCCCCATAGCAGTACCATGTAATGAGGCAATTCTGTAATTGTAACAAACTTATCACTTCTATAAATCTTTTTGTTTTAACTTAAAGCAAGTAAAAACAGTAAATTAGAACACAGATCGTCTACTCTAGTTGAAGTCACAAGTGAACCTCATGCTGGTCTCAATAGATGAAAATAATAAAAAAATCCTCCTGTTTGTAAGCAGAATCCTCCATTATGAGCACATTTTGTTAAGTCAGTGTCACAATAAAGAAGATTATGAATGGATAATGAAAATACAGCTAAGTACAGAAAAGTAAGCAGAAGTCACTCTTGTATCCAGCAAAACCAATGAACGTCTAGCTATTTAGTAGGTGAAGACTCAGCTCTTCAGTAAAAAACTCTTATAGACCCCATTAATAATACAACAGAGAAAACAGCTGATGGATTCCCTTGAAACCATATTAGAATGGGTCAACTCACTCTCCTGAACAAGGCAAGAAAATAGTCACCAGCTGAGTAAAGCCAAGGGCTGACATAATGATGGATGGCCAGATGGTTTTCCCATAAAAAGAATAACTTGTCCCCAAACAGTAGAACACAGTTCTCAAGGATAAATATATTCACCCAGCCTGCAACAGAAAATGGAGAATAAGCCATTTTAAATTGAAGGCCCTCACAATTATTTATTTTTTTCATATAGTCTCAGTGATTGTCTCCATTGAGGAAAGAGAATGTGCATAAAAATGAGAGCCATGTGAGTGTTTTTGCAAACATTATTTCCTTTTTTTTCTTCCTATACCTGTATTAATAAATATTCATTTATACTTTATATATCTTTTCATAAATGCAAAGGTTTCATATCAGGCAATGTTCAAAAATCTATCTCCTTGTGAAATAAACAGTTTTGTTCCAAATATAGTTTTGAAGTACCTGTGTTTTCTTCTCTCAGGAATAAAATCTGTTTGGAGAAAACAGTTTTTCATTAGAAATATGGAGATTTCTATTTTTTAGCGAAATATTCCATTTGTGGGGAAGAGATCATTTGAGGTTGATTTCTTAAAGAAATGTTTTTGCTCACTCCAGAGTCTGTTTTTCCATCTATCAGTCCCACCTTAATAACTTCTGAAACTTTTATTCTGTCCTTAAGAAAATATACAGGAAGGGTTCCAGTCTCATGGATATTTTGTTCCTTTTCAGTATATATGAAAATTTTTAGATGGGTAAATAGGGTGAACTCTATATTTGAGAAGAAAAGTAGTCTGAGTTCGGAAGTTCTGCTTGGAATGCTGGATCATCAAAAGCAACACAGTATGCCCTACTTCTTTCCCAGATGATCATTTGATGATGCAGAAGGTAACTTTGGATGCTGTTGGAAGGGTTAATGGAACGGTGATGGAAAGAATCAGAGAAATTTCTGTAGAACAGTTGAAGGCAAAGAAAACATCAAGTAGACTGCTGAAGTTATTTTAACAGGGAATTATGTTGAGACACAAATTCTAAGAAAATAAGATTTAATTTATTTCTCCACTCAAGCACATTTTGCTTTTCATTTTATTTTTCAAAACCAAAATAAGACTAAAAAAGAAAACACAATTTTTTTTACAATCTATTTTACTTTTTTTATCTTTATGAGAATTAGATTGATTCTGAAACAAAATCAGAATTTTGAAACAAAAATTTGAAATAAGGTTTCAAGTAAAAATGTCAACATTATATTTTTCTCTCACGTTATTCTTTTTTTGTCAAAATTCCTTTCTGAACTTAACTCATTCTAGTCATTTGGACAGAATCCAATCTGACCTTACATTATTAGAACACTAGAACATTACACATCTAAAGCACTGCAAACTGTCACCTTTAAAGAAAAATTGTACTAAAAGAGTAACAATAGGTCTCAAGTGTTAAATACATGCATATGTTCATATGGTATAAGCATGCATACAACAGACAGATAAATGGTTTAAGAAAAATGCATTGAATCATTTTTCATGGCTATATAGCTATGTCTACATTATGTGGAAATTTGAACCTTTCTTATATTGTCTGGAAGATATTTGTCATTGGAGGTTTTGCCAGGAGTCATGATAAAAGTTCAGCAGAGTTCTCCCACTTGCTTTACTGTAGCAGCCCACAATCTCTTTTTCCTTCCATGTTCCTTGAGTTCCTGATCTCTTTCTCGCCTCAGTCAACTGTCATTCCCTGTTACTTACAGATTTTTTTTTTCCACCAACAGTTTCCATTCAATTTCTTCTTACTACTACTTATCCGCTTGACTTTATCTTGTGAGTAGGCTTCCTAACACACTGAAGAGGGATAGAAACTGTGACTAACCTTCATGTCAAAGGCTTCGCTTAAAGCCATCATCAATATATTCACGGAACAATGAAAAGTGAATCAGAGACTTCTGAGCATCTGAGAAGAGGAATTGGCAGCCAGAAAGGAGGATGAAGAGACTGCAATAAATTGTTTTCTTTTTTTCTCTAAACAAAATCCCTCTGGCAGCCCTGGATGAGAGGAATGTTCATTAATTAGCACAGAAGATGATTACCTGCTTTAGTGATGGGCAATTCTACACCATTTAGATAAGGTTTTGATTCCTCCCCCTAAAGCTACAACAGGGAATTTGGATTCATCAGTTACAACTGGTGATGAAATGAAACAGAGCCTGTTTTAAATGTTACAGAAGTGTAAATTAGAACAAGCTTTGTGGTACTTTCAAAATCTGCTGAATGCCTTTTTTTTATTTTCTGGGACACAAGGGTAGAGAGTAACTAATTACGAATGTAAGTGTCAAATACATGGCAGCCTATCATTGAAACACTTGCAACAATATCTCAGTCACAGACCTGAAGGTGGTTCTCAGATCTTTCTGAGGTCCAGAATAGGTCTTTGCGCTATTAGAAACTTGAGACATTGAAGGTTAATTCTCCAAAGCGAGGTAAAACCAGTTTATAGAACTTATTTATTCCTTTTTAAATAGCACATATTCTCTGTTTGGATGTATGATGAAGATGATAATCTCCAAACAAATGGATCTAAAAAAACCCAACCCCCAAACCAACATTTAAATATACTAGTCTGGACTACTTTGAATTTTGTCTAAATGTTGTCTAAAATGTGCTTAATATATAGACATAGTCAGTTGAGCTTAGCACATAATGTGGATTTTAATTATATGAACCTGAAGCTACTATTTATACTATGCACAAAAGATTTTTTGTCTTCTTTCTTGAACACAGTCTGGCCTGAAAAGCTTTCTTCTAAGTATTATCTTTAGGTGTCTTAAATTACTGTGGAGGAGTTAAATGTACTCAGCAAAATGTAGCACTTATATCCACTGCCCATGTTTTTAGTATGATACATATATTAAATCACATTAGTTTAGAAACCAGAAGATACCTTTGATAGGCTTCTGCTAATGCAAGCTTGATTCCATGCCCATGTTTTTCTTCACTGAAGCAGTAAGCCACTGAACTTTGCTTGAACTCAGATTCTCAGAACAGTGCAGTCCATATTTGATGTATTCCATCCTGTTCATATTTAATTTGCATTTCTTTTTATTTTAATTTTACAAAGTTTATTATCACTTACTACCCAGCTAAGCACGAAAGACTGTGACTGGTTTTGTTGTTTGGTCAGGAGTCTGAATTCTATTAAGATATGTTCCAGGAAAGGCTATCTCACAAAGTGCTATTCCACCCTCTAACATTTTTTTTCACAAACTCTGAAAACCAAGAAGACAAAGACCTATGAAAAGGAAATTCTATATTATGATCAATAATTCATGTTCGAAATATCATTTCAATAGTAAGATTCATGACATCAGCAAGTGCTAATAATAGGTGCATTATTTTCTTGACTGTATTATATTTGAATGAACTTCATTTAAAAAGGGGACATATTTCTTAAGATCTAGTTTTCCAGAAAAAATGTTTTTTGTTGTGCAGAAATGAGAAAAAATAGAAGGGAAATTATTTTGATAAGTAGCAGCCTTATGCTGGAATTAATTGGTAAACTCATGTTCTAGTGGGATGTGATGAACACAACAAACTTCTTATGCATATTGAAATCCCATGACCCTCTTCCAAGAATTATAAGTACTTCAACTCACTGAAATCAGGCTAAATATGCTTTGCAGCTTTAATTGCATGTCATTTCTTCCTTCAGTTCCTCATCTGCTTGAGTTGCATAGTATTTTCAAATACCTGCTGTGTTTAGCTTTGGTGTTAATTTCAGTGAAATGGTCTCCAGAGTAAGTTTCAAATACACAAATTATGTAGTCAAATGGCATCCAGGTTCATCTCAGAAACATAGAGCAAAAAGACCAGAATACTTGGTTATTGGTCATCGCTTTTGATCATCACTTATGAAAGAAAATTGCTTCCCATTTTCTGTTCTAAGGAGATCCAAACTTCAAAAACAAAAAAAGTCTAGATTCTCCCAAATGCTTACAAATTATGTTAGTGGACATTAAAATAGCATGATCTGAAGAGGTAAATCCACAAATGAAGATATTTAAAAAAAAAGTCCTTATTGCTTTGATTGGTGTGCTGGTGTGTGAGGGAAGGGAAGGGGAGGGGAGGGGAGGGGAAAGGGAAAGGGAAAGGGAAAGGGAAAGGGAAAGGGAAAGGGAAAGGGAAAGGGAAAGGGAAAGGGAAAGGGAAAGGGAAAGGGAAAGGGAAAGGTTGGGTTCTGGCTGCAGTGTATTAGTCTCAAAGGCAGACAGCTCTGCTGTAAGGATACAGTATGTCTCCTGAAGTAGATCTGAATAAGGATTTAACAGGCATTTGCAGTCATTTATAATTGTTGAAAAATTATGCTACTTATCATATTTAACAGGAAAAGAAGTTAGTTTGTTGCCCTCGTGGGACAGAAGGTTTTATCAGAAAAGCACTATGTAGACGGTTTCTTTCTGTTCTACAAATACTGAATAGGGCTTCATGAGCCAATTGTAACAGTGCTGAGCTCTTCTGATGATGTTAAAAATGCAGCTGTTGTAATACTTTTTTTTTATGGCTTTGTAAGCCAAATCTGATCACAGCTTTAAATAATTCTCTTCCCTTCTAGCTTATTTGCAGGTCTCTTAACTATACCTGAAAATAACAGGATATAAAATATCTTCAGCTTTCATATATATTTCACTGTAATTTCCATTGAATTTGGAGTCGTGTGCTTATTTTATTTTATTTGAGATATCTGACATATTTTGACCAATAGGAACTGCTGAGCACACTGGTTACCAAACTGATCAACAGTGGAGTTTAATCCAAAATAATTAGCTATTTACTATTGGTAGTGTCCTTTTTTCCAAATAAATGGAATTCACCACATTTTTAATTCAAACAAACCACTAGACTGCTTCTTGCCTGCACTTTTGTTTCACTATCTGTACAATCTACAATGAAAACTTTAAACATTCTAAAGAATGCATGAAATTTGAGGATGTGTGCAAACTTTGGGTAAATACTTCTAAATTTTTCATGGTAATAATTATTTCTGTTTCAGTTTTTTTCTGATTCAGTATATCTCACAGGAGGTTTTGTAGAAGCCTTTTTAATACTATTAGTTTTGGCCTGTGTCCTGGTTTCAGCTGGGATAGAGTTAATTTTCTTCCTAGTAGCTAGTATAGTGCTGTGTTTTGGATTTAGTATGAGAATAATGTTGATAACACACCGATGTTTCAGGTGTTTCTAAGTAGTGCTTACACTAAATCAAGGAATGTTTCAGCTTCCCATGCTCTGCCAGGTGCAAAAGAAGCTGGGAGGGGGCACAGCCAGGACAGCTGACCCAAACTGGCCAAAGGGCTATTCCATACCATACGACGTCGTGCTCAGTATAGAAACTGAGGGGAGTTGGCTGGGGGGCAATGATTGCTTCTCAGGGATGGGTTGGGCATCAGTTGGTGGCTGGTGAGCAGTTGCATCACTTTTTTCCCCTGGGTTTTGTTCCTCATTCTCTTTTTGTTGTTGTTTTCCTTTTCACTACAGTTTTTTACTTTAATTTATTTTTACTTTCACTTTTATTTTATTTGTTTGATTTAATTTCAATTATTAAACTGTTCTTATCACAATCCATGAGTTTTTCTCACTTTTTCCCTTCTGATTCTCTCCCTCATCCCACTGCAGGGGGAGGGTTAGCGAGTGGCTGTGTGGTGCTTGGTTGCTGGCTAGGGTTAAACCGTGACAGCTTGTAACATTAATTGTCATGCTGATGAAATAGGAAGAGTTTTGACCTAAAGGCAGGATGTAGCAAAAATATACCACCATTTCATTGTAGTGAAGAAGGCAACACCTATAGCTGCTATAGTGTTTTGACTTAAAGAAATGTTATATATAGCTACTATTGATTGGGATAAATTCTAGTTGTGTTTAAAAAGAAGTATAAAACTTCCCATGACATCACTTTTTGTGGAGTGAGGCATTCTTCCAAATGTTTTGATTGCTGGCTTTTATACATAATGTCAGTTACTATGATAATGTTGTGAGGTAATAGTTGTTACCATAATGTTGGAGGTTATAGTTGTTACCACATTTAGCACAGGTCAAATAAAAGAAAGAAAAAAAAAGGCTAAAAAAAAGAAGCTATAGAAGCTATTTTCCTTTTGTTCTTGTTTGATCCTGTCCTTTTGATAAAGTCACCAGGTTTGACTCTTGTATTTCACCTACAGGTGAGTTTTCACCAGCTACTGTTGGAGGATGGTTTTATGGGTCTCTCTGTTCAGTTGCTCTGTAATTCTTTTGCAGTGAATGGTGAAAGAACATATTTGGTTATACAAAAGTTAATTTGGAAGACACTGAGAACTGTCAGTTTATCTTCACCCAGAGCTGATAACCAACTTAAGGCAAAGGAACTGCCTGGATTCTAACTCTGCTGCAAGCTGTGTCAGCAATTTTCACCAAAAGAATCACATGATTTTGGTGAGGATTTCATATGTATAGATTAAGATGCATTGGTAAGGTAGAGGAAGTTTGGGACAATAGGTATGTAGGAAGCTGAGCTAAATTGAAGTGGTCACATCAGTTTTGTAAACCACCACTGAATCATTTCGTTTCTCTTTCTAAATTTCCAAAAATCATATTTTAGCTAAGGATAAGAAAATGTGAAATTTGAATAGAGGAAAACTTGGATTTTTTCTTTATATGTAACTCTTTCTTCATGTGTGTCCTCTAAGGAATTAATTACCTTACAGACAATCAAGAACTTATATTGCTTGTTCAAAACCACTTTCCTCACAGAATCAAATCCTCCAAAAATCAATGGCAAAATTATTGAGCATGAAAAGATAAAGGCTACGGTGAAGAATGCTGGAGAGATGTAGAGATGAGTAGAGAAGTAGAGATGAGTCCTTTCATTGAAACAGGACACACTACACTCCAGCCAAAAGAAGTATAGCATTTCCCAGAAAAAGAATTTGTTGTTTTGAGCATAAAAATAAGATATGTCCTGACCACTGGGTGACCACTATTTTTGCATTTGATACTTTTATTTTGTGGAAATATTTCCAGCAAATTACACTATTTTGGAAGACAGCAGACAATTTGAGTTGGAAAACTAATCTATAAAAATAAACACAATCTGTCCATTGTCTCTGCTTTTTCCTTTCCTTCTGCTATTTGCAGAAATTGGGAGGCGCTAAGTGTTTTGACAGGAGTGAAAGAATACAACAGTCAGCTCTTCACCACTTATGATTAGCTCTTAAAATATTGTCATGGAAATGAAAATCATTCCTTTCACCCAATTTAGGTAGGCAATCAAACTGTATAATTCAGCACTTATTTGTTATCATACTAATCTGATATGAACCTATGAAATACTGTTTAGTGCTTCATATTCATTACTTTTTTTGGCATACAGTATGGGCTGCAAAGATCAATGATTAATACATACTTGTATTCATTAGATGTGACTTTTAAATCTACTGAAAAACAATTCAAAGATGGCAGAAGCCTTTTAAAATCATTATTAGTCTGAGGGGATAAAGAAATTGTTGACACTGTGTCTGGAATGAAATCTGAGATTTTAAAAAGGCTGGGCAAAATCAGCATCTGCCTCCTAACATGTCTTTACTAGGGAGGAAAAAAAGTTTATAATCTTTCCAAACAGTGTTCAACTTCTAGTCTATATATAAAAGATCTAGAAGGGCCTCTACAGCTTAAAGCACAGATCCATAGATTTTAAGGTCAAAAAGAACTACCATAATCATCTTATCTGACCTACAAAATAACTTAAGCTGTTAAATTTCACCTCTCATTCCTGCAATAGGGTAATTATTCTTTCCTGCTATGTAAGTGAATGTTATTGAGCCAAATGTGAATTGCTTGCTTTGTCCTTGGGAAGACCCTCTAGAAAAGGTGCTACTATCCTGCTATAAACCAATTCAATTTATTAAATTCATCTGGGTTGCCTGCTTCCTCTCAGTGAGATTTCTTCAGTCCTTTACATTTCTACTACAGAGTATGAGCAAAATGATTGCTTATATCCTCAAGGAGAAAGAAAGCCCATGCAAAGCTGGAAGTTATCTGATTGCATCTATCCTATTTCCTTCAGACCAGCAGCTCAGTTTAGCAGAACCCTGAATCAAGCCAGCAATGTTAGGATTTATCTACACACATGTTTTGCCACAATTCAATGATACTCATCTAGGAAAAGTACATTTTCTATTACTAGATTGCTACTTCCAGCATTTTAGAACTCTGTAATCCCATCCATATATTAGACATGTTTTCAGTCACATATATGTAAAAGTAAGCATACATTGCCCAAATGTTTTGTTGTCATTGTTTCTAAATAGTTTTAATGCCTTAAAACTTAAATATATGGAAGAGGGGACAGGAAGCCCACAATATTATTACATTTTATCCTTCTGTTTTAAAAAGATGACTATTCAGGCAATTTTCCATGAGCTTGGCATATTTCTTCCAGCAAAAACAAGAAACTCAGTTTGCTAGCACACAATGTTTATGAAGGTTGCTGGATTTCCTCAAAGGTTGCTGAGCTGGCATGGTGGACTTGGTAATTAGGAAGGGTTTAACTTTCTTCCTACAGATTTTAAATTTAACATTCCTGGGATTACCTTTGAATGCAATAATTTAATTTCTAGTGCCATCTTTTAATAAGTTGCTTGTGCATATTTATAATTTCAAGCATATGAAAGGTGTTATTGAAGTCCATGAAAACCTTTGTGCACTTAAAATTGCATCTATGTCACACAGCCTTGCAGCACTAAAACTAAGCTCCAGACACTTTGGCACAGGATAAGCAGGTAAAGAATGATACAGACATTTGACAAGCAACTGGTATGAAGGGACATGTTGCTTATTTGTATAACATGTAGGTAAAACCAAGCACCACCTCTGTTTAGTACACAGATACAGGGAATTTTGTATACCTGATGGTTCGGGTGACCCTGCTAAGATTTACTAGCAGAGATTTCTCAAACAGGTCTCCAAAGTTGGACACTTGTGCCATTACCTAACTTGGTCCTAAGCCTAAGCAGCCAAACTCCCAAGATGCACTCAGAGCACTGATCTTTAACTTTTTAAATAAATATAAACTATGCCGCCTAGCATGTTATTTTTGTTGATGATTACTCAATTGTATGGCAGGCAGATGGATGAGTAAATATGGTAGCTGCATCCTGTTAATCAAGGGGAAAATGAATGATACTAAAAAACATGACTCATCCTGACTTATGAACCATCTGTCTCTATCCTGATTATCTATAGTCCTCTTCTTCATCCTGTAGCTGGACCAGCCAACATATTCCCCCGGTCAGTCCAAGGAATAAGTGCCTCAAGATGTGGCTTATACTTGTACTCCACAGCTTTGTCCTGGTTTCGGCTGGGATAGAGTTAATTTTCTTCCTAGTAGCTGGCATAGTGCTGTGTTTTGGATTTAGCATGAGAATAATGTTGATAACATACTGATATTTCAGTTGTTGCTAAGTAGTGCTTACACTAGTCAAGGACTTTCCAGCTTCTCATGCCCTACCAGCAAGAAGTTGGGAGGGGGCAGAGCCAGGATTGTTGATCCAAACTGGCCCAAGGGCTATTCCATACCATACAATGTCATGCTCAGTATAGAAACTGGGGCAGCTGGCCAGGGGGGAGCAATCACTGCTCAGGGACTGGCTGGGCATCAGTTGGTGGGTGGTGAGCAGTTGCACTGTGCATCACTTGCTTTGTATATTATTATTATTATTATTATTATTATTATTATTATTATTATTATTATTATAATCATTATTACTATTTTACTTTATTTTATTTTGATTATTAAACTGTTCTTATCTCAATCCATGATGTTTCTCACTTTTACTCTTCTGATTCTCTCCCCCATCCCATCGGGGTAGGGGGAGTGAGTGAATGGCTGTGTGGTGCTTAGTTGCTGGCTAGGGTTAAAGCATGACAAGCTTAAACTTTCTGGTGCTGAGAGCACTAAATAATCTTTATTTGATATCTTTGTTTAGTCCATACCAGCTGAGTACTGCAGAATGAATGAATGGTATCATATTGTGGTTTGTTTCATTTTTAGCTATCCATCTTATCAGCAATTAATGAAAGGATTTAAAGTCATAAAGATGTAATAGTGACAAATCACAAACCAGTGAACAACCTGCTGCAAAACCAAAAGAACACTACTTCTTTTGGTTATTTTTGAATATTGATAGTCAAACAATTGTTTTGCCTCATCTGGTCATCTGAATCATAGCATGCTTTGGGTTGGAAGGGACCTTTAGAGGTCATCTAGCCCAACCCCCCTGCAGTCAGCAGGGACAGCTTTAATCAGATCAGGGTGCTCAGAGCCCCATCCAACCTGACCTTGAATGTTTCTAGGGATGGGGCCTCCACTACCTCTCTGGGCAACCTGTTCCAGTGCCTCACCACCCTCATTGTAAAAAATGTCTCCCTTATATCCAGTCTAAATCTACCCTCCTTTAAAATCATTACACCTTGTCCTGTCACAACAGGCCTTGCTAAAAAGATTCTCCCCATCCTTTCTACAGGCCCCCTTTAAGAACTGGAAGGCCGCAATAAGGTCTCCTCGCAGCCTTCTCTTCTCCAGGCTGAACAACCCCAACTCCCTCAGCCTGTCCTTGTAGCAGAGGTGCTCCAGCCCTCGGATCATTTTTGTGGCCCTCCTCTGGACCCACTCCAACAGGTCCATGTCCTTCTTGTGCTGAGGGCCCCAGAGCTGGACGCAGTGCTCCAGGTGGGGTCTCACCAGAGCAGAGCAGAGGGGCGGAATCACCTGCCTCGACCTGCTGGCCACGCTTCTTTTGATGCAGCCCAAGATATGGTTGGCTTTCTGGGCTGCAAGTGCACATTGCCGGCTCATGTCCAGCTTTTCATTTACCAGTACCTCCAAGTCCTTCTCCGCAGGGCTGCTCTCAATCTCTTCATCTCCCAGCCTGTATTGATATCGGGAGTTGGCCCATCCCAGGTGCAGGACCTTGAACTTGGCCTTGTTGAACCTCATGAGGCTCACACAGGCCCACCTCTCTAGCTTGTCCAGGTCCCTTTGGATGACATCTCATCCTCCTGGCATGTCAACCACACCACTCAGCTTGGTGTTGTCTGCAAACTTGCTGAGGGTGCACTTGATCCCACTGTCTATGTCATTGATGAAGATGTTAAATAGCACTGGTCCGAGTACCAGACCCCTGAGGGACACCACTTGTCACTGGTCTCCATGTGGACATCGGGCCATTGACCACGACCCTCTGGATGAGACTATCCAGCCAATTCTTTATCCACAGAACAGTCTACCCATCAAACCCATATCTCTCCAATTTAGAGAGAAGGATGTTGTGGGGGACTGCATCAAAGGCTTTACAGAAGTCCAAGTAGATGACATCCATTGCTTTTCCCTTGTCCACTGATGCAGTCACTCCTTCATAGAAAGCCACTAGGTTGGTCAGGCAGGACTTGCCCTTGGTGAATCCGTGCTGGCTGTCTCTAATCACCTCCCTGTCCTCCATGTGCTTGAGTATAGCTTCTAGGAGGATCTGCTCGATGATCTTCCCAGGCACAGAGATGAGGCTGACAGGTCGGTAGTTCCCAGGGTCCTCCTTTCTTCCCTTTTTAAAAATGGGTGCAGTGTTTCCCTTTTTCCAGTCACCAGGGGCTTCACCTCACTGCTATGACTTTTCAAATATTATGGAGAGTGGTTTGGCAACTACATCAGCCAATTCCCTCAGGACTCTGGGATGCATCTCATCAGGTCCCATAACTTATGTATGTTCAGGTTCCTCAGGTGGTGATGAACCTGATCTTCCCTTACAGTGGGAGGGGCTTTACCCCCCTGGCTCCCATCCTGTGGTCCATCGACTTGGGAGGGGTGAGGAGAGAGGTTGCCAGTGAAGACTGTGGCAAAAAAGTTCTTGAGTACCTCAGCCTTCTCCTCATCTGTTGATACTAGGTCACCATTCTTCCTTTTTCACCCCAAATGACTATGAAACTCCAGGTATGTCAATACCAAATCTTTTTGGAATTATAACTTTTGGCTGGGAAAAACTAAGTTCTCAGATTAGTGTAATTTCTCCACTTACAGTTTCTCATAGTTGAAGAAACAATAAACTAATGATCTTGTCACCAGCCTGTCAGCTTTGCCCTTTTAGCTGGTGAGGGGTGAAAGAAATCATGCTAGTAGATACCTTGATTATAGTGAAAGCTCAAGAAAATAAAGTGATTTCTGAATTCAGAGGTATTTCTCTCAAGAAATAGTAATAGCATTTTTATTTTATGTATGTGATTTATACGGTTCAATGTTGCTAAAAATTTATGGAGAAAATGATGAAACAGGTAATTTTGAATAACATGAATAATGTAGATGGCTAATTTGACCACATCTTTTTATTTATGGAAAATTTCCAGTTACAACCCCCCCTCATATATTGCTTGTAGTCATTTATGGAAAGTACTCTCTATTGCAAGTTGAATAGTAACAGCTATTATATTGTGCAACATCAAAAAAATGAAAGGATGCTTTAATAATCTGCAATTAATAAAGATAAACTTAGTCCTTCAAATGTGCTGAAAGTGAAGATGAGTCTTGCTGTTTATAAAAACTTCAATACACTGTTTTGTCTGTTTTATTTTTAATTTTCTCACTTTGCTTGTGTCTTTGCCTGAAACAGTGGTTAAAATTACCAAAAATAGAATAAGATCTCTTACTGCAATTCTCACTAATAAAAACTGGGAGGATTTGGGAAACCTTGATTAATTTGAGGGTCCAGGCTGATTTCCAAACAAAGTTTTGAGTAATTTAGGGATAAGTTCAAACCTGGATGCTTATCTACACAGAGCTTCTGTTACCGGATGCACATCTATCATACAACTCTTGCTATGAAACTCAGAGAGCTGGAGAACACACTGCTGTAAATTTGCTTGTTTGAATAGCCAAAACAGGCATTACTGTTCTAATCTGCCTTTCAAGGGCTTCTGATAAACTCATAAGACTCTGAAACACACAGAGTTGTCTGCAGGTTGGGCTATTTCTGCAAATCTTTGCTGAATCTTTTTGAAGCAAAACACTTAAAAACACTGAAAAATGGAAAGGAAAAATTTTCCTCTCTTTGGGAGTAAACCATGCAGCTAGCTATGCATGCTTCTATTTTTGGAGTAGTGTGTGTGTTCTCTGGAAACACTTATAGGACTTGCTTTAGTCATAATTTAGCTAAATAAAATAAACACAAGTGAAGAAACATTAGAAAGCTTCTGAAATATGAATGTTCAGAAAATTTTACCTTGTTACAGCAGCTAGGGAAAGCTGTATGGGCAGTGGAATTTGAGAGGGTACATGTGTGTGCATAAAACAGAGAGTTACTTTTACTCTTTTTCCAGGACATATAATTTATTGTAAAGAGAAAAAGACCTTCCAGTGTAACTCAGGTGATTTCTATTCATTTGTTCCTTAATGTAAACTTCCTTTGTGACTTTAAGAAAGGAGTTTGATTTCTTTGTGCATCACTTCTCTCTCTGCAAATAGGCATAGTAAAATTTCCTTTGCTCTAGTCGTGGTCTGCCTTATTTTTCCTTTCAAGCTAGAAAATATTTTGAAGAGAGATGCCTACCCACTTTATGAAAAGACACTTAATTTTCACTTTGAGCCTCTATTTTCTTCAACAAAAACAATAATAATAATAATAATTCAGGTTCTGTTATTTTAATCAGGAGTCAAAGAGGCAGCCTTTTATTCAGTTTGACTGTCTCCAGAAAGATTTCTCCCTGAAATGGTTTGTTTAATAAAGGTTTTGATTTTTTTTTTTTTTTTTAAATCATTTCCCTCAGGGAATTTTTTATCTGTTGGGGTTTTTTTCTTCTATTTTCTCATGATTTAGAAAAAGCCATGATGGCTTTGGTATCCAGAGTCCCATGTAAGTGCAGATGGAAGAGATTGTTCAGCTTTTAGGATATAATTACTTAAGCAAACAACCATTCAGCCTGAAGTTTTCCACCATAATTATTGTTCATTATAATCCCTGTTAGAGAACTCCTCATTTTTTAATTACTTCATTTGTAACAGCATCCCCCAGGCTGCTGTGCTCGGTGGGAAGGGAGCACTTCGCAGAGGGGGCAGGTGGGCCTTTAAGGGCACGGCACAGCAAGTGGCCCCGCTCTGTGAGGAAAATTAGGAGCAGGTACTCGGGTTTGGTCCTGGGAAAGGAGAGAGGGCACGAGGGCATGTCTCCAGGAGGGTAGGTTAAGTGTTGCAGCCGGCAGAGGACACTGGGGAGGTGGGATGGTGCCTTCAGCCAGCGAGGAAGCTGCAAGGAGCAGGGAATGAATATGATCTGGATGAGGGGATTGAGTGCACCCTCAGTAAGGTTGCAGATGACACCAAGTTGGGTGGGAGTGTCGATCTGCTGGAGGGTAGGATGGCCTTGCAGAGAGATCTGGACAGGCTGGACCGATGGGCCAAGGACAACTGTATGAGGTTTAACAAGGCCAAGTGACGGGTCCTGCACTTGGGTCACAACAACCCCATGCAATGCTACAGGCTTGGGGAAGAGTGGCTGGAAAGCTGCCTGGCCGAAAAGGACCTGGGGGTGTTGGTAGACAGGTGGCTGAACATGAGCCAGCAGTGTGCCCAGGTGGCCAAGAAGGCCAACAGCATCCTGGCTTGTATCAGGAATAGTGTGGTCAGCAGGAGCAGGGAGGTAATTGTGCCTCTGTACTCAGCCCTGGTGAGGCCGCACCTGGAACACTGTGTCCAGTTTTGGGCCTCTCAATACAAGAGGGACATTGAGGTGCTGGAGCGTGTTCAGAGAAGGGCAACAAGGCTGGTGAAGGGTCTGGAGCACTGGCCTTATGAGGAGAGGCTGAGGGAACTGGGGTTGTTTAGCCTGGAGAAGAGGAGGCTGAGGGGAGACCTTATCGCTCTCTACAACTACCTGAAAGGAGGGTGTAGTGAGGTGGGTGTTGGTCTCTTCTCCTATGTAGTTAGTGATAGGATGAGAGGAAATGGGCTTAAACTGTGTCAGGGGAGGTTTAGGTTGGAAACTGGGAAAAATTTCTTTACGGAAAGAGTAGTCAAGCATTGGAACAGGCTGCCCAGAGAGGTGGTGGCGTCACCATCCCTGGAAGTGTTCAAAAAACGGGTAGATGTGGCACTTCGGGACATGGTTTAGTCTAGTCTACCCTTGATTGGTTTAGTGTGGACTTGGTAGTGTAGGTTAATGGTTGGACTGGATGATCTTAAAGGTCTTTTCCAACCTAAACGATTCTATGATTCTATGATTCTATGAATGTGGCAGGCCCAGCCACACGGCCTGCCGGGCCCCTGGCCTGTGGGGGCGGTGGGGGCCTGGCCTGGCTCTGTGCGTACCGGTGGTCTGGTTACACCTGGCGAGGGTCCCCTTTGTGCCTGGAACCCCCAGGGCAAAGAAAAACATGCTAACTTTTAATGATTTTCATAGTGTATTTACAAGGCTTGTTCGTATGCTTAATGTTAGCCTCTAATGCCTACTGATACAGGCACTTGCTTTAACTTCTGAATGTAATTTCATGTGATGATATATACAAGGACCAAGTTTTTTCACTGCATATAATGTATGATACAGTGCTGTGTTTCGCTTGGTACACTTCATTTTACTTACTTGTAAGCTAGTTTCCTGGCTTGCTGACTGTTCATGCCTGCACCAATCTGAAGTAATTCCTGAAGCAAAGTCCTGCTGGTGGCTGTAGATTTACAGAGGCTGAAATATATTTAGACTGCGGTAGAGCATTTCTTTTCCTATCTAAGTCAGTAAAGCCCTCTGGGGGAAAAAAATCTCAATTTGTATGTCACTGTATTTATTCTCTATAAATGTTGTGGTTATCCACAGTTCTGGTGTGTCAGTGAGGCTATGGAATAATGCAATGCTATTGTACTCCTAAGGAAGTACTTAATACTTATTTTTCTTTCTTCTTCTTATTATTATTTTTCATTCCTCCTTACCAGTTGTGTTAAAGTCATCTACACCTCAGCTTCTCTTTCAGATGCTCTCTCCCCTTCTCTTTCAGATGCTCTCTCTGCTTCCATAGTGTGGATGTACTCCTGGGCTGTTGACTGAGAGAGTTTGCAGGGCCTCCTGCTGTTTCAATAATGGAGACTTGTTAACATAGCTGTTTCTCAGAGAAATGCTGAGGATGATGTAAGGCCCATGAAATATTCTCTGAACAGTTGTATAATGCAGGAGGATTGTGGTTTTTGACAGACCTGATACTATGCCACTGAGGTAATGGGGAATTTTGCTACTGATTGAGGAGGGGAAGCCTTGCATTTCCACGTGAAACAGAGAAGTCGTGATACAACTATTCCCAAAATTTCACATTTATCATCTTTTGCATATCTGTATCATTGCCTCATTGCCCCTTAAAAAAAAAAAAAAAAAAAAAAAGGTAGTTTTCTCATTCCAGTTCTTGCTTTAATTCTTAAATAACACTTTCCTTAGGAGCAGTACTATTTTTGAAACATATATTTGAGTCTAATTCATAATATACAGAAATGCCACTGTAAGGGAGTCTGAGTACATAAATTAATATATAAATTACATTTATCAGTAAGAATAACTAGTATAATACTTATTCAAATAGACTGCAATGTATGCATGTATTAGCACTGTTTATACATCAAGCAAGTTTTAGCCAGATGCCAGTATGTGGATTAACAGAGATCCACTGAAGGCAAAGGAGTTGGCTGTATTTACATAATGTGGATATCAACTTACTTCTATGAATATCTGCCTTTATCTGCTTACAGTACATCTCTTTTCAGTCAAAAAATCCCCAAAACCAAACTCCACCTTTTCCAGAATAACAAATTTCAAAGACTATTAATCTAAATGAGGCAGTTTGAGAAATAAGAGTTGGAATTTTTTTTTTTTTTTAGTGAATTAAATTAACTTGTTATTGTGATACATCTTTTAGTCTGAGGCTCTTTCTTTTTCTCTCAAGCCAGACCAGTAGTATAAACATTAAAGGACCATCTGTATAGTTTAAATTTAAGCCACAGAGGGTCACACAAAAATGAAACAAGTGCAGCTGTTTACACATCCTTGCAACAGAAACTTTGTGCCAATGCAGTTAAAGACATTAATTAGGGAGTTAGGTGTGGACAACTGTTTCCACTGGAGAGAGGCATATAATAATGTGCTCTCTCTCTGGATCAAAAGATGCAAGAATTTCAAATTCAGTTGCCTGCTTATTAGTTTGGAAGCTGCTGATGTATGAGATCTTAAGACTATTTTTAATTACTTGTTGTTGTAAGGTTTTAAGTATTCTGTATGGAATCCAGAAGGAAGAATGGCTTAATGTACTTGTGTAATGACTGAAAGCAAAGAGAAGATGTAAAAACACAGGGTGAACTGTTCAGAGGGACCTGCCAGAAGAAGTATTGTGCCTGAGCTGGAATCAAAGGCTGTGGAACTGTTTGCAAGCATAATGCTTACATTTCTTACTATTTTGGGTAGGATCCTCCATGGCTTTCTGTAAACAAGGCTTGAAGGTCCTCCCTGGATGATTCACAAGGGGATGATGCAGCTCTCTTAAAGGATGACAGAACATGAGTTAGCAAGCAGTGGAATTAATGAGAAGGAATTAAAGAAACTAGATCTTCACAGAGATCTGGATACTCTTCTTCTTTCTCCTTAAGATAAAGGTCATTGCCGAGATGGAAAGAAAAGACCTTAGCAAAGCAGAAAGGCATTCTTTCAGAGAATAACCTTTTATTATTACTTTGTTTTGTGATATCAGCGAGCTAATTAGTTATCCTTTGGTATGCAATATCCTGAAAGGAACAGGACATGTGATCTGTTCTATGGAGAGTTCTAACTTTACTTTCAATTTGGGAGTTAGGCATGTTTTCCCTCCTAGCCCTTGCTTCTGTGTTGAGTGCTGCCAAATTCATATGAAGTTTCCTGTCTTCAGAGCAATGAAATTAAGATGGTTGGTTTTGTGCATAAACACAGGGAGATTTATTTATTGCCTATTCAATACCTAGTTTCTACAGAAAGAGTAAGAACCAAAAACCAAAGAGAGGAAATGGACAACGGAAGTTCAAATCATAATTTCCACTACCTCTCTATATCACAGGCTGGGATAACCTGGTTCATAGTTACAGGAGATGAATATTAATAGGAGTTAATAGAACAGTGTGTTCATGTAGTTCCTAAGATTGACTCTTCAGGTCAAAAAGTAGAAATAGAGTGCAGGTAGGCATAGGCCATTCTTTTAGTTTGGCCGTATTACCAATGACAGAATTCATATTAATGAAGATATTTGTGGCCAGTAACTTAACAGACAATAGAGAGAAAGAAACATCTTCAGATAGGATGGTTCACTGCAGTCATGATGCTGTTCTATGAAAAATGATGAATCTAACATCCTTGATTTCAGCAGAAGCAAAATCAAGCTTTTAAATGGAGGGAAAGGTGTGTGTTTGGGGGACACTCACAAACACACACACAAGCGAACAGAGCTTTCTTTCAGTCAGTAATTTACATGCACAAACTCACAAAAAGAACAATGAAAATATAAAGTAAGAAACATTTCCAGTGTAATGGTATTTTTTAAAAAAGATCAGAATGAAAGGCTAAGAGTAATGCCAGTTATCAGAGAAAGGGATTAGATTTGGTCTCAAGAATATTTGAAGTGTCACCTACTTCAGTTCAAAAGGAAAAAAAAAATCCCCAATCTTTCATCTGCTCATTGTTTTATGCACTGCTTCTTTCAAACATCAAGGTTATTGCTTTCTTTCCCCAATATTTATGGAAAATTATATATAGACCTGGCTGCAAATCTGTAAAAATCTGAAAACATAATATAAAACATTCCTGAGTCTATTGTGTCAGCAAGATGCAATATACATGCACACATGTGACTGCTAATCTTTTTAAGGTAGATGACATCTTTGGCACTACAGGCATGAGTAAGTGTTGTTGAAAACAAGTAAGGGCTTCTCAAGTGTATCCAGAATGGCTACGTCATATGCATTCAGTGAAGTTCAAGGAAGATGACTTTGACAAAGAGTTTAGTGCTGGAGAACAGCGTATTTCATTCATGTGAAGGGGAGTAAAACATCATTCTGTTAATGTGTAAAAATGAGAAAACTAATAATTTATGTTAATTATTTTACACTGGTAGGAAATGAACTCAGCTGAGAGAAGAACAAGACCATGGCAACAGAGCTGTTGTAACAGTACTCAGAAAATGGATATGAAGGAAACGCAGTAGCTGAAACTTGAATGAGGAGTTGTGGTCCAGGGTTCTGGGACCTTCTTTTTACCACTGTTATTTTCTTGCTAAAATTTTTTAGTGGTAAACTAAAAAATGAAATGGTTTTACTGGAAAAGTACCCTATCAGTAATTCATGGCGTGTAGTAAAAAGTCAATTTAAAATAATATTGTTTGAAAAGAAGTTTGGACCACAATAAGAAAAGCATGAAATATATGGAAACTAGTAATTATTCTTCCTTTAGAAAAGGGTTAGGGTTATGGCTAGAATTGGGCTTCATAAACCACTGGTCCTAGGATTACTTAAAAAAAAAAAAAAAAAAAGTAGTGTTTGTTCTTGTTTACTTACCTTGCCATCTCCTCAACTGCTAATGCTTTATTTTTATTGCTGTTCTCTTTTTCTTACAAATTACTGTATTTTATCTACATATTTATTTTTTCCCACTGAATAACTGCTATTTCATGCTGTAGGAAGCTCCAAGTCCTTAAAGGCCACATTCTACGCCAATTTTGAGAGGGAAAGAGTGAAAAATAATTCCTCCTGGTAATTTTGTCATTAGTTTAGTTCTAGTGTATACATTTCATCCTCATTTTTATACAGGTTTATTAAGTCTTCACCTTTATCTTATTCAGGTATCAGAAGACTCTGCCAACAGTTACGCTTTGAGAATTTACTTAGTGCAAGACTGCATCGTATTTCATGCAGAATCTTGAATTAATATTGCTGGCATACTTCAAAACTAACTAGAAACATTTTAGTTGTAAGAAAAGCTGGCCTGTAGTACTGTTACGCATTTCCTTCCCTGACACATTGTGTCAAAATCCCCAAGATTTAAAAAAAAAAAACCAACAACAAACTAAAACCAAGCAAAAAACCCCAAGCCCCAACAACAAAAAAAGCAACCCTTACCCCAGACTTTTTGCTTCTTATTTATATGAAGATACTTCCACACCACACTGAAAATTTTATTTTCCTTCT
Source organism: Pelecanus crispus (assembly GCF_030463565.1). Classification (NCBI taxonomy): domain Eukaryota; kingdom Metazoa; phylum Chordata; class Aves; order Pelecaniformes; family Pelecanidae; genus Pelecanus; species Pelecanus crispus. The sequence continues at coordinate 52,037,690 of NC_134648.1, forward strand.
TTAAGTCAGCCAGTCCAAAGGCCCAGACATGTGATGCGCACTTCAATTACTAGTGTGATGAGAAAAGTAAATAGAGTGAATAAGGCATAGCTAGTGCATAGTCAGAAGAGATAAGTAGTTATTTGACATAGTTTATGTATGTTTTATTGGGTCATTTGGCAAGTACTCACATGATTTTGATATTTGGATGTTTATTTAGAGTAATATAAGTGCAATTAGTTAAGAAAAAGAGAAATTAAAGTGAAGCACTGCTTTAATGATGTTGTCCACTGTGTATTTCAACAAATGGCAGGAGAGATTTCAAAGGTCTAGGTGAATGTATCAGACTTCTTGGATTCTAATGAAAACCCTTATCCAAACTGTAAAATAATAAAATCTTACAGAATTGTTTAAGAAATATTCTGAGTATGTGCTCATCCTCAAGTGACAGGTGCTGGTTGGAGTGGGGGAGGGGGGAGGCAAAAGTATGCCATGTAAGACCAAAACCTGGGAGGAAATAAAGATTTTACACACAGAAACACACTCTCTCTCTTTTTTTTTCCCTTCCTTTTTTTTTTTTTTTTCCCCTCCAACACAAAGACAGACTCTGGATTTGCACAGATATTTAGAATAGTTTAATAAACTCAATAGAAGCCAGAGTTCATGAACAGTAAATCCTACTCTCAATGGCTGTTTGATTCCACTATGTTCATTGGTTTTCTACAAAATTTATTTTGCTCATTAAAATGTTTGACTACCACCTTATTCTCCTACCAATACTCAGCTTTACAAACAAGGGTATTATATAAATGATAATGTCAATCATGGTTTACATACTGAAGGAATATAAAAAGTCACGTTTTATATGTTCAATAATACGTGGGTAATAAATACTAACAGACTATTTAACTAAATTTTAAATTTTTACATGTCAAATTGAAATATGTATAAAAGGTGCATACACATTTTTACTAAGCAGCTTTGAGTAAACAGTAAATTGGTTTTAAAAAGTAAACAGATTAACTACGTTAACAACAAAATTCTACGCTAAAGTTTTCCCTTTACCTTATGTCTGTAAAAGGTAGTTCATAACTGTTGAAACCAATGTAAAGAAAAGGTTAAAGCTGCAAAAACTGGTACCCTGTGAGTTTGATCCCTTTCATAGTGTGTTTTTGTGCGTGCACTCTTAGTTGCTCTTAATCTCAGAAATTTGTTAACCCTTGGTGACCTGGTATTTGTCCAGTACTTACTGGAACATAACAGTGATAATCTCTCTGTTCAGTGCATTACCTTTTTTTTTTTTTTTTTAAATTTTCTTCTAACTTTTTAATAGAGAGAGAGTTGAATAGTAACTCTCCATAGTATATATTTACTATCCTCCTGCTTCATGATCTTGGACAGGCTGCCTAAATCCAGGAAGCAATTTTCTGTATGACTAAAGTATTCTTATCTGTCTGCTGAGAAGTTTCTTTCTGTGCTGTATCTGGTGTTATTAAAGAAAAGGTATGAATCAATACTGACTGCTTTTCTAAAAATGCATTGCAGTTCTTGTAGGGCTGTGTGCTGAAGGGTGAAAGTTTGGATCACAGAGGATCTGTGAAGTATTATGTCCCAGTCCCTAGGCAGTTCCCCATTGAGTATGTCCCAGAATTAGGGTCAAAGTGCCTCAAACAAATTGCCTGATTAGTTGACTCTAGGCACAAGGAACATGACTCAGATTCTGAAAAAGGCTGTCAAGTGCAAAATGTTCTTGGAGTAAACGTTTGGGCTCAAAGAATAGTCCTTTGTTTCATTCCGAAGTTTCTAAGGGGTCCTAACAGATACCAACTTATTAAAGGAGCTTGGTAAAATGTAACGGGGCCAAGAACAGAAGAGCAATGTTTGAGATGTTTTTTTTTCTCCACTGTGTAATTAAATGCATAGATAATGGTTTTAAGCAGCTGTAATGAACATCAGCGGCACAGATTCTCTATGACACTTTTAATATAATAAGCAGCTGTAATAAGCAGCTCCAGTTCTCTAAAAAGTATTTAAATGTGAAAGCCCTGATGGAAGTGTCACAAGAAAAGACTTCCTTGCTGCATTTTTCTTCTTCAGGTTGAAACTTGCTAGTGTGTACTGTGGAGTAGGTAATAAATAGAGGACTCAAACAGTCTGCACAGTGGTGTGTTACTCTGATGGTATGAGAAGATATATGTTACAGGTGCACCTTGCTGTGGCTAGATCAGGCTAAAGTGTACTCAGAACTATGTAATACATAGAGAACTGTAGTACTACTGTGTAACTCTGTTACCAAGAGTACTAGTACAGCTTAGGATGCTTTCTGGAGGAACAACAACAGAGTTTCTTAACTTTATACAGATGACCTATATACTTTCAATCTGTGGTAACCTGTAATATCTGAAAGCAGACATGCTTTACAATTGCTTTAGAAAACACTGAAATGGGTTTCTGGGTCCATTAATACTTTCCGCTTTGTCTCCTTTGCAACTAGCTATTCTTACTTGCATTATTTTGTGTTCCCTTCCTTCACCTGTACCTTAGGAAGTAAAGGACTCTGCTTTTCATTGATTTTTAAACTGGATTATTTGTTTCCTTAAAATGTTGGCATATCGGGTACAAAGTATTTAGGAATTCATTAATGATGACTCTGCAAGCCATACACATCTTGTGTTTGTTTTCTTTAAGGTCTCATCATGACATTAAGTCTAATGCTAACAAATTAATACTTGTTAGTATTCTTACCATGCCTGTGTATATGATATCCCATTACACTCAGCAGAGAGCTCTGATTTTGTAAATTCTTTAATGCTGTGCTAGCTTTGAAGAAGGGTAAATCAAACTGACAGTTATACTCAGCAAAACCTTATTACCATTTGTAAACCAAGTATTTTATTAGTGTCAATTTTTTTTTTTTTTTCCTTTATTCTTTCCTCCTATTTGACTCAACTGGTCATTCCTCAGCAAAGGTGAATATTTCTGTCCGGAAGTTAATGGCACTGAAAATCTCCTGTGGTGGCTCCAGGTGTAATAATTTGAAAGATACCTGAAGCACACATTACCGTAAAAGCAAGCATAAAGAAACTAGTGTGAAGAGATGGAAAAATAAAGTGGAAAAATCTCTGAGATGACATGTTTTCTCATCATCACTACCAGTACTGTGCTGTCTGTCAACTGGAGAAATCTCAAAGCCCTGGCAGTAGCACTAATTTAATCCAGTGGTAATTTATGTGCCACTCAAGAAGGGGTCTTTTTTTAACATGAAGAAATTACTCTGATTATATAATTGAATGGCAGAATTCATTACTGGGAAATGCCACCTGTGGAGAAAGATTTGCTCTAAATCCATTTCTACTATGGAGTAGCAGATTAGTGCAGCATAAGTCACTCAAGAAGCCATCATGGAAATTATAGATGGAATAGACCCAATAGGCTATGTAATCCATCCCCATCAGAGTATGATTGTTCCTTATAATGTATTTTGTATTGCCAATGCAATTTGAAATGGCTCAGATGATGAGTATTTAGCTGCTTTTATAGGAAATAAATGAAATGACACTATACTGATCACAGGTGCTGACTGTGGCTGCTAGAAAAGTATTATTAACACTAGCATTAGGTGGTATTTCTTCAGTGTAGTGAAGTGCAAGATAAGTTTCAAATATTCTGTATAATGCATTCTAAACCAAAAGGACAAAGAAATATTCACTTCTGAATCTTTTTGGGCCAAGTCCACAATTTGAAGCATCCAATCTAAACAGAGAGAAGCATCTGTTTCTGCCTAAAGTGATAACACATTCTGACTAGAGAAAACAGATACTTGTATTCTGCATATCCCTCCCCTTATTTACCCAAGACACCCAAAATGCTGCCTAATAGTCATCCCTAGGTGAAATTATTCAGAGACTGTTTACACAACAATCTGGTGGTTAGAGCACTCGCCTAAAAAGTGTAGGGCAATAAATTTTGCTCAATTGAATCATAGAATCGTTTAGGTTGGAAAAGACCTTTAAGATCATCCAGTCCAACCCTTAACCTAACACTACCAAGTCCACCACTAAAACAATTAAGGGTAGAGTAATAATTTCAGGTCTCCTGGCTTGGTGGCTGGATTTTTTTTTTTTTTTTTTTTAATGAAAGTAAAACTAGGAATCATTAAGGTTGGAAAGGATCTCTAAGATCATCAGTCCAACCATCAACCCAACACCACCATGCCCACTAAACCATGTCCCAAAATGCCACATCTACCTGTTTTTTGAACACTTCCAGGGATGGTGACTCCACCACCTCTCTGGGCAGCCTGTTCCAATGCTTGACCACCCTTTCCCTGAAGAAATTTTTCCTAATATCCAATTGAAACCTCCCCTGGCGCAGCTTGAGCCCATTTCCTCTCATCCTATCACTAACTACATGGGAGAAGAGACCAACACCCACCCAAATGAAGAATTATTCTTCATATCCCCAGAACAAAGAAAAATAAGCTAATTACCAAAGCATACAGTGTCTTAGGTAAGGGCATTTTCCATACCATTTTGTTGAAATAGAATTCTTCCCACTAGAAATGTAGGAGTCAGGTCAGGTATGTAGGTCAGAAATGTAGGTCAGGAAAGAGAGGTGGCAAATAGGAATCTGTTTCTGTGCTCCTGGCATGTATACTTGCTGGCGAGGGACAAGAACCGATCATCTAGATCCTTGTCTCTAGGATGTTTGCATCTTTCACACCTTTCTGTACACAAGGACAGATATGATTAAATGGCCAAGGAAATGTCATGGTAAATAAAGAGACATTCCAGGACTTTAGATGCCTGTGCAGTTAGAAATATGGACTAGTAGATAGGTCGGACAGTTATCTGTTACTAAGATGGGTAGCACCTGTCTAAACCATGAATTAGATCCAATTTGCTTGAATAGGATCTCGCCTAAAATGTGCAGAGAATATGTCTATTTAAAAACTAAACAAATATATTTACTCCTTTGTTGCCTGGTGTACTGATCTGAAAAAAATGTTCCTTCTGTAAAATTCAATGTATTGATATTTTGAAGCAGTTCAGAGATCCTGAAAAATGTTAAAATATTAATACATGTATGGTCTTTAGTCTCCCTCTCTTAATTATTAAGATGTATCAGCAGTTCAAGATTCCAGTAATGATGCCCAAATAAAAAGTAGTACTACTACTGTGAGACCAACAAAGAGGAGGAGAAAAGAATAGCAGTTTAGTTTGCAAAGCATTGCAGACATGTTTGTTTGTTTGTTTGATTTTAGTTCTGATCAGGAGTGCATTTTTAAATCAACCTACTGACTGTGCTTTGGTTCACACCATACCATGATCTCAAAGAACTCCCATAGCCTTTCTTAAAGTGAAACTAAACTGGAAGATGGATTTAGGGAGGGCACCTAATGCATGCCAACCACTAATGGGCATTCATTCCTTTGGGACCAGACTAAAGCTAGTGGGCAGTAAAACCTTGGGAATATGTATCATGCAGACATTGGGTTCTCAGCACTAGGTCTTTTACTCTAGCAAGTAGTGTGACCCACAAGGAGTAGACTGAAAATGTTAAATGTAACCAATGATCAATACCTTTTTCTAAAAATTAGCTGTCAAGAAACAAGGCATACATAGAAGAACTCTCTCCTGGGTGTGCTTTGAATTCATAGGCTTCTCCTACCAAATTTTCTGAGTGCATTATGGCTGATTGGGTTCATGATAGTGTTTGTGATGCTCTCTAAGTCTATTATGAGATTATGATTAGCATGATCCTCTCTCTTAAGAGGGAAAACCGATATCTCCACTTATTTTTCCCTTTCTCTCTACTAAAATGCATTTACAAAAAAGCTGTATCTTAGCGTGTAATTACTGTATTCCTGAAACAGTGTAAACTGTTAGTGTAGCAATCATCTGACCTTTTAATTCTGAGGAATTTAAATATAAAAGTGGTGTTGGGGGCTTGGGGGGAAAGACCCCATTCTAGAGGCAGTAATTCTTGCAGTCTTTATAATGCCTACTTTGGTTTGTGAAGTCTTTCTTCCCTGCTTCATCTGTGATACCTTAATACTTCTACTTTTCAATTATGCTGCATAGCTTCATATAGCTTCAAAGTGCTGAAAATATTGCTGCAAGACACACTACTTATAGGCAAGTACTACACCCATTGCTTTGAGAGAGCACCTGAGATGCAGAAAGCTTTGCAGTTTGGTTAAATACACTGAGAAAGGTAATGACTCTGGGTTGATAGGCAGACTATGGCATGTGTAGAAAAATCACACACCTGCTGTTCCTATTTTTTCTAATCCACCAAGTAATTCAGCCCTTCTGAAGGACTGAAGCTGCTTTGAGCAAACACATGATCATCCTCATGATTGAGGGAGGACCCCTGCTCATGCTGTCAGATCAGTCTTGACCTAGTCAATATAACTAGTTGGCAAGAAAAAGTGCTAAACAATGGCTCTGAGCTTAAGGTGATTTCCATGGTAGACAACAGATCATGGAAAACATGCTGCATGCATTCAGAAATACAGAATATGGAGTGCAGGGTAAGACTTGACTGCCTTCTCAAGAATTGAAGACATGGTAAAAGTAGGTTAGTCTGAACCAATATTGCCTCTCTGTTTAGATTTATGCTTTTATTTATCCTGCTGGACTGAGCAAAATAATTTTTATTACTGTGTAGCACTCTGGTAAAAAAAAATATTTGGTAGGGAAAAAACATTATTTGAATGGCATTTTGTGAATATTTTAAGTTAGGAATAAAAGGAAAAAAATGGAGATGTGGAAATATTGTTTTGACAGTTTTTAGATTAAGCATTTCAACTTTTTTTACACAGCTTTCAAGTGTGACCCAAATTATAAAGGAGGCTAAAAAAAGCATTAACTAACCTGGCATTAAACAAAACACTTCATTTTCAGTTGAGCAAAATGCTTCATTCCACCTGGAACTCTTTTTTTCTTATTTGGAATAACATAAAGCTTCTGTGATAGAGCTGAAATCCTTGTTTGTTAGTTTTTTTCACTTTGCATAAACCCCTGATTATTTCAGTTCAGCGCAAAATGAGTTGGTTCTTTGGTCCCCAGTATTCTTTAACCAGACTGTAAAACCCATTAAGAGGCCAACTGTATAAGTAATTATTTGTTAGCCTTTAACGTGTTTCATAAAAATAGTTATCTCAAGTCATGCTGCTTGTCTCACTCAGAATTGAGGAAAAATATGATATATTGTACTTCTGTAGTGATTTTCCCTAAGTCTCATAACTCTAAGGTACTAATCATTCGAACCCTGCTGTTAGATAAATACCATTTGCACATTTTACTGATTGCAAAACTGAGGCAGAAGGAAGCAGAGACTATAGTCCTGAGGTCAGTTTATAATAGGAGAGAACAATTTACACCTTATCTTTGCATAGTGTGAGTATTCCCCTTAATTTCTGCAGTTTCCCATTGCACATGAAAAAAAAGCATATTCGTCTAATGTTACAAACTAGCATGAAACAAAGATAGTGATAGAGGTCAGGTCTCATCAGTCTTGCTTTTAAATACTAGATCAAACTGAAAATAAATTTATTTTAAACTATGTCATAGTGGACAGCTTGATGGTATGAATCATGAAAAAAAAGTGAGGGTTACTCTTTATGGTTATCTGTTGAGAGCCTTAAGAAAAAAAGTCTTGGCAGACAGCTGTTTGTTTATATTATGAGGTATACAGCCTCAAAACTTGAGAAAAACTCAGTCATGGAAGCAAATAGTAATGAGATCCAGTACCAAAAAAACCTTGCAGCTGCAAAGGCAATTAGCTTGTCTATCTTTTTCACCTAGAGGTGCAAGAACAATGCAGCTGTCACTCTTAGAATGGCTTATAGTGATACTGGTTTTGAAAACCCACTTTACTTTTTTTTCAATATTCATAACACTTTAAAAGTGAAGGAGAGGGAATAAAGATAATTCAGCTGAATAATTCTGCTGAACTACTTCATAATTTTGTTCTTTTGTTTCCTTTTAAAATGGAGGGCTTTATAGTGGAAAACACAGCTTCATTTTACTCATAAATTTTTATTTATTTGTTTTTGGAAGCCAAATGGAGACTACGAAGTCCAAATACTGTCTTCAGCCTCCTGGCAATTTGTTTACTACTAGAAAAATACTGTTCTTTATTTTTATTGTGTCTGTGGTAAAAGTTCATATTGCTACTTATGACTGCTTATGATGATTTCATTCAGATCACTTGAGCTATCAAGAGTCATTGGTGTAATCTATACTGTCAGCCTAGTGGAAAAATCTATGTATTTAATTATGACCAGGTGCTTCAACTCTTTAAAATAGCACAAAATAATGGGCCAAAACTCAATTTCTCTGCCAAATGAAAAAAAACCCACCCTGACATTACCTGCAAACCTTTTCATCATCTGCGAAGAAAGCCGCTGGGCTGTCTCAAAAGCATCGTTAATTAGTCTAGAAGAGTCTTTAAATTTGAGAAGTACCGGACCCCCACCCAACTCAGATGGGTTGTTAAAATTAAGGGCTTTGGCACTCCCCCAAATAAACCAGATTCTTGGAGTGCTCCTGGTTGCTCAATACAGCGGTGGGCAGCAGGGGTACCTGGATTAGGCTGTCTCAGAAGCAGTACGGCCACTAATGAGATCCTGGGCGTCTGGCAGTAAGCACTTAAAAGGGATGCTTGCAGCTTTAGCTGGCTTCACTGTATAAAAATGGTGCCTTTAAAAGAATGGTATTCACACAAAATACACACACACACACACTCAAATATATAGGGGGTGTGTGTATACATATAAAAATTAAAAAAAAAATTGATGCAAAGTGGGCTCCTCTGGAAAATTTTTCTAGTGTTCCATTAGTCTGATAAGACTGTCTTCCTGTAGTAAATTGCACGATGTAAAATCATAATTTTAAAAAAGTGTAAGTCCATTTTAATGCTTCAGACACTTCTTAGACTTGAAAAACTTTGGTCTTGTTGTTGAACAGATGTGACACCACCTCCTGAAGCTGGAATTTAGCCATGGCTTTCTGTTCCCTACATTATTTGAAGGGGACAAGGGATGGTGGGAATAAAAGACTGAGACAGAGAGAAACAGCAAGGAAATTCATCATAAATTGAAAAGACTGGCAAATTTCTGAAGGATTTTATTCCCTTGTATTTCTCAATTTAAACAAATGGAATTAGCAGTTTTAATGAAACTTTGACTTACTATCATTGGATCTTGTTCTGTTTTGCTTAGGGTTTCTTGTTACACATGTTCTGGTAAAAATAAATTAAGAAATAACCAAGTGTCTGAGGATTCCTTGTAGAATCTTGACTTCCAGCTGTTTGAAAATATGTTGCTGAAATAGCACCCAGATGCTGAAGTTTTAACTGTAGAAATGGCTCATCAAAATTGCCTGTGTTTCACCTTCAAGCATAATGGAGTAGTTAGAGCTGTGCTGAGAGCAGCAAAGCAGAATCCAGACCTGGAAGGGCCAAGTTACCTTGTAGAGATGATCTGAACACAGAGGGTAGCCCTTTAGTGGTTTTGAAGGAGCTACTTGCATGCTGAGATTAGAGTAAAAGATAAAGCAGAACAAGAGTGTTCACAGGCTCTAATGGAAAGCTTGCCCATTTGATCTAGTTCCAAGCCACTATCTACCACCCACCCTGAACACTGCCTTTCCCAGCCACTGTCAACAAAATCAGCACTTCCAGATATGACATCACTTTCTCAATTCAGAAGTCCTATTTTTAGTTACTTAATTTGATGTTAATGGAGATAACAGGAGTTCTCTCTGCAGATGTCATTGCAAAAAGAAAAAACAAAAGAGAGAGATCAGTTAAACATATAAAAGGTTGCTCCACCCTATCCCCATCCTGCATGTGTTTATTCTTCCCCCATTGTTTCTTAAGTATCAGTTCTCTAGCTCCTTAGAAAAGGTTTCCTCTTGAGAAGTAGATGAAAAAATACCCTTTAAGGAAAACAAATTTTTTTGTTTGTATTTTAAATTTATAAATACCTATGTACAAAAATACATCTGAAGTGAAAATAATTAATAAAAGGTGACTCAGATGTCTATTCTTGTACTTGACTTACACTTTCATACATCAGGATAATTTATATAACTAGAATGATTTTCTAATTATTTTAATTCTGGACCAGGTTCTTTGTTTCAGTATTGCCTCCTGTATAAGCTTCCCCACTTCTAATGCAATCAACTGTTTACTCTCTTATTTGTCAAGGTCTGCTTGGAGACTGTTGCAATTCTTAAATGTTTTCATTTCTTAGTATTAATCTGTCATAAATGATAAGGTTGCTTTTGGACTCTCTGTGCCTGTTCCCCAGATCAAAATGCAAGGATACCTGGCTGTCAGTTACCTAGGTCTGCTGGGGGCTGAATGGTCTGTGCAGTAGCAGAGGCTAGATGTGGGTGGATGCTGGAAAGAGACCAGCAGCCAGTGGTGTTCCAAGTGTGCTCTTTGGTCAAGATCATGCCAGGTGGCAGATTTGGGATCATCCAGGAGTGGTTCCCTTAATTTTCCCCTAGGACCTGCTTCCTCCTTCTCCTAGTCATATTGGTAAGTGCTTTTTCATCCACTGCTTCAAAATATGTCATGGTTCAGTTGCTTAAGCTGAGCCTATCTCACTTAATCATTTCCTGAATATTGCAAGGTCCTCAGTTACTCAGTTTCTCCCACTCTCTGATTTTGGCCTGAAACTATTTCAAAAGCTGAGGAAAAAAATATTTTAGTCTAACTTTGGCCTACATACATCGTAAAACTTACCTGACAAATACAGTTTGTCAGAGTTAGGTGATGTAATATTACCTCCCAGCTATAAACTGCATGACACCTCACTCCGTTGCTGTAACGCACAGGAAAAAACACAATCTGTCCTGGAAAGACCAGACATTTCCTTAATTAATGTATTTATTAATTAGAGCATTTCCCTTGATCAGAGAGGGAAGGCTAGACTTTTTTTTTTTTTTACCAGAGTAACAGCAATTACAGATCCTGCTGTTTCCTGGATCTTGCTTTCCAGTTGCTCGGTTTTAGTCTTTCAAAGTCTTATCTCAGAACACAAACAAGACATAATTGGAGGCAGAGAGACAGAGAGCCTTCAGTCAGCGGAGAGGTACAGTGGCAACAAAACAAAATAACACCTTCCAAACTACTTTAAAAATACACAGGAAATATTCTCCGAGACCTTTGCTTTTCTCCTGTTTGATATGATGCAATAAGACAGGAGCAGTAGGTCCTGTTAAATATATATTTTCAAATACTTTTAATGGAAATATTTAATTCAAGCCACATAATGTTAAGTATGAACTTTCATGAAAAAGTAATGGGAACTAAAGCTGTAGTCAGCCGTAGGTCAGGGAGCAAGCTCTGATGAAGAAGTTTCTGTAGGCTTTCCTGAGCAATACCAGCCTAAAGTTTATGTACGTATTAGGCTCAGGCGAGGTTTATAGACAGATAACTTGTCAAAGATGCAAAGGTGTATTAAATTACAGCACGGTTTTAACCATGACAGATGGGTTCATTGGAAGATGAAGTGTTTTGAAAGTCCAGGACCTAAGTTACAGAATGTTAATGAGTGTTTTCTGGTTTCAGCCACAACTGAATATTTATCTACAATCTAAATATTTAGGGACTGATCTGATTTTGTTTGCAATTGAATGGGAAACTAATTCTGTAAAGAGATTAGAAGGAATTTTTTTTCCTTTTTTTTTTTTTTTAAAGTGCAATTCTGACACTACAATGCTGATACCAAACTCCACAGCACTGGAGTCTATGTGAAGCTCCCTATGCAAAAAATCAGCACATATAAGGAAATCATTGGTGCTTTTGTGCCTCAGTTTCTGTTTCTATAAAATGTTCTATCTCTAAGTGATACTGTAGCTTTATTCTCTAGAATTCAGGTTATATGGGCCACCACTGTATTTTGACTGTGCACTTGAGCACTCCTCAAGTTCAGCATTTGGACACGCAGCAGCAATGTTTTAGTGCAAATAGGCAAGACCCTACAGCGTGTGAGCTGCCCGGAGTGGCCCAATCCACCACCTTGTCCTGACCTTGCAAGGATGTGGGGAACTTCAAATAGACAAGATGCTGCTACAGCCTTTTCAGGAAGAACACTAACTTCACATGCCCGAGGGCAGGTATGAATTGTACTTTACTGAAACTCAGGTGACTGTTTTGAAATGTGTGGCTTCACAGCATTGCACTGAAGGCAATTCACATCCTGGCATGTGTATGTGTGGAATGTAAGAAGAAATGTGTACTGTCCTTTGCTTCTTGGCTTACTTTGCTCAGGCAGAAAAAATATACAGGTACTGTGGCTTGTGCAGCCTTCATGAGGGACAGAAAGGAACAATCAAAGGTACCATTCTTTTGTCCACACCTAAATGATTAATATTTATTTCTTTGCATTAGGTCAGTGCAAGCAAAGCTGGAGGGGAAAAAAAAGACAACCTAACAAACCAAGGGAGGCTGGTTTCCTCTGCTTTTTTAAGCTATGTTTTTGAACTTGAGTTTCAGATCCTACTTTTCTCCTCCTCCTAGGCTGGACAGAGCTGCAGGAAAGAACTTGGAGGTTTCCACACAGTGTTAGCCTCTGGCAAGACTAGGTTTAGACACTTAAAAAAAAAAAAAAAGCAATAAAACCACCAAACACCAAAAAAAAAACCCCAAAACCCCACCAAACTTCTCCCAAGTAGTTAGCGATAGGAGGAGGAAATAGGCTCAAGCTGTGCCAGGGGAGATTTAGATGGGATATTAGGAAAAATTTCTTCATGGAAAGGGTAGTCAAGCATTGGAACAGGCTGCCCAGAGAGGTGGTGGAGTCATCATCCCTGGAAGTGTTCAAAAAATGGGTAGATGTGGCATTTTGAGACATGATTTAGTAGGCATGGTGGTGTTGGGCTGATGGTTGGTCTGATGATCTTAGGGATCCTTTCCAACCTTAATGATTCCTAGTTTTTACTTTCATTAAAAAAAATCCAGCCACCAAGCCAGGAAACACGAAATTGCTACTCTGCCCTTAACTGGTTTAGTGGTGGACTTGGTAATGTTAGGTTAATGGTTGGACTGGATGATCTTGAAGGTCTTTTCCAACCTAAACAATTCTATGATTCTATGATTCTAAGGAGTGCACTTGGTTTCTTAGGTGCTGCCCTGATCTCACAGGATAGCAGACTGTTTAGTCCTCTATTTACCTGGCAGAGGATGCATATGCACATGTAAAATGCTGCCCTGCTGACAGTTTGTCTTATGTTGACTACAAGGAGATGGTGTCAGATTCATAGGAAATAGTAACCGGGTATAAATTTTTATAAAAGAATCTGTGGCATTTTGAAGGATGACGAAATCATAGGAAAGGACAGGCAGGGGATAGTGGCAGTTTGATAAAGGTTTATGTTTAAAAGCACAAAATCAGAATTGTAGTATCACTATGCTCTTTGCCATGTATGCTACCTCATTGTTTCTCTACAGTAAATACTAAAGGATACTGCATTTTAGGATTTTCAGCTTGTATGCTTAAGCAAGGTAATTTGACAGTTATTTCTTTTTAGTAGTTGATAATTCATGCCAGCAGAACTTGGCTGCACAAATGCCTGTGGAAAATTGAAGCAAAAAAAGGGCAAATTCTTAAGTGAATAATTTATATGCTGAAATATTTGTAGAAGGATCTTTGCACTGTCACCTATTTCAGCTGATTTGGGTGCCTATCCAAAGCACATCTAAAGCCAGAGAAAGAATTTTGCTGAATTCATCTGGGATTGCATCAGGGTTTGTAGTTCTTATCCTGCAAGCCCATGAGTAATTTTCTTCTCAGTGTAGAACTTTGAAGTCTTTTTTTTTTTTTCTTAAATGAATTAGAAAGTGTACACATTTCTAACAAACCCTACCCTACAAGTCTACATACAGCAGGATGTGAACTGATTTCCTGTGTCTCAGGTTCAGGCCCTCAAACTGTCAGTGTCACAACTGAAATCACCACTCAACAGTTGCTGACAGGAAGTTCTGAATACCCACTTTAATTAACAACTTTATTTTTAAATACAGTGTCAAGATTATGCACATAGTGAATAATTCTTTTTTCTGACATCTAGATCAAAAAAGGTACATTTCTTTGTTTTTTATATTGAAGTCTTAAGTAAAAGAACCTACAATATTTTTGACACAACTGGAAATGTTAGAACTTTCCAAACTAGCAAATTCAACCAAGACCCCTTCATTTAACACAATGACCAATACTTTGAGGATATACTTATGGAAGTTATTTCCAGGAGCAATATAAAATGCATTTCCATCTGCCAATTATGATCTAAGCTGAAAAGGCTCAGAGGATTGAGGCTTACCAACAGAAAGAATCTACTGAAAGGCCTAGAAAGTTATGGGACTTGTATCACTGCAAGCAGCTTAATTTTTTTTCCCCACGATTCATTAATCAAGTACATTGCAGTCAATGGCTGTGAAAACAGCATGTGGATCTATGAGGTTCAGTGCAAGGCTACCCAAACCAAGAGAACACAACCTGAGGAAGCAAGAGCAATGGTAGCTTTTGAGACTCTTCCCACTGCATATGATATACACGTGCCTTCAGATGGAGGTCTTGCAGTAAGATAATTGTTAATTCTCACAATCTCACTATTCTTTTGCTTTGCTATCAAATGAGAATTGTTACAACTGTAGCTACTGTTTCAGACGATCTCTAGGTTTGAATGTAAACCAGCAGATAATAAAAATAAGGAAAACAATACAGATTCTGTCTAACAGCTGGTGGGAAAAGCCAAACTGATTAAAATACAGCCAACCTTATAGATCCTGTGTATAGTAAGTATAAAAAGGATGGCTCTGTCACAGATTGGTGCTGGTCTGTGGGAACCTGGATGACTTGGAAGTCCATGTGCCTCTTTTTTGTGTCTAATTCCTTATTTAAGTTATTGCAGGGAACAGAAAAGGAAGATTTAAAAATATTTGTGAAGTTTTTGTTTGTTTGGGGTTTTAAACCATGCAATAACTGTAGATGTTGGGGCACGATATGACAGCAAAAGTTGAAAGGTAACTGTAGTGGGATGAGAAGCTGGAGCATAAGAGAACATCGTAACTAAGTTTAAAATATTAAGTAACCACTGATTTTGTGCATGTTACCAATATTTCTGAATGAACTGACTGGAGCCTTAATGTCAGTGTTCCTAGTGATAGTAGGAAGGCAGGAATCTGTCTGTATCAAATAACCTTTCTACTATGATGGAAAAACTATGAACCAAAATACAACAAAATCCACCAATAATCAGATCTCTGGTCTTAAACCAGGATTACTTTGATGTAAGCATATTTTCCTGGAAATTCAGTAGAGAACTGGGGTTTGGCTATAAACACCTATGAAGCTGATACAGCTAAGCTGATATAGTTGTTTGATTCCCACTGAGAGGCAGTCTCATTCGTTTTCCTTCACTCTGCTTTGCCCACTGTCCTTTCTCAACCTTGGGTGGGCGATCCTGGACCTGGCACTCATCTGACCTCTGGCAGGCTGATTTGACTCTCAGAAAACATTCACTTTTCATGCTGGTTTAATTCTCTGCCAAATTAGGGAGTTGTGTCTACTCAGGGAGAAGCCAGAGGAGTGCTTGAGCTGGTGGGAATCAGTGGCCAGGAGGTGGGGTGGGTTCTGCAGGTGGGAGACCCTTCTGGCAGGAGCTAGGCATTAGGTCAGCTCAGCAATCCTGTCTAAATGCACTTGTAGGTGTAAATTTAGCCATACTGGTTCTTTCTGCATAGTCTATCTTTACTGAAACCTGATTTACTTTGATGCATTTTTTTTCTTTTTTTGTTTGTAGCTTGAGAATGTTTTTATTATTTTCTGTCACCCACATCAAGAGCTCTTAGGCCTTTGAGGTCATTCCAGATCTTGTCGGCATGCACCAATCCACTGCTTGGTACTGCAAGGAATTATATCAAGCCTGAATGTTGGGCAGTGTCAAGGATTGCATGTTTTAAAAGCTGCAGTCCTTTCTTGTTTTGCTGTAAATGCATTAAGGGAGTATCAGAAATGTGTATTTTTTCCACTAGGACTGAGGCCTCATTAGAGCATCAATCGGAAATATATTGTTGCACTGTGACTTCAGGACTGGGCCTGAGAGAGGAATAAATCAGCAGTGTCGGCTTAGTAACAGCTGTAGGAGGTTGGGAGTCAAGAATTATGTTCTTCCTTAGGTCATATTCCTTCCTGGACTAGGAAAAAGAATGGCATTTAGTGCTGTTTTATGCTAGCAAATTAGTTCATCACCAGGTTGCTTTCGCTCTCTACGGAGTGAATCTGGGGACTGGAGTCCAAAACAATATGCTCTTTGATCGCTCTGCTTCTAGTAAATGTAATCCAATCTCCACGCATTTAAGGCAGGTACTTTGTGGAAGCTTTCCCCTGCCACAGAAACTAGCGCAAGTGACTATTCAATAGAGTGGTGAACAGAATCCTCCTGTACCTCACATGTCTGCTGCAGATACACTTGCCTCTCCTCACATCCCAACAGCCTACTTTGGTTAACACCTAATAAATCCTAGAGAAATCTCCCCTTGCACATTTTTTTATAGTGTAATGCCCATGTCTTTGATAGTAATCTCCAGGCAAACATCTATATTCTCAGTGGCAGACAATGAATTGCTGTTTTAGGAGCGATTCTCTCTTTTCACACATTTGTGAACACATCAACACTGTTACTTTTTTAGTTACCTGCCAAGACTCTTTACCCAACAGTGATCTTCATATTCATTTTTAACTTCTTTTAAAACTAAATTCCCTTCACCTGTCAACAGATGTCATATTGTTCTTTTAATTGCATTTCACTTAACTGTGAATAATCTCATAACAGCTTTCAGATGCTGGCTTTTGAATACTTTTCCTCCTTCTTTTTGTCACAACACAAAAAAATATTCTGAATCTTCAGCTCCCACTGTATTACTTTTCATATACTCCTCAGCCTGCTGAAAACATTATTGTCTTTTGGTATTTATCACCCTGAGAGCAGTGTCATACACAGGTGTTCTGTCTCTAAGCCACAAAAAAAAAAAACCTGTGAGAGAAGGAAACTAGGATGTATTTTTGTATAGGAGGAAGAAGTGTAAGCACATCTCATGAAGCTAATTTGGATCAGCAAGATGTGATTCTGGAACTCGGTGATAAGCATCTAGAACACTCAATCCGTTTTTGGTGCATAAACTGACTTTTTCAATCTTGTCAAAGACCTTGCTATAGAAGCCCAGATAAAACATAAATCTGTTCTCATTCTCCCTAAGAACATATCATTTTTCTGTGTCCAAACTTCCTTTGCCTTAACTGCAATATATGAAAGAATTAGAGGTAAAGAGCTGCTGGACTGAGGTTTTCAGTAGCAGATTTTGTTACTTTCACTTCTCAGGCACCATGTAGTCAGTAGGGACTGAGATTAGATATTGGGCTGACAAAAACTAGGCTTGCCTCCTGCCAATATCCAGATATATACTTCTGATTTTTGGGCAAGCAACTTTTATAAAACTGTGCCAGACTTTTCAAGGCAGTGACTATTTCAATTGAAAAAGCGCTAGAAGCTCTCTGCTGTTAGAAATGTGTGACCATGAACCTCTGTTCATGAGGGGAAAAATGAATGCTATCACAATAAAGAAATACATACGCTGAATCAGTAGTACTGAGGTTCTTCACATTTCTAAAGTTTGGCATTTGGTCAAGGAGTCTATTGATTTGTGGCATTATGTGTCACCCTCTCCCCCTCTTCATCTTGTACGGATCATGAATGTCAGAATACTCATCAGATCTGTGAAAGAAAACATAAGGATGAAAAAGCTGTAAAGGTGGGCCGGACATTCTCAGCACTAACTTAATCTGTGTACTTCACAAACAAAACCTGGAATTGCACATTACCAGTCTTCAGAGACATAATCATAGAATCATAAATGACATATCTTGTCCTCTCACAGGAGCTTTTATCATATTGTAATTAACATCAGTGGGAATTTTGCTGTAGACCCAAGGTAAGGTGCGTCCACAGAAGCAGCACAGTGACTTCCCTCTGTCATATAGCATGGGGGTGCACGTCTCATTGTGTGCTCCATGGGCAATGGGAGGGCTGCCTCTCTCTTATCTGCTCCCACTCCACATGCTTCTCTAAACTCAAACTTACAGTTTACTGTAAAAGTTCCAGTATGAACACTCAGGCAAGTTATTAGTAAGAACAGTAAGGCATCCTTTGTGGCAAAGCTGTTCTGATGTTGAAACTGAACAAATATAAAGTGGAGAGAGAACATGAGAAGAAGGAAAATAGAAGAAATATTAGGGGAAAAAACCCTGCAAATTATCTGTTCTGATTTTGGAAAGAATTTTCATTTCTGAGTTTTCATGAACATTTCCTGTTCTAACCACTCAGGTGTTTAGAAATAACACACTATATATTCATATATATTAATATATGAACTTATATTTTTGTGAAAGTAGAGTTTTTTAACTTGAAATTTGACAACATTTTTTCATGATATAGCTGAAATAAGAAACAACACTCTCTTATTTTCTTTTATGTTCACTTGACCAGCTGTACTTTTAGCAAAAATGATAATACATACCCTTAAAAACATCACAGGAATTTGTAAAATTAATTTTAGCAGCTGGTGTGTTGTGAGTCAGATATATTACAGGCTAATAAGAATTCATAATTTTAATGTCTCACAAACTAATTTGTGTATCAATTCACACTAACTATTTATAAGCTCTACACAAACATGGAATTCATTTCATTACATAAACTACTGGCTTGCAGGAGTCACTACTGAACAGTTCTGCAGGCCACAAATAATTTTGTAAGAAATAAAAAAAAAGTCATCTTAAGTAGCAGATTTTGTCATCTGCTTGGTAAAATTTAGAAAAGGAAAGTGGAGAAGGGGAATATGTTTATTATTTGAGGTAAACAATTAGCAGAACTCTCATAATTGTGTCATACCACTTATCTGATCAGTGGATAAACTGGATAGTGGTAACACAAAAACCAACATCTGGGTAGATGAAGTTACTGTTTTCAGTTTTTAGAAGGGGGCAGAAAGTTGAGATCATAGATTATGTCTGAAACGTTTTAATAAGGAAAAAAGAGGGGATTCAGCAGAATAGAATCTCATCTATGTTTTAATCAAAGAACTCTATGAGATTTTACTGGTACCTCCTCATTCTTGACATAGCAGAGAATCTGAGCCTGGCTGGCTGCTTTGTATTCTGGACAGACACATGAGATGTTCCATGTTTCGATTAAGAGCTTGGATAGTCTACCATATGACCATGTCTCCATGAGTTATGGAAACAGCTACCTAAAATTGATAGTTTTGCCCTTCTTCAAGGGATTGAATGCCTGGGTAGATAAGCTTTTCCACTTCAAAGCAGAAAGAAGCCTGTAAGCTAATACATAGATTTACTAGCTAAAGAAAAGAAAAGAAGGGGGGGGGAAGAGTAAAAACTCAGTCTTGTGAAGCTAATTTAATGTGTAATTTCTTTGAGACTTTTTTAAACGTCCAAGATCCAAACCAAACTTTTCCTTGGTATATCTTCACTGAAAGGTTGTCTGAAACTACTAGTACAAATTTGATTCTACTCTTGTTAAAATACACCCCAAATCCCTTAACAATTTTTAGTGTTATGTCAAATCCAGTGAGCTGTAAATTAGCACTTAGATGCAGATGTTACTTCATCTTTCCAGTTTATAGCAAAGGTGAATTTCTTGAGACTTCCACTGCTTTTTCCACAAGTTCACAGTAATTTGTAAAGGGCAGACATAGTCTCTCACAGATTTATTAGCTAAAAATTTTAACATTACAATAAAGAAATTTTGAAAGTGCTCATCTCTTCTCTCCAAGCTACAGTTTGCAGGTCCAGTAAGGATATAACTAATTTAGTTACAGTTTTGCAGAGTACTTTTTTCTATCCAGAATAACCCAGATGCTTAAACTCAGACATTAATCTCCATAATATTCCTAGCTATATCCAGCTGGAGACAGAGAGTACATCCATTATCTGGGAGAGTATCCTTTGTCTCTCCATTACCTACTTGAATAGTATGTTATTTTAGAGAACGTGTATATGCTTATCTTCCCTGAAATTTCTGTAGTACTACAATGTATTTTCCAGAATCTTTACTTATTCTTAGAGCCAGTTAGCTGCATGATTATTGGGTTTACTTCAGCTAAGCTTAGAGTGTGGAACATATGGCAAAGAAGATGATGCAATGTAAGGGGAAATGGTGAGTTCTTGGGAAACTTCTGTTCAACATTTAGCCTGACTTTCCATTCCAGTATTGCTTTTCTTGACTCCTTCCTTACTTGGTGGTGCTTTCTAAAATTACCTAGATGCTAAAGAGGTAATACCAATTTAAAAAAAACCCAACCAAACAAAAAAAGAGGGTTTTACAAATGTGTGCAAGGTCCAAGAAAGGAAAAGAATGGTGAAAAATGGGAAACAGACATCACAGAATCATAGAATTGTTTAGGTTAGAAAAGACCTTTAAGATCAAGTCCACCTGTTAACCTAACACTGCCAAGTCCACCACTAAACCATGTCCCTATGCACCACACCTACAGGTCTTTTGATTACCTCCAGGGACAGGCACTCAACCACTTCCCTGAGCTGCCTGTTCCAATGCTTGACAACCCTTTCGGTGAAGAATTACTTCCTAATATCCAAACTAAACCTCCCCTGGTGCAACTTGAGGCTGTTTCCTCTTGTCCTATTGCTTGTTACTTGGGAGAAGAGACCGACACCTCCTTTCAGGTAGCTGTAGAGAGCAATAAGGTCTCCCCTGAGCCTCCTTGTCTCCAGGCTAAACAACCCCAGTTCCCTCAGCCGCTCATCATAGGACTTGTGCTCTAGAACATTCAGCAGCTTCCTTGCCCTTCTTTGGACACGCTGCAGCAACTCAATGTCTTTCTTGTAGTGAGGTACCCAAAACTAAACACAGTATTCGAGGTGCAGCCTCACCAGTGCCAAGTGCAGGGGGACAATCACTTCCCTGCTCCTGCTGACCACACTATTTTTGATCCAAGCCAGGATGCTGTTGGCCTTCTCGGCCACATGGGCACACTGCTGGCTCATATTCAGCCAGCTGTCAAACAACACTCTCAGGTCCTTTTCTGCAAGGCAGTTTCCCAGCCACTCTTCCCCAAGCCTGTAGCATTGCATGGGGTTGTTGTGACCCAAGTGCAGGACCCGGCACTTGGCCTTGTTGAACCTCATACAGTTGGCCTCAGACCATTGATCCAGCCTGTCCAGACCCCTCTGTAGAGCCTTCCTACCCTCAAGCAGATCAACACACCTGCCCAACTTGCTGTTGCCTACAAACTTACTGAGGGTGTACTTGACCCCCTCGTCCGGATCATTGATAAAGATATTAAACAGAACTGGCCCCAATATTGAGCCTTGGGGAGCACCACTTGTGACTGGCCACCAACTGGATTTGACTCCATTCACCACCACTCTCTGGGCTTGGCCTTCCAGCCAGTTTTTTACCCAGAGAAGAGTACACCCATCCAAGCCATGAGCAGCCAGTTTCTGCAGGAGAATGCTGACGGAACGGGTATCAAAGGCTTTACTAAAGTATAGGCAGACAACATCCACAGCCTTTCCCTTGTCCACTAAGCAGGTCACCTTGTCATAGAAGGAGATCAGGTTAGTCAAGCAGGACATGCCTTTGATAAACCCATGATGGCTGGGCCTGATGGCGTGGTTGTCCTGTATGTGCTGCGTGATAGCACTCAGGATGATGTGTTCCATAACCTTCCCCAACACCAAGGTCAGACTGACAGGCCTGTAGTTCCCTGGATCCTCATTCTAACCCTTCTTGTAGATGGGCATCACATTTGCTAACTTCCAGTCAACTGGGACGTCCCTGGTTAGCCAGGACTGATGATAAAAGACTGAAAGTGACTTGGTGAGCACTTTCACCAGCTCCCTCAGTACCCTTCAGCATTAAAAGACAAGCTGAAACTGAAATGCTGACAAATGGGGGCAGGAGGTATGGGATTGTAATAGGAGGGGTGAAACAGCATTAGTCATATTTTCTCTTCATGTAATACTTGCATTGTTTGTGTATGAATGGATGCCCTTGCTCTTCACAACAGTGTTTCAAGCATCAATCCCATCAGTTTGGATGGATTCTATCTGGACTTGCAAATTATATTGCTGGAGAGCATTCTTCTGTTTTTCTTGGTTATTCACTCTGCAGTTTGCTTTCTGAAAGATGCATAGAGATTCCCATGTGCAATCTTCTAGCTAAAATCAAAGACAGCCCTAAAATAGTAGAAAGATGCAATAAAGCTTTGCTGAACAATTCCTGTTCTCACAATTACAGTGCATTTTCATTAAATGGCTCTCCCGAGACAACAACTCCAGGTGCAAGATTGCTGTAGGTTTCTGGCTCTCAAAGGTGCTGAAAGTCTATACCTCTTTATTATCCTCTGCATCACACTATTCTGTACAGCTATGCTGACTCTCACCTTCCAAGCTGCTAAGGAAGGAGCTGCCACTTTAACAAGAATGCCAACCACACACAGGAAAATGCATAGCTTACATTCCTGAGGCATTGAAATTTTTTTATTATGAATGTTCCAGTATAAAACTGCCATCCTTATAGGGAAAATTACTTTTCCTGAAGAGACAATGAGGCATTGTACCTAGTGTATACTATAAGTTAGGAAGTTTAAGTGGTCTCTGAGGAAAAAAAAAACCTTTCTGAAAATACAAAGTTTGGAACATATCAAACAGCAGTAACAATAAATAGGTTTATTTTACAAAAACTTTTAGTAAATGTGCAGAGTTTAATAATACCTAATTAAGAGCAAGAACATTAAGAAGGTGTAGACAAGAACAAAGTGTGTGTTGCGTTTCAGAGGAGAAGGGAAGGTTTTCTTATTAGTGGACAGAAGAACAGTTCAAAGCTAAAATTGAGTAACAATGGTTGCTTATAGTTTCCTAATGTTGTCAGGCAATGCAAAGGTTATTAGACTCTGGTGGCATCCTGGGATATACAGGAGTGGACATATATTTCTTTCTACTCTGTAGAAAAGGAGTTCAACGTGTATTGTAACTGAATGATTCAGAACATCATTCCAGAACCCGTTTCAGGCATCACCACCTTTTTCATGGGATTTTTTTTTTTTTAATTACCATTTTAATAATGAGTCTTACTTATCTTCTGGGTACTCTAATGTTTCCATATTAGCCATAGTGTTTTTGTGAGAGCGCTGCTTTGTGAAAACTAAAGGCAGAGAGATGCAGAATTAATAGATGTGAAGGTGCTCTAAAAGCAATGGTGTTACCAGCTGCCTTGACCTACCCAAGGGGAAAAAACCCACAAAACCACCAAAAAACCTGCTGCTTTTTCTCCCTCATTTATGTATTTTCTGTTTTATCAGTTAGCAAGAACTTAAAGGTGAATAACTTACATAATTAATCCTTTGAGATATGGAAGTCATATGGACTTTGGTTAAATACAGGCTATTTTTAGCCTTTGGACAGTGGTAGCATGGGGTATATCCACTATAGACGAGGACTTCAGTGTTACAAGTCCTAGCCAGAAAAATTAAAGTCCTTTACCTGAAGATGATTAACTCCTCAGGGTTTAGCTGTGAACCTAAGAAAGAGGAAATCTTACCAGGTATCCAGTTCAATGTAGATACCAATGTCAGGGACTGAAAGAGTTAATGCCTCAAACGTGGTGAGGCAAGTTAAGGTCTGCAAAGGGACAAGTAAAGGTCTCCACAGTGATAAATTGGGGTCTGCACAGCACCCCAGGTGAGAAGCCGGTTGGCCGGAGCCAGGAGGCTGTGGGAGGACTCACAGTTCTGCTCTCTGATGGCCGAAGGCCACACAGAGTTCATGTGAGGAAGGGGCTCACAACCACCCAAAAGACTCCTCGTGACCACCACCCCCAGTGGTGCCTGCGCAGAAGATGGAGAACATTCTGGAACAAGCCTCAAGGCATCGAGGCTAGAGGCGGGGCCTGGCCTACCAAAGACACAGCTCAGAGGAGCCTCAGGGCGCACCCCCACCCCCGGAGGACCCCGCGCTGCCCCCGGCCCCGGCCCAGCCTGGCCTCCCTCGGCACCACGGGTGCCGATACCTCTCTCTCTCCTCTTTCTTCCTTTTCCTTTCCTTTCCTTCTGTAAGTATTTGGAGTAGAACCCACGCTGCTTACCGTGGTGCGTTCCTGGTTGGGGTTGCCTCCTCATTCACATAAACCGCTGACCAGGCCTGAGACTGAGATCAGGCCCAGCCGCACCTCGACTCCTCTCTGGAAAGGAGTTTAGGAAGCACGGGGGTCTGTTCTGAGCCTCGTGACTCAGCGCGAGGGTCCCCCTTACACTCTGCATGTCATGGTGCTTTCCAAGTTCAGGTTGGTGTTTGCTGTCAATAAAGTGTTTAATTGGTCGTTCTGTGTCGTTTCACCTTAATTAGCCAAAGGGAATCACAGAATCTCCACAATCCGCTCTGGACAGTCCAGTTCGGGTCCTGACAACCAATCAACAGAAATAACTTAGATAATTTTCTGAGATTTCTTTTGTTAATTACAAATGGAAATAAAAAAATGGGCAGTTTTTCATCATATCTAACTTGGAATAAAACCAGAGTGGCTAAATTTGAATGGAGGTACATGACTTAAGACTTTTTTTTTTTTTCCTGATCTGAAGTCTATTTCTAGGATAAACCAAAGTAACCATAGTATTATGCTATACATAAGGATTTGACACTTCTGCGACAAAACATGTTCTTCTGTAGAATTCTGTTGTTACAGGGGCTGGAACTGGTATGATGGGAATATTTACCAGAGAAAGGATTTCCTCTTCCAATGGCATAATTTGACTTCCTGTGTTGGCCTACGCTTGTGTCCCTTTTGGAATTTTTTTCATTCTTAAGAAGCGCATTATGCAGTTTTTACATACTGTATTACTTGTGAAGGTTAAGCTAAGATGTTTTATTAATGCAGGGTTGAACAACAGTGTAAGGCAGTGACTTTTGTATTTTATTTTATATATTTATTTTATGTTGCTTGTTGTATTTTTCTCCCAAGCAAGAGCACCAGAATTATTCTTCAGTAAACATTAATTCTGTTTGTATGTATGTAAAAGGTTTAAATGGAGTTTGCAAGTACATTTATGTAAAATTTTAGACCTCCCAGCTTTTGCAATGTTTCTTTAAAATAGCAATTAGAAAACATTGCAGGTGACTGTTTTCAGTATAGACTAGTAATGGGAAATTAGTGCTGGTTTATTATATAGAAAGTTTTCAATAGAATAAATACTTCACTAATGTGCATTCTTTTCATAACTTTTCTTTGGATAAATCACTGTATCATTTTTCCAGACCCTTACATTCATGTATCAGTGCCAAAAATGCATGAGAAAAAGGGATTTAACTAATCCTCTTTCTTTGCTTCATTGCCAGACTAACCTTCTGTATTACATCTTGCACCTCAGAAAAATACAAATATTTGGGGATCGTTTCATGCCTGACCTGAATGTAGCAAATACTCAGGGTCAGACTGTAATCAATAACTATGCAGTTAGCAACATAAAGAAGTTTCTTAATTTCTTTTGTGCTTTTGTCTGGATCAAGCACCAAGCAGTCACATGCCTACTGAATGCAAGACAAAATTAGTTCTAGCTGCTTTTATGAAGAGGTTTGTGCCCCTAGACGCCTAAAAAAAGGGGACGCCTGATCCTAGAGCTAGCCAAATGTTGTTTATCAGTAAAATATAAGGTAGTAACAGTGTTTTGGAAATAGCTAATCAAAAATCTTCATTTTTTTGAATGAATGGAAAAAGAAAGATGAATTAAAACTGGAACATATGCTTAGAATGGCTGTTGCAATCATAATCTCACTTAAGGAAAGTTTATGATCCTGGCTTAGTGCAGTAAAATATAGTTTAATTGGTGATGATTCTTCATGAATTATCTTGGGATAAAAAGAGATGTAGAGTCTGAAAAAAAACAGTACAAAAGGCACATTATCTGTTCATTGATATCTTTAGGCAGGACATTAGAAGGTATTTTTCCATTGGAGCACTGAATTTCTGTAACAGCCTCCTACTAGGAGTAGTGGGGACAAACAATTTGTCCAACTTCAATGCCTATGATACCATGGGTGAACTTGATGATCTGGGAGGTGCCTGCTAATGTTCTGTGTTAAAGAAGGCATGGTTTGGCCAGTACACCAATGAGCTGACCTGCATTTATGAAGAAAGTACTGTACATCCAAATTAGCATGACTGCTGTCAGCAAATGTTTTTGTCAGAATTTCATTAAGAGTGTCAAGGACAGAGTTACAGTATCAGCAGTGACTTTTCTTCTGGACAATCTTAAATAGGCTGAAACTCTTAAATGGCAAGCACATGACACCTTCTGCCAGTTTGTGACTTCCTAAGGGCTGTAACCATTCCTTAAAAATGCCTTAGTAACAGTGAGTCTTCATAAAGGAACAGAAATAATCCAGAAGGAAGAGGGATCCTGTACTTGTGTCAATTATTTGTTGCATGATAGGGAGTAAACAGAAACAGATAGGCCTATAAAATAGCTTGGCATAAATGCAGTGAACTCTGCCCAATCCTGTAGACATATGAGAGACACCAGAAGCTTTTAAAACAACAGCACTGGAAGAAGAGGAAGGGTCTACCTGAGGACACAGGGGAAAAATTAATTTAAATGGTCTAAAAGTGTGAATTTAAATTGCATTAGTTAAACCAGATAAACAATTATGTGAATACTCTCCCTCAAAATTAAAGTGACCTAAATCTGATTTAACATAATCTACTTCAAAGCTAAATTAAGAGAAACTGAATTAACATTATTCTAATTTTGAACCAAGGTGTTTACACAGCCACATAATAAGGTAAAAGTAATCTAGTTAATTGGGATTAATTTTCTGAAGTACACTGATGCAAAAAGTCTAAGAACTGAGTGTGTTTTGCAAGATGTTTACAACAGGTTGGACGGAGCTTTGAGCAACCTGATCTAGTTAAAGATGTCCCTGCTTATTGCAGGCGTGTTGGACTAGGTGACTTTTAAAAGCCCCTTCCAAACCAAATTATTCTATGATTCTATAACTGAACTCTTCTTGCTAACAGTATCTTTAAGTGCCTATACTGTACTCAGCACACAGGACCCAGTATCTCAACAAAGACAAGATAGACTAGGACAGCAATATTCTAGCAAAGTTATGTTTTGTTTCATTTCTCAAAAAAAAAAAAAAAAAAAAAAAAAAAAGAAAAAAGCCAAACTAGTTACTTCTTTTAATACAGATATTTGAAAACTGAGCTAGAAAATAGAGGGAAAAGGGGACATTAGGTTCCAGGACAGTCACAAAATGAAAACCAGATAGTTGTAGGAAAGGTTAGAAAAAGGCTTTGACCAGTTAGGAATTGTCAGTCTTTCTTAGGCAGTTTTTTTCCCAACTGTGTATGGAAAGATGGGCATGGACCTCAAAGAACATGTCTTACAGTGATCAATATGAATAGATACTTTCCATTTATCTTAGCAGCAGCTACATGCACTCCTGAAGGATAGAACAAATCCCTTAATCTTGCCCTGGTATTAATAGCCTATGAAGATCACATTACAAAAACCTTTCTAACTGATATCAATGTCAGAAGGAAACCTCTAATTATGGATTGTTTTAAAACATTACAGTAGGACTTTGAAGAAGAGAGTTATGAATTTTATCATGTAAGAGAACTCATTCTGATTTCTTCTAAACCTTCCTCTGTCACTAAATACTGTATTAAATCAATGAGACTTGGAGCCTCAAATTATTGTGTGATTTGGACTTGTGAGATTAGTGTTGTGTTTATATTATTCCTTCTCAAGACAGTCCATTATTTCTGATTAATTTTAATTAAGCCAGCAAATGGCCTTTTATCTCTATACTTCCAGTAGCTGCTCTGTGCTAACATTTGTTTGAGTTTACATTTAATAAATATCTCCTGCTTAACCCTTCAGCAGCAGCTTGAACTGGAGTGCTGGTAATGAAAATGTATGGAAATAGGAGAAAAGCATTAGGATGAAATAGATTAAGTTGACTGAGAAGTCTGAAAGGCTCACATAACAAATGATGCTACAAGCACATTAAGGCTGAATAAATATCAAATTGATTTAATTGGGTTACTTCTTCAAGGTCACACCTTAGAGATTATATTTACGGCTTTTGCCACACAACTTCTGTTTGGATTAGTGAAGTGTAAAGCAATGCCCTGGAGGAAAAGAGACGGTACTGCTAACTTCCGTACAATGGCACCAGTTCTATTGGACAATATACATCTGTTATGCTTTCCAAAAATAAGAGCTTTTTGAAATCCCATGTTAAGTGACTAATTCTTATAATACTCTACAGAAATTACATATCAGCCACCATCATTCCCCCAGAGTTAGCTGACTGGAAATAAGCTGTCAAATAAAATCTGGCTGCTCATGACCCAAGACTATGCATTGTCTAGTAGCCTCATTAGTTGCTTCATTTGAATCTAAATAGTGACTTCAAAGTAGGAGGAGTTTAATAATAAAGACATCATCTACTGGGATAACTTTCTTAGTTTTGGTTGATATGTTACATTTCCTGCAGTCAAGATTCTAATCCAAGTAGATTCAATGTAGCTAATTTATACAGGCTTGGTTTATTGGATACTGAAAAATAATGCTCAGCAGTATTTTATTATTTCTTCAAAACATTTCTAACTGATAAGGAATTTTTTTAAATTACCAAAATTATTTTGATACTCAATATTAAGTTATTTAATATAAAATAAGCATCTAAAAGCATTATGTAGCTTTGAGTTATAGTTGATTACAATGCTTAAAACATGCATAAATTAAGGATATACCTGAATGAGTTGACTTTCACAGGTTTTTTTCTTTTTTTTTTCTTTTCACAGTATCTGTTGTTCACAAATGGACAAAGGTGTTACAAAGCTTTGAAATTCACTGCGAGATAATTTTAAATCTCTTAGCCTTTAACTTCAGCCTAAGTACTTTCTCAGACTGCAGAGGGTAAGCAAACAATATCTTCTTCATGCTCACTTTATTAGCAGGGCCCATTTATGATAGTTTAGAAATGCACAGAAGTACAGTATTCGGCATCCTTGATCAAATGTCTGTTTAGTATCCCCTTGGCTGCTTGAACCTTGGAAAATGTGTTATTTGGAGTTCAGTAAACTCCATCCCTAGGAACATAACAGAGTATTTTTTAAGATGTAGTATGGATAATCATAAGGAATTTTAATGGATAACATATTTTTCACTTAAGAGGTTTAAGGCACCCAGTGGTGTTTTGCTGGCATTATTCCAAATTGAAGGCTGGCATTGTAAAAAGTACTCCAAGTCTGTTGTAAGGAAACTTTTACTTGCTGGTTATATTTGATAGGTGGTGATTTTGTGGTTGGTTTGTATTTCATACTGGGAAATAGAAAGAACGGATACTTGCATAAAACATCTCATTAGAATGAAGAGAGATTGACATACACAACTAAATACTGTGGGCTTTTCTGTGTGAATTACAAGTGTATGCTGTTTTCTTTGTGACTGTTTTCACCCATGCAAAGGCATCTACAGGTGTCTCAAAACAAGTGAAGGAATACAGTATTTAACAGCATCATGGAGTGAGAATTATGCAGCCAGTGCTAAGATAAGGGGCAGGAATTAAGCAACATTCCAGAAAATAGAGTGCATTTTTAACTTACTCTTTGAAAATAATTGCCCCTTTGCTGATTACTCAAATAGTCTTTTTGCTGCACCCATGAAGCTAGCTGGTGTTTCGGTGTCTTTTTTTTTAAAAAAAAGGTCAAAAGTTTATTTTCATATTTGATAAGCAAAACAGTGTCTGAAATATAAACTATAGGGCAAATTTGCAGTTGAGGTAAATCAGTCTGACTCGTCTGATGCCCATGGAGTTAAATCAATTGACACACCACACAGGTATGTTGCCAGTGATTCATCTAGTGTTATGTTTATGTCAGTGGTTAATAATAAATGGGTAAGAACAAGCAGAAACAGAAGGAAAATACTGGCCCAGTGTTAAAACAGGAGAGGTGAATTAGTCGTCAACAACGCTGAAAAGGCAAAGGTTCTCAACACTTTCTTCACGTCTGTCTTTACCAACACTGTTGGGCCTTGGGAACAAAAATCCAGGTTGATGCAAACACAGACCCACTGTCAGTGAAGGGTTGGTATGTGAACTATTATAGGAGCTTGACCCATACAAATCAATGGGCCCTGACAATATCCACCCAAGGGTGTTAAGAGAGCTGGCTGATGTCTTTGTGAGGTCACTCTCCATAATCGTTGAGAAGTCGTGGAGATCAGGGGACATCCCAGAAGACTGGAAGAAGGCTAATGTCACCCCTGTCTACAAGAAGGGCTTAAAGGAGGATCCAGGAAACTGTAGGCCCATCAGTCTTGCTTCAGTCACTGGGAAAATTATGGAACAAATCCTCCTGGGAGGCTACCACAAGTCAAATGAAGCGCGTGATTGGGAAAAGCCAGCACAGATTCACCAAGGGTACATCATGCTTGACAAACCTGTTTGCCTTCTACGACAACCTGCTCAGTTGATGTGGGGTGAGCGGTGGACATTGTCTACCTGGATTTCTCCAAGGCTTTCGATACAGTTTCGCACAGCCTCCTCCTAGAGAAACTGATGCATTACAGTCAAGGAAAGTGGTCTGTGTGGTGGGTGGGGAACTGGCTGACAGGCCGCACCCAGAGGGTGGTGGTAAATAGCTGCTTTTCAAACTGGCAGCCTGTCACAAGTGGGGTCCCCCAGGGATTGATATTGGGCCCAGCACTGTTTAATATCTTCATAAGTGATCTGGATGATGGGATCAAGTGTACCCTGATGAAGTTTGTCGATGATACCAAACTGAGTAGGAGACTGGACACTTTGGAAGGGAGAGCCACCCTGCAGGAAGACCTGGATAGGCTGGAAGAGTGGGCTAACAAGAACCTTATGAAGTTCAACAATGACAAGTGTAAGGTCTTGTACTTGGGAAAACATAATCCAGGAGCGCAGCACAGGCTGGGACCTACCTGGCTGAGGAGTAGCTCTGTGGAAGGGGACCTGGGGGTCCTGGTGGACAAGAAGCTCAGTATGAGTGAACAGGATAACTCAGTTGGTTAGAGTGTGGTGCTAATAATAATGCCAAGGATGCTGCTGTGGCAAAGAAAGCCAACAGGATGCTGGGCTGCATCAACAATGGCATCACCAGCAGAGATAAAGAAGTCGTTAATCCACTCTACTCAGCACTTGTCAGAACACACCTGGAATACTGTGTTCAGTTTTGCTCCCTGCTATGCAAAAAAGATGTGCACAGGCTGGAGAGGGTCCAGAGAAGGGCCGTAGAGATGATCAAAGGACTGGGAAACCTGCCATATGAGGAAAGGCTGAGAGAACTCAGTTTGTTCAGTCTTGAGAAAAGAAGGCTTAGGGGAGACCTTATCACCATGTTCCAGTATTTAAAAGGTGGCTACAAAAAAGACAGAGACTCCCTTTTTACAAGGAGTCACATGGAAAAGATGAGGGGTAATGGGTACAAGTTACTCCTGGAGACATTCTGATTGGACACAAGAGGAAAGTTTTTCACAATGAGAACAATCGGCCATTGGAATAATATCCCCAGGGAAGTGGTGGAGTCCCCAGCATTAGACACTTTCAAGATTTGGCTGCGCAGGGTGCTGGGCCATCTTGTCTAGACCGTGCTTTTGCCAAGAAAGGCTGGACCAGATGATCCTTGAGGTCCGTTCCAACCTGGTATTCTGTGATTGATTCTATGAAGAACGGCAGTAAGAAGTTTGTGTTGGTAATTGGGAATATACTCTTACAATATTTTAATAATATTTTGATACCATTAATCAGTATTTTACTAATCTTATTAAGATGTTGCTCTATACCCCATTTAGGCAGTTATAAGACTGTTTATTGTTTTAAGAAGAAAATCCTTTATAATATGTTTATGTATTTTCTTACTGTATAAATAAACAAAGATTTTCAAGAGTCCTATGTTCTTAGACCCAGTTTCATAATGTGGAAGCATATTCTTCAGATATGCTGTGGTGTTATACAGCATATATATAAGTACAGAGTTAGTGTGAACAAACCTTAAAAATTCACACAAGTTTTCAAGAATTTCAGACCATTAGTCTGACCTTTCTGGTATAAAGATCATTCAGTAATACATTAAAATATTTCCAGCATGTTCTAATTTCCACTCACAGTAGGGGTATTTCTTCTGCACAATTTCTATTTCTGGATGAAAGCAGAAAGTATAGAGTTAGTTAGGAATATACATATACACATTTCTATATATCTGTAATGCATAGTTATAAAGTTGTATTTTAATATTATAATATACTTGGTCCAGCTTTTCTCCTTAGCACTGAACCCTAGAAAAAATGTTTTGCTACCAATATTTGTTCATCTTCAGCACATGGGAACTGTTAGGAAGTTGTGGTTTCATGTCAGTGCTGTTAGGCATGGAATGGACAAGAACCCAGTGATACCAGAATGCTGCAGCCATCTGTCATCTGCCAGTCCAAGAAAACATTCTTCTCCTCCCTGGTCTTTCTGCAACCCAGCACTAAAAGCATCTATTAATATGGGTTCTCTGGATTACTGGAATCAAATAATAATAATAGTGGACATTTGCATTGAACAGATTACAATTATGAATCCTGAAAATTTTTGCCTAAAACAAATTGCTGTGCCCAGGTTCTTTAATATTTATTCATCTGTAGGGTCTAAACCTAATTGCAAACATAAAACAGAGGCAAGTGTGACAAAACAAAAGATAGAAGGGGAAACATGATAAGGTAATAAAACTAAGTCCATCTGGTATACAAATTCAATGGGTAATACACCATCTAAAGTCTGCTTTATTTATAAAGAAGGGATTTTTTTTGGTCTTAATAACAATTTAGTTAGAAATCCGGTTTGGTTCACATTTCATACAATACCTTTGGTTTCACATTACAGAAGCCACTTAACCTCTCCTTACAGTTTTTGCTCTTGAAAGTTTGCTGTGTAGAAGACACTAGAGAGACATCACCTATCTATTATAATAGAGCTTAAAACTGAAAGCAGATGCTACTGCAACTGAGTCCATTGACTGCCATCAGCTCAACTACATCCCCCAGTAAAATTTTCCAGTTTTGCTGCATCTGCTTTCACCAGTTATGAAGGTTCTTTGACTTCATCAGAGTGAAGTCCTAAACTAGAATTCATTTTCAGAAATCTTCTCCATAATGTTCAATTTGTATTTTTTGAAACTTCTGTCACAAAACTTCTTGCAGATGTTCTGTGGAACTGTCATAATACTTCCATTTCTTCCTTACCCAGTCCTCTCAAATATTAATGCCAATGTTAATCCAAAGGTATGTGGTTGAGGGAATTATTGTACTGCTTAACAACCTTTAATTGCTCTGTACACTTACTGTTACCAGAAAGGAAAGAGTATGGCTGGGAATGAGTTCTTGGTAGGCAAAGACAGATCATCAACTCTGTGTGTCTAGAAGGCAAACTTTATTTTTTCGCTTGAATTAATGAACTACCACCACTGTGCTTGCACTCTGGAAAAGAAAAAATAAAACACTTCACAAGCCCACAAGGGTTTCTGAACTGCATTTGTTATAGTGCTAAAACAAACAGTGCTTCTGCCAGTTTGCATTGAAAATGTTTCCTTATTTAACTATGTGGCAGTTATAATCAACAATTAGCATTGGTTGCCCTCCAAAGCCTTTATGCCTATTATGCCTTTTATAAAAGGATTTAATAAGTAAAACAGATTTTGCCATGTCTTATTTGAAGCAGATAGGCTGTAGAGTTTCAATGGTCAAAACCATCTATTTCCTCAAAAGTTTTTCATTTCAGTCATGAAATTATTGTGTGATACAATTCTCGTGGCAATACCAGGTATTACTTGTATAATCATTCTCTAAAGTACATTGGATTGTGACTACAGAATTTGTATTTCCTTTATTTCTGCTGGGCTTCTTTAGTGCTAACTAGAATATATCATAGAATCATAGAATGCTTTGGGTTGGAAGGGATCTTTAGAGGTCATCTAGCCCAACCCCCCTGCAGTGAGCAGGGACAGCTTTAACCAGATCAGGTTGCTCAGAGCCCCGTCCAACCTGACCTTGAGTGTTTCTAGGGATGGGGCCTCCACTACCTCTCTGGGCAACCTGTTCCAGCGCTTCACCACCCTCATTGTAAAAAATGTCTTCCTTATATCCAGTCTAAACCTATTCTTCTTTAGTTTAAATCCATTATTCCTTGTCCTGTCACAGGCCTTGCTAAAAAGATTCTCCCCGTCCTTCCTATAGGCCCCCTTTAAGTATCGGAAGGCCACAATAAGGTGTCCTCACAGCCTTCTCTTCTCCAGGCTGAACAACCCCAACTCCCTCAGCCTGTCCTCGCAGGAGAGGTGCTCCAGCCCTCGGATCATTTTTGTGGCCCTCCTCTGGACCCACTCCAACAGGTCCATGTCCTTCTTGTGCTGAGGGCCCCAGAGCTGGACGCAGTGCTCCAGGTGGGGTCTCACCAGAGCAGAGCAGAGGGGCAGAATCACCTCCCTTGACCTGCTGGCCACGCTGCTTTTGATGCAGCCCAAGATATGGTTGGCCTTCTGAACTGCAAGCACACATTGCTGGCTCATGTCCAGCTTTCCATCCACCAGTACCCCCAAGTCCTTCTCTGCAGGGCTGCTCTCAATTCCTTCATCCCCCAACCTGTATTGATATCTGGGGTTGCCCCATCCCAGGTGCAGGACCTTGCACTTGGCCTTGTTGAACCTCATGAAGTTCACACAGGCCCACCTCTCCAGCTTGTCCAGGTCCCTTTGGATGACACCTCGCCCTTTTGGTGTGTCAACTGCACCACTCAGCTTGGTGTCGTCTGCAGACTTGCTGAGGGTGCACTTGATCCCACTGTATTGATATCATGGGTCACAGAATGTTTTCATAAATAATAAATCTGTATTAAAACGTGGTTCTATGGTTTTCCATTCACAGTGCAGCAGGATCCAGCCATGTTTACTGAGGCCATCACGTGGATGTTAATTTCTCAGTTTGATCATGTATGCCAAAAAAATTACATTGTATACAGAAAAGAAAACATGATCTCTTTCACACTAGTAAACCAGAGAGGCTTCACTGAGAAACCCAACTGTTAATTGGGCACTGATCCTGCTGATGACTTCAAGCATTTGGAATGCCAGCTTCCAGGCTGTTGGTTAGGATCAGACCTGAAGTTTTTTGAGTACCTGTATTGGTCCTTTATAAAACCCTACCCCAGAGATCCCAGAAGAATATGTAAGTTGTAATTATGCCTCTGTTAAAACTCATTTACTCTTGCCACAGCAGTGAAATGATATACAAATAAGATTCATTCCTCT
Organism: Pelecanus crispus; assembly: GCF_030463565.1. Lineage (NCBI taxonomy): Eukaryota > Metazoa > Chordata > Aves > Pelecaniformes > Pelecanidae > Pelecanus > Pelecanus crispus. Next base: position 52,073,104 of record NC_134648.1, read on the forward strand.
TCTCCCCTCAAAACTTTGTTTCTTTCTTTGTGTATTCTTTCAACTTGTCATTCTTCTTTTGTTTAACAGTCACAACATGAGAAAGTGCATGTTGTAGTAGTCTATACAGGGTCTAAACTAGAGAAAACCGTTCAGGGTTTTGTGACCACACCAACATTGTGCTACTTAATAGCAGAGTTTATGGCTGTTTTGTGATATTCTGTCCTTTCTGAGCCTTGAAGAGGGGGAAAAAGAGAAAGGCAAAAAGCAGTGAGGGCACAGAAGTGATTTGCTGGTTTTTATTACCAAAAAGCCTCAGGCAGAAACCTGCCTCACCAAAATTAATTAGTATTTGCACCAAGTCCTTTGATCTGAGGTTCTACACTTCAACGTTTGTGTGATCACATACATACAAGTTGCATCTAGATTTCATCAAACTTCAGTTAAAAAAAAATTCTCGTCTTCCCTTTACAAATGAGCATCTTGTTATGTTAAACCTATCGCATACAGATACTTCATAGAATCACAGAATGTCTCAAGTTGGAAGAGACCCATAAGGATCATCAAGTCCCACTCCCAATGCTTCTTTGCTCCAACCTCTAAAGCTACTTTGATAGCAGTGTTAGAAAACAATCAAAGGAGCCATGACTTTCAGTTGACTTTTCAAACATCTTAAACTTGCTATTATAAAGAAACTCTTTTCCTTCATAATTTGCAGATACCCAGCTCTAGCTGTGGATTCTCTTAATATTACAGAGCAATGCATTCTGAATGGTTAATGACCAGAACCTTCAGCCTTAAAATTATTGCTGAATGACATGAATATTGGAAGCTCTGTTCAGTTTACATGAGCACAGGTATTCCCTGGCTTTTCAGAGGTGCCAAGATACTTGAGTTGTCCCTGTGGGCTGGTATATATGACTCAAGACCTAGGGAAGGCCCACACACGCTTCTTAAGTGGTAGCCAGACAAGTGGATAATGACATTTGAAGTGCCCAGGACACCACTGGGCGATTCAAATGACACTTGACATAAACTCCACAGAGTCTCTGTAACTGCTTTGTGTTCTTTGCACAAATAGTACCAGGGCTGGCTTGCTCTCAGACAACAGAGACAGTTGCCAGAAACCTCAGTGGCCACAGTTTCTGGCTTGGTGCCTCTGCCAGTCTCAGACTGAAATAAAACCCTGAACCCCAAACTCCATTTGTACCCAACTGAAGGTTCTTCTAACATGCAAAGTAACAGCCAGAGCACAGTTCTGTGACTGAGTTACCACAAAATCCCTTTAGCACAGAATATAATACTGCTGATGCTACTTCATAGTCCTGAATCCAATGTCCAGGCTTTTCCAGAATAGTAAATAATCCCACATGTAAAACCAAGTTAGGTCATCACGATTGTTATCACCCTACAGTGAATACCAGAAGAATTAGTAATGACCAGCCACTTGCTGCAAAGTGTTAGAGATGTCTTTTATACTTCGTATACAATAAAAAATGTGGCTAGAATGCAAGACAACGTTGGTTTGATTCCCTGCACCTGGAGGCTTGGGGCTGTTTGTATCTTTCTCCTTTTCATGTCAAATGCGGGTGTCCTCATCCAGTTTCATATTTTTTATAACGTGTGTTTGTTCACTTTTTATTCAGTCTTTGCATAGGCAAAGGCATTTAAAGTAATATCTCATTCCCATTGTGCTTTATTTACACACACGACACACTCATACTGTAGCTGTAACTGTCTGGAGAATAACAATTCAGTGCATGCAAACTCTCAGTGTATGACATTTGTTTTTGTTCTGTATGAGAACTAAAGCAAAACAATCCTGAAACTTAAAAAAAAAGAAGTGTCAAAACAGATGTTTTAAGAGGGGAAAAAAACCAACGATGATTTTAGCTTTTTCTGTCTGTCTCTGTGTCAGCAAAAGTAATTGGAGAAATACGTACCTGAAAGATTGCCTATATAAAAGAACAATGAAAGTAAAACACTTTTAGTAAAATATCCTAGTTTTGAGAATGAATAGTTCAGTCAAAATACATTATCTCAATGTTCCTATTAGGTATGTCTATAAACACTTCATAACACACCCTCATACCTTTCTCCCACAACAGACATAACACATGTATCTCTTTCAGTATAAACACACTAAACTAGTCACAGAAACATAAATATATTTGTGAGCACAAGACAGTCATTTACACTTCAGTATAGGTACAATTTTAACACACATACAATAACACATGTAAAGGAATTAATCAGCTCACTTGCTTTTTCCTGACAGACACATTCTTTGTACCTTTTCAGGCTGGTAATAGGAATCACCTAATGGATGTAAGGCAGAGATACAATAGCAATATGGAGGTCAGTCAGATCCTGCTGTAAAGAGCAGCAAAATACGCCCCAATGTTTCTTGAGTACTTAATCTGAGCAATGTCACAAGTCAGAATCATGTACAAGATATATCCAAGGTCTCTTATTTGAATAAGTGATAGACTTTGAAGGAAGCCAATTCCTCGTTACTGACCTATATCCAGATCATGTCTTTCTGAAATCAAGTTTTCTACAAAGACTTACTTTCTTTAAGCAGAGTGTTTGTCCTGTGTGGTGGAAACAAGAGGAGTGGGTCAACTTCACAGATCATATACAATATTTTTGAGGACTTTCTTCTTCCTAGGAGCTCCCTGTTAAAGGGCTTCCCTGCTATAGAAACAGTAGGAAATGTATCCTGGTTTGGTAGCTTGCGGGAATTAGCAATGCTCCCTCTCACACACAGCTAAGCCATACAAAGATCAATTTGAGCAGTTTAAAAAAAAAAAAATCACACTGTCTACTGTGTACAAGATTTCCTGGTTTGAGTAGAAATAAAATACTGCTTTTTTAAAGGAAATTCCAAATGGAAATTGTTGCAGTTGGAAGCTAAAGTCTGGTCTAAACATAGTTTTTTAACTGGTAAAATGCAGTTGGCTAAGATTTTTTTCCCCTTTAAACTGAGATATGTGCAATTACATGCTTAGTTATATCAGTTCTAGTTCCTGGAGAAGAATAAATAAACTGTAGTAGTGAAAGCAATTTCATACCATTATGCCAGCAATCATAGCCACACTTAAGAGATTGCACTACATAAGTCTTCTGATATAGTCATAACAGTACAACTCTTGTGTATAAACAGAGCTTTTTAGAATATGGCAAGTATCCTGCTGATCTGTACTTGTTACTGGGATTACTGGCCCCCTCTGACAGCTTCGACAATATTTGTAATATTTCTGCTTGCATTTTATTACTTCCCATTCCCATCACAGCTAAGTAGAGAAGTTGTGAGGAAGAAAGCATTAAAAATAATTCAATTAATTATTCAGTAAGTGTATTGTAAACTCATAAAGTGTTGATTTACCTTTTGGTGAAGCTTTTTGAGTAGTGAATAGTGAAGGACTTGGTAGTATAAAGAGTGAAGTAGATTTTAGACTTACCTGAACCAGTTTGCACATTACTTCTCTGTACCTTTACAGGCAGAGGAAATTATTTCATTCCCATATTGCTTGCTATATATGCTCCTCTCTCTAATATATCTCCTTTTAGGTAGTCTATAACTTACTTGCTTTTGTAGGGAAGAAAAACATGTTCTCTTCTTCCTGCTAAACTGAGCATAAAATAAAATCTAGTTTCCACCAGTGTTGTAAGCAAAAAAAATTATTTTTTAAATCACACTTTACAGAGCATATTTGGCTATTTGCTAAACATCTAAACAGTCTGTTGCTTATTATGGACAAACTGTCTTGTCTGCATAAAACTTAATTATGACAGAAAGACCATTACACCACTTGATTTTTCCATCTGTCTTTTGACTTCTCCCCCTTAAGCAATGGTAAAGGCATCAAATTCAACACTGTTTATAACAGTTGGGTCTTTCTGCCAATCAATTCAAGAAAAGAAATAGATTGACATTATAAAAAAAAAAAAACCAGGCCCTTGTTAATGTTAGCCAGTACAGGAACCTAAACCCTTGTGATCTGTTTTAGCAATTAATTATACTCTCAGGCTGCATACACTCAAAACACAAGCTGGTAGATTGACAAGTTTCCTGGGACAATTTTTTTTCCTCATGTTGAAATGCAGAATCTTTGTTAAGTAGAATTACTGTTTTTTTACCAGAGGATCTTTGATTTGTCAGTAAAGTTTTTGAATTATCGTGCTGACTCTAAGCCTCCCATTTAAAGCCAACAAGAAAAGACACAGTTCCACTTGACAATGCAAGAAGTAAGCAAAAAGGATGCACAGTGGAAAAGTGAGGTGGTATTATACCTTAAGCATCTCCAGATTGGATGCTTCATTTCTGGTGAAGACTAGTTACAAATAGCTAAGATCTGGTAGCAGTTTTGTAATCTTTTCCTGTTACACAGATGAAAATATTTGCTAAGTATTTTTTGGTAATCTCATCAAAGAAGTGAAAAATCGTGGAGGCTGCTGAAAATGAACTTTCCCGTTTGAACTCTGGAGGAGGTCTTTGCAGGTTCTCATTGCGAGGTACACTTTTAGGTCTTTGTGAATAAAGCCAACCCAATGACTTTGTTGGAAAAAAAATACAGTTAACTGTTTGCTGACTTTTAAGATCATTAAATTAGTTTCAGCATTTCGAGAGGCTACGAGTTTTTAGGTGGAGAGATGGAAGATCATAGCAGTCAGACAAAGGATGTAAGCAGTGCATTAAAAATTAACCATGTTGTCCTGAACTGGTTACCTACCATTTTGGAAAGTTCAAAAAGGAGGTGTTCCATATAGAGACAACAATAAAGGCAAAAATAAGCTTTCTGTCTTGGACATGAAAGCAGACAAATACAGTTTCCTCTCATCTACCATAAAAATAAGAAAGCTTATTTTTTCCAGTTCTTATGAAGTAGAAAATTCCCATGAGAAATTAAACTCATGGTTTGGGTGGAATCCTAGAAGTTTCATCACTGACTTATTAGAAACAGGATTTCACCTCTAATGAGAAAAAGTCATTTTCCTATAGTAGCACTAATGAAAAATAGTCGTGATTTTTTCAAATTTCATGGTTATTAAAGACATAATGTTGACAAAATATATGACTATTTTTTACCTCTTCTTGAATGTTTGGTGGTGTCTTTAGGTTTTGGGGTTTGCCAGATTGGAAGGTTAGAAACTTTTCCTTTTGTCATAAACACAACATTTACAAAAGTTTCATCATAGAGTGAGCGTTTTCTGTTCTACACTTCGTACAACATAAAATGATCTTCTGATATCTTTCTGTTTAGTAGGCTCTTCATCATGGAGTTGGACAGTTTTGACTAAATTTGCATGAAATTTCAAAGGCAAAACAAAAGCATATTAAAAAAGCAGCAGTTTATAAATGGATAAAATAGATAATCAATAGTAGTTCACATACTAAATTGTGAATAAAATTCCTAAAAGTAAACAAGGCTATTAGGATAAAATACATTGCTCAAGGCCCCAGAAGAAGGACATTTTAAAATATATTAGGTGAAAAAAACCTAGTACCAGTGTTGGCCAGTAGCAGATGGAAAAGATAAAACATTCTTAGTAAGAATGAAAATGTTAGCTTTTAATAAATCTCTTTCATCTTTATTTTGAAATAATAAAAATGATAAGCTTATATAAGTGATGAACTACTTGACAGTCCATTAGCAGCTGAGTAGACTGTTGATCTTGTGAACAGATATCTGACTAAATGTCTAGTCCATTGATGATGTTTTAAAATACTAAGGATATTCTAGAACTCTAAACAAATACTTATTATCTTAATTTTCCAAATGGGGATTCAAGATGACCTAAGCACCTATAGACTGATTAGATAGATGTCAAGCTCACACAGGTTTCTACGATTAAATAATTAGGAAATGAGAGAAATAATTAATATTAGTCAATGTACAATATTTAAATACGTCTTGCTAAATAAGCATGAGTCATTCTATTTTAAACGTATGAATTTGTTTCATATTTTGATGAAAAAAATACACTTAGACATGCTTAGACATGCGTTTGACATCATGTCATGTGAACTGCTTTATTTGCAAGGATAAAGTACATATTCCATAGAATTTTTGCTGTCCAGCTGAGGGATCTTAAAATATAGATGTCATAGAAGAACCAGAATTGAGTGGCGGTGTTTTAACAGGGCAGGAATAGAAGCAGTAATAGTAGGGTTGACACTCTTCAGTATTTTTATCAGTGACCTGGGAGTTAAAATAACAGCTGATATAATTAAAGAAAGATTGAGGAAGCAGTAAATAATTATGGACACTATAGTATTTATATGGAGCCATCTGTAGCCATTGTCTGATAAATTGGAACTATTCGAAGTGGATTTTAATACTGTTTACTGTGTAAATTTAAATCGGGAAATTCACAGCATCTACTGATTGGTGACTGATCTGTTCAAACTAAGGTACTCAAAAGAGGCAACTAGTTTCTCATTAATTCTTAATGCAATATCTCTACTAGTGAACTAAGCAGGACTACGGTTGGACTTGAACATACCATTTAATTGTGAAGAGATTGTCTAGAATTCTGTGTCACTAGTGCCATCTTAGGTAAAGCTGAATCTTACATACCTTGCAGATTGTTTTCAGTTGTATTCATGGTATTATATGTGACACTATGCTAAATATTTTTTGAAAGTCAGCTCATGTAGATTGATCACATTTTATTTATGTAGTGATCATTCTTGTTAAAGAAACTGCATCTACATAGGCAATTTCTCTTAACAGAACCTCTAATGCTGTGGCTGTTGCTCTTTACATCAGTAAAGTATCTGGCTGAAAGCATGTCTGAAGCACCCCTTAAAAAGAGATTAGGTAAGGCCTTTCTACATTTTTAAAAGGGGGAGGGGGAATGTGAAATAGTTTGAAAAGTTATCTAAAAAAATACTGCTACAACATATAGGCTAAATGTTTTATGTGATTTGAAAGGAGTGACATGCTATTTCAGCCTTTCCAGTAACTGCTTTGGAGTATTTGTACCATTTCCTCTGGGTAATGTGCTGAGCTGCAATCAGTTCCTTAAAGTGCTATTCCTGCTGATCTGTGCGGAAGGTCAGTGAAGGCAAATATCACCTTTTAAAAGCATATCAAGTTTCATTAGTGCTAGTTCTTTTCTTACACCTAATTGCTTGGAAGCCTGTTCACTGTGTTTTGAACCATGGAGCTGTAATTTGAAGATGTTCTAATGTAGCATATATCCCTTTAAGAAGACAAAAATTAAGTACCACAAGCATAGGTCATATTTGCAGTTTGTACAAAGTAGTTTAGCATTATTGACTTACTAGTGACAGTTGACTTCAATTTACATCCAGTAATTTTGTTAAAATTACATTCAAGAACAGTTAGTCAGATTCAGGCTTCAGATTTTTACCAAAAAGGGGACATGTTAGTGATAGTCAGTTTTATAATAGACATCTGTGTGCATATAGATATAAGGGTACACTGTTTCTGGACTCTTCTGGATCAAAGCAATTGTGCAGTGAAATGAACTTCATTTAAAACTATCGTGCAGATGCAGAAAAAACTGAACCATGGTTTACAACTGAGCTCACCACTGTCTTGTACAAACTACCCAAGAAAATCATGGCATGTGTGTATCCCCAGAGATGTTGGATAGACAGGGACCTTTCTTAGGAATTTCTAATTTCTTAAGTGAAATAACATCTAATCTACCTTCATATTACTGCCTTCCTTTATCTATCTCCACTTTGGCCACAAGATTTTTTTTCAGTTATTTGATAAAAATACTGGAGTTGCTTGTTCTACTAAAAATATATATAATAATTCAAAAACATTTTGAATTTTTCACTCAGAAAAGTGAGGAGGAAGAATGAAGCAAATTCTTAAAACTTCTTTTTTTCATGTAGAGGTTTGGCTAGTCCTACAAGGTGAGAAGTTTAGATCCATCTGTCCTATTTCCCAGGCCTGAACTTTTCAAAGTTTTAAATCAAGGGTTTTAGCTTAAATTAACCTGAGTGCGGAATTTTTACTGGCACGATTGAGATTTGGTCACTTAAATGTTAATAGGTCAGTATTAAATGAAATTAATGAAATTTGAACCAGTTTTTTGAAAAGTTTAGTACAAGATTTTATATCATCAAAATAACATTTACTGGAGTATTTTTAGAATTGTTTGGTTCTGTTTGGTTGGATTCTTTTTTCTTTAAATCATGAACCCATAGGATCGGTGGTATTTTGATGTAGTGGCATAATGATTTACAAATAAATACGCATAGTAAAAAACAAGAAATGTCTATAGATATATTCATAACTGCATGCTTTTAAAATTAACCAAACTTTTCCAGGTTTTGGAACAAAACACTTCTGGATTCAGTTTTTCCCCAGTTACAGATCAGGAATGGTCTCATTTACTTAAATCAGTTATTCTATTCCTACAGAATAACATGACCACAAATGAATTCTGGGCATAACACATTTCTCCTTATGCATGTTGCAAATAATGGAAATGTCTTGGTGAATTTAAAAGGACTTCTGCCCTCACAGGGAGTGATTCTGTGCAGGTGTCTTGCTGCTGAGTAGCTCGGAGGCTGTTCTAATACCTTTCAGGAACTGCCTAGATTTAAGCCCAGGGCTCAAAGACTTGGAGCTATCTTAAAATTAGACATATTTTTTGTCCCAGCATTATATACAGGTACTATATAGTTACACTGATGTAACTTCTAATGTAAACAGCATTCTGTTGATTTTAAAGTGCTTTGTAATGTCCTCATACAAAGAAGCTGTATTCCAGCCTGTGTTTTACCACATGGGAACTTTGTATTGTTAAAATTGCACAGGCAGAATTAAAGTAGTATTAAAATAGTACAAATTTTAATGTACCCGAGCTTAGACAAAAAATGTCGGAAAATTTCACTCTGAATAATTTTTCCCACATCTGCTAGTAACATGCTGAAGGACCCATGGTAAATCATTTCCAATCTGAATGCAATTAGTTTATGTTTCTATAAAGAAAAAAGGAAAAATGGTAACAGAAGTAACTTTTCATATTATTTACCTAACTATCATGAAATGTTACGAGACATAGCTTTTGATAGGATAAAAATAGCATTGATTCTTTCTGACATTACTCGTCTGAATTAACAGAAATATGAACTATATTAAAGTGCAAAATCATAAAATTAAAAAGTGAAATTTGTATTAAGTTTTAAGCATCATTCTTTTGTTATTTTTATTAAAAAGTAGCTCAGCTTGGAATGTGTCTGTTCAAAGACTAATATATCTGTTAGTTGAACAGATACTGCAGTAAGAAACATAAGGAATTCAAGGTGGATTTATTGGGACAGCCAGAAAGTGAGAACCATCTTAAAATACTTTAAAAATGACAAAGTTATATGAGTGAAAGGTGGGGGGTGAGAGTAAAAAAAGGCTGAAATTGGCCCTGGGTAAAGACAGGAAAATGGAATCATAAATCATATAAGACAGCTGTGTTCTTTTATCCATGGATCCAGATGTTCCCACTAAATGTGTAACAACTTCAGAATTATTTTACAAGGAGGAGAGGGACTGTGAATATTTCATTTCTCTCTTTCTTAAACAACACTTGCTGGGAATGTTTGATGCCAAGTAGAAACTTTGACCTGTGCTTGCAGGAGAGCAGTGTCTGAACAGAGTTCTTAAACATAGCTCCTAACCAACCTGGATTATGGGATGATTTAAACAGCCAGTGCTAAAAGGCTAAAGTTATACTGGAATCTTTTTGAAAACAGTGACTAGAATCGAATCTCTGGTTGAAGCATCTGGATAATACGAGACCAGATACCCTAGTCACTGACTAGTAATTTCTAATTGCTAGCCAGTGTCTTTGGATGATGGACTCCTGTTAGAATTATAATCAGTTTCATACTGAGTTTGGCAGTGGATGAGTATTAGATAGCAAGAAAATGAAATTATAAGTTGCTTCAGATATGTTTTGAAATGGCAGCTCTGGACAGACCATGATGAAGCTATTTAAATATCTTCCAAATGGAAATTGATTTTCTTCCCTCCTATGCCTCATCCTTAAAATGTAATAGTTGGTTGTAAAAGAGCTTCTTTTTTCAAGTAAAATAGAGGAGGAAAACTTTTTCCACTCTTCTAAATGTTTATTACCTAGAAGTAAAAGGTAATCATACATTTTTCTTCTACAGCCTAGTTTTGAAACTTAAAGACTACTACCTAGAGCTATTCTGTAGTCATCTGGAAAGGTACCTTATGCTGATGATAAAAAATAGCAATCCACTGGGTATTATTAGGTTACTTCTGTAATTACAACTCTGTGACTGAAGACAGCTATTAGGTGATTATCACACCATTGTTTGCTGAAGAGGGGAGAGGAGGATGAGTCTCCATTAAATCGTCAAAGATATGAATGTTCTTAAAAAAAGTGCAGATACTGTATTTTATTTTTAATTTGATCTACAGGGACCTGAGCCACTATTATCAATTTAGCTCAATGCAAAAAATACAGAGAAAAAGAAAAGGCAGATACATCTACCTCTGGATTCAGAAGTTAATACTGGTCATAGAGATAAATAAGTGTATCCCCACTGAAGCATTGTGAAGCTGGTTCTTTTCATTGAAGAAATGGGATCTTTTGGTTAAAAATTATATAACTTTTCTAGTGCTGTATTCCACAGAAACCTGAGTCCCTATAACCTTAAGGGTACTTCTCTTCAGTTTGTTCTCTGTAGTTCAGAGCATGATAAAATTGAAGGTGATATCTGGTCTCTAGAGAGTCGTTCTGTGTCTTTACATAAATGTAGCCACTTCACAGCAGTAGAGATCTTTGCAAGATTTATCATGGATTGAGATGTGAGAATTTTTAAATATGTTAGAAGACATTGGGTCCATCATGTTCTTTGGCAGATTTTTCCTTCTTTTTTTTTTATTTTATTTTCCCTGAAAATTACTGTTTCTCAATTTGACAGATCTCTGCTATATAAGATATATTGAACTTTGTGCTGTTATATAAATGTAGTTAGGAAGATTTTTTTTTAAACACTTTTCTTTCTCTTTTATATATCTTCTCTCAATATATAAAATCCCCATATTTTGATGGGGACATGAGCTAGAAAAAAAAATAGCGTGACTATCTTCCTAAGATAAATTTTGAATAAATGCCTTAAAAGTCCCACAGACCTCCTGAAGAGTTTGGAAAGCCTGTTTTCTTTGACAGAGCTATTTAGGTGTATACCAGCTCTGAGAGAGCAGTGAAGCAAGTGAGCTTAGCAGATTTTTTCCAAAAGGCTGAGATAAACATGGTTGTTTTCAGACATGCCTAATTCTGATTACAATAACATCCAACACATGAACAGCTTATAACTTTCCAAAATCTCATTCGATCTAAGGTTATTCCTTTTCCTTTTCTGGGCTACAAAAGCATCGAGAGTCTATGTGACTATTGTTAGGAAAACATTGGCTTGAGGAAGTTGCTGTAACAGTGTTCAATGATGCCATATTTCCTCCTTTGGTTTGGGTGGTGAGTATTTTTTAATTCTCACCTGTTTTTAAAACCCCACCCAGTTTACAAATTCTCCTTCAGTTTGTATATTATATTCCATTAGTATATGGAAAGGACTGCAAATTCATTGTTTTCAATCGTAATTGCATTTTTGTTACCTTTTCAAGGTATTATCAAAGTGTCAGTGATTATTTGACGTGTCATGAAAAGCCTTTGGATCACTCTTTGAATAAGAAGCTGTGTATGTGGCAATTAGAATAGGTTTGTGAGTTTATTTCCAAAAGCTGAGGCAACCTGCTCAGGGTTTAGAGTGAGTAGTGGTGTGATAAATACCTTTGTTAAAGATGGAAAATGCATAAGGGAAAACACAAGAAGAATGTACTGTGGGAGGAGTGGATTGGATGAGGAGTTTCTAAGTAGCTCTAACATTCTGCTCAGTATAAGGAAAGGATTATTTAACTTTAAAAGGGATGAAAATAGAAAAATCTAAGATTGATGGCCTGAATATCAAACTTTGCAGTAGAAAAAAGATAGGTTAATCTAAACTAGTATAACAATCCTAATAAAACTATGATCACAGAAGGAAGAAACAGATATCAACCTGGAATATTGCTATATGTAAGTTCTTTTTTATCTAAGTATATGAAATACGTTAAAATTAAGTTGTGCTTACGTCACTGAGAGGAACAAGTAGCTCAAAGCAACATATTGGGGGGAGGAGCTACCTGTGTTGCTGCCCTTCATCAGTTAGACAATTGGAGAAAACATCCTAACACATACTCAACCAGGTACAGATTAACTAGGTTGAAACATGTCCATATTCCGGCAGAATTGTACCTAAAGTAGTATCATCTTAAGTAATGTGAACGATAGGATGGGAATGAAAAACTGAAGACATATTAATGATATTAACGAGTTAAACTTGAGATGGTGTCTTTCTCTCATGGAAAACAGACATCTGGGGGGAAAAAAGTGGTTTAATAGTTCTAAGTGCTAATGATCTGAAATGGGGAGTGATGGGAAAAAAAGGCTGTCTAGTAATCACTAAGAGTACATAAGACAGACTTGAAAATTAGAGGGAAGGAAGATTGGAATGGAAATAATTCTGAAAAGGCAGAGAAAATCCCATTAAGAAGAAACCTGCAGTAGGGGAGGCTGATGAAGACAGCAAATGACTATTGGAAAGAATCTTTAATAAAACAAGGGCCCTGAGATTGAATTGCTTAATGACCTGTGGGTCTCAGTTACTGGGCTCAGGGGTTTAAGGCTAAGTGGCACAATTTCAGGAACAGATGTTGCTAGTAATAAGAGTTCATACACCTCAAAAGTGCTAAGGGTCAAAGGAATAACCCTCATGGGCAGTGACTCATGCTATCATAGACTGAATGTACCTAGATCTCAGCTGGTACAAGTCAATGTAGTTCCATTAGCCATCTCAGTGGTCTCTTACTGTAGCTAATACTCACCTATACATGCAATATTTGAAACTTACTTTATTTAAGTTTTCTCCAATGAGAACAACTGTATTTCCCAGATTTGTTTGTATTATGATAATTGTTTCTGAGCTGGTGATGACAAAGACCCAGATTGAATGAAAAAAATTAGGCAAATAATCTACCCATTTGGTAGAATTCATGTAACTGTAGCAGGGCAGTTTACAAAAATCCTCCCTTCATCCTTTTTTTTTTAAAGTAAAGCATGAAAGAGAAAGCCTAAAAATATAAATCTTGCTGAAAACTCTAGTGTCACATGGAATCACCCAACTCAAGGGTGCAGGCAGGCAACCAAATATCAAAGAAAGGGTAGATATCAGCTAGACTATATCTGCTAAATTTTTTGGCTGGCTTAGATGTTTTCTTCCTTAGTGTTCTGAGTTTCATTCTGAGCATCTGTCTTTCTACCTTGAACATATAGTGACCTTAAGGACCTTGCTGACTATTTCAAATTTCACTGTAGCTGCCAGACTTTAGCTTTACACTCAGCATAAATATGGCTAAAATCTTCAGAAAATCTGGAACCAGCTTTTTGCCCTCTCTCCAACACTTGCCTTTGAATTTTTGTGATATATGACAAATGTTCACTGTTTCAACACTTTGCTGCCTAATATGAGGCAACATATGAGGCAGCTGATCAACAAAAGGACAAAAGATTTTTTGCCTTTAGGTGATGCATTTTTTTCTGATGCAAGTTGGCAATGAATCAAATAGCTGTGGATGGCATTCCACATGAATAGAATGATGACTGGCTGCTCCACAGGAAAATGTCACAGCGTCTTCTAAGCAATGAATAGATATTTTGATTTTTTTAAACCTCATAAAAATTCATGGACCCTGGTTGACTAGAGTTTGGAAAGATCTTGGTGAAAACATGACCACACTGAGACTACTAGAGAAGAGGAGGCTGAGGCTTATTGCTCTCTACAACTACTTGAAAGGGAGTTGTAGTGAGGTGGGTGTTGGTCTCTTCTCCCAAGTAGTTAGCAATAGGACAAGAGGAAATGGCCTCAAGTTGCATCAGGGGAGGTTTCGATTGGGTATTAGGAGAAATTTCTTTACTGAAAGAGTGGTCAAGCATTGGAACAGGCTGCCCAGAGAGGTGGTGGAGTCACCATCCCTGGAGGTGTTAAAAAAACATGTAGATGTGGCTCTTGGGGACGTGGTTTAGTAGGCTTGGTGGTGCTGGGTTGATGGTTGGACTGATGATCTTAGAGAACCTTTCCAACCTTAATGATTCCTAGTTTTTACTTTCATTAAAAAATAATTCATCCACCAAGCCTGGAAACACGAAATTTTTGCTGTACTCTTAATTGGTTTAGTGGTAGACTTGGTAGTGTTAGGTTAATGGTTGGACTGGATGATCTTAAAGGTCTTTTCCAACCTAAATGACTCTATGACTCTATGATTCTACTAAAGAATTCTATTAATGCCAGTGGACTTGAAATTTACAGGAATCTAAAAGATCTGGCTTTTGTTTCAGAAATCCTGATGGACTCTTACATAGTATTTTGTGAAAAAAGCGTAGATGCTAATAGGGTGAATACACTTATTTAAAATATAAATAATATTCTTTGGGGAATAGGCCATCTATTTTTCTGTTTTGGATATCCCCTGTAATGGGCTTCTATAATGGGATATGCCAGGCTGCAGCTGCGTTGGTGGCTTTGGAGAATTAGGAAAGTAATTATAATTCTTTGCTGCCTTAACTATCTTACCTGTCCTTAGGAGGATCGAGGAACTCAGGAACCTCTGAGACTTCCAGCCTAATTCTACTACTTTGTTCTCATGTGTATTAAGAAAGCAAAATTGTTGACAAAAATGAGAATACAAAACACTAATGCTGTTTTTTTTTTTTTACCCTTGGATTTCATTCAATAAATTTATTTTCTTCAAGCAAGGACCAGGTGTTGAGACCCATTTCATTAGTCCTTTCATGCAAATGCAGGGAACTTCTGACACTGCTATATATAATTGGAAAGCTGAGTAATTACATGTTACATAATTATATGTTTAGTTTTTTGAAATGGACCCAGGCAACAGTTTCCAGCCTGGAAACAAAACAAAACCCAACAACCCAGCCACAAAACAAAACCCAACAAACCAAAAAAAAACCCCAAACCCTCACGTACTCAGCAATGATTTTTTCTTTGTTTGCATTTTATGCATGAATAAGTGTCTTTTATTTGCTTTTTTCTGCTTTCTGTATTGTATACACATATTGGAGAGTAAAGCTTTAAAAGAAAGACCATGAGAAACCAAAAGATTTTCTGCTGACCAGGAGAAATAAATTTTTTTTCCTATCTCTTCTCCCCCTCCAGCCCTGAACTGATTATCTCTTTGTTGCTAACCTGTTGCACTTTTTTGCATGCTTTAGAGTCATCTATTAAAATGTAGAACAGTAGGTTTTAATTAAGGACTTGGAAAGACATGAAATGAAGGGCTGATGAAGGACAGTATTATCTAAAGAAAAATAGTGTGCAAAGACAGGGGAAACATGGAGACAAAAGACATGTAGGCACATTGAGCTATGTTGCAATATAGCTATAAAAAATAAGGAGGTCAATTTTTTATTCAGTCTAGGAGAACATTTTTTGGTGGTTTTTTGGTCCTAAATGCAAATTACTGCAACAATGGGACTACTGTAATTATTCCAGGATTTCCTAGGGGCTTAGGAAATTCAGGACATTTCTTTCACATACAATAGTGCCTCCTTCTGTCTTCACATCAACCTCTCCAAGGGTGATACACAAATAGAGGCCAGAAGAAGTTAATTATGTGGACCTCCTTGTGACAAGAACCCTTAGGCTCTCCTTCAGGGAAGATGCAGAGTTGGTTTGGGCAACAATGCAAGCTAACAGAAGGGGCAAACAGGGTGCACCCATGGAGTGAGAAGGCACAGCTAATTAGATCAGTTCTACATATAAATAGGATGCAAAGAAAAACTAACGAGCATTTTTATATGCAAGTATGTAGAGAAACCCTCTTTTCCACACAGGAGTGGGTACTGCGTGAGTATGTGTGACTGATAGTATTGCATGACTACTTAATGGACAGTCTTCTTCACAGATATCAGGTGCAAGAATTGATGTTTTTGAACTCCCAGTATACTGCTTAACATGAAATGCTGAGTAGAGCGCACAATCAAGTACTGGGTGACTATGTAGGGACCAGATTTCTTTCATTGTTACTGTGGAAAGTTCAGAAGCAGCTGGGAAAAGAATTCCATCAATTTGCAAGCTGATCTTATTATTGCACTTCATCTTTTTCTTTGCTGTTACTTCACTGACCTGAGGCAAGTCTTGAGAATTACTGTGCTGGGAAAAGGTTAATTGTCTGTTTAGACACTGAATAGAAAGAGAATATTTAATTCTACTGTTGCATCACTCATTGTAAATATTCTGGATCAAGGACTTTTTGGATTTCATTTGTTCAGTGCCTAGCACAATAGTTCCCCTGATTGAGCTCCTGAAGTATTACTGAAATAGAATGAATTGATGAATAAATGAATAAATAAATACCTAACAATGTTTCAGACAGGGACATGAAATCCTTTTTATACACCTAAATGTACTATATAGTATCCTCTATAGAGGGAAAAAAAGTCTTCCTAACAGATGACAATAATTTTAAAATAGGAAGATTCATAATCCTTATAGGCTTTATCTTAATGTGCAATTGCAAATGCCACCAAAATACAATAGCAATACATAATTCTTGTATTAAAATAAATTTGACAAGTTCTTTTTTAATTGTATCTCATAAGCCATTGTTTCATAGGTTAATAGAGTAGAGGAAAAAATAGAAGAAGAAAAAAGGAACAGTTAAACAAAAGCAGGCGAAACAAATTGGAATAAGTGAGAGAAATAATGATTAGTGTGCATAATAACTCCCTGCATTTTTTTCCCTGAATTTTCTCAATTATCTCAATATGTTCATAGTGTTTCTTATTCCTGTGGGGTATTTGCTAAATTAGACCTATTTGAGAATCCAGAACTGCATGCAAATGAAGCCTGCTGATTTTGCAGTTTTCAGATGTACTTTTGAATAGTCACACAGCTGCGCTGCACAGCACCAAAGCAGTAGATGTTATTCCTTTGGCAACATGAGCTGGTATTGCATAGGAAATTTGGGATGATTTTCTGAAGTCATTCCAAACTCTCCAGTCCAGATTCTTAGCCTTTCTACTACTGCTTAGGGCCATTCTGGCAGTTCAAAGCAACTGTAAAGTCAACATTTCCATCCTGTTAGGAAGAAGGAAAATTTGAGCCTTCAAAACTAATCTGTAATTTGAAGAGAACAGGTCATTTGTAAAGTTTTTGACACTTCTGTTTATTTCTCCATAAGGAGACTGGGCCAGGAGAGAAGAGAAAATACCCAAACAAAATCTGAATGCCCATGCATCTTGGAACATGGTCCATATTCTATCAGCTGAAAGTATGAGGGAAGTGTTGGTAGAGAAATGCTTGTATATATTTCAATCACGTTACACACTGAACAGTCAGCGTGTCCATGTTTACTTCCATGAACACATATGCTGTTTTGAAATCCAAGGGTAAAAGCAGGTCTTTGGAAAAGGTTCCCTCATCAGCTTCACTCTACTTGAACTGTACATATGGTGAAAGTAAGCAGAAATCTCTCATAAGTTACTACTAGGGATTCCCTGCTATGTGGTAGTCCTGAATTACAGCCTACTCACATGCTGTGACTCTTTTTCCCCAAATACAGGAGGCTAAATGGCTGTAGGGAAAGGAAAAATGTGGCACATTTGCTATTATTCCCAGAGATTCCTTGCCAATCACTGCTACATGACAAAATAATTCCCAATTTGTTTAACCCTAGGTAGGGACAAACATACAGTGGAGTCACAGTTGCTACTTTTTGCTCTCAACCTCTAGTGTGCCCTGACTGGTGAAAAACCACATTTTTTTATTGCTATTTATGTTCCCATCATGCTCAGGCTGGGATTTCTAAACTTGTAATGGAAGAAAGGAATAAATTCTTTCTTTCTCACAGTCTTAATTCATAGTGTCTAGGGTGCAGGCTGAACATCTCTAGTTCAGAACATTAAAAGCATAATACCTTCTTCCTATCTGATTCATTTAATCCTATAAGAAGCATGTTCTGCCAAAAAGAAAGGTAGGGGGTGGTGGTGTAGAGATTCTAAATGTGCAATGTAAATGTGCAACGTAACAGTCTGCCTTCAGCAAGAAGTATAGCAAACTGCAGCAGAATAGGAGCCATAGTCCTTGGATATGACCCCGAAAGGACCTTTTTCTGCACCTTGTATCTCCCCATTGGATGTATTTATTGTTTTTTTACTTTCTCCTGAGACTTATATTTAAGTTAGTTATTTTTGACCATATTGCTGTTTAATCCTATGAGGGATGGAAAGGAAAACAGTTTATAAGGTTTGTAGTGACCTTGAAAGCAGAAACAGCTGCCAAGGTCATGTTCAGCCTGTTGACTGAGTTCAGCAGGGATCTTTCAGGTTGACCAGTTTTGCCCCTGCTAAAGGTATCACATCAGTCAATGGAAATCCCAGAGAGAAAATAGGTTAGACATTTCTCCCTTCAAAGACAAAGAAATATTTATACATGCATGTATTTGAATCTACATGTGATGTGTTTTGGAAATCATGAGGAATATCTGATAAGACGTCATGCCTGCTAAGACTATACAGCTTGCAATTACATTTCTTGAAGTTGCCATTAAAAGTTAACTTTTAATTCAGCTTTGATATGCTATGTATTTCTGGTAGAGGGCAGTAAGCTTATTTCTCTCCCTAATCCAGAGATTGACAGCACAAAAGAATCAGGAAAAATGCTTCATAAAATGGCCCTGTAGGGGTTCTTTCTGTCTCTTTGCTATCAAATTTGCTCATGGATTTTAGAGACAAATCAAGGGGGTTCCACACACCGCCACCCCCATCCCCTTTATATTGTGAGCCTTGAAATTTAATTGAGGTTTTGAAAATTGTCAGTGTTCTTTCTGATTGGTCATGAATAATAAAGTACTTGCAGTTAGAATGTAAATGATTATTTTGTTGATGATGAAAGAACCATAGTAAAATCCAGTTTATCCTTATTTTATTGGGTCTGTAGTAAAAAAAAATCTGTTTGTGAGAAAAAGGAAGATGAAGTGTCTATAAGAAAAACATAAAAAATTGCTCAAGGAATTTTCTTTTCCAGCTATATTTTGCATTCATGAATAATTCCAAGCTATATTTTTCAATCTTGCATGCTGCTCTACATAATTAAGGTGTGGACTGTAAGGGAAGGAGAAATGAAGTATGCAGGTTTGTGCAAAGGGTTTACAAATTTCTTGTTTAAAGAAGTAACCAGTTCAGACAGAGCTCTTTATTTAGTAGTCCACAATGACTGAGAACAAAAGGACAAGGGTAGGCAGTGGAAGGGGTAGCAGAAAAAGGCTATTTTCAAGCTTTTCACTTGTGGCTCTTGGATGATTTGCATCTTTGGGATCTCCTGTGATCTTCTTGTCTTCTTGTGATCTGATCTTCTTGTGATCTTCACCCCAGTGGTCAGGTCATGACCTAACTCCAGGTATAGAACTGTGATTTAATCATTCTCAGTTCCAGCTGAGACTTCTCCTTATCCAAAATAAAAATGCCTTCTACAGTTTAAAGGGAAGACATTGAAATAACAACTACCTGCTACCCTGATGAGTTGCTTGGTCCTTGGATACAGCATCATAAACATATTTAAGGAAGAAGTGTCTTTGAAGGTTTAAAACTGCTGCTGCTGTTAGCCTTGTCAGAGCTCTGGCAGGTGACCAGTATGAAAATAGTGGCTATTTGCTATGGTTGTGCTTTGTTAAGCCCCTTTCTTACATGATTGTGGGGTTTGCATCTTTATGTAGCTAAACTGAGCTTTTTCCTTCTTTTCAGAAGGTTTATAAGATCGTTTCTTTTTTTTAATAAAATGGAACTGTACTCTAAAAGCATCACATTCTTTTAAATTTTCATATTCCTTTCATGAAATCTATGTTATAAAATCTGAAAGCATTGTAATGCCACTCTGATGAATAGGTCACAGCCCTTTGTCATCTTTATCTGTTCCTCTATACTTCCAAGGTTGTATTACTGCAGGCTTCCAAATTATTCCACACAGCCTAGGTCTTTACACAGATTTTAGCAGCTAAAGTTTCATGAGGATTATAAATGTAGTTTGGTCCAACGGGAACTACAACATACATTCCTCATTGTATTGATTTCAAACTCATGGTGTAGTTGAAGGCTAATATAAGAATATTGACTTAAATGTTTCAAATTTTAGTAATACAGAATTTATCAGCCCACACTGTCCAGCCTGGACATACTTTTCTTTTTCCTTTCGCTTACTGTCCAGCTCATAGCTGGACATCTCTCCTATGTTAAATGCTTTGACATAGCTCAGAACACCTCTGGTGAATATAGCAGTAGTCTTGGACTTGAGCAATTCTGCCCACAGTCTGTGTGAACTTAGAAGGGCAGTTAGTATCTCTGCTTTGGTTCTGCATCTATAAAACATAGATGTTAACTTCAGTTCTATAGACTGGAAATTAGTATCTTCAGGACAGTAATGTTTTCACCTAAAAGACTAAGGAAAAATCATTTAAGTAGTGAAGACAGATACAATGAAAAGATAAGGCCTTCCCATGAAGAAAATTAAACAAACCACACAAAATTACCCCTTCCCACCTGAAAGCAGTTTACGCAACACAGATTTGTCCTTCTCTTAAGCACTGTATTTAAAAGTATTTATAGTTTAAAAGATATTGAAGACTAATGAGCACTAAGCAGCAGCAACATGAGAAAGTATTCATTATTATTTTCATGCTTTACCTTGAGATTTGATTCTTCAGAAAATTAAATCAATTATAGCTTCTCAAGAAACAGTTTATTGCCCTTTCATAAAAATTTTGTGGATTGGATTTTGCTTTACAAAATGGAGAGAAAAACATTAACACTGTAGCCATTTTAACTATGGCTAAAAACTAAAATGAGGAGATGAGGAGAGAAATAGACATGTATTCACTGTTGAGTTGTGAAAGATTTCATATCTTTTTCTGCAAAGTAAAAAATAAATTAATAAAACACAACTTGTTAATGAAAGAGTGAATTTAAGGTTAATTTTCAGTAGTGATACACATGTTTTGAAGCTGGGTGACATGCTTTTTCTATATGGCCTATAGGGCAGCAGTGCTTGGAAACAGACTGTTACGTTCTTCAACAACCCTTGTACATTCTGTTCGGAAAAGCAAGGTACTTATGGCAGTAAATAATTCTTTTGATAGTAAAACAGTCATGTCCTACCATTGTTTACCTGAAATACTGCTGGCTACAACTGCCATATTAACTAGGCTAAGAAGTGCATCTCTGTGTTTGCAAGCTACTGGCAAATGTATATTTTAGTTTCCCCCTGCGCCTGAACTGCAAGTAGTACTGCCCAATCTTTGAGACCAGAATAAACCCTACCATCTCTAATGCATAGAACTTTTCTACAACCATATCGGTCCCTCTTTGTAACACCTCCAGTCATATGGATATGTGAGTATTTGATCTAACAAGCATATCTTCTTCTATTAAATGACTAGAATGAAATCCTCATATGTTAGAGTGGTTATGTGTATTTTGGCCATGTAATAACATCTGTATGGTGGGAGAGAGAATTCAGGTTTCCAGAAAAATGAAAGCTGAAAAAAAAAGTAAAACAGAGGCCAGGGACTAATTTATACGTCCTGTGATTTGCTCCATACTTACCATGTCACTTGGAGCTGGCAGTGGTTGGAAGAATTATACTGATGGACAAGTTCCAACTTGCGTGTCCTAGTGTGATGACAAGGTAATTCAGTTGCAGCCTTATCTCTGTCTAGGCACTTAAGTCAAGTTACAACTGTTCTGAAGGTCACTCATGCGTTGGCCCAGATAGAAACCACAATCCTTAAATACTCAGCAGACTCAGTCATTTATCAGTCCTAGTGAGTATATTATGCGTAGTGAATTATTATTAACCATAATTTGCCATGGACAGAATTTTCTCAAGAAGACTAGGAAAATAAACACATATGCTGAACAGCTTTGAAAAATGTAGTCAAGTTTCTGATGAGTAGTGCATCACTGTAAGTTCATACTAAACCCACTGTTTTCCTCACATGCATCCCAATGAAACCAAAGACTACACACTGTTGGCATATGCTTATTTCATGCATAATTGCTGTCATTAGCATAAATCTTTGCTTTTTTCTTGTCTAGGCAAATGATAACATTGTCATTAAAATGTTGCACTAGCATGGGATATATTTGTAATTGTATTGAGAGGGAAAAAAAATGATTGCATCCACATAGACTTGTTTTATTTTAGAATAGTTCATATACTCTCATTTTCGTTTTCCAAAGTTATTCTACAAAGTAAGATCTTTTGAGGTCTTTAGCAATGCGAACTGATTAAACTGATAATGACCTTATGAAAGATTGAAGTAGTCGTCCACTGTGATATAGAATAATTAATCATAGTGCATCTATTGCAAATTTGTTTAAAGATCATTTCAGTACATCAATATTTACAGTATGTAAGAATTTCCTTTTTGCTATTTTTACGGATGCAAGCTGGCCTTACAGCTGAATTGTCTTCCACAGGAGGAATGTTTTTCACTATTTAGAAGCAGCCCACAGAATAGTTTGTAATGAATTTACTAGATACATCCAGCTCTGAGTAACTGAATACTCTTGTGTTGAAAGCATTCACAGAAGCAATGTCCTTCCTGAAAGCAAAATGAAATTAAAATAAGAGGATATGCTGCAACTTTTGGAAGTAGAGAAATTTTAAGACAGCTTAAATGTAGCCTATAAGGGTTCCAGCAGTATTTTAAAGGGGACTTGCTAACAAATGCTAGAATGAGTTATTTTTATGTGGTCAAGAGGTTGTATTGGCAAAACAAAAGTCAGAAATAGCATAGATATCCCTCCCCACTTAAAACACCGCAGCAGTCAGTACAGTGGGGTGGCAGAACAGCATCAATTACAGTTCATGCTTTCTCAGCTCTGGAGTCCCCAGAGGTCAAATTGTGCAAATTAGAATATCTTAGTAAGTGTCACAGACAGAATACTTTAATTATTTTTCAGACACTCTTGTACCCATTGCAAATTAAGAAACTGCACATTTCACCTCTCTTACATCTCTTGTATAGAAAAACAAATATGGAGATAAGTTACATGTATAATCTTTCAAAATTTCCTCTCTTCCTTTCCTCATGTGCGTTGGGAGGACCAGCTGTATATTGAATACAACTGTGTTACTGCTTTTAGTAGGATAACAAAAATTAGCTCTTGCCAAGACCAAAATTTGCAAATAACTGGATTTGCAAGTATTTAGTGCTCAGCAGGATCATCTCTCGGAAGAGAAATTGTTCTTACTACTCCCATGCAGTCTCTTCAGCCACCCTTCTAATAGCAGAGAGCTCTTAGCCTACATTTCTTCTTCCTATCCCTTCTTTCCACCCTCAGTCTTAACACTTGTCAAATTACATTACAAGTAAATGCGATACAGTTACTTAAAACATAACTTTTGGTAGAAGCTCATGCAGCTTTCCAATGTAGGTAGAATTAATCACAAATGATAATGAGAGTTCCATATAAAATACTTCTAAAATGTCTGAAGTCTTTGTTCAATGAAGTGCAATGAAACAACTTTTAGCAAAGGTGAGATAAGGCAAAACACATATTTTAGGAAATGTAAAGGACTCTCCTGTACTTTGGAATGTCCTCTAGCAATGCACCTTTTGTGGCAGAGACTTCCTCTTCTTAGAGCCAAAGGCAGTAAACAATGCAACACTGCTTTCTTCACTCAAGCTGAACATTTATTACATCAGACCAGACCAAAGTTACCGGTCCTTCACAAGGCTGAATAAAGAACTGACTAGCTCCAGGTTATCATTGCTAGTTAACTCTCACACCAGCCATCCATTTACTCAGGAAGCCAGAAGTAAGAGGGAACAACAAGAAGTTGTAGTCCTTGATTTTGCTAAAG
Source organism: Pelecanus crispus (assembly GCF_030463565.1). NCBI lineage: Eukaryota > Metazoa > Chordata > Aves > Pelecaniformes > Pelecanidae > Pelecanus > Pelecanus crispus. The sequence continues at coordinate 52,097,075 of NC_134648.1, forward strand.
TTAGATATTTTTTGCGTCAGGGTAAGAGGTGTTTATGTTGGAAATCAGATCTCCAGAGCGACTCCTGGCTGGGAGGATTTCTGTTTCTCTTTTTTGGCATTGCCTTAACAGCAGTTGTCTTTGTGATCATAGCATTTATCTTTCCAAGCCACCATTACACATGCTGAGACCCTGCTTTCCAGGAAGTAGATGAACATCTGCCTGCCGACAGGAAGTAGTGAATAAATTCCTTCTTTCTTTGCTTTCAGGCACAGCTTTTGCTTCACCTATTAAACTGTCTTTATCTTAATCCACAAGTCTTCCCGTCTTCCTTCTATTTTCTCCTTGTCCCACAGGAGAGGGGAGCGAGCAGGAGTGAGTGTTCAGATGTGTGCTGGAGTCAACGCACAACAGTAGATTATATTGCAATAAAGAAACCCAGTGATGTGTACTAAATGTATTATGACCCTGTAGAAAAGGACACAGGGCATCATTGGTTTTAATTTTTTTTTTCTTTTAATCTGCTGCACACAATATTACTGCATATAGTCTTTAAAAAGTTGTTCATTTTCTTTGTATCCCAATAAAACCTAGTTTAGATATTCAAAGTTATTTTGATCTTTTTAGCGTGCTCACTTAAGGAAAAGATTGAGGCAGATCCATCTCAAGTCTATGACCAGACTGCACTATGTCAGAGGATAAAAACTAATGGTTCCAGCAAAAAGATATAAAACCAAGAGATACAGACCCTTATATTCTAGGCCAGGAAAACTCTAACCTGCATATTCGCCCATTTGAGCTGACAGCTTTTGTGATTTTCAAGAGGATTCTCTGACTAAAATACAGTACACCTATATCCCACTCCCTATGCCATGAGCAGATCTTCTGATGCTTCTGCAGTAGCTGACAATACAGTTCTCTTTCACTGTCCCAGTTCTCACAGGACTGATCCATCCCACGTAACTTACCAAGTCTACTCTGAAAAACTAAAAACTGAACAGAGCATGGATCTGGACCAGATTTTCATCCCAGAGTTGGCTGGCATGAATTAAGCTCATTGGTGCCTGAGTATAGAGGATGTGTTATTTTCTCTGTTATTGCTGAAACTATCTTCTGGAAACGTAGAGGGCAGACTGTCCTCCATGTTTGCAGTGTGGTTTATTTTACTGATTTTTGAAATTCAGATTTGCTGAGATAACCCAGATGGATGGGACTGCCTTGATTTATAGCAATCCCTAGAACAAAGTAGACACTCAGGTCTGTTCTTTGTGACTTACTTGCAAATAAGAAGTTTGGATATCAGGCTGTTTGTTAGAAACTCAGGGGACTGTTTACTGTACTGTCATGTGACAGAGAAGGTTGAAGACTGCATTAAAACATGTTAAGCTTGTGAAAATCATTTGCTGAAATGCCTTAATTTGCTAAAACAATATTTACAAGGCCTAAAGCAATTAAAAAAAACCCAAACAAACTGTGAGAAGAAGGATCAAAAAAACCCAACAGAAACAATTGAGGCACAGATACAACTGAGTCTTGTACCTGTCTAGTGATAACTCTTTGTATCTGTGTGTGAGTCTCCAAACACATCCCTGCTACTGTGGTAAACTTTATTCAGTACTACTATTTTCACAATCAAATATAATATGAGACAGATTTCAGGAGAATTTGACAGAAAAACAGATAGAAACAGTGCTAGTCTGACAGGATAACATTCATAAATTATGCAGTCACTGATGGAAAGGCTGTTTATGTTTTGATACTCTTAAAACTGATCTCTGTATGTTTGTTTAGTTAATCAATGCTGTTCTTCCTATACTTCCCTTCACCTGCTCACTCTCTTACTTAGTGATCAGATGGCAACTCAGTATGGTCTGTTGAGATGGAAAATCAACTGGATCCAATAAAGAGCTATGCTTTTAAAATTTGTGTATGTCAGTACACATGAACCAATGCTATAGAAAGTGGAACAGAAGATGTGGTGGTGGGGGAAAAGGCATAAGTGAAACCAACTTACTTTCATCTTAAATCTTCATACTATGCTTGACTGAGAATGTCAGCCTTTTTCTCTTCCATGAAAGGCCCAAACCAAAGAGCATAAATTCCAGGAGGGGGCTCAACTGCCCAGGAGCAGGGCTCAAAGGCAGGCATTCATACGTGACAGGGTAAGCAGCAAGATAACACCATGGATCCATGTCAAGAGCCACAAGTCAGTGACTGTGTTTAAAAAGATGTAAATAACATCACCATAAGGCAAAAAGTTTTCTACCAGGACTTTGTGATTCTGCAATTTGATTACACTTTTGTCCCCAAATGTTGACTGCAGTATTTTTCATAGAAAAAAATCAGTTCATAGTGTATATATATATATACTATGTATGTATATATGTGCACAGTATATAATATCAATACATTGCATGATGAACTGAAAAAGTGTTCCAATTTCCAGCATTGTCAATTTGTGTCAGTTTCCAATTACAATGAAAGAGGACTGCATTTTTGTTAGTTATGAAAAGCTTTGAAAATCTTGTTAGAGTGCTAACACTTGTGTTATGTTTACTGCTGAAGACCAGAAGATACCATTGTTAGAAACAGGATCAAGTACTCAAGCACTTAAATACATTTCTTCAGTTTCTTGAAATAATTGCTCAGACTTTCAGGAAAAGTTATTCACAAGTTTTAGAGCTAGAAGTAAGAAAAACACAATCTTTTTCCTTTATACCAGACCAATGAGTTTCAAAATCAACCCCAGTGGATAGCAAATGATAGGTCAATAAGACATAAGACATAGCTCGTTTTGTGCAGTTTTCTCATACCAAAGCATTTTCCTGAGGTGGTAAGTTTCTCTTATCTGTTGGGTAATGAACGACTAACCCACTACAACACATTTCTTTACGCAAGGAATTCTGACTCCAGAAGTATAAAAACAAAGTGCCTTAATTTATAAGTGCGAGGAGATCCCATTATCTTTTTCTGTAATGATAACTGAGCTTTAGCATTTTTTTCTTCCTTTATTTAGGCAGGCCTACAGGAAATCAGAAGTGTTAGACCAAGTTATTCAAGTTCTTGGAGAAGCTATTCGCAGCAGTTTGCATCTTCAAGTATTTTATTTTGTTATACATTGGGGACTGTTTTATGCCATATTGCTTTTTAAAGGACCCGTTTACTGAGGCTGTTATTGACCATTTTTGAAAAGGAAAGTAAATGTCCACATCTGCTATAAAGTAGTCATCCAGCACCTCAACAGGGTGATAGGTTAGGTACGCAAATGCATTTAGAGTGTAGGCACTCCACAAAATAATCTTTTTGTTGCTGAAAAGCGAGTATTTAAAATGGGGCACTCACTGAGAACATTACTTAGTTGTTACTGTTTGCAATATATTTGTTAGAGTTCAAGGCAATTTGATTCAGCTGAACGGCTGTTGAGATCAAAGCTAGTTCTTGAACCTGTGGTTAAAATTGTTCTTAAAATTGTTCCCACCTTGTGAAAATTATCTTCCCGACATTTTTTCATCTTCTCCAAAAACCACACTGCCTTTACTTTAGGCTGCAGATGGTACCACCTGTGCTCAGTTTGTCAGAAAACTATGCATGTAGGGTGGCCAGTCCCTCCTTACTCCAGAGCCCTAGCCTGCCCACACATTCCTTGGCTTCTGCCCCAAACTAGGCAACAGCAAAAAAGAAACAGCTCTGGCATTTGATATGGCAAAATAAAAACCTTTGTAGGGCAGATTTGGACTTCAGCCAAACTGACACATCCCAAAATATCCAAATGCTGTGAAACAGTTCAAATTCAAAATCCACAATGCTAACATTCAGCTCAGCACTGTACCAAAAAAATTAAACTTACTTCAAATAAGGTAGAGTTTGCTTTGAAGTACCTTAGTGAAAAAGTCTAGTCAGGTCACTCAGGAAACTTCCATGGATTTCAGACCATACTGCAATTCTGCCTGTCTTCTTACTATAGGAAACAGCTATTCTTAGGTCTAAGAGATCATTCTTTGTTACTTAGAAGAGCTTCAGTTAGGGCACAGTATAATAGACTAGGCATAACCCTGCAAGCAATCCTGTTTAAGGCCACATGACAACAGAACTTACAGCTGTTAAGTGCTCATCAGTGGAACTAATGCTTACAGAATCTGACCCTTCCTTAATGTCTTTTGAAAAGTGATTTAGAAGCTCTTTCATTTTTAACCAGGCACTATCAGGGTCATAAGTACACTAAAGCCACTTACATCCACCAGGGGTGTCCTTTGAATTTTAGGTAAAAGATTAGCCAAGACTGACTATTACTTGTAATACAGGTAACTAGAAACATCATTTTGCTTTCTGTTCCACCTCCTCCCTAATGCTTTTCTCTGGCTGCTTGAACATCATATCACAATTAGAGTGCTTAAAATCTTAAAATTAACATTACTTGTTATTGTCTGATTCCACTGCATAAATATTCAGTTACCGTTTGCTTGTGTTTGCTTATGTCAAAAGTCAATGTTGACACCTATGTCTTGACTTTGTTCTTACCTTCTCACTTTGTCAAAAATAAATGAAAGACATACATGACTAAACATGAAGAGGGAAGTGCTGTGTTGAGGTTTACTCATACAAATTCCTTCCCTAGGGTTTCTACTTGATCATATTAAAACCTTCATCTTCCACTGGTTTAGGCCTTACTTACTTAAATGCATTTTCATTCTCCTGCATTCTCTCTTGCAATACAGTATTGATGTCTTAACACTCTGTATACGTTATTGGCAATTAAGTAAACATCTTGAATTATTGAAGAAACCTAGACCTAGCTATATCCAATTAAAGGTATCATTAGCCCACAACAGACATCCTTCCCCTACAAACACCGCCTACTTCTGAAATACCTCGTCAGTTCAAAAACATCAATGTTCCTTCCTGATCCCTAGTACAGGGGTTGTTTCACACCCTAAAGCATAGAATTCAGTTACTTTTTTTTCTCCCTGCTTTTCTTTTTTCATTCCTTCAGAGTTACATCCACAAATACAATAACAAACAACATTGTCTTCTAATTCCTTCTTAAATCCATGCTTTTTGACATTCCAAAGGTATAGTCAGTCTGTGATGCCCACAAATATAATTGCTGATATAGCTGCAGACCGCGGCAACAACTTTTGCTTACCCTCTGTTCAAATTAATGGCAAAACAGCAGTTGACCACAATGACAAACCTGATATACTGAAGACAATGGAAAACATTTATCACTGGTGTAAAGCCTTTGGAGAAAATATACATAGGATATATTTGGTTCAGAAAAATTTCTGTGTATGGTATTGATAAGTGAAGGATGTAGTTTTATTAACATTAATATACCAAAACATTGAAGTCCTTCATATTAATAATCATTGGAATGCTAGTATTTTTCAGGAGCCAAAGCCTATGTCTGGAAAACATGTTAAACATTTAGAAACAATTCTTTCTGCATTGCTTTCTGTAAATAAATCCTACTGAAATACAAATTTTTGTATAAAATTTTTCATTCCCCTTGTCTAAACATTTGTTTAGTGTTGTCATGTACTGCTAAACAGCTGCCACATTTGATTTTGGACACAGCTCTGTTTCAGTGATGAGTGAAGATTCCTGGATGTATATTTTCAATCATTACTATTAACAGAGAGCTTGGGAGTGAGTGCCTAAGCATTGGAAACTCCTCATTCTGTGTTTCATAAGGCCTCTTACTCCAAGATGTTAAACTTGATAGTAATTTTAAAGCAGACCACTACAATAAACAGACAGAGTTCATTTGTAATGTTTGTCATAGTTTTAAGATATTTTTTACAGGAGCTGTTTTTTCCCCTCAGAACAGCTGTTCCTAAGGTGTCTATTATGTTTCAGTCTCAAAGGTCAACTCCAGACCTAGGAGACATCTGGTAGCAACCGCATTGTCGTGGAGAGGAATGGCACTCTCCTGTGTAATGCTTGTGCTTCACAGTAATGTCATGTATTTGCCTTGTTCACATTTAGAAAAATGCCATTTTCACAACTTATGCAGTAGTCCTGCATAACAAACCTAAGTGCATACACACAGAAAAAGAAAATACATGTAACAGTGTATGTGAAAATGTGTACTGTCTTTCTCTAAATAAAGTATATATATCTCACAGCTGCACTAATACTCCAATGTAAAACCATGGGATATTTAGTTATTCAGTCTGTACTTTCTTTTAGATGATTTTGTCACTAGTAGTCTTGACCAACTAAGAAATAGGATACTAAAGGAGAGAATTAAGTCAAAATGTATCTGAAAAAACATGTAAAAGTAGATGGGAGAACAGTTCTAAGAGGCCCTCAGCTACATCATATCTTTATATTTTATATTTTTTAAACAGTGTGACCTCTTGATAACCACCTTATACTTCACTGTTAGTATGGTATTGTATATTTATATAGGGGATCATTAACAGTACAACTACAATGTAATTGAATGCAGGATTCAATAACAACATTGAAGTTAAAATACCATATGAGTATAAAATTCCCTTTCAGTCTTGCTCAGCCTAATTGAGGGCTTCCCCCCCCCCCCGTTTGTTTTTTTTTTTTAAATAGTCTACTATTGCAGTTAGCATTATGGCAGGGAAAGCAGGGAAGGAGAGGGACAGCAGAAAATGTTTATTTTGATAACATTCCAACATGTGGAAGAAGATTACATTACATGCAGCTTGATCCCCAGATAAGAGAGTGCTCAAAGAAATGGCAGCAGACCCCAATTATAATGAGTTTCCAGCCTTCAATCTAAAATGAAGGAGTGTGACTGTTTATTTAAGGTGAGGGCTTTTTTGTAAGTGAGATGTGTTAGGGGAGTGACACCCAATTAACTAATTGATCTGATAAAAAGCTGAAGCCCCTCATAAAAGAAAAAGGAAAAAAGGTCACTTTGGAAATTCATGCCTTTTCCTGTTGTGATCATCTTAATTAGCTTCTGATAAAACTGACAAGTGAGGTGGGGAGTAGAAGAGAAGGATTTGGTTCTTGATGAACCCATGTGAGAAATGAAGAAGCACATGATTAGTTGGAATGTGTCAAGTATTTGAACCAAAGATGTGCCTGCTTTTTATTTCATCTAATTGCAATGAAGTTTAATGGAACAACAAATATATTTGAGTTCCTCTCCAAGGACTGCAACCTTGGTGACTGATTTTCATAAAAAAATATTTCAAACCAGTTTACAGAAGTTTATTCTATCATTCATTCATTGTATGTATACCCAAGACATCTATTAAGGAAAAAAAAATCCAGATTTATCGAGTGGCTTAATTATTAATTTTAATTGTTTGGGTTTTATGAAAAAGTCCATCTATAAATGTGATGATTAAGTTCCATACAAATTATGAATTCTTTCAGAACTCTGGCCCATGCAAAGTGTACACAAACACACCAGTTTCAGTAGCTTGGAAATATGGCTGGTGATGGTTAGACAGCCACAAAACCAAGAATACTATTCATTCAGAAAGGAAGATAACAGAAAACAATGACTTAGGAGCTTAGAAGTCTTACCTGGGAGGAAGTGAGAGGATTGAGGTGCTGAGTGCTTTCAGCTGTTGAAGTGTACAAATGTTACATGGTCTTAACACATCAAAGGAAGCACAAGCTTATGGTTGCAAGATTCTGGTGGTTACATTTCACAAGAATATTATTACTCTTCATACTGTAATGTGATGATCCTGATGATCAAATACTGAAGTTCCTTCCTAGGGCTTGTGCGTGAGGTTGAGAGCCAAGACAGAAGTGCACATTAATACAAAGAAAACACATGCAGGTCCATGAGCTAGCTGGTCATGCTCAGAAAATGTGTTAATCGGTGTATTCACTTCAACATATTTTCATAAACTTTAATTTATATTACAAAAATAATTTCTGCTCCCCTTTTAAAGCATATCAATGATTTCAAGTGTTGCAGAAAAAAATTTTAAATGGACATAAAGTCATACCTTTTCTTTGTGTTGTATCCTTTTAAAGTTCAGCTGCATTCTGTCTTTTAGTTTGAGTGAATCACATTGAACAAATGCGGTCAGCCAGATGTGCTCTGAGCACCGGTAGACAGCCTGCAACATTAACCTGGAAGATTTTTCTTTGCACCTTCAACTCAGAAATGCCTTGCAATAAAAGACTGAGCCATAACTTCACACAAGTATGAAAAATTACTTTCCCTTATATTGAAGCTTACTTTTAACACCTGTGGCAGCTTTACTTTGGCAGAACCCCTATGGCTGCAACATTTGCTTTCAGCTTTTATTTTCCAGTGTTAAACTGAAATTATTTCTGTCAGCTTATCAAGGAACAGTTGTTTTCCTTTATAATTTTCTTTAATGCATCTGGAAGACTATTTTATACTGCTGTATTTTCAAAACCTGTGTTCCTGTACAAGTGTTTAAGTATGCATTTAAGAACATCCTGAGAATGGTGATAATTATCGCAAACCATATTCTCTTCCTCCTTTACTCACTTGATAACATTTTCCTCTACAGAGAGGGAGCCCTGCACAATATTTTGTCAATTACCGTTGGCTAAGTTGCTACTCACTGAAAGCAAGGGATCAGATTTGCTTCTCAAAGTATGCTGTGCATAATGTATACTAGTACAAGTTTTCATTTTGAGTACAGATGAAAGAGATATTGAACTTCAATAAACAGTAATTTGCTTTGGTCTGGAGTTGAAGAAGCTTGCAGTATAAAGATGTACTGTGTTTGACTCTCACCTTAGACCAAATTGAAAAAGTCTCTGTTTATTTCCCAGCCTCTTACTCTTATCCTTCCAAGCAGCTTTGGAAAGCCAAGGTAGCATGCTTAACAGCTAATTAGGAGCCTTGACCCGAAATAAGAGAACAGAAGAAGGAGTTTTGGGTCAAGAAGGTGATTAGGAAGAACTGAAAGACACAGTATCCTTCTCTCCCCTCTGCTCCCCCCTCCCTGCCACCTTCTTGGAATAGGAGTAACCATTTGTGTGATTTTTCCAGTGTCAGCAGCTCCTTCATCACTACACTGACTCCATCATCCTGCTTTCATCTTTAATCATTTTTTCTGCTTCTAGATAATTTTAAAAAGGAAACAAGAAGCATTTTCTCCAGTTTTATTAATTACATGGGAGAACTGGCAAAAATGACTGTCAGATCTTTACTATGTGTAAATACATAAATCCCTCTGTCTGGAGGCCTAAGACTGTACTAACAACAGAGGCACTCACAGCAATACCACTGTCTTCCTTTTTCACCAATTAGTTGATACAGCTATCACAAATGTAAAACAAAACAAGAGCACAAAGAATTTTAGACACTAGTATAGATCACTTGTACATATGCTCCATATTAAAATGTAATTGTTAGAGCTATAAAAACCCCTCAGCTGTACCTTTCAAACAAGCTGGAAGCTGTTTTAATCTAATTTTCATGTAGATGTGCTGAACATCCCCCAAACTTTTGAGTCACAGGTATGAATGGAGATGGCTTCTCAAAGCAAAAATCTTCACAAAATTTTCAAACTTGCATAGCAACAGCCACAGTGCATCTGATGAACAGTCTGTCTTAACTCCAGGTAGAACTATGACTTTTTCAGGATTTAAATGAAAAAACTCCTAGGTTCACTTTAATCCCTTAGCCTAGAACTGATTTATAGACTTCAGTTTTCATTATTACACAGTTCATCTAGAATGGAATTACAGAAACTGAAAAGTCTTTTCAGAGGAACTAAAATAAAAAAAACCCTCATCAGAACCAAAGGTATTACGTTTCTTCTGCTTACTCAGTGTTACTCTGCTAATCAGTGTTACAATTGTTAGGCTGCATCAAAGGAAGATACAGTGTATCTTTGTGAACAAGAAGGAAGTGAAAACTTCTTATTCAGAAGATCTGTTTTTCAGAAAGTTGAGTGTTTCAAAGTGTGAATTCGTCTACAATATTTGCATGTCCTTAGAGTTGGTGAAAAGCCTATACTAATTCTGTAGGGCACAGACAGAAGTAGACAGGCCCTATATGGGGCAGTTTTTCCCTATTGGAAAAATAAAATTATGTAGATTTATCATTCTTTAATCAATGAGGGATATTAGACACTTGCACAAGAGCTAATAAGATAACTGACATGGAACACTCAATGCCACAATAAATGCTAAGCACAAGCATTTTATTCCTTCTGTGCCTTTAAAATTATAATTATTACATGCTGACTAAAGTGTCTGGTTATTCATTGCCCAAAAGTGTGTTGTAAATTCCTGTTGTTAATGTCTAGAACTGATGCAACTGACTCAAATGTCAGAGACATGTCCGTGTCTCTGGAGTAAAAGACCATCTTGCAAAAGAATGTCCAATAGAGAAACAAAAGTCTGCAGAAAAAAAAAAAAGATGAAATAAAATAGCAAATTGTTTACAATGGTAAATAAAAATAAATTTTCTGTATGGTTGGAAGTTTTTCATTGAAGTTAGACCACAAAAAAGAAAACAGATCGTCAAGGTGGTCTAATTCTTGTACTTTCTAATGAATTTCAAATGCTTAACTTCACACTTCAAAGGTTACTTCAAAAAGTATGTGGGTGTTACTTAGCTCTGTATTTATTTATACCTATAAAAATAAAGCAACTACAATACACTTTGCACTACATCTAAATTCTGCTTCATAAATTGTCAGTACATACTTCGTGATGCATACAGTAGATTGGTTGGTTCTTCTGAATCTATCAAGGAACTGCTTCAGAAAGTTTCTAGATTCCTGTCAGTAGTATAAATCACTCAAAGTATAAACATATACATATGTGCATTTTGAGCGTAAAAGAAAACATGGATAAAACAAAAAAATGACTTTCAGTGTGTTATGCCATATTGAGTAAGCGTCCTTCATTTAGGAGTTTATTCTTTGGTCTAATCCAGTTTTAGATAGATACACAGAACTGACAGCAAGAAAGGGCAAAAGTAGACTGCTCTGCTTCTAAAAGTTTATTAGTTATTTTAAATTCCAGGTTCAGTCATACATCTTCATCACTTACGTTCACTTTCAAATGCTGCAGCTAATAATAATTAAAAAAATGCCTGAATTTATAGTTCAGCTATATTGAAATCTGGAAAAGATCAGAGTAGGTTTCAGGGTTTTTTCATATAATGGGAAATTATTCTTTATGAGTATGGATATTTAATTATATTTAAAGCTGTAATCTGACAGTCCTTTTCCTTTGTCACAAAGCTTAGCAATGAAAATTTTACTAATATATTAGAATACATAGTTGGAAATAAAAGACAAGCTGTCAAAGTTGGTACTCAGGGGTGGTTAGTCATATACAACGCTCTAAACAAAATAGTACAGGTCAGTATCTCTGGTTGCCAATTGCCCCTTCTTATGGTTGATTTCAAGATTGGGGTAGCAGTCAAGTGTTAAACTCGTGTCAGTTTTCTATTTTTAAACAGTAAATGAACCCTAACTGAAAATTTTATTGTTTTAACGTCCGCTTCCTACAAGCATTAGCTCAGGAAGTGATAAAGCTGGCACAATTACCTATGGCCTTTTCAGTGACTAATGACAAGTGATTTCCTGGCTGGTTATAGACAAAGGAAATAAGCCTCGTGACCAGGAAACTCTAATTTTATAGTTTTTCTTAAACCTAACTAGCCTAAAACAATAGATGCAATAATGTACCTTTCAGTTCATGATTACAATGCCTATAACTAGTGATGGACGAGCAGTTAAGTGTCTGAAGTATCGTTTTAAACTCAAAGTTTCTCTTCTGATATTGCTACTTCTGGTCTCAATTATTTTTCATCATTCCCACTTACACAAAAACTTCCATTTTTTGTTCAAAGTACACTAAATATATTTGAACGCCATACAAAATTTACCACACTGTAATCATATGCAGAAAAATAAACATCTGTATGTCCCACAAAAACAATTTTCATAACTAATTAGAAATTTTCAAGCAAAAAGTGCTTTTTTTTAATTTTTTGTTCTTGCAGACAAACATTTGTTTCCTCTTTCAGCTTGGAAACAAAGATGAATAACATCCTCATCAAAATTTAAGAAAGCTCCCATTTATTTCAATGGGGTTTAACAACAGTGGGGCCAGAATCTTAGCCCGTATCTCTTAAGCTTCAAATGATCTGTTAGCTACTTCTATTCTTAACAGAAGTGAGGAAAACAGACCTGGGAGAAACGTTTAGAAATGTTTCTGTATACACGTTGCAATTTAGTAGTAAAGATTTGCTTTAAATGTAACTTTACATCATTTGCACCTTTCTTGATTGTATAATATGCTTTATTATTTAAAATTGAGTTGTGTACATTGACAGATAGAGACGAAAAACTTCATAAATACATTAAGATCTCATAACCTTACATAAACCAATGAAAATATTCTGCTGACTAGAACAGCAAGAGAAATTCAGTGGAGCTTCTTCTGTGAAAATTTAAGATATGGGAAGAACTGGTCAAATTTGAGGTCTGGATCCCACAGGACTTAAAGAATAAATTATAACTGAGAACAGACAGCAAACCAGCCTTGCAGTAAAACAAAGAAACAGAAGGAAACTATTTTCCTTACATGGAATGAAAGGCTGACTATTGAGAAATTGTGGTCAGGTTCCCTTGCCTCAGTTTCCCTAAGAAAGGTTCTTGTGACATAGAATGAGCTTAATTTTGTTGTTTGAAAAGTACTTTGAAGTGGTTTTGTTGAATGATTCTGTAGAAATGCAAATGGTGTCTCTTTTGGACAGCTGTGTTGTCTGCACAACAGGGGTCAGAGAAGAATTATTTTTTTTAGCAGACTAGGCTGGGGTTTTGTTTGTGTAATATTGTGCTTAATCTAACTCTGAGACTGTTGCTGCTGGCTGACTGATTGGTCTCTGTTGGAGTTTTTGGAGATCTGATGGAGGAGGAAATGGCAGAAATCAACATGTATAAACACTCTCACACACATACAGACCCCTCCCAAACAAAAAGAAAAACTGTGATGCCATCACTAAAGTAGTTAGTTTTCCTAGTGTTAGACCTTGCAAAAAGGAACAAAAAAAAAAGGCATGAGTGGTCCTTTGTCTAATCTTTCTACCTCATTCCTTATGGCCACCAATCCTAAAATCCACAGCAATACAAGAAAGAGAGAGGTCCAGAGCTAAAACTGAGACCTTGAGCCAAATTAGAGAAGAAAACATGCCATTTTAGTCACAGAGAACTTGGCCCTCAGATCAAGATGTGATTTTTTTTTTCCTTTTCCCTTCAGTAAACAGGTATCTATCTACACAGCTATTTGTTTGTACTGTTAATTTTAGAACTTACTTGACACATATGATTTCTGTACACTTAAATAAGTTCTATTTTCCTAGAGAACATATATTCTTATATATATTATATATGCACACAATATTATTTTTCTTGAAGCCATAATGTGCATGGTTGTATATATTACAGCTTGAAGAGAAAGAGCCTTGTAAAGAACCAAATTCATATCATTAAGATTTAACAAATCTCTCATGCACTACATTTACAGCCCTTCTTGTATATTTGTGTTTAATATTAATAATTGTTATTTGCCAAGAGACTTCTGGGCTTAAGAGTATATAAAAAGAGGATGGGCCATGTCCTGGAAAGTTTTCAGTCTTAAAGATTGAAGAAAACTGAATACTCAAGAAAGGACAGACTGTTTCAAAAGCTATGGTTCCAGTTGTTGACACCACAGAGAAGTGAATGAGACATTTGAAATAGCAGTGTGTGTCTAGAATTATTTCATGGGTAGCATACTTAATTAACAGTCAGAGAAAGAAGGGGCAAGGGATGGCTCAAGAAAATTGTGAAGAAAACTTTGAGGACTAGAATACAATACTCAGCACAGAAGAAAAGACTTTGTAGAGAAGACTGTACAGCAGTAGAAGAGAATATTTAATATCACTTTCCCAATAATGGACAACAAGGCTAAATGTAAATTAATATGAAGTCATAGAAAGGAATTTCCTACCTCTGTAGTAACCATAAATATCGTAACTAGTACCATAAACAGAATTGTTGAAGTCTGGTATCTTGTACTTAGGTTGTATCAGTACCTCCACTTGAAGCTTATTCCATGCTTAGAACATTCCAAGTGATGTTTCCCAGTTTAAATTCTGTACTATATTATTAGGATTGAGCTAATCACAAAGCAAATCAAGGCAGTGTCTTTACCATGTTCTTTTTTAATTTCACAATAATTTCTGTAAATTAAATTTTTAAAGCCCCTGTTCCTCTGTCAAAGTAGTCCATTTGTCCAGTAGATTTAAACATTGTCATATAGAGATCAGAGTTAACAGACAGACACAGAGGAGGAGGAGGAGACAAGCCATGATCTCATTTCCTTCAGAAACCAGAGTAGAAAGGACAAAAGCTTTTATAAGCACTATCTCAGCTCGCCTGAACCTAAAGAAAGGTTCAGATCAAAATCTAAGCAAAGCTCTTGGCTGGATGCTATTTATTTTTAATTACTCCACTCACTTTTAATATTGTTTTGAAACAAAAATTACTATGAGAAAACCTGTGCACTAACTCCCATGATTAAACTTCCCAGGGGTTAAAGTTTCCACAGTCTTGAGAGAAGCATTTAAATGTTCAGCATTTCTGTCAGCACAATACATCAATTAAAGGTCCAAGCAGTGTCAGTTGCACTTGTTTATTTCATATATTTATCTTTTCCTGGATTTCAAGTGCCTTCTGATCAGCTTTCTTATCCTATGAAAACATCTGTACATAATTGTTTCAAATGAACAGAAGCTTGCTGCAGTATCTGTTCAGCTGTCAGAAAATCAAGGTCATACAAGGTGCAAAAATGCTTATCTGTATGAGAACAGGCTGAAATCACTGCTTATGTAACCACAGCGACTCCAATTACAACTTTGTTTTCAGTAGGGAAAAGACTTGGAACTTGCAGTGGATTTTTCAAAGTCGTCTTTTCCAAGACCCTTGGCCATTGTGCAGACAGGAATGCACAGTTTAGAAGAGACCACAGAAGAGTTGTGATTCCTTAGCTTGGTGGTTTATGCATTTTACACAAGCTTTGATACTTCACTGTGGTGGTCCAAAGGCTGGATCTAGTTGTATCTATCAGCTTTACTGAAAAACATATAATCAGTTCTGGGACCACAAATCAGAACCAGAGACTCAACCCTTCACTCCCTCCTCTTCCAAAGGCTTACAAACTAAATCCTGTTTAGATCCAAGTTCTGCTCAGATCTACAAGATATACCATATCACATACAGTATAAACATTACAATATTTGATGGCTGCTAGCTTCTTCACAGCATTTAGCATTAGGTGCCTAAAATCACTCTTACAGGCAGATTTTTGCATCTAAATTGATTGGGTACATTCTAAAATTGTACTTGAAGCAAATACTTCTGTTTTCTCTCCAGTTTATGATTATAAACAGAATTATAAACCAATAGAGGTCAACATACATACTATTAGATGACAGGTAGATCCATACTGTAGGACACATGCATCCTGAGGTGCCCTTGCAATTCTAATACCTCAGCTATCCTCACCACAGGAGTATCCTACATCTCCCTTGAGAGTACATTGAGGATTTTCTCCAGGAGCAATGTGGATGCACAGGACAACATGTACTCAGTTTAATATGTACTCAGAACCTGGACAGAGTATGAACCTGAAACCTGGAGCTGGTGTTAACCATATATCATATGAACTTTGAAAACCTCAGATTAGATTCAGCTGTCTTCCTAAAACAAACAGAAATTTCCTTTATAACTAGTGGCAGCAAATCAGAAATTAAGAGTATTTGGAATCAAGAACCAAGATCAGAAAGGGAAAAGGCATGCAAAGATATGGAGACTATGGAGATTAGTTCAGATTGCATTAGATTAGCTAGTACTTTCACTTCAAACACCTCCAAAACATACAGGTTTGAATGTATGCTTCAGTGCTAGCTAATGGAAATTTGAAGTTTACTTGTCATACATGTGGGACATCTTCCTCTAATGAAAAGAAAGTTTTATCACAAAAATTATTTTAATTAATCTAATAACATTATGCATTCACATCTATAGCCATTTCAGCATGCATAAGTGCATGTGAAAAAGCTGCACAGACAAACCTACCAAAAATAAAAGAAATACTTGGAAAATTAAGAAAGCTTTTCACATCATGTGATAGAACTTAAAATTGTGAATTTAAGTTGCAAATTATGAGCCTAAATCAATCTTTTTTTTTCATTATGTTTTTACTGGCAACCTACTTCTATCTTAAATAATCTTGATTACCCCATCTATAAAACAGGAATATAAAAGTTCAGACATGATTAGAGAGTAATGGAATCATGCCTGCCAGAAAAGTACTTTTTAAAAAGTCCCAAACCAAAGCAGTGACAAAATCTAAACACAAGATACAAATATCCATGAATAATAGCATGAAATCTTAACTCTATTTAGATACTCCAAATGAATTGCATGGCCTCAAGCCACCAAAAAATGAAAAGCATCTTACATACCAAAAGGATAACCTGACTTTTTTTTCAGCTTTCCTGAAGTGTGAGAGTTTAGAAACTCATACACAGGTTAAATGTTATGGAACAATTTAGAAGAGGCTTTTTCTGTCCTGGGAGTCTTTCCAATTCTCTTCACCCTTGTAAATTCAGACTCCTATTATCCAATTTCTCACACAAAATGCTTGTTCTCAGATATGCAATCCATCTTTTTATATGACTTCCTGGTCCTTTAAATACTTTTTCAATTGCAGACCTAATACAGAGTCCCCCAAACTATTCCTATTGAATTTATTTTGTAACTACTCAGTTGTTTGCCAACTTCCATAATTTACTACTTCACTTATACATCACTGCTTATGCAGCTTTTTGTTCTCACTCAACGCTATTGACATGAGGCCCTAATTCTCTGCAAGCTGCATGTATCATTCTGGATTTTGTTTACTCACCCCTTTTAAAAAAAGAGACATAAAACCAGCAGGCAAATTAAACGGAAATTCAATCACAGATACAACAAATTATCTAAAATCTTTTACTTCCCTTTTCAATTATGCAGGCCCTTGAATTCATCTAACTGTTTTTCAAGCCATTCATTCTTTCCATGTTTTTAAAATCCCTTTAGTATCTGATATTTAAATAAATATTACTAAGGTAGTTATAGACCACAATACAATCACATCTCAGTCATCTTTTAGATAAGATAAAGTTCTTCATGTCTCTCACTCCCAGGCAATTTTTACAGCTCTGAGAAGGTTGTTGTTGCTTTCTACACTTTGGACAATGTTTAAATTCAGTACCAAGAGTGCCAAAATATCTGTGACAATTACTCATGAAATTCGGAATTGTGATGAAACTCCAATATTAAGCTCCAGCTACCCATCTGGGGGGTTCATTACAAAACAGTCACCTTATTCTAGCCATAATTTTTATGGAAGCTCCAACTGATGCAACAACATGAGAAAACCTGTATTCCTGTTCTTGTACCTTGCATTTACTCCTCACCTTGCCTGCATGAGTGCAAGGTAAAACACACTACATAGCTTAACTCCCTGGTTCTAGGCAGTTTGCTCACCACAGCTTCTTCACTTTAGCCATTTTTCCTCCTTATAGCAGCTTCAGATAATTGACCTTGTTTAAGGCCTTCTACTCTTCTAAAAGGAGAAACACCTAAATCCAGCTTGTATTAAATTCTAACCCCTTTGCTTGAATTCATAAATAATCTGAGGACTCATTAGAGTTGCCAGAAACAGATTTAGCTATATTGAGAAAAGGGATAAAGGGAGAAGATATAAAAAAAGAAGTGTTGTTCTTGGTTAAGTTTTTATACATTCAGAATTCATAATAATTCAATACAGTAAAATATGTGACTATGATCTGTTTCTTCGGTTACTGTACTTTACATGAGAATTTAGTGAGCCAGTTTGAAAAGTGCACAGGATATAAAAGTTACAAAAACTTCCAACTTGCCTGAATGATTTTGTGAGAATTATAATTTTACAATAAAAATCTCAGTTCTCCATGACTTTCAAAATACAGACTAGTAGTGCAATGAAAGGGGAAAACAGCTATCAGAAATGGGCAGCAGTAGTTGCAATACTGCAAGCTCTTCCATGATCATAAGGTGAGCTCCGTCATTTAAGGGGGTTCAAAACCTAACTTTGACCTATTTTAAACCTACCTGGTCTGCCCTTACTGCATAGAGAGCAGAGAATAGATAACTGTGGGTAAAAATCATGAGTAGAAATGGGCATCTTTCGTTTATTTTAGGTCTAAGAAGACTTGCTAAGAAAGTTATTTTGCTGAAGAGAGGAGAACTATGCAGGAATGTCTGCTCTTTGAAACAGAAAAAAAATTATAAAAATAATGGGAATTTATGCAAAAGCTTCTGCAGGGGAAATATTATTCCATGTCTAAAATGAAGCTGAGAAGTAATTAATTTTTTTAGGTAATTAAATCTCTTCTTTAAACTTGCCAAAGAATGTTTTTTTTTTTTTAAACTTTAAAAATTGTATGGTTATACCAGCAGAGTAAAACAAGGCACTAAATAACTGAATGCAAGAGAAATAAGTCACAGCTTCACATGCTTTCCATTGTATTGTGGTTTTCACCTTTATACACTTTTTGTATATAAAGAGAGTTTCTCCTCATCATGTCTGCTTATTCACACTGGAAATAAACTAGCACTGAAACAAACCATTTATAAACACTTCTGCTGCATAGCCATTAAACAGGCATGCTTCTGTTTTTCCCAAAAGACCTTTTTTCCCCCAGAGTAATCCAAGACAACCACCATTCTGTTAAGCTGTGTCTTAAATTAGTTAGGAAAACATATGGTGTGCTCTCCTATGGAGGCTATACTTTGGCTATTGCTTTCTGATCTAGGTTTTGGCATTAAATACCTGCCCAAGGACATGCAAGGTCTTTAAATGAAATATAAGTCATATGTTATCAATAATGATTATTAGATAGTAGGTTTATCAGAGTATTTTTTTACAATTTGGAGAATTCTTTTTTCTTATATACTTTGAATTTTATAACATCTGCATTGGGGGAAGGATACGTTTTTCTGTTGATGGGAGATGAAGTACATAGGTGAGGTAAGTGGGAGTGGAGGGAACCCAAGGCATTCTGAAAAATATTCACACTTCATATATCTTTTCATGTGAGCATGTTTACTTTTATTTCCATACAGCTGTAAGGTGGTTGCAGTGGCTCTCTGTAACCAAACAGATCCAACTGGGGCAGCATGTGTGCAGGTACTTAAGCAGAGATATTAATTCATGCTTCATTTCTTGAAAAAAACCCACAATACTGTATTCCCAGTTTACAGTGTTAGAGTGTCCAACCTTTTCTTTAAGAGAAATCCCATTGCCTGTACATCTTCCCTGCTATGCTACAGCAATTAAATATCACAAGTGATTTATATGTAACTTGCTCCACCCATTCTTTACTAAGTTGCATGCAACAGCAGTAAACATCATTGTCTGCTCAATTTCCAAGTAGCCAGAGTGAGAACAGAACACCTGCTGATTGCTATAGAAAGTATCTAGGAACTAACACATGCCTCAGAGTCAGTACTGCTTGCTTCTGCTGCTGACTTTGTCAATGCCTCACTGTGCAGCTTGATAAAAAAAATCATCTTCAGTGCCTCTGTCGGAAAAGAAACTGGCAGAATATGCATATTCCACAATAGGCTTGTGAAGCTTGGTATTAGTGTATGAAGTGTTCAAGATCTTTATAGTGGCAGTAATGGAGATACTAAAATGTTTCCATAAGGTGTTTCTTGACCAACACAGTTGTGCAACAGCTTGGAATCTTGGTAGAGGCTGCATCCGTAGCCAGACCATTTCTTCAGCAAGTGCTTAAAAAGCAGCCATATCAAAAGCATTTGAGAAATTGGAGAGAGAAAGAGCAAGCAAAACCTCTAGATTTCACTTGGAAGTACTCATCTGACATCTTCATGAATTCTCTGGAGGAAGAAGGAACTTGACTTGCCTTTTCTGGAAGGACAGAGAAGGCAGTCTCAAGTGCCAGCAGCAGTCAAATAGTCTGAGCTAAGCAAACAGCTTTACTTATGAGAAAAGGTGATAACATCTGCTTACATGGATGGTCCGATGGTCTTGTTTAATGCTTCAGTACTGTCATAGTTTTTCAGTGCTTGTGTACTCTGTCCATTAACCCCTGCCAGAATAAGGAAAAATATTATCTGTTAGCTAAATTAAAAAAGGGAAGTTTATATTTCCTGCTGCTGAAATTGTATAGCATATAAGCATATAATTATGCCTACAGATACACCTATACATATATACTTGCATTTTTTCTGTTTTCATTTGTTTACTATTCTTACTGTGCTTAAATTTGTGTGCAGTTTACTGTAGGACCTTGAGATAACTTAGTCCGGTGAGACACCTCATATACTGAAACTGCTATTTGGTTTATATACTTTGCAGTCCTGTAATACAATAATGCATCCCTAAAATCCCTTCAGCATTCCACCTTGGGGCTTAATCCACTTGAATTGCATGCAGAGCACTAATTGACATTGTCTGGTTTCATGACCCAGTCAAATGCTTTACAATAATTATAGCAAACAACTTGAACTTGCAGGATAAGCATAATCTGTTTCAGTGTCATGAAGAGTGGCTGTTGCCTTTTAGAATCTTCTAGGACAATAGTGACAGACATTTTTGTTCAGTAACTGGCATTTTTCACTTGCAGCTGACCATCCTATGGTGGTGTGGAAACACTTCACCCTTGCTTAAATTTATTTTCAGTGTACTGTCACTAATGACATTTCTACATTCATTTAATATATGCAAATGAATGTCTGAAAGCAGCAGTAGCTAGACACAACTACATGGATAATTTCTGAACATAATTGATATGTTTGAATGTACAGCCATAGTATTCAGACCAGAATTACTTAGCAGCAGGCACTGAACATGATTTTGTTTCACACAGTAATTTCTTGAACAGTAGCTTTTAATATTATGGTCTTAAATAGAATAAGTTTAAAGCTTGAAAAAGAGTTTGATGACCGCAGTCATTTAATCAGGTTGCTGCAGAAAGAGTAAGACAACTCCTCCCACTACCTCAAACTGTTTCTCAAGGCATTTTCTTTAGGTACAATAACAGAAATCCAACCATGCCTGTTAGTTCTTGACCATCAGGAACTAACCAGGTGGAAAGGACAACGAAGTAGATCCAGGTTTAGTTTTAAAATCTACCAAACTATGTTTTATAACTGGCTTCCCCTGGTATGTTTTATTAGTATTTTGACTTTAGTTTAAAGTTAGTAGAAAAATGTTTCAGAACTTCTCAAAAATTAGAATTTTGAAAGTCTTGTACTGATCTACTTCATTAGGTATTCCATCAATAATTCAAAATTATTCAAAACATTATCCAGCTAATTGTCCTGAGACAAAGTAAATGATAAAGAGCTTCAGCATTTCAATAGAAAATTTTGCTGTGTCAGGGGAAAATGCATTGGTCTTGTCAAAAAGTTCTGGTTTACAATTGTCTTTTCTATCTATAATTAAAAAGCATAAGCACCGTATAGGACTTAAGAAATCCTGTTGTCAGTTATTACAGACTTTGTGACTATATTTCTACTAACAGAATGTACACTTTATAGAAAAATTGACTTTTATGCAGGTTCTGCATTGAACTAATGCAGTTCTGCAGTACTATAGTGTTGCAGTTCTGAAGAGATAGGCCTGACCTGCCTTACAATGTGCTTGGACAAAAGTTATAACATAATAAATATATGGTTCTCAGCTTACCACTTCAAATTGCTGATGAAAACGAGTGCTCCTTCTGGCCTTGGGCAGATACAGTGCTGGTAGCCTGTCTCTGTCCACTTGATGTTGCAATTGCAGAGCACGTGCAGTGGAAACAGCAGTTAGATCCTGAACCAGCTCTGAAGTAATCTGAAGGACACATTTGAGCAGCTGTTTTCCTGCTTTTTTATGCAATGTTTAACTCTTCCTTAGCAGGAATTTAGTGAAGTCTGAAGGGACTGGGACATAACTAGCCATCAGATATTACTAGAAAAACTCATGCCAATGCAGTGGGTCAAGGCAAGGTCTTATTTCTTATCAAGACTAGGTAACAGGAAAGCTCTAGGAAAAAAAAAATGCATAATGATCCAAGTATCCAGTGAAAAAAAGTCTAGTGCAGCTGTTCATAAGCCTTAAAAGAAGAGTTTCTGTTCTCAGACATTTCACCTATAAGCATGATTACAGAGGATGAAGTAACGTCCACTCCATAGTAAAGCTACAGTCAACTGCAGAATATCTTGTCATCATAGCATAATACATTAGAAATTGTTTCCGAGTACTAGTAACTTCATGAAGATCACATACAGACACATACTATGGATCACCATACAAATAGTTTATCTAATTACTCTAGCAGTTAGGTAAACCAAAAAGCCAGAAATAAACAAGAAGTTTTACTGTAACTGGAAAGAGGACAGAGTAGGTAATTAGCAGAAGAATGGCAGCTATACTGTCCCTTCTCATTGTCCGTTTTCTTTGGCCTACTGTTCTTCCCTCAGCACACACTGCTCACAGCCTGGTATTTCTTCCATTAACTGCAGTAACATTTTTACAGAAAAGTGAGAATTATTTGCTAAACATGTTACTTGGCCCTAACATACACATTTATGGATAAAGAATGTTCCTCTTCAGTTAGGATAACTAAAACTCAGGCAAAGCTACCACATGGGAGGTAGTGCACAGTCTTCTTGAAGACTACAAATGGGATGAGAGGAACTGACCTAGGAGCACCCAACCAGAACGATTTAGGCACTAAGCTAAGTTGATATGGGTCAGAATAAAAGAGTAACAATTGCTTTATAGGGGCATGAAATTTGTCCTAGAGATGATCAAACAGATAGGTGCACTCTGTTTGACAATGGATAAAAATCCTTTAAAACATAAATTACTCTTAGTAATTTGGGAAGCTGAACTCAGTGTTACTATAGATTACTAATGAAAATCTCTGTTCAGCTTTCTGCTGTGTTTCCTGACAGAAAGTAGTGTAATGTTGTCATTGACTGCAGTACTGAGAACATCATTCGTGGGGGGGAAAAATTACATGAGTCTTGAGAAAGCTAGAAAGATTAGTTAAGGAACAGCAAGAAAGATGTTATGTTTTTTGTGTCTTCATTTCTATGAAGATTGATTTGATTGAAGACAAATGAAGATTCAGACCCTGCCAGTAGAACTATATGGCATGCACACCCATCTTAATACTTGCATATGGCTATACAAGTAATTTTCTTGCAGTCATGGATCTTCACAGACTCTGTCCTCTCTGGTCACTCAGCTCTCTTTCCTTTCAAATCAGGCCTTTATCTGCCCCTAATACTTGAATTGTCCAACTGTCCTATATTAACATTAAAATTTATGATTAGCAAGTGTTTCTGTTTCCTTAGGAAAGGGCAATTAGAGGCAGTGAAGGAAAAGACGATCTACCACTTGAAAGAAAAAAGCTTAAGCAAATTCATCTCCTTAATAGCATTAATGGGGCAAATAACTTGAATGTACTGGATTACATCACTCAATGAGATCCTACAAGGATGGGGCAGGGTGAGGTTGTTGATGGTGTTGCTGCTTTTTCCCCTTCTTTTTAGATCTGCACAACAGCTAGCCTTATTAAGAGTTGGGTTAAGAAATCTTGGGCTAACCATGCAACTTGAGATCTGAGCCTTGTTGAACTGTGCAAGTGAAGTCAAATAGGTGGCATTCACATAGAAAACTAGCTAGGAATTGGGATTTGAAAATTATAGCTATTTTCCATATCTTGTATTTACAGTGTGATGGACACTAAACAAGCTTGCAAGATGGTATGTGGCTAGATTACCCTTATTTGCCTTAGGTCCTTCCCCTAGATGATTTACAAACTAAAAACAGGCAGACACAGTCACCAGACAAAGTTTAACAAAAGGAAGAAAGAAGTACAAACAAGATTTAGCCATATCTTGCTAGTTCCCATAGATGAGAAACTGACCCCTGTGACTCTGAAGTGTTAAGTTAGCTAAGAAACTGTTATCTCCACCTTGTTCTTAAACTCCAGTCTTTTTATTTTATATCCAGCTTCACACCTCATCTTTCTGCCACTGACCCATTAGCAAGATAACTTTGGTCTGGGGTACTGCACTACTGTCAATGCACCTCTATTCATCATTTCCCGAGAAACTAAGAATGACAGGCACACCCAGTGCATTGACAGATTTGGTACTGCTTTTGCTTTCCAAAAAAAACCTTGGCCTGTTTCTCATCTGAAGCACTCAACTGCTGATCAGCTTCATGGTTCATGTTTCAGTCAGTAAATACACCTCAGAGCAAGTTAGTTACACTTCAATATTCATTTGGAAAGCACAATTTAATAATAATTAAATTAAGGGAGCCACAGCCATTTTTTTCCCTCTCTAGTGTGCAACAGTGCAATATATTCCCTGTTCTCCTCAATAGTACAATTTATACATTAGACTTAGTTATAGGTGTCCTTAAAGTCTCCCATTTTCCCTTAAAAGGAAAGTAGCTATTCTAAGACAGAGCAAATGCTGCTATTTTTTAAATGCAATTCAAACCAGAAATGCTCCCACCTAACAGTATAAAAGAGGTATATCAAACACCACTTGTAGGTTTCATCAGCATATTTCAGTTTAATACTTACAGTCTAAAAAGGCCTGGTTTGAAGTAGAGTTAAAAGCTACATGGAGAAGAAACCTTTTTTCTGTCTTATAAAGCTTTGAGATTTGAAGAGTCAGTACAAACTTGTGTTTGCATATACAAACAGTTGGGGCACATACCTTATTTTTTACAACATTGCTACCCTAGAGAGATCCTGGTTTAATTCTGGCATGGAAAAGTATCAAAAGTGGCAAGAGTGGACTGCTCAGCAAGAGAAGGCAGCCCAGGAACTAATAATAGTAAGGCAGCTGAAGAGGTGCAATCGCACCATACCTGAGCAAAATGAGCAGAACAAGTCCAGTGACAGCAGTCAGGTTCAGTCAACTAGTCAGCAAACGCTAGGCACTTCCACACTCACCAGGCAATAAGACAAGAACAGCAAGGCTCAAGCACAACATACGTACAACATAGCTCAGGCAAAAGAAAAAGCCTGAACTTAAATGCAGCTCTTGGGCCAGTGGACAAATTATGTGTGGGTGGAGACCCCAGATGTGGCTAGTGAGGGCAATTAGGGCCTGCTGGTGTACTTAAGGTCTTGACAAGTACGTAAATTGAATAATAAATATTGTAAGCAGTTATGAAATATATTTAAGGGGTACTTACTGTACAGTTCTCACATAACCTACTCCATATCAGAGTGGAAGGACGTAAAGAAAAACAGATATGGGCTTCTGTAGATGTAATCTGTCAGATAAACAGTCAACCCACCTACATAGTTACTAGTAGTTATTTTTATGGTTTCCAGTAAACAGAATTCATAATGCCATATACATCAAAGAATGTTACAGATCAGCAACAGCACAAGTTTAGTAAGTTAGACCTGTGTTTAGAATACAACTTACAAATGAAATTATTGCCCAAATAAGCATATGTTCTAATCCGATTTACTAAATGTCAAAATAGTATGGCTCATATGTCCACAGAGAATATATTTCTCCAAGTATTGATCTATATACACCAACCAATATTCCTTGTGTACATCAGGTCAATTCATAAAACACCAGTTTATTACAGAAGCAAATATCCCAAGCGCAAACAAATCAATAAACTTTATGCAATGACCAATAGAACGTGTATATAGATACACACAACTCAGTAAAGTTATTGCACAAGACTCCTTTTTTCTTTTTTTTTTTTTTTTTGTTTCTAATAGCATGTGCAGCAATCTAATATTGGCAGGATTTATGCTAATTATTTGGGGGTTTTACTGATGCAGTTTACAGAACACTGCTAATACACTAGCATACCCTTCACACATAGCGACTGCTAGCTCAAATCTGGCCAGTGTCATCATACAGCAGTGGTCAAAGTCCCTATTGATTTTCATGACAATTTGTTTGTGGACCTACGCAGGAGACTTAGATTCACTGTGTTACTCTAGCTTATTAAGCTTTGGTGAGTTACTTTAATCATCTGTTCTCATTTTCTTGTTGGTAACTCTTTCATCTCCCAATCACTACTTCTTTGATATTGTAGGCTGTTTAGGCCAAAAGGTGCTTGGGACATAAGAAAATGGTACCCTGACATCAGGGTATAGTTACTGGCTCAACTCACTAGTCAGTTCAGTTATCTAATAGAATTAGAGTGCACCCTCCCAATCTAAAAAAAACAAAACCAAAACCAAACAATGCAGTCACTGTAACCTGTGATCTAATTGTCAATTTACTTGACTAGTTTTGGAAAAGCCAAGGATCAAACACATGATGCAAAATGAATTCATGACCAGCAAACAAAATACTCCTTCCGCATGAAGAATGGTAATTACTGGCCAATATTGCATAAGTATTTTCCTGCTCTACCAGTATGGTATTGTTCAATTTGTATAGATATCAATCCAAAATTTTCACTGAGGTAAATTCATTCATCATGATCTATAAAGAATCTCTGTGATATATATGATACAGGCCACAGATTTTTTTCCCCTATACTAGCACACATGCGTGTGCACACACACGCATGCGAAAAGAGTATACTAAATGTGTGTTTTCCTTCTTCTGTAATGCATTTTTAGAGAAAAAAATCCTGCGATGGTTAGTCCTGAGCTTGGAAATTATCCTACAGTTCAATTTTATGTTTTCTCACTGCTGTGTGTAGTTTTCTGCTACCATCTTTGTTTCATCAATGATAACTTGAGAGCAGTATTGCTGATTTCACTGCTCTGTAACAAGCACTTGTAATTCCTCCTCACAAGGTAATAAGCTCAGCTTTGACAGGTGTATTTGGTACTCCCTGATGATCCTCAGACTAATAAATACTTCAGGCTTCAGAGGCTGCCTTCCCTTTGGTCTTTTTAAAGAACTAGTCAACCATAAATTATGATATTAACCTTTATTTTAATTTCCTCCCAATGGTACTGGATGAGGCTTTCAGGAGTTTACTGGTACGAGCTGGAGTCAGGGTAACACTGCTGTTAGCTGATGTGGGAACAGCAACAGCGTGACAGATGTGGTCAGTCTCTAGTGACAGGAAGCAAAGGTGAGTGCAGTTATTTCTAGAGCATATTTCACAATACATGACTACTTAAATGAAATATGATGTTATATTATAACATGTTGAACTGCTAATAGTTTACATGTAGTTCAGATGATTGTGTCACTGGACAGATATCCTTGTGGTAGCTCTGAAGAGGCAGGCATAGCACTAATAATGGTATCCAGAAATATTAGTACACTGCTTGAACATTATAGCTATTTTAGCCTATACCATACGGTCCTGGTTTCGGCTGGGACAGAGTTAATTTTCTTCCTAGCAGCTGGCATAGTGCTGTGTTCTGGATTTAGTATGAGAATAATATCGATAACACACTGATGTTTTAGTTGTTGCTAAGTAGTGCTTACACTAAATCAAGGAATGTTTCAGCTTCCTATGCTCTGCCAGGTGCACAAGAAGCTGGGAGGGGGCACAGCCAGGACAGCTGACCCAAACTAGCCCAAGGGCTAGTCCGTACCATATGATGTCATGCTCAGTATATAAACTGGGGGGAGTTGACTGGGGGGCAGTGATTGCTGCTCAGGGACCAGTTGGGTGTCAGTTGGTGAGCAGTTGCATCACTTTTTTTTTTCCCTGGGTTTTGTTTCTCTCTCTGTTGTCTTGTTCTCCTTTTTGTGACAATTTTATTATTATTGTCATTGTTGTTGTTATTGTTGCAGTTACTAAACTGTTCTTATCTCAACCCATGAGTTTTCTTACTTTTGCTCTTCTGATTCTCTCCCACATCATGCTGGTGGGGGGGCAGGGTAAGCAAGTGGCTGTGTGGTGCTTGGTTGCTGACTGGGGCTAAACCACAACACGTACTATGTGGCATAAATGAGCTGAAGGGCCTATGGTCCTTTGCTTTAGTAAAGGCAGCCCTTGCTGTACCCTGACAGATGATAAATATCATATTTCAGACCTTTACTGATCTTCACTGGGCAGATGAAACAACAGAGGAAATAAATGAATGTAAAAAAACAAAACAAAACACCAACCCCCCCCCAAAAAAAAAGAAAAAACCTTATGATAGAAGGTGAGACTGTAGTGATGTGTAGAGGGAACCTTACAAGACAAGGGTCTGCCATCTGAAATGACTTGGCAGTTCACACTTCTACCCTACTAGCTTTCTTCCACTTTCAGACAGGTATCTTTTATGTAGTTGTCAAAGACTTGGAGCCCTGAACCTGACACTTCCACAATACAAGCAAAACTTCATCATTTATATTAAAATTTGTTTAAAAAATATAAAGAAATGGCAAAAGCATGGTAGAATGACTGTTTGTTGGCTTGAATATGTGACAGTCAATTATTAAGGTGAATTCCTTACAAAAATATCAATATATCAAACAGCCCTGAAGAATTCCAGAAATGAAACTTTTGTGTAAAATGTGAACAAATACAGCAAACAGTTATGATGACAGTGGTAAAAAATACAGCTAAAATATGTGGACTTAAAAACTATTTACGTTGAAGTAAGAAATAGGTGCTCTCAAAGGTTTTCTTTGAAATCTGTGACATGTTCACAGGATAAAACATACAAATAAAAAGGAATAAAAGCACAGAAATAATAGTAACAGTATCTAAGCCTTTAGATACCGGTGCTTTACTCTGAGCTTCATGCTATAGCTCTTTTTTTTTCCTTTCGCTAGTCTTGTTGCTCAGACTTTTCCCTCTGTGTTTAGGCTATTCTGTTAGTTGCTCTTTCCCTACTGCATTTTTCTGCTTTGCCTACAGCCATACAGCAACCCCAGCCAATGCTGGGGCCCTGCATTTGCTCTCTCTGCCACTAGGGATACTGCCTTAAACCTGGTTCGTCAAGTGCCTGCACTTTTGATGGTTACTTCTACTGCTTCATCTATGTAATTTCTGAATAAGGGGCAGTGGCTAGGCCTGCAAAATTGACAGTGGATGTGTGTAAACTCCAACATCAGTCTCTGAATATGAAAGTGTGTTTCTATTTAAGAGAGGTGAATTCAGATTGGTAAATGAACAAAATCCCTCAGCAACCACCAAGGTACTGAAAGGGAAAGGAACAGAAAGGAACTTAGGAAAAAAATCCCCCACAATAATACTCACATTAAATTATAATTATTTGAAGATTTCAGGTAATAAAGCAATAGAATAAAACACTATTATAATTGACACTGTGGTCCATTTATGTTTCTCATCATCTAGTGAGAAAGAAAGAAGGGTTCAAACTAGTGCGGTGTCTCTTTAAATCATAGTCACTCAGCTTGCCTTTGAAAGATTAAGGCCAATGATAAAAGAAGTTCCCAGTTCAGCCTGGATAGACAACCTTACACAGATTTAATAGGTTTTCAATAAGCATTTCCAAAGAGGTGTAAATCCTATCACATCCAATTGCTCTTAACCTTTCCAGTGAAATCTTTCCAGCTTTCCAGACTCAGCTCCCCAGATTTAATGAGATTGTCTAGGACAAAAGAAAATGAACATAGCCACCTATGCTTTATACTCAGTGAAAAAAGGATCAAGTACCTTAGCTTTTCAATTCATCTCTTCCTCCCTTTCCTATCCCCAAATCAAAGCAAAGTTGTTTGAAAGTTGGCACTCCTGTGTAGAACATGATTTGAGGCATGAATTAGTCACAACAGCTTTACGAGTCTTAATCAGACACTGGTACATTGACATTGTTGTACTAAAAATAACTCTTCCCAGAGCACCCTGAATAGATCTTGCTGGATTTTTTCCAGCAAATCATAAGTAATTCCTTTAAAAAAATCATATAATTACAGACTATCTTAAACCCATATTGTCCCAATAACACATGCTAAATGGATAATTCATTTTATCATGTCTGGTGTAACAGACTTAGTAGCTGTTGTTCTGTGATTCTTAAAAGAGTGGCCATGGGAGCAGCTGAGCACTGATGTGCTTCTAGCTCTGCTCACTTCTTAACTACACAGGCCATTTTAGGCAATCTGCATATTGATTGCAGAAATACTGGCAGGTGGTTTGCCTGATTAGGCTGAGAGGTGTCATAACCTTCAGAAAAGGCTGGCAGACACTTGAAACAAAAAAAACCATCAGAGTTGAGATTGGCAGAGATAACAAATCTTATACCATCTGAATTAAAGCTGAAGTTTAGCACTAGGCATTAGATTTGGCAAGTGACATCATGATCATTTAGAGTATTGCACTGCTGTAATACAGTCCCTTACAGAAAAGCAACCATGTTTGTGACTTCACAACCTCCCATGTCATGTTGCTTTCTGGAGGCTGTGTTAGGAGTCTTGAGCAATCTACCAAAAGTCACACAGCTGTCACAGATGACCATAAACTAAGCTGATGCAGCCTTCCAGCTGAATTTAATGTGCACTTTGGTCTTGTTAACTGCTGGTTCCAAAAGAGTTTTCTGTCAATGGATAAGGATGCTTTGACCTTTTATATTGAATTTAACATTAATATATTTTAATTTAAAATAGATGCAATTTCTGAAAGACATCCAGTAGGTGAAAGTAGCAACTGATAAGGAAACAAGTTCTCTTTTGTTAAGGTGAGACTCTAAGAGTGTTTTAAATTAAATCTCAATATTGTGATTCATCCTTTTTGCAAAAGGTGAGAATGATAAGGTTCAGCATGAAAAGATTATTTCACAAGATTTTACAGGCAATGATGCAGAGAGCTGGAAGTAATTTTATAACCATTATGAGAACGGACAGAAAAAGAAACAGTTAACTTCAACTATTTCAGACCATACAAAACCTTCTAAGGTAGGTCCTCTCTTCTTCAAGCTAAACCTCATTTGCTCTATCAAATTGTTAAAACGGCATTGAATTCCTAGTTCTTACTTTTAGAAAACCTAATTCATTCTTAAGAGATGTTAAATCTGAAAGATTTAAATAGGTTATATATAGTATATAGTTTATGAAGATTTATAAAATCTGAGGTCAATTTTGAGTTAAATGTTTGCTTAGAAGAGGCTGTTGTATTACAATTTGCTTTCCCTTGAAAATTAATCTGTACTTACTCTTTGTTTTTATTGTTGTTGTTATTTAAGTTTCTTAGAGAAAGAGTTTGATGATATTTTATATTTGAATCCCCTTCAATGTTTGTTAACTGCCTCTGTTATGGCATTCTTAGGTTAGAGTAGTTGATGCACCTAATTGGTTCAAAATTTGTAATGCTCCGAAGAAAGCCATAGTTACAGAGATAATTATATTCACTGTGAAATGATAATTAAATAATGTAAAGTAATTCTGAGTTATTTAAATAGTTAATCTTTTGTTTGTGTGTGAGTAAGATCCAGTAGCTACCAAGTTATTTCCAGGTTTAAGCATTTGCCCTCAACACACCTCCTTCCTTGCAGGTGGTATTTATTTTTGCTATTCTAATGCTGAAGTTTGACACAATAGAAAGTGTTCAAATCTCCCTAAATTTCCTGAAAACTGTAATAACTCACTACTTCCTGCATTTTTTTTTTCTGCCAAGTTTCTCTGAGGCAAGATGGATGGGAAAATACGATCTTTGGCAGTAGACAAAAAGATATGAAGTTGCTGTGAAGCTCTCTGAATGAGAGGCCGAACTGTGTTAAAATACGTTGTAGAATCAAGTTAAATCAATCTTTTCATTTGGATTGCATCAGTATGACCATGAACAATATTTTATGGATGTAATTTTCAAGGGTGTGTGTTACATAGTGTGTGGTTTCATCCTTCAAGTTTAGTTTATATAGCATGAACGTAAAGGAGAGGTGAAATGAGAATGATTGTTCGGTGTCTTCTAGCATATAAAGTGAGAAGCATCAAAAAGCAAGCTTGAAACAAAGAAAATGGTATAACTTCACTTACCAATGTGAAGTTAAACTAAAAGATAAAAGTTTGAAAAAATCACTGACAAATTCATAGAAGAAAAAATCATGAAGCATTTTTAAATACAGTGGTATGACTTCTGTTTTAGGAATTCCACAGAGCAAGTTGGTGTACAGTAGAACAGCGTATTGGGGAATAAATATATAAAGCACAGATATATCCTTTTTTTGTATATGCTCTTCTCTAAATATTCCCAAATTGCCACACAGTACTCAGTTACATGGACCTTTGGTGTGGCCACATTTGTTGTGTACAGGATAAGACCAGGAGTGTGTTTTAAAATGCATTTTTTGTTCTTACAAGTAACAGACTACTATATAAAAAACATATTTATTTTGTTGGCAGTTGACATAAGTCTGAGAAACAATGCTATAACTGTGTTAACATGAATTTTGATGTTTAGACATGTCGGTAGTAAACATGATTTTTGTATTCACTTTGGATAACTTTTTAGGGGAGAATACACAAAGAATAAAGAAGCAGATAATATCTGATTATCTGTGAGACGTGTAATTTTGAGATTGCATTTATATATGTGTATTGCATATCTATTTGGTTATAAGATATGCAACATCAAAATATATCTGTATTCAAAACTTTTTCATTTTTGAAAATAAATGAAAATGGTAAAATCTTGTGAAAATGCTTCCTGTTTGTGCTAAAGACTGCATGGTGCAACAGGGTGGAGAGACACTTGCTGATTCTCCTAAAAAAAACCCCCAAACCAAAAAAAAAAACCCAACAAAAACACCTCCCCCCAAAATCATCAAAAAAACCTATGTTTAGATTTATCTCCTGGTGCAGGAGGGAAACTGGATGCTGAGTGCCTGGATAGAATCATAGAATAGAATTGTAAAATCGTTTTGGTTGGAAAAGACCTTTGAGATCAAGTCCAACCATAAACCTGACACTACCAAGTCCACCACTAAATCATATCCCGAAGTGCCACATCTACATGTCTTTTAAATACATCCAGGGATGGGGACTCAACTGCTTCCCTGGGCAGCCTGTTCCAATGCTTGACAACCCTTTTGGGAAGAAATTTTTCCTACTATCCAATTTAAACCTCCCCTGATGCAACCTGAGGCCATTTCCTTTTGTCCTATTGCTTGTTACTTGGGAGAAGAAACCAACACCCACCTTGTTACAACCTCCTTTCAGGTAGTTGTAGAGAGGGATAAGGTCTCCCCTCAGCCTCATTTTCTCTAGGCTAAACAACCCGATTCCATCAGCTGCTCCTCATAAGACCTGTGCTCTAGACCCTTCACCAGCTTCATTGACCTTCTTTGGACACAGTCTGGCACCTCCATGTTTTTCTTGTATTGAGGGGCCCAAAACTGAACACAGCATTCGAGGTGCGGCCTCACCAGTGCCCAGTACAGGGGCACAATCACCTCCCTGCTCCTGCTGGCCACACTATTCCTGATATGAGCCAGGATACTGTTGGCCTTCTTGGCCACGTGGGCATGCTGCCAGCTCATATTTAGCTGTCTGTCAGCCAACACCCCCAGGTCCCTTTCTGCCAGGCAGCTTTCCAGCCACTCTTCCCCAAGCCTGTAGCGTTGCATGGGGTTGTTGTGACCGAAGTGCAGGACCCGGCACTTGGCCTTGTTGAACCTCAGACAGTTGGCCTTGGCCCATCGGTCCAGCCTATCCAGATCCCTCTGGTCTAGATGATCTAGATTAGGAGTTTGTTAGAGCACAGTGGTTTTGCTCTGTTTCTTTTCTGAGGTAATAAGCATCTGAACCCTACATGTCTGCCATGTTAAGCCAAAAGTATAAAGTGCTCTCCAGTCCACTCATCTGATTTCAGGCAAGCTTATTTATTTATTATTTTAACAGCTGCTTCAGAAACTCACAGGGAACCAGAGAATGTGGTTTAAACTCTGTTTTGTAAATCTGGGCTAAACATCCGAAAACAGACAACATATGTTCTCAATATTCTGGATGTTCTGTGTTACTGTCTGCTTTGCTTGGTGTATATAGCTCTTTAAAAAAAAAAAAAAAAAAAAAGACAAGTTGACCATATGAAGGTTTTGCAGGCTGGCAAAGTAACACAGCCTAAATCAATTCTGTGCATTTATATAATTAGTGAATTAAGTCTATTTATAAAGGTGTTCCTGTCATGACATTTTTCCACACTGTTTCAATAAATTGCCATTAAAAATTTTTGTGCTATACCTGAACTGGTACATTTGTGATCAAGAGACTTCTGTTTGGCTGTATTCTGTACTCTGTTTTGCCATTTACGTTGGACTCCAGTTTCACTACAGTCTATAATAAACATTTCTCCTTGTTGCAAACACTTTGCTTGGCTCTTTGATGGCTCTTATAAAAAGCAAGATAACATTTTAGGATGGACAGCCAATTGATAGTGCAGAGTGCTGTCACAGCTTTGTGATGGATCGAGGAGGGAATGGTAAGCACCATAGTGCAGGTGAGTAGCATTCAGTTTAGCCTTTTCTGTGCTAAAATATTTATTTTAGCTAAATGAGAATCAGTTCATGAAAATATAGGTTAGATGCTGATCTTGATTGGACCATTATAAATCCATACTATCTAGGCTGACTTTTTCAAATATACATCTGGTGTCCTAGGAAGCTATACTCTTGTTTTCAAAAAAGCTACAGAGGACTCACTAAACTAGTTAATATTATCAGGAAAAGACTTTATTCTTCTCCTAGTGATGGTTATGACATATGGATTAGGATTATGTCAATGGACTGGAGAAAAGTGTGTGCCCATTTACAGCTTCAAAGTAGTTGTATTTTACAGAATGATAAAAATGATCATTGACCAGGGTGGGAGTGGGGGTGGGGAAATCAGGAACAGTCCATCGTTTCTTCTTTTTCCTGCACGTAAGGGAAGTGAGCACCTTTTGTTCATCATGCATAAATATAACTTAACAGTGCATTCAGAGCACTTGCAGCATCCTGGTATGACCTATCACATTATTCTTATTTGTCCCTTCATCTGCACAACTTGAGGTTTAAGAGGAGGACATAAGTGACAGATTGTTCAGCAATGCAAAGGGTACCATTTTCAAAATGGTACTGGGGAAGTAGGTTTGTAATGCCTGGTTTGTCTGCATTATTTAGATATCCCAACAATGTGCAGGGCAGCTGGGGGCAGCAGGAAACTGAGGGGTTGAGAGTGCACTGTTCACATTGCTTCCTTCAGCACATTCCACTGGAGAGGAACAATGCAAGCCTTTCGGAAGATTTAGTAACTCACTTGCAGAAGAAAAATATCAAAACATACTAGAGACATGAGCAGACAGCCATCCAAGAGGAAAGAGCAAAAATTCCTGTATGTCTTCTTGCTGGACAGTGAAGGCTCAGCACACTCTGTCATGTGTTCATGGAGGGATCTGGTATTTCTCTTATGAGACCAAATGATTAAGATAGCTGCAAAATGTTTCATACTCAACTTAAAGCAAGTTACTCTTTTGACTGGTCCAGCTGTAGTTCATGTAATGTATTCAGCAATATGGAATGTGTTCTTTAAATGAATGTTTAGATAAAGAAGATGGGCCTGATCCTGCCAATTCCATCAGCAGTAATTCCATCAGCTTCAGAGGAGCCTCCTCTGGTAGTCACGCTGGTAGTCAAGGCAGCAGAACCAAGTCCTTTGTCTTAAGTATAAAACAAACAGAAGATGGTTGTTTGAAAACAATGCTTTTTAACATATTCTTCTTGTAACAACGTACAGTTGGACAATTTGACACATGATGTGGGTTGTTTTTTCTTTTTTTTTTTTTTTTCTCTAATGACTGTGGACACTTAAAGAATCCTTCGTTTAAAGCACAGATTTATCTGAACCTACTCTGATTAAGAGTTTGGCCTGGTAATTTTGTGCTAGCAAGGGCCAACTATTTTATGCATAATTGCAAGTAGATATTAAAGATAAGAAAGGATTTTTCTGGTTTTAAAAATAGAAAAGAAGTGGTGCAATATGTACAACTGTGTAGAGTTCTGAGTTTTGATAAAATCAGAGTGACCTGTGAAGTCCCAATATAAATCTGCACCTGGAGATTTGAATTAGGCCTGCTCACTTAAAGATGCTTCTTCCTCTGGTTTTGGGTGTACTTAATGTTTAATATGTACATTCACAATACGTATTTATTTTGTGCATTGGTATACATATACACTGTGGCATTGCTTAAGAGACTCAAACCTGAGAAGGAACAGTGCAAGCTGATATAGTTTGGGTATATATGCACTAGGGCTCCTCTCTTTTGTTAATTGTCCTTGTTTTTCTCTTGGATCAGCTCATTGACACTTGGTGCTGACCTTTTTCAATACTTTCTACCCTCCTACACTTCCTAGTTACTTACGTTTTGGGGAAGTAGGAAGAAATCGTGGCTAGATTTAATAACTAACATGAGTACTGAATCTGGCTACTCCATTGCCATTTGGAAATTCTGACTCTATGGTAGGCACTTTAGCGGTCTGTACAAGGTATGCTGGAACGAGATTCAAAACACTGTGGAATTGTCTAAACTCTGTTACTCACCAAGAATCTGAAATACCCTGATACACAGGCTGTCAGGGTTCAGAAGTCTCCTCACTCCACGTGGGAGCTACAGCCTGGAAAACTCTCCCAAAGAAATAAGAAAGGCTAGTGATGTTTCTAAAGCATTTATTGAAATGGGTGAGAAGTAGTGCCTCAGCCTGGTTAATGGAGCACCTCATGGTAGGACCACTCAGAATGCAGTTCTAAAGATTGGTTCATTCCTTCCTCATCAAAATTCTTCTAGGCTCATGTCAGACAGAAGGGAACTTATTAAACTATTGGTTATTCTAGCCTGGTTCTTCTCGGTTCCTGAAGAAATCAGGATTGATCAGGCTATAGTAATACCACAGCAAGCATGACTGACTTAGTAGAGAGAGTGCTCTCTTGCTTTTGAGCATTCCCGGTGTTAAGATTAATTTTTGTTGTTGTTGATAACATAGCACTTGCTATGGGGAAGGCATATTGGATGTAGGAATAATCATCCATTAGTAACTTGAGTGTGTTCATTATACTCTTAAATTATAAAAAATAATAAAATCTAGTTTTCTAATGGACTAAACTGTTAAAGACTTTCAAATAATATGCGCCAACATCAAAAAATCCAAAGTAATTGAAAGTATTAAGAGAACAAAAAAAAAAAGTATAAAAGTTGAAAGATTAATGGTAAAAGATTTATTTCAAAGGCTGTGTTATAGTTACAGAGAGGGAAGCATGTAAAAGACAAATGGCCAAAGTATTAAAATTTTGCAATATAAAACAATCTTTAGTTGCATTTAGATCTCACTGATTTTTAAACTAAATTTTTTTTAATGATTGTGCCAGTAATTTTGGCTTGCATATCTTCAGCACAGTTGCAGTGACTGTATCTTTTCTTGTTCTACTACAGTGTCGAAATGAAAACCTGAAATCCTAACGCTGACTAAAGGAAGTTAGATATTGTGATCTGGACCTGACTGGAAGCATATAGTCTGGGTCTAAATCTTCATTCTAGTTGATTATAAAAAACTTTAATTAGATTTGTTTTCTGGATGAATAGAATTAGCAAGATAAAATAAAAACCCAGTGATCTTCCTCTTGTACCTTTTCTTACTCGACGGGCTATTTATGGAGACACCTACACTTTCTCTTGCTGGAGAAGAAAAATAACTATGTTATTATTGCATCATGTGCTACATGTTTAGAATACATGGCAATTCAAAAAATGAATAATGGGTTAGGAATAGTCCAACAACACGTGGTATCTAAAGGCTGATCGGAGTAGTATATTGAACTGACACAAATATGACACATAAGACAATTCTGGAATAGTTTTGACTGTCCAACAAAGGACAGTGTTAGCCTGTACATACTAATAAACGCGCACAAGCATGTGTTCCCCCATGGACACATATACCTTGTTAGAATACTCTTAAATGCTTTCATTATGCTTCTTATCCAAGAAAAGCTAGAAGATGCATAAAACTTCATGAGGAAACCTCATGACACAAGAGGTTTCTACCACAAGTTATTACTGAGCATTTATCAGGTTATTTTAGTTTCTCAATAAAAATTGGCAAACTGTCTTTGAATTTTGTTCATCAGTGTGTTTACACTCATCACTTTTAAAACTTTTGATGCTTCATTTGCTATGATTTGCTCAGTTGCCCGTGACAATTTTTAGAGTTAACAAGGGAAGGAAGAGCATGATTAGGTAACTTCTTAAGTAATCTATTGCTTAGTCATTGCTTGAGCTGAATCTGGACTGTAGCTCCTCTGAAGTATGTTGAATTTCATTTAACTGTTTGCTTGACCAAAAAAAAAACCCCACCCCAAACTCCACAAAAACCCAGCTTGCTAACATCTTTGCCTTGTCTTGGAACATGTGCAGAAGTGTGGAAGAACTATAGACAGTTTATGTATTACTGTGAATCATCAAATGAAGCTAGCAGATAGCAGGTCAAAAGAAAGTGGAAGGAAGTGAGTAGTTAATTTGTGGAATTCTTTCTAGGACACTGTGGAGAGTAAAAGGCCATATACATTGAAGATAAGACTGGACAAGTTAATAGGAGAAAAATCTGTCCCGAGCCCTAAGTTGTTGGAAACTGGGAGAAAACTCATGTGAAATATCGTATTTTCATGCCCTTTCCTCTTTCTATTTCCTAGGCATACTTTTGATGGTTGTCGGAAGTAAAATGCTGGGCTGTATAGATCTCTAGTCCACTGTGGCTGCTTTTACATTTTTAAATTGTAAATTTTTATAAATTAGATAACATACTTTTCCTACCCCTCATTTTTCCACTCTACATGTGTAGCCATCCAAATTTCTCAACATATAAAGCACATAACTAGCAAATCATGTTTTGTCTGTATTTTATTCATTATCTTTTCACCTAAATATTATCTAATAGATTGTTTCTCCAATCATTAAAGAATTTAAATGCAACATAGCACTCTGCATAAGACATGTTTAGAAATCTCCTTTCTCCCTAAGACCCTGTAGAAGAAAAAAAGATAGTCTGTATAATGATCAACAAAATTGTAATCAAACCTGAGCTTGCTCAATCAAGTGGGAAGCTAATTTCAGAGATCTAAACGCTTTATCTGATCAGCAGATTTCATTTATAATAAGGGAGTCACAGCTTGAATTTTTCCCTTGGGCTTTGCTATAATATACTGATGTAGACAGAGATGTGATTTCAAAAGTTAGACTGGATAGACCATGCAAGAAGATGACTTTGGGAGATATTTTTGCCTGTTAAAAGGGCCAGCTGTTCCACAATTCATAAACAAGGGAGGATGTAAAACTAATACATCATTGAATATAAAATTCTGAAAAATGTTTATGAAATTAAAAAAAAAAATCTTTGATGTACATTCACTCATTTTAGATGCCTCAAATTCACTATTCCCTCAGAAATACTGGTTTAGAATGACTTTTGATTAATTTGATTTTTTCCTGCAATAGAAAGAAAATGGTCCCTTCATCCCTTCATTTTAGCACCACCTTACACTTCCTGTTACTCTTTGCTTATGTATAGCTATATTATTATTTAATGTAGCTAATAATTTATCTCTCTTTCATTTACACCAGTGGCATACAAAACCAGGAAGACTAGAAACTTAGTATTTTATGCCTTTTGGTTATTTCAGGCTTATTCATGTCTAGTTTACTTGAGTTTCTATTATAATCTATCTAATGATGCATATGAATGGCTCATGCCATTTGGGGAAAAAAATTGCATAGTTTCCTTTGAAGAACTTCTTTATTCTTCCAGTTTACAGCACAGTTCATGTGCCCAAAGCTATTTGCTGTCTTTACAATAAGGTATCAAACTGTGGCATGCTAGAGGATCAAGCTGGCACATCTGCAGTCAGGCACTATGAACAATAATACATTCATGTCTGGCTGCTACTAGCTGCCAGACCAAGGAAATGAATGTAATACTCATCCCTCTCTGGATCCCCACTCCAGTTTCCCCTTTCCCTCTTTTGAAAACACTTCCCACTGAGAAATACATACATTGCTGTTGATTTAAGTATAGGATAAAGCAATGTATAATGTTCAGCTCAGCAGCTCTAGTCTTCTTTCTGCTCAGTTTGGTACGTTTGTCCTGAGTTTCACTGAACAATCAAGTCTACGCCTCAAAGGAAAACTCCATTATAATCAATACATTCCATCAAATTAATTAGCTAAACCACGCTAAACATTCTTAATTTCAGCATGAAAACACAGTCTGCATTTAGTGCCTTTGAAACTGGGGTACAAGTTTCCTTTTAATGAAGACTGTCTTTGACTTACAATAAAACTCCAAACTAGAAGGAAAAAATGTCTACCTCTTTAGAAGAAATGGCTACATTCAATTTGGATTTGACTGTTCAGATTTTCAGCCTGTGAACGTTCAAGCAAATTCAGACACCATTCACATTTCTTGCAAATATTTTACTCTCCTTTAGAGCAGAACCTTTCCTTCTCCAACATAGTAGTACCTTTATTTGGCTTTTACATTAAAGAAGCCGTGGCATAAAGCTTACAGACGCTTGTTTGATTTGATTTGACTCTTATCATTAAGATGTTTTTACACTCCCTTTCTTGCTCTCTTCCCCTTCTTCAGCAAGCCACTTACATCCAGCCACTCAGATTCCTACAGTACATTGCTGGCTAGAGATCTTATAGAGACAGAAGTGCAATGCAGGACTTCTATTTTCCTTTTGAAATAGGTAAACCATGTCATATGATCTGCATATTACCAGAGACTTGTCCTTCTATATTAACAAAACTACTAAATGTTTTTTTAATTCTTATCAAGTTTTCACATAAAAATTGTAATAGTCGATGAGTAGCCCAATACTATTAAGACAGCAAATAGTTTGGTTTCTGTGAAAATAAAACACTAACCATTTGGTTTCTGTGAAAATAAAACCCTAAACTTTCCAGACTACCTCAAATCTGTACACCTGGACATCAACAGAAAGCTCTGGAATGCAGACTTGCATTTTTCACACATGATTACCTAAAAAGAAATTGATAGTTTTGCACTGTTCAAACACTCTAAATAACAATTTTATTTTTTTACTGTTTTCCCACAAGATCATGATTAATTTGTCTTCAGTATGAGAGAGTGGGCATTGTGATATGGAGATCATGTCATGATTCAAAGCAGGTTATATATTCTGACTCAAGTCAGAATAAGTAATTCAAAGATAAAATGATTTAGTTTTGTATTTTCCAAGCCTAAGATTATTTTTCTATGAGATATAGAAAAAATCAGTTTTTCTGTGCTTTAGCTGCCTCACCTATGAAAAGGAATGTCATTAAGCAAGGCATTTCAAATTAAAATCTAGATCTTGCTTTCAAACACCTTACTGTGCAATTTGGATTTTGAATACTGGATTTCCTCATTATACAGCGTAGACAGAGCAAAGGAAGTGCAACAGAAAGTAGTCTGTACCTGTTGTATATTTAACAAACTTGTGTGTGTGCATTTATACTATAGACTTTTTGTTGAATTTCCTTTGATTCATTTGCACTAATTGGTGACAAGTAAGAATCATGATTCAGTTTCAACAGTGCTTTAAGGTACTTTCCCTTTTGCAAGAGCATTTGGAGATTTTAAGAATTGTTTTGAAATGTGAAATTCCTATCGCTTCTGCAAAGCCACAATATTTGCTTTACTTTTTTCTTCAAATGCTTTTTTGTTATTATTTCTAGCTTCTTATTTATAGTCCATAGTATAGTTTTTCTAAAGGAAGAACTCTCCCTAAACTATGACTAACATGTCCAATCAACCACCAATGATGAACTCTAAATAATGAAAAGAAAGTAAGACTAAACTGAAGTATAGTCATACCCTTTATACCTCAATATATGTATCATTAATATTCTGTGTAAGAATACAAAATCAAAATTTTAAAAGGCAACATTCATCTTCTACATTTTTTGTGCTGTTTAATCCAGCATGAGCTGTGATTTCCAAACAGTTGGAAAGTTGAGGCCTATCACATTCAAGTTATTCACCCTGTTCTTTTCTATCTTGATATAGATATGTACTATATATACAGAGTAGATATATGTTTAGAATAGATGTGTGTATTTGAACTGGTATTGTTAATACAAACAGTGCACAGCAATTGCTTGACTGCATTTCTAAATCATTGGAACAATTCATACAACTTAAAAGACTCGCCAGGTCTGGCATTTAAGAGTTTCAATCTAACCACGAGCTAACAGCTTTGACTGTACGGTTGCTAAGATCTGTTTTTATGCATAATGTGATAAATATCTGTAATATGCACAAAAATGGGACATTTAAATATAATTGTGTACCATTGAGCAGCTTTTGCTACTGAATGACTGGATGCCATTAAAGATCGGGCAAAGAGAGGAAATCAAACTCAAAGCATTATGACCTTTTAATAACATACTTCTTATTCTCCGCTTTGAACAAATTTGTCATGCTTGTGGATATATGGTAGGTCAATGGAGGCTCAGCATGCTCTTTCCCCCATGTTTTAGTTCTTAAGAGGCATTTTTGTTTTAAATTCTTCATTTGCCTATGATATAAAATCTACGAGAGGTACCATGGGAACAACTTATCTTTGAGAAAATATTAGACTTTTTAACAAATCCAGTACAAAATATTTCTTAACTTGTCTGGTGTTATCTCACCTTTTTAAATATGCAAATAATAGGAATCATAATCATCTTTATCCAAAAAAAACAAGGATAACCAAGAAAAACATATTAGAGAATGAATATTTGCTCTTCCTTTTGACAGCTTTAGTGCCTGTAAAATTATTTTATACTATTAGATACGCTAACCTTTTTGGACCAAATGAGAATGGTTCATGAAAACAACCTCGGAGATGTTAAAACTGACTCCAAGTTTCCTTTACAGAGTTAACCTTTTTGCTAAGATTCAGTCAAGTAGCTATAGTATCTACTAAGAGAACAATGTAGTAATCAGAAAGTACATTCCTGTTGTATTATGCAAGAAATAGTGTGAACTGGAATTAATTGTGAAATATATAATTAATCCAAACAGTGGGTTTTTTTTTTCTTAATACACCATGCAACTTAAATCTAAGAATTGCTCTTCTACTCTTGACCTTATTTATTATTTACACCCAAAACGAATGGAAGTTAGTGAGATGTTGCTGGTAAGATGTTACCGATTTAAATGTGATATGGCTGTTAATAGTTACATGAAGTACAAAGATGTGAAGTATACTGCAAAGCCCCAAAAGAGTACTGCTGGGTTTTTTTGTACTGTACTGTCCCTCTTCTTTCTACTGACGAGTAATTAGTTAGGTAAACCATGGAGAAGATACATATACACTGATATCACCTCCTCTTCAATAGCTGCATCCCGTGTGCCAATTAGCTGCATGATAGTCCTTACCAAAAAAAAACCCCAAAACCCCACCCAAAACCAACCAAACCAAGCAAGCAACCAACCAACATTTTTGGTGGTTCTTTGGATCATAGGTGACTTTGTGCATAGCAGTTTTCTCAAGACAGAACACTATTCTCAAAGACTGAAAATTTAACACTTTA
This sequence comes from Pelecanus crispus, assembly GCF_030463565.1. Taxonomy (NCBI): domain Eukaryota; kingdom Metazoa; phylum Chordata; class Aves; order Pelecaniformes; family Pelecanidae; genus Pelecanus; species Pelecanus crispus. Next base: position 52,140,557 of record NC_134648.1, read on the forward strand.
CTTTTATAGTTAATCTAAGTGGATTCCAGCAACATGAAGATTCTTCACTTTCTCCCCATCACACTGAGGAGTTCAGTGCTGAAAGAGGAACAGATATCTATATAAACAAAAGCACTGTCTCTTTTGTAGAGGAGGTCTAAAATCCTTTGAGATAACTAGTGTAACTCTTCAGCCTAATTAAGATGTCATCCTTGTCAAAAACTTTATGTCTGCATTTTTCAGTCTTCATCACATTGTATTAAAAAAAAAAAAAGAAAAGGAAAAGGAATTTGAAGGTGCAAATTCAAGGGTTAATATGCCCCCAGAACACATAGCAGTCTTGGCAAAATGTCCTTGACATTAAAGCAAGTTTGGAACTTTCTTCCAGACAAATAGATCCACACTTTTTTAACCACGCAGTGATTTGTGTCATAGTAGAGCCTTTGGCTCAACTCTCATCTGTATTGCCCACTGTTACAGAGGTGTTATGTGTCAACTTAGTAATAAAAGTAAAGTAAACAACACTTTAAAAAATGTTCCTTTTTCATTGATCTCTGCAGTGAGAGTGCTTGAACTGTTCAAATCTCACAACTGACCCACAGAGTTCTGCTGCTGAAGAACTATCAACTGAGCTATAAATTAGACACTTTAACACAAAAATATTTGGGGCCATATTCCTGCTACAGATAATAGCTTGGCTCTTCCAGGTGATGTATCTTCAATTCAGACAAATTATTGTTTCTTGCTTGACTTCTCTGAATTTTAGGAGGTGAATTTTATGCTAATTGAAAATCCATTCTTTTATTGTCAAGATGCCTTAAATGTGACATATGGAAAATTATTCCTTGTAAACTGGTTGTTTGTGGATTCTGATGTATTTTAACGGTATAAATTCCATGGTCAGTGTAGTAGCATGTGAAAATGAATTCCACAGGTTATGTACTCATTTGAAAATCACTTCTGTTTTGTTTTTTTTAAATGTGTTTCCTTTTACTTTCAACTTAAATTTCCTTGCTTTTGTAATTTTAAGTGATAAAAATAATATCTTTTCCAAAAACTTTATTTATATTCACAGATTCTTTCTCTTTCTCTGTCTTAGCTAATTTCTCTTTTTAATAAACAAAATTTATCATTTCCATGGATCATTGAAAAGCTGTGTTTCACATAATTTTCCTAATATGTCCTTAAAAATCTACTCTCTCCTTGCTTTTTTTTTTTAACATATGACAAAAATTAAATACATGCCAATTAGATGTAAGGACTTGTCATATGTTTATATAACTGAATTAAAATACACCAACAATCAAGGCTTTCCCAATCTTTCCCTAATCCTTAATATTCCTTCTTTATGGTCTTCCCCTGCAACCCAATGTGGTGCGCTGAGCAGAATTTTTATTGAACTCTCACACTGAACCTGATTTTTTTTTTCTTGGATTGTCACAATGGTGAGAGATGTTCACCTTTTTAATCAATACCTGGAACGCAATAATAAAATTACCTAAAAGCATGATGAATGTTTGAGTGTTTTGTGTGACAGGCCAGAGTTAATAGACTAAGTTCTTTTTGCTGTCAGCTTTGACAAACATTTTCAGGCTGGTTGGTAGTCTTAAAGTAGTTGCTCAGCCCTACAGTCTCAGAAATAGATGCTATATCAAAACTGATATTAATTAGTTAAAATCTGTCACATTAATATTTCCAAATATTGACATTTCAGAAGTCGACATAGAAAGTTCAAAATTTTATAACAGGGTTAGGTCTGAAGAAACTCTGGGAAGGATTATTTCTTTTCCATCATCTAAAAGAACAGGGAGGGGAATTTTCTTCAAAACCACCGTGTCATCAGTTTTTGGATAGTAACAGCATAACCTGTTTCTGAGCTGGAGGTATTATGTCTTGATGGCAGAGTTTGCAAGTAGAAAGCCAATAAACAGATTCCAAATAGATCCATTAGCTCTGCTTTCTTTACTGGACTGTTTCTCTTAATGTTTGCACTCTCTTCTCAGTAATATCTAGCAGGAGTTTTATCCTATTTGTCTCAGAACTAGTTGGCTTGGGATATGCTATAAACTACACCTCTTAAAGGAAAGAAAGACAATGTAAAATCTGTTATAGTAAACAAGATGTCTGAGGATTAAGTAGCGGGAATGAGGAGTCAGAATTAGAGGGACTTCAGGCTTTGTTTTTTGATGAAGATACTTCGTAAACTTTTTTCATCTTGAAGACAGTTTAGTAGTTTCCCATTTAATGTTAAGTTCCAGCCCTAAATAAGAACAAAAGTCTGAAAACTAGACATCTCCAATAGCCAAAACTGAACACAACCTTTGGCTTAAAATTATGCAAGATCTGATCTTTTTATGATACAAATAATTAAAGTCCCTGAAATAATTGTTCACAAGTCTTCTATCCTTATAGCTTTCTCTCATCTTAAGCATTATATTAATCTAAGATTTGTTCAAAGTATAGCAAAAAGGTGCTCCATATTTCTCATTCCCTGACACCTACAAAGCTGTTTAAAATAATACCATCACTGGAGACTTTATTAAGGGATGGGGCAGAGACAGTAAAGTAAACCAAATTTATAAAAAATCTAGTTGGTAGTTTAGGATTCTCTGTCTAACTGTGCTGATAAATCACTGTAAGAGTCAAAAAAGTTTTTTGGGTTACAGTCTACCCCAACAAATTTTAGGTAATAAATTTTAGGAATGGAGCTTTTAGTCTGAGTGAGTCTGTAGCCTTTCTTTGTAGTCAGTAGAGATACATAGACGTATCCTAAGGGCAATTCATGAAGATTTTTTGAAATATATGTATACATATATAGCATGAAATCCTCACTGTAGTTGCCTGATTTTCTCCCTTGAGTATAGAATGAGCTTATATTGATTAGCCACCCAAAAGTTACATGTGTAAGAAACACTAATTCTACCCATAAGCATGTAATGCTTCTATTTTCATCCATGTAAAACAAGGCAGAATTAAGCACAAGCAAGAGTAGTATTCACTGCAGAAATACTTGGAAGCGCCAATATAAAAGTGCACTGTGAATTCCAAAGCCTTCAGCCTTTCTTTGTGAAAGAGGAACTGAGGTACTCATCTATTTCAGAATCTGCCCTGTGATATCACCTGCACTTTATTTCTATAGTTTGGAATCTAATTACCAAAACTTTTAATAAACAGGGCCTAGGACACCCATAGATGATGACAAAGTTAATGGTTACTGCTGTATCCATTTGCTGTTTGGAAACCCTGTATCTTGGCAGTTACTTAACTTCCTCTCCTGATGAAATGTGCTATTGTAAGTTTTCAGCACTTCTGTTCTCTTGAACTGAACATAACAGACTGTTTTCTGCAGGTAATTGTAGTTTAAAAGGGGCAAGCAGTATGTTATTTGCTGTAACTGCTGGGACTTATGTCCACATCTGTAACCAAAATCAATACTCATGCTTATCTATTCCTCTTTCTAAAGGCCTCTTTATTTATAGGTGATAAAATTCAGGCAGTAGGTTTAAAAGGCTCTGAAACTCAAACTTAATTAAAGCATCTGTTTATGACCGAACATAACAAGCCATAAATTATATAGATGTTTCAGTTTATTTTGCACTACAAACATGTCAGTTTGATCGATATGGATTTGGCTTCTCTTGTGTACAGGAACAGTCCTGAAAGTGACAGCTCACATTTTTTTCAGTGCAACAGTAGGAAAAGTTGATGAATAATTGTCAAACATGATTGACTGGGGGGAGATTTTCAAAGGCACAGGTGCTTGGTCACTATTAGCTATCAGTGGAATGTAGGTGCCTTGCTCCTGTTTGTGTCTTTGAAAGTCTCCTTCCTAGATATATCAAAAGTCTTAGGTGGAGTTATTTAGCTGAATTAGAAATGAACTTCCGTATCTTTAAAAGGGGCTGAAATTTGTGGAAAATAAAAAGGACTGCATAGTAATTTTATCAGTTAGAAAACCTGCTAGACATGTGGAAAATCTTGTTGCAGGGGATTCCTTTTGGAATTCCAAGAAGGATTTAATAAGTTAGAGCTGGAAGACATGACTTATGGGGAAAAGATTTAGGGCCTGAATCAGTATAGAGAAAAGTTAATTAAAAGAGTCTATTCACTTTTGCTAACTTGGAATTAGACCTTAAGATAACTGAGTAAGCTAAATAAAAAGTAAAAGAGGATAACCATATCCTGAAAAGGAAAGCAGTAAATTTCAGTTCCTTTAGGATCATCTTAATATTTTTTATTTGGGGAGAGTAGGATATTATTCTGGAATAATATAATTTCCTTCTGCCGTGAGTGTTGAGTAAACAGTTTGTACTTCAAAGAATGAAGCAATTTATAACATGTGCTTGTAGACTGACACTGCACAACCTTTATCTAACCTGTTAAAGCCCAAGTGGGATTAAAATGCGAGGCCTAGAACAGCCACTTTAATATCCTAATCACACGTTGTTTTATCTTTTTTCTTTTTTTCCTTTTTTTTTTAATTCAAGAACTCTTACACAAATTGAGAAATCAAGTGGCCGCAGCTGACCCAAATTTCACCTAGATGGAAAAGCTACTTAGATTGGATTTCTGTTCCAAGACATCAGAGGAGTCTCTCTTTACATGCATTTCCGCTTTATCCAATGGATTTTATGGGTATTGTTTCCAAATATGGTTCAGATTTTTATTTATCATCCTATAGCTATTAATGGCTGCAAACATGAAGGCCCTTGGTTTTATATAGATGGGTTATTTTGATAGATGTCATCTAACACCTTTGCATGTCTGATGGTGGGTTTCGTCCCACCTTAGTATTTTTAGTGCATGTAAAAAGTTTTGATCAGGCTTCTTGTTTGGTAAATGCTCCCCATGGAGACTGCAAAGCCCCTTTGGAAATCTCACCAAACTCAGTGTTAATCCAACAGATTAGTAATTGACAACGATCAGGAAATGTAGGAAAACTTCATAAATTAGTATCTTGCTGATTGAATGCAGTGAAAACAGCCTTCATTTAAATTCCAAGGATTTTGGTGTTTTCTCTTCAACTTTGTTACCTTTCTTCAGTGGCTTTTTCTGGACATAGGTCTGAATTTATTTTTGTTCATAAAATTTATTGGGAAGTGGCTAACTTTGTGATAGCAGGAGAACCATTTACTGCTTTTTTTTAACCATATTTTTATCTTGATTAAGAAAGTTTTAGCCAATCAGCCAAAATAGAAACAGTTCCATGGGACTTAGCTGTCCATCCATTCACTGTGAATAGAATAATAGACTGCAGTGCAGGAGTAATCCATTGGATGAGAATTATTTGAAAATTATTTGAATTTGAAATTATTTCTGAATTTCAAGAAAAGATAGATACCCTTACAGAACCTGGGGCATGTTCTTAAATAAGAAACAAATAGGGAAACACAGTGCTTCACTGACGGATTTGCTTTGTTAATTATGAATCATATGCCGCTTTTGAGCTTTGTGGGTTAATGAAGAGAGAAGGTTTGGATTAAATACTTTGACAAGGATTCCTATACTTTAGAGATTATTTTAATAACTTCTAAATGTATACCCTTTTCTACTTATGAAAGACTTAGCAAGTCTGCTTCTTACATCAGATGTCATCAAACATAACCCCTAATGAAGAAGAGGGAAAATGTAGTATGTATTTTAATGAACTGTGAAAATTTTACTATCTAAATATTTTACAACACAATAACATTTAAATGCTTAGGCTGCTTTCATTGATATTATATTTAAATATGGATTGTTTACACTAAAATAAGATCCAAAAAATTCGTGCTTGTAGTACTAGTAATGGTAATGCTGCTCGAAAGCTTTTTAAATTCCCACTAGTACACTTTTGGGTGGATTTGTCTTTCTCTTTATGGTGATCATGAAATATTTCTTCCCTTATTGCTCAGCTGGATTGTGAGTTATCAGAAATTTGCAGAGGCATGGAGTTGTTTTGGTTGTTTCTGAGTGTGTTCAGTGTTGGATAAAAGTTGCTAGGAAGCTGTCTGGACATGTGATATGATATTGACAAAACTGTGACGTCAGAGTTCCAAAGACAGTAAAAGCTATTTTGAGAGCTGTTGACACAGTGGAGAGTTTGATTCTCTTCACAATAAGACAAAAGATGTGATAAATGCTTTCTTTCTTTCTTTCTTTCTTTCTTTCTTTCCTTCTTTCCTTCTTTCTTTCTTTCTTTCTTTCTTTCTTTCTTTCTTTCTTTCTTTCTTTCTTTCTTTCTTTCTTTCTTTCTTTCTTTCTTTCTTTCTTTCTTTCTTTCTTTCTTTCTTTCTTTCTTTCTTTCTTTCTTTCTTTCTTTCTTCCTTTCTTTCTTCCTTCCTTCCTTCCTTCCTTCCTTCCTTCCTTCCTTCCTTCCTTCCTTCCTTCCTCCTTCCTTTCTTCCTTTCTTCCTTTCTTCCTTTCTTCCTTCCTTCCTTTCTTTCTTTTCTTTCTTTCTTTTCTTTCTTTCTTTCTTTCTTTCTTTCTTTCTTTCTTTCTTTCTTTCTTTCTTTCTTTCTTTCTTTCTTTCTTTCCTTTCTTTCTTTCTTTCTTTCTCAAAATTAAAGTAAGCATTCAAAGTAGGTAAGTGATCCACAAGTTGCTTTTCATCAGCCTGAATTTACCTTTATTATTTTTATTATGATAGCACATCAAGGCTCTGAGTTCAGAATACCTTCCTACTAGCCACTATACATGGATAAAATCTAGACAGTTTCTATCCTGTTGGTCTCATAATGCAAATAGGCATTATAAGGAAGCATAGTTAGAACTTTCAAAAGATAAATGAGAAAGGTAAACATGGAATCAATCTCTTGTAACTACCATACCAATGTCTTGGCTGCTAAACCAGGCTGTCTCTCTTGTGTCTCAGCCTAAACATTTACTCTAAATTGAAACCATGCTTATTTAGAACTGCTTTGACATGCTGCCATTTCTGAATTAATTTTTCAAATAATATAAAACATAACCATACGGAGGAGAGGGAGGAGAAGGGAGAAATACAAAACAAAACAAGAACCACCACCAACTGCTAGGCTCTAATGCACCTGGTCCAATCAATGATGATAGTGTGTGAAACAGCAGTATATCCTGATGAGTTTTATACCGTCATTTTGTCCAATTATTTAAAGTGTCTTAAGTGCAGGACTATATGTTAAAAAGACTGGCAATCATAATACTTCCTTTTTGTTGTTAAACAGTAGGCAATCACTGGCTGTAAGCAATTGTCTGAGGCTTACAAAAGATGAAAGTTTGTTAGGGTAGATGGGTAAATTGTGCAGATCTTTCTTTTATGCAGCTAATCAAACTTTGTCTTTAAATTGTTTGTTATAGTTTTGCTGAGGCTAACATCCCTTACTGCAAATTCTTGTGTTTACGAGATAACACAGCTGCTGGGCTAATGGTAAAGATTTAAAAATGCTGTTGAGCTCAATGGGGAAATCAGTCTGCATATAACAATAGCCCCTCATGCTCACCTTACCCCACTATGAACTGTAGTTCAAATATCAAGTTAACCCTTTTAGAGACAGAGAGGGGGGGGAAACACCCACTAAACAAACAAAAAACCCTCCTCTTTAATTTCCTTCTATTCTCACAAGAATATCAGCACAAGTCTGTAAGTCTGAGACATTAGGTAAAGCTTTAGAAAAGGTTTATTTTAAACTAAGCAAAAACTTCTGATTATTTTGAAATTATTGAGCTGTATGAGACTAAGAGATTTCTTATTAACTTGCTGAGGTCTAGCAGGGGAGTAGGACTCACAGAAGGAAGGAAGTTATTTTCTCACAGGAACATAAAGTTGACAGATAAACCAAACCATCCAAAGCCTTTTGGATATTTCATCCATCTGCACCTTCACAAAGGCATAAACAACTGCTGCACCTCCTCTAACCTTTTCTTCTCATCCTCATTTATATTACATTCTAGTTCACTAGCCTTGGATTACAATTACCTGGTAGAATTTAACAATTTTTCCTTTAATTTCTCTATTTTTTTCTCATTAAACATCTGCCTTTTTTCTTTACCCTTCTCTGATATGGCCACCTGTAACTGATCAATGAGCCCTTACAATGGAAGGCTCAGAGGAGATGGCCAAGGACGATGGGCTTATGAAACTTGGGGAAAAATGTGTGGGGTGACTGACCATGGCCATTGTAAAGGATGCTGAACTCACGGCAAAGGGGACCAGAGGGGAGCCTTTGCTCTGTATGAATGGTCATATCAGCTGTTTGGTAACTGTTCATCCCTTAGTTAATCAATAAAATGCAAAAAATAAGTCACATAGAGAATCCAAACTGAGCAACAAACAAAAGACCTTTGAGGAGAGCAATGAGCTTGAGCTGGTTTCAACCCATGTATACGTCATAGTGACTGGGGATGTCTGGTGTCATGATGGTGAGGATATTACAGGGCTCAGTAAGGAAATTCTTGTTTGTATTGTGATTCCACTGAATACTGCAAATGCTGCACTCTGCTAAGTGCAATTTGATCTTGTGATTCGAATGCATTCCTGCATATCTCTGCTAAATCAAAATCCCATGTACCTTAAAATAAGTAAATTCTGTATTACACATTAAACCCCCCATGTGTGGAATATTAAAGGAATCTGGTCAGAGTCCTGCACTCTGGCACCACCGACAGTGCAGAACATCCGCCCAACCTCCAGACTGCCAGAGCACATCTATTCTGTCAACTCCTGCACTCATCAGAAAACAATGAATTCCCTTTTGCTCCTGGGCCTTCCTCCCTGCTTACTGCTTATGGCTATTGAGTTATGTAAAGCAATAGTACAGTGTTTTTTATGAGAAGCACCTCACAAGACACATTTTTGTTGTGCTATCTTCAATGGCTTCACAAAAGAAGTGGCATGTTGCATAAGCTAAGGAAGAAAAGCTCGGCCTTGCAAGCAGATTGTTGTTAGATGAAATGACTCCAAATCTGTATATGAAGCCTTCCTAGCTCTCTTCATTTTCTGTGACCCTTAATGATGAGGTTTAAGTCAGCCTCTTATCCAAGGAAATAAAATCAAAGAAAGCTGCTGAACAAGTTTAACATCTTTTCTTATGATGCTTTGATACAGAGTTTACACAGTGTTAGAGGTAGGATGGTGAAATTAAAATCTGACTAATCTTTCATTGAAATAATTGTTAGCACTGCCATTGATTTGAAAATGAAAAGCATACAATGGTAGCCTAGACTCTGAAGGCCATTTCAGAATTTGCTTCCTTTGGCATCCTGAAGAAGATAAGCATTTGAATACTCAAGCGCTTTGGGCTTTAGGTGATAAATCTGCTCTTTGCTCTGCTCACATGTGTTTCCTGGATTCTGCTAAGAAACTAGCCAAAGGAGATATTCTTTCATACAATATGTGGTTAAAAGTGGAGCATCATGCCTTAGGAAGTTATGGGGGAAAAAGTTTATATGGGCCCTAAAGATCATTGGTTAAAGTGATAGAATTCAAAGGGGACCAACTGAATTAAAAATGAAACTGCACTTTGCTCTGAGAGTCCTTGAATCGTGGATTGCTGGCATCTGGTGTAGCACTGTGGGAAGTATCAGTATATGCTTGTCCTGTTTTTACAGTCTTACAAAAACATCTCCTATTGTCCATTTTAAGAGACAAATCGAGTATTATCTTTTCCCTGACTGGTTCACTCATTCATCTGCCCTAATGTTTTTTACAAGGCACAGAAAAAAGTACTCTTAGCTATTGCAAAGATGTCACCTTTGACACATAGTGGTGGAGGAGGTGGGGGGGGTGTGTCATGCAAACTGCCTGAACTTACAGGATGGATCCTGCAGAGTCAGCAGGTTTTTATCCCTTCTCTCCCACTCTGTTTCCTTTACCCCTACTAATAGGCGTATAAAAAAATCTTCAAACAACACCGCATAAACTCTGATTTATCTGCCCTGTGGGCAGGGTAGATGTGCACTTAATTCCTAGAAATCTATAGGCAGCCTGCTACCATTAAGAAGAGACTATGGAGAAGTGGGAAAGTAGATGGCAAAGACTTGCCTCCAGTCACTTTTTCATCCAGTTCCTCTAAATGTTTTGACTTTGCAAAAAATATTTGATTATAAATCTGTGCTATTTATATGCAGAACCTAAACATGCCAATAACAAATAGCTGTCTGTGAAAACAGTAGATGACCCCTTAATACAAATACCATGTGAAGGGTACTTAGCTTTATAGATGATTTGTTAGGTGAGAGGATAAAAGCACTGCATGGAATTTCTCTGTGATTTGAATTTGCAACAATATGTAGAAAGCCATATGGATGTTATTGTAGGGGGAGGTGGAAGAGTTTGGTACCCACTGGAATTCCTAATGGCTTTTAGTATAAACTAGCCTAGGTCTACTGAAAGAAGACTATGTGTACCAGTAGGTATGTGGCCCGAAATTTAATTACTGCTTTTCACTTAGCATTTGTCCTATCTGTATGATCATTTCCTCTACCACCAAAAATCACTACAGGGTGGCTTACTGGAAAAAAAAAATATATTTTTGACATGTTCTCCAGCTTCTGAATAACTAATCCTGGTGTAAAATTATTAAATAATTATTTAGGGGTATAGCTCATGCTGCCCTGGAACATAAACTGAATAGAACATTCATTCTCTGCACTTGCTCATTGCCATTAGCTGTGTCACTGAAAAGAGAAAAACTGTGTCACTGGCTCTCAGACTGTGTCACTGAAAAGAGAAAAACTAGAAAATTGTAGGATGAGATTAAAACAATAATTATGCCAACTATGCCTCAGAGGAAATCTGTTCTCTGGATTTTCCTATCCTCTATCACCCAGGTTACAACTAGTTACCCATAACGATTCCTTTTTTAGACAAAATAAGAAGACACATATTAGAAAGTCTGACATTAGTGAAGATTTTTAGAAATGGTGATTCAAATACTGATTGTAAACCAGAAGTACATACTAATATTGGGACAAATTCCAGTATTAGGTTAGGGTAAGGAAGCAAGATAAAGATTAAAAGGAATAGTTCCACTTTCAAATACTAAGTAACAGGGAGTATGTCACTTAAAAAGTCTCAGTCTTGGTGAACACTGTGGTGACATGAAAAATTATTTAGTTATTCTATGGCTGTGCAAGAGAGTTTCTTCATGTCTGTCTTAGGCAGACAATACGTGGAATTCTCTTAATGCATGGAAACATTCTAGTTGATAAAGAAAAACCTTAGTACATATGACATTATATATTTGGATAAAAAAAAAAAAAGTAAAATTTGGATAAATTAATGAAAAACAGACCCAGCCTTGGCTATATTAAATAGAATGATCCAGTTGCAACTTTCCTATACAGCAACTCTCTAAAATGATAATGTCTACAGAGTGGGAGTTTATGCCAGGGAACTTACCCTATCTCTAATATCTTTCCTGGGGCCACATGTCTAGCTCCAGTAGACAATGGTGTTCTAGGCTGAATGGATCTTTGAGCTGATCTTGTGCGCTTCTGTTCTTTTACAGACCAGGATTTGAATTCCATCTCTTTGCGAGAATCTGCAGGGGGATGGATTTACATGCAATGTGTTTTGTATTTTAATTTCAGACAGCACAGTAGACTGGGTTGTATCAATTTGTCTGAAAGACACATTTTTTTAAAGATGGTTAAATGTGGATTTAAGTCTCTCAGATTTTAAAACATAGTCGTCAATATCTTCTAGTTAGAGAGGAAAAAGGGGAAGCTGATGATTTACGGGAGGTGATAGACCTGTAGGAAGCCAAGCTCAAGTTACCTGCAAAGTGCAGATTCATATCCCTCTCAAGTGGCCAAATCCAAGAATAAGGATTTTGGCTTGTGTTTTGGCCTAGGTGTTCTGAGGTACCATAAAGTAACAGAGGAAGTAGTTCAAAGACTAGCTTAATAATAACTTAATAATTTTGTATCCATGGAATGGGACAAATTAGTGCAACTTCACATCTATTACAATTTTATCAATTAAAGACACGATTCTGTTGGCTACATTCAGTAGGTATAATTCATCACCTTGCCTATGTATTGATCATCTATGCTCTGTAAGTGCCTTAAAAGAATGAGAAAGTGCATGTTACCAATATTAGGTGGAAATCCTGAATTACAAGATTTTAGCTATTAAGTGGGTTAGTCAGGTGTAGTAAATGTAAAGTCTTGAATATGGCTTGTTGCATCTGTTATAGGTTAAGCTGCTTTGCTACAAGAAAATAAGCCAATATCTTTACATAAAAGAATTTGGCCATCACAGATCAGGCTAGGACCTCACAAACTTTGTCAGCTTTCACCTCATTTATGGAATATTAATAAAGAACAAGAACATTCAGGGAAAAATATTTAATGTCTTTTGCTAATCCTGGATGTCTCAGTTTCTTTGTACTCAGGCTAAGTTTACGAATGATACCGTCTGATTTTCAGGGATGCTTGGTGCTTTGAAATCAAAAGTAAAAAACAATTTTTAAAGTAAAACATGGAACTAATGGAGGTTCAGGCTCCCTACGAACCACATCAGTTGTATTCAGAGGTTGAAAGGTGTGTGAGTTTGGACTGATTTTGGCCACAGATATTTAAAAATATTTTCTCTGCTAGCTAAAGGTGGCAGAGCAAAAATATATGTGGGAGAAGGCCAACCTGGAGGGAACCAGAGGGTCTTAAGTATCCCTATACCCATAAAGGTAGGAACCCCATTGTAGAGATGGACTGTGATACTCTCTACATATACAGCATTTGCACAAAATGCTAGTCAGGCATTGCTAATACATTTATTTTTGCAGTGAACTGCTGCCACTTGTCCATCTTGACAAACCAGTTCATAAAAAGGATAATGCTTTTAATGCACAATGTACTCTGGGTATGCATGGTCAAGGCACTCATTATTTACACAGAAACACCTACAATTTTTTCTTGAGAGGGGAGACACTCTTCACTGCAGCTCCAGCAAAATAGGTTAATCAGGGGCAGGTTTCATGTCTGTCTGCCAAGTTAGGAACAGAGCCAGTAAGTACACCACATACCTCAGATGCATTCAAGTGTGCACCTGGTGTTAGTTAATTGGGTGAAGAGTTTTTGCCTGTGGGTGGAAAGGATTTAGTGACAGAAGGTTTTTCTATTCTCCCACTACCACCCTATGCAATGAGAAGCAGAACATGATTGACTGGCCTGTTTTGTGAGACTATCTGGGTCAGGACCAGGGAATGTTCAAGGTTAAAAGGGGAGTTATTTGATTTACAAAAGATAAATAAGCAAGTTCTAGGATACATGAAGGACAAATATAATTCCTTTTCCAAGTAAACCTTAAATTCTCACTGGCAGGGAAATGGAGGGTGGAGGAAGAAGGTTCATTACAGTGATCTTATTGCTGATTTCTCCAGCAAGGTGTTTGGAAGTGGGTGAAGCACAGCTGGTTTCTTTTTCCACTGTGTGTGTCTACACAGACCACATAGGCACGGCTACCGGAAAACAGCACACTGCTGGCTGGCAAGAATAATAAATAAATGACGGTGTAAAAACTTTCCCAGATTTAAAGCATTCTAGAAATATTTAACAAATTCAGATTCACAGCAACCATCTACTTTGGGTCTGTTTTACAAGTAAGGGAAACGGAAGCAAAGAGCTTTGAGGGCCACATCCCGCATGCTGCTCTGTGCTACAGAAAAACCTGTGCAGTGCAGAGGTTGTAAAGTTCTGTTCAGAGACACATTGTGATTTATAGGCCGAAGATAGAGAGTCGCATAGTATGAAGCATAACTGTGCCGCAGCTCCTACTGTACTGAAAGGAAAGCTGTGACCAAGCTAAGGTAGAAGATAATGTAGCGGGTGACGTAAGGGTCCTGCCTCACAACACTTTGCCAAGCATGTTTATTCATCCTCATAAATAGTGGGGAGCAACCATTCTGAGTTCTCTTGATAAAATCAAATTGTAAGGCAGTGAGCAATTCAGCACATTAACAAAATATGAAATCCTTTTATTCCACCAGGAAAGGTGGGGAAGTTTAGTGCTAGCAAAAGAAATACAATGTTATTAAATCTTCATTAATTGTTCAGCTCATCAGTATACCAAGAGATGAAGGAATGTGTTGTGACATGAACCTGCAGAGAACTTTTTTTTTTTTTTAAACATTTTATGAGCAGGTGAACTGCAATTGCAAATATAATATCTTCCCAATAACAAGGAGCTGGGAGGGCTCCAGTGGAGGAGATTTAGAAGTAAACTGTACTGGTTGATGATACTAAATTAGGAGGAGCTGTGGACTCCCTTGAGGGCAGAAAGGCTTACAGGGAGATCTGGATAGACTAGAGAGCTGGGCAATCACCAACCATATGAAATTTAACAAGAGCAAGTACCAGATTCTCCATTTGGGACAGGGTAATCCTGCTTTTACATACAAAGTGGGGGACAAGAGATTCATACATATTTCTATGCTTATACATACAAGTTGGGAGAGCAGCCCTGTGGAAAGAGATCTGGGGGTATGGGTTAATGGGAAATTGAAAATGAGTCAACAGTGTGCCCTGGCACCCAAAAGGGCCAACCATGTCCTGGGGTGCGTCAAGCACAGCATAGCTAGCCAGCTGAGGGAGGTGATTGTCCCACTCTACACTTCAGTGGTGCAGCCCCACCTCAAGTACTGTGTGCAGTTTTGGATGCCTCAGTATAAGGACACCAAACTATTAGAGTGTGTCCACAGGAGGGCGACCAAGATGGTGAAAGGCCTCAAGGGCAAGGCTTATGAGGAGCACCTGAAGTCACTTGGTTTGTTCAGCTTAGAGAAGAGAAGGCTGAGGGGTGACCTCATGGCAGTCTACAACTTCCTCAAGGAGGGCAGTGGAGGGGGAGGTGCTGATCTTCTCTTTGTGGTGACCAGCCAGGAAGGGCATGAGGACATGAGGAAATGGAATGAAGCTGCTCAGGGGAAGTTCAGCTTGGACATTAGGAAAAGGTTCTTCACTGAGAGGGTGGTCAGTTGCTGGGACAGGCTCCCCAGGGAAGTCGTCATGGCACCAAGCCTGTCAGAGTTCAGTGAGAGTCTAGACAATGCTCTTATATGATTTACTTTTAGGTAAAACTGAAGGAGCAGGGAGTTGGACTCAATGATCCTTATGGGTCCCTTCCAACTTGAGATCGTCTATGATTCTATGATTCTGTGATTCCACAGAGCTCTGGAGCTAGTCTCAGTTATTTTAACTTGTTGCTTCGGAGGTTCTAATTGACATGTGCTAGGATGAACTGCATGTAAAAAGCACTTTTTCCCCTTTTTAAGCTGAAAATAGATCAGGTCCTACTGAAGGCAGCCCCGTTTGACAAAAATACATTTCTTTATGGAAGGAGGCACATAGATCAAACACTAGTTGAACAAAACAAGAAATTCCATTTCCTGTGGAAGCCATATACGCTTCTCCACTGTGAAAATTTGGTGTAGCCCATAGTCTTGTCCAAGTGAAGTTTCTCATATTTCTGTATCCTTTTTGTCTCTTTCCCTTTATACTATTTTTACTGGGGGGTGGAAAAGTTGTTAAACTCTTCAAAAAGGAAGCTGTCAGCATCCTGTCAGTATGTAAAGGTGAAAAGGTTGTAACTATGCATGCTGTGATTTTAGACTGCAGCTTAGCAAGGCAGTTAAAGAGCAGCCTAACTTTAAGTCTCTGAGTCATCTCTTTGGAGTGACACATTTGTAAGAACTGTCTCCTACTTAATGTGTCCTTGTCACTGTACATATCATGCACCATCTCAAATGAATCAACTTAAATTCTGGCCCCCTCCCCCAGCCATTCAAAAGCAGTATATTAAGCAGTTCTTCAACCTAAGAGACAACTGTAACTTGTTTGTCATCTGAAATATTTCTTTTTCCAGTATGTGAAAAATATTAATTCATAGAAGAAGAAATTGTATGAAATGAAAATGCAAGGAGTTAAGTCTCAGGATCCTTAGAATAGCTACCAAAGGATGAAACCCAGTGAAGCTAATACATTTACAAGTTTGCCAGAACATGACAGTTCTCTGTGGTCTTCTATGGCCTCAGAATTGGTTAGTGTAGGACAACACAAAACAATCTCATACTGGTCTGGTCATTCCCACCCATTTAACATTCTCTCTGCCCAAAGTGCCAGGCTGTAGGGACTCAGACTCTAACTTGAAAGAGATAGTCTTTTTACTCAACTGCTTAGGTCTGATTCAGAGTCACATTTCTACTCCAAGTCTCTCTGTTTAAAGATTAGATCAGTCAAGTGAATGAGACTTAACTTATTGTACCTTCTGAAATGGTTATGTTTGGTAATATCTTCTTTCTGAGGAGAATCTTGTGATTAGGAGAGTCATATATACCTGTGTTAGTAGCATTCAGCAAAAGGAAGAAGAGTCAGGGATTAGAAACAGTTCAGGTATTAAAGCAATTGTTTGGGAGATATTTAAATAAGGTTTCAACTAGATCTGTTTTCAGTCCTACGTGGTTTATAGTCAACGAACAAAGCTATACTCCTACACTGGGCATGATGGGAGTCCGGGGGGGTCTCTGCAATGTGTTGCAGCACTGGCAACTCAGGATCTCATTGCAGACTCATAATTTCTTTCTGATCTTTCAGAGGTGTCATGGTGCACTGCAACAGTGGGCAGTTTCAGCAGTGGTGTAAAGGAACTGAAAATTAATAGTAGAAGGACAAAAAAAAAACCCAGTTTTTGAGGCAAGAGAAGATGAGTGCCAGAATGCACTGGTTCCATGTTCCTGTACTTAGGGACAAAGTACTAACAGTAGGTTGGGTGACTAACTTGATACTTAGATATCAGGGTTTGAAGGACCACCCTGCATCTTTGACATGTGCAAGAATGAAGACAAAAAGAGAGGGGTAGCTGTCTCAGTGCACAGATTCCAGTGAAGCTGTGTCTGCTTTGCATATATTCATACACTACAACAACAACAACAATCGATCCCAGAAAAGAAAGATTCCATGAAATATTTTCTTGTAGTAGAGTAAAATTTGGTTTCAGGCAAGAATTTTATCTCTTTTGGATCAGGAATCAAAAAATAAACTATAAGGCTTTGAGGGCAAGTTACAGTGCTCAGATACTGAATCATAGCTACTACAATTTGAAAGATGGATTACAGGAAACATCAGTCCTTGAGCCATGGACACATTTGTGAAAATGGACAATCTGCAAATAAAATGGGAACTTATGTCTTGGAAATATATTTTCTAGTGTCAGTGACTCACCTGCTCTATTAGGTAGAATTTTTCAGTTAAAAATCTGAACTTGGGTTTGTTTTGGGGTGATTTTTTGTATGAAAATTATGTTTCTTGTTTCTGTAAATATTGTGGTCTGTGTTCAGCCACATAGACAGCACCGGAGACCTCAAAGTCTTCTCGTAAACCTTGTTCAACTGCAACCTAGCTGGAGACTTGGCTGAAGATTTGAGATAGCATCTAGAATTTGTGAGGAGGTATACTAACATCACATGACAAAATAAGAAATATTTAAAATGTCAAAAATTAGAATTAAATTATGAATTAATGTTTGGAATTTTTATCATTCATATATAGAAATTATTACAAATTACTATGGCTAGCCACAAAGGCCCATTAGACACGGTTTGGTTGTCTCTAATAAATACTTAAAAGTCAATTTTCCACTTTAGATCAAAAAGAGAAAGAGTGAGAACTGGAGAATAAGAATAATATTATCTTGGTGTGTCTCCTTTCCATCTTAAGCAGGTTAAAAGCTATTTCTAATAGCAGACATACTGAGGAAAGGCTTGTTATTTTTCAACTTTCAAGTCATTCTGTTTTAATCTGTGACCTGATATTTTTACGAGGCATTGTTGAGCTTGGGGGAGGAGGGTTTCCTGTCTGACTGCAGCTAGCAACTCTTCCTTCAGCTTTCAAAATGGGAAGGTTATGAGAGGTCCAGCTACACTCATGCAAAAATTATAATAATAAAAATGTAATGGAAACCAGGAACTTGGAATTCTGCAAGAGCATGAACTTTTTACCCTTCCAAATCCAGCTTTTGCCTCCTTTCTTCAATGTGTCAGATGTCATTTTCCTATTGATCATCATTAAAGAGCTTTTTGTCCCATTAACTTTTTGAAATAGCTCTGAACATTTGTCTGTTTTGTAAAATAGATGTTTTGTGAAGAAAAAAAACAGTGCGAGGACACACAAACATCCCTGATATTTATCCCTGATATCCCTGGTATTAATCCCTGAAATGAATTCTGTGTCAAACGCCCACTGGCTTTGACACACTGATTCCAAATGGTGAATCATTTTGGTTTGTGTTTCTGAAGTACTAACTGCTTAGCCAGCACCAGTCTCTACTGTCTTCTGTGGATTCCTTCCTGCCGTTCAGCAGAGATCCTCAACTCCTGCATTCCCAAACTCACCAGCATTTGTAACAATACCAAGTAGAAATCTAGGGACGGCAGTGTTAGTTCATCCCTTTTTCCTCCTGAGATGCTAACACCCCTGACCCACCTCTGAAACTAGAATATACAATCACCAGTTTTCTTTATTTATGTCATACACAGCTCAGCTGCTTAAGGAGGCAGTATGATACCCTACAGAAAAAATCTGTCATATGGATTAACAGTTATTTCTAAAGGATGCAGAAGGGAGGTAGGGAAGAAACAACAGCAAGTAATATGCAAGTATTTAGACAAGCAAGAAACATCTTGGAATATTGATGAAACAGTTGAAATGTCCCCAGTGCAATAGATGAGCTAAGACCTGGGGGTAATGAGCATTATCAGCTTCGATTGAATTAACTGTATGATGCACAAAGTTAGCACTTTTCAACATCTTGCTCTTTGACTGCAGGTGGGAAACAGTGCAGTCTAAAAATTAGAACAAGGGGTTCAGTCAGGATTTCAGAGCTGTTCTTGAGTCCACATTGATTCATCAATCAATCTGGAAAAAAAAACGTCTATTGTGTCTTTCTGTTTACCTGTGTGCAATGGACTTAATAGGCCCTGCTAATGGATGTGTTGAATGACTAAAGTTCCAGAAGGAAAGATGCTTTAAGAATGTAAGGTTGTTTTAGCTATGAGTTCAAGAACATCACTTTGCTTTTAACAGGCTGAACATCACTTTGCTTTTAACAGGCTAGGCTGTAATGTCAACAGCCATATAATGGCCTCATCTCCCTTGTTTCTTATAAAACACTATTTCCTATCTTGAGCTATTTCTCAAGATATTATTCTCTATATAACACTATATATTCAAGAAGCCCAGGGGGGAGGTGGGGAGGGAAGGGAAAAAAAAGCAAAAAAAAAAAAAAAAGCAAAAAAAAAAAAGAAGGCATTTCTCCTGTCTCCCTCTTCCCAGAAAATAACATAGTAGCTAAGTTAAGATGTATCGTGACAAGAGTTGCGAATAATCATTAAGGAACAAAAGAAAAGAAACAAAAGAACACTCAGGAAATCATGCAGTAGCTTTCACTGGTGAACATCAAAGATATAAAAGGTACTTACTTTGTAAAGTTTTTAAAGTGCAGGACTAGGATTTGCACTTTGGGTTTGCTGAAGAATTGTGAGATTTAGCATGAATGAGTTTATGGATTTCTTCCCCACGGTACAGCATAGCTCTTAGATGCAAATAGGACAATAAACACATCATTGCAGGAGAAAACAGAACGTCAGCCTTTTGGCTCTATAACTGTTACCTTCAAATTTCCTCAGACAGCCAAATAGGCATTTGTGGTTCTCAAGTCCAGATCTACAGTTGATATCTGAAGGCAAAAAGTACTATGGAATTAGTTCCTCTCATCTTGAGTGAATGGCTTGATTTTTTTTAAGATATATCCATTTGAAGTTTCATATTTGTCATCATGTGGTTTGAATACCATGATTAAGTGATTGTTGAGAGGGGACTACTCCAAGTTTAGTGGGAATTATGACCCACTTTAACTTTATGAGAAAAGCTGGGTTTTGCTGAACAGGAATAAAATAGGTTAAAAAAATTCTCTATCAGAAATCCAGAAGATTATTTTGAACAGTATTTAGTAATACTTTTGGAAAATGAGTCACTGGTTTATCATACATAAAGATATATTGAGAAGGATTTGTCTCATGCAAATATAAGAGAAAAGAAGCTGAGTTAAGTAACTCTAGTTCTTTCAAATATAAAAAATCTGAATGATGTTAATGTAAGATACTGCACTGACAATCTAGGCACTGAATTACTACAGTGTTATTTTCACTACAGCTAGTTTTACTACAGGCCATGTTTTATCCTTCCTGTGCTGTTTTACCCTATTTTCTTCAGCATTGTTCCAAATCACTGCCTAAAAAAGGGTTTTTATGGTTAACAGTGGATTTTTATCTCCATGATTTGTTATGCATTTGACCTTTGTGGAAGATGCATTAGAGCTTAATTCTGCTGTGGGTGTTTACTTAGCAGGAACTCAGACTGAGATGCATACAACATAGTTTACATAGGCTGAACAGTCATTAGGAGATAATGACTTTCAGTCAGTACTATCTGAGGCTGAATTTGAAGCAGCATCCTAAGGGTCAAAGGCTTTGACTCGTATTTCCTTTTCCCCTCTTCTTAGCAACTTATCAGACTTTTATCTTGTTATCAGCAGCTGTTTAAACAAAGATATGAAGACACATGTTTGTTTCCTTTGAAAGAATCAACAAGAAGTATTGTGAGATGGTGTTTTCTCAAAGATGGGTTTGAAAAAGTAGCAAAATAGTCTTGTGCAGGTTTTTTATCAGCTTGCATTTAGAGTCATAGAATCACAGAATCATCGAATCGTTTAAGACCTTTAAGATCATCAGCCTTTAACCTAACACTGCCAAGTCCACCACTAAACCATGTCCCTAAGCACCACATCTACACATGGGGACTCAACCACTTCCCTGGGCAGCCTGTTCCAATGCTTGACAACCTTCTTGGTGAAGAAATTTTTCCTAATAGCCAATCTAAACCTCCTTGGTGCAACTTGGGGACATTTCCTCTTGTCCTAGATATTGCATTTAATAGTGATGAAGGTAATGATGAGTTCCTGAATATAGAGTTCTTGTATTTAATGAGCATGAAGGGTGTTAAATCAACCTTGGGAACAAAGTCCCTTCCATTTATTAATGACTAGAGGCAAAAAAGAATTATCTGATACTGATCAATTCATGCAACTTATTTTTATCATCAATTTCGTATGGAGTCAGGAAAAGACTATGAATCTCTGAAGTCTTTCTGACAACATCAGTAAACAGTTATAATATGTTCTTTGAGGTTTGGTGCTTTTTTAGAGTTACTTTTGTTTAAGTGGAAAATTACTGAAATTCTTTTCCTTTGCTGAAATAGTGTGGGGGAGAAAAAGTGCTGAAACAAAATCATAAATTGTTTCTAATTGTTAGTCCTGTTCTATTTTTAACTTAGAAGCCAAGAGCTCAATGAACCAGTGAACAGACTTATCAGCAATACCTCATGAACTTGAAAGTTGCTTTTCTTGAAAGGAATAGTGATAATCTCATTGCCTGCAACATGGTTCATAGTTTCTCTGTAATAGGAAAGGGCTTTAAAGAAATATCGCAGTTTTAAAGAAATATATTTTTTGGGGGAGGGGGGGAAAAACACTCCAGAAAGTCAGGCATGGCCCTGCTTAGCTAGAAAGCAGATCCAGATAAAATGCTTTAGGTCCATGAGGGAAAAGACCTCATTTACAAAAGCTTATGCTGTAAGATACATGAATTAAATCATTGCAGAGTAGAACTAATCCTAGGATTTTCTAACAATGAATTGAACAGATTATCATGTATACTACAAAATGTTGATGTGCCTTTATTTCAAAGTTATTAGAAGCAGTGGTCCGAAAATGGAATTTCCACATGTAGTATTATTAGATGATGTCACTAATAGAAGGAGCACTAAGTCCCAGTGCACAGGTGTCTCCTCACCTTCTAAAACTCTTCCAAAACCACACTCTCCTCTACTTCCCTATTCTTACTATCCATCCCATTTTTTTGTGTAATCCTTACTTTCTGTGCACCACGTGTACACTCACAACTGGGGTCCTGCATCAGCTCTTTAATCTCTCTTTGGCTTGTGTCTTAGGTTCCCTGAAGTAGCTTTCCTCTGAGAAATTAAAACAAACTGAAAGACTGGAGGGATGCTTCAAAAAATGTGTGCTTTCATTGAAGGTAGTGCTTTCTAGAAACTGGTAAGAAATATATCCAGCATTCCTATGATATACCTTTGCAATATAATGTTTCCAGTCTACTTTTTAAAGATGATGTCCACATACCGTGGGTACAATGATGGGCACAAATACCAAAACTTTAAAATTAATACATGCTCATTCAGCCCTTTCTATGCTATGCATGAACTATTTCTCAAAAACTTGTTAGTGAAGAGTTCTGTTCCTAATTGATCCAGAAACAGTTTAACTAACACTAACATTAGGCCAGAATCATTGCAGCAAGTTAAAGAAAGCATGATCAAAAATTATGGATCTCTCTGTCTAAACAAAGAAGGCAATTAATTTAAATGCAAAATCTAATAGCTTTCATTGCAGACAATCATAATTTGCATTGTTTGATTTCCCAGTGTATAGAAAATCCTTAATTCTATAAACCTTTTTGTGAAAGAGGAAGTACTTTTATAGTCAGATACAGAAATGTATTCCCCAAAATCTTCTGTTAGAATAATTTCTGTAAAATATTAATTCAAAGTCCTAATTTCTAAAATTTCTTTATACATCTGTGTCTGGTTTCGGTTGGAATAGAGTTAATTTTTTTCCTAGTAGCTGGCATAGTGCTGTGGTTTGGATTTAGGATGAGAAGAATGTTGATAACACACTGAGATCTTAGTTGTTGCTAAGTACTGCTTATGCTAGTCAAGGGCTTTTCAACTTCCCATGCTCTGCCAGGTGCACAAGAAGCTGGGAGGGGGCACAGCCAGGACAGCTGACCCAAACTGCCCAAAGGGCTATTCCATACCATATGATGTCATGCTCAGTATAGAAACTGGGGGGAGTTGGCTGGGGGGGCAGGGATTGCTGCTCGGGAACTGTCTGGGTATCAGTTGGCGGGTGGTGAGCAATTGCATTGTGCATCACTTGCTTTGTATATTATTATTATTATTGTTATTATTATATTGTTATTATTACTACTACTATTTTACTTCATTTCAATTATTAAACTGTTCTTATCTCAACCCAGGAGTGTTTCTCACTCTTACTCCTCCAATTCTCTCCCCCATCCCATCGGGGCAGGGGGAGTGAGCGAGCAGCTGCATGGTGCTTAGTTGCTGGCTGGGGTTAAACCGTGACAACTTGATATAATGGATCTGATGAGTTCCTTTTAGACCCATTATTTTGTAAGAAATGCTGTGCTTACAGTCCAAGAAGGAAGAAAAAAGTAAGAGAGCAAGCCTTAATATATTTGAAATAATCTCCTAAGATTTTATATTAAATCCATCTTTCCATCCATGACAACTGTCAGTGCATTTAGACATTAAAAAAAAAATAAAATAAAAATGCAATTTGAGCTGGAAAAACTGAGAAAGTCAGAAAGAGCCTGAGAAAGCCTTCTTGTTGAATGAGGAGTGATCAATGAGGTCAACAAAAACAAATGCCATAAACAATACCATGTAAACTCCAAGGCCCAATTAGGATCTCTGCATGTATGTAGCTATATAGGGAACACAGTCCTGATTTGTACCTGCATAGTGGCAATTTACAAATGACGCATGCTCAGTTTTGAAAGCTCAGTGCAAGTCAGTCCTGCTTTCCCTTGAAGTTTTGTCATTCCATCAGTTACCTTTCATTAGATGTTTTTTTTCACTTTTTTTTTAAAAAAACTTCTTTTTAGCTGGTTAGCATCTGTCCTTACTTTGCAAGCAAATTTGGAGGCTTTTAATTCTCAAAGCCACTCTGTCACTAAGCCTCCAGGTATCCTAGTTACTTCAGTAGAATAAGCTCTCCTGAATATACCATGCTACAGAATTGTTGGTGAAGGTCCAGTCCTTTATTATATAGAACAATTCATTTGTTCAGGTTCAAAAACTGTAAACATCCTCTTCAAACTAATATCCAGAAAACAATAGTTTTGCTTATTGATCTATCAATTTTGTCTTCATTTTAGCAGATACTACGTTAGCAAATGTTATTTGATGTGCTGCTAAGTCCCAGAACACAGGACAAGGGTCTTCTCAGTCTTGATATGTAAACTGTAGCATAGAGAAATGACTACTCACTGCATTTATTACCCATATTATTGGCCAATTTGTCACTTGCTACTGAAACCACTTGCTTGCTCTGCCAGACAAAAAAAGCATCCCACAACAGGAGTGAAGGGAGGAGGTAAGCTGTGAGAAATCAGTTTATGATGTACCTCTACATCATCAGGTTATGAGACAAGGAAGGAACAGGAAGAAAGGAATATGAAATCATTAATGTATTAACAAGTTAATTATCTTTCATTCTGCCACACACCAGTGTGTGCATGTGTGCATGTGTGTCCCTTTAGTGATGGTGCCAAAGGAGCCAAATACAATTGGATGGTTAAGTATTCTTCCTTCAGTGTTTGAAAAAGTGAATGTAATTATTAGTTGCAGAAAGGTAATTTACCACTCATTATTTTCTACCAAAATGGCTACTCTGCAAGGTAAAATAAAAAGAGATCTCAGGTGTCAACTCAACAGTTGATGAGACATTTTTAAAAAACCCTCCAAGCAGCTCAATAGCAGCAATGTTAAACCTCAGCTATGTCTCTGGCATCTCATACTAATAGGGCTTGTTTCTGTGGCGAAGGCCGTTCACTTGCTTGTTGTTTTATCTGGCGCTGCTCCCTGCACAAAAATCAATCTCCAATTCCTTTTAATGTTTAGCACTAAATCCAGAAAGCAAAACAAAGCATATGAGTCTTGCATTTATTATAGCAGCCTCTTGAATTTGGCTTCAGGGCAGCCTTCTAATCAAGGGAATGAATAAACAGTCATTGACTCACTTTCAGGGAACATGGGAGACAGCTCAATCTTCCTGAAGGCCAGCACAGAGAAGGGGCCTCCAAATCATAAATCAAAACACTATCAGCCCGTTAATTTAGCCTGGCAATTATTAAGATGTTAAAGCATTTGTACTACTATGTTTATTGATGGAGGCTTAGGTACAAATGCAAACTTCCTTAAATCTCTACCTTCATGGAAAGTGGAAGTATCTTATAACCAATATAACATTTTCAAGGACAGATTTTTTTGTTTGTTTGTTTTCTTATTGGCCTCTCTATCTAAAAGCTGTAGAAGTATGAATTCGTACATGAACATATGCACGTGTATTTTTCTGCATGTAAATAGTCATAAATAGGCATAAAAAGTGCTTAATAGGACAAAATGGTATTTCATACCTACCGTTTTCTGTGGAGCAGATTCACTGGATACTTACAGAATTATAATTCCTCTTATTCCTACTTTGGTTGTATGAATCTTAACTACTGTGATGTCTTCAAAAGGAGTGGGAGATTCCCCACAGCCTTTCCTTTAGGCTGCTCCAAGGAGGTGTGAATATGATCACAGAATTGCCAGAATCTGAATCAGCTTCTTGAATAAGTAGCCTGACTACTAGTCCAGGATATAAAAAAAGAGTGACATCATCTTCCATTTCTCTTTCTACAAATATTTGCTAAATGGGAAGTGGGGCATGTTCCTGGTAGACACAAAGAATCTGACTTTTAGACTTTTAGACCTTTAGACTCTTTTATATTGTTTTAAATGTTAGTTTATATTCTTTATGGTTTCAGAGAAGTTTGAAAAAGGATATCCTGAAGGATCTACCTGAAGAGAAAAATGTAACAATTTTTTATCTATTTACTATTGTTTAATATCACAATTTTCAAGGCCTGCTTTGAAAAAACACAGGTTTTTTTTTAGTGTTCAAGTTTGGAAATGAACTAAGAATGAAAACCACTTATTTTAGTCTTTCTCCTCCTCATATTTCTAAAATTTTCTAAAATATTAAGTGATGAATTTTAGACATTTTACCTGAAATTGAAAGTTTTAAAAAAACTTGCAATATAATATCCTCTTTTTACATGGTCTGCAATAACGCAGATTCATTTATGTGGATAATAATCCATTCCCAACAAAAACACCATCGTTTCTCCATAATTGTGCCAATTTTGATTAGGACTACAGCATATCAGATAACATGCTGCTACAAATTATTTCTAAAAACCTGTAGTTGATAAAGATATTCACACTACCCTCTCCTTATTAGCTGAAAAAATACATTTAAATCCATGCAGAAAATAGAAAGCAGAAAAGCTGAATGTCACCGAGAATAATGGAATTTCAGTAATCCCAGGTGGCTCATCAGGCTAAACAGATAATGAAAGATGCTGTTACAGCCAACAGCAACTTTTGATTTACTCGCCCAAAGGAGGAAGACAATACTTCAAAATCTTTTCAGTCTGTGGATTTTTATATAATATTTTTAGTGTTTAGCTGGCCGAATTTCATGATCATGAAAAATTAAAACAATTTGATTAAGGTAGGCATCACTGTAAAGGATGCTAAAAACCTAAAAAAATACATATTCATGTAACCATTCAGCCCTGCTGAAAATCGTAAATTCATGCCATAGAATAGTGCATCATTGCTTTCCCAAATTATTCTTCCTGATTGCCATAGATTTGTCATATAGTTTTCTACACAACTTTCTCATCTCTTTCTCTCTTTCTTACTTGCTTTCCTGCTTTCTTGCTTTCTTTTGCTTGCTTTCTCTAGCTTGCTTTCTTTAGCTTTCTTTTCCTTCCTTTCTCTCTCCCTCCCTCCTCCTCTGTCTCTGTCTCTCTCTCTTTTTCTCTCTTTCTCTTTCTCTCTTTTAAAAGTTAGAATAAAACTGAATCTCAGCTGAGATTTTTCAAAAACATCTTCCTAAAATGAAAATATTCTGACCTTTCCAGTGTCTATTCCATTTTGTAATAAAAAGATTACTAAATGAGGCAACTAATATTTCAAATACATCAAATAATTACAGTTTTTCCCAAAAAATTACTTCTTTTTTTTTTTTAGAATCCCAGAAACTATAATCAAAGCCAGTTTTTCCAATTTATCAACGTTTCCTGTATTTTAAATGATATAGAAAACATGAATCAAAGCAAGATAGTTAAAAAAGGAAAAAGAAAGAAGAAAAAATGATGGAATACACCTGCTTAACAGAATTCATAATTCAACTCTCTTGGCTGTACCAATCACTTAGAACATTAGTTTGTCTTTTAAAGGATTAATGTGTTTAATTAAGTTTATGAAGTAATTCCTTTAAAGGCTAAGTCTGTATCTGACAGAATAATGAATTCTTTGGAAAGAGAAAAACCCCATAGCCTTACCCTAAATGAGCTTTTGTGGCTTTTTCACACAATAAAACCTTCTGAGTTAGTTTCAGAGTAACAGGTGGTTCTTTCCATTATATTTGCTCTTTATTCTATGTACAGATTATGTATATAAAGAAAATACTCAAGCTCCAGTAGGGTTCTCTGTAATTAGCAGAGTCCTCTAACTCCTGAAATGAGAATAAATGCAGTAACTGTAAATGATAAGTATGGAAGTATTGTTGGATCTCTCAGTGGCTTACTTGACTGCCCTTTTCTTTGCACAAGTATTGATGACAATTCTTTCGTGTATACCGGTAATAGAGCTTCCTGAAGGATTCTCAACCTCTCAACTTGTGATGGGAATGAGGAAATAATGTCACTGATGCCTCCAAATGCTGAAAACAGCTTGACACTTAAACATTTTGAATGTGTCTATGCTTAGATTGACCTTAATATTATAAAACTCTAATACGTAACAATCTCGTAAGTGCAAGCCTCTTGAAAGAATTGACTTCAGGCCTAGAAGACCTTCTTTGATAATCACACACCATTTCTGCAATGTTTTTTAAGCTGTATCTCAGGCAAATAAATTCATTGGCAATTGTCCCACTGTTCTTAAGCTATTTCCAAAGAACCAACTTTACAAAACGTCAGAGAACCAGGTCTTCTGGTATCACATATTTATGGCTTTGATTTTGGCTACCAAACAGCAATGTAGACAGGAGAATGGTAGCTTATGAGGCTTGTTATGTGACAGTTATCTCAAAATAAAACTTAATTTTCTGGGCATGAAAATAGTTGAAAGGAACTGAATGACTACATGTTACTAAGTTAACATTCTTCTTTTGAGGTATGGTGATCACTTTAGCCACCTCCTCCTGGACTTGGAAAATAAAACAATCTTCATAAGTAAAAATGATTAGTATTACATATTTCATTTATTAATTTATACTTCATAATACTTACATGAAAAACTGTATCCTTTTCTTCCAAGAGCATTCTGTTTCCTGATTCTGTCATTGCTTGCCCTTGATATGTTTTGTCTTTTATCAGGGGAGGTGCATACTACTAGAGACAACATCCATTCTTTTTCACTTGACTTGACAATAAACATATATTCAAATGATCATGCTGTCACTTCTTTTTTTTTTTTTTTCCCCCCTTGAAATTTAAAAACCAGGATGAGAACTAGAATTGCATCATTATGTATTAGAAAATTAACAGTCTTTTTCTGACAGAAGGGAATCCAGATTCTGATGGTCGAGGGGTTTTCTTTTGTTTATTTTTCAGGAATGATGTTTTCATTTAAAATGGCATAAATGCTGTTTTACAAGTCTGCCACTCTCTGAGACAAAATGGTGGATGATTGTTTTTCAAAAGAAACATCCAGTTGCTTTGCTGCCTTGGTAAGAAAATTAACTGATATAGTGGCAATTTAATTAGCTTTGATTTTGAAACTTTAGCTCCTGGAGTCAGAGTTTGGTTTTGCTTGTTATTTGCATTTTATCATCACTAACTTACCCATATAAAGAAAAAATTTTAATGAATACAAATAATTGGTTATACTGAGATGTGCTTAAAGAGGTATCTGCTGGAATAAGTCCAGTAAAATCCTCTGCAGTGTTTGCTAGTATGCTGATATGATTTCACAGTAGCTCGTGGGAACCAAAGACTTCATTGTCCTTGGTGTTTGCAAAAACTCCTAAGTAGGGAAAAAGGATGGAAAAGAAAATGGTAAATTGTAACGTATTTACTCTTTTAAATAGTGTGTTTTTAGAAACTGAGCCTTTTCCCCTCCCTTGAGAAATGTCTTTAGGAAGATAAACACCTCATCCAACTTTCCTTCAGTGTGTGTATGTATCTGTGTCCCTATTTATTGATCCTCTCTTTTATCTTATCTCTTGATAATTTGATCTTCTCATTGTTCAGAGATATTTAATGTCACAGGAGCAGTTTAGAAAAAATCTTCTATGTGATTTTTTTAACACAAGCAGTTGTTTTGGATGTAGGTACATTTTGAATGTAGATATATTGTTCTCTGCTTTGAATATGTGTCCCCTCAAGATTAGCAGGCATACAGTCCCCCGTGTAAAGATTTGCTTTGATTCTAGAAAGTTTCTATCCAAAAAGTTGTAACAAAGAAGCAGTGTTGAAGATGAAAAAACACATTCATCTTTTAGGTAAAAAACTTTTTCTATTCCAGTAACAGTCTCTTGAGTATGTACATACATATATATCAGTTTGTTTTTCCTTCTGATCCTTAAGAGTTGCCACGCAATGACAAAGTACCTTTCCAAGGCCTTTATGGTCTAGGATTGAAAATGTTTTCTTGTTTTATAGCAGTAGCACACGCTAATCACCATCATCATCATCATCACTGCGTATTTTCCACACACCAAAACAATCTTTAAATATCTCCAAATGTAGCTGAACATACAGACAACTAAATCTCTGTAAATATTATTGTAATAAATCTAATCCCCAAATCCCCATGCAAATATAATACAAAAGTTTGCCTGTTGAACATTCCTAAACCACCTTTAAAATCAAAGACTTTTGCATGTCAGATTTCTACAAGACTAATGCAAAAATGCAATTTGTTCTCACAAATGCTTTTGTCTGCATAACTTGATTATGAAGAACTGTATCTGCAGTTTGAAAAGGTGGAATCAAGTCATTTAGATAAGAATTATATTGTTCTTCATAACAATGTCTGTTGTTTTGGGATTTTTTGTTTCTTTAACATGACTTACAAGTGAAATGTCACATTCAAAAATATGTTTCCACAGCCATGCTTAGCCTAGTCATGTGAACCAGTAATGTGTATGTAAAATTGAAGATACAAATGGCAAGATTATATTTTTAACTATGATGACTTGGAAAATCATACAGAAGCATATGCAGAAAAAAATCATATGCAGAAGCTATAATGAGAGTAATGGGTATCCCCATATGTTTTGTGAAACTTAAATTAACATAAATTCCAGGTGAGGGCCAGTGAAATCCTGTGATGTTGAGAAGTGATTCTGTTGCTTAAACATTTGCATGTATGTTTGTTTTGTTTGACATGGTGTGCCCAAGAGGTAGTTTTGGAGGTGGCAGATATGCCATTGGAATCCTGAACATTCTGAAATGCCTACGGGAGGCTGTTGTACATATGAAAAGGCACTAGATAAAGGAGTTTCAGGCCCTGACTGCTTTGTGTGTTGCTTGTAGACTAGGTAGATCTGGATCTGAAAACTCAGCTATTCAAAAAGATCGACTCTATTTCATGAAAGATATTATCTACATTTTTTGTGGGTCAAGCTGTGTTCATTATCACAGTTCTGCCCTTTTTTCTGTTAAGGCAAATTGCTGAATATACTGAAATCAGGTGGTAAAGCTGCAATGACACTAACATCCTGGACTATACTTCTTATAACCAAAATATTTAATCTTTTAAAATTTAAACTAAAAAATAAGGCCTACAGTTTCTTAATTTCTGGAACAAAATTTACAGGCCCTGGATGTTAAAGCTAAACCTTGTAATGTAAATCAAGCAAAAACTCTCGTATTGTTCTATTCCAATGAATGGAACAAAATAGCTAGGAAAATCCCCTTTGATGACCTCAATGTACTTATGTACATTGACTCTTTCAGAAGTATTTATAAATAGTAGATCAAACTATTAAATTTTGTTAGCTAGAATAGTACATTTATTCTTGCTACCCCAGGCATACATCATCATTTCTGTTTTATAGAAAGACATATGTAAAATAGGAATATAATACATTAATGTTTTCAAAATAAATTTACGTTTTCGGAAACCTGTTTGGAAGCGAGCAACAACCTGGAGACCTCAGAAGGTTAAAACATAGGATTCTTTTGTTATGTTTTGTAGAACATGGTCATGTTCATTCTTTTGCATAAGAAAATCTTTTAGTACATGAAATTCAACATAAGGAATACTAGAGTGGCTCTGAGTGTTTATAAACCCTGCATTTTAGGTGAAGTCTTTCACCTCTTCTTCTCTTTCTGAAGTATCTCCACAACAACAAGGCATATATTTCATCCAGCACATGACATTAACCAGAGTTACATTATTGCTATTACGTTATTTCATACTCTCAGTATTTGGGCAAAATAGATGTGTCAGATAGTTGATGCATAAATCTACCTTAGCTACAGATACAGCCAATAAAAAGAAAGCTATTACATTTCAGAGAATGATTAAGGGCATTTTTGATAGCACTTTCTTTGAGTTCCCCTCTGGAAAAGACTTCTAGAGGCTACTCCATGCCTGTAGGTATTAGGAGTAATTAACCATTTCTCATACTCAGCTGAGTTAGTTGATTTCAGTTATAAGGTGTGATTATTCACTGCCGTTTCTTTGATAATATTTGATTAATGTGGAGCTCAGCTGGCTGATAGCAGATGATTAATAAGAACTTACTGGAAAAAATTTGTATGTGAACCTTTCCATTGGAGCTTTTGGGGAATCTTGGAAAGATTAGATACACATTACAATATAAAATTCTAGCTTCACTTGCAAGATTAACTCTTAAACTCACAGCCCCAAATGAATGAGATGGCGTCGCTCATCTAAGCAGAGTTCCTTTTCTCCCTTTTTGATGTGTCAGTGTCACACCAGTGAAGAGTGAGACAAACATGTCCTATTACAAAAGCTGGGAGAGACTAGGATGTGAAAGCTGCAAGTTACTTTTTTTAGTTGAAGTATGCAAAGAAAAAGAAGGAAAACCGAGCTTCTAATTGTAAGCTGAATCGCCTGAACATACAGCTTGTAGCCTGAACTCTGGCTGCTCTGGCTCTGATGAGCCAATTGTGTTCAGATCATCAGCATTTCAGCAATGCTGGGATCAGTGTTTGAATATGTACCACTGTCTGTTTGTGTTATGTCTACTTTTTCATAACGAGACACTCCAGTGTTTCTTCTCTTGAAAGTTTGTACTTAGTTAACTGACTTCTCTCTCTTAGCTGACCTCTCCTTGCCATTAACCTCATGAGTTTCTAACAAGTTGCTGAAGATTTCTCAAGTTGTTTCCAGATTTTTTGAATAATATATCTAATTCAAGATAATCCACTTTATTAATTCCTTTGTGCTAATAATAACTGACAATTTTTTCTGAGAAAAAGAGTGTCACAGTCACAGGGATCCTGCTAAAATTCCAGTTTTATTAATTATGTCATAAGATCCGTAACATAATTCTTGTATGTGCAATTGAATGTTATGTTCTTTGTTTCTAATTTGAAACATGAGTTGTAACTCATCCCAGAAATGGCAGCTAGGCTAGGTCCAGTGATTCCTTTCTATTGCTTAATCTGTGATAGTGGGATTATGAATCTCTATTGGAAAAGATACTATATATACTAATTTTCTACTATCCTTTTTTTATATTTCTTTGGATTTTATTCAAAAGTTTGAAAAATAACCTGCAGTTGAAGATCTGATTAAATGGAGCTTCAGCTTGCCATGCCGGATGAGTACAAACCCTGTAGAGAACTAAGAACTAATGGAGCAAAAGTATAGATATGATACACAAATAAATCATACCTTTAGTGCACGGTGGTGGGATGTGTTTCATTTATTCTACCATGCCTATTGTTAATATTTAAGAAATAGGAATAAAACTCTTAGAAACTTCTATGGCTACAGGCAAATGACCAGGCTGCCAGCTAGATCCTGGCTTGAGGTTAAACATCCAGAATCAGGGCAATAAACCAAACCTGCTGTTCTGACTATACAACACAAATGAAGCCTGCTTCCATGCTCAGAAGGATGGGGGACATAGGTGAGGAGGTTTCCTTGCCTGCCAGGGAACCCAGAGCATCCTGACTTCACCACATCAGTGCCTGTTGTGGGCTTGGTGGCACCAGTAACTACCCTCCACTTCCCAGTGATGAGCCAATGTGGTATTTGCAATTCCATATAACTATTGTTCACAACTAGCACATGAGTGAAGTGAATGAACAGTTCTTTTGTATCTCCTTTTGTCTGAAAAATGAGTTTTACACTACTATCTTGATTTTTACTCAGTGTTGGAGAACAGTGATGTGCTTTCCTGTTCATCAGCATCCCAAAACTGCACTCAGGACTGACTTCTCACAATTGAAAAATCTGTCCTAAACTTTAAATCCACCCCTGGAAATTATGACAGATATCTGAGGGACTATCATTATTCCTTTGTTACATTGCCTACATTCCCTTATTTGAATAAATTTTCTGAAGAGAGTTGGAAATAAGTGCAGAATAAAAGTTCAGATAACACTGTAGAGTTCCAGAGATAAATATTGCAGGGACCCAAAAGCAGAATGTATCCCTTAGTGTTAGCCTTCCATTTTTGAACATCTCAGATAATAATTCGATATAATTTGTCTGGCTGTAACTTTGTCAGCTAGGGTCACCTGGCAGGGTCCACACCTGTATGTAAGCATGCTGAAAGTTTTCCTAGGGACAGGAAGCCAACACTCGGAAGAGAGCACCCTGGAAATCTCCAGCATATTCTGACCTCATAATGTGATTAAGCCAAAAGAGAGAAGGAAAAAAAAAGCAAAAAAAAAAAGAAAAAAATCAGCTGTTAAAAACCATCCTGATTTACCTATCAGAAATGGTAACAACATTCAGTGTGGGATAGTAATCAAAAAGCAGCAAAGCTCTATAAAATCTGGAGGGAGGTTCAGTGAAATGCAGACCTAATGCCTGGAGGACATGCTCGAGTTAGGAAACAAGCTGTCATCTGAGATATCTGCTGTAAACAGATTCACTTACTTAAGTGTATCTGAGTCTTCAGCCCAGCCAAGGGCTATGGTGATAGCAATTCTGATGTCAGATAGCTCAGTGCCAATATTTAGAGGACAGATATAAAGAGGTGCTTGGATCTTAAAGATTACCTGCATAATGGGAACTATCTGATGATTTCCCAAGAGAGTTGTCTGGACCATGAAAACCAAAATCCCCACTCATTGTTTTGGGACTTCATTTCCTGTCAGCATTGGGAAAAACTCACAGCAAAAGCCAGGGGAAACTTGCACTGACTTTGCCCGCCCTTTCTTCAGAGTCTGAATACAAGGTTTCAATATCTAAGACTCTCAGTTCCCATCTCTAAGTTCACTAATTATAGGAAAGAAACATCAGAAAGACATTAACTTTTAAGACGCTAGGGTTTATGTCACTAAAAGACACAAGCAGTTCAAAGCTGGACATTCTCCTTCTCACTGCCTTTTTTTTTTTTTTTTTTTTTTTTTTAAATCTCCCAGTCCTCTCACTCCATAAAAGATTTGTTAATGGAGACCCTTGTTCTGACTAAACATTAAAGAAAGAAAAGTCTCCTTCACTTACATGTGCAAATCTTTATCTCCATCTGTTTCTTATTCCATGTTTCAGGCCCATCTGTCTTCTTTATGATCTAGATGCTCTTTCTTATAACACTATCAATGTGGTAACTATGTTCATTTTTTTAATCATCTGGGAAATGTTTTTTTCTCGAGTTTCTTATTTTTTATATTTTCATCTGTTTCTCAAAGGCTTATCTTAAAAACTTCTAAAGGTCATCTAGCTTCCAGATAGTCTGTTGTCCTCTTAATTCTTCCAGAGAAGTTTCATTAGGAAAAAGAAGAAATCTGCTCTACAGTCCCTCGTGGTAGCATCAGAACAGGAATGGAAGATAGGTCACTCACTGTCCAATATCCATTTATCTCTGGATGCCTAATAGAGACTTAATATCAAGTGGAAGGTTTCCAGGTTTTGCAGTACTGCCTGTTGTCCTGCCTGCCCCTACCCCTTACCAATACCCTTCTTTTGCAGAAGCCCTGGAGATAATTTTACAGCATTTAAACAAACAGAAAGAATACTCCTTTTATAGTGTTACAAAATAGGGGGAAATGTAAAAAAATCAGAGAATAAAATCAATTTTTCTATTAGATTCAGAATTTATAGATACATGTAGTAATTTCTGTAGAACTACATTGCACCAATCCTTACTTTATTTGGGGGGGGGGGGGGGGGGATTTTCCTTTAAAATGAAGGGGAAGAAGCTAAGGCAAGATGGAAAGATAGTGAGAAATGGACTTCATCTGGGTCCACTGAGTTACTTCAGGAAAACATATTTTATGTGGTGCAAGACGATAGTCATTTAACAACGGCCTGGAAAAAACAGTATTATATTTCAAGATTATTTCCTCTAGCTCATCATAGCGCTCCTTAACACTGCTTGATTCCTAGTACAAATGTATGTAATACTCTTTGGCTCACTCGGATCATTAAATGTTCTGCTTCCAGGAGTCTGAACACAGATACTGGTTCTATGTAACGAGGCTGATATGGAGAAAAGCTAAAATTGATCTGAAGTGATGCTATAACAGAAAGGAACACAAATTCCTTCAGTTAGAGACTATTTTTTGTCTTATTACTGACATGCTAAAGTGTCAACAAGGATGAAAGAAAAGCTCAGCAAAAGCTTGCATATACTGATCATATCCGTGCAGAATTTATTATGGCATTTACTCAAATGAGGGCATTATAATTCTAAAAGACAGAGTTTATTTAATTGGAAACAGATAATTGAATCTCTCTTCCTGTGAATGCATGGAAAATATGGTTAAGATAGAATCTAACTTGCTAATATCAAAAATAGTAAATAGATCTTCCCTAGCCTGGCAAATACATGTTTCTGGTGTAGTAGTATTGCATTATTAGCTTTTTATGTAATGTTATGGTGTTTTTAAATGAACAAAGTTTTCTCATGGAGAATTCCATGCTATTGTCATTGCAATGTCACAACTAAGCTATAGTTAGTCATGACTAAGCTACTAGGCTATGGTGTTGATATGTTTATGTTCATTACTTTGCTGTCTGTTTTCAATGGATTGTTCACATACATTATCCAGTAGCCTATTACTTAAACCATCTCTCAGAGGAAGAGAATCCTGAGTATACATAAACCTATCCTGTTACACTTAGAAATCCTTCGGGCAGTGTGTTATCAGCTCTTTCTTACCACTGTAGGAATCAACATAGAGTTCTGTGATTTAGGCTACTGAAAATTTCTAGTGATAAGAATACAGTAAGTAATTGGCTTTACCTTCAGATTACTGCTTGGAATGATGATTTTATACTGATTATTTATTTATTTATTTATATTTATTATCCCTAGATTGAACTGTGAACTCATAAAATATTATTTAGAAGTTATCCAATAGGTTTATGTCATGTAAGTACTAAAGTACTTAAGTACATATCTACTGTAATATACATATATAGGATTAGAAGCCAAGCTTTTCATGATTTAGCTTGAGATACCATGATATTGTGTCTACACATACGTTATCATAGTCAGTGATTCTTGACTGTACAATTAATATGTTACACCATTGCACCATGATTTAAATTCCCATACACAGGAGGAGATTCAAGAAGGAAGTTAATGGAGCATAGAATATATGACACTAGATGCTTAGACATGGTATTGCAAACATGATTATATTTTAAGCCCTTTACACCTCATTTTTAAAAAATATGACAAATACTTAACCACAGCAATTTTCTTTGCATGAGAATTCAGCTCTGTTGATTTGGGGTTATTAGAATGTGTGTTTATTCCAAGGGTAATTATAAACTACTAACTCCACTGACATTTTGGGATTTTGTTTTGCAGCTGCATGGATTCTACTAATTTTCTGAAGACAGATCTTGTTGTTGCTTCATAATTTACTTAAATTAATAAGGATATTCCTATTGCCTTAATGGGAACAGGATCAGACCAAAGAAATCAACTATTTTTTATATATTTTATGGGCCACACTGATACCACTGACACCTTTCTACATTCTGCCTCTCAAGTTCTTGCTTATTATCATGGTCTCAGATGTTGATGTAACTATATTTGTCTCTTATTAAATACCCTGCTTTACTTTACTTATTGCTTCTGATAGCACAATGATCTGCTGATTCAGCAAAGAGGACTAGAAGTAAATGAGTTCTTGGACATAATCTATCCTATACAACTCCAGTTTAAGTTAAATGTTTTAGTGGACAATAGTGGGCTGGATGTTTACAGAACTGTAAACTGTGTGGTTTAATTAATATGAAAACAGGACTTTATTCTAGTCTTTAACCAGTGCCAACTATAAAGTAAATATACCATTACTCTCCCCACATTTCACACTGTTCTTTGTTTATTTTTTCTCTCCAACTGCTTTTGTATTTGGAGACTACTAATTCTTTAGGTTGATTATCTGCAATCCTGCTTCTATATTTGAGTCTAGAAGGCATTTGTAAAAGATGCCTCATTCAAATACATGTGTACAGCTAACCTGCAGAAGCAAAGACAAACTAGTCGTTCTGCAACACTTACGTTCTCAAACAAACCAATTCTGTCTCTACCATGCTCCCGTGTCTTACTGTTTAGGGTTTCTGAAATAACAGTTAAATTCATTGTTTTGAAGAAGCTGTTTTGGCACAGCCTGTTTTCCTTCAAGAGCAGCTCAACTTTGGAGAAACCTCCTCGTATAAACAACATTCCAGATCTACTTTGTTCTAATGATACATCAGTATTTGCTAAGAATACAGACAAAAGTTCATTGCTCTAATTTGCCAAACCTGACTCAATTGTGGTAAACCATGTTCAATTTCATAATGGAGACAGGGTGAGCCATGTTATTTTACCATGTGTGAACAGCCACATAAAATCAGAGTTCAGTTGTCACTGTTTTCCCTAAAAAAATTTCCTTCCTGGCAAGAAGCTGAAATCATCTGGATGTAATTCCCAATTAAGACCTGTTGAGTGAAGCATTTTCTAATTAAAAAAAAAAAAAGTAAGCAGTCATCTTAATTTTTTGACCAACTTCGCAAAACACTGTCTTTGGAAGATAATTTAATCTACTGCAGAAGTGTCTAAAAAGATTGCTTCCTTTAGAAAAAGTATAGATGCTTCACCACAAAATTAGAGTTCTTCTTGTTATTTGTTCCTCTGTGCTTTGTGCAGGAAATAGTAAGAAAAGACATCAGGGTCATGTTGGAGATGCATCTTGATAAACATTCAAGACTGAAGTCAACACAGGTTGCAATAGGTTATGGAAAGATTAGTGGAAATAGGCATCTGATTTTGCCTCTACCAGTAGCATTTTGAGCATGCAGCTGAGAATCCTTAAGATATTATCTGTGTAAAAATGCAAGAGTATTAATATTTAAAATAACATTTTAAAAGGCAAAATGATTAGGCATACTTAAAAACTAGCAATCAGAAGCGCACTTCACTTATCATGAAACAAACGTTATTCATTATGCTTTTAAGCCTTCTTTCTTATTGCTCAAAATAATTTATGCTTATGGAATTCAACTTTCATTAAAATCCAGTAGAGTTTTGTCACTGATTTCAAAGCAGACAAGATTTCATCCCGGGATTCCAGTGGGATTAATTGCAGCATAAGGGACTATTCAGCTTGAAAAGCAGCAAGTGAATTTGGTCATAGAATAAAATAAACTCTTGGGTTTTATTTTCCTTTAGCCATCTATAATGCTTTCTTGTGCTGTAAAGGTACAATTAGAGGTTGTCCAAGACCACATAGCACTTTAAAAAGCAGCCAGATAAAGGATGCCTTCAACAGGTATAGTGTGAGTTACAAGGGACAACATATGTCTTAATTCAAAAGTGAAGGAATTAAAACCCATATTGCTTTTGTATAGTGAGTAGTTCAAGCTTTTCATTTTCTTGGCAAACTGCCTCTACTTCTCTTTAACAGCATTAAATTCATGTGTTTATTTAAAATATCCACATGTCTTCCACAGTTTAGAAAGAAATCTCTCATTTATTTACCTAAACTAAGGCAGTAAAATTGATATACTCTGTAGGGTTCCATATTCTAACCTTCTTTTTCACTGATTTAAGGCTACTGTGGCTTGGCTTTCAATTTTTGTATTCTGTTATAAACTTACAGTCATCCTTTTCATCATCTCCTAGAATTGCTCCTCTCCTTTTCCAAATTGAATATGACGACTGTGAAAGGCACTAAACTGCTAATTGAGGTTATCACGCAGTAGAATAGGTAAAGCAAAATCAGAGTAAAGGAAAGTTTTCCACCAATATTTGGAACTGTTGACAATGTGATTCAGACAAGATCTAGGTGGTACAGAACAAGTTCAGGTTTTATCATTATTGTCATTGGTCTTTCCTTGATAGTATTATCAGCTATACCAAAAATGAAGTGTAATACTAATTGTGATACTGATTTTGAAAGGCAAATGTTTATTTATGTTGCATTCAGAATATCAGTCAAACTCACAAAACCTTAGATGATAAGACCTAGCTGATAACATCCAGCCCCTTATTAATTCTTCTAAAAGCTCACACATTTTGTCTCAAATGTGTATATGACCTGGTAAACACTCGACCTTCTTTTTCTGTCTTCTCTTTTTCTTTCCTTACATCTCTTTCTTCATGTCTTATGTACACAAGGAATATTATGCTACTTTTACAACTCAAAGAGGTTCCACCTCATTGTCTTTCAATTGCCTTCTATTCTATTTCAAATCCCAAGAACTTCAGTAGCAGGTTCTCATCTAGATACCATTCATATGGCATATCATATCTTAAACAATCTAACTTTACAAATACCAACATTTGCACGTTCGCATCAGCCA
This sequence comes from Pelecanus crispus, assembly GCF_030463565.1. Lineage (NCBI taxonomy): Eukaryota > Metazoa > Chordata > Aves > Pelecaniformes > Pelecanidae > Pelecanus > Pelecanus crispus. The sequence continues at coordinate 52,180,442 of NC_134648.1, forward strand.
GCTCAGGTAGAATTTCTTAATTCTTTCCTTCTTCATGTTCATACTTAAAATGAAGACATAACGTAAGACATCCATTAGGATATTTCAAACCATCCATTAGGATATTTCAAAGCATCCATTCAAAACAACCTTTTGTATTCTCTCACCAAGAAAAATATTAAAGAGTGATCACTGAAATCTCCATAAGTATATAAATTTCAAATGGGCAAAGGCATTCAAATCAGATTTGGAAAAAATTGTGAATCACATTTGTTGATGCAAGATCAAAAGTGAAAACACTTACACTGACCTTCTTTTTAGAAAAAAAAAACAGGAGGGCAGGGTGATTTAGGGATGTTTAAAGATCTACCTCACCAAAAGTGTTTAGGGAACATTTTCATCTCCTCGTTGATTCTTTCAGAACAATTTGATCCTTACATTTCAAAAAGAGTTTAAAATTCCTAACAAGTCCAAGGTCAGGGCAAATTTTCTTAAGGCTAACCAGGTGTGTTCATATCAGTTGCAAAATCTAGCCAAATGGTATTGATTGATGAACAACAGAAAATACCATCTCTTAGGACACGAGGACAAAGGTAGAAATGTTTGTAGTTACATGCTTTAGAAGAGCGAAATTCAGAAGCTGAAAGCAGTGGGAAAAACAAAACAAATCATTTGGAGATATGTTTTAAATATAGAATGGAAAGGATAAGTGGAGCACAAACATGCTTCACTTAGGTGCTTAAGAAGCCACAGTCTTGTTATTGACAAAACACACAAAGACATACACACAGACTGCCTTTTTGCACTTGGAAGGGTGGGGAATTTGTTTTATTTTTTGAAATAGAGAAAGAAAGAAAAAAAGTGGTAATAAAATCTCAGCTAAGTTAGAGCAGAGCACTAGGCACACTATATGTAGTCATAACACAGATACAGACAGACACAAACACACACAGAGTAATGGCAGGCAGGGAGAGCTGACAACAGTTAATAAAGAAATACATAGACTGGATGCTAGAGACTGTAGATAAGGTAAGTAATAAAACACCCGGAAAGATACATATGAATAACTGAAGTGGGGTAGAGTAAGACTACAGAGCCAGAGTCTTCTCACTGTCATCCAGTGACATGACAAAAGGCATAGGAACACAGATGGAACTGCAGGAAATGCCAATTTTTTTTTTTTTTTTTTTTTACTGTGATAGTAGTGAAACACTGGAACCAGTTACCCAGAGAGTTTTTGGAGTGTCTATCTGTAATATGTAAAACTTGACTTGACACAGCCATGAGCAACCTGCTGTACCTGACCCTGCTTTGAGTGGTGAAGTTGAATTAGATCGTTTCAGGACGCCCCTACCATTCTCAGTCTTTCTGTGATTCTATATATGATCAGCAGTGTTAAGGTAATTTGAAAATTAGTTTTAAAATCACATAACAAACAAAAGATTCCTATGATTGGTTTGGTCACATACCAGTTGGAAATAATAAAACTATTATCAGTCTTAAGAACTAAATACTTATTGAATTAGTCCGTATTTGAGAGGATGTATTCATACACCTGTGATAAGTATTATGTTTTTTATAGCCTTACAGTAAAAAATGGTGCAAGTCTATATTGGTTTACATGCTGACCTTGAATCATCAGGTCTTTATAACTTCTATCCAAGAAGAACTTGGCTGTAATGATGATTTTCAGTTGATTTTGGAAGATTTGGAAAGATCCAGTCAAACAGGAAAAACATAGTGTTGCACCTATACTTAAAATGTCCAGATGAGACAATCAGGTACTCATAGGGCCTTCTGCATGACATGGAATTCAATTTAGAGTTTCAGCGACATGAATGGTACCATTTTAGAAAAATCTTGAAGGACTTACGCTTCACAGGGGGCCAACAGCGTAATGAAAGTTCCCAGTATAACATTATAGTCAAAAGGCCCATGTGTTCCTCAGACATAAATAATGGATTTTTGAGTGGAAATGGGATGATTATATTTACTCTTGTATCATTGGACTCCTGTAGAGTCGTTACTATAACATGGGTCTTGTTTTAGTGCTTATGATTGAAAAGAATATTGACAAATCAGAGAGGGATCAAAGAAGAGAGTGTGTTTAATTATAGAATATCAAGAAAATGGTGACATTCATGCAAAGTAAGAAATTTCATTAGGGACTTAGGATTTAAATGTGTTTTGATGGAAAAAAGGATTTAATTATGGATTGCATATTTAGATTTTTAATTGTATATATTGTCTAGTAACCCGATCTTCAGCATATGAAAGTTGAGACTGAGTGTCGTGGTTTAGCTCCAGCCAGCAACTAAGCACCACGCAGCCACTTGCTCACACCCTCTACCCTGGTGGGATGGGGGAGAGAATCGGAGGAGTAAGAGTGAGAAACACTCCTGGGTTGAGATAAGAACAGTTTAATTATTGAAATAAAATAAAGTAAAATAATAATAATAACAATATAATAATAATAGTAATAATAATATACAAGGCAAGTGATGCACAATGCAATTGCTCACCACCCGCCGACCGATATCCAGCCAGTTCCCGAGCAGCAATCGCTGCTCCCTGGACAACCCCCCCAGTTTCTATACTGACCATGATGTCATATGGTATGGAACTGCCCTTTGGTCAGTTTGGATCAACTCTCTTGGCTGTGACCCCTCCCAGTTTCTTGTGCACCTGGCAGAGCATGGGAAGCTGAAAAGCCCTTGACTAGCATAAGCAGTACTTAGCAACAACTAAGATCTCAGTGTGTTATCAACATTCTTCTCATCCTAAATCCAAACCACAGCACTATGCCAGCTACTAGGAAGAAAAATTAACTCTATCCCAGCTGAAACCAGGACACTGAGCTGTTAGCTTCTTGTCTTTTTCCCCCACACTGAAGAAAATGAAGCATTGAAATGGCTTTCTGGGAATTAAAACCAAAAATAAATGTATTTCTTTCCTTCTAAAAGATACTTTTAAATTAGCTTTCTGCTTTGTGCTATGTGGGAGACCAGGTTATATGATCAAAGTAATCCAGCATCATACAGTGTAAAGATATTTGAGTTAGTTGTCTTTGAATGAAATCAGCCAGGTTGTGTCTAGAAAGCAGTATAGCTGCAGCATGATGGAAATCCATTTGGGCTGATTTAACCTTCTTTTTGGCAATATATTGACTATGGCTCTATAAATTAAAAATATGCTTATGAAACACAAAAATAATTGGAAGTGAAGAAAACACCTGAATCTTGCTCACGTAAAAGTGAAAGCAATTCAGTTTATTGAAGATTTTCAGAGGGAATTCATAGATGGCATGGTGAAAATGAAGGACAAAATGGATTCATCTCATGTCACACATTGCCATCAATAAACCTACAAAAATTCTTCATTAACGTATTGATCAACTCAATATTAAGATTTTTATCAGCATGTTATATATATAGAATCTAAGAGCCACATTTTGCCAGCACACTTGGCTAGCTAAGAAATAAAAAATGTACATAATGTGATAAAAACAAGAAGAAAACAAACATCACTTAAAAAAAATCCTGACACATATATATTTATATAAACATATAAACCATGTATATTTATATTTGTATTTATGCATACATGTTTGTGTATAGTAGTGCCAAGCTAGTGTTAACTATCATCATTAGGTTACATTATTTACCACTCACAAGTATTCAGGCAACATCTGGATTATTCAAATAATCAAATTCCAAAGTATAAATGAATTATAACACAAATAATAAATTCTTCAAGGGTTCATTCTGAATGACTGATGACTTACATATATGCGTATTAATTGCTGCTGTCCTACCCAAAAGCAAGATCCTCATACAATAGTTTTCTCTGCTTGGTCAAATATGACCTAATAAAATTTAGAGAATATGCTGAATTGTGCAGTGCAGTACCAGCATACAGTCTACAGATAGAAGAAGCAAAACTGAGTCTGAATGGGATCTCAGCTACCTCCTTTATAGTCATGAGCCGACACAGCTGGCATCCTTCTGTGTGTATTGCAAGATAATCAATCACCAGTGTTCAGGGGTATACCGATGAATGCAGTGTAACACTAACAGGTTACTAAGTTGGGACTCATAATGAAGACTCAAAATGACAAATTTTAAGTCCATGGAATACAAATTATTAATTTGCAGTAACTTGCAAACATTTATAGATAATAAAGAATTTCTAGGCCAGTCTGAATCAGCTAGTTCATCAATTATGCTCTGTCGTGGTTTAGCCCCAGCCAGCAACTCAGCACCACGCAGCCGCTCGCTCGCTCCCCCTGCCCCGGTGGAATGGGCGAGAGAATCGGAGGAGTAAGAGTGAGAAACACTCCTGGGTTGAGATAAGAACAGTTTAATAATTGAAATGAAGTAAAATAGTAATGATAATAATAACAATACAATAATGATAATAATAATATACAAAGCAAGTGATGCACAATGCAATTGCTCACCACCCGCTGACCGATACCCAGACAGTTCCCGAGCAGCAATCGCTGCTCCCCAGCCATCTCCCCCCAGTTTCTATACTGAGCATGACGTCATATGGTATGGAATAGCCCTTTGGGCAGTTTGGATCAACTATTCTGGCTGTGGCCCCTCCCAGCTTCTTGTGCACCTGGCAGAGCATGGGAAGCTGAAAAGTCCTTGACTAGCATAAGCAGTACTCAGCAACAACTAAAACATCAGTGCGTTATCAGCATTCTTCTCATCCTAAATCCAAACCACAGCAGTATGCCTGCCACTAGGAAGAAAATTAACTCTATCACAGCCAAAACCAGGACATGCTCCTACAAAATAGAAGTGATTAACTTAGTAAAGAAATAGCAATAAATATGTAACCAAATCTATTAAGAAGTACCAAATCCTTGATTTTAGTCTTTTGTGAAAAAGTTACTGATTAATTTTAATGATGATATTTCCATTTTTTAAAAGGTTCCCAGTGCCAATAAAATTGTATGTTTTAAAGTTCTACAAAGTTTTGCTTGTGCTTATTTTCTGTGATTTACTACTGGAATCTACTGAAACTCAGTAGACGTGCAGTCAGAAGAGCTGAATATGCAGTGATGAACAGTGATACCTCCTTAAGGAATAGAGCAGGTGCTGTAACATACACCAAATACAAACTACTATAGTTCATTTTAAATAATTTAGTAGAACAACACAATGACATAGAAATAAATCCCTTTTTCACACATCTCCATGTATCTTTAACCAGCAAAACACTACAAAAGGAACCTAAGGAGAATTCAGGTTTTCGGAAGGTGGAGTAAATCAATAAGAATATGTCTTACAGCCATACAGATAAAATTCGTGATTTTAAACTTTTATACCTTGCATCAGAGCTAGCTGGTTTCCTTTAATTTAAAAATAAAATAAAAAACAAAAGCTCAGCCTTCCCCATACATTCATATGAGAATACTTACCAAATGCTCTCAAATTGTTTTCCACTAAAAATATTAAAAGAATTCATGTGATTAAGTTTGCTATACTTTGTTTCTTCTGATTCTGCAGAGATTAATGAACTCTATGTGACCTGTTGACGTTAAATGGTTTTTAAGTAATAATTTATTCAATTCATTTTGTCTCATTTTTTGTTGATTTGGTTTTTGTTTGGTTGTGAATTGATTTAATAATTTGTTACCATTAAAAAAAATATTTCCTGGATTGGATTAATGAAATGTTCTTTGCAAGTTGCTAAATGATGAAATATTAATTACAGGCATTTAATATTAAAATTAGTATAATAGCAGAGTAAGATATATGGTATTATCTCTTGATCTTTTTTATATGAGTAGGACTATTGGAACCAGATTGTTGATAAATACTTGTGCTGACGATGATCCAAATTAATCCAAATTTGTTGTCTTTCATTACTCTGACACATTCATTCCAAAGATATATTTCCCAAAATATTCCAGGCAACAGACTAATTTTCTGGAATATTCATAGGTAAAGGAAATCAGAACAACTGTTTAAGAACTTAAAGGATTATTTCTGAGGGTTATTTTTCAAGTTAGTTTTTCTTCCAAAAGGAAGAACCAGTACATGACTAGGTCTTTTTGTATGACTTCCTAAATCTTAAAAAAACCCCTAACCAGCTCAAATGGCAAAAGATCCAGTGCCTTCCTTTGGATTTGCAAACATTTATTCAAGGGACTTCTAATGTTAATGTATCATGAGCAGCTGAGCATCAAGTGGCTACTATGCTTATATATGTGTGGTAGGTTTTCAGAGATACCTATATTCTTAGGACTGTGCTTTCTTCTGTAAAAGGTCCTTAATGTCTTTGTCCTTCAATAGGATAATATTTCCCTTTTTCACCACAGAAGGTGAAGGTTGACAGGGTAAACTCGATCTAGAGATCTGCATTTTTATCTATTTGATATAACATGAGAATGACAAGGTAAATAAATGCCAGAAGATTTGTAGATCCTTAATAGGATTATCAATAGTAGCTTATTTACCAAAGGTATTTCCAAACATTTTTCTTGCTATTATAAATGTTCATATGTCTAGAATGACTAGGCATGCACCAGGAAACAAATAGGAAGTGGGGATATCATAATTTTGTTTTGAGTGACTAATCTCAATACATTTTTAATACGATCAGTGGATGCCTGGAGTCCATGGACAATTTCTAAGAGGAAATTTAGAAAACAGTTAAAAACAGTTAACTTCAGCTATCTCTTATATGGGTCTGCATAAGTGAAGTTGCTAAAGGAGTCTGTTGTCACATCCACTGAAAAGTTTCGTTGGGATTTAGAATCAGTTAAAAGTGCTGAGTTTTATTAATTAGATAAACATTTTAAAAGATTTTTAATGTTCAAATATTAGTTGCTATAATGCATTTGACATCCAGAGAGGAACAGAGAATACCACATTCACTAGAAAGTATGTGGGAGTGTTTGGCACCTCAAAATGGGATCTAAAACTTGATGGTGAACAAGAAACTATTTAAAAATATAAGAATAGAGTGAAGGCAAATGTACACCTGAAACATTGTTTCTGTGAGAAGCTTAAGTTTGCAGGGACATCCTATTTGAGATCCAGGATTCTCTCCTAAAGATAAAGATCTATCTCCATTTTGAGAGAGTGAAGCGAAGTTCATTCCTGTTTCTTAAAATACAATTCCAGAAAGAGAATGAATTGGTAGCAGCATATATTTCTTGTAGTAATTGCTGAATATACAGCAATAACTATAACAAAGAGATCTAGGAATAAGCATGAAAATGCAGGACTTCATCATGGTGAATGATTACTAGTTTTCAGAGTGTCTCTCATTTCCCTTTTTTGTCTCTCTTTGGGTTGAAATTACATCTGTTCAGGCCGAGGAGAGCACAGACTTTTGAACTTCGTAGAATTTCTTCAAGTACCTCAAACTAGTTCATTAAAATGTTTGCACAAGCACCAGCTGTCAGTTCAGTCATGCTTTAAGGAGAAATATTGGATACCATTGTTACTTTATGGAGAGCCTGATGCTGAGTGTGTGTTAAGATCCACCAGATTACAGATTCTCCAGTGAAGTTCTGCCTGATTTCTCTACCTTGACCAGGCTGAGCCGTTATTTAAGTGCAATTTGCTCAGCCTGTTTAATCAGAGGCACTTCCATGCATGCTGAAATACACAGCAATGTGTATTTTATATTCTACATGTCCCACAGAATAATATGAAAGAATAAATTAATGGTACTGAATTTATTAGAAAATTGTTTTCAGGCACAGAACACCAGTTGTAATATCAAGTCACCAATTACATGCTCAAACCACTGTCAATAATGTCACTTAATTGCATGCTGGGGTATGAAATTCAATCCAAATGGTAAAATGTGCATTTTACCATTTGGTGCATCCCAACCTTGGAAACTTAAAATACAAAGCCTATGGCATTCAATTGCTTTCCAAGGGTAAATGTGTATCAAACAGGGCTTTTTATCAAGGTCATATTTTTCAAGGTGGGCACCTAAAATTCACAGTTCTACTTAAGCTCTTTGGATGTGACTCCTAGTAAAAAAGCAGGGCTACAAATGATGAGCTTTCTGTTATGAGTTCCTGGCATGCTTATGTACTGTAAGCCAAAGAGCTGAACTTTTCTTTATGGAATATCCTATCTTTGGCCTCTTGTGATTTATGGGTAGAATTTCTGAAGAAGACCGTTGCAATTTTTTTCCTGGTTTCAATGCATGTAGTGTATTTTATGTAACTGGAGAATAAAGGGAGAAGTGCTGGGATTAACGTGGCAATTTCCTGCACTGAACTGAAACCTTGTTAATCAATTTTAAGTAACCAGCTAATGCATTTATGTAATAAACTAATCAATCTCAAATGCACATTTTACCATTTGGATTGAATTTAATATCCCAGCATGCAATTAAGTGACATTATTGACAATGGTTTGAACATGTAATTGGTGATTTGATATTACAACTGGTGTTCTGTGCCTGAAAACAATTTCTAATAAATTCAGTACCATTAATTTATTCCTTCATATTATTCTGCAGGACATGTGGAATATAAAATACTAACTAGCTTGGAAAAGATGAACTCCTGAGATTTTAACCACCGGATTCCTGACTTTGTATCTGTTTCCAAAGATTTAAAAAAAAAAAAAAAACCCCAAACCAAAAAAAACCTTAAAAAATGCTATCAGCATCTCTTCTACTATAAATAAAAAGACTAGAAATATTTTGCAGTACATCCAATAGAAGTAAAATTATTTGGGCTGCGTCCATACACTTTTTACTGACATTTTGTGTTATGCTTAATGGCTACAATATTGTGTACTTAACTCTTGTAAGGTTTCACAACGAGCATGATACTAGCACTAGTGCAATAGAGATAAATAGAATCATAGAATCATAGAATCGTTTAGGTTGGAAAAGACCTTCAAGATCATCCAGTCCAACCATTAACCTAACATTACCAAGTCCACCACTAAACCAATTAAGGGTAGAGTAGCAATTGCATGTTTCCTGGCTTGGTGGCTGGATTATTTATAATGAAAATAAAAACTAGGAATTATTAAGACTGGAAAGGACCTCTAAGATCATCAGTCCAATCATCAACCCAACATCACCATGCCCACTAAACCATGTCCCAAAGTGCCACATCTACACGTTTTTTGAACTCTTCCAGGGATGGTGACTCCACCACCTCTCTGGGAAGCCTGTTCCAATGCTTGACTACCCTTTCCATGAAGAAATTTTTCCTAATATCCGATCTAAACCTCCCCTGATGCAACTTGAGCCCATTTCCTCTTGTCCTATTGCTAACTACTTGGGAGAAGAGACCAGCACCCACCTCTCTACAACCTCCTTGAGGTTGAAAGGTAGTTGTAGAGAGCGATAAGGTCTCCCCTCAGCCTTCTCTTCTCCAGGCTAAACAACCCCATGTGTCACTTAATATGTGTCACTTAATAAAGAAACTGTTGATATTTAGAAAACACTGCCAGGAGTTTGGGCTACCAAGCCTTTAACTAGCAGATCCATTCATGTATTTAGGTACTGAGCTTTTCTGGGTGAAATTTCACACATTCAGAAACCTCTTGGATAGAAGAGATCTGCTTCACCCAGTGAGGGCCAATATATCAGCTGCACAATCTATCTGTTAGACACTAAGATCCATCTATATCATGGGAGAACTGGATGTTATCAGTAACCTATCTTTGGTAGTTGGGCATCTGTTCTAGCCATGAATAATCCCAATTATGGCGGTTACAAAACTTTCTGTGACAGCTTATTCTATTGTTTAACTATTCTTTCAGCAGTAAATCTTCTGTCCTAATATTTAGCCTACATTTTTCCCACTGAAGCTTGAGGCAATTATTTCTTGTTCTGTCTTCCTTGACGATGAAGCATAATTAATCTTTTTCTTCTTTATAGCATCCTTTTATGTTCCTGCAGTCTTTACCAAAGTACTGTTATATAATTCATTCATATTATTTATTTATTTCTCTAGATTCAGCACACAGATAATAAATAAAAAATAAATGACTGAAAAACAGGAGATTCGGAAAGAAGACCTATGTGTTTGTGTGTTTGCACATCCATATGTTATTTTCAATGACACAAAATTGATGAACATTACTGAAAGCACAGCTTTCTGTGAAATTCACAGGGTTGTTCAGAGTCAATGACACAATGTGGCCTGCTTGCAGGCTAATTATTTACCTTTCTAAGTACAATCCTTTAACACATCAAGTTGAAATAACATCGAGAGAAAATAGTGTCCATAGATACATCTGCCAGTAGTTCAAAGAGGGACAAAGTAAACAGTTCCCTTTGAAAATTTTGAATGTTGAAATTTCTAGAATTTCAGTTAATGAGCAGAAAGCTTTTTATTCACATGCAGTGGTTGTAAATTGTACCTGATTTCCAGCCCAGTACATTGATATTATTGTAATCTGTATGCTCTATAGCTAAATAAAACCAGCCTAATTTAAGATGATTTATAAACATAGAGGAAAATATTTTTAGTACAATCTTTAAACACTCATCACTTCCAAATCAATTTTCTTTGAGCATCCTGAATAATGAATGCTCTGTACTAAAACTGCAGTAAAATTGTAGGTTCTTGCACAGTATTACATGTGGATGTAACATACTAAAACTGAGTATCTTACATGAACATAAAAGACATCATGTTTTGGGATATAAACATTTTTCAGACATTAAGTGTCAGCCTTACTCCTATACAATTTGATTTATGAATGGTGAAATTTCAAATTTTAATATTTTTTTTCATGAAGTAAAATAAAACAAGAAATTAATCCTTGTGTCTCTTGCAAGGCATATTCTCTGTGCTACCAGCCCCTCTCACTGAAACCCACTTGGTTTCAGTGGTGAGAAAGATATCCTTCATTTGAAATTTCTAGTACCCAACTAGGCAATCCACTCACCCCAGTTAGGGTGGTAGAGTTTGCTGACTCTTTATCACTTTAAGTGGGAAATTCTCATCACAATTACAATCTGATACATCCTTATTATGATAAATAACAGTATTATCAAGCTTGTGGATCCCTACATATTGACAGAATTATTTGGTTGTTCTGGTATGACACACAGTTAAACAGTGCAGGATCTGGCAAACATCAGTGTAGAAGCAAGAAGCTTTGTCAGTGAAATTATGTATTCTCTCTTGCAAACAGATATTTTGAAAGCTTTTTAAGTCTCTGCTGATGATCAAAGCTTTTCTGGTTTCCTTAGTCAGAGTTGTGTGATGTTTACCAGACTCATGTCCAGCAGAGCACCAGCTGAGTGTTAGGAGTTTTTGTTGTGCAGGTAGTATGTTGCCAAAATTCAGGCATGAACTGACTTTTTGACTTTCTTCCCATATTACACGTTTATCACACATTACAACAACTTGGGGTCCGCCTGGGAAAGACTCTGACCTCTTGTACTAGGATATGATTTAATAAATGTTGTCTGGGTTGTTTGGTTGCTATTCAGCTGCAATAAAAAGATGCAATGACAGTATGAAGATATACCCAGTGCCTAGGAAGAATAACATGTTTTCCCACAAAATGTTTCATCTGTGGCATGTGAACACTAGATTTTTTCTGGTCCCAAGACAGATTTTCTTGATGCATTCAAGGTATGATCTAGTCAAGGCAATTAGGAGGGACCATGGGATGCATAGGATTCTGTTTATGGGGTAAAGAAGGGAAAAAAAAAAGAAACCAGATACAGTCCTGAGCTCAAGGAACAATTGTTACTAGTAGTTACTTTAAAAAGAAAATTAGTTGAATTTTTTTATTACAATGCCTTGCTAAAGACATGCATATGTATATCTCTTTCCACTTGGGGTTTTCAAAAAGGTTTCTAAAGATTTTAATGTAACAGTGTGCCTGCTGGAGCTAGGGAAAGCACCAGAGAATCACCATGGTTAGAGAGAGCATCTGAGTCACCTAAGTTAGGATCCTGCTGTTACTTTGTTTCCAGTAGATTAAATAATGAAAGTCATGTTACATTAAAATATGCATCCAGAAAATCTAAAAAGCTAAAATACTGTTTAGGGTCAATGTGGGAAAAAAAACCAAAAAAACAAACCAAAACCCACCACTTCACTAAATATTAGAATTATGTAAAAATATAAAGTATACAAGAAATTATTTTAAATGTAGGATGTTTATGCATTGAAAACTTGAATTTCTGCAAACTAGAGAAACATCTGCAAGATGTTTTAACAGATGTGGAAAAGGGGAAAAAAAATCAATTTAAAAGACCCACAATTAAAATGTCATTATTTACGTGATCTAATACATATCTTTGTGGTTCAATATGCCTTCTTACCTGCTGAGGATCAATGGCATGTGTATAATCAGCCCATACCACCCATACTATGCTGAGGTTAAACAAGTTTCGAGTGATAGACATTGAATTACTTACTTTCAGATATTCTTAAGACCCATCTGTCCCTTGAATGTGAAATGCATCTATAGCAAGAGAAAACAAGCTAAAACAGTGGAAACTTTTTCTTTGAAATTTTCCATTTTAGAACATTTGAGGAAAATAAATGATTACTGAGTCACACCAGAGTTTGGCTGTCCAGCTAACAGCACAGAACAATACAAAAGGATATCAAATATAAGGTGTGGCTGCAGGTTAACTAGGTTCTTGGCATGTGCTTCTCTTTTCCCTGGCAATTTTGAATATATTAGTTAACACCTTGATTTGAAAATCAGTCTTCCCACTCTGAGACAAATCCAGTTATATTTGATCGAATAAAAATGGAACCACTGGGTTTGCAGGAATGAATGCTTTCATAGGGGGAGGGAAGGGTTTGGGAGTGGTGGGGAAATGAATCATCATCATGGACTGCTGATATGTATCTTCTCCATAGATATTCCTAAGAAAGCTGGGAACAGCTTCATAGTTTCATTCTGAGCAGAATGATTAGTGATTAATCATTCTCCAAGACACGGATAACTATTCATAGTCATCATTCCTATACATAAGCAAGCCAGCCTTGCATCAGTCATTTGCGAAACACAGATGGGATCATCACAGGAGTGAAGGGTACATAATCTACCTTAATTTCATTTCCTGCCCTAGAAAGAAATGAGAAAGTCTTTTCTTTCTTTTTTTTTTAAAAAAAAAAAACTTTCTCTTGAGAGGCTTTTTTGAGTTAAACAGTGTGTTTGAAGGCCAGCATACATGTCTTCTAAATGAGATAGGAAAGGAGTCACTCATGCCTGTTCATCCACTTTCTTGACTCTGCTTAGAGTCAGACAAACCCTGGCTAGGGCATAAATCAGATCAAAAGAAAATCCGTTGTGCTGACGTGACTGAAGACAAACATAAAAAGATTTGGGAACAAGGAACATTCAAACAACAACTGAAAGCACTCTCAGCTGAATCCTCTCTCCAGATGGAACTGATCCTGTCAATCACATGTGCTGTCTCCATGCCCATATGGCTGGGCTTGCTCCTCAGGGACAGCTCGTTCTCCCCAACTCCGTGCTACGTTCAGCTTCTGAGGCAGAGGTTCCTGCTACATACGTGAGGTCTTGTATATCATTTAGAGAAACAGATGCAGTTCTCTGATGACAGGCAGGGAAGGATTTCTGTCTCCTTAGGTGGTGAACTTAGCTGTGATGGCATCTGGCCTAATGCCCCCCTTGGCCTTTTACCAGAGTGCTGTCAGATATTCCAGCCACCATATCCCCAGGCACTTCAGCCATTTGATTGGGTCAGAATTCAGACAGAGCTTTTCAGTCTCAGGATTTCTTGACACACATCTCTGTGCAGACCCTCTGCATAACACCCACCACCGAGATTTGGGTGTTATTCTCCAGGCTAATTCTGACTTCTCATATTCCTTTGTTTTTGAACAACTCCAGGCTGATAACATTTAGAGATTCTGTGCCAAAATTCTCCTTTTCTGTGGATAGAATTTTCCCCCAACTTAGCAGATTGTGGTTCAAGAAAAAAACCAGATTCCTCCCATAAGGACTTTTCAATGGATAAAACCATCACCGCTTTAAAGGTTGGTAGCTTGAGATCCTGCAAAGCAATAGTTGTTATAAAATGGGAATATTCTGTGTTTCCAGCACAGTACACTAGAGCTGATCTTTAATTCTATTAAGTTCTGTGGTTCATAATCGAAACTAAGCAGTTTAGAAAATGGGATTCAAGCATTTGGGAAATTTTAATATTTTATCTATATAGAATTAAGAGCTACGATACCAAGCATCTTTGTGGGGGAAAAAAAAAAGAAATACCCCACCCCCCCAATAAACCAAAACCTCGGGGGGGTAGGGTGGGGGGAAGTAGTAAGTTTGTTTCTAGGGTTATCTTCAAAAGTTAGTTTTGGGTAATTTCTCACTGGTGGACTCAAGATAGAAGAAAACAAAAATTCATGTTCTCAGTAAAAAGACTACCTCCCCTCCCCTCACCTCCCCTCCCCTCTTCTTACCTCTCCTTCCTTTATGTGACTGATGTGTATGACTTGAACAATTAATAATGAATAAATTGTGAATTAACTGAGTATCAAAAGTGTGTTTCCTCCAGCATTTATACAATTTTTTGAACAACTGGTGGAACAAGGTCTGTAACCCTTTTTGTCTGAACTTGACCGACCATTCTTCCACATACCTTCCTGACTACTGGTTAGATGCAAAGCTGAAAAGTCCATTCTGCGGCTAGGCTTTGAACATCTTCAGAAGGAAAGTAGAAGACCCCAACTGATAGGGGAATTTAGGAAAGTTAATTTTATTTAAGGATGATTCACTAGGTTCCAGTTCAGTAGACTTTGTAATATTTGTTCCCCTGATTTTCATGAATATGACAAACATATGCATATAAATGTGTATGTATGAACATTACATCAGAAATTAAACATCGATCATCTGATTTGACCTTTTGTAAAACAAAGGCTACTCAGTTTTTTCTGTCCAAAGAATCCTTTCTTATGCAGTTTACAATGCAAATCACACCCCCACAGAAAATGGAAATAGGAGTATAGTTCCTTTGAAATATTGTCACGTGTTGCTTTTTTCTCTGTACAGAGCAACAGCAACATAAGATAAACCCTTATTCTTCCACTAGGCTAGTCACATCACTGATTTGTTCGAGTTGAAGAAAGATTTTTTTTTTTTTTGTCATCTCAATGATCCTTTTCTTCCTTATTGTTTGATGCTCTATCCAGTGTAACTGTGATGAAGTGAACTACATTTTCTGTCTTGGTCTTGGATCCTGTAGTGTGGGCACTGCATACTGTCCTCCCTATATAGTAATCTATTCACAGGCTAAAGTCTAAACTAGTCACTCTGGTAATGTGTGGAGCCAGCTTTTGTTTGTGAAACCAAAACCAGAAGATAAATCACTGACCGGCCCTCAGGGTAGCGTGCACAGTTATGAGTTAGGTTGTCAGGATTCCCCCAGACCAAACCATCCCTAAACCAGATCTAGTGATGAGTGATTATGGTGGAGTTCAGAGAAGCTCCCTGAAGTTTGGCTGTTCATTTTATTTCACCTGGAAATCTTACTGTAAGAATAGGCTAAAAATGTAATCAGAACAGTTTTCTACTGTTTCCTTGTTCTGATGACCTCAGGATATCTAGATATACAAAGGAAAACTTTCACTTCCAGATTTACCAGCTGTCACAGACTACATCAAATACTATGTTCCTCAGCAAGGAAACTCAGGCAGTCAAGGACAGAATAGCAACAAAACTCAGATATTGCCTAAAACATTATTTATCTGCTGCCATATAAAGTAGATGTCCAGAGAGTAGATAACTGGATTCAGGAAGTTGTTTCCAAGATATCAGTCACATGAAGAAGGATGACCCTATCAACGTATTGCTTGAATAACCTCTAGTTCCATCACATATCAGTACATTAGATAATAAAAGATCAACATGCCTATTGATGTCTTCATGCATATTGATGGTCCAAATACTCGAAAACCAAAGACCTTAAAGTTACAGAGATGTGAACTTCAGTAGTGTATTGTACTATGTACAGTTAGAGTGAGTATTAGGCTGAGGCTGGGATAAATCAGCTAATAGCATCATGATTCTCTGGGCTACAAGCAGCTGTATCCACTTTTCCACATGTGGAAAAACCCTGGGCTCTGAACTCCTCTTGTGCACATGCATCATTGCTCATTCAATTACTAAACTTCAATTCAATTTTTTTTGCCTGTATTTTTATTTACCTTGGACAACTTGTTCAGTTTCTTCTACTTCTAGCACATAGAAGCTACTGTAGCACATAGGATTCTATAAATTTGTTGCTCACATTTATAGACTTGCCCCAGTTCTAAATCTCCATTGCCTTATTCAGGAATTAAAATTTCATATAATTACATTGCACACAAAAAAAGTATGTGTAAATGTTGTCATGGTTTAGGCCCAGCCAGCAACTAAGCACCACGCAGCCGCTCGCTCGCTCCCCCTGCCCCCATAGGATGGGGGAGAGGATTGGAGGAGTAAGAGTGAGAAACACTCCTGGGTTGAGATAAGAACAGTTTAAGAATTGAAATAAAATAAAGTACAATAGTAGTAGTAATAATAACAATATAATAATAACAATAATAATAATATACAAAGCAAGTGATGCACAATGCAATTGCTCACCACCCACCAACCGATACCCAGACAGTTCCCGAGCAGCGATCGCTGCTCCCCAGCCAACCCCCCCCAGTTTATATACTGAGCATGATGTCATATGGTATGGAATAGCCCTTTGGTCAGTTTGGATCAACTATCCTGGCTGTGCCCCCTCCCAGTTTCTTGTGCACCTGGCAGAGCATGGGAAGCTGAAAAGCCCTTGACTAGCATAAGCAGTACTCAGCAACAACTAAAAACATCAGTGTGTTATCAGCATTCTTCTCCTACTAAATCAAAAACACAGCAGTATGCCTGCCACTAGGAAGAAAATTAACTCTATCCCAGCCGAAACCAGGACAAATGTTTAAGTCCCTTTGTAACTGATTAAAAAATTTCATTTAGCTGTTTCTCTTACTCATTTTGTTACTTATCTGAACAAAATCTTGAAAACTGTGTAGTAGTTCTCAAATTGTAAATATATGCTTAAAGTTTTCCTTCCTTTTCTGTAAGATAAGCATTTTAAATTTTTTTTTTTTTTTAAATTTCATTTCAAGTTAAAGTGAGGGAAAAGCAAAGCTATATCTGATAGCAAGGATCCTACCATGAGTAAAATACAAGACTCTTTAAAGACTTTCAAACAAGTCAAATTCAGTAGTGGATCTAAAAAAGGAATTATGTCAGCTTGCTTTAGAAAATGAAAATGCTTTGATTATGAATTGTGTTTTAAAAATAGATTCTCTGTTCTCCGGTTATGTGATATGGTCCATTCTGTTGCTTTGTATGTCTAAATATGCTTGACTTTCTAATGAAGTGTAAGGGAAATTCATACCTGCCTAATGGATTCTGCATGCTCATGTCTGCTGCTTCTTGGCCAGCAATATAATAATACTTGGTATTTATAGCATCATCTAATCATTAGGTCCAAAACCACTTTCCAAATATTTCTAAACAAAACTCTTGCAACTTAGGTAAGCAATGTATGTTTACTTGTAGTCAGAAGTGGCAGACAACCAAAGCATATAGAGCTTTGTTATTTTAAAAATTCATCTCACTCATAAACAGATTTTCAAAAGAACTCTACATGGTACACAGTCTCACCTAGCCTATCCCTCAGTAGCTGCTGTGTACTTTTGAAACTATAGCTACTATTATATAAATAAATGGAAATTGAGATCTTCTGAAGCCAGCTGTGGCTCTTGAACACACTAGAATACATGGCTTAGAACTCCCTTTAAAATCTATTAGAGTGCTAAGTAAAATCACAAAGACCTAATTCCAATCCACAAGTATATTTTCTTCGGAAATCACTTCAGAAATGAGGCCAATGATACCGACCTCTGCTATATAGGCAGGCCCAATCAGTACAAATGAGTTATTGAGATGAAAGCAGAAGCTTGTTCTTGCCCTCTGTGGGTCAAAAACATATAATTGTGTCATTTTGTTAAAGAGTATTGTTCAACATGGCTGTCACCAAAAAACATTTCTGTGGCCAAATGCAGTGTGCCCATTTGACCAGCAATTGCAACATGACAAGAAAAGAATCCAACAGAACAGCTAAATACTTTCTGC
Source organism: Pelecanus crispus (assembly GCF_030463565.1). Classification (NCBI taxonomy): domain Eukaryota; kingdom Metazoa; phylum Chordata; class Aves; order Pelecaniformes; family Pelecanidae; genus Pelecanus; species Pelecanus crispus. Next base: position 52,198,549 of record NC_134648.1, read on the forward strand.
TCTTATATAAATACAATCCTTCTTTTAGAAAATTGAGTGTACTAGATAATAACTAACTACTTGATTTCTAATGCGGTTACAGATGATTTTTTTTGGTGTGTGTGACACGTTCCTGGACAGACTACAAAATCACAGAGACAGGTCAGAGTGTATTAGTCAGGGAGATGACAAGATGTTTGAGCCTCCAGAGTCATATGTGCATATGTGTATGTATGTGTGTATATATTCTCTGCCAGCCTTCAAACACAGAAGTCTTGTTGGAGTCTGCTTTGAAGCATTTGCCTTGGGCAATTTAACCCAATACAAGGGAAAAATGTAAAATAATGGAAAATCATCGGGAGTAACATATAGCCAAAAGAATCAGTTAAGTTTGAAAACAGCTATTAAAGCAATTCTTATAGAGAAAAAATACAAAAGTAAATGAGATTTAGTTTCAAAACTGTGTTACCTTAGTCCTATCTACATATCCAGTAATGTGAATATTTGTACAGTCTCCAAAACATTGATCATTATTATAGAACTGTAAGGTTATGTTTGTATCAAAAGTTGGTTTATTTTATTTTATTTTATTTTATTTTATTTTATTTTATTTTATTTTATTTTATGTTTTGCTTTGCTTTGCTTTGCTTTGCTTCAAGATGTTCAGCATTGTTTGCTGGAAAATGCTACTCTAGTTTGGCCAAAGGAAACTCTCTGAAATAACACTACACTAAAACAAAAAAAAGCATTATGCCTGCTAACATAAGATTAAAATGTTACTAATCCTTTCTCAAAGGAGCTATATCTGTCTCAGTTATTTATCCTTTTCCTTCTCTCCTTTCCTGTCTCTCAAGCCTGTCCTTCTAATTGTCTATTTACTATGTTTTCCAGTAATTAATATTTACAAAATATTCTGCAAAGTACTTGTTGTATTTGAGCATTAGAAGCTTTGAAGAAAAAAGGATATTGAATTAAAAAGCTTAAAGAATCTTTCAAAGAAAAGGAGCATAACAAATGAACAGTGGAAGGTGGAAAATTTTAATTTGTATAATAAAGATTTTAGGAAAAATAAGGAAGATATTTTTCCCCTGAAAGCAGAAGTCACTCAAGCCAATGTACTTCAGGTGAAAATGAGTGTTGATACCTACAGTGCTTTTGCACCTCATACATCTAATAGTATACAATTTCTTAGGGTTTCAGTAAATATTTTCTTACTTCTAAGACATTGTTTACAGATTTCCATGGGTAAAATTCTGAAGTGCTTACTGATTCTACCTCAGACAATTTAAATTGGGAGTTTTCAGATGGGGTCTACACAGTGCCTGAAAGGATTTCTACTTAAAATGTAAGATAGGAATTCTTAGAGTTGGCTTTAAAATTGAGCCTTTTTTCTCCTCTCTTGGGAGGAATACAGTCAAATAACTTCTGATTTCTGACAGGTTCATAACTGCTCTTCTTATTCATTCCACTATTTTATGTTTTCCTGGTATAAACAGCAGGAGATTTTTATTTTCCGAGACATATTTTCCTGCTCAAATAGGGTGTAGTACTCCCAAAGGCAACAAATGCAAAACTTCTAGTAATACTAATAATGAATGACAGTTTTCATAACCAACTATGAAAATAAATCAGAATTTTCAAGGGCAAAAATGCAGTGGTAATTTCCAAAGGGGTGCTGGTATATGGCATAATCCATGTCCTGGCACAATGTTTTGTACTGTTCTCCATCCCATTTCAGAGGCCAAACTGCTCTAACTGTGTGTGTAAAGACTTCTTTTATTTTTTCACTGTTTAAAGGGAAAAAAAGAACTGAAAGATTTTCACTCCTTTTTCAGTTAGGAAAAGAAGTGCAAACGCAAAAATTAGAGCTGTATTCCACTGCTACTGTAAACAGAGCAGCAATCAGGGAAAAAATAAACCCTCTAAGGAAACACAGAAGGAAATGATTCACTGTCTGCATCAGGCTACTGTTCAAGTGAGTGACAGAGTTTGGAAGAGATGTGGCTTAACACCCCTTTTCTATGGTGTGCTCATTGCAGCTGGCAGTGGGTATGTCCTCGTCTGCTTACAATTCACTTTCACTGTTAGGATTGCTGTAAATTGGTTATAAGAATGTGGTGAGCTATCTCCCCTTGACATATTTGCTATGCCACATATATATGTAAGTTTACTGCTTTTCTATCCACTGAAGCCATACAAAAATCTTTTGTTTAGCCAATATTTTCCTCTCTGTCATATACTTGTGAAACTGTTATGTATATAACTATAATTCACAATTTATTTTATTTGGAGTAAGAGAGACATGTCCTCCCTTATCTTTTGATGTCTGTGAATCAGATAACCAAGGAATGTATTAATCCTTAAAAGAGAGAATTATATTCCCAAGAATGATATGCAGGCATGTCTTAGAAATGGAAAAGAATTTTTCCTTTCAGTGGAAATAATCACAATTATTTTTACTTCAAAATAAAAAAACAACCAAAATATTTAGTTTATTTCTATAATTTCAATAACTTCAACAGTACAGAAAAATTCTAGAGTCACCTAATGCTACATCAACTTCCAAAATGCAGCATCGCCTCCAAAAAAAATCCTCCATTTTCAAATGTTATTCATCAACATAGTGAACTGAAGACTAAATGATTTGTCTTCAAATTAAAAATGTGTTTATTTTAAAAACTTTACAATCACTGCTGTGATTAGGTATGTATGCAAACATTTTTTTTATATGAACACAAAATTATTATTGTAATGCAAGAGGGCTGAGAAGGCTGCAGTGATAGCATTATTACATGTAAGTTATCCATGCCTACTTATGAGAAGGACATTTCCTACAGAGACTCTGGAATCAAGCCTAGGACAATGACATGTACTTCCAGTTTTGAACACATCTCAGTGGAATATAACCAGTTTACTACTAGAACAATCAACACGGCAAATTTCCTTTAGATCCTCACAAATTTAAAGCTGGACAGGGCAAAGTGTTTAAAGGCTGGTAAGACACCTGAATGTCATTGCTCAAACAGGCACAAGAAAATCAACAGCTATCTATTAATATGCTTCTAAACCCAAGTAGATTTATAAATTTAGAAAAACATTATGCTAAAAAAGTACTTTCCCCAGGGCTTATTTGCTATGAAAAGGCAACTAATCAAAGAAATATCAAATTTTGATGTGAAAGTGATGAATTTGTTAGAATTTGTTAGATTTTTTTAGACCAATTGTTGTATTAGGTGTTTTTCTTCTTTTTTTTTTTTTTGGGGGGGGGGGAGGCGTAAGGTTTGCAATAGGATAGAACACCCTTTCTGTAGGTTTAACATCATAAATAAATAAATTTAAGAAAAAAATATTCTGAGATTTTTTTGACCAGAAAATTTTGTGTGAAAATGAGTGAAAAAAAAGAGTGAAAATGAAGCAATGTGTGTAGTTATGTTTAAAGAGATTGAGGTGTTTTCAGACCTTGCAGCTTGACCATTGAACCAAGAAATTATGTTTTAATAAAGACATGCTGTGCATTGCCCACTAGAATAAATAATAGCTTCATGGTGATATGGAGAAGGGCAAGAACACAAATCTCAGTATCGTATATATCAAGTGATCCAAGCAAGAATATTAACTAATTTGTTTTGAATTTCTCACACTTGAGAGATACAATATCCAAGTCTGAGACATATATTCTCACATATTCTTTAAAAAGTAATGAACCTCAAAAATTGTTAAAGAAATTAACAATTTCAAAAACAAAAAAAAAAACAGAAAACAATCTGTATTGACATAATACAGAATAATCACTTCCATAAAAAATGAAGACTAGCTTAAAATATCCAAGAAATTTTACAGAACAGGTAAGAATACTGTGGGACGAAGTCCTCATTCAGTACAACTATCTATCTAGAATCAGCTTTTTTAGCTTCAAGTCAAGTCATTATTTGGGTAATACTGAATATCACTTCACTCTTCTTTGGACCAAATATATGTTCCTATACAGTAATTACTTTCATAACACTCCTTCCTTCATCCACAAACTGGAGCATAACTGTAGAAATTAATTTTTTCAGGAACATAAGTATGGTTACAGACATACTTTATAGACAGTCATTCATCACAAATAGTAGAAATACCAAATTACTATTTTAGATTGTCTAACCTTCACACATCTAAGTACAAGGTAGATTGTTAAGGGTTTTTTTTCCCCATTTGATGCATTATGATTATTTCTAGAAAGATGATGATGATGCTGCTTATTATTATTATTATATTTCTCTATAAATATTCTGATTTGAAATATTTGAGGAAGGGTTTCTTGATATTATGTCACTTATAGCTGTAATTTTTAGCCAAATTGAAGGACTGTCATCCTAGATTTATAGTGATAACTGTTGTCCTCAGCTAGTCTATGGAAGAATGATGAAATGTACATAAGTATATGGTTTATCATAGCATGAATTAATGGTATTCTGGTAATTTCCTTCATTTCTTTTAATGGAAGATTAAGGAAGTTACTCATCTTCCATTACTGAGTAGAAATATTTTTTAATCCTTAAGTATTATCTCTTTTCCTGATCTCTTAAAGACTTTTCTGTTCCATGACACCCAGAAAATCTCAATTTATCTGTCGTTCCGAAACTTCCGCTATTATAACACTAAGTCTAGCAGGTGCCATACCTACTTTGATCTGAATTAAATTTTGGTGTAACTACCATTCTATAAACTATTTATAATTTAGCTGGATTTTTCCCCCCCTCCCCCAGGAATTAATCTCTTTTTTTTTTTTTTTTTTCATGCAATAGAAGACTGTTACAATTAATTTTGTTTATAGAGCTCCAGTGGCATGACCGATTTGGAAATCTGTCTTCCAGCATGGAGGAATTCAGTGTCAAGGGTCACCAAAATAGCTGGCTCTACTACTTTTTCTATTTTATCTTGATATCCTTACCTAAGTATAAGATGCCATATATATGCAGAGCTCATTCTAGCTGTTATAATTTATCAAAGGGCACCTGATACTATCTTAAACTATTATTCTCCTGAGACTTACTGATCCTGTGACTGGATAGATATGGGGGAAATGGGGAAATAAAAGCATGGCAACACATCCAGTTTTGCGTATTATTGTTTCTTTGAGTCTCAGATTCTTGCTTTCAGTTAAGGTATTCCTTAACTTCACCAAGCTGTAAATGAGATTGTTTATTTTTAGATTTGAAAGTCTGTTTGTCTTTCTCCCTTCCTTCCACAAAAATGTAAATTTATGCTAAAATTTCAAGCCTTTCTGGTCAGTATTTGAAAAAGATGAGGCTAACTTAGAAGTAATTCTAATGAGCCACTGGCATCGTATGAAAGTAAAACCAGAGCAAGTTCAGAATCATGCTGTTTGAAACAAGTAAATACAGTATGTCTGTCTGTAGCCCAGAGCTAAAGCACTTTTCTACCTCCTGAGTATCTCTGGCAGCTATCTATGTTTGCTGCTCTCCAATCAGCATCAGCAAATGTAACCACTTAAACTTGATCCTACTGTCCAGATCAGTTATATGGATAAAAGGCAGTAGAGATCTGTCTTAATCCATGTGGGACACACTTAATGCTTCCCCCAGAGTGGACACAGTTTCTCTTACTAGCATTGTCTGCTTTCTGTTTCTTACACTAGCTCTTTATCTGTTTCTATGTTTCATAAAGAATACTTGCAAGCTTCTATCTTAAACAGGTACCAATTATGTAGAATTAAGCACAGGCTGTTGAAAATTCAGTCATAGCATATGTACTGTCATTTTCAACACTGCTGATCTTGCCGTGAATTGGAGAGGATGTGAAATAGGCAGCAGTTTTCATTTGCACTTACAACACTGTATATTTCTTAGTGCTCTGGAAAAATACAGAAGTCAGGTTAGCTGCAAAGTACAAAACCTGTTTGTCAGAGATGACAGCTGTATGGAAATGGTCAAAGTCCTGTTTGCATAAAACCCTGCAGATGCATATGAGTAAAAGCTGGATTCTGTCACTACAGCTCAAATCCAGAGTGCAGAATTCTTCATGAGCCATCCTGCTGAATGAAAGCTAAGCAAGACACTTGCAGGTGGGATTCAGGGTGGGAAGATCTGGCCTTCTGGAAAGTAGTGCAGAGTCTGGGTACACCCCAGTCATTCCATACATTATCAGGAAGACAATTTTGAGTAGGTGCAGGTTTGATGTCTCATACAAAAGACAAACACAGGGCCATCTGTCTGCCTAAGTTGTTTGGAAAGGTGCAGGTCCACTGTACTGATATTATCTCACTGGTGACTGCTGTCTCTCACTATCCTACAGGGCAGATGCTGTCATACCTCCACATGTCAATAAGAAGAACAGAAAACCAAAAAAAGAGTATGTGATGTATGCTTACTTTCTCTGCATAATGGTTGTGTAGCTCATCTTCTTCTCTATTTATTGGTACTACCCATCAGAAGCTGAAATAGCTAGCACTATTCTTTTCCTATACAGCCTCTTAAGGATTTCATGCTCATGTAAATTTAGAACACATTTCCTAGGAATTCTATGAAGAACAAGTGAAGACAGATATCGTATAAAGCTAAGTTTTGGCACAAGACATTGTTTTCCTTCCATTTTTTTCTTGGAGATATTATAATAAACACAAACCTTAAAGAAACATGAAAAATAGTTACTAACTTCATAAAAAAAAATAAAAGTATTTGTTATCTTTAGCCAATTAAGAATTGTTGCAGAATTACTGGAATCACCAGGTCTGTTTTAGAGTGAGAAACTGAGGCAAAATTATTAAAATCACTTGCCCCTAGCTGCCTAGCAACCAGGCAGGAGCGGTAGGGAAAAAGGCAAGTCTTTTTGGATCCCTTTCTCAGTCCACTAAGAAAGATTTTTTTTTCCCTTCTACCTTCAAAATACTGTTAAACTGTTTGAAAAGCCAAAAATGGACAAACTCTGTCTGCTTTGTATTTTGGTCACCAGTTCAAACGTGTAGTTTTAATTTTTCCCAGCAATTTGACCATCCTTTTCAGCAATAATGCTGACCAGTGACAGTTATTTTAACAGAGAGCACAGGACACTCAGAATCAAACCCCATGGCTTATATCAAAGTATTCACCTTGCACCATATCTTGAAAATCCAATTCTTGCACAAGCAAAGTCATTACAGAGACACAAGCCCTCTGAGGACAGAACTGGAAGCACACAGGGGTTGTTTTCAATAGAAGCATAAAAGAGTTTTAAATCAATTTCAAACTTCAATACCCTCCAAGGGAGGGTAATGAGGGAAGTATATGCAGTGACTCTGCTTTGCCTGAGAATATTTTGCTAGTTTGCTGCTTCACCTGGGAGACTTTACCCTTGCGTTTTCTAGATGGGTAAGTAACTGGAGTACAATAATGCAAGCACATGAGAGGTTCACAACAAATGAGGATTAATTCTGTATTCTGACAATGCTTACACAGTTGCATACACAGCTCTGACTTCTTAAATTTTCACCAGATAAACTTGGTCCATATGGTCAATGAATAATACTTCTTTAAATGAACTAATTAGCCAACAAGGACAGGAAACATGCTGAACTATAGGATAACAGATTTACGTTCCATTCATTCAACTCTGACCAGGTAGTTCTTTGGTGCAGAGAAGGCCTTTCCTGAGCTTTTGTCCCATCTTTTTCAAAGCCAGCAAAATAGGTGCTGTGGATGGTAGGGCTAGTAATGAATTAGTCCGAGTTTAAAATAAATGAATTCACTTTTTTCCAAAATTTATGAGAAGGGAAAGAGGAGAAATGGAGATTCTTACCAAGAAGTTTTGAGGACATTTGCTGTTTGAAATGTCAGAAGCAATCCCAAGAAAGAGCCCATGAGGTAGAGGGAATTTAAAGTGGTCCAGGCACCATAAAGAATGCAATTTATCACATAAATATCACTGTCATATGCAAGACAGAGGTAAAAAAGTAGGCTATATATGTTCCCTTTTCAGTATACTGAAATTAATGAGAAATATTCTTTACTTAATACGAATGACTTTGTGTACCAACAAAAATGTTATTAGGAACTCTAGCAATAGATTGGCTTGTATTGCAAAGCGTGCCTTACTAAATGTAAAGTGTTAAGTTACTTTAGTTAGGTGGTGATGCTACGCTAACAGCCTAAAAAAAATATTTAATGGAATTTTGCTTTGTAGGAAATCTGTCAGATAGCCCATATGTAACTATTTTTTTTTTTAATAACCTGCCAGTATTTATTTAACATGCAATAACTGTCTTATTAAACAGAAATTAAATGCCTATCAGAGATACTTAGTCTGAAGTGTTACTGCTTCACCTGACTAGTATCAAACTTCTTCATGATTTTCAATGGTTATGTAAGAAATCTAATTACTATATCTTAAAAAAATTCTGCTCAATTTAATTTTATAGAAGTATTGAATTGCCGTCTCTTTACATCTCTTCACCTTCCACTTGGGCCTCATGGTTCTTTGCCTCTTAGCTGGCAGTCAGGATAACACAGTCACTGTGGGCTATGAACTCTCAGCCAAGTTTAGTGAAGTTCTTCATAAAAAACTTTGAATCTCTGCTATGTGGTAATATATACCACCAGAAATACCTGTAGGGTATAAATATGTCATCTTGTGAGGGTGTCTACAAAGAGATGGTGAAGCTGAGCTGCTCTGGCAGCCGTATCACAAAAAAAAGGCTCATTGATGGCTTGTGGAATAAACTGTATCTTGAAGGCAAGTATCCTTTGTCATGGTATGAATCAGTTATTGCATGTATCCCTTTGCTATTAAACATCATTTCGTCATGCATTCACACTACTTTGTTCCCTTTAAAGATGTGCTTAGTACTGCAGGGGAAAAAAAAGTGGATCTAGGTTCACATCATGAATTTAAATCCTCTTCTCTCCAGTTTAGTGATACTTTGACTAATTCAGGAACAAGTCAGTACAATGCAGACAGAAAGTTTGATTCCGTTTCAGTACACATATTTCCACAAAATTAAGAAGCATTTGGGATTCCATTTTGGATATCTCTTTACCATTACCATTTTTTATTTAAAATCTCTTAAAAGAAAGAACACATGTCTCTATGTAACTTCAATGGAAGTTGAATATAATCCTTACAGCCAATATAATTGGACATCTGAGCAATACTTAAGCACTGTTTAGGTTAATTATTTATTCCTAAATGCTATTTATATTCATATTAATGTTTGATCTTATGAAATTGATCATGTTGTGTATATATACAAATTGTTAGTTATTTATAAAATTCTTTATGGAGGTATTGAAAGTTTGCAAGATTTGATTCTTTCACAATTGATCTAAATTCTGATGACAATACTACTGGCTTGGACAGAATTTAAAAAAAAAAAAAAAGTTTAGCTCAAACAGAAACTTGTCTGGATAAAAACAGGCTAAGAAGTAAGGGAGTTCTAATATATTTGGCCTCAAATCAAAGAAACTTCCAGACATCTATTTTAATCAGCCATTGGTCTTGGTGGTTTTTGCCTGGAAAACTGTGAATAGTGTTAAATATAAGTTAGTATGAGAATCCTAAATTAGCATTCAGCAGAAAACAGCAATAGAATATTGGAAGACTCTTCTGGAATGAATTAACTTGCCACTCTTCAGCAGCCCAAGGAGAATATTATTTCTTACTTCTAGAGGATTCTTTTCATTGAAGCAAAAACAGAGAAGGAAGATTGGGGTATTATTGCAGACTCACTTAAAATTGTGGTGAAAAAAAAAAAATTTGTTGGCCAACACTGGTATTTTTTATACCCAAAGTGTGCATAAGAACCACTACTTTTTCACATTTTTGAGACTCACCGATATGTACACACATACACAAACACATGCACACAAATATGTATTTCACATGTGGCTGTGCACTGAGGAATGAAATTAAGAATACATGCTCATGAGAACTACGTCTAGGGCTTTCTTCAAAATGAAACATTTTCAGAAAGCTGACTGTCGGGATGGGGGGTGAGGGTTGAACAAACAGTATTGAGAGAGAAGTGCTTGCTGACAGGTTGACAAAAGTACATGTAGCCTTTCCTTTTACAGGGGAGAGGTTAGGCACTACACCACCACAGCAGACAAGACCTTGGGGTATTACACAGCTATCCATTCACAGCTTTCAGAGTGATGAATGAGGTCTTAGCAGATGCCTTGCAGAGAACTGGAGAGAGAGAGAAGCAGAAAGGAGGAGATTTCTCATATGTCAGCCCTTTTCCCCCCTCAGATTGGGTGAGGCAGGTGATTAAAAGATAAAGTCTTGGGCCATCTAATGAAACCCATCTGCTCCTACTCTGTGCTGTCAAGTGAGAGAAGCTCTCAGAAGCTCAAGGAACATGAAGGGTTGGTTTAATCAGAACTTATACTCTTGTAAAAGCACTCAAGGGCTCCGAGGACAATACTCCTATTCATTGTGGAGTTCCAGATTTATGGACATAACTTACTTAACTGATGCTCAGACTTCAAAATATCCTCAGCTACACTAGGCAAAATTAGGGATTCAATAAAACCTGATGGATTGGAGCATGAGGAAAAAAAAACTAAACCTGTCACTAGATACTTACCTTGAGGGGAACTAATTCAGTTGTTCTTCCTTATGAGGCTTCCTGAAGGTTCTTTTAAAGCATCTAATACTGGCTGAAACCATATGGAACATGTCCATTTCTGTTTGGTGATGACAAGCTTCATTCAGAAGATTATTAACAATGAAATTAATAAATACATCCTTAACTGGAAAAGTTTTTCCCAATGTTTCATAATAAACAGGAGAAAAAACTTAACAGGATATTTTGACATCACCAGCCTTTGTGACAACCAGGATTAAACTTTTATAAATTACCTGTTCCTTTTTAAAGAAAAAAGAAAGTAATTTAAAAAAACCCACAGCTTGGCGAAACTAAGAAGTTTAGTCTATGCACAGATCTGCTCCACAATAATGTAAAGTTCTAATTTCACTGGGGTGTGAATGGGAAATTATGAGCAACTTTTCAGGTGAAATGGCTGCTTTAGCCTGTTCATGTTCATGCGTGAATGCTCGTCAGGTGGGATGTGGGCATTTCCGACAACCGCAGTGGAAGGCTGCTTGGTATTGCAGCAGAGGTTTGGCTGTCTTGCACTTATTTTTATTGTATTGCTTTTTCAAGGCATTGATGCCACGTCAGCCAGTCAGTCAATGAAATTCCATAGTATTTTGAGATGCACAAAATTTTCATCATTGAATCTATTTATGGAGGCAGCATGTAGTCATTCTCCCTAATCTCCCTCTGATTTCCTATGCAAATACTGCCAGGCTCACTCAAGGCCACAGGATTTAGTTACTCATTTGACTGAAAAGCATGTCAATGCAAATTCAGGCTGATAAACCAGCATACAAACCTCCAGGGCTTCAGCAAGTTATAATTCAGCCACAGTATTAACAAAGCAAGATAGCAATTATTCAGGAATCAGCTGAAAGGTTATTTTTAATTTTAAATTTCTGCTTCTGTACAGCTGGGTGTTGAAAGTAAAAAGCAAGCCAGGGCATGCTTCCCCATTAGCCAGGCCTTTGGAAACCAGGCAACATACTGTACTGCGCATTGCTCTGTGTACGTTTCACAGTAAATTTATCAGTGTTAACCCCAAAAGCAAATAGTTTGCTGGTGTGGTGGAATGTTCATTTTAATATTAGTATATCAAATATTTTGGGCTCTGACAATGACAGGCAAATTAGTGCTGACTGTATAAAGGCAGGGTTGCGTGCAGATTTGGGGATGTTAAAAGGGCTCTGCTGCTTGCCATCAGCCCTCACCTCCAGCACTGTCTTGTCCTGAACTCAGGCCTCTGCTGTGAAGTCTGATCAGCTGAATCCTCAGCTTTCTCATTCTCCACCGTTTAACTGCTCGTGTAATACCCTTGTAGAGGCCCTCTGACAGACCTATTTACATTACAGACTTGACTTTATGTGCTCCCACTTGCCCTAGGTAAACGTATTATTCCTCCTTATTAGGAGCTGCTCGGCAATCTCCCACTGCTAGGAGCTGATACTGTCCCTGTGAAGTCAGTAGCCTCCATATGAGGCTCTGTCAGAGTCCATTAAGATACTGGTAGTGAGGAGGCTGCCGTCAGGGCCCTGCCAGGACTGGCTGCCCCTGCCTGACTTCTCCTGCGGCTTCTCCACCCTGCCTACAGCCCAGGACTCAGTGTCATCTCCCTGGGGCCATCAGTCGCTGCCCTGGCAACACCGCAGCTGGGCCGCTCTCCAGCTCCCCACAGCCCTGCCCTGACCAGCCATGGGCCCTGCCAAGCCGGGCCCACCCGCGGGCCCACGGCCCGTCCTGGCCCTGGCCCATTTCCATGCCCAGGGAGGTGCCGAATGCCCGGGGCTGGGGCTGCCCCTGGTGCCCCCAGCTGCCCTGCTCCTGGCCGGGGCGCGGGATGGGCCCTGGCTGTCAGTCCATGCCCTGCCACCTTGGGGGCAATCCCTGTGGAGGCCCACAGAGAGCTGCTGACATTTGCAGTGCCCCGGCAGTGGTCTGAGCACATGGTCAACATCTCTGTGAGAGGACTGAGAAGAGGCAGGGAGTAAACTCAAACACTGGAAGTCAGCTGATGTATCCATGAATCGTTAGGCTGTTCCCTGTCAAAATTTTGGCCCAAGGCATCTAGCCACGTCCCAAACATACTCTGGCTGTTAGCCATTCCCAGCAGACAGTTTGCATGTTTCTACCCTTTTCTGAGGTGGGAGAGTGCAGAATAAAATTGGTACTAGATCAGCATGGTCACTTTGGGTCTCAGCTCAGAGAAAAGTCCAAATCACACTTAAGTTACTAGTGTAAATGCAGCCAAGATAAACTCTCAATTAGTATTTTGTGTTTGATTCAGTTTCCTGGACATCTAATTGCCGAACTCTATTGGAGATAACTTAAGGACTATCCAGCCCAAACTCCAGCTGACACCAGGGAAAGCCTTGGGTCACCAATAGCTTTCCCTGATATCAGTCAGTCCACACAAACATCTTACAGATCCTGAGGCATCTGAGATGCCACTTACATGATAACAAATGTGCAATTGAATCAAGACTTTTGTGCTTACAAGAGCAACCTGTTCAACACCCCCACAACACACAGGTTCCTGCAACACAGCAACTTTTGAAAAATATGACAGTTATTTTTAGTTTGGGAAGGTGCATCACACAGTCATAATTGCTCATCTTCTGAACAACAACATCGCTTTATTATATAAAGTTCTAAAATCTTGGGACACGGGTGTGTAAATCAACCTCTCTGTGTAACGCAAGTGCAGCTATAATCACTGGAATTGTTTCAAATAAAAAACCATGCAGTTTAAAATTAAGGGGCTTTGATGGTGCATATTGTAACTACCATTTTCAGTTCTCTTGGTCTGATTCACCCCAGCATGTTTATATTATATTACAGGACACATAAAAAAGTCATTTTTACACACACATGTGGAAACCAATTAAAAGCCTTGTGAAATCATTTGGATACTTTTCTCAATTTCTCAGAAGAATTAGGGAGGTAATGCGGCAGTGAATGTCTCAAATATTCAGGTGGGAAGTATCACTATGCAGAAATAGTCAGTTTTGGTTTAACTGGACAGCTTTGACTGTCTCTGTGTGTTGTGTGAATTTCCATGTTCATGACTGTACATTTTAATTACTCTAAAAATGCCTGGAGCCAGAGGCAGACACTTCAGATTACATCAAAATAAATGAATGTATATCAGTAGTAATGTTCATTGCTTCTGCTGGTTACACAGAGTGGCAAAACACACTCATTAGTATAATCTGCATGTTTGAACAACATACCTTTAAAGCCTTAAGTAGGATGAAAATTAGCTTTCAAATTACAAAGCCTGGATTAAAAGTAATTTCATGAGTTAGCCACAACAAACAACTATGAAGAGGAGGAGCAAAATAAGAGATGAGGTATAAAGGACTATTAGCAGAACTGGAGGGTCTGGTTAGCATCACCAGCTCTTCACCTGCATTAGGCTGGACAGTATCATGCTATTCACAACTGCCTTTCTTTGAGCTGTTTAGATAGTCTAATAATAATTTACTATTTCCTTCAGCTTCTTACAGATGGATTGACAGAATCTGAAACCAAATTGAAACTGCACCGTTCCTGTAATGTTAGCACTGGTCTTTTCTCCAGGTACCTCAGCAGTTTCTGCTTGCTATGTGGGTGTCAGGCAAGTTTCTGAGTAACCAGAGGGAGAAGAAAAGAAACAAGAAAAAAGAAGAGAAAAAAAAGCTTTTGCGAATATACTGCCACTGATCACTGATCAAAATATTTTGTATTAAAAACGTTGCTTATTTCTACTATTCCCTCTCCTCCTTCCCCCGCTCCAGCACTTTTCATGATCCTGTTACTGAAAGAGGTTGATGACATTACATTTGTGACAGCCATATAATTTTATTGAAACGTTCATATCCTCTTTTTTTCTTTTGAAGGGCAAAATACTGAAGCGATCTCCCTCCTGTTTGTTTCTTCTGATTTTTTCCAAAGGGCAAATCAATGTGTCTCTTTCCTATGTGTCTGGCCAGCTTGCCACAGCTTTCATTTCTCTTCAGAAAATTCCAGCTGGCAATTTCAGACAGAAATTCTGCAACCTAAAGACAATTGCCATTGGGCCACAAGTGACAGCGTTGAGAGATTTCTTCCCCTTTCCCTTTTGTTCATTCAATCTTTTTCTTTCTGAGCAATGTTTCTACAAAAATATTTTGCATTTTCTTTTTCCTCTTTCAAAAACAACAATAAAAAAAAGCCAAATCCAAAGCCTAAACCAAAATGCTGGACAGAGAATTAACAAGCTACTCTTCGTGTGCCTGCTCAGACTGTTCAGATGTGAGAACAGAGCTGAAAAAGGGCAGGGGATGGAAAGGGAATAGTGAGAATGTTGCATTTAAGTTAGATCACACACCTAAAGGGTTGTCACACCTAACAATTGCAGAGCCAATGTTCATAAAATGTAAAAGCATTTCTGCAGTGTCAGACCTTGGCAGGGCTATGAAGAAATAGTATAATCTTGTTTTCCATTTATGCTGGCTAGCTGACATTTCTGTCTCAGTCTGGCATGCAGTAATCATTAAAAGGGCCTGGCATTTCACAAAATTTGGTAAACAAATGAGGGCTTCGGGGATTTTCTTCCCCTTTTAAATTTTTTTCTGGGCATATAAACCTGCTATCAAATGTGACTGAGAAATTACATTTGCATGCACACACCTACAAAAGATTTGTTTGGCCCTGTAACTACTATAGCTATTTTAAATTCACACTGTGCACATGTATATATACACGTACATTCAGGCACAGTTTTGGTGTCACACACGTGTGTATTATAGTTAAGGCAAGATTATGAGTTTTACTTATGGGCTTGAGAGGTATAATAGGAGTTGGACTTGCCCTTTACTTCTGTGTAGGAACTACCCATTCAGTAGGACACAAAAACAGAGGCAAAGCCATTCTGTTAGGCTACCCAAGAGAGCAGGGAGTATGTAGATGAGGGACACCCAATGGTCAAAGCCTTGAAAGTAACCTCAGTTCGAGTAACTTAAGATCAGATTCCTAAAAGAACTGAGAAAGTACCACCTAGACAGAATTTGAGTGCCTATGCTTTAGTAGTGTAGCAGAACGATTTAGCAGGATTCTGAACTTCCTCTCACGTATGCACACACTAACTCTAAACCTATGGATGTCCATTTTTTTGCCAGAAACTATCCAGATGTCTAAAGCACTATTTCTGTTTTTATGAACAAGTACCTTCTTTGGAACAAGACTAAGCTACTTCCCAAACTCAGACCTCAGTATGGTCAAATCAGGTGTTTTGCCACGAAGCAAGGCTAGAGGAAGGCTAACTAATTCACAGAACATCAATTTCTACAGAATAATTACATCTATCACTGCTGGAAAAAATGATAATACTTTCCTTTTCCTTCTCTTATTGCTTTGGTATATTAGTGCAGTGGCTAGAGCTACCACACAAAAAATCACAGAACCACAAAATGGCTGAGGTTGGAAGGGATCTCTCGAGATTGTCTAGTCAACCTCCCCTACTCAAAGCAGTGTCAGCTACAGAAGGTTGTTCAGGGCCATGTCCAGTTGAATTTTGAATATCTCCAAGGACAGAGATTCCATAACCTCTCTGGGGAACTTGTTCCGGTGTTTGATGACCCTTGCAGCAAAAAAAAAAGTTTCAAAAAGCTGAAGCATCATTTTTCAAAAGCTGAACAATTTCAGCTCTTTTATCCTCATCTCATATGAGAGCTGCTTCAGTTTCTCTGTCATCTTCATGGTCCTTGGCTGGAATCTCCAATATTCTAGATGTAGACTCCTCCATGATTTAAAAAAATATAGAGATTTACAGCATCAAATCGTTCCTCCTTTGTTGTGTATTTATTTTATTTTAAGTAATTTGAGCTTTGTACAGCTAAACTGTTGTTTTTTTCTGTGTGAGTTGCAGGTGTTCAGGATATTTCAGGATTTGGCCTGTCTGCAATTTTTTCAGCCAGAAAGCAAATAAAATAGTTCTGTGTGGTTGAGTCTTCTCTTTTTCCCATGTATAGTTGAACAATGCAACCCAACAGTACACAGCTGTCTGATAAGAATGCCAGCCTTTCCAGGTTTGTAATGGAAGAGCTGTTTCTCAACAGATGCCTAGATTTAATTGTACTAACAGGGATTTTTGCATTGAACATTATACACATGCACTTCCAAACCAGGAGAAAATACTGAAGGATCTTCACTGCCAGCAAACGGGCAAGATTTAGCCTACTTTACATCTTGCTTGGAAAACTGCCTCTTAGATAGCTATGACATTTAAAACAAAAATTAATTAAGCTCCAGCCATAGAGCTTTGAGTTTAACTGTCTGAAATTATCCTAGACTGGCATCATTAACACACATACAATTATACAATTAAGGGCTTAATTAATTATTAAGGATTGTATTGCTCTGTTGAGTGTTTTAGGAAAAATCTGTACTTAAGAATGGATTTTCGGTTTTGAGGGTTGAAGGTACAACAACATTCAGCTTTTTGCTTCTGGCTACTAATTAATTTTCACCCTGACAAAATAGGTATTGTCTGGCTGCCTGATTGCTCACCTGGACAAAAGTTTTTGCTTTAAAAGATGACTAACAATATCTCCCACTCCCAGCCTTCCTTCTTCTAAAACAATAAAATGAAATCACTTACCAAGACAAAGTCAATTTCTTGAAATGACTTTTAAATTAAATTAAAGTTGGTGAGAAATTTGATATCAAGAGTTCCAGAGAGTAGAGTCATCACTGAACAAAATCAATACAGGGTCCCCTAATTCAAGCTTCTCCACTTATTTACCTCAGCCCTAATCTGGAAGACACATTCTTAGGCCAAGATATGTCACATTCATTTCTTGGCTTCTCAGGTAAGACTTGTCAAAATGGTGCCAGATTATGTCAAAGTGTACATTCATATAGTTGGGAACTGGATAATGCAGTGAGCTTAGCAACTCATTTTATATAGATCATTAAACAGCTGTCAGAAAGTAACAGTCTGGGGTCACTACTACCTTGAACTGAAAGTGGAACAATGACCTGACAGGGAATAAAAAGCTCCATCTTCCATTATTACCAGGGTGAGTTACTTTTATCATTATTCCAACCCTCTTTTTTTAGCTTTCACCAAATTTCTAAAATTTACAGCATAGATACTGAAAGTCTGGTTTACTGCTGGATTAACAACTTCTAGTGTTAAAGGAAATACAAAAGATAGCCTTTATTCTGAAAACAAGATGAAGAAAGAAATAGAATTTATGTAAACACTCTGAACGGATTTGTGCTGTCTTTCTGTGTTTCGACTCCAGCATCTGGCAGAGGATGTTTTGATTGACACGAGTGGTTTTTTACCAGGTTACTTTCAGTGGAGAAGTCATATAATTCTACTCCAAGAAGGAGTATTCAAGGAAAGTAGAATAAAACATATGGGAGAAGGACTTTATAAATATTAAGAAAAAGTGTGATATTATACTAAAGAAATTATGTATATTGAGCAAGCACCCTTTATACACATAAAGCAAATCTACCTTTTGTTCACTTAGTCCAGACACATTATGCATGTGATGTGGAATTATTCCCCCACGTCTGGATTCAGACTTCTAATCACCAGCTGCGGTGTTGTCTTTATATTGGGTCTTTGTTGTCTAGGGAATCAGTTTTGGGAAAGAAGCCATATATGCTTTTTGTTCTTGAAAATGATAAAATGGGGGGGAGGGGGGAGCAAAAAAAAGGGGGGAATGATGACATGACCCAGGTGAAACAGACATAGGAGAATGACCCTAAGGAATGAGATGACAAACACATACTTAAAGCCCTGAGCCCCTTATGGCCCCATATTTTTCTTCCTCTTTCCACTGTCTTCTTCCAATTGCAAGGACTCCAGATATCTCCTGTTCACCTTCCCACCGTCAGGGTTCCATTTGTTTCCAGTGCTTTTCTCCATAACTATTACCTGCCTTTTTTTCTCCCTACTGCCAAATCTACCATTACTTTTATGCCACCAAGCAAATTAAAATGCTACAGATTAAGTGTAAAGCCTTGTTCATTCAATTAAAAAAACATATAAACTGATTGAAATGATTGTGTAGCAGGCCAATGAGAAACTGTTGAATCTTCTCACCACAATAGAAACATGAAAGAATAAATTAATAGAGCTTTTTCATTTTAATGTTCGTGTCCTTTTTAAACTTTCTTGTGCAGAAAAAAAGAAACAGTAAAATATCCAACAGCATAGTTGATGTTTACTTGACAATAAAAGATAAAATGTACAGGGTAGTTTGGTGCTCCGAGTACTTGTACCTGATTTATGACATAAAACAACATCTAGGGCACCCTGTATGTTGTCTAACAGTTAAATTAAATACAAACATTAATCTGGGACAAAAATTATCTTCTAGGAGAAAAATAGTGGTTAACAGCTCTGAAACTTCTCTTCATCTCATGTTCCCTGAACTCCCACAGACTCACTCAATGTTAAACTATCTTGAGGATCTTAGCAGTAAATTTGAATCTTGCAATATTGATTTCATGGGTACATTTTCTGCAAACAAACCTAGCTGGCCTGATTTCTGATAATATCACTTCTCGAATACTTGTCTTTTAAGTAGATCCTCAACATGCAGTTTATGGGACAGAAGTAAGAAAAAACTACTCAAGTAATTATATATATATGTCAATATTAATAAATTATTAAATAATGCTTGTTTGCATTTTCTTTTTCTCAATTGGTAGAACAGACATTAAACTGTGTGAAGTATGTGGGCTGCTGTTTCCAAGGAAACAGCATCTGAATAAACAAATTGAAGAATTTGGACACACCACCCTGCAAAAATGAGGACACCATGGAATCAAATCTTTGCCTTTATTAGCTGAAGGAGAATGAATTGTGGGAGCATTCAGTGATGGGCTTATTGGAGTCTCTGCAATGGCAAGTAGTTTTTGACTGAAATTAGACACAAGATTAATAATAATAATAATAACAACAACAACAGTTTGAATTGCTGTCTTTACACCTGAGTGACATGCAGACACATTTGTCCCAGTCAGCTTGTAACCTGTCAGAAGTGGAAAATAAGTTATGTGAATATGAGATGAGAAAAATAGCAGGAAAGCTAAAATCTGTGCTTTGTTGGCTCTGAATTACCCTGTCACATAACAATTGCTTGTATTATTACCCTGAATAAGGGTGGCAGAATCTGGGGTCATTATCAGGGGAGCACTTACACCTTCTCAGCATCCCTGCTGTCTGGCAAGGAAGTAGGTTGAAAACACTGAGAAGCTCAAATGGGAGTTGCATCAGTGTGTCACTGTACATATCTCATTCATGTTCTTTCTCACTCACCTGGGTGACTGGGAGGACATAGCACTTTCTTCAATACTGCCATCTCTCAGCAGTTCTAAAGGACACAGCCCAGTGGAGCAAGGTTGCAAGTCATCTTGTGTTGTTGTGTAAAACTCAGCTTTAAAAACTAACAGTGAAATCCAAATCTTTCTCTAAATGTTACTGTCTTGATTTTGGATCCCAGTATTTTTCAAATAGGTAGCTCCATTAAATGTAGATTTCACAAATCAAATGTGGCTACTCTCCAGACTTCTCAGCTGTGGTTCAGAAAAGCATGTCTACATATTTTTGCAGCTCCTATCTTGGGCTGATGGGTCTCACTAAGGCCTTTTGAGTGCTGCTGTCAGTGCTGTTGTGAATCCTTTAGAGCCAGGATAGCAACATCACAGAGCAGGGAGAATTACCCTAAGCTAAGTCCATATTTATAATGCTAAAGAAAACCACACTAACTTTTGGTATGTCCACACTGATTTAGTTTGTCAAAAAATCAGTAAAGTTCACAAAAATCTAAGACAGAGTGGATACAGTTAACATGCCAGTTTTCTTCATATGGACAGCCAGTCCAAAACTGCCTACAAAAGTAAAAGGTTAGTATCAGTGATTGAAGATCTTGTCTGGGTCATCATTCATAGTCACCAGCATAGAAGCGTACTACATAGCCTGTTAAGCTTACCCTGTTCAGCATTCCTAAACCCAGCCAGCAAGCCAGAGGGTTTAAATATCTCTTCTTCAGATAGGACTGTATTGGCTTTTAATTTGCTATACATGCCACTGTGATGTTATCTTGAAAGCAACAGAAACCTTTTCTGAACAGCTCAAGCATAAGATTTTAAGTTCAGTTTGGTTCATGGTGTGAAACTTTCCTCAGGTCAGAAGAAGCCTTTGTAATACAAATAAAATACCATCATCTTCATATTAATAAATTGAAAAGGTTGGCCTCCATCAC
Organism: Pelecanus crispus; assembly: GCF_030463565.1. Lineage (NCBI taxonomy): Eukaryota > Metazoa > Chordata > Aves > Pelecaniformes > Pelecanidae > Pelecanus > Pelecanus crispus. The sequence goes on from NC_134648.1 coordinate 52,219,351, forward strand.
TAAATCTCAGACACATGCAATTTGGAGAGATGTGATGAACCTGATGGCGTGTCCAAGTATGCAGAACTCACTGCTTTCACTGGAAATTGTGAATATTCACTCATAAATATTTTATGTTGTGTTGTGGGGTTTTATTCTAAATGGAATCTTTTACTTGAATGTTTTTGAGGGAGGCAGTGATGATTGCTTTACTAAACAGGACTAAACTGATTGTGGGCAAACCTCTATTGACTGTGTCATTAAAAAGAACACACTAATAATCTTAAGAAGTCATCTAGCATTAAAACACATTCTATTTTACTTCTTAGGAACCTAATATTTCCCCTGTGGTAAGTTGGACAAAGATGGTTCAAAAGAATCAAGTACGAAGAGGATCAAGGGTTAATCTAGACATACAAAATAGTTAGCAAAATGTGCAGTTCTATAAAAGATAAAATTCATAACACACTAAAATAAACATTTTTTGTCTTGAAAGAAAAGAAACGAATTGCAAATTTGCAATGCATGATAACTCAAAAATTGGAATGGCATTGACCCAGTTTTGGGGGGCTGATAAACACCTGTAATATTTATATTGACTATCTCAAGAGCAACTACTATGTATACTTTGATATGGAGACAGTATGATGATGAATTCTCTTTCTACTTACAAAAAATAATAATCACAACAATAAAATAGCTGGACTGTTTTTTTCCAACTTCCTTAGACAAGTGCTTTCTTCAGCTTCCTGCTTATATAAGAAGGAACATATGATTTTTGCTAGAAATGTGACAGAACACAGAAATTAATTCAATTCCTACTTGTACTTGTAGCCTATTAAGTTCTTTGGAACTTAAACTGTATTTTACATGTCAATCAAGTAAAATCATTCCCAAGTTTAAAAATACTTTTTTTTCTCCCCTTCATACCTTCACCCATGCAATATTGAGAAGTCAGATGTTTTTTATCTTTCCACAGAACAAACGAGAACTCTTTATAGCTTTATAGCTTTTTTTCTTTATAGTTGTTTTTTTATCTGCTACCTAATATTGCTTTTAAAAGTGAGTTTTGAAACAGTGAATGGTTTGAAGTAAACTTGTTCCATAAAACTATATACCTTAAGGGCTGGAAAAAAAATGTACTGATGACTGGGAAAGTCAGGAATTTGGAAGAATATTTTTTGACATTTTCAGAGGAATGTTTTCCACATTGCATAGTTTGGGAATTGAGGGCACTGCTAAACAAAGACTGTACATATGGGCTTCAAAAGAATGCTTTCTGAAAAAAAAAAAAAAAAAAAAGAAAAAATGAAAAAGAATTGGCTATTGAAAAGATAACCATTGTTTTCATTTCAGATATTCTTAAAAAGCCTGGGTTTGTAATAATCTAGGTCTGCCATGCTAGGTATAACATCAGCTTGTCACGGGTATTTCTCTGACTCATGTTTACTGCATTGAAGGTCACTATCAGAGTTCAATGCCTCAGGAAACTTCCACTTTTCTTAAGATGACAATCTTTTGCTTTGTCCACTTTTAACCTCAACAGTTTTCATTCTTTTTCCATGCTTATTTTTTAGTTGGAGAGGTCTTCTTAAACTCTGAAATTCTATGTGATTCTACATACAGATAGGAGTCTAGAGTTTTGGTATGTGCAGGAGGATTGAATAGACAGTAGGTTTTTAGATACATTAGGAATTGTAGAAGTTTTTGAACAGGAAGAACCTGTGCAGAAAGAGACCAGCTACACCTTACCCATAATGGTAAAAAGCTAAACCAAAACTAAAAATCTCACAAAGGATTATTTACATCAGCAGTTAAAAGAAAACCATCTGCTGTATAAGAGCAGCTACTTTGAGTCTACAAAAGTGATATCAAAGCTAATGCTAAGTGTGCCCCTCAAAAGAGAGGAAGGAAATCAACTATGTAAGCATAATACCTTATCCATAGAGTATGCAACATTAATCAGTGAAATGGGGGCAAAACTTATTAGTGTTTCCTTAACTACGCTGGGAACCTGGAAAATAAGATAAGGAGTTATTACAATGCTTGGAATCAAAACAACAGGTCTGACATACCATGTGCCTCAGAGACTTGGTGGAAGGAGGATAAGCCATGGGATGCTATGTGGTGAGGCTTCCAGCTTCATAGGAATGCTAGACTAGGATGTAATGGAGGAAGAGTGGCACTGTGTGAAGGGTAATATGAAGCTTAAACAACATTTAAGTTTTATGATAAAAAAGGAAAAGCATAATTCTTTTGGGGGTGGAAATATATTATTAATAAAAATGGAGATCTAGCATGGAACTATGTCATTATCAGAACAATGGTAGTGATCAGGAGATGCTGAGTGAGACTAAAGAAGTTCCAAATCTGGGAGAAGTACTAAGTATGAGAGATTCTGATTACCTATCTAGAAATCTGATAAGTGCTTGAATGGGATGAAATGTAAACTTGTATTTTCGGATATGATGAATGATTTATTTCTAGAACAAAAAAGTCTTAGAACCTACAGGAAAAGGTTCTGTTAAGAATTTCGTCTTGAGCAGTGCAGGAGGATCCATTTAAGGAGTTATTATTGGGATATCCGTGGTAGTGACCATGCCAAAAGAAGTTTTAAAAGCAGGAAACAGGTCAAACAAATCCAGAATGTGATTTCTCAATTTCCAGAAAGGAAGAAAACTTTACAAAACAAACAGGAAAGAAAACCCTGCAAAAAAACTGCCAAGAAGCTAAAAGCATCTTGAACTCTACCTAAAAATGATTACAGTGGAAGTCCAAGTAAAATGAATGTCACATTAAAAATAAAGCAAAATGGATAAAAGACCTCAAAATCCCACACTGACTCAGTAGCTCAGAATAAAAGCTGAGGCGGCTATCTTAGGGAAAAGGTCAGCATCTAAGGAATGAAAAACATGCCAAATATGGAGAACAGCAGAGCAAATAAAATATGGAGATCATACATAAGCAGGAAATTAAGAAAACTCAAAAAGAATTTCAAGAGCACCTGGCAAAGTGTGCTTAGACTGATAGTAAAACTTTCTCTAAGCACATCAAAAGCAAGTCTGATAGCGAATTGATGAGACCACATGGTGACAAAATTATAAAAGAACACTTGGGCATGATAAAGTTATAGCAGAAAAGCACAATGAATTCTTTGACTTGATCTTTACTGCTGAAGACATTGGACAGATTCCTGCATCTCAAGCCTTTTTGTAGCATATAGGTCAAAGGAATTCAATCACTTCTAAAAAATATTTAGACAAAATAGATAAATTAGATGTTCATAAGTCAGCAGGACCAGATGGTATTTCACCTATGTGTGTAACATCATTATGAAGGCCACTGCACGTACAGGACAGGAAGATTGTAAAGGTGACTTCTATCTGTGGAAAGAGATCTAGCTAGGATCAGGGAAATTACAAGAGCAATGAGTCTTACTTCCATACATATAGTTGAGTCTATAATACAAAAATAAGATCTTTGAACACATCGATAAACACTGTCTGTTAGGAAAGGGTCAGCGTATCTTCTGTAAAGAGAAATCCTGCCTTACTGACCTGCTGCAGTTCTCTAAGAATGACAATAAGCATGGGTATAAATAAGATAAAGTTAACCCTGGCCCAATGTATTTGCATTTTCAAAAAGCCTTTGATCTCACCAAAGGCTGAAACTAAATTATTATAGGGTTATAAATTATTATAGGGTTATAAATTATTATAAAGAAACTAGCTTGTGGAGCTCATTGACGGGGCTTTAAACTAGATGTGAAGCAGGAGGGAGAATATATCAGGCTTGCCTGTGACAAGCTGTGGGATGGTACGTAATAGTTAGAGGGACAGGGTGCTACTCTGAGCCCTCAACCTGTTGCTCAGAGGCATGATGGGGACGCTGCAGCACAGTTGAAGTCTTGCAGAGAGGAGCTGTGGGCTCCTGAGATAGAGCTCACAAGGAAACCTTCGTGAAACACCCCAAGGGAAACAAGGGATGTTCCACTAAGAAGGTGACACGGCCAACAGCCCAGATGAAATGCCTCTACATGAACGTACACAGGATGGGGAACAAACAGGAGGAGTTGGAAGCTGCTGTGCTACTAGAAAGCTACGACCTGATTGCCATAACCAAAACTTGGTGGGACGAATCCCACGACTGGAATGTGGCTATCGATGGTTACAGGCTGTTCAGAAGGGACAGGCGAAGAAGGAGGGGTGGAGGTGTTGCCCTTTACGTAAAGAAATCAGTACAGTGTGAAGAGCTGTGCCTGAAGAATAGCCATGAGCAGGTCGAAAACTTATGGGTAAGAATCAGAGACAGAGGCAACAAAGGGAAGCTTGTGGTTGGTGTCTACTACAGGTCACCTGATCAAGGGGAGCCTACTGACAAAGCTTTCTTCCTCCAGCTCTGGGAGGCTTCATGCTTGCAGACTCTCACCCTGCTGGGGGACTTCAACCACCCCGACATTTGCTGGAAAAGCAACACGACGAGCTGTAGGCAATCCAGGAGATTCCTGGAATGCATAGACGACAACTTCCTAAGCCAGGTGATAGACATCGCTACCCGAGGGGACGCTATACTGGACCTGATGGTCACCAATGCAAGTGAGCTCATCGGTGATGTCAAGACTGGAGGCAGCCTGGGCTGCAGTGATCATGCATTGGTGGAGTTCACACTCCTGAGGGACATGGGAAAAGTGAGGAGTACAGTCAGGACCCTAAATTTTAGAAAAGCAAACTTCCAGCTGTTCAAGGAGTTAGTCAGAAGGACCCCCTGGGAAACTGCCCTCAGGGACAAGAGAGCAGAATGGAGCTGGCAGATCTTTAAGGACACCTTCCATAAAGCACAAAAGCTCTCAGTCCCCAAGTGTAAGAAATCAGGCAAGGAAGGGAAGAAACCAGCATGGCTGAGTCGAGACCTGCTGGTCAAACTAAATAGTAAGAGGGAACTGCACAGGCAGTGGAAGCAGGGACAGGTGTCCTGGGAGGAGTACAGGGAAACTGCCTGGTTGTGTAGGCAGGGGGTCAGGAAGGCCAAGGCGTGGATGGAGCTGAACTTGGCAAGGGATGTACAGAATAATAAGAAGGGCTTCTACAGGTATGCCAACCAGAAAAGGAAGGTTAAAGAAAGCATACCCCCGCGATAAACAAGAATGGCGACCTTGTATCAATGGACGAGGAGAAGGCTGAGGTACTCAACAACTTCTTTGCCTCGGTCTTCACTGGCAACCGCTCTCCTCACCCCTCCTAAACCGATGGACCAAAAGATGGGGAGCAGGGGGGTAAAGCCCCTCCCACTGTAAGGGACAATCAGGTTCGAGACCACCTGAGGAACCTCAGTGTACACAAGTCTATGGGACCTGATGAGATGCATCCCAGAGTCCCGAGGGAATTGGCTAATGTAGTTGCCAAACCACTCTCCATGGTATTTGAAAAGTCATGGCAGTCAGCTGAAGTCCCTGCTGAGTGGAAAAAGGGGAATGTTGTGCCCATTTTTAAAAAGGGAAGAAAGGAGGACCCTGGGAACTACGGACCTGTCAGCCTCACCTCTGTGCCTGGGAAGATCATGGAGCAGATCCTCCTAGAAGCTATGCTCAAGCACATGGAAGACAGGGAGGTGATTTGAGACAGCCAGCACATCTTCACTAAGGGCAAGTTCTGCCTGACCAACCTAGTGGCTTTCTACGAAGGAGTGACTGCATCAGTGGACAAGGGAAAAGCAATGGAAGTCATCTACTTGGACTTCTGTAAAGCCTTCTACAGAGTCCTCCACAGCATCCTTCTCTCTAAATTGGAGAGATATGGGTTTGATGGGTGGACTGTTTGATGGATAAGGAATTGGTTGGATGGTCACATCCAGAGGGTCGTGGTCAATGGCTCGATGTCCACATGGAGACCAGTGACAAGTGGTGTCCCTCAGGGGTCTGGTACTCGGACCGGTGCTATTTAACATCTTCATCAATGACATAGACAGTGGGATCAAGTGCACCCTCAGCAAGTTTGCAGACGACACCAAGCTGAGTGGTGCGGTTGACACACCAGGAGGATGAGATGTCATCCAGAGGGACCTGGACAAGCTGGAGAGGTGGGCCTGTGTGAACCTCATGAGGTTCAACAAGGTCAAGTGCAAGGTCCTGCACCTGGAATGGGACAACCCCAGATATCAATGCAGATTGGGGGATGAAGGGATTGAGAACAGTCCTGTGAACTTCTGTGAAGAAGGACTTGGGGATACTGGTGGATGAAAAGCTGGACATGAGCCAACAATGTGCACTTGCAGCCCAGAAAGCCAACTGTATCCTGGGCTGCATCAAAAGAACCATGGCCAGCAGGTCAAGGGAGGTGATTCTGCCCCTCTACTCTGCCCTGGTGAGACCCCACCTGGAGCACTGCGTCCAGCTCTGGGGCCCTCAGCACAAGAAGGACATGGACCTGTTGGAGCGGGTCCAGAGGAGGGCCACAAAAATGATCTGAGGGATGGAGCACCTCTCCTATGAGGCCAGGGGTTGTTCAGCCTGGAGAAGAGAAGGCTGCGAGGAGACCTTATTGCGGCCTTCCAGTTCTTAAAGGGGGCCTATAGGAAGGATGGGGACAATCTTTTTAGCAGGGCCTGTTGTGACAGAACAAGGAGTAATGGATTTAAACTAAAGAAGAATAGATTTAGACTAGACATAAGAAAGAAAGTTTTCACAATGAGGGTGGTGTGGCACTGGAACATGTTGCCCAGAGAGGTGGTGGAGGCCCCATCCCTAGAATCATTCAAGGTCAGGTTGGATGGGGCTGTGAGCAACCTGATCTGGTTAAAGCTGTCCCTGGTCTCTGCAGGGGGGTTGGGCTAGATGACCTCTAAAGGTCCCTTCCAACCCAAAGTATTCTATGATTCTATGATAAAGTATTATAGTGTGGTGAAAGTTTCCTTTATGCACTGAAAGTTGGTTAAAGGGTAGAAAGGACAGGATAGGATTTAACGGTTGCTTTTCAGGATGGGGAAGGGTATGCAATGGGGTCTCATAGAGTAGGTGCTGGTACCAGTTTTATTCATTGTCTTAGAGACCTGGAGAAGAAATGGATGATGAATCTGCAAATCTGTGGCTGATATTAATCTCTTTTGGGGAGAAGAATGCTGAGTGGGGATATTATCTAGGTTTACAAAATCCTGAAAGCAAATATGAAGCTGTTATTTACTAAATTGCAGTATCAGAACTAAAGGTTCTTCAAACTAGGAGGAGGTAATTTTCAAGGAGGTGAAAGACAGTCCTTAAAAGAGCAGGTAGTAAATGTCCAGAACTTGCTGCCCTATGAAGTTGTAAATGGAGGCAGTGCCAATAAGTTCAAAAAGAATTAGATGTTAACTTACTAAAAGGTCTAAGCAACGGTGTACCATTATAACAGCAGCTGTGGATGTTAAGAGGCTGGACTGCACAAAGCAGCCAGGTACATGTTCTCTCACTAAACATCTCCTGCTGCCAGTGCTGGTGACAGGGCATTGGGCTGGATGGGCTGCTTGTCTGACCCAGTAAGAAGGACATCATATATTCTTACGTTTTTAATTCATGTATGCAGTTGCTTTCCTGATCACCTCCAAATTCCTCTGTGAAGTCCTGCAATACCTGCCTAGGTTTCTGCCATGAGGTGTCTGCAAAAACATTGATAGACAATTGTTATGCAGATAGCCCACAAGGAGTCATAGCTCTGATATCTTCTTACTCTTTATTTATATTTTAATCAAGATATTCTAGTTGTTAATCCTGCTGTAAGTAATCATATTTTGCCCCTCACTCTCTGCATGCCTCATAATCTCAGTTTACTTCAGTGACATTTTTGTACTTTATTAGTCCAGGTCTTTCAACAGAATATAAGATTTCCTTTTATCATTTCTACTTCTGACTATTTGCATGTTGTCATCTGATTTTGAAGCCCTCCAGCATTGTTCTCAAGGTTATAACAAGCACAGAGGAAAGTCTGTTGAAGGTCATCAAAAACCTACACAAGCTAACCTGGTCTCATGACTTCAGGCCTCATGACATGATTTTACAGTGATTAATAGATTAATACAGTTCTTTGCAGTGTCAAGGTCCATCTACAATGAAAGAATTGTAACCTGCTTAGGACAGTATCCATCTTTAGCACATCACTTCTTATGAGTGTGATTTGAAATGTGAGCTCGTTACAAGATTGAATACAATGAAGTAAGTTGTTTTTTTTTTTTTTTTCTATTGCCCATAGAGGTATTGCTAACCAAGCACAATTGAACACAAAATAGAGATATGCTTCATAAATAATTTACTTTCATCATAATTAACCAGGTTAAATTAATACCAAAATGCCTCATCTGAGAAGACACAAAAGCAAAAGGTTATGAATTTATATGAGCGAATCTGAACCTTGATTAAAGACACAAAACCAAATCTAGCATGTTACCTCTGTTTCACAAGAGACCTTTGAAATCATTCGTAACGAGTTTATTGATTAATTATTTTGAGAATATATAAAGTACAGAAGGTGATGGCCTTTTAGTAGATTCAGAAAAATCTCAAACTGATCTTTTTTCTAGAACTGATTTTCTAGATCTTTGTGAAGCGCTGGCTTCTGTCTTTATCTCTTCTGTGCTCATTACTACATCTACAGTTTTCAACAAATCAACAAATAAAACTTATCAGAAAGCCTAGCTGCAAAGTGGTATGGAAATACTATAAAAAGAAAAGTCTGACCTGGAACTCAAGTGTAGCCTTTCAGCACCAAGAAATTCAAACTAGTGTGGCTAAACCCATCCCCACTCCACCTCCCAGTAAAATAGCCATAGGCAGCAATCTTGCATCAACAAAAGGAAACTGAATGAATACATTTTTCCATGTGCTACTTTTATAATTCCAGCTTCTAAAATAGCTTCCAGGCTCAAATGCTGTTCCAAATCAAACCATTCAACATTTTGAGGCTCCTTGACTACTGATACGATTTCCATTTTTCTGTTTGGGACTTCTCAGAAAATACTATATGGCTGTGTTTTGCCTGGTGTTTGCAAGTTCTTTCAGGAAACATGGGTTTAATGTACAGTTACTGAGGAAATGGTACAGCCTTGTCCAGGTTTTCAGAAGCCTGGCAACCCACAGAGAAAAGTAGCTTTAATTAGGATGACAGTAGTCCAGGAATCACAGAATATTCCGAAGTCCTTCAATTTCATCTGAACCAAATTTATAGGAGAAAGTGGATGTGATGAGGCCTGGGCATACAATTGATGCAGTCATTAAACACTGAGTTCTGCCATGGTTTTGTTACAAGACTTCATTTGGACTGCCAAATTCTTGACATAAACAAGAAATTATCTTGTATTCATAGCCACAGTAGGTTTGTTGGGTTCCCTGTTGCCCTTGTGTGTGAATCATCCTAATATATAACGAAGTATACCATCCTTTTCATCTTCATTTTACCTTCCTTTTTTTGCAGGGGCATACAGGTGGAAAATAAACCCAATACTAAATGACCTACTCCCTTACTGTTGTTCACAATACCAACATCATTATGCTGAGATACTAAGTTGCTAATGTTGTACCATGATGCATATTTCTGTTTAACCAAAAACTGTGATCAATCTGATCACCTCCTGACCAATGTCTAGGGTGAAGAAACATAGAATCCAAACCCAAAGCCTAATATACCCCAAAACATGTAATTTAATGCTGTTAATTTTATCAAGGAAAGGAAATATGGTCTGCTTGTTTTTTATTTTATCAATTTTTATTTTGAAAACCAGCCTTCAGTAGCCATTGAGATAGATAAACTTATGGGGCTTGTCAGTAGATTACAAAAGTTCAGGTTTGTCATTCTAGTGTAATTATGATAAGATCATATTCTGTTCAGCTTGCACCCAAGATACAGCTTTAACTTACAGAGGCTAGACTGTTTCCTTTTTTTAAAAAAATAAAGGCAGCCGTCAAATTAACAAAGATGTTGGAGCAGATAAAAGCCCTGCAGCTGTGCTGAGCTCTGACAAAGCTTTCTTTTACAGGTATGCTGTTACCTCCTTCACTATCATACTAGACAAGACTTTAAAAATATCAGTAATTTCCATTTGAATAATGTGGTCTTTGATCTTTTCAATAATAAAATAATCCTCAAGTCTTTTAGAAATACCATTAAATTAGTGCAATACAGCAAATTCTCATTTTGTTAAAGGCAAGGTTTATTTTAGCAACTAAATGATTTGAAATACGGCCAGCTCCAGCACTCTGTTGGAAGTCTTATATAGGCTTCCTGCATTTGCTGGAACCAACTTTCCATTCCTTTAGCTAATCTATGTACACTTGCTTGGTTCTCATTTGTCCAAAGGAGAATGATATAACAATGACAACAATGATTTCCTTGTTCATAATGAAGAGATTAGAATACTAAAAAGAAAACTTTCAAGAATAATCTGAAGAGGACAAGGTTTAAACACAACAGTTGGCAAAATATACCTGAGCCATTTGTTCAAAACCAATCCAGGTAATTTACAATGCCAGGTGAAGCCCACTCCTGTGCCCAAACTTTACCACAGCCTTTCACAGGCATTTACTAAGGTTCTTGTATGAAAAAGAGAAGTAGATAAAACTAAAAAGACATCAGTTTCTTAATATTCATACAGGTGGTTTGAAGACAACAAGGATAGTTGTAAAGAAGCTACTGTATTTTTAGAGAAAATAGCATTAAGGAGAGACCTTTTATGTCATAACATGTTACTCTTTTTGTAAAGGTTGACTACTGCTCAGAGTACTTCCACTGCTTTGTCTGTTCTAAACAAAAGAGACTCCCATCATTTCTATATTTCTATATTTCTATATTCAGGGGAATGTATTGTTTACAAAGCAAACAAATTCTTTCTCAGAAAGGTGTGTTTGTTTTGTTTTGTTTTGTTTTAAAGCTACTGTTCGTTGCAAATACTGATTTTTCAGAATTTTAACTCATTAGTCCTGGGTATCTATCACTGAGGGAAAGACATATTGACATGAAAACACATAGCACATGCAATCAAAATCCTTTGTCAAAAAAATTCTTGGAACTTCTGGAAATGTGAATAGTTTCATGTGACACCAAGTTTTAAAATACAGCAAAGCATCTTTTAAATTATAGGGACTAAAATCCAAAATCCACTTCATCCAATTTGACCTATAACTCAACCTCAAGGAAACAAAGTTATGTTTACTGGGGAATGCTCTGTCAAACGGATAAGTTTCTTTATTTCCATGGATGCTGTCAAGGTTTAACCCCAGCTGGCAACTAAGCACAACACAGCAACTTGCTCACTGCCCCCGCAGCAGGATGGCAGAGACAATCGGAAGGGTAAAAGTGAGAAAACTCATTGGTTGAGATAAAGAGAGTTTAATAGGTAAAGAAAAAGCTGTACACACAAGCAAAGCAAAACATGGAATTCATTCACTACTTCCCATCAGCAGGCAGGTGTTCAGACATCTCCAGGAAAGCAGGGCTCCATCACATGGAACGGTTACTTGGGAAGACAAAATGCCATAACTCTGAACGTCCTCCCCTTCCTTCTTCTTCCCCCAGATTTATATGCTGAGCAGGGTGTCATATGGTATGGAATATCCCTTTGGTCAGTTGGGGTCAGCAGTCCCAGCTGTGTCCGCTCCCAACTTCTTGTGCATCTCCACCCTCCTCAGTCGGGAGAGCGTGAGAAGCTGTAAAGTCCCTGAAGTAGTGTAAATGCTACTTAGCAACAACTAAAACATCAGTATGTTATCAACATTATTCTCATACTAAATCGAAAACACAGGACTGTACCAGCTACTAGGAAGAAAATTAACTCTATGCCAGCTGAAAGCAGGACAGATGCTAACAGAACCTGGAGGAAAAAGAGAGTTCTCTCCCTCACCTCACCCCAGTTCCATCACCTTTGAATCAAATCATATAACAATTTATACTTCCCTTGGGTATATATGACTATGAAGATGAGAAGAACTAAGTTAGAGCATTTTATATATAATTTGCAGGTAACTACTAATACTTTACAAATCACAGGTATTTACTGACTTGTATTTCAAAGTGTGATATTCCTATGGCAACATAAAAGGTTGTTGTTAAAAGATGTGAACCTGCTCTCACTTTTTTTTATAAAGGAGATATAGTAAGAATGTTGATGTAAACTGCCCCTAATTTACTTGGATCTGCTATCCAAGCTGACAAGCAGATACATGTTTATAGAATGACAAAATAAAAATGCACTGAGAACACAGTTAGTGATGACAACTGTGGAACAGAACCTCTGAAAAGGAAAAGTTCCTGTCTGAGGAGTGAGCATACATATTCACACATCTACACCGACATGCACACATGGATCTTTACAAGTACAATACAGAAAGATCAATAGAAGAAACTTCTATGATATTATGATTTCCTCTTTATAACAATAATTAGCATCAACATTTGTAAACTTTCTTTCTCTCAAATATTAGTTGTTCACAAAGTTCTCGGTAGTTTCTGCTTGTGAGGGGAATAAAGGAAGGGTTTATTTTTCCTTGCTTTGTTTGGTAGTTTTTCTTCTATCAGGCTGGTTAGTATTACTTGATAACTGTAAGGTTCAGCTCATCTATATGCATGTCCCAGATTGTGATCTATATGCCTGTACCAGATCTTGTTGTCTTTTGAATTTTTTCTAGTATAAAACAAAACTATAACTGAGTAGTACCCAGTCAAAATCAGATGATTTTGATCTTCATGGGAATCATGCATTCTATTTGGTCACAAATATAATGTTCTAGTTGCTATGCTATAAAATGAAGATTGTTTCTTTACTACAACTATGTGAATTTCCAACTGTCCAAAGCTAGGAAATAGGTAAATCAACAGAGTTAATCGGATTCTGACCAGACACCAGTGTAGTGACACAATTTTTTATATGTGATTAAAAAGTCTGCCTCTGGTTAGTTCGTGGTTTTGAAATTGAAATAAATGATTTTGCAAAGCTAGTGGATCACTTAGTTTTAAAATTTTATTCAATTCTAAATTAATGAAGCTTTTTCAGCATAAATTCTGCTCTGTTGTCATTGAAAGTCTTCTCTGGTATGAAAATTGAAAACCAAATGCATAGCACTTTGTTGGCATTTGCTTATGATGCTAGATATGGCTGTGTTTGTACAGAGGCTGAAAAATATCTACACAACAACAATTTCTTGAGTTGTTATTTAATTTTTAATGACTTATTACCTAGATGTTTTGAATTTTCCCAGCTGTGTAATTTGTAAATCAGTTTATAAAGTTGTAGAATACTTTAGAAATTTTAAAAATCCCTGTCAGCATGGATTGTTATTTCTACTTAGTTCAAAATGTTTTGCAGTCTGGCATTTCCTGTGAAATGGTGGGTGAGTCAAAACCTTCAGCCTTTGACATCATTCTGCAGTTGCACCACACTTTGAATATATAATAACATCACGATTACTGAAGGTAATTGGGACAAAGTGTTGAGGTTTTCAGTAACTTCTGTAATATATGGCAAGTCCTTGATTTGATATACACAATTTCATTTAATACACAATGAAGACAACTTAAAAATAAAGTTTCACAATCTTTGATTCAGTAATGTCATATACTAAAAGTACTGAAAAGCATTGATTTTATGTCACAAAAGAATTGGTGTTCAAATGTATTCTCTTTGCAGTGCAATTCTGTTCTCCTGTAGAGTTTGATTATACAGTGGTTTCTTTGAGAAGCTGTGGGGCAGAAGGCAAAAGAAATCAGAGTGCTGAGTTTCCCCCTCCTTTGAAATGTTTCCCTCATGTTATTATAACACATATACTTAAACCTGAAGTTTACACTGGAAAGCAGTAATCTTATCTCAGGGCTCTCCTGACTCCATCAGCTTCAAAAGTACAGCCTGCAAGGTTTGGCATTGTCACCAGAACTCCATGATAAAATTACAGGCACATTTAGAAGTGCAGCACTGGCTAGCTATCATTTGACATACAAATCAAAACAGTAAATTTAAAAGATTCTGAGGTTTAAGACACAAGATGGCAAAAGCTGGGAACTTTGATGTTAAGGATGAGATTTTATCCACAATTTACACCTGCTTTGTCTTCCAGTCTCCTGATAGCCCAGGAAAACTGAGTGGCAAGATGTGCATGTGTATTGATGCCCAAGAACTATATGCAGCCTAACATCACAGAGACATATATATTAGATATGGGAAAAGATCATGCAACTTCTCTTGTGTACCAGAAGAAACAGTGTGGCTTTATTTAGTTTACCATTAAAAAAAACAATAGAGATTTCAGAAATTACCTTCAGTCATTCTTCAGCATTCCCATTTTCCATTTACATTATGCTAAACACTGTTAATAAAATGCTATATCTCTTCCACTACTTTGATTATTTTCTTTGTCATCATATCAAAGTTTGGATGGAAAAAAACAATGAATTTCAGTTCTTTCAGGCTAAGTATTAAGAAAAAAAAAGATAATTAGGGGAGAGGATAAGAATTTAAACTTGTTTCTCATTGTTTTGTTGAGGGATAGATTTTTTGTTTATCTTTGGGTGGAGATTTGGGGTGGAAGTTGTGTTTTCAAGAAAGATTTCATTACAAACAAATACATTTTGTTAGACAGGGGCTCTGATTGGGCTGTATTTTGACTGTCAAAAGCTTAAATTTCCCAAGGGTTCAGATGGTTATCATAAAGAACAAGTACCTGGAAACACGGATAGCGCACTACAATACTTGTGTATTACATTCATTCCTTTTGAAGACTTAACAGAATATGTTAGACCTTCAATAGGTCATTCTGTAACTTAGAAAGTCATTGTAGATTTGTCTGTCTTCTTTTCAGGACAAATGAATAGCAGTTTGTTAATTGTGCCTTTCTGGAGCTATACTGCATTTTCTGTGCCATGGTTTGTCATAGGAATATGTTTGTCCTTCAATTTGACTTTATAATTAGTGCTTGAAGGCAAGAAGGACTGCAATCATTGAATAGCTTTGAGTATTACTTACCACTGAATTGTAAGCTGAGTGCATAGTCATTGTTATAGGACTGCACAAGAAAAGGTCCCCACTTAAAGCTGACAGGCTAATTGTACAGTCCAGCACAGAAGATACTGCTGTGGTGAGGCATTTTGAATCATCTGACAACAACATCACTTTGTTTTCTATCACGAGCAGAAATACAACGCAGAAACACAAAGCAGAAACACAGATGTATACACCACAGCAGAAGGGAGGAAAATACAGACCATATTGAGGAGTTTCCCTCATGTGTGTACTGGAGAGAGAGAGCTGACACACTCACAGATACACAGAACACTCTAAATAAAATGATTCCTGCACAGAAGCTCTCCCTGAGATAACATCACTGTCTTTTGGGCTCTTGACAGGTTTAAAGGCCATTACTAACACCTCCTCTGCAATCTACTCCTCTGCATCACAAAAGTGTCAGGGAATCAGATCAAGCAAAACTCTCATTAAAGTAAATGAAAGTTGTGTCTGCGTAAGGGGCAAGTGAAAACTCAACAAGGATCTTTCCGTTTGGCCTCAGGAGCTCAGGAGCAGCCTCAGAGAGAAAGGATATGTCCAATAAATAGCAATCTAGGTCAGGTACTTTTCTGGTCCATTAGGTTAAAGTTCTTGAGAAGAGGGAAGTTAATAGTACTTTGTTCTCTCAGCTATTGATAAAGACAGGTAATAAACTTATGATAATTATACCTTGGTGACTTATAAAGACACGCATAAGTGCACATCAGTCTGTAGTTATGAGGAAATGCTATTTCAATTCTGATTTCCATTTAGAAATTTAGACAATTACATAATTTCTCCTTGTTTAATAGAGATAAAGATAATTCACTCTTTCCAGGGATATGTAATGCCAAGTATATTATTTGAGTATGATGTACTGTTAGGCTTGGTTTAGAGGGAATGAGAAACATAAAAATTAAATAACACATCAATATATTTTTTCCTCACTCATTCATGTCGCAGAAGAACCTAGTACCCAACACATAAACACAGGCAAAGTTAAGGCTGCTTGACTGAGGAAAAAGTTTTCCTGAACAACAAAAAGGTCTCCTGTAGAGTGAATGAATTCATGATTTTCCTATTAATAATATCACTATTTGAATGAATAGGAATTTGTGAATCATAGCCATTCTCTTGGCATACTTTGATTACCCTCCTTTCATCATCCTATGAAAAACATAGAAATTCCTCCTTCTCCAGCCAGCAAACACAAATAAATGGATTGCTGCATTTGTTTCTAAATTGAGTGGAATGTTTTTACATTTTCAGAAATATTAGTAGCACCTCCCTGTTACATACGTGTTTTGAAAACATCACTATCCATGTTCTTTAATACATTTAAGGAGTATTTCTGTATACTACAGTATGGCAGGCCATATAAGAAACTGAGTAGAATAAAACTTTTTCCCTTTTGAAGTGCTACTGAGGCTATTGATACTGTGCCCTCTTACATTTGTCATAAAATTCCATTGTGATTGGATGATACATCTCTGAACCAGGAATATTTTCACAGATGTAGAGTCCAAGAGACTGAACAGCTCTTTTTGCAGAACAGAAGCCAAAGTACGAAGTTCTTTTGTGTGTTGTGTTTTACACACTTCTCAATTCATCCACACATAGATAAATAAATAAGATGTTATGTCAAAATAAACTCACAAGAGACTTTAAAAAGAATAAGCAGTCAGTGAAACTTTGAATACTATACATATATATATATATATATTAATTGTTCAGGACCAGAAGATGCTAACAGTATGTTAAAAGTTCTTGAGAATGGCCTAGAGAACAAAGGATTATTTCATACTTCGTTATACATTTCTTGTCCACATTCAGGGGCTAAAATATAGACATTTCAAATGGCTCTCCAGCTGCAGGCTGGGAAACATTGCCTGAATTCTACATACGGTACTGCTGTACGTTGAGTTAAGGCATGTCTTTTTCTCATGTTCCCTTGCATAGACTTCTCTCTTGTTAAAGTTATAGTTAGTATGGAAGTTAAAATATAAACAGAATTTAGTCCATGTAGTTCATATGCCTCTACAATTTCCCAAAGAGAAAAAAACATTAGATAAGTAAACAAAACAAAACAAAAAAGGGTTTTTTTTGGGTGCAAACTGCCCCCAAAATATCTGGAGCCAATTCCTTTTTAGTTCTGGGGTTTTTTGTTTGGTTGTTTGGTTGTTTTTTTAGGGGAAAGAAAGAAGAATGAAAAATGTCAACAAAAACTAAGGGCTTTTCAAAACTTGAGGAAAAAAAACCCTGCATCTTAAATCCCGTGCCAAATTTTAGCCTAAAGCAAATTACCATGCTGCAGTCTTAGGTCGGATAGAAAAACACAGACAGATCTTTCACTGTGTCACTGCTGTAGTTAGACAGGTCTATCATGGAATGAATTAATGGAAGGTGACACCAAGTTTTTCTGCTGAGAAAATGCCATAGCAGAAAATACAGACACCTCAACAAAATTTTACAAAAAACCTGCATTAGGAATGAACAGAGACCTTTAGTCATTTTTGCAGATTCAGCATCAGATGAATCTGTGCTGTCACAGTGAAGATTTCCAGCTGACCTGCTACTGGAAAACAGACATTTAATGGATATTGTCAACCACCATCACACATGGAAGTGGATGCTTATCATTTTTTTCAGAATTGCAAATCTCCTCTGAGAGTATGTGTTTTCTTCTTTGCTTTTTCTGTTCAGGTTTGGTTTGAAATATGGCCAGAATAAATCATCATAGGCAACATACTATTTGTTTGAATTGTAAATCAGATATTGCCCAATGAACAACTGTAAATTATTTGGGACTAGTTTCAGACCATCCTAACACGTTACTCTGAGAACAAATGACATTTTGACAAAACCCCTAATTTTTAACTTGTTCAGAATTTAAAACTTTGGATCTATTTTTAGACTAAAGCAAATGTTTGTCTTATGCCCTTTTCATGCACTAATATAATTGTTTCCACTGTGATGTTTCATTATGTATATTAGCCATTGGTCTGCACTGGGATATTAAGGAAATAAATAACCCCATATTTTGACTTTTGCATGCACATTGCACATGTGACATATGACAACACCTTGGACCTACTATCCAATGACTTTGAGGAATACGTGTTAAGTACAGACAATGCTTTTTTTCCTCTCCCTTTCTCAGTATACATTTCAGGAAAGAAATTGAAGAATGGGAAAGATTTGCGTCTACAGGAAAGTGTCAAATGTAAATAATGACAGGAATAAGACACTATATATGAGTTTTCCAGATAAAAACTCTGCTGAGATCTTCCTTTAGATGCAATGAATACCTTCTTTGACCCAGAGCTATGCCTAAATGTAATAACTAAATTCTAAGGGTCCAAACACATATGACTCAAAGTACTGCTGTGTACTTTTAATACTGAGACTAAAGTCACTGAAATCAGTGACTGATCCTTTTTATAACTTGTATCTTCTTGTATCACTGAGGAATAGAATGATGAAGCTGACTGCATCGTTCTCTGCAGTCACCATTGGTTTATATGTGTGCAGCTCTAAGAATTGTTTTTCTCTCAGTGGTGATGACAAAACATCTATTCACTAGCTCCTACTTATGCATGCTCACAAAAGCTAGTCCTATTTTCTGTCTCATTAAGCCAGTTAGATAAGCTTAAAATGCACAATACATTCAGGGAGGGGGAAGTGATAAGAGAGGCTGAAAGGAACTTTGATCATGTGCATTTTTTCCCCACGATCCAGAATAAGACATTTTTCAGAAATGAATGACAATGACCTTATTGTCACGGGAAAATGCCCCACATTCTTCTGCAATACTAGAGGACACACTGCATGGCAAAGGAAGCACATTTTCTGAGTGTGCAAATTTTTAATTGTTAACATAATTCCCATTGCCAGCCTTAATTTCCAGAGAATTTTTCACTGATCAGTAATCTTAATTTTCTTTCCTTTTCACATAATCTGTCAGTAACCAGAATGCTCTACTGCAGTCCCCTAATTATATCTCCTTCTACCTTTTATCCCAGTTATTTGCTTAGGCCGAGATCATCTGAGTGGTTCATTTAAAACAACTTTCTCAATTTAAACTTAAATATTCTTTTAGCCCTTACTACAGGCTGTAGACTAATGGCTAAGTGGGTATTATTTCCAGATGTTGTTCCTTTCTACCTATACACAGGTACTGCTCAGCTGTGTTTGAAGTCAAGCAATCTATTCACACACACAAAAGAGAAAAAGAAAAAAAAAATCCAAGTTGAAAAATGTTCCATGCAGCTGAACTGTAGACTCATAAATTCCTCACTCTAATGTTTACATACCTCTGAATGGCTCCAATTGCTACCAGCCAGGGGCCTTGGTGTTCTGCTTGCCCCATAGAAATCTGAAACCTGTAACAATTTCATAAACAATGGTCCCTAACCAAGAACATATGCTCACCAGGCGACTATGTAAGGCATTAAATATCCAGGGAATATAAAGGAGGGGAAGAGGGGGAGAAGGAGAAAGAGAACACTGAATGTTTTGTTAAATGAAGTAGGATTGTCAGTCAAAGATCATTATTATTGTTGTACCTCAGGAGATTTTGCACCCTCAATGTTTTACCTAAAATAAACTTTCAATTTTTGTCTGTCTGTAGCTATCTGCTATGAAATATTTATGCTAAACAAGCATGCACTATAAAATATTCATGTCTGCCTTTACTGCTGTTTACCCAGTTTACTCACTTTTTGCCCAATGCATTTTAAAGCCTACAAGGCATTTATCACAGCAGTAGGACATAGAATCTTCCCCTCCTTACTACATATAAATTAGAGTCCAAAAACAATGTTTAAACTCATTTTCCAGACTTATTAACCAATAAAAGTTTCCTTCCCCACAGTTTAAACTATCTCCAGCTATTAGGATTCCACAATTTCCCTTGAGAAACTATTCCAGAATCTAACAGACTCCACCATAAGGAAATTCTTCTGATATAATTGAGCCCACATTTGCTTAATATGTACTTTTTAGCTTGGAAAATTCATAGATTTGATTGTTAGTTGGGGGCAGGGAGGGCTAATCCTGTGACTGTGTCACGCTTTCAGATTGTAAACAAAGTTCAGCTCAGAAAGTGGAGAATGGATCACAAAGCATGGCATCTTTTGTTGTTGAAATATGATGCAATGTCTTGAACTTTGACGGCTTCCTTTGTTATTATTTGAAAACTGTTGGCTTCTCTCCTCAGGAAGGAAACCCTCATAGAACCTCTATAGCTTTGGAGAGATGATTACATCTGAGAAATCCTGAGGTTATTTGACTCACTTTATCTTTCCATCACTGCTGCACAAGCAACATTATGTGCATTTGTCTGTTTTCATGAATTAACCTATTAACTGAATTTGACTGTAATTCAGTGTATTTAAATGGGGAACATAAATCCAGAGCTCTGAATAATACCTGTTTAAGAGCATAAATAGTTTAACAGTAAAATATCAGACTAACTAATACTGCATTATAAAGAGAGAGTCGAGATCAGTACCCAAGACACCCCCAATTTTACCTTATTCTGTGCTTCAGATGTGTTTTTCAAATTGGCGATGCACACACGCCTAAGCAACTTCTATTCAGTGTCTGAAGTATAACTATAGAAATCATTCTTACCTAAAAGACACACGTATCTACCCAGAAGTACATTTGCAAAAGTGAGTTCTAAGAGCAGACATATTGAAATCAGTTTCAGGTGTTGAGATGGGCAAAAGTAAAATTCAGAAGGAAAACAAACACGTCAAAAATGAATAGCTGTATTTTTTCCTGTTGCTTTAGCTGGATATGATCAGTCTTGCTTATATCACAAGTTCTTCTATCAGTTTTATCACTTGGACTCTCCCACTGTCTTCATCAGCAAAACTGTACTCTTCTGCTGACCCATGAGGCCTGCTCTACCTCACTATGATTGTACTACAAGTTTCAGATATACCTTGTTGGACTTCTAACAGTTGATGGCTCTTAATGAATGGGTCTTGACAAATGCTTTTAGAAGCTATTTCAAGAAGAGTTAAGCAAGAAAGGAACATGGATTTAAGAAAGAGTAGGAAGACAGAGAGCTTAGAGAAATAAGAGAAATTGTAGTCTTATCTTCTCCACAGTAGCTTCTTCAAAGAAACATCTGAAATGAAAATTTGGTAAAAATACTACTTACAGTCAGCATGCAAAGAAACCTGCTGGCTCATGCTAAGCTGCAGCAGAATGCTGCATACCGTGTTCTAAACTCCAAGAGCAATAAACACCTGTCTCTTTTGATTCCTCCATGGGTTCTTGGTTTGAGCACTCCCATATACAGACACCATCATATTTCTCTTCCAAAAATGTCACAGGGACTCAGAAACACCACATTCAGACTCACCTTTGTACTAACCAATGACAGTACTTACATTGGTAACCCTTGACGATACATTGGTCTCTCCACACCTGCTGTGAAGTGTATGCCATTCATGTTACACTATTTTTATGGAAAAATGTGGTATGAAATGGAAATGAAGAAGCATAGCTCTGATGATTTTAAATAAATAAATAAATATGGGGAACAGCTGAATTAGCTAAAATAAAACACAGATCAAATCAGGAATACAGTTCTCTACAGAACAACCAAGGTCAGCCTGTCCTGTTTCCCATGGTTATAATAATGAGTTAATACAGAACAACCTATATGACATGTATTTAATATGCCACTATACATCACATGCAAAAAAATATGTTATCGAGAACCCTTTTATGAACTTCAGGTAGATGATAAAAGATCAAACCCCATGAATATATTGTCACAAAATTATGGAGAAGGAGCGATCTTTTACCACTTGTTAACTGACTTTATCAATGTCATTCCTAAATTCCAACACAGGCAATTTTATTTGGGGAAATTCCTAGGTGACTTTTGATCTTATATATGAAAGCTAAAGAAGAAACAATAACGTAAGCCATTCAGCTTAGAGAAAATGCCTTCCTAAAACCAAGTTTGATGATTGAAATAGTTACAAATATATAGGCAAGATTCAGTCAACTGAGCTACAGTTTAGTCCGTAGGCACAGTCTAGCCTATATCTCCCCTTTTTCTTGTCTCTATACTGCATAAATATGCTTTCTCTGTCTGCTTTGTGAAAAGGCAGTTAATCTTAAATTGCACAACTAAATCCTCCTGTGTGTCACACATACATTGTTTGATCTCAGACAGGTCTTTTAATACCTCTACAACTCAGTATTGTTACACATAGATGAAGCATAATTCTATTTATTCTCATTGTGAGGAAAATATTCACTGGATGCAGACCTTAGATCCTATAATATTTAACTCATCTGAAGCTTCCATGTGCTACTGTGATATTGAGTAATTTAACAAAGATTGTTTTCATGTGTAAGTCTAAACATGATTTTATATATATATATATATATATACACACACACAGTGCTTGTTAAATGCAATCACTCAAGTATATGTGGAAAGTAAATGAGAAACTAAGCCTATAGTATAATTTCAGATGATATTATCATGTCTTAATATGTCTAGCATCAACTTGTATGCTGCTGAACATACCTAAGCAATTGGAAACTTATCAATGCTCAAAAAGAGCTTCATTTTATTTTTTGATCAAGCCTCGAAGGAGCAAGTATAAATTGACTGATGTCACTTTAAAGGCCCACTGAACAGTCAACAGCTAATGTTACGTAGTATTCCTTGCTAACATGGAAAGAAGAGAGAAAGGTTCAGATTGTTGTCTGAAAAGGATACATATAGGCTATGGATTATTTTTTGTTCTTTCTTTTTTTTTTTATTATCTCACTTTGTGAAGTGATAAGAAAGGGATACAGTGGTTTTAGGAACAGTGTACGGTGGAGGAAGAGGAAGAGACGTGTTCCTACTCTTTCTGCTATTGTGAGCGATTTACTTTGTTTATTCAAAGCAGCCTGTTGTAATTTGCTTGAAATACTGCTAACAGTTGAAATAACTCAAATGTTCCCACTTCAAACTGCCAGATATGATCACTGTTGTCTCACAGTTGTCACAGATGAACTCATCAAGCTTTTGTCTTTCGTGCCATAGGGCCAGGGGTTGGTCTCCCAAGGGAAGAAGGGCTCATTTCTATGCCCTAAATGCACAGCTTTGTTGACATTTGCAGTTTTGTAGTCAGGGTTACCCCAAGAGTTTGCATCAAAGATAGTCTGCATGCCTGCTGTTAACAAGCATGCATTTGGTCATATAGCCTGTGTGATTTTAAAAAAAGAATGTTGTAATTAATTAAACTGTGAAATTAGATTCTTGTGTACGCTGATCAGATTTTTCCTTCTCTAACCAACTTTCCTTTTTTTCTTACTAGTTTCAAATTAGGCTTTTATTTGTTTAAATAAATAGTATTACTACATTTAGATCTAATCAGTCTAGTCCCACAGTAACTAATAGAACAATAAAGTTGTGAGCATCAATTCTCTTTTAGCTTATCCATCATATGCATATGTTCGCCATAAACACTTTTATTACAAATTGCAATGCCAAGTGAGACCATTGTTTTATCTTACTATTTCATGGATAAGTGTAAAATCTAAGTTTCAACTCATGCTTTAGTGTAATTGAAAATGTTGTATGTTTTGCTATGTAATACAATGTCATGATTATCTGCAGAACTCTTACCATGGCTTTATGTACTATTGGATTGCCAAAGACCACACTCTGAAAATTACCTTCTTGTTGGAACCATTTGCAACACTTACTTTCTTGTACTTTATACAATCAAAAGCCTTGCCATCACTTATAAAAATGTATATTCTTGAGTTAGTTTTCTTGAAATAAAATCCCAGTGCAGACAAAGAAGTTTATAGTCTTCACTACAAACATGCAAGCAGGTCAAGGAAAATTGAAAACTTCCCTGTAGTCTTTAACTGAGCATATGAATCACGTAAAAATTACACTTTTGCCTAGTCTTCAGTAAAATTTGACATTGTGAATAACTCATGTTGAGAATACACTTTTTCCTCTCCCACAGAGACAACACAGCTGGATAGATTTAGATAAGATAAAATTCCCAAATTAAGCAAAAACCCATGTATATCCCTTTTCACAGTTCAGGTCATAGTGCACATTATAAACTGTAGTAATTTGATGGCCCTGTTCATATCTTTTGGATAGTTGTTAGTACTGTAAAGCTAGCAGGCAATTTGCTGTGATTACTGTTTTCTGATCAAAAGAGTGCAATGAGTGGAATAATGGAATGTTTGAGGTCAGGATTAAGGAAAGTCAACAAAGATTGTAGGAGCTAAAAAGCTGAAATAGCAGATCTTGCCACATCAGCTAATGATTGAATAACAGTGTCAAGTTTGTGCATAAGGCCTAGTAGTGAAAAAGCAAAGGTGCCCAGGCCTCGTGACAGTTTTACAGTTATACTTCAGGAGTTCTTTTCAGGATTAGCGAGGATAAGGCTTGGTCAGAGTTTGAGCAAAAATATGTTTATATCTCTAACAGTTGTAGCAATCTTCAATCAGATTTATAAAGACAAGATTCATATTAAAGTTAAAATTATAAAAATAAATATAATAGAACTTGTAACTGAAGCTGTCAAACCTACTTGGCTAAAATCATTTACCATGAAGGATCAGTAAGGACAGAAGAGACAAGTGAGGAGCTTTGATTGAACAGATTGAATCTTGATCTGAGAAGAAAATGTCAGTCCCTACAGAAACATAGATCTCTATGTAAAATATATCTGTACATTACAACAAAACTACATTTTGTTCTCTTATAAGAAAAAGTCCTTGATTTTTCCAGATCCATTTTGAAAACTTAAGTCTTCTTCATTTCTCATCTGCTTATTTCCCAAGAATATTAACCAATGTTTTTCCTCCTTTTCTTGCAGATGCTTGTAAGAACTTTGACTCTATATGGCATCAGGAAAAATGTAACTGTAATCACAGTTGCATGATCTTTCATTAGAAATTATTGAAAATACATAAAGGACTTTAATTTGTAGGATTTTTTTAGTATTATTTTGTTGTCAGACATTTCAAGGTCCATTGTTGAGAGGGAGCAAGATCAGAAAAACAAACAAATAAAAAAACAACCCTACTTTTTAAATGAAAGATAGAAAAACACCCACATAAATTGCCTAAGAATGCTGTGGAATTTTTTTATTTCCAATATTTAAGACTATCAAAGATGGTTTATACATATTACATTTGTTTTTTGGGTATAACAGATCAAATTTCTTCTTGAGGAATCTTCTAACTTCATAATCTATGATTTGTCAGTCTTTCATAGAAATTATCAAATTTCAAAATTTTGTTTTGTTAAATTTCAGATTCCCTAAAAAATCCCTCTACATAGAGCTTTTTTCCTGACATTTGTAAACAATTTTTCAGTTTTGCTCATATTTTTTTTAGTCTCCCCTGTTTCATGACTGAATCCACAAGCAAAAAACAAACAAAGTTGACATGGAATTACTTGAGATACTCACCTCAGATTTTAGACATGAATGTTTTAGAAGTTCAGACAGAGAGACGTCATCATAGTTGTAAAAAAATATATACTTAATACTCCATCCAAAATGGGTTAAATTAGAGAAAGCATCACATGGTTTTTATGGATAACAGTTTTATTACACCCTTTATAGCACTGTTTTCTACTGCTCTATTTAAAATGAACCAGTAAATTTTTTAACTTTGTGTATCAAAAAGCTAGTTTCAGTCAAGGTAATATACATTAGGACAAACTTGCTTGTGATTTATGACAGAACATGGTGGAATTGACTCATTTGCCCAGCGGTTTGATGTAGACTGACTTTTTATGTATGGTGATTCATGGATTTGATGAAGATTATATGCCAAATTCTTCCAAGTAAACTTTTGGATTAACTGGAACTCTTTCCAGATTATTTTTTCCTTTTGACATTTAGGTAACTTTTTTGTTGTTGTTGTTAAAAATGTAAGAGTTTGAGCTGAATAAGGATTTGTTCTATTTTTAGAGAGATTCTTCAAAGTTTTTTTTTTTTCATTCTAAGGAATGAAACTTGAATTCTGAGATCTGCAGTAACACATTGTGCATTAACACAATTAAATTTTTTTTTTCCCAAAATGTTCCATGATTTTACTTTCTTTCTACTGTATTTTTATATGTGTTGTTCTTAATGCTTGTTAATCTTTTTTTATTACTATTTTATTTTTTATTTTTTCCACAGGCTTTGTTTTCTCTATTTTCTCTGTGGCAAAGTCAGTCTGACACAGAACAATGTATTTATACAGTCTGAGGCATTTTTTGAGCTAGTCACGGAATTAATAGAATTTGATGGTAGTTTATTTGGAGGGAAAACAGAAAAACAAAAACCCCAACAATGAGAAAAACCCTGCAATAGTACAGGATAGAAAATCTGCTAACAAACACTTGATGTTTCAAACCTAAAGAAGGACCATCAGCACACACAGAGTTGCCTGTGTGGCTTACTAAATTGTTTTAGGGTATCAGGATGTAAGTTTTTGAATGTAGACTAAAGCGTTCTCTATTAAAAAGACGAAGCTGCAAGACAGAATTCAATACCATGCTCCAGAGGTGCTCCAAGTAACTAAGAGAGTGACAACCTCGTAATCTATAGATCAGAGAATTACACAAATATATTTTGCCTTGTTTTAATGACGTGTATAAATTGGATGTCTATTTAGCAAGGAGATAGGGAAGAGGAGCTTTTCAGTTCTCTTTAGGTCTTTTCTTTACGTTCTGTTTTCTAAGACTTCCATGATTTCTCTTGCCAGTAAAAGCACTAGCTCACATTTTTACGAGGATTCTAACCATTCTAAAAAGGGTAAGTTTTAAATGATGTCCCTACTTACTTTTCTGCTGAAATCTAAGAATGCACCTGATTGCAACAAAGGTGATTTAAGAACTGAGAATTAAGCTGACAATTTGGGTGATTATTCTTGCTATGCCAACAGTCACATTAGTAAAAAAAAAAAAATTAAATTAGTTTAGATGCTCCATCTGGAAGCTGCACTTCTGTATTTCTCTGTATTAAGTATAAAATCTAAAACAGCTCATATGTAGTTATACAGAATCCTGTCTTGCTGTTTAAAAGTAACTACTGTCTTCTTCCAGGTGATGGAGAAATAAGTGTGTCAGCTAGACGTCAGCAAGAAGGTGGGGAAAAAAAGCTTCTTTCTATTATATTCAAAAGATACTACCACTTAAGGTTCATATCTGACACATCTGGTCCTTTTCCCAGTCCCAGTGATAGTTATAGTGGAACAGACATGCTGTAATAAGGAGATGTAGAGAATGTAAGCTTTAGGAAGAAGTTTAGATAAGCTTTGCAACTGAAATAGGGGTAAAGCAAACACTAAAAGATGTTTCACAAAAATCTGTGCTATCAAGTTGTATTAAATATATTCAGAAAAACTGCTTACATTTCAAAGATTTCAAAGCATTACCTTTAATAAACTGGACTATCAGTGTATCTGTACTTGTTGATACTGTGAAAGTATAAAGCTCTAAGGTGGGTTGTATCTCTTTGAGTTTATGTATGGCTAAAGAGAGGCATATATGCATTCAGTGACTTTTCCCTCCTACAATTCAGTGGCACTGAGAAACTTAAACCAGGAGCCCTGATGTCCAGACCACTTCTCTCTTCTTTTCACAGTAATTCCTTTTGACCTGTCCAGAATTAATTACCATCTGTCTCATGCTATCTTCCTAGCTGAAGGTGAACTAAGAGTAATAACATGGAGGCTGCAATAATGCCTACCAGCAGATTTCATTGGGCTATCGCCAAACTGACAAGGTCCCATCTGCTTTTTGAGGACACGTTGCAACGAAACTCAGGTGCTCTCTTAATGACCTGACATAACTCTTTAAAGAGATGTTTATGATCATAATACGTTGCTCTCTTAATTACAGCAGCAAGGATTAGTTCTCTTTATGATCTTATGCTGTTTGGTTTTCTTGCTGCAGTCTTAAATACTCCTTCAGAATATAAATTATATCACATTAGATTCCCTTAGATCAATCCAAATTCAGGTATGGTGTTTAAGAGAGTCTAACTTTTAATTTCTTGCATGAATGCACACCAGAATGGAGGTGGTTCTCTTCCTTCCCTAATAAATGGTAAATGTGAGAATCTTTACTGTCCTGAACTCAGTTTGGATGCTATTAACACATGGAGTGTAGCGGAAATATATATTTGAAACTGTGAATGAAGCTGTTTTCTCTGACTTTCCAGTCCACCTGAGTTAGTGAACAATCTCTAAATTGAAACTGTGAAAGAACAACTAAGGATGTTTAGTATTCCCAGGTCATGGGTGGAGGAAGAAAATGTAAAATCCAGAATTGCAGAGAACTGTAATTTTAACATTTGAGTGAAGCATCAAGACAGCTCTTATAATCCATAAGAGGATTTTGCAGTTTTGGAATGTAATTCATATGGGTGGTATCCCCTAATCTGTCAACTTCTCTCCCTTTTCTATGGTTATAAGAGGAGGTTAGGGTGACTGGATGTCTACAATATAGATGTCTGCATGTGAGCTACAGGTATATGAGATCAAAACCACCTCTCTCCCTTTCATGAAAACTAGGTGGTTTGAATTTAGTGAAGATTCATCATTGCACTGAACATCAGTTGCAATGAGCTGAAAAGAAGTACTTACATGTCATTTAGTGTATGCAAAGTTGAAGAAAATGTGTTGGAGGAATTTCACTCTCTAGTGAAGCTAGGTAAAGCTTCCTGTTTCTAATGTTTTTCTAGCTTCAGCATCAGCATGTTCTATGCTCTCACAAATAGTAGGAGATTCAAGAGAGTTAATCACCAGCTCAGAAAACATATGTTACAGGAACTTTCTGACCCCTCTCCTTCACCTCCTACTTTGCCATTTCTGTCAAATGGCAGTGCCAGTACACAAACTGACTAATCTTTTTTTCTTTTCTCTGAAACCTCTTCCATAATGACCCCATTACATGAGATTCTAAGCCATTTATGCCACTGGAGTCAGAAATTGCCCCAGATTTACTACCCATTAGACTTTTTTTTTAATGATAGACCCATTGATGACTTTAAACTCACAGTTCCTTTCAGATTGCATATCTGTAAGCATGGCTTTTGATACAGCTGGAGCATAACCAAAGGCTATTCCTTAGAGCCTGTAGGACCCCACACTTGAGATTTACAACATCTTCATAAATTGCCAGACACACTTACACAGGCTATCCACAGGTTACCTGTGAGATAAACACGTTGATGTAATATGGGAAAGAAAAAGAATATCCTCAGATTATGGTTGCTCTGGAATTGCTCTTTCAATGTAGTATAAACTTTGCCTCTAAGTCTAAGCATATGAAATTAAGCCAAATTTGGAGCAGTTGTAGTGCTGAGAAAGAAAATGAAGATTTGTGTCTATGTCCTAATAGCATAGTAGGCTAATGCAGGCACCACTGATTGGAAAACAGGATTTTTAGACAATCAAGAAAAAAATAGTGCAAGCAACTTAAAAATATGTCATAGTATCATGCAACATTTTCCTTTATATGTCATAAAAAATTAAAAAAAAATACAAAACAAAAATCAGTTTGGACAGTTTGTAATCTTTATTATGATTATACAACTGTTCTTGATATCTTTTTTAGCTCCCAGAAGGCTGAGAAACTTACATGGTACATCAATTCACTAAGTAAGAATGGCTTCAAATGAAAATTTTCCATGTGTAATCAAACTTAAATTTAGATCCAACTATCTTTACATTGGTTCCCATTTGGCTCTATCAATGTCACTTCTATGATATGCTCAAACCTTTAGCCTTCATGTACAGAATATGCATAAGTTGTGCCCAGATCATTCACAAAGCAGTCTATTTCACATTTATAGTGTCAGAGGCCTTTCTCAGTTATACTGATGCTGTTCAGTTTATGTCTCCTAACCAAACTCCTTTGAAGTGAGTATCAACATTCACATTTCTACATAGATATGTGCATGCATTTGAGATTACGCATTGCCAAACTCAGCTGCCCTGTTAGCTGCAGCTGCAAGACTGCCCGTGTTGGTAGTATTGAATCTGATGATGGACTATATACTGATATAATGATGAACTATTATAATTCACCTTTTCCCTCTCCATATTTTAAAATGATGCTAAATGGATTTTTCTTTCAGCAGGTTTTATTATCCTTCTCTATCTACTTGGTGTACATGAATTAGCCCAATAAGAGAAATTGTCTCTTTAGACAGCCATCATCTGCTTTCAAGGAAGCACCTCTAACTACAGTCTCTTTAGGAGATGGAAGGAGGAAGGAAGGAATCAAAACTGTAAAACTATTTATTAGGACTCAAAGGGTCAATAGTCTTTCATTTTGTGTGCTTACGATTAACTTGTCTG
Source organism: Pelecanus crispus (assembly GCF_030463565.1). Taxonomy (NCBI): domain Eukaryota; kingdom Metazoa; phylum Chordata; class Aves; order Pelecaniformes; family Pelecanidae; genus Pelecanus; species Pelecanus crispus. The sequence continues at coordinate 52,249,675 of NC_134648.1, forward strand.
TCTGACATTTTAATTGAGACAAAGTCTAAAACCCTCTAACCCTCCTTTATATTTTCTCTGTGATGTTTTTTCTCAGGTGTCAATTAAAATAAATGTTCTCATCATAGACAGAAAGAGAGAAGTTAAAATGATGAAACAAGTGTGAGTGTAACGTTCCTATAATCATATAATCAGAGAGACAAATTAGCCACAAGAGGAGTCAAAGTGAGAAAGGACATCTGTACAACACAGAAATATAAAGGCGCTGGTATTTCATTAGAGTTTATTAGCTGCAAGGAAATGGAGCGTGAGAAAAAAGCATAGCTTTGCTGGGAAGAGGAAGACAGTCATTTATTATACCAAGCTTTATAGTCTCAAAATGTTTGCAATCTCAGATTCACCTTTCCCACCCAATTCAACCTTGTTAAAAATAATGTTACTTCACTGTTGTTTTGCATATGGATGTTTTCCCAGCCTCTCTCCCTGCCACTGTCTCTCAGAGAAAGAAGAAACTGTTTCGGTTATTTGCCAATATGAAAACTATAATTCCTGATAACAAGATTCCTCCCTCTCTATCCTCTTCCCTTTCATCTAGATGAGTTTCTAAGACTTTCACCTCATCTCCCACCGCAACAGGATATAAAATTTTTGTAATCCCTGATATGATCCATCGGTATGTTACCGGTCTTTTCTAAGAATCAAACTTGGTGTGAGTCACATGAACTTGGGGGAGCACCAACTGAATACAGGATTCCTTATTACAAAGGTGCCAGCCAAATGATCAGCTCAAATTCCCTCAAGCCATTTTTAGTGTAAATTGTAACTTAGGTATTACAATTAGCTTCCTCAATTTCATCTGGAACACCCTTTAGTACTGGACCTGATGACTCCCCAAATGGCACAGAGCTAATCTCACACCCATTCAGGCTGGGTCCCAGGAAGTGTAATCCAGGCTAAATTTTAATGTTACAGTCAAAATTCCTGACATGGCCACCATCAAAGTTCATCTGATTCTTTTGTCTAAGAGAAAGAGAAACCAGCCATGGAGGGCCTCACAGGAGAGGTTTAGCCATATTTGTCTACAATGTGAAAAAAAAGTGGCTGGTAAAGGAGTATATGAATCTCTGCCACTCATAGGCAAAACATCTGGACAGAAGATCAGCATATATGGCCAATTCACATGACATTTCTATGACAAAATAACTGGTACATTTTGGTTACTGGATGTTTTATAAACTGTTGTCTAAATGTTGACACCTTCCTCTAATTTATCTCTTGGTAGTTATTCATCATATATCAAAATGTGGTTTTTTTTCAGATCTCTTTTACTTCATCCATTACTGTTTGGGGTTTTATGCATTTTGTATTCTAAGCTGCTGCTAGACTCACAGGACAGCTTGTATCTCTACCACCTCAAAATACCAAAATCCAAATATCACATCATATAGAGCTCTCTCACTGCCTTAAAAAAATAACCTATGGTGCTGGGACATTTTTTATACTAGTATAGCAGTGAGAAAAGTACCGAGTCATTCAAAATCTATTGTCACCCAAACTTACCATTATTCTTGGTCTCAATAAGCAGCCTGTACAACTATATGCACTTACCTGGCATAGATGTATGCATGAAGTATGTGTGTTAATATATTAAATGGTTATGGAAAGTAAGGTTCAATGTAGGAAATATTTCATGTTGAAACATACAAATGAATTACCAAGGGGGAAGGGGTAAGATTAAGTATGAGTTATTTACTAGTGAGTCAAGTGGACCAGAGGAGACCTTGTTAAAAGATATTCTTTCATGCAAAGCCATGGCATAACTACAAGCTGAAGACATTGTGGGAGTCTGAGATGTGCCCTTCCTTTTTTAAAAATCAACAGGCAAAAAATCTGTATTCCCATTATATATATGTCAAATAAGAAGCTGGTACCACATGGATCAAGAGAGAATTGATTTTTAAGTGACTAAAGGCAATAAAAAATACTCTTTAGTATTCAGTAGGAGATTGGGGTACATGCTTAAACCCCAGCAGTCTTAATGTATGTATCCCACTGATTTGTTTATCAATAGTAGGGAAGATTGACCACACATGAAGAAATCTGATATACTGAAAAAGATTAAGTGCTATGAAAGAATGACTTTTACAGCAGTGCTTGATTAATCCCTTCCACAGTGGAAAGGTCTTTTCTTCTTTCAGACAAACCCTCCCCTTGATGATGGATCAGCTATAGCAGACTTGTCTCAGCTATATGATATGTTTTGCCTATAATGAATAATAAAACATGCTTATTCAGTAATATGTTGCATTCTGTAGACGATTATGTCACATGTGTCATAAACTTATTCACCCTTTTGGTATCACAATGAATGTAAATATGTGAGAGAGATGTGAGATTCTCTTAAGAGAAAGGGTATGGTTTCTTGCAACTACCTGCAGCACAGACAGATCAAAAAATATCTTAAATATCCCAATGACCTGAAATTATTCTTGGATGTATTAGTATCTCCAGTTCCAAAGATCTTCTGTTGTCTCCACAGATACCAGAAGCTTCAGGGACTAGACAAGGGTCCTTTTCAAATTTCATATCATCTTTAGACTTTCATGCACCAGCTGTGAAAATCAATTAGCCTTGGTGAAATTAAGCTGCTATATGTTCTCAGTAATGAAAAATACCAACTGTGCTCTAGTAATTTTCTCTGTCTGTAAAAAGAAGGATGGTGCTTCTGAATTTCTTTCTCACATTTTTTGCTACATAGAATTGCCTTTTTACTTCTGCTTTTGAAAGTTACCAGATGTGCCAGACAGATTAACACAGGACACTGTTTAGAAAGGCAGGAAAGCTATACTGTAGCACAGTCCTGACATTTGTGGTTCCCTAAGGCTAGTATGAAGCCAGCTCTCAAAGTAAAAAGCACCTGATTGCGTGCCAAAATGAATTTACACTAATTCCTTGATAATATTATGATGCTCAACAATTCCTTGGGAATTTACTAGCTGTCCTCTTACAAATGTCTTCTGTTTCTTCCTTTGCTTAGGAGAATGACACATCTTTGACAATCTTTGGACGTGGGAGACTTGAAGACAATGTTTGAAGGAGAAGATAAGCAGAATCTTGGTCTGTGCACTGATTACAACTTTATAGCCAAATAGAGAGGTATATCTGTCTAGCATCTGATATCACTGAATTCAGCATAAATAAGAACAGGAATGAAAAAAAATGCACTTTTAAGGTTCCAACGCTTATTATCTCTCAGTCATTCCAGGTGTGACTTTGTGAGTTTACCTTCTCTTCCCTTTCCCTTTCCCTCTCAAGAGTCTTAAGTTTCTTTGATTCCTTCTATTACTTCTACTTTAACAGGCTTACACAAATCTAGGAACAAATCAGGAATGGATCTGGTTTACATATAGGTCATTGGAATAATTCACTGTTTAAGAGTCACTCTTTAGAGAGTTTTCTCTCCCCATTAAGAACATACTGATTTGCTGAGAAGTGTCTAAGTTCCCTTCACTGTGTCAGAATGCAGAGTGCTTTTGTTTAGCTGACAAATTAAATTTAGAGTAAAATCCCCAAATATGCCTATTAACTTATAGTATTATATCCTAGTATCTTTCTGAGCTTTTATTCACACCAGTGATATCAGTTGTCTGTCATATCAAGAACCGAAACACCACTGGTCCAGTCAGTTGCTTATCACAAAATACCAGAGGGAACAGGACCTCCCTTTAATTTAATTTTCTGAATGATAACAACATTAATTTATCCCTCAGTTCAAACACATACTTAAGTTCTCTTAATTTCTGAAGAAATCCTATTACCTTTGGACTAGACTTTAAGAAAAAAAAAAAAAGAGTAAATTCTAAACATTGTATAGCAATCCGACTAGACAGATCCAAATACAATGGTCCAGCCTCTCCTTAAAATCAGAACTAGAGAACCACAGCCCTTATTTGGCCAAGGAATGGGTATAGGGAAAATATTGAAAGTGAGTATATAAAAACTGCAGTCTCTGCAGAAGCAGCGTAAATACACTTTGAGTCATCATTTTATGGTAGCCTTCTGCTATGAAACAGTTATATGTTCAACAGATAGAAGCATCCAAGTTACACCTGGATTCTATGTCTGGAAATGAAAGGAAAGGCAACACAAGATAAAGAGGTCTGGCACCAGTTCTGGTTTTGGATAAAAAATAAATACTGTAATGGGATTTTTGTCCTTATGTTTACAGGATTATGTATGAGTAGAAAATCCAGTGACCTGAACTGAAAAGAGCAATACAAGCTAGAACAACAAATTCTGTGGTAATTTCACTTCTTTATTAAAACTAGAAATTAAAGTGGTGTGAAAAAGTGACAATTTGGATATTCTTGTATAAATTCCCACTTTTTCCTGTACTTTCTAGGTATGTTTTGCTTCTGTAAAACCTCTGTAAAATAAATCAAACCTGAATATATTATCTGTGAAGTTTATTAAAAAAATTGAGTTGTTTACAATGCTTACTGAGAAAAAAAATTGTAAAGACTTATAAATTACATCATAGATCACCTACAAACAAGTAAATCAGGCTTCTAATGTTTTGCTTGGTATTTAGTAGTACAGGGAAATATATCGGAAATAGAAAAAGTCAGGGTTAGTTAGACATTTAAAATAAATTGTATTAGTATTGTTCTAGTGTGTGCAAGGGAGACTGTAGAAAAAGAACAGAAAAGGTGTTAGAGAAAGAACAGAAGAGGTGTTTCAAATATGTAAATCTCTGTCATGTCACATTTGTTGAAGGTTGCTTTCAGTGATGATTTCCTTAGTTCCTAGATATGAGAGATAGGCAGTCTACATGAACAGTGATTTTACATTACATGGTCTTCAATTATTTTTCTCCATTTTCAGAGGCAAATTGTAGGTTATATCAGAATAGGAATTCACCTCCACAGTACTGCATCACTAAGGTGAACAAAAATCTAAAGATATATGAGGTATTGCAGCAGCAATTAGCCTGGAATATTTTTGCTGCTTTTAATGTACTGATAAAGTTTCAAACATATGTTTCCTAATTTGTGTAGAAATATGTTTTATACACTACAAATATCTGATCTTTCAATAGACAAGGCTTTTCTGTCCAACATAGGAAAAAGTCAGAAAATTCTATCAATAGAGATGAAAAAAACCCTAAACTAGTTAAATGTACTTCTTTTGGAACTTTTTTGAAAATTAAAATTTGTCCAAGAACTAGGGATTTTCATTGATTTTGGGCCAGAGGAACTTAATGGTGTCTGATGTTTTTTATTCCAACCAAAGTGTAATGTACCAGTTGCTTCCTCATTGCACTTTTTAATTTCTGGAATCATCTTCACAACAGTTCTGAATCCATTGATATATTATAATATGTAGTATTACTCAAAACCAAACATGAATTATTCAAAATACCAATAAATAGAAAAGACTTACTGTCTTGAAGCAAAGTTACCCAAAATCAACAGCTCTGTGGGCTTGTCCCAATGACATCTGATCAAGCAGCATGTGAGCTGACTACAACTATGAAAGTGCAGTTCTGTTAACTGTCTTCATCCCAGTCCAGTTGATATATTAGTCTAACATAAATCTGTCCTTCCTGGATCAGGTGACAGAAGGAATCTTGACACAGCATTTCATTGCATGACAAGGGGAAGCTAATAGGAGCCTAAGAAAGGCATGCGTCCAAGTACCACTGGCTTTAAATAAGCAGCCAGCTCCTCTCAGTCTTTAAAAATCCCAGCCATCACTATAGAGTATCAAATTTTCCGCCTGCTGAAAAAAGAGTGTCAAAAGTCTAACATTGCGGGAGTCACAAAGAGATATTTCAGCAACAGAATAATTCCATGCATCAACAAGAGCAAAACTAAGTTTGTGGGCCAAAATTTCTATTAACATACCTTTCTCAAGAGACCATCTGGGCCAACATCATTATGAATAATTACTTCTTATTTATCCAGCCCTGCAGTCATCAAGCACCTTTACTGAGGTAGGTTTTTAGAAGTTAAGGACTACATGCTGCTTCATATGCTGATTTTTTGCCAACTTAATTCTCTATATGCTAATAATTTAAAGATTCCAAACCCATTCTTATCAAGTATTGTTTTATGCACTTAGTTCAAAAGAGGAGTCAGAGAAATTAATGGTATTTTTTCTTTTTCCATTGGACATTTTGTCACTTTCACATAGTTTCTAATTATCACACTGTTTACCTTGTTAAAGTCCAAAGAACAGTTCCTTTAAAAAAAAAAATTCCAGTCCTGTTCTCCTCAGCCTTATGTTCCAGGTCACATAGGAAATTTTTTTCTTTCAAATAGTAAAGGCTTTGATTCATCTTTGCAACCCAGGTTGGAAGGTTTTTGTCCATATTAATTCCTTGTTTATTTGTATTTTTATTCAAGAAAATGGAAAATGCTATTGTACCTTTTCAGTGTATGTTCCTCCAGCTGATCATTACATTCCAATCCTCACCCCAAAACCCAGAAACAAAAGTTCTGCCAACTCCACTGAGGTCAAGTGACTTTCCAATAACTCAGGCTTTTACATCACACTGTTCAAACTGCCTAGAGAGAGAGACAAGATGAACAAGGTGGACACTTGTCAATATGGAACTGAATAGAAGGGAATAGGCTTTTTAGGACGATCCCCATATTTTACGGAATAACAATTTTACAGCAATAAAATTACAGTAGCCTGTTTTATTAAATTGTTTTCTTCTCATGATTAATTCCAAGATGAATTTGTTACCCTTTATGAAGAGGAAGGAAAATAACTTTCAAAGGTAAGGAGATCCTCAAATCAGTTTGGAACATGTGGTCCACTTACAACAAATTTTGCTGCTTACCTACAAATAAAATCTACAGAAAGGCCCCATGCTTAATTAAAACCACACATTTCCAGTAAAACTCTGAAGCCAGCAGCTGAAGGAAACTAATTAACAGAAACCAGTAATTCTGAAGCTTAATGTCATGGTCCTAAAGGTTTTTGTTTTTTTCTAAATATTTCATCTGAAAATCTTTTCCTCTATCTTATTAATCATTACTCTGAAACTAAATGCAGATTAATTCTGAAACACCTACTTTTGTGAAATGTCTTCAGAGGTATAGATCTATTTTTCTTTTCATTTTACTTCAAAAGCAAAAAGGGTTTTTAGGGTTTTGGGGTTTTTTTTTAGCTTGTTTGTTTGTCTATTGCCCAGTAAACATGAGCCTGTAAATTGTTCAGTTCCCCATTAAATAAATTCCTTTTAGAAAATTTGGAAATTTTGGATAAGAAATGAGGAAAATATATTCAAAGGTACATCTGCAAATCCATAGGTAAAATAGAGAGCTATTTGGAGAGTGGATAAAAAAAATCTTTGGAGTATGTACTGACTTGTTTAGCTTGTTACAAGGTGGCATTAAAAGATTATAGCTTTATACTGCTTCTATACACTTTTTCTGAGAATCACTATATGTCAGGCAATAGAATCCCAGTATCTGCTATCTCCCACACTTACAGAGAAGTCTTCTATGCTTTGAATATGTTAAGATGATTCTTTTCCCTGAGAACAAGAATTTTAGTCATTTATAGTAATGCACAACCAGAGGGCACTGGGTGAGATCCTCTTTGTATACGCCACATATGTTTTTAATACTCCATGTTTCATGAACTCTGGATTTTGAGGCTTCATTTCCTTTTCTCATCACCTTTCTTGGCTCAAGGGGGAAATTCAAGGCATCAGAGAACATCAAATTCATCACTTCTTGAAAATGCAGTGAGACCTCAAGACAGACTGATTGCTTTAGAAATGAATTTAAATAAAAGTAATTAGCTAGTGTTCTTTAAAAAATAATAATTTACCTCTGCAGAGAAATCCTTCTGGAGATTCAAAACTTACTGGAATTATCCCTAAGGGTGATCCAATAGCACAAGAATAAATACACCATTAGCCAATTACACATAATGACTCTAAGACATGTCAGTTGTGATGCCGTTCAGGTGATTTATTAGATTTACTACAAAGAGTCTACTTCTAATCTGTACTTATTAGAGAAAACATCGTACGTGTGCAGTACATAATACGCTGTTTTAAATGTTGTACCATGACACAGTTATTCCAACACTCTCTTTCTAAACAGAGGAAAAAAATGACATTTGAAAACAGTCTGTATTACATAAAACTTATATCAAAGATTTCTTTAATTATCCCAGACTTTATGAACTTAAACCCTGATTAGAGGATTTTAGTTCTGGGATCACTTTAATTGAATCCTCAATTTGATTTCACTTCTAATGTTATCTAACAGAAGAAATACAAATGAAGACATACTTTTATACTAGTAATTAGGAAGGAAGAGAAAGGAGAATGGACTTGAAGAAAGATTGACTGATCATGTCCTGGAGCTGAACAAAAGTGTATTTATAATCATAGAATCGTTTAGGTTGGAAAAGACCTATAACCTAACACTACCAAGTCCACCACTAAACCAATTAAGGGTAGAAAAATAATTAATGTCATGTTTCCTGGCTTGGTGGATGGATTATTTTTTAATGAAAGCAAAACTAGGAATCATTAAGGTTGGAAAGGATCTCTAAGATCATCAGTCCAACCATTAACCCAACACAAGCATGCCTACTAAACCATGTCCCAGAGTGCCACGTCTACCCATTATTTGAACACTTCCAGGGATGGTGACTCCACCACCTCTCTTGGCAGCCTGTTCCAATGCTTGACCACTCTTTCCCTGAAGAAATTTATCCTAATATCCAATTGAAACCTCCCCTGGTGCAGCTTGAGCCCATTTCCTCTCGTCCTATCACTAACTACTTGGCAAAAGAGACCAACACCCACCTCGCTACACCCTCCTTTCAGGTAGTTGTAGAAAGCGATAAGGTCTCCCCTCAGCCTCCTCTTCTCCAGACTAAACAACCCCGATTCCCTCAGCCACTCCTCATAAGACCTGTGCTCCAGACCCTTCACCAGCTTCCTTGCCCTTCTCTGAACACGCTCCAGCACCTCAATGTCTTTCTTGTATTGAGGAGCCCAAAAGTGGACACAGTATTCCAGGTGTGGCCTCACCAGTGCCCAGTACAAGGGACAACAACCTCCCTGCTCCTGCTGGCCACGCTATTTCTGATACAAGCCAGGATGCTGTTGGCCACCTTGGCTACTCAGGCACACTGCTGGCTCATGTTCAGCCAGCTGCCAACCAACACCCCCAGGTCCTTTTCTGCCAGGCAGCTTTCCAGCCACTCTTCCCCAAACCTGTAGGGTTGCATGGGGTTGTTGTGACCCAAGTGCAGGACTCGGCACTTGGCCTGCAAACTTACTGAGGGTGCACTCAATTGCCTCATTTAGATCATTGATAAAGATATTAAACAAGGCTGGCCCCAAAACAGAGCCCTGGGGAACACTGCTCATGACCGGCTGTCAACTGGACTTGACTCCATTTACCACTACTCTCTGGGCTCGGACACCCAACCAGTTTTTTATCCAGTGAAGAGTATGCCTGTCCAAGCCATGATCTTCCAGCTTCCCAAGGAGAATGCTATGGGAGACTGTGTCAAAAGCTTTGCTAAAGTCCAGGTAAATGACATCCACAGCCTTTCCTTCATCCACCAGGCAGGTCACCAGGTCATAAAAGGAGATCAGGTTGGTCAAGCAGGTCCTGCCTTTCATGAACCCATGCTGGCTGGGCCCGATCCCCTGGTTGACCTGCACTTGCCTGTTGACTTCACTCAAGATGAACCACTCCATAATCTTTCCCGGCACCAAGGTCAGGCTGACAGGCCTGTAGTTTCCCGGGTCCTCCTTCCAGCCCTTCTTGTAGATGGGCGTCACATTGGCAAGCTTCCAGTCATCAGGGACCTCTCCTGTTAACCAGGACTGCTGATAGATGATGGAAAGTGGCTTGGCGAGCTCCTCTGCCAGCTCCCTCAATACTCTTGGTTGGATCCCATCCAGCCCCATAGACTTGTGAGCACGCAGGTGGCGTAGCAGGTCATTAACTGCTTCCTCCTGGGGCTCCATTCTGCTCCCTGTCCCTGTCTTCCAGCTCAGGGGTCTGAGTACCCTGTGGATGACTGGTCTGGTTATTAAACACAGAGGCAAAGAAGGCGTTAAATACCTCAGCCTTTTCCTTGTCCTTGGTGACAATGTTCCCCCCACATCCAGCAAAGGATGGAGATCCTCCTTGGTTCTCCTTTTATTGTTGATGTACTTATAAAACCATTTTTTATTATCTTTTACAACAGTGGCCAGATTGAATTCTAGCTGGGTTTTTTGGGTTTTTGCTTTTCTAATTTCCTCCCTGCATGACCTAACAACATCCCTGTACTCTTCCTGAGTTGCCAGCCCCTTCTTCCAATGGCAGTAGACTCTCCTTTTTTCCCTGAGTCCCCACAAAAGCTCCCTATTCAGCTAGGCTGGTCGTCTTCCCCGCCGGTTCGTCTTATGGCACATGGGAACAGCCCGCTCCTGCACCCGTAAGACTACCTTCCTGAGGAAGTCCCAACCTTCCTGGACCCCTTTGCCTTTCAGGACTGCCTCCCAAGGGACTTTCCCAACCAGCGTCCTGAACAGGCCAAAGTCTGCCCTCCGGAAGTCCATGGTAACAGTTTTGCTGCCCCTCCTCTTTACATCACCCAGAATCGAGAACTCTATCATATCATGGTTGCTAAGCCCAAGACGGCCTCCGACCACGACATCTCCCACAAGCCCTTCTCTGTTTGTAAACAGCAGGTCAAGTGAGGCACCTCCCCTGGTAGGCTAGCTTACCAGCTCCTTCAGCAAGTTATCCTCCACACACTCTAGGAACTTCCTAGACTGTTGCCTCTCTGCTGTGTTGTATTTCCAGCAGATGTCCAGCAAGTTGAAGTCCCCCACAAGAACAAGGGCTGGTGATTGCGAGACTTCTGCCAGCCGCTTGTAGAATGCTTCATCTATCTCCACATCCTGGTTGGGTGGTCTATAGCAGAGTCCCAACAGGACATCCGCCTTGCTGGCCTTATCTGAGAGTTTAATTAATTTGGAAAGAGATTCATTAATTTGAAGTAGAAAACACTAAAGATACCACAGCAGTCAGAGCAGGAGATTTGCGATCTGCTGACTTACAAACCTTCTATCTTACCTAAATATGGTCCTGTTTCTCTCTGACATCCAGCAAATTTATCTCAGATGTTGATGTCACAAACATTCACACACTTCTTTAATTTCACTTTAATAGAAAAACCTTAATTTCACTGCCCCAAAAGTATTCTAGTTATGATTAATTGTAAACATGAATTCACATTTGCAGGATGAGATATCAAGACAATATAGTGCCTGTTATTTACTAAGAAAAAGGAAGCTTTGTTTTCAAAAGTAGGCGGTCTAGTAATACCAGAGTCAGAAAATCACACTTTTTTCTCATGTTACCTGTGTACATTAACTTGGATGTAAAATATTCCTAAACTAGTACAGTGCAAGTCAAGACTAAAACATGTTACAAATAGATCTGTAATTTTGTGATGCACAGGAATAGGGTGAAGTTGAAAATGGAACAAAAGAAATTAAAATTTCAAATTTATTGTTAATTGATATCAGGACTTTGTATTGATAAGATTTGGGGCCAGATCTGCAAAAGTCAAACTATATTGCATTAAGCTGCTACAGTCCCTGTGGCTCATAATTGGCAAATTCTTGTGATGTCTGCATTCTCCTTCAAATGAGATATGTCACTGTAGATACTTCAGTCCACATCATCTCTGCTGGTGCAAATTAGCATTGAATCATCCAAGCAATATTGTTTATATAAACTGAAGAACTGACATTAACTTTTAGCTCCTGAACTGAGTACAAATTTGACATTTTTTTTGTACAGATGAACATGAAAGATAAAAAGGGAACATTTTCTTGCTTCCAGTGTTACACAGTGCACAAATGAAAATGGAATTTTATTGTGTTTAAAGTTCAATTTCAATGAATAAATTGCAAAGAAAAATCATAAAAAGCCCAAGCCTCTGAGATATCACTCTCATGCATGTCTTTTTTAAAAAATAACATAAAGGCTTCTTGAAGAAATACAGACATATCTTTTTTTAATGTATATATTACAATATAATAGTATATTTTTGGTGGTTTTTTGGTTGTTGGGTTTTTTTGCCCCAAATCTTAGTCTGGACCAGGAGGACCAAATGGCAGGTTATTTTCTTTAGCTGCAGTAGGCCTTTCTTTTAGATGCCACACATGAGACTGTAGAGTAATTGCATAGTTTTTCATTGCACTGTTATCTTGATGACAGGTACTCAGATATGTACAATTCCTCCTTGTTTCCCATTTTCTTTTGGAGTTTGGAGAAAAGCAAGTAGTAACCAGGATTCATTTAAGCAGGGAACTCTAATACTCCATTTCACATATTTCTGATTTCTTCCAGGTGTACTAGAGTCATTAAAACCAAAGTTCAGCCTTTACTTAGTCATTCTTCACCAGTTCTATTCCCTGATATTTCCTGGTCAGCAGGTATGGTCAGAGTGTTTGCACACAGGGACCTGTGGTTCAGATTGCCCAGAACAATGTGATTCAGCTCTGCTCATGTTCATGTCTTCTGCATTGCATGTCCTTCAGGTTCAAAATAATTATTGGATTTATGCAAAAAAAAAATTAGGTCCATACTAGCTTATTGGACATTTGTTTAGCCCATAAAATATTGGAGACATCCAGTATTAAAAGAAAAGAAACAAACATGTTTCTGATCAGATTTATACTAAAAAAAAAAAAAAAAAAAAAGGGAATTATTTGTTACAGAAAGAACAGTAATTCACAACTGTGCAACTAAGAAAAGAACATGGGCTATTACAGGTCATCTTATTAATAGTACTTATTAGGAAAACACTTAAAGGCCAATGAAGAATGGAACTACATTATGCAGGCAATAGAAGATAAATTCCTTTCATACGGTATTTATCAGAAATTAACAAGAAGTACACAGCATGTGGGACATTCTTAACAGCACCAAGGTAAAACAATGGCAGAATGAATGAAGTAATCTCCCATTTGTTTTTTTTAAGATGTACTTGTTACTGAAAGCTAAAATTCCTGGAAAGAGGAGGGAAGGTAAAGAGCAGGGTTGTGGTGAGGTGGGTGTTGGGCTCTTCTCTTTAGCGATAGGACAAGAGGAAATGGGCTCAAGCTGTGTTGGGCGAGGTTTAGATTGGATATTGGGAAAAATTTCTTCACGGAAAGGGTAGTCAAGCATTGGAACAGGCTTCCCAGAGAGGTGGTGGAGTCACCATCCCTGGAAGTGTTCAAATAATGGGTAGACGTGGCACTCTGGGACATGGTTTAGTGGGCATGGTGGTGTTGGGTTGATGATTGGACTGATGATCTTAGAGGTCCTTTCCAGTCTTAATAATTCCTAGTTTTTACTGTCATTAAAAAATAGTCCAGCCACCAAGCCAGGAAACATGCAATTGCTACTCTACCCTTAATTGGTTTAGTGGTGGACTTGGTAATGTTAGGTTAATGGTTGGACTGGATGATCTTGAAGGTCTTTTCCAACCTAAACGATTCTATGAGTCTATAAAATTTTCAAGTCTAGATCTTTCCAGAAATGGGATATCTATATTACTCTGTGCAACTAGAGTAATTTAAACTAAAAAATCAAATATCTCCCAGTAGGAGAAAGATGATCTTACATTTAAGAGTACTGAACTGGAATTTGATGTATTTGGATTCAGCTTCTAGCTTTTCTTCTGACTGTGTTTCTATGACACATTCCATGGACTAGAAAAGCTCTCATCAGATAAAATGGAACAATGCTATAATTTAATCTTTAGGATCTTCAGCTTCATTCTGTGACACTGAGACTGTGATCCTTCCCACTTGAGAAAAACAGATACTGAGGTGAAATCTAGAGTCCTTTGGAGCCACGAAAGTTTGGTAATAAAAGTAGCTCTACATAACTGCATAGACAGAGGTAACTACCTAATTTGTAGTCTTGTGTGTTGAGACAGTTGTGAAAAGAAACATCTTCAGTACTCTACACGGTGTCAGAGTGAATGTCAATGTGTGTTATGACTATTAACCTTATAAATAAAGACATATACAGTTTGTCCAAACTCTACTATTGCAGACTCATGATGAAACCGAAGTTTTAGAAGGTTTTATTTTACTTAAATCATTAAACCAAAGTAATTTTTTTTCTGCCCTATTATTTTCCTCCAACACTTTTCTACTAGCATTTAAGCTCTGCCTGTTTTGTAATCTTTTTGGTACAGAAGCAGTACTATATTAATGTCTCTACATTCTCTCATGGGTCTGACACACTGAACAGGTATTGCAGGTTCTGGCCAAATTTCAGGAGAATACGTTGATCCCTACAGTAAACCTTCTCCACTTGAGAGCACTCTCACTTAATAGTAAGTTTAACATCATTAATTCTATGATCTTCTGTTATGGCAACCTACGATAAGAGAATGAAAGATTTTTTTCCTTTTTTTTTCTTTTTTCCTTTTCCTTTTTATTCTTTCCCTTTCCCTTTTCCTTTTTCTTTTTCTTTTCCTTTTAATTTCCCTTTTCCTTTTCCTTTCCCTTTCCCTTTCCCTTTCCCTTTCCCTTTTTCTCTTCCTTTTCCTTTTCCTTTTTATTCTTTTTTCTTTTTCTTTTTCTTTTTCTTTTTCTTTTTCTTTTTCTTTTTCTTTTTCTTTTTCTTTTTCTTTTTCTTTTTCTTTTTCTTTTTCTTTTTCTTTTCTTTTTCTTTTTCTTTTTCTGCTGAATATGTTTAATTCTACATGGTAACATCTCTCTGAAACAACACCACTTCTAGAATCATAGAATAGTTTGGGTTGGAAGGGAATTTTAAAAGTCATCTAGTCCAACTCCCCCTGAAGTGAGCAGGGACAACTTAAGGTTGCTCAGAGCCCTGTCCAACCTGACCTTGAAGGTTTCCAGGGATGGGGTATCTACCACCTCTCTGGGCAACATGTTCCAGTGTTTCACCACCTTCATTGCAAAAAATTTCTTCCTTGTATCTAGTCTGAATCTACCTTCTTTTAGTTTAAAACTATTACCCCTTGTCCTATCGCAACAGGCCCTACTAAAAAGTCTGCCCCCATCTTTCTTATAAGCCCCCTTTAAGTACTGAAAGGCCGCAATAAGGTCTCCCCGCAGCCTTCTCTTCTCCAGGCGGAACAACCCCAACTCTCTCAGCCATTCCTCATAGAAGAGGTGTTCCATCCCTCTGATCATTTTTGTGGCCCTCCTCTGGACCCGCTCCAACAGGTCCATGTCCTTCTTGTGCTGAGGGCCCCAGAGCTGGATGCAGTACTCCAGGTGAGGTCTCACCAGAGCAGAGTAGAGGGGCAGAATCACCTCCCTTGACCTGCTGGCCACAATTCTTTTGGTGCAGCCCAGGATACAGTTGGCTTTCTGGGCTGCAAGTGCACATTGCTGGCTCATGTCCAGCTTTTCATCCACCAGTACCCCCAAGTCCTTCTCCACAGGGCTGCTCTCAGTCCCTTCATCCCCCAGCCTGTACTGATATAGGGGGTTGCCCCGACCCACATGTAGGACCTTGCACTTGGCCTTGAGGTTCACATGGGTCCACTTCTCAAGCTTGTCCTCTGGATGGCATCCCATCCCTCAGGCGTGTCAGCCTCACCACTCAGCCTGGTGTCATCTGCAAATTTGCTGAGGGTGCACTTGTTCCCACTGTCTATATCACTGATGAAGATTAAACAACACTGGTCCCAGTATGGACCCCTGAGGGACACCATTTGTCCCTGATCTCCATCCAGATATTGAGCCGTTGACCACTACCCTCTGGATGTGACCATCCAACCAATTCCTTATCCACTGAACAGTCCACCCATCAAACCCATATCTCTCCAATTTAGAGAGAAGGATGTTGTGGGGGACTGTGTAGCACGCTTTACAGAAATCCAAGTAGATTACATCCATTGCTTTTCCCTTGTCCACTGATGCAGTCACTCCTTCATAGAAAGCCACTAGGTTGGTCAGGCAGGACTTGCGCTTGGTGAAGATGTGCTGGCTGTCTCAAATCACCTCCCTTGTCCTCCATGTGCTTGAGCATAGCTTCTAGGAGGATCTGCTCCATGATCTTCCCAGGCACAGAGGTGAGGCTGACAGGTCCGTAGTTCCCAGGGTCCTCCTTTCTTCCCTTTTTAAAAATGGGCACAACATTCCCCTTTTTCCACTCAGCAGGGACTTCAGCTGACTGCCATGACTTTTCAAATATCATGGAGAGTAGCTTGGCAACTACATTAGCCAATTCCCTCAGAACTCTGGGATGCATCTTCTCAGGTCCCATAGACTTGTGTACACTGAGGTTCCTCAGGTGGTCACGAACCTGATTTTCTCTTACGGTGGGAGGGACTTTGTTCCCCCAGTCCCTGTCTTGTGGTCGATCCACTTGAGACGTGTGGGAAGAGAGGCTGCCAGTAGAATCTGAAACAAAAAATTTGTTGAGTACCTCAGCCTTCTCCTCGTCTGTTTTTTTTTTCTTTTTTCACCTTTTTTTTTTAACCTTCTTTTTCTGGCTGATGTACCTGTAGAAGCCCTTCTTATTATTCTTTGTGTCCCTTGCCAAGTTCAGCTCCAGCTGCGCCTTTACCTTCCTGACCCCATACCTACACAACTGGGCAGCATCCCTATATTCTTCTCAGGATATCTGTCCCTGCTTCCACTGCCTGTGAGTTTCCTTCTTGCCCTTTAGTTTGACCAACAGGTTTTGGCTCATCCATGCCAGCCTCTTGCCTTCCTTTCCTGATTTCTTACACATGGAGATTGAGAGCTCTTGTGCTCTCTATGGAAAGCGCACTTAAAGATCTTCCAGCTCCATTCTGCTCTCTTGTCCCTGAGGGCAGTTTCCCAGGGGGTCCTATTGACTAACTCCTTGAACAGCTGGAATTTTGCTTTCCTAAAATTCAGGGGTGTGACTTTACTCTTTGCCTGACTCATATCCCTCAGGACTGCAAATGCCACCAGTGTGCGATCACTGCAGCCCAGGCTGCCTCCAATCTTGAAGTCTCTGATTAGCTCACTTGCATTGGTGACCAGCAAGTCTAGTATCATATCACTTCTGGTAGGGTTGTCTATTACCTGGCTTAACATTTATCTTCAATGCACTCCAGGAGTCTCCTGGATTACATACAGCTCACCATGCTACTTTTCCAGCAGATATCAGGGTTGTTGAAGTCCCCCAGCAAGATGAAAGCCTGCAAGCACAATGCCTCCTGTAGCTGGAGTAAGAAGGCTTTGTCAATAGGCTCCCCTTGATCAGGCGAGGCTCCCCTCAGTCTGTGCTAGAATGGCACCAGCATTTTTTTCAGTATTTTTAAAAAAGTGTCAGACTTCAAGCACGTTTGTTAGAATGACTTTAGTATCTTCCCTTTAAAAACATGGCTTAAAATGTCCTTTGATAGTTCTGCTCAAAAAAAATTGTTTCTTTACTCACATTTTTAGGATTTTATAAAGTGAAAAAAAATTTTAAAATGGTATTTCTCAATGTTAGTTGATTTTATAACTAAATATAAAGAAGTATAAATGCTGAATTGTGTCATTTTGCTATAACAATGAAACATGTGTGGATTGCATGTTTCTTTAAAAAAATATAGTGAAGCTTCATGTGCTGGTGAATACTGAAATACTATGCATTGTTTTGGTGCAACAAATTTTTGCTATAACTGCAGGGCACAAGAAATTAATTTTATTTCCTTGCAGAACAACCTTGAAAAATAACCGATGCAACACTTCAGCTGGGCACTGTATCAAGTACATGTCCATTCCAGCCAGCTGCAAAGCCAGACATCAATCTACAAAACATAAGTCCATATTTAAATATTTTGGACTACTAGATCAGAACCTTTGTTTTGCTTTTAAAGTGTTACCTTTGCTTAGTCTCCTCAAAGATTCTGCTGTAGCTTTTTTTCTGCCAAAATTTAACCAAGGCCAGATATGGTCTAAGTTTATTCAATTAGACAACCACTAGTATTATCACCATGAGTAACTTCCAATCTAAGCAGTGTTAAGACAAATCATGACAGACAGACCACGTGTTGAATATATTCGACAGTTTCCATGTCAAGCACATTAATGATATGTAATTTCACTATATAGCATTTTGTGGTTTATGAATACTAATTCATAAACCTATGAACCCATATTACACCTATGACATTATACCAAACGTCTTGACTAAACTTTCCCATAAACTTTTATTTTTCTTGGTATAGTCACAGCAGACTTCTAATGAACTTTTGACTGGAACCTTGATTAACTGACATGCTTGTCTATAGTCAGAACCCAGGCAAGAAAGCCAAGTCTTAGTATGGAAAATATAGATACTTCCCAGACAGCTCGGTTAGGGATCCCAAGGCCCAGGGTCAGTCTTACAAAATAGCTTTATTTCAAGAGTTCTTTGTAAAGGAAATAGAAAAAAGTTGAAGAAAAAAATATGCATATACAAATTAGATGCTAAAATTGTTAGGACAAGGGGATTTGCCACGCCCTGCTCTGTTGTTTTAAGAGAAAATGTAATACAATTTTGATTAAGAAACAAGAACTTATGTACTGTGTTTCCTCATAAACATTTATTTCTGCTAAAAAGTTAAATTATTGTTCTAATGCCAAAAAAAGTCAAATTGAATTGTCTGAATTATCTTAATTCTTAAAAATAAACTATAGTTGATTAAGGAAGCAGTGACTATTCTGTCTGTTAGATAACTGTCCAGAAATTAACTAATATTTGGGCAAATAATAAGACATTACCTGCAAAATTTTAGTGATGTTTAGGAAAATTGTCATGAAATAGAATACTTTGCCAAACAGAATGCATCATTTCAGAAGACTTTTGCAGTATTTTCAGGTGAGGGTGCTATCTATCAGAAAGGTGAAATCATTGTCATTATCTTCAAACGTGAGATATGTCACAGTGCAAAATATTACAAAGTGGCAATATATTACAAAGTAATACAAATATTACTTATGATATGAAGTTCTGTGTTCTTCTTTACCTTTTTCATCTAAAAAAGTGATTGTCAATCCAACAATGAAATTATTATAAAATGTTGAACAGCAAAACTTTGGGAAAGTTCATTAAAAAGCTAACCTCCAATTAGTTATATGAAGGAGAAAACTTTTCTCAAGGGCTAGTGATTTCATTGCCTCTCATTTTGAGGTTTCTTGGACCATAGATTATGGCTGATGAAATTAGTCTTTATTGGAAATAGATTCCTGAAGTTAAGAGATAAGTATTTCATCCAGCTTTCCCAGTAATCTTTGCCCAAGAGTGGACATTGGAAATCAAATCTATTTTCATGCTAATAATGAAGAAGTCTAAAGGGAGGAGGCATTCTGATCTATTTTGGATGCACATCAACTTCGTCAGTGTCTTCCAACTTGGAACACACATCCCTGATAATTATAATTTTTCATGGATTTTCTACTTCTATTTGCAAATTGCCTTGCTCTCCTAAAAAAAACCCCAAAAACATGAAACAGATTTTTTCAAAATAACCAACAGCTTCCAAGATAAGTTTAGCTCACATTTGGTTCCAGTTTAAAACACGAGCTGAGGCTGAGCAAAAGAACAGCATGTTTCTAATTGTATCACTGTTAGATCACCCATACCTACTTCATTCATGGAGACTCAGAACCCAAAGCAGATCAAAAATGTCAAATTGTTATCAACTGCTAATGAAATTCTGCTCATGTGATTTGATATACTGCTGAGAGGAGACAATGCAGCATCTGCTTCATCAGCAATTTAAAGACCCTACAGGCTGATATTTATGTTTCCACACAGCAAGAAGCAGGGTTCTAAGTCTTTGCATGCAAGAGAGATAATAAATAGCAGGTATTCTAGCATTAGAGCTTTGTTTGCTTTTTAAACTGTATTTTTACTGCTCTTTTTCTTGATAATTTTACAGAAATCAGAATGGAAACCTCACAAAGAGCTGCACATTACAACTGCCTTAATGGTATTGTTATTTCTGAAAGCTCAAAGTTCAAAGAGCCACGGACACCCACCTTGATAAAAGACAGAAGAATGTTGTTGTATGTCTGGTTTAAATTTCTTATCCTTCATTAAGCAAATGCATAGCTTCATCAATAGTGTAATAGTGTTCTTGAACAAACAGACCTCATCTACAAGAAACTACTGAAGTTTCACATTTTATTTCCTTGTAAATGAATTAAGGCTGGCAAATAAAGTCTCAGTATATGAATGTGTCAATAAAGATATCTCTCCATGACCTACAGGGCTCACTGGATGTTTTAGCTTTTGTTTTCCTCTCCATACTTTCTGGGGTGTGATTTTGCATGGGTTCTGCTAGCAGTTTGGAGGAAAAAAAAATCAAAGAAAGGAAACCTTTGTACATTTCAAAATAGGTGGTGGATTGAATTAAATGATGAAAATATATTAATCGTGACAATCTTATTTTATCACTGTTAATTAAACTGTGCTAGAATCCTAATCAGTATTCTGTCAGAAAGTCATTTAGCACAATAAAAAAATGCAAAAGAACATTAAAAGAAAGTTAAAGATAAAAAAGATTTACTGGTTTATCCAGGCTACTTCTAGGTCAAAGCAGGACACTTACCAACAGAACATATCTTGTGCTATCTTTCATGCTGCAAATACTCTGAAAAGGCTACTTCCCCTTCAAATCTCTTCTTTAGAACTTTTGCTGCTGTGATGCTTTAAACAAAATTGATGAGCTGCTGCACAGAGGGCACTACATTTTATGCTAACCAAAGCCATTCTGCTTTGTAATATTCCTGTTTGCTCCTTCTGATCTCCCTTGTTTGGGAGGAGACTATTCTTCTGCCTTTGTGCAGAATTTGACATAATGGAAACCTCTGCTACACTGGAACACTACCTGCTAGACAGTAACACAACAAATAAAGAAATAAATAACACTGTAAAGGTAAGAGATATTTGTGTACGCATATTCGCCAATACTTTTCTGCCAGTTTCATAACTCGGTGGTGCTGGAGCACAAATTCTAATAATGTAAGTAATCTCACTGGAGTTACCAGTGTGAATATGAATCCCATTACAGCCTGGGGCTGGCAAAGCCTGTGTTCCTATGACTGTCACCATCTACTTTCAGTGATTAGGGAAGAAATCTGAGTAAACAATGTAGGCTAATGAATTCATAGTTACTGGGAAAGGGAGACTAATTAGAAGAGATTAAATGTTTTGTATAAAATGAAGAGAGACTTGTACAGTTCTTCAATAGTTTAATTTACCTAAGGATTTTTAAGATCTCTGATATGTCTTGTCTTTTTTATAAAGGAAATACATAAATTTGATTCCACAGTTGTAAATAGCTGTAATTCCTTAATTTACACAAGTCTAGTAGACACATAGAGAAAAATTCAAACATCTCAAATTTCTCCTTTAAATGAACATGGAATTTGCACAGTACCTTTCCAGTTTTTTGGGTTTTTTTTTTTTGAGTGGTTTCAAAGACACTGTACTATAAATTGGTAGATAACAACCTATTCAAATGAAATAGAAAGATGAACCATTATTACCAGTATACCATATTTTTCGTTTACAAACAACTGATATATCCTAGAAACTGCTGGGATTTTATGGTATCTCTTCACTGTAAGATGAAGCAAAAAGAATCATACTTTTACAAGATATTCACTCTGAGGACCATGCACCCTGTAAAGAGCATCAAAGACTGCTGCAGATCAAGAGGCAGACAAGGCCTTATGGGTCAAAGCCTTATAGAGAAAATAAGATTTTTTTTTTTTTTTGCAGGTCCAATAGTAGTATGAAAATGCATATACATGTTTCAAATCTGAAATCAGCCTTTAGTCCTTTGGAGGCTTTTTGTTGCACCCAATTTAAAAATTTGATTATATTAAAAATTAAGGATGGATGCCTAAATCACTCTGAATACTCTTAATATCAAACTTTGATAGCTTTATTGAAAAGAATCTCAATGTAAAATTCACCCAGTCCAAAGTGCCTTGGTGTTGTGTATATTCCACTTAAAAATTTAGACTATATAGTACAATGAGAAACTCAAATAGATATATTTATTTATGTTAAAGTAAATTAATTATAAATTAAGAATATCAGTTCCTTAGAAAGTGGAATATTAGTTCGTTGTGTTTAAGTTTCTGAAATCAAAACTTTGCTTTCAATATTACCCTTCTTGTCAGCTGTCATTAAATCAATATGTTATTTCTTTTCTTAGCAGCCATCACCACCCTCTGTTACTTAGCATATGGAATAATTGGGCACAGTAGAATTATAAAAATTGTTTTTTCATATAAAAATAAGAGTCACACTTTGGAGGCTGAGGCCTTTTCGAGTTCCAGCGTTCTGTTTTCACCTTTTTCCGGTCAATTTCATTCACATTGATGAACACAAAGAAAAAGAGCACAGATCTGCAGAGAAGGAATCAAATAAAAGGTCATACAGGTCTTTAAAAACAAAATTTTTAAAAAAAAAAAAGATATTTTTTGTGTGTCTAATAAAGAAATGAATCAAACTGATTGTTACTCTATTTGTTTACAGCTTTCTGCACAGAGAAATTGACAAATATTTGGACTTCCATCCTTTAAGCTTCACAGTTTCCAAAAAACAGGAGGCAACTTTGACTACTGAAGAATCTAGCTTTTACTATGTTTAACTCTTCTGGTTATAGCAAATATATGAAGAGTGGAACTGAAACCTGTAAAAGAATTCCCAGATGTGAATTTAATATCCTTATATCACAGGTAACTGCATCATTTTACATATCAAAGAAGACAATTTTTTACCAGTTTCTAATGACTTTATTTTCTTTCTACAATAAACTATGCTATCATCTTTTTCCTTTGAAGACATAAAGGTTATAGAATTCAGTAGGCTCAGTTCACATGATTGACTTTTTTTTTCAGTTTTATACCTCTGAAACTAAGTTTGACTAAGTTCGGACAAACCCTCAAGAAGTTAGAGTTAAACTCACCTAAAAAAATGACAAAGGTTCAAGGTTTCAACCTAACACTGAAAGCAAAATATCGTCTGTTCCATATGTATGACTATAGAGCTACCCTGGGCTTCCACATGAAAAGCAACAGAGTAGAGGTTCCAAAATGTACCATCATTCATGGCAAGAGCACAAGAAACTCCAGACCCTTGGCTAATCTAAGTGCATGCACATATGATTGACACCCCTCTACTGTTCTGTGTATATATATAAAAGGTTGATTATAATGGGAATAAACAGGAGAAATAACACAACAGTGATATATTTAGATTTATTACATGTTACTTTGGAAATGTACATGGAAAAAGACAGGCAGCTCTAGAGTGGCAATAAAGACCTTAGATGCACTAAAGGACAAACCAGGGCTCTGGTGTCTATCCTCTGACTAAAGAAGTGGCACAAGGCAGATGTTGTCATCATTTTTATGTGTTAGGAAAGTGGTAAAGTTAGGTGGAATGAACCTGAGCTGTAATATCTGTGAACAGTAAAAAATTATTCATTTTACAAATTAGATGGGATGAAAGCATTTAAGAGTTCTTTTAATAATAATTCAGCTCCATTAGTTACGGTATCTGGAGTTATTCTAAATCCATACAGAATTAATATTAATAAGTAATAAATTAACACTTCTTGTAACCCAGAAATAAACAGAGGTTTATTTCATTAACTCTCTTGCATTCCTCACCTCTGCCACCAAATTTATTCCGGTTCAGCAGAAAAGAGAGAGAAAGAGAGAAACATAGAATCATAGAATGCTTTGGGTTGGAAGGAACCTTTAGAGGTCATCTAGCCCAACCCCCCTGCAGTGAGCAGGGACAGCTTTAACCAGATCAGGTTGCTCAGAGCCCCGTCCAACCTGACCTTGAATGTTTCTAGGGATGGGGTCTCCACCACCTCTCTGGGCAACCTGTTCCTGTGCTTCACCGCCTTCATTGCAAAAAATTTCTTCCTTATATCCAGTCTAAATATATTCTTCTTTAGTTTAAATCCATTATTCCTTGTTCTGTCACAACAGGCCTTGCTAAAAAGATTGTCCCCATCCTTCCTATAGGCCCCCTTTAAGTACTGAAAGGCCGCAATAAGGCCTCCCCACAGCCTTCTCTTCTCCAGGCTGAACAACCCCAACTCTCTCAGCCTGGCCTCATAGGAGAGGTGCTCCAGCCCTCAGATCATTTTTGTGGCCCTCCTCTGGACCCACTCCAACAGGTCCATGGCCTTCTTGTGCTGAGGATATTAAAGTACCTCCCTTTGTCTTCAAAGGAGAATCCTTGGAAAAATAAATATTACAGGTTCTCACTCTGTGTTGGTTTGTAGAAGGTACAGAACCCATCAAGAGCTCTACAGGAAAAAACAATTAAGTTTAATAACTCATACTTTAAGTCCTAGATACCTCCAGAAGAAAGATAAATAAGGGAATATCTAAGAGAAAAAAAGTTAAGAACCCCTATGTCTCTCCAGTAAAAGCATTATGTTGAAAGGGAAAAAGAAGAAACCTTTGTAGGAAAACAGTCAATATCTTCTGTAATTTTGAGATGCGTGACATGCAAGCTGGCTGTGTTAACCCAGTCCAGGCTTGGTGTTGTAAGTAAATTCAACCAGGCACAAGCCAGACTGCTACCCCTCATTAGCAGTCTCCATTGAGATGACAGCAGTAGTTCCCAGGGCTGTGTGTGCCCTTGGGGGAAGCAACCCCACCATCAGGGTGGTACCAGCAGGTACAACCATTTTAAATAACAGAGGGAGACGTGGTTGTTTCAGGAGTGTGTGCTTTTCAAATAGAAATTTCTTGTTTTCCCCAGGGAGAATGCAGTGGGTTACTACAGCATTTGTAACTGCCACCGCCTTGTCAACAGCATAACCATATGTAAAAGAAAAAACATCTACAGGAATCTCCCAGTAGACAAAGAAAATGTATAGTGTCAGATGTCTTGCTGTTGTGGAATGGTTATTTCCCTCTTTAAAGTGTTGAATTCTATAATGCATTGGAAAAATGCCAAATTCTGTGAGTATGGTATTACAGAGTTTGTGGCATTTTGAGTGACATGATCTTGGAAAGTCATGCCTCTTAAAACTGTTCTTACAGCCTGTCTGGAAATTCACAGTGATGACACTCCATCACACTGGGTTCATGTTTTTTTTAGTTTAAGTGTCAAAGGGTTAAAAAAAAAAAAAAAAAAAAAGGGAAAATATCACCCCAAACCCCATGTATAGAAAAAAGAAACACAATCCAAAATTCTTGATAGCAATTTTGCCTGAAGGGATAAGTTCTGCAGAAAATTCTTACAGCTCAAGAATGCACAGAACCCTAATACTACTGTAGTAGAAATGAAAGTAGAGATTAAGTAATATAACTGGCTTTATCCATGGCATAGTATGTCTGAATTTTTTAGTTACTGTGTCCTGTGTTATGTTTGAAACCATTAAATTCACAGTACCTTTATGCAGCACCTTTTATACAGATACTGTCTCAACATAAAAGCCTTCCAAACACTTTGCACCTTTGCAGCATGTAAATAAGATATTTTAAGTACTAAATTGATCTTATACCATGTTTATTGTATGTTTTCTAGGAAGTCCAGCTGATTATGACATTTATAATATTTTTCATTCTTCAGAAACTCCTTATGAGAATTTTGAAAATAAAAAAAAAGGCAGGAATATCCAGACACTTTCATTGTCATTTGTTTATTAAGACAAACCATCTGCTGTCACTGAACCACAGCTCAAGTCCTGCCAAAATGTCGGTCACCAGGTGTGCCTGAAAAACTGCATGATAGACTGCAGCTTTTCAAGAGCTCACACATTCAGGCTCATTAGATTCATAACATCCTGCACTACAGCAGCTGCAGGGTTTTATTTTTCACTGTCTTCTTTAAAAGGTTTTGTTGTTTGCACATTCAAACTTTTTTTCTAAACACCATAAACCTTTGAAAATAGCTCCACTTAGGAAAACAGAGAAAGGGCATGTCTGTAGCAAAAAAGAGTGTTTTTCTAACTCAGCTTCACTAATCCAAGTAAATAAACTGTCTGATGTAGCAGTCAGACAAGTGATCTTGATTTTTGACTGGGCTAAACCCTTGAAACTCTCCAACACCTGCAATGTCTCTGTACAACAAAATGAATGGTATTCAATGTGATGGACATCTGCGAAGCAGCTTGCTTACTCCACCAGTTTAGGTTCAAAGAGATCCCATAGCTCAGTTGTAGCAGTTAAAATTGCTGGGTTTACTTCTGTGTTAACTTAAAATGGTCTCAGACAAGCATACCTAAGTGAAGAATGTGATTTTTCAGGGTGAAGAAATTTTGTCTACTTCATCTCTACACTGAACACATTTTGGAGTATGACCACAGATCCAGGAGGTCCAGCTAGAGAAAGAGAAATCAACAGCATACACCAGTCCTTACTGTAGCAATGCTACATATGGCTACTGAGACTCCTCTTATGAAGATTGAAAGCCCATGCCAGACCCAAGGACCTCATTGGCCTACAAATATCAAGGATAAGGGAATCTTACAAGATTTAAAAGCATTATGCATTGTCACCAGAAAGTGTTCTTCAGTTACATCACCTGTTCTGGAAATAGAGCTCCTGAATTCTAGGAGGTCTGAACTATATCAGAAATGAAATTAAAGAAAGAGCATCAAACTGCTCTGGACCAAAGATAATCCCAAAGTTATTTTTTGATTAATCAGGTTGCACCACATCAACCATGATGATATGATATTATGGAATTATATATCCCATCAGTGGGTTCAGAATACAGTGAAGCTCTGTTGTAGCTGTCATTCAAACCTTTCTCATGACTCTGTAAAAGGTTTCAGATTATATACTGAGATGAATCAAATCAAAGGATAACTAAAAAGACTTACACGATTTTAATTTGCTTTAAAGTGTTTTAATTAGTAAATAATAGGTACCAGTTTTCTTAAAATAGAAAGTTAAAATGTAGCATGGGAAGAAGCAAAAATTTTATTCTATTTAAAAGCATCCTTGAAGTGTTTTAAAACAGACTTTTAAAAACTATCTTAATTTCCTGAGGTAATGCCAGCAAAAGAAGGGAAACAAATGCAATACTCAGGAGACAAATTTTGAGGAATATCTGTGTAAATAACCTGTAAAATGTATCGTGCATGGCAGATCTTGAGATATCTTCAAAGGACTATGGTCTTTTTAAGATAAAATTCCCAGTGCAGGGAGTTGAAGACAGGTCACCTGCTCAGTGAAAACCAGTTTTAGCCATATTACAATGGACTGCACAGACAGTTGAAATGGTATCTGTACCACGCTTTTGTCCAAGAAATATATTTACATTTTTTTTTACTCTTTTGTTGGCAGATAGTAAGCACTATAGAGAGTAAAACCATAAATTTGTTTCTGAAATCATAAAATCTAGAGAAAACTTTAACACCTGTAAGACTCGATGATTTATGATGTGGCACACTAGTAAAAGGCATGCTTCTCTAGCTGGCTTCTAATTAAATCCAGTATTTTTCATCCACTGTATATTGAGTGTCCTCTGAACATAAATAAATAGTGTTTCTACCTAGGAAAGTAATTATACTACAAAAAATCACCGAGCTTTCAACCCTAAGTTGTGTTAAAATAATAAAATAAAGATATGGGTGTGATCCTCTCTTTTCTCAGTATACTTATCTGACTTATTTAAATAAAGATTACAAGATATAAACTTGAAGTTGTCATCACTGGAGAACTAGTGCTAACATAACCAAGAATGTCTATCATTCCAATGGTATAAAATCAGATTCTTTATATTACAATACTTGAGGCATAATGGTTTTTGTTACTGCTACTGCTTAGTAATGACAACTCAAACATTTCAAGTCACTCAGGCAAAACCCACAAAGATTTAAACTCTCCACAGTGTTATCAAAATGTGGTCGAAAAGCATTAAATATCAATTTCATTTCCTTTGGAAATTAGCTAGTTGTTGCATCTGAATCTCAAGAATTTAGACCGATATCTATAGCAATCCCCAACTGCACATTTCCTAGAGTTATGCAGAAATTTTCAACTTTAGTGATAGTGGATTTTGGTGAAATCAGGACTGTGACAATGTGTGAACTGATCTTTTTATACCGTAAACCATGCTATTACCTATACTTCAGTTTTAGCATGTTGAGGCTGCTTACACTCTTGTAATTCAAAACAGCAACAGATATATTTTTTATTTTGAGAGGTGCCCATTTGGGGATTGCAATTCTCACAAAATTCATGGTGAACTAATAATTTGCTAGTAAGACTCCATGATGCTGAAAGTGTTGTCCAGAATGGTCATAGAGAAGGGCCATCTGGCAATGATGCTATTTTCCCTGGATGTTTTTATTTGCAGAAAAAACTATGGCAGTTGTAGACAGGATAAGTGGCTAAAAAGTCTATATGTTCTCTGTACTTCTCCTTGAATTGTCATGTCAGCTCTGTAGGTCTCCTTTCATTCTAGAAGAATGTTGAAAATGGATCAAAAATAAATTCATTTCAGCTATATTACACATCTGAATATGTGTAGCAGGATTTGCAAAGGAAATAGATGTGGAAACAGGTGTATAATAAAAACCAGGCAATTGACAGCTTCTGAAGTACTAGGTGTAATACGTGCTCCTCAGTAAAAAAGCACAATTTGTTACCAAAGTATTTCCAGCATCTGTTTGTAGTTTTACACCTTTCTGATTCAGGTAATTTCATTTCTGCTCTGTGAGCTCAATCCACAAAACTTCCTGTTTTCTGTCACTTGCATCAATACAGTGCTCAGTAAAACAATCTGTATATATCTGTGGTCCTGGAGTTGTTTACTTAATGACATCTCACAGATTTCTTTGTTAGATGTAGCTGTTTTGCATATTTTTGTTTTGTAGTTTGCCCTCTAGATACTCAGCAACCAAATACACGGGGCTTCCAGTGCGTACATTACGTTTGCATTTTGTGCAATCACATATAAACCAATTAAAAAAAAAAAAGGAAAGAAGCTACTCAGACCACATTCTATTTATTTAGATGACATCAGCCTAAGGTAAAATAAGAAATATCCCAATCTTCATCCCTGATTTGTATAAAAAACTTTAAAGATAGAGTTTTGAAAAAGTAGTTTTTGAAATGTGTTTCTATAATCAGTCTTGCAAACATTTATCTTGGAAACATTTGTTCCAGTGATTAAAGACCAACTAGATGCAGGAAGAACAATAACTTATCTTAACCATTCTTTTGAACAATTATTAAAATGAGACATTTTAATGATTTCAAAACTTTTTTTCACCTATTTTCAGAACAAGAAGTATACCAAATTCAACATCCACAAAAATATTCATAAAGTTCCAGAAGGCTATCCGGTTCTGTAACAGACAAGAGAATGAAACATTTCTATAATAAAAGAAATTATGTAGATGATTTTTCTCCCTGGATTAACACAATTATGAACCTGAGTTTGAAAAAAAAATGTTAAATACTAACAAATGTAGCACTTTTTCATTTAATAGCTGGCTGGGGAGAAGAAATTTGCTGTTATCACTGAAATGAAGTTATATCTTTTGAAGGAAATGAGACTTTATAAAAAAACTTTTTAATTTTCAGGAAATAAAAGGAAAATAATGTCTAAATATGTATGTATGCATGTATAAATGCATGTACATAAAGGATACAGATGTATCCATACTTTTGGTGAAAGTGATAAATAAGGATTTATTTGTTTGCTTTTCTTAACGCAGAATTCTTTTTATCCCATTAAAGGTCTCTGGTTTCTAGTCTATGCACCAGACACTGCAAATTTAGACCCTGTTATACATGTATTAGTACTTTGTCCAGTCTAAACATCTTGAGCAATGGAATGTCCATTGGGAGACTTATTTTCCACAGTCTAATACATCTCACTGTCAGAAAGTTGTTTCTGATATTCAGCCTAATTTTTTCCTCCCTTAATTTCCTCCCATTGCTCCTAATTATGTCTCCTTATGCCACCCTAAATCATTTCTCCCCCTGTTTAGTGTTTATGGCCTTCAAATACTTGCAGAATGTTATCATATCCTTATGAGTTGTCTTTTAGCCAAATTCTGTGCAGATATTTATGTAAATTGGCACTACTGTATTGACTTATGCTATTTATACCAACAGAGCATTTAAGGCACAACATTCGATTCTCATGGAAGGAGAGTTTATGCCAGTTTGAGTCATGAATCACACCTGCCTAGAGAAAGGAGAAGAAAAATATACTTCAAACAGTACCTGTTTCACCAAGCCCCCCCAGCCTGCTACTGCTGCCTTAGTATGCAAAACTGTGATTAGATTCAAATACATATGTTTGTGTATAGTATACCTCAAACACTAGACACAAATACTGTAAAAAATCTCTGATGTCAACACTACTAACATATTTGAACAAAGGATGACCCAAACACGCAAGGCTTTAGGCCAGCAAGACTCCTCTGCACATTAAACCAGTGGATGAATAC
The DNA here is from genome assembly GCF_030463565.1 of Pelecanus crispus. Classification (NCBI taxonomy): domain Eukaryota; kingdom Metazoa; phylum Chordata; class Aves; order Pelecaniformes; family Pelecanidae; genus Pelecanus; species Pelecanus crispus. Next base: position 52,280,092 of record NC_134648.1, read on the forward strand.
AATTCTGGATTGGTAAACTTCTGAGGAACGTCATGAACCCAGTCAGGGATACATTACACTAATTTTATCCAAGCTAGAAAACTCTCCTGCAGAAAGCAGTAAGTCCTTGACAAACTTGTGCATGCCCTTGAAGGACAGTAGGTAACTCTTTTTGAATAGTGTATATGCCGCTACCATCACCCATTCTGATCAGACAAAAAAAGGAATTTGATTACAATTCTGAAACTTTCACTAATTCCTAAGGTAAATCATAACTCTTGGTGATTTAGTGATTGCTTTTTCAGCAAGCACCTGTTCTGCACAGCTAACAAAAACTTCCAGTGGTCTGTGAATGATGGAATTATCTAGATAGCTGTGTACTTCAGGCAGTGATACAAGACAGATCGGGTTATCACAAGAGAGAAGTATTTGTGTGACTTTCATATCACTCAGATTATGAGCAGAGCTGATAGCCTAAGAAACAGCTTTCCAGATCTAAGAAATTTATCACCCTCATTCATTCTGTAAACTCTTCTCAGAGGCCAGAACTGAATTCAGCACAGATGTAACCTTCTTAGCACAACTGCAGCTTCATCTGAAGAAGCACAACCTTGAAGCATGATAGTAGACAGATAACAAAGATTCCTTGCTTTCCTCTTCAAACCAGCATGGGTCTATACCAAACACGCAAGACAAGATAGGTTGGTTTCAATCAAAGAGCATCTCAAAAGGTGTCTCTCTGACAAGCACAACTCCCACACATGACTTCTCAGTGTCAAAAGTCCCACAGCAGGAGCATTACACTGTACAATGTGATGTAGGCACACTCTGAAGGAGACTAAGTGTGGATGGTAGGAGGCTAAGGCACTCTTTTATTGGCACAGTAATCACAAAATTCTTTAACAAAGAGATTGTATTTGTGTGTATTTAATTCCCATACTGTTTTAACAGTCTTTGTAATGCCAATGTTAACCTATTCATTATAAAAATGAAGTTAATACTGAACAGTTAGGAATATTTCTGTGCACTATCCTCAACACTTATTAGAAAGTTATAAGGAGACAGAATAAAAACTCACTTATGTAGATTAAGAAAATGGCTGTAATGCAATCAACAAGGATCTGAAACCACCTTGCAAGGATGCAACTGCTGCTGAGCAGGGACTTGCTGAAATAAGCAGGGTGGCCTGTGCCCCTTGATGCAGTCTGCACAGCACTCATCCAGATCTGTGGAAGAGCACATGGGGAAGACGGTCATGACTGAAAACCACAGGAACATATAACAGTACCTGTTCTTCAGCTAGGTCTGTTTCCATGTCAGCATACACTCAGCAGAAAAGGGGGAAGAAATGCTATGTTATAATGAAGAAATCATTACTGTCAACCCTAATGGACAAAAAATGGTGATACTGTCACTGAAGAAAAACACCCTGACAGACATAACTTTTCCTCCACTAGAGAAGCCTTCAGTAGGTCAAGAAAATTAACAAAAATGATGTAATTTTGACCACAGTACATAAGTAAATACATAAATCTCCTGTGCTACTAGAATACCAATGAAGACGCTACTTCAGCTTAAAGAGACCGTTCCACATGAGATTCACCAAAGATTAGGTTTTTCTCGAGCACTAATTACTCTGAGAAATAAAATACCTCAGAAAATACCTGTAGTCAGTTCTTCCAGATTTTCAGTTTTCAAAGAAGCAGAATGTATCAGTGTGGATTTGGTAATGGAGGGGCTGGGAGTAATCACACTTCAGGACAAAGATAAATCACAGATACCTGGCAAAAGCTGTTGCCTTTTTTATCTGTCATGTGTTGCCTTAGCATATTCTTCTTTCACTGCATTACCAAAATTGCATTGCTCTTTCCTAGTCATGTATGGCATTGTAAACTTTCAGCTGAATTTTATTTCTGTAAGTCACCAAGATTCTCTCAAGTTTACACACTTCTGGAGCTTTCATGTTTTTAAAACAGATCAAGTTAGTTCCTATTTAGTTTGTTTGTGCCTCATCTCTTTGAAGGAATCCTACTCTGTGTTTGTGTGTGCGCGCGTGTGTGCATGTATGTGGAGAGTGTGATTTATCCCTTTTGAATTCTTTCTGTCCCTTCTATGCTGAAGAACATAATAAAGAAAAATAAATAACTGTAAGGGCCAGAAATGGACTAAGACATGCTTCCAAATTCGTCTCTTCTCCGTACTGTCAGGCTGGGCCTTACTAAAAAACATGCCTTGCTTGTTGTGAATAAATATCACAGCACCCTGAACTATATTATTATTGAGTTCTACTAATTACCATTATAAGCATATCTAAGTCAGAAAATTTGAATAAAATGCCTGGTGTGCATATATATTTACACACACACACACACACACATATATATAAAACCCCCATTCTAAACTATTTTAATAAATATTTTATATATAAATATTTAAGATACATATATTGCATTAGATACAGGTAAATATAAAATTATGTTCTATTGATATATTTTAATACACAATTTATGTATAATTTAATTTATAATATAATGTGACATAATATACATTATGATGTGTTATATCACATCAGATTCATGTTATATTATCATTAGTATTATATTTTATTTATACAAAAAATATAAAATATAACATATATCATATATATTTATATGTAATATGCATAATATAAAAATGTTTTATATAAAGATACAATATATAAATATTTTTCCCTTTGTGAATTAATAACATAGTGTTTTGTTTATTCATCAAACTGTACTTCCTTAATTCTTTTTGAGACTTCTTTTTTTTTTTTTTTTTTGTGGTGTTTCATTCCAAGAGGTACTGTTGGGTTAGTTTATTCTCTTTTAAACAGTAGAATGTATATATCTATATTATTGTTAACACTCAATTTCTTTTCAAGGTACCTAAAATGGGATATAATAACCTTCTTATTTTAGACTTAATGGGAGTGTTGTGGTTTAACCCCAGCCAGCAACTGAGCACCTCACAGCTGCTTGCTCACTCCCCTCACAGTGGGATCGGGAGAGAATCAGAAGAGTAAAAGTGAAAAAAATCCTAGTGGGTTGAGACAAGAACAGTTTAATAATTGAAATAAAATAAAATAGTAATAATAATAATGATGATAAAAGAATATACAAAGCAAGTGATGCACGATGCAATTGCTCACCACTTGCCAACTGATGCCCAGCCAGTCCCCGAGCAGCAGCCCCCCGGGCAGCTTTTCCCTAGTTTATATGCTGAGCATGACATCATATGGTATGGAATAGCCCTTTGGCCACTTTGGGTCAGCTGTCCTGGCTGCGCCCCCTCCCAGCTTCTTGTGTATCTCCAGCCTTCTCAGTAGAGCAGAAGAAGCTGAAAAGTCCTTGACTTAGTGTAAGCACTACTTAGCAACAACTAAAACATCAGCATGTTATCAACATTATTCTCCTACTAAATCCAAAACACAGCACTATGCCAGCTACTAGGAAGAGAATTAACTCTATCCCAGCTGAAACCAGGGCAGGGAGTATCCCATGTTATTATTTATATGAATATAAGGGAGTTCCAAAGCCCACTACAGTCAAAAGAATGCCTTGCTACTCACTTTAGTACATTTTAGGTAAAATCGTAAAGGTTCAGTCTAAAGCGTTGGGCAGCTCTGCTTCAATCATAGCTTGGTCCTACAGTTCTGTTTAGTCGTCTTCCACAGTAAGGAAACATTTGGAGTGAAATACTTCCCTGGTGAATCTGTCTGGATTCCTTGCTATGGGAATCAAGGCTACTGGGAGAAAAAAAGGGTATGGCAATCAGTTTTCATCGCAAGATACAGCTGTGTTGCAGCTTTGGTGAATATCCATGCAACCCAGTTTGGGTATGAATATTTGGCAACAAATGACCATTTTTTTTGCATACCTGTAAGTTTCTCTGCTTCAGGGGGAGTGATAGAGTAACACCCAAGTTGTGAATATGAGTGCATGAATCAACTTTCAAAGGTAATTGCCTACAGAGCAAAGTAATAGTCTTAGAAAATGCATTTACAAAGTGAATGCATACAATACATGATTTTATAGCGTAAGATCATACAGCTGCTTGATCTGTGATCTTCACATTTAGTCATGTAGATACTCAGATACGGCTGAAAACTCTGAGCAAAGTTTAAAGATATTTTCTTGCTGGACAACAATAAATAACATATGTAGAATATCTAAGTTCTGATTTTCAGAATTTTTTTTAAAATGAACTTCTGGTCAGGAAATATGGTTTTGTTGAAGACAATTTGGACCTTGGCTTCAGATTTCCAGTGTAACATCCTGGCAAATCAGTTAGGAGAGTATTTACATACTTAGGAATGTAAGATGTAGCTGGGATACTAATTCCTTTCTCTTTCAATAGAAATAGAGAGGCTACTTTACAAGATATTTCACAATATGGACTCAGATATTCTGAATATTCCTCACAGAACACTTTTCCCTATGTAAACTGAAGAAGACTTCTAGTAAGATCAGGTTTTGCAAGCTAAAGTGACTTTCTGAATATCCACTTAATTTCTTTTTTTTAGCCTAGTTTGTACAATTCAATTTTCCCAAATTCCAGCAATGTTTATTAAGATTTAAAAAATACATTGCTGAGATATTCCACTATATATGAAATGTAAGATAAGGATATCTGTTCCTTCAACCTTGCAAGTACAAAGTGAGAAAGAGATGAAGGTCTGTAACACATTTAAGTGTCTAATTTATGGAATTTACTGAAAAGTTCATGGACAATTATGACTGTCCTGCTGAAAACTCCTAGCATGAGTAAATCACGTTTGTGCCTATATGCAGTGTTAGGCAGGTTGTACATTAAGCCTTGTGTAGCATAAGTTGTAACTATACATAACAATAGCAGAAAAAACTACTTTCCCTGTGTTTAATTTATCCAACTATAGAGGCATACAGAAACATTACACTTACACTGCTTTAGGTACATTCCTAAAAAGCCAATATAATTAAACCTGGACAGAGTATTTTCAGCATCACTAAAACAGAGGCAAGTTTACCCAAGTATGTTGTTTCATCCAAATCAGAAGTCATTGAAATCCATGGTTTTCAATTAAATTTTCAATTGGAAATTTTATGAAATTGATATTGTCACACTGAATGTAATAATTTCTAAATGGATGCAATGAGAAAAGAAAGAAGCAGAAACTTAAATTGCAAACCTGTTGGGGTTTTGTGTTAAAAAAAATAATTTCCTGACAGTAGTAATTTTGATAATAGGTCTAAAGGGCACAGGGTTTGTTTTTTTCTGAAGTAGAACAAATATGGTGGTTAAAACTTGCCATGAAATAGAATAGGCAGGTGTAAGTACGTTAAAGTTTACATCATTGTGCTTTTATATATAAACAACAGTTTTAAATTCTTTGCTTGAATACATTGATGCAACTGTACTGAGTTTAATAACGGTTTTAGCCCTCAAATAATTTGCCACTGAAGTAAATGAGGATCTTTCTCTTGGCCACAGTAGATTTATGATTAGGAACTATTTTTGTGACAGATAGATCTGTGAGTACCTCTTTTTGATGTCAGTGAATGATCTGATAATACCCCTGATGCATTTCACAGCAAAGAACCAAGTAAGGAAAATTATAGTTTTTGGCAGTCTCTGTTTCATTCTTGCTTGACTTGCAGGTGTTCCCTTGCTTTCAAATACTTGTGGTCTGGGCATATTTTCAGGGTAGATGAAATTAAGGCTTTCCTGCTATTGAAAGAAAAAAAGAAGTAATTAACATTCCTTCTTTACAATGCAATGGATTGCAAAGAGTATATGTTATTGTTAGGATTTTCCCCCTTTCATAAAGATGTTAATTTTTACATCTGAATTGTTTTAAAACTAAACACAAAATGATTTTGAATGATTTTGTTATCTCTTGGCAATGTTAGACAATTTTTTTTTTTTTTTTTTACATTTTTAAAGATTACAAACAAGATTTGTTTCCCTTTGATACAGTTTTTCTTACATTCTTGTCTTTTAAGATGTTAACAGCATTCTGTTTAACAAGCAAAACCCAGACTGGTTGTGTTTCTTTAGGATAAAAATTCCAGTTGTTTCTATACATTCCTCCCATGTTTGATTGTGCATGGTACTGGAAAGCACATATACACAAAACTGCCTCTGGAGTACTGATATCTTTTCTTCACTATGCTTTCAAAAATTTATGCCAATACCTCTGACATTAATCTGAAAAGGTCAGGCTGTTAAACATATAGAAATAATATAGTTCTTCTTTAGCTTTATCTGAGAACAGATGGTAAATCATACTTAGAAAAAACAGAGGGTTTGGGGTTTTTTTTGGAGAGACACATTCCTGAAAGTTTTTTCGAGGCTGATTGGAAGAAAGTGAAATGTAAATTATTAATGTGGTATTCTTATGCCATGAGAAAATACTTCCTGTCTTGTTAAATATCATTAAGGCAGTTACAATAATCTAAGACTAGATTTGGAAAAACTAATAGAAACAAATAATCTATTTATATATTTCCCCTCTTCTTTCCTGTCTACCTACTGTCTCAGAACAAGTTGCTTCCCAAAAATGTATTATAAATCATTCCATACATGTTTCATCTGAACCTGAGATTCAAAGGAGTCTGTAAATGCATATACATGTCACAAAGCATGTTTATGCAATCTCTTTGCATAAGTTGTAGGTGAAGATTTGAAATTAATTTTTCATAGATATTCTATTCCACAATATTTATTTCTATATTTTTTCCAATTTACTGTTTTGGTATGTATATGTATTTTCTTATATTTTTAATGCTCTTTTATTTTAGGAGCTAAACTCTCTAGTCCTTCTTTCTTCTAAGGATTTGATAAAGATTTAATAGCCAGTTTGATACACCAAATAAGGAAGATTTGTGGTTTACATATTGATCTTATGGAAGTTACTATTCACTCCAGTTAATAAATATACATCAAAAGTATTAATACAACAGGACTGATCCAAAGTGTCATTTTTTTAAAAAAGTTTACTATTTATAATTACCTGTTTTTCTTACCCTGTATGCCTACAGAAAGTCTTAAGGAATGTATGCTTTTGAACTCTGGGGTGCTTAAAGTGGTACTGTGTAGGAAGTTGCTACAGCTCTTTATACAATTTCTTAGCAATTTCTGACTCAAGGTATGTAAATGCTTTACACACGTCTGTTGTCCCCATGTCACAGACAATAAATAATAATACTTTCCACTTATGCAGCAGTTTTATATCCAGTACTCACTGACTGGATAAGCAAATCAAGGTAAAGGAGAGCAAATGACAATGCCACACTCAAGTGCTGACCCAATGGCAGAGCCATTTTCGAATTCCAGTCTTCTGACATATAAAAATGCACCAGTGTTGACTCCCACACACAACATTACTTTTAATATTAAGATAAAGTGAACACAGTTACATAATATCAGAGAAATAAAAGATTGGGAGTGGGAAGCTGGCTTAAAACTGTATTCATTGAGGATGTGTGATAGGTATTGACTTTTGTCTGATAAGACAGTGACAAGGATGGAATGCAATGACAGAAAGGGAGATCATCAGCAATGTGTTATTATAACCTTTGTGCTGAACCTGATTGTATTCTGTTTTTCTATGATTCCGCCCAGTTGTCCATATTTTCTCTCTCTTCACTTAGTTCAGCTTCTGGAAATGACAAGGAGGATTGACTGGGTTCTCCAGTGCAGTTGTGATTGATCCAAAGCACAAAACCGCAAATGTCAAGATTCAGTATAAGAATGAGGATAGAAAAGGTATCAATCAGCAAAGAGGAAGGAGTGTTTATAGGACAACATATATTATAAAATCTTTGGAATAAACCAGGTTTTAAGGAATTTTATTTTTTAGGATTTAGTATATAATTTTTTTTTTTTTTTAATAGTGTGAAGAAAGGATGGTTCTGTAGGTAGATCAACTAGGTCTTAGGAAACAAAGTTACAGATCCAAGTCCATTTCTAACTAATGCAGGTGTATCAGTTAGGACAATAGAATTTAGGAATGACTGTTACTATTTCAAGCATCTGGAAGTAGGTCATAAAGGACACTGGCCCCCTGCAGTTGTGTCACAAAACTTTCAGGCAGTTGACATTGGGAGAAGAACTGAAAGGCATAGGTTCAGGAATGTGAACTTCCTGTATGTGAGAAAAGTTAAAAAATCCAAATTCAGGAAAAAGAATGTCCTAGACTTAACTGCTGTAGAAACACTTTAAAAACAGATACTTCTGATACTTCTCCTGTCTCTGAGTTCCAAGACACATTAGAGCTGTCTTGAAAAGAAAACATTTAGGGCAAACATGAATGGGGGGTATATCTATCCAAAGACTTCTCACATATTTCCTATTTGCTCTTGCCTTGTAGCACCCTGACTTCTACATTTCCCACCATTTTGTCTATCCATTCAATGTCTAGGGAGCCCAGCCAGTGGATTATATTCATAGATAGCTATAAAGAAACTGGACACTGATATGTCACAACTAGGGTACTTAAAATCTTTGTAGTCATAATATTCCCATACCTTTGCTTCTTGCTTCTAAAATGTATACAATAACGCTTTCTTACCTAGTGAGTGTAATGGGAGGGACAATTAAATACAAGGGACACAGTAAAACCATGGTAAAAAAGAGCTCTCAAGTACCTAAGTCAGACATAGTAAACATTACACCAGACTTCAGGCTGCCAAAAGACCATCTTTTCAGTGATCCTCCATAACTTTTAAAGTTTAGACAAAGAAAAGTCATGATGCAAAATGAAAGCACCCTTTGGTTCTTTAATATCACTAGCATAAATATAGTTTCCATAGGGTGTTTCATCTTCCTTTTCCTGCCAAGTGTCGGTTTCAGCACTACAGAGTGTTGGTGAAAGGAGTTAACATGCTAGTATAGTGAAAGAGATGTTTTGGAAAAGGTTCAGATATTTTCTTGTAAATAAGGATGTAATGTTCAAAGGAAATGACCGAAGTGGTGATGTTACATGGTTGAACTTTCATTTAGATGGTAACATTAAATGTCCCTTCTTAGATATGTTGCTTCAGCATTTCAAATTGGAGACAGAATGTCTGAACTCCTATGCAAGTTACTGTAAAATACTTTGGTTCATAGAGTGATCCATCCAATATATTGCATTAAAAAGAAATATGAGACCTTGGAATAGAACTACAACTTTTAAAAGTTTGAATTTTTTTTTAATTCATTAATTAATCTTTCATTAAATTTTAAAAGACATGTTATGTTAATGTAATTGATTTTCTAAACACTGAAAGAGGAGAAATTGTTTTCCCAGGGTTGTTTTCTGTGTTTTCTTCTAACGGTTAATAAGAATGAAAAAGATTCTGGCTTAGGCAATGGACAAATAATGTTATTCTGAATGTCTGAAGATTTCTATATCTCCCCAACACGTGGTTGTTAACCATCCTGTAACAATTTTCTCCAAAGTCAGGGCTGATTTTCCTGACCCAGTTTCAATTTTATTAATTTCTATATCAAAGCCCTTTTGTTCAGAGTCCCCAAAGTCATGTGAAGGGGCTGGGTCTCCACAAACTATGTCCTAGGAGGCATTTTTAGTATGTCTGAGGGAGACACAGGAGGTGTGGGAAAGGTTATAACCCTCTACTTTGGATATTCTCAATCTTCAAGATTTAGGGGAAGGAGAAATCAAGGTGCCCTCAAACTATGGTTTTATTATGATTGTCCCTACCCAGAATGCAGGAATGGAAGAACAGTGAAGAGAGCCTAAAATTATAGCAAGTTGTGTTAAAAACTGATAAGTAGTAGTATTAAATAAGTATTACAATTGAGATTGTAACACTGCAGTGATAGTAAAGAAGGTGACCCAAATCAGTAATAAGATTGCTACATAATACTGTATGACAATGTGTGGGAAGCCCGCATAAAGAATTGAGACCTTATGAACTAGCCTATCCTGTCCAAATATACACTCATTATCTTTATTGCTCTGCCTTGTGTTTTAGATGCTGAACAATGATCCAGCCTCTAAGGTCCTCCTGTAAGATTATTCTTTGGAAGTGGGATAAGAACAAAGCAGAGGGAAGGGAGAGGCTTATGTGACATTTTGTCATAAACTCCGAAATGCTGACACTGCTTGTTAAAACTGATGCCAGGACATTCTCCTGAGAACTGAGTAGAATAGTCATAAACATTGCTTCTGAAAACTTTATTCTTGGAATGTGTTACAAACAACTGTCTTAAAAAGTCACTAACCCACACACCCTCCCAAAAACACCCAACATCAAGCCCCTGGAATTCTCCCAGTATTAATTTTGCTTGTTTAAAGGCAGGGTATTTAACAGTATAATAAACACACATGGATTGGAGAACATTTCAGATCCAGCTGCTGAATCACTTTGAGTCAAAAGAAACAGCTGGATCTGAAAGAAATCACAGAAATATAGTCCGGAATCTAACAAGAATGTGATAGAGTAATTGTATATTGGGTACCCTGTAAGAAAGGAGTGGGAGAAAAGAAAGTACATGAAGGAGGTATCTAAAGAGGAAGTCCTTCCTAGGCCATACAGTGTAGGAATCTGAGCCAAAGTATTTGTCTGACCATGAAGGGGTTACATATATATATATGTGTGTGTGTGTGTGTGTGAGTGTGTATACTTCCACCTTTTTAAACAATTTAAAATAAAGAAATAAAAAAGTTTCTGATATACAATCACTCTATCATGATCCCCTTAGATTTGAGACTATATTTCAAGTGGCTTGTTTTCTTTTTATGCTAGCCATCTCAGCTTTATTGCCACCTTTCCTCTCAGTTATCTCTCATGTTCCTTTCTTTCAGCTTTCCTCTTTTTCAGTAGGTGCAACCATCTGTTTGTACAGGCAGATTTCAAGAGACAAAAAGTGTGTCTACATTAATGTCCTCAGGAGTTCACTTTCAAAGTGAGTCTCACAGTTGTCTCCACTTACTTGTCCTTGGTTCGCATAGTGCAATGATCCCAGACTCATAGAACTGAATTCCTAGAAGATGTGACCTAGGGGTGCACGTATTTCATTCCTGCTACAGGTGGGCATTTAGTTTATGGGACCAAACAAGAACAAATCTGAAGTAATCTCCTCCACACCAAAGGAAAAAGGGTATAGAGATGTGGGGTTCTCAACACTGGTTCCATACACTGTCCTCTTATTGTGTGTCTTGCTAATGTGGACATATGCTTAATTTTCTTTAGTTGCAGGCTGACAGTTTTCTTTTTCTTTAAATTGTACATTTGATAAAGACATTTCAGAGACAGTCTCCACTATTTAGAGTCTTACTTAATTTCTTCAATCTAGAAATTACTTTGTATATCTTTTGGGAAAGCCTTTTTAACTGGATTGTAAGTGCTCTTAGCTTCAGGGTTTGATGCAATTCTTTGAGTATTTTTGATTCTGCAACAATAAGTCACAGAAATACACTGTAAGAAATCTGATGAAAGAAAAATGTGCAGAAGCTTGGTTCCTCCAATATCTGGTCAATTGTGGGGTTTCTTCTTGTGTTGTCTGGATAAATTATAGGTATTCTTTTGCTCTTGTAGTTACTAGTTCTTATAATATGTGACCTCCTGAGCCTTCAGGTTCTTCAGGGAACAACATAAGAATGAAAATGACTGAGAAATCTCTTTCACTTCTGCTCTCAGGATGTGCAGGTTTTTCAAATATATGGTAAAGTTTTGTCAAAATGAGATACCTTAGCAACAAAAGTTTCTGCTCTTTTTCTGTCCATAGATTATAAATCTGTGAACACCAAGAAGTCTTAGCTGCAGAGCTGTTCACAGACAATTTTGAAAAGCCCGGTTTTACTAATCATCATTATTCCATAAAAATGTCAACCTCTCCACCAACTCCAATCCCATATGCTCTTGATCACAGTCTTCTGCCTTTCATCAAATGAGGCCCTAGATGAACTCCATTCAGGCCTTTCACCCCAGAGCAGTTCACCCAAGTTCAGTGATAAGTTATAAAAGGCCAAAGAAGGAAATCTGCATTGTATCTTTATCTTTCCCAAATTTAAAAAAGCATCCAGCCTGATGAATTAAAAACTGTTCATGAATTTATAATCTCTTTATTTTGGAAATAGAAAAGAAATGGAAGCCCTTGATGTTGTGTTTAGGTTTTCTTCTAACTATTCACTTTCAAGAAAACAACAGTTTCATTTTCATTTTACTCTGAAGAAATTTTTTCTTACTAGACCCTAGGACAGTACTATGGAAATCTACGTCTGAAAAAGGATCATCAAAATCTCAAAACATCAGAGATGTGGTTACCTAGTTATTAAAAGCAGCTCTAAACTGATGTGGGGAAGGAACTAAATTAAATACTATTATTGGTGAGAACAGAAATAAGATTTGTACAACTGCAGCTATCCCAAAATCTCAAAGAATCTCAGGTGTGGATCTTACCATTCCTAATCTTTTCAACCTATAGAATCATAGAGTTCTTTGGCTTGGAAGGGAACTTTTAAAGACCATCTAGGTCAATCCCCCCTGTCATTTCACTTGATCAGGCAATGGCAATGGCTAAACATGACATTGTGTAAGTCTGAAATTAAGAAAAAAAATATTTTTTATACAAAAATTCAGACATTTCTCCTCAGGGGTTTCATTGTGCAAAGTGATTTGCATTTTGTGATTCTTCCCAGAGAAGCTTTAGCCACCCTTAATCTGGTGTCAAAAACACGGAAGGACAACCACAACTGGTGTAGCAGAAATCCAATATATGAGTATTTGTAACCCTTGGTCCATGACTTTCCCATAAACCTGTGCAAGCTCAACAATACTTTGACAATGCTACTAGTATGATCTGGTGGAATCAAATTAATTATACATTGGTTAAAGACCAAGTAATCCTAGTTATAAAGATAGAACTTCTGTGGAGAAGGGAAGAATAAAGAAAAAGGCGTGTTTATCCATAATTACACTTTACAGTCCAAATTGCTATGGGCTTTTAATGAAGTATGCCATACTCCATCTTCAAATTCTCCCAATTCCAGCATGCCATCCACTTGGCTTAACCTCATTTCAGTAGACTCATTACACTGCTTTTGGTCTTAGAACACCTTGCCATGCTGGTGATGCCAGAATGGAGAGAGGTACTCTCTTGAATCATTCTGAAATCACAAAATGACATTCAAATGAACCAAGATCTAGCTTCTAGTGTAACATTACTTTAATAGATCTAATTTTAGCTGTGTAAAATTATATTTTCCATTATTATATAGACAGTTGAAAAGATAGTTACAATTAATGGAGTTTATGAAAACACTATATTGAGACAATGTACTCTTAGCTCTACCAGCTTTAACAACTTACTTTCTTCACTAGTTTTGCTTGTTTTTGCTCTTGTTAGCTACACCATACTGTACATAAGTTTTATAAAATTGTGAAAAAGAACTTGGCTTTTTGAGTTGTATTTCTTACAGTTTGGTATTCCTTAATAGAAATAAAAATAATACTGGTCCAACTTCTCTGATGATGTAAATCATCGTAGCAACACTGATTTATACCAGCTAAGACTATTGCACAGTAATTCCACTCTTTCTCTGTTATATGCTCTCTGTATATCTTCCGCACTGGTGAGTTAGTTTTACCTGCATCTATGGGGACTTACTATTTTTCCAATTAGGAGAGAGGTCATTAAGGGTAGAGTTTTGAGAAAATACAGAAAGCAGTGTAGGAAAAGGTCCTAAGCTCATAAATGTTCTTAATTATATATTGTGTCCTTAGTGTAAAGAATTACCTTCAGGTCATTCTGTCTCTTTTATCAGAATAAATCACCATCATCATCTATTCACTTGTGCATTCAATTCATGACATAATAGTGTCAGAGGTGGCACAGAATATATACATATACGTTCAAATTCCAACACAGTGACCCAAATTGTGTCTACAGCTGCCAAGCAGACTGCCATAGACATTTAACAGAAAGGGCTTATTTTAGAGAAATATTTGTTCCTATTGAAGGGAGGTAAATGGAACAATGGCTTAGTGAAGCAGCCCAACGAACTAGATTCAAAGCCCATTTATCTCATAACTGAAAGTAAGTTTGAATACCTCATTATAATCCCTGGTTAACATTAGAAAAATACCACAGCATATGTCCTAAATGGCAATTTTTTCTTCAAATAGAGGGAATACTGGAAAAGAACAATGTGATAAATTTCAATGAAGTGCATCAGCAGAATTGCACCAGTATACTTTCATGGCAGAAAGCAGCAAGTACAAAACTTTCATAGGTTAAGCTTACATGGTATTTTCACAAATTGAAAGAAAAAAGGTCATTCTCAAGACACAAACATTTAAGCTCACTGTTTCTGTGTATCTACACCATTCCTAAGAAAAATAGTTTAGTTCCGTCCTTGGCAGTCCTATAATTATGGACTGTAATAGTAGTCAAAAATGTTAAGTTCAACTACTGGATTTTCTGAAGTATCTTCTGAAGAATTCCTATGTAACCACATGTCTATGTCATAGTTACAAAACAGGGGGATTCTGCATTTGCACAGTGCAGCTTTACAAGCCTCCTGGGGACTGTAAAGACTTGGGCAGAAAGCTCTGGTATATCTGATTTCACAGGGCATGTAACATAAAGTTACTCTACAAGTACCGAATAGCTTTCAGGTGTTGGACTTGCTGTGTACCTGCAGATCAGCTGGATGATATATGTACATGCAGTATACATACATTGTGATCCTTGACTCACCAGTCATCTCTGGATATAACCTGAAAAAAACCAAAGTGTTCTTGAGAAAATTTATCTGCTATGTCATGGATGATGATACGACACTGAACTTTGTTCTCCACATATACTTTATATGGATATGTAAGGATGCAATGGCTCCAGACCCAGAACTTAGGAAACATAGATCATGAGACACATTCCCATAAAAAGACAGCATTTAGAAAAAGCTAGTAATACAGCATGTATATTTACTGCAATGAAGTTCTTTTTAAAAGAAATAATTATTTACACTTTTTTTTCAGAACCAATCCCTTTAGCAGGAACTCAGGAAGCAAACAAAAAAAGAGTCCAACATCACCATTTAATATAAGTGTATTTGATATTGTTTATGCAGCTCTGTCTGTCTTTTGTTTTGCTCCTGAAAAGTTATAGGGAAAGTAGTTTTCTTCATTACCCATTACAAGTGGTAAAGTAGCAGATATCTCACTATTAAGCCAATTTTCAGAAATGCAGATGGATAGATAATGTAGCTAAGTATCCAGTGTTTAGGTTATGAATGTAGTCTAAGCTTTTTCAAAGTTGACCCATTCCTAATTAAATTATGAGAAAAAGATAAAATCTAAAAAGTAATTTGAGATGGCACCTGACCTCTGTCTCTGAATAAGTGCCTAGGTTGATAATTAACTCTGTTTAAGTTTATAGACATGTAAACAAAAAGCTATTAATTTGGGAAAGGGTAATTCCTCTAAATTAGAAATAATTGACACAGAATTGCCTAATCAAAATTATGTTAATTTTTTTTTTTTTTTTTTTACTTCATGTTAAATAAGACTTACTGTAAGACAGAAGGTTAGGCTTCTTTCTTTAGTGACTGATCCAAACCCTAACAATGTCAGCAGGATGTTTTGCATTTAATTCATTGCATTAGACCGTGGTCTCCCCAGAAGCAATGAGCCACGGCAACACTTGATTCCAGCACTTTCAAGTTACTTTTTGAAGTGGTACTATAGATACATTTGGACTGTTTATCAATGTCTTGAATCTGAACTGTAACCTCAATTCAACTGAGTGAGCTTATAAAAGACATTATTGCAATTGATGATTTTTATTTCTAACTATGCTTGATAATAGAAATGTAAATAATTTTAAGGTATTTTAGCTCTTCTTTGACATTCTATTATTTGTTTTGCAGGATTTGTTCTTTGATAAGTGGTGAGTCAATCTTGAACACTGCAGAAAGGAAGGCTTGTTTTATTACATGTTGTACGTAAAGAAAGCACAGCACCATGGTATATTATCCCTTGCTTCTCAAAGTGTCTTACTGATGCATGTTGGCTCACACAGAAGCTTATGGTTATGTACTTCAGAGCTCCAAAGTAGTAGCTTAGTATGGATTCTTATACTTTTGCTAGTACAGCTGAATCTGGATCCAAACCATCCTTCAGATCCTACCTTAACCAAAACTCAGCTTTAGTAGGGTGTTCCGTGATGCACTGTTCTAAAATACAGGACATCACCCTTCCAATACCTCTGTTCCCTAAATATTGACAACATTGCTGTGTTTAGAAAACTAGCATCAGACCCATGAATGACAGATATTATCTATAACTTGATATGAAACATGCTAAAATTGCCTCTAAGTGAATAAAATAATCATTCTCCTACAGAAAAGATGCAACCTGAGCTGAGCTGGGTAAAATGTACTAATGACTGTAAAATATTCTTTGTGAAAAGAAGAAAAATCACATATGGACTGTCAACCAGGACGCAAATTTGCAATCTAATGGGATTCAAAGTAACAAAGACATAAACCTATATCCCATCAAATTATGTTTTTAATGGCCAGGAAATATGTGAGTAGGATAAGACTTTAGCTAGAATTGATTAGTCATATAATAACGCTATTTAAATCCTTTGGTACTTCCAGCAAATCTACAACTATGCAACCCTAGAAACATTACCCAGTGTTATTTTCTTTTTTGACAGTGGTCTTCTCTAGAGCTAGTATATTAGAAAGCAACAGATAAAAATGTTATTCCAGAGGCTTGCTACACTGTGGAAAGGTTACGTTGTCCTAGAGTTCTTGTGGGTGACAATATCATGTGTCATTTAAATTTTGTGTTGATGTCATATCTTCAGTGGACTCAGCAACTCACATCATGAGATTTGGTTGACAAGCACAAAAGGGAACCTTCAACTCTGAGGTTTTCTGATTCATGTGTTCCCCTTGAGGTGTTTCCCTTGTAGTAAATTCACTGATTCAGGTACTATCTACATTCTGAAATAAATATTCAAAAGTTGTTCAGACTTTTCAGAGTCCAGTCCATTGCAATAGCCAAGCACTTTTCCACTAATCACACCAGCTGTACATTGAGAATCACTGCAGTGAGGCAGGAGATGACTCTGACTGCAAAACATGACTCTAAATCAAAACAAAGCATTATCAATTTTTTTCTGAAAGAGAGTAAACTACAAGACTACTTTTTCAATTAAGTAGATTTAAATCATAGATCAGCACTGACCTTGCTTTACCCATCTTTGTTGACACTGTGTGGGGAGGAAGAAACTATTTTGTTTCTCTTTTACTTAAGAATATTATACTGATTTTACCCCATTTCCTTCACTAGCAATAATTACCATCACCATCATCATCTATCTGGTCCTTGTACTGCGAATGTACCTATAAGTCACAGAGAGAGACAGAAGACCTATCTTTAGGTAAAAAGCAGAAATTCATACCACTTTGTCAGCCAACCAAGCAACCACAGAAGGCATGGGTGTTTCATAGTACTGTGTATCAAAAGTGTGTAGATGTAACCCACTACCAACAACAGCAAAACTGATCTCTGAAGAGACTTTCAGAATCACATAATCTCCCATTACTTTCAGGAGACTCTGTGTATCACACCTTCTTTCAACCTAGGGATTTGTTTATTAAATTATAGCTACTTTTTAGGTATGCCAAAATACTTAGATATCACGCCATGTCATGGTTAGTACATTTAGTTGACAGTTTGAAATAAATTAAGGCAGACAAGTAAGTCCTAAACTCTGATGTGAAATCCTAATCCCTTTAAAACGAAGAGGATTTTGCTTTGTTCTGTTTTATTTTGCAATAACTACAATGAGACAAAGAATTTATTCTTGACTATGCTACCAATGTACTGTGAAGTCGTGGGTGAGTAACTTAATTCCACATGAGTAACTTAACTCCACAGAGCTGTAGTTTGTCCATTATCAAGTAAAATAATATCATAATGGGAAGTATTTTCTTGGCTTAATAAAACTTGTGTTTTTAATATTCTGTGAGGTCTCTGGAGAAAATACCTATAACTGCAATTATATGCTTTTATTATCATTATAACACCTTATGTGTATTCAGTTCAGCAGTTAAAATTGTGTAATCTTTATTTTTCAAACTAACAATCCATATGTAACATAATGATAGACACTGTCAGAGAAATCTGTAGCAGTACAGTGCTATTGCTGAGAAGCATTCCAATTCTGAGCATAAGAACATAAATGGGGGGGAGAAAAAAAATGGGCTCAGAAGTGACAAGCTGATTCACACCACCTTTGGCATTACATTTTTTTAAGTACACAAAAGTGGCTAAACCAAAGACAAAACATAAGCTAACTTTAGAATCAGGTCTGATCATGTTAAAGCACATAGTGATAAAATCTGTCTTCATGTTGCAAGTCAAAATAATTCCTAGTGTAAAACCTATTGTGTTCAACAGAGCCAATACCAGATGTGAGTTTGGCCCTGTATATTAAAAGACACTGCAGTCCAAGATGAAAAAAATGTTTCTAAAAGATAGCATTTTTATTTGCATGAAGAATGGTGGGTAACAAACTTCTGCCTTAGCAAGAGTGAGCAGCAGCAGTGGCAGCATAAGCAGCAAATTTTGTTATTATTAGCAATTCAAATGCAGGTATCAGATTGGTTTTGTATTTGAATCATTCATCAGGGTTTGCTCCAAGGCTAAAACTTTCTTTCTCAAAGTTCTGTAAAATTTCAGTCACAACACATTTCCTTTTCTCCATACAATGAAATAGAGGGGAAGAGAACAGAGAAAAACACATGAAAGAAGATTTTCCAAGAGTATTAAGATTTTTTTGATGTTTAAAACATAGGTGAAGCATTATTTACAATATAGAAGTTCAGTGCAGTCCCAAGTCTATAGAAAATTCTGAAACAGGTTTCTCTTGGACAGTTCTCTGACTTCCATCCACATGTGAAACTTTCAGTGATTTGCATGCTTGGAAGAATCACCAGCTTTTCATCTTTATTATTAACACTTCAGCAACCGTCTCGTTAGAAACTCTTATTCTGTGATTACAATGCATAGACTTACTCCAAAAGGTTCTTTCTGCTTATGTAATGATCTTTCAATACTGAGTCCTACTAAGACAGTCAATTACTAGCCATTCTCCCCTGTCAGAGCAATGAAGCATTTATGCACTTGAGATATTCATGTCTGGAGCTCTAGTTTTAAATCTAAGAGCTCCCACCACCTTCTGAAATTCTTTGCTTTATCAAGTGATTTTTTTTATAATAAAGCCATTGCTGAAGGAAAGACTCTTTCATTATTCATCACTTGCTAGCACCGAAAGTCTTGAAAGTATAGTAGAAAACAGTCTCTGTTTCAGCATTCAGCAAGGTGGATAAACCATTATCTTGGTACATTAGGAGAGACACAGCCAGAATATATCCCATTTTAAGCATCCATGAATGCTTGCACAATGTCATGGAAATTTGGGGCTGGATGTGGATAGGTAGCCAGATAAATTGTGTCTCTAAAAATATGGTATGGCAGGCAGTCAAAATGGCTAGCAAGCTGGGGAAATTTTGGTACCACATTTCCAAAACGTCAGTCCCTATAACTCAGCCAGCACAAAATGAGTAGTCATGTGCCAGTGTGGTGGGTTGAACCTGGCTGGATGCCAGGTGCCCAACAAAGCCACTTTGTCACTCTCCCTCCTCAGCTGGACAGGGGAGAGCAAATATAATGAGAGGCTCATGGGTCAAGATAAGGACAGGAGAAAATAGTTCACTAATTACTGTCACGGGCAAAACAGACTCAGCTTAGGGAAACCGGTTTAATTTATTGTCAATCAAATCAGAGCAGGATAATAAGAAATAAAAACTAAATCTTACACCACCTTCCCCCTAACCCTCCTTTCTTCCCAGGCTTAACTTTACTCCCAATTTCTCTATCAACTTCCCCGCTAGCGGCGCAGGGGATGGGCAATGGGGGTTGCGGTCCGTTCATCACATGTTGTCTCTGCCGCTCCTTCCTCCTCAGGGGGAAGACTCCTCACATTCTTCCCCTGCTACAGTGTAGGGTCCCTCCCATGGGAGACAGTTCTCCACAAACTTCTCCAATGTGAGTCCTTCCTGCAGGCTACAGTTCTTTATGAACTGCTCCAGTGTGGGTCCCTCCCACGGGGTGCAGTCCTTCAGGAGCAGACTGCTCCAGTGTGAGTCCCCCATGGGGTCACAAGTCCTGCCAGCAAACCTGCTCCAGCATGGGCTCCTCTCTCTCCATGGGTCCACAGGTCCTGCCACAAAACCTACTCCAGTACAGGCTTCCCACAGGATCACAGCCTCCTTTGGGTGCCTCCACCTGCTCCGGTGTGGGGTCCTCCCCGGGCTGCAGGTGGATATCTGCTCCACTGTTAACCTCCATGGGCTGCATGGGGACAGCCTGCCTCACCATGGGCTTCATCAGGGGCTGCAGAGGAATCTATGTTCCCATGCCTAGAACACCTCCTCCCCCTCCTTCTCCACTGACCTTGGTGTTTTGTTTCTCTCACATTCTCACTCCTCTCTTCTGACTGCTGCTGGTGTTGTGCAGTCCCCCCCTCTCCCCCTGCTTCTCAAATATGTTATCACAGAGGCACTATGACCATTGCTGATTGTCTCAGCCTTGGCCAACAGTGGGTCCATCTTGGAGCTGGCTGGCATTGGCTCTGTCGGATATAGGGGAAGCTTCTAGTAGCTTCTCACAGATTCCACCCCTGTTGCCCCCCTGCTACCAAAACCTTGCCATGCAAACCCAATACAATCAGTAATAGTTTACTTACTTCACTTCAGCTGAACAAACTGGAAAATACAAAGACCCAATCTGCTCCACAACATTTTGACAACACAAAATAACCTTTTAAAGTGCTGTTTTTCCTTTTCATTTTTTCTAAAAGGCTCTTTCAAAGGTACCAAAGCCTATGCCCACTGATTTCAATAGTTAAAGGCCAGAACCAGAGTTAATTACCACAAATTGTGAATAAAGATGAAAGAAAAAAGGCCATTATTGGTCCTCATTTTAAGTTTCTGATCTCTCTTGAATTTTTGGGATTGAAAATAAATGTCATGATGTTATTAGCGGTCTAAAGAATTGGTTTATATTTGATTCACATTCATAGTTTGAAGATTTTCACTGTACTAAAGAATAAAGAATTGAATTGGGGAAAAGAGGAGAGGAAGGAAGAATGAAGAAAGAATAGACTGATCCTGAAAAAAAAAAAAGCTGAAATTTTTAAATAATCTACTATTATTTTTCAATTTGCATGCAAATATGAGCATATTTTATGTAGGTTTTGACCTTAATACAGAAATAAAACATACCTGAGCTATTTATGTATTGACAGTTACATCTGTCCCCCATCTAAATGGAAATATCCTTGAATTAATTAAGCTTCCTGTGTCTCAACTACTTTGTCTTTCTACTCCACCTCCAGGTACCAATACTTATTACGAGGCTTTTCATAAGTTAGCTCCATTCATGCATAACATAGTATTATAACAAACAAGAAATATTGGTTTTCTAATCACTGTATATTTACCATGCATGGGTAATGCATACACTTCCACTGTGACATACTTTACCAAATTGCTGAATTTCACTCGTCTTCAGAAAATACTTGAATAACTCACATCTCTGTGATCGTCTCACTGCTATAATGGATTAATACGTGGTATCCTTGGGAAAATATCCAGGCATAATTTACACAGCTGTGTTCTAGTGGGGCTTTTACAGAAAACAAAGATGTGCTGCAAGGAGTTATTGTAGTGATCTTGTCCTTGGAATGATATATTTGGTCAAGAAACAAATTAATAGGGGTCTAGTAGCTTGGATCCTCACTTTGCCTACTTCACAAGTCTACCTCAAGAAATAGCTGCATAAAAAGGAATAAAAGATTAACAGTCTCTGCCCCAAAGAGGTTAGGAAAACTGAAATAATACATGGGTATTGCAGCTCAGGAATGAGGTAAATTGGCAGCTACAAAATTAATTCATATTGTTATGTAGGTTGGCTTATATTCAAAAAATGAATTTAGTCACCTTTTTTGTAGCGCATCATATAGTACAATAAATTGAGAATGAAGATAAGCAGAGAATCCATTTGGGATTTGTAGCTCTTCACTTGCTTATTCAGCATATCAACTGATATTGTCATATTTTTTTGATTGTCATTTTTATTTTATTTTTAAATAGAAGAAATCAAAGTGCTCTTTTGAGTTCCTTCTTTCCAACAGAAGCTTTAGTTTCATTTCTAATCTCCTGACGCTCATTTTTCTTCAGTTGCAGTTTCCTATTTTTACTCTATAGGATGTACATAATAAGTACCTGTATGGAACAGGCTCTGGGAATTTTGCCATAACCAAATAAGTGAGGACAGGACTGCTGTCTCATCTTTCCAGTTACCATATTCAATTTCTTCTTTAAAATGGGTTACTAATACCTCATACTACATTTTAAAAAATCAATTCTAACAAGTGGAGTAGCTTGCTTTAAAATGTCTGAGGACAAAAATTAAAAACAAAAATAAGGGAATAAACCCATTATATTTTCTTTAATTGTGACCTTCCAAGCAACTTCTTGTATGGTATTCCACAGTATTGCTATTAGACATGCACTAATTAGGTTAATTGCCATGTAATTTGTTCATCTCCTTTCAGCAGTGAGAAATTTGTCTCCCAGCCCAATTTTTTAGAAAAAACTTAAGTTAAAAACAGGAGAGTCAAAACTATTGATTAACTAAACCTCTGACTGTGGAATTCTTATCCTACAATTCAGTCTAACAGGGAACAATTGATGAGAATAAGGACTTCTATAATCAGGAATAAATATATGCCAGTGTGACTGCACTGCAGTTAAGAGAAACACATGAGCAAGGGTTAAATTGCCAGCATCAACACAGCTTTTGTGGCAGGAAGTTCAACACAGCCTGAAAAATTTGTCTTTATCAAACCCTGTGCTTCAACAGGTTTCCACTCGGCATTCAATACCGGATGGAGTTAGGTTAAAGCTCAGTGATATACCTAAGGCATTGCAGCCATCCCTTTGTCTGCAGCTGAGTCATGCCCTGTGAGACGGAAAATCCCAGAGCACACAATGTTATGGGGCAAGAAATCGCTCGAGCAACCTCCCTGTTGTACCCGAGCTTACATTACTAGTCGCATGCCAGCAAAAGGGAATGTTAGCATAAACGTTTTGTCAGAAAGAAATTTTTTTTGCCATGTGGCTTTTATTTCAGAGGGGCCGCCAATAAAGGAAGGAATATTGAATCCACTATGTGAGCACTTTACCTTTAGCAATAATGCATCCGATATTCCAAAAAAAAGGAAAACACCGTTATCAATTTATCTCACAAGGATGGTATCAGTCTTCTTTTGGGTGACAATGATAAAGTCTTGCCATTGTTTCTGAAAAAAAGCCCCAACTTTTTCTTTTGAAGACTCTCTAAGAATAAAATACTTTCAGGGTAAGCACCTCTGTTTTGAAGGTCATCTCCGCTGTATAGCTCTGTGGAGTTACCTCAAGTTACAACACAATATTAACAGTACCATCTCTGAGTTATCAGTGAAAGACAGGAAACACAAAGTGAGAAGAAAATTTGTTCAACCACTTCAGAGTTCAGAAGCAGTGACAAATATCAGCTTCTGCATTACAAAAGAATACAAATTGTATTTTTTTGTTAACCATGACTACAGCAAGCATGGTCATAGTTAGAGACCTTGAATGAAGGAGTTATAGATTAAAGAAAAAAAAAAAAGAAAAAAACAGGGAGAAAAAAAAAGGAGAAATATGACTCAGTTGGAATCTGCTAAGATCTTAACAGTTGGGTGAATTCCCCACCCCTTTCAATATCACCCATGGGATGGGAAAATTGCTCATTTTCTCTGCCCTTCAGTCTGACAAGCACAAAAAGTGTTCCTTTTAAATGACTGCTTGGACAATTTGCATGATGGAGATTGTAACTGCCTCTCTGAAACACAGTGAAGTACTTCAAAAATTGCTTTAGGAGTAGGCACAAGAGAAAAACACAGCTTAAAATAAAAGAGAGAGAATATGTTTCAAGCTCTTTCTAAATTTTTTCTCTGCTCAAAAAGTTGTTCTTTCATTATCAAAGACATAACATTTTTGACTTGTTACATTGCACAAATACGGGCAACAAAATATGCATTTTATACTGTCTTGCAAAAACTGCCTTCACCAAACAATAATAACACAAAGGGCAGGAGGAAATCTTTGACATTTTCCTAATTAACCTAATTAATTAACTACTTAATTGAAAACATTTTCATGTTAAAAACTATAAAGACTATTACTTTCATTTCCTGCTATGTCTTGATTACAGTAAGCAGTTTAGGCCAGATTCAGCTAACATGAATTAACCGAATTCAATGAAAACCAGTTTTCCTAAATGACTACATTTTTCAGGTCATAATTTTAGGCAAGAAGAGACCCAGTCACTAGAATGTTTCCTGCTAGTGATTTCTGAACAATTTCAAAGTGATGCTAAAGCTGGGATGCAACAGAGGTGTCAGAAGTGGGAACAGCACCAGTTTGAAATCTGGCTTGTGTGCTATTAGGCACCAGGGATGTCCTTAGGCAAAGCAAGAAGTTGCCTAGGGCAACAGCATGATGGGATTTTGATGGCTAAATCTGTAGAAGTGGCAGAGCAGCTTCTGCAGACAGCAGCCTCCCAAGAATTGCAGTGCTCTGCCTCCGCAATCCTTGGCCATGACCCCTACTTTTACACATCCATCCTTTTCCTTTTTTCAACCATAAAGCATTCTTATTGGGGAGAAAATCCATTTAAATAGCAGTTTATGCCAGCAGAGGGATAGATGGCGGGAGTGAGGCAGAGGGATTACAGTATGTCCCTGTACTCCCTATCTACATCCCTAAAACCTGAGATGCTATCATGTATCAGCAAAGGTTAAAAGGTGGGGACACAAGCATAAAGTCTATGTCATTGCAGGGGCTATGGAGCTCTGTCTCAGGGCACTGAGTTGTTTGGGGAAAATTGTCTCTAAAGCAACTGCTTTGCTTTCATATGTAATTTTCCACATCCATTGGGAAAGGAGTTGTCTTACCCTCACCTTTGTGGAAGCAAAGTTCGATTTAATCACCAGTCTGACTGCGATCTGTGATGGCTGCAGAGGTGGAAGCAAGGTCAGGAGAGGAATATGATGTTGATGAGGTGCAGCTATAATCTGGAAAATGAATATGTCCACCACAAATGTTGATGGAGTACATGGTGAAGGTATGACATTAGCATCTGATCCTTCTTTGAGAATTGGAAAGAAGCATCCATGGAAGGAGAGAAAATGGGTTGAGAACAGAGTAGGGACCTTGATTTTGAGAAACTAGGAGCATGAAGAAGTTACATATGTCAGTAAAAACAATGTCTACTGCTCTCATTACACCAGCAAACTAATATTGTAACCCTCCAAGGTTTTTTTCTGTACCTGTTAAAAAAGGAAGAGTCTTCTGTATTTTAAAGAAGAAGATATATACAAATTCTGCATAAATTCCAGCTGAATGGGTCTGTTTCACTGATAAGAAACATTACTCATTTTTTTGGTTTGTTTTGAAGCAGAACGTTAATCCATTGTTTTAATCAACCATCCATTGCTTATGGTGGCTGGTTCCAAAGGAGACATTTCTGCTTTAAAAAACATTTATATTTTATAATGGGATGTCTAACAGACAATCAGACATAAAAATGAAAATGGAAGAATCAGAATGCAATGTCAGTGATTATTGAAAATAATTATTTTTTCACCATTCATTTGCTGTGAATTGTATAATAATGTTTATTCTAATTCTGGACTGGATACACATACACTTGAAAAATGCAACACAAGGAGCACCTTCAGAATGGTTAGTCAGAGGTTAATGTCTGTTACTAAGAAAGCATTTAGGAACTTACTGTGAGAATTAGGTCTCTAATTCCTGAGTGTCCTGAGCTGGGTTATTCTGTCACTACACACCTCACGTGCATTGATAACATCAGCTTCTGCAGGGACCTGCAGTCACAGACTCCATTTACTGCTAACATATGCTGGTGCTCAGTATTGTTACTGGGTTTGGCATTGAATACACTGCTGGTCAGAGCACTTGCCCAGGACAGAGAAGATCTGTGCATTCATTGGGAAGTAAGCCACCTTGATGGTGAGGCTGATTCTTGCAAAAGGCAGAAGAACTCTTGGAAAGAAATCTGCAAACAGGGGATCTCATCTGGTAGCTAAATGCCCAAATGTCCTAGTTATAGCCTCTCATGAGTTCCCCAATCTCGATTTGTTGTCTTTCATCTTCAGTGAGAGCAGTGGTTGAACACTCCCCTCTTGCTCTCAGAATAAAACAGACTCAGTGAGAAAAACAGTGCCTGGGAGGATAGCTGGGAATGCAAGCTCAGCCAAGCCAGGAGATGAACCTGACCTTCCTGCTCTCTGCACAAGTAAGTTATTTAGGCTGTCACATAAAAGTGGTCTTACTCACTCTATTGACTGTTTGGACAGTGAAGAGAAGCCTTCAAGCTGTAGATCCCAGTTGAGATGGAAACTCTTCCTCTGTAACACTAACCTGGGTGCATCAGGTCCAGACAGGTTTCAGATACAGTCCAGTGCCTAGCCTAGGCAGCTGACTATTAAATTTAAATATCTTAATGCTCAGAGGTGCTGCTTTTCTGGATTCCAGTCAGAAGCTGTTCACCTCCGCCGATGTGCTCAAACCAGGTTACTGAAACACAGGACTGGGTTGTGCTCTGTTGTGCTATAAAGGACTGAAAGTTTGTGTTACTGTGAAGAGCTTTTAGGCACCTGAGTCCTTTATTGGATAGTGCAAAAAGTACTATCTGGCATCATTAGGGGTTGTTGGCTCCAGGCCCTTTATTAAGATAGTTCATTGAAAAACACAGACTATACTCTCAACTCTGAAAAATAGACAAGAACACCTCCGAACATACCCACATCTCCCACTGAAGATATTCTTCCAGAACTGGTGCCTTGCAAGTGATTTCAGTAATATCCTATTTCCTTTTTAACTCTCTCTACTGGTAGGATATCATGACGCAAATATTTAATTATCTAACCTGTTATGCAAATTATAACAACTTGTAGTTCCAAGTTATTACCAATAGATGGCAGTAGCATTTTGTGGATGCCCTCTTTTTTATGCACAGGCCTACCTATTTTTTCTCTAATTTTGGTGTTTTGACAACATTTTTATAATAGGTGTACATATGTGTGCATTTCCAAGTAAATAAATGGCTAATTAAAGATTTTCAGATTTCAACAACAAAATAGGGATGGAAAAAAAAATCAAGATTTTGCAGTTATTTTAGAGACAATCACCACTTTCTTGCCAGAAAAGAATGCACAAATATTTCTGAGCTGCATTTGGTCTCATATACATTTTAGACATGTTTCATTTCTGGAGCAAGAGTCTGCCAGAACTGTATAGTGTACTGGGTTTTACATAGGCCAATATCAGAGAAGAGTATTTGCTTATAAGTAGTCATCTAGAACATTAAAATCCATGTTTGCATGGAGCTCATATCCCATTTTGAAGTGGAAAATTGTTATAAAAGTGAATCTATAAAATATATGGACCTTATGGGGAAATTTCAAAAAAAGACAGTCTGTGAATCTATGTATGTACCTTTACAGCATTGCACCATTTTCTACCCAATGTTACTTAACCAAAATGAGTTGTAGGCCTACATACGGCCCATTAGTGGGATTTGGGTTTATATGACAATAATGCTGCTCTCCCTTGTCTTTCTGTTTACAAAGGAACAAGAAATCTTTTCCTATGAGGGGGTGGATTTCTGGTAACTTGAGGACACTTTTCCATCTAATTAGGTGCAGATTTGTCTTTGTGCTCTCTCTTCTCATAACTGTGAATATTTGTCTAGTAACATTGCTGTCTAAAACTTTAGGATCCATAACATCAGCACCTTGTGAGCCCCTTGTGAATCTGTGAGATGTATTTCTATTAGACAATTACTATTTACTGTAAATTCTACTTTTTTCTCTGTACAAAAAAAAAGGTCTCTTCATGCTCTACGGCAACCCTCATATTTTGATAATATTTTCGAAGGCTGATCTTTACATATCATGCAAAACTGAAAAAGAATTTGTGGATAGGTGTAATTTAAATTAATTTAATTGTATTTTTATTCTGCAAGTTGTGGGCAGCAATTGAGCTCTTAGGTCAGCTATTCAGAGTATGATGGGAAGTTTGACTGGAATAATAATAATAATAAAGAGCCTTAAAAATTCTCTTGAGTTCATAAATCTTTCACTTCAGCATTTGTTTTGCTGTTAAGTTCCAGGAGTTTTCATTTCCATCAATACTTTTGTGTGTGACAGCTGGTGTTTGAGTTTACAATTAGGAAGTGCTGTGCTGGAAAGTTGGCAAATTGCGGACAAGTGAAGAAGAATGCAATTTTAAGATTTTGTTGCCAGGTTTTTATATTGATTGTAGATTTGATATACAGAATATGGCACCAGACAATAAAATCCAAGGCATTCAAAAGACATTGAAAATTAAACAACCCCAGCTTAAAGTGTGTTTTCCAGCACTTGTTGAGTTTGATAATGAACAAGCCCATTTCTGTTAAGATACAAGTACAAATTTAAATTACTAATGAGACTCAAGGTGTAATACTGTCAGATTCAGACGTCTCCATAATGACGAGGTTTCTATATCCAAAACAGAGAAAGCAGCTCACCTTCTTGTCCTGTTTGAAGTGTTCTGCTGTGCCAGCATGAAGAACATGAAATACTTCAAAGTAAAAAAGGTTATCAGAACAACATTTACTTGTGATTTTTATTTTTGTTTGGATAATCATAGGCTGATTTTGTATTAGTGCTAATTAACATATCAGTAGTATGGTATTTTCAATCATAAATATTATGGAACCCTGAAATAAACATCTGAAAATCAGACCATTTAAAGATCATGACTTTTTAAAAATTACATTTCGAGTTCTTTGCTTTCTGAAACAATGAGAGATATACAATTATTTTATAATTAAGGTACAGCCTGTTAGATAGAAATCTAACCACTTTGTTGTCATCAGAATCTTTACACCTATGACTCTCCAGTTTCTACTACAGGTGTTGACAAACACACCTCCCTGGAGGAATGCAGCTTGTATTTTCTGTGCTTCAGTGAGATTCAGCAAGTGTATTTTGTCAGGACTGTCTTATGATACAAATACCAGAAATTCCAGTATTCTCACAAAGTTTGGTCTTACCGGGGAGACGGAAGGGAAGCTCACTCAACTACCTGCCTACCCTATTTGCCTTCCTCTAGGAGAGAAGCACTAAGTCAGTTCTGCTGCAGGAAAACTCTGCTGTATTTTTCTCTGTTCTCTCCATTACTTATTCCTCCTCAGTGAAGTACCTCCTGAAAAGGTGGGAGGACCTTACCGCTTCACTCCCCAGACATCAAGAAAACGCTGTAGCATACCAGAAGAAGCAGGAGGACGGAATAGGAAGGTAAAATTAAATAAGGGGGAGGATCTGCTTTGCAAATTTGATGTGAAAGTAGAGGGCCGGGTCAGAACTGATGCAGCCTGTGACAGGACATGATTGATTTGAAATTTGGGTGGGTCAAAGTAATCTCTGAGTGAGACATGAATGTTTGTGTGAGTAAGACCTATGACAGAGCCAGAGTTCTCTTAATTAAATAAGCTTGGGAAAACATCAAGATCAGGTTTCAGACCAGCACACCGGGTATGGCTGGGGACATACATAAAATCTAGAATATAATCCTTTCAGGAAAAAAGCCCAAACCAACAAACCAGCAACCAGTTAAACTCTCATTCATGATTCTTTGCCTTTTGGGAGTCAAAAATAGCAAATTTATATGCACTTTTTATTGACTACAGCATTTCTGGGAACAGTTATTTTAATAAAGGAGCAGTTTGATTTTATATGTGAGAGCTCTTTAACATGATAATCTAGCATGCAGTACAGGAATCAGTGATTATGTAATGAAGTAGATGCTACTTCTATAAAATATATGGTGGGAAAACTGGTTATTTATTTCTTCTTGCTTATTTTTAGCTGTTGTGATCAAATATGTGATCTAAAGTTTCAGGAAAGAGAAGATGAAATTAATGTAAAGTTATCAATCTCTCTGAACCACTCAGATGCCTGATTGCTCTGGTGTCTTACTCCACAGAAATGATGAAGAGACTGATGACCTGTAAAATATGCTGTACCCCTTACAGAAAGGAGGTTATAACCAGAGGAAAGTGTAGTAACAATAAAAAAGAATCAACAATCTTTAAAACTTTATTAACCTAAAGTTTTTCATCAATCAGTAATTCCATTAAAAGATCACAAGAAAATTGTTTGAATAATGTTTCTGGTATGAGAAAATAAGTTTTATTTAGACCAAATGATTATTTTTAAAAGCTTTTTAATCTGAAAATTTTTACTTTTTTTTCTTTTTAAATAACAAGAAAGAGATAATCTTGCAGATAATGTAATTTCTCTGCTTTGCTCTATTTGTCCAAACAGATTTATAAGTTAGATCTCTCACTGCCAGCAACTGATCATAATAATTAAGAAATTACAATTTACCAGTCAGCAGTGAAATAAAAAATGAATGATACTGTGGCATGTATAAAGGGTGACATGTCACAGGAGGAGCTACACAGAGGAATTAGAACTACAGAGAGAATAATATACGTATACCAATATCATATTATCTCATTACCTTATATGTTTTCACGTGTGTCCATCTTGATTTGCCCATGCACTTTTCCCCATTTACGTTGTGAAAATAAGAGTAAGGAAATGAACCATACCACTATCAAAGCAAAGAGCTACTCTCATGCTTAACTCTGTTATGTGCCTGTGTCTTGAGCCTGTTTGTGATCTTACCAGAAGGCAGCAATCTTGAATACCTTGCTGGACTTATGGTGCACAGTCACCAACAAGTTTAAGACTGTGCAGAATATGTCAATGAATAAGACATATTTATGCAACCAGAAGATAAATGATCCACTGATATCCTGTTTTCTATAGACTGATAAAGTGCATGGGCCCCCTAAAGGGTCAGCGAAGAATGGTTAGATAATGTATGTTGTGAATGTGTCATTATCCAGAAAAACATTAAAAAAGCATTACAGTTGTTTCAGGAAATTCACAGTTCAGGGTGAAATGTACCATATGTCTATCAATACCTAGGCATGACAGCAGACATTAAAAAAGATATTTAGGTGGTTCCCCATTGTGCCAAGGCTTTTGAGGACATATGGTACCTTTCACCACTAACATTTCCTTTCATTCATTGTTTTCTCTAACCACCTTAAACGTTGTTTGAATGTCATTTTTATTTCCAGTTATATATGTATGTGTGAATGAACATGTGTATGAGAGAGAGGGAGAGGCAGTTTCCTCTTAGAAGACTTCCTATTCTTAGAGATTGAAAGATTCTGTGCCAAATTTGGCAATCCTCAGTGCTTCATAGACTGTGAACAAGTGAATTTCTGACAATGTATGCAAGATATTAAAGGGAAGAAAAAGAAGTCTCAGCCTTAAACCAGAAAATGACAATAG
Organism: Pelecanus crispus; assembly: GCF_030463565.1. Taxonomy (NCBI): domain Eukaryota; kingdom Metazoa; phylum Chordata; class Aves; order Pelecaniformes; family Pelecanidae; genus Pelecanus; species Pelecanus crispus. Next base: position 52,311,634 of record NC_134648.1, read on the forward strand.
GGCAATAAGATCCTGGTTCATGACTGGAAGATGGGATAATAGTAACTCAAATAATAGTACTAGTACTGGCAATAGTAATAGTCATAGTAACAACAATAGCAACAGCAATAACAGTAACTCTACATAAACCATGAGTATTTTTACTAATGGACTGTAATGAATTACCTATATAAATTTATAGAGAAATAGATAATTCTCTCTTTAGAAAGTGCATACCAGATAGATCATTTATCTCCCTCTTTGAAGAATTCTTGATGCCTAATGTCCCACTGAGGGGAATCTACCACTCTGTTTAGTGTTCCTTGTTAGTTTTCTAGAAATGGATAAACTGAATATGTGCTAGATGCCTTTCAGATATATAGGCAAGTAAGTTCCCTGTGGAAAGTGCCAAGATTCTCTTCTAACTTAATGTTGTTGTTCTGAGTAGATCTGGTACATCTTGGAATAAGATGTTTACATGCATCCAAAGCAGGTGCATCAGGACACCTTGCAGATGCTTATTGCTGAAAAGGAGGGAAGAACTATTCTCTCCAAATGAAGTCACAGAGAATCTGAGAAGTAGATTCAGAAAAGAACAAAGTATTGCAAGACTGATTATTGCAGCATGCAGTCTCTGGTCTCTTTAATTCCTGGCATCTGTGTAATTGAGTGAGGTGCTTACTTCTTAGCTTCATGCCCAGAAGGAATTAAGCATCTGGGAGCTGGAGACAGGGAAGCTGTCCTACTAATGTAGCGGGATGCCAAAGAAAGTCAAAAGGATAATGTCAGAAGAGTATGCATTAAGCTCAACTGCTTTGAAGAATATGGTAGCTTATTCATTGCAATAAGAAGGTTCTTATCCCCCAAATGGGATACACAGACATCTGCCTGTTTGCAGGTTAAGTGGTATCCACTATTCATTATTTCATTGATTTCTTGTCCTAGGGAGTGAAAATTTATTCTGTCTGAGAGGATTTGACTTCACTTCCATGGGAAAATATTAAATGTGATATAATTTCATAGAATAGTGAATTTTCATTTTCCCCTGATGTATTTAATTCTGTTTTCATGAAATGACCAAGTATTTAGGCTAGAGAGAAGAAAAGAATATGCATGAATTATTCATTAACTTGACTTTTAGATCAGTTACCCAGGGGAAAGACTTAGGTTCAAGTTCTTACTTCCAGAACAATATTAGAATAAAACACCTAAAGATTTAATAGCAGGCTGAGAGGTGGTAGCAACCTGAACAATTACCCATTATTTGTGGAGATCTGTTCCATATAGTTTGTTCCATCCAGTTTCTGTCATGAATTCTTTTTCTTCTGAAGTCTCAGCACATTACTTTTAAGGCTCTTATTTTTAGAAAAAGTAGAAGAAAATATAACAGTTATCACCCAAACTCTTTTACAAAGTGAATTGTCTTCCTTCTGAGCATCAGAGACAGCAATCATAAAATCAGGACTGGTGATACACTGGGTGAAACCTTCATTCTTTTGATTTGACAAAATATAGAAACATCAATTAACCACTTACTAGGGAAAATGGTGCAATAAGTTTCAAAAAGACATTCAAAAAAATAAATTGTCCAGAACAAAATATAAAATATCCTGTAACTGAATCTGGAAAGCAGTCTGGTATGCATGAGAAATGGTTATTTTTTGAATCTTCTACAAGTAAAAAATCAAAGAAACAAAAAAGAATGATAAAAAAGAAATCATATTTATTCAACATAATTTTCAGAAGAGTTGCAGCAGCAAGAATTGCTGATCTACATCAGCTGCATGCACATGTATCTTGTGCTTATTTTGGCCTGCTATATATTAAACAAAATTTACTGGATAGCAGAGTATTTACTCTAAGCTGCTTTAGCAAATTATAGCTAATTCTAGAACAGTAGACAGCTGGGGCCAATATCTTTCATATCCTTTGCTCCTGACATAAGCTGAGCAATGATTAGAAAGCACATTAGGAAGAATGTATTGTATCTAACCACTATTTGGATATACTAGGGACCATGGCTAAATTAAAGTTGGCAAACATTTTTAAGAAATGAGCCATTAATGAGCCATACCTAAGATACAGGAACCCAAATCTCTCTTACATATGAGTGATCAAATTACCCATTAAAAGTGGTATTAATGAACTAAAAAAATGGCACTCTGTCGAAGAAGCAAATACAATGATATATTGTAGCTCATGTAAAAGTCATATGTCTCAGGAAAACTGTTCCCAGACTTAGAAAAATTAAGCATCTTGGCCAAAGAACTGAACACATTCACAATTGCTCTGTGTTCTCAAAGACTTATCTTTCCCAAATGTACCCTCTCTGCCTCTATTTACTAATGTGTTTGACAGATCCTATACACCAGGAAATTCTGCCTTAAAGGGTTTTGGAAGTTATGAACTTGGCAAAACCCCATCGGTAATGCCTTGAAAGGGGTTTTAGCTGATTCTGTATCAGATGAGGATAAGGACAAACTATGGGAAAGATGTACAGAATATCTTATGACGCCAACAATTAGATCCAAACCTATACGGAAATGTGAAGTGCTGAAGTCTACATTTCACTTCAAAACCAAAGTAGAAATAGCCTTTTTTGTTTATCCTTATTCCTTCTCACAATTGAAGCTTGTTTCTGGGGTTTGGAAAGAGAAAGGAAGATATTAACATGGATTTTCTGTGCCCACATAGGCCTGTCCTCTTCTTCTGTCCCCATTAGGAGATGAAGAATTGTCATGGAGATTTTTTAAAAGTCCCCTTTAATCCGTCTTCTAATGATTGATGTTACATTTTGTTACCAAGTGTAATGAGCCTAAATGAGTTCTCATTTCCTTTATTTAGAACTTTTTGTTCTCTAGCTATAGTAAGTTTGCTACTCTATAAAAATGTAAATAAAATCTTTGGATCCTTCCCCTTCTCCTTTCCCTTTCCCTTTTCTTCCCTCAGAAAACCTCAGTACGCCATAGTGGAAAATGTTTTTTCTTATCCAACAATTTCTTCCAGTATTTAATTTTTCCAACACTTAACTCACTGGCCAAGATCTAATTTTTCCAAGATTTAATTCACTGGAACAGAGAAACTTGTCCATTTAAGCTTCCCCATCATTATATGAGATCCATATTTAAACTCATGATTCTTATTAGGAAAATTAGGGACTGGGATCTAGGTTTCCCTCCACCTGACTGTTCCAACTACCTTAATATTCTAAGGGGTGGACAAAGACATGAAACATCAAGTGTCATCTTGGATCTGATAAATCATTTCCCAAGAAATGTTCCATTGGAACTTTGGCTTTCAGTAAAGAAGTTGCATCTATTTGGGAAGGAAAATAAAAGAAAAAGGTTTAGTTAGAATTCCGAACAACTGTATTAATTCAGTCACTTTGGATTTACATCAGTATAAATAAGAGCAGAATTTGTCCCGCCAACATCTTCAAGGAGTTCAAAATAAAATAAATAAATAAAGAACATCAACAAAAATAATATCAACAAATTAAATCCAAAAGTCTTCTGAGTTCTTATTTAAATTATACATCAAATACATTCATTTCCCTTCCTAACTCAAGAGAACTGGATAATTTTTGTCTGGTTTTGTATTTTCAATTCTCTGACTAATTAAAAGACTAGAATTCTTTGCCTTCAAGTTGTAAGTCTCTGAAGCTTCATTAAACACAGAGAACATATATTTCTTTGATTTATTGGCACCTTTCCCTCAACTACCTTTAACAAGAAAAAATATATGTTCAAGTACCTCAATTATCATGTGCATATATACATGTGTTAGTATATTCAGACAAAAAAGTCATTTAACATGTGCATACAGAATCAACCATCCAGAGACAGAGGACTTTATAGTCCTATTAAACACAAACACCTTCAAAAAGTCAGATATGGACATATAAAGGTGAGAGATATCCTTAGAATTTCTCATGTTGTGCATTGTCAGGATAAAAATATCACAAGCTTTAACAATTAAGACAACAGAGTAAAATGGTTCCAGAGATATCATAGTCACTGGGGAAGAAAAGAATCTTAAAGCAGACTGTAGAAAAATCTGAAAATTAAATTTTGGCCAGAGAATAAATAAATAAATACATAAATTAACTTAATCCAAGCTGTCAATAAAATCATTATTCCCTTTGTGTCCATAATGATCTTCTTCTATTTATGAAATTTTTTTATTGTAAATAAATCACACCAAATAGGGAGTAGTCACTAAAGAGGTAGGGTGAATCTTCTTTTCAAAATATGTGGGTAAACTGATTTAAATTAAACAATGCATCGATTTCAAAATTGTCAGGCATTAATATCTGCAATGTGTACAGTGGATAAGAAGTTGATTTAATTTGTATTTAAATATTTCTGGAAACACAGTACTGTAAATCTCCTTTAAAACTTTTCCCCTGCTTATAATACTGTCCCTATTTCTTTGCATAAATCTAGTGGAGAAGGTTCTTCTTCCTTTCCCTCTTATCACATCCCCCCCAACAGATGTGGAATAAAAAATTCTATTTACAAAAAAACCACACGAGCAACAAAAGCAATAAAGCATGAATAAGTGAAGCCCTAAGGCCATTTCAACTTCCACGTCTTCTAGGTGAAGATTTTCAAAAGACACCAAGGCTGTTGACATGAAAATCATATTAAAAGTCATTGAGGTTTGAGTAGCTTTAGGCTTCTTTGAAAATGCCTCTCAATTTTTGCTTTAGTATCAAGATACAAGGAGAATTAAAGAAACTTACATTTCAGTGCCTAGACCTTGTGTTTGAACAGAGCACTACCCCTCTCCTCCGAGTGCAAATTCCCAGTAGCAATCCTTCAGTCTGTATGCTTTACTTTAGTTAAAATACAGTCTCTTCCCTTCATTTTAATGAAAATCAAAACTGAATCGTATAAATTACCACAGCCTGCAGGAAAAAAAAGCTCTTATAATCCCATGTAACACATTGGCTTGCAAGAATGATTGCTATAGTTGTTGTGTTTCTAGCTCTTTCTTATGTAAATATTTTTTTCACTACTTGTCACAAGAAGCCTGTATTTTTCCATCCCCTATTTTTATTAATCCCCTCGATTTTCTTGTTTCTTTTTCCCTTTGTCTTAGTAGTTAGCTCTTCAGTATCATTACTCACAGCAATACTAAGTAGCAGCAATAAGAGAGCAAGCATCCTTCTCAGTGGTATATATGTCTGTTTAGGGGTGCAAGTTCACACTAATTCCCTTGCCTGGGTTCTTATCTTCCTTTAGGGGGTAACAATGCCAGAGGCTTAGCTCTGTCTGGGCTGCTGAAAGTTGAATCACACTGCTGGTGCCTTTGGATGTGCTTTCTTCACTCACAGGCAAGCCTCTGGAATTAAACCACAGCCTCACTTGACAAAAGCAACATGTTCCAAAAAGCAGCTGTTGATTTGAGGGAAGCAGCGAGATTTGGGTCGTAGCTGCTCTGTTTATTTTCTATATGTGGATTTGAGTGATTCCTTCCTGTAAGGACAGAAGTAGAGCAATAAAGAGCAAGGCTTGGACAAGACACTGAAGGACATCAATAAATTTCTGCTAACAGCTTTGCCCTGTGTACACATTTGTCGTTATTGACTTTTGCCTTTTTAAGCTGCAGTTAAGCTACGTTTGATTGCCCATCTGTTGAGTTAGTCCCACTGCTGAAGGGTGAGACAAAATGTTTCTATTATACTCAGAAAATATGGCACAGTAGAATGTAAGAAAGTACTTGGGAATTAATTTACTGTCCTTTATGCAAATACTCCATTTAGTAAAAATGACTGAATTACTGAACTCGGGGTGCTTTTGACCACCTGATCCAGATATGCTCTCCGGACATAATGCAACTCCACTGTGATGCCTGAATATTCACCAGCCAGTCTCAACACCTTAGATTGTTAGGAGAGAAATCTATATATAAAAGCTGATGACAGCCATTGTGCACTGGTTCTTCATGCGAAATCTCTTCAGGTTCCGCACCACTGGCTGGTAGACTGATACCCCAGGGTTCACTTCAGATAAACTGAACAGTGCCAGCGAGACTTAATATACCTTACAGACATTGTCAATAAGTTATCAGAGCTTTGGTAAATCAACACAGCTCCCTTGCACCAGTTTACTTGAGTAGCAATGTTACTCTCCTATTTGTGTGCTGAACTGGAAGATTTCTGTCAAGGATGTCAATAGAAAACTACTCTATTTTACTGGAACAGGTCACATTTGGGTCATGGAATGCATTGTGTAGAAAGGAAATAGATGGTGCTAATGACATAAAGACCTGAGTATAATGAATTTTCACAAACAGGAAAACATTAGATTCTCCATATTTTTAAATAGTCTATAGATTAAGACTATACAGCTGCATAGAAAATAGGGGATTTTTGTTTCCAAGTCATTACTTTTTTGTCCAGAAGTTGTTTACTTGTATCAAAAAGATAAATGCATAAAAGAATCTGGTATTTCTTCCATGCATTGGTGTTTACTGACAAAGAATGCATGGAAAATTTTCTGTGAAGAAAACAGCCAAACCACTTTCTTTATTCCCTTTCACACATCATGCAAAACTTTTCTCATCTGTTGCAGTCAGTCATGCTGCAAAAGGTTTCCTGGTTGTGTTTCATGGCTTTTTTTCTTTATTTTTATATTTCTGTGAACTTTTACTTCTTTTTTTTGTTATTTAAATAGACTGTGTAAGCATTCTGCATGAAACTCCATGAAAACCTTAGAACCTACGGTGCAACTATTATTTGAGATTTCTCACGTGCCTGGGTTTGGTTAATGATGTCTACGGTTTCAGCCATGTGAGTCTGTAAAGGACCTTGGCCATTCCTTACACTAACCTCAGACTGAAGAAGGTGGCTATGGCTGTTGAGTTCAACATGGTTTTTTCACAGCTTCTAAGCACAACTGACTCATATGTTTTAGTCAAACACCATTTATCAGGATCAGAACAGAATAAATTACAATGGCTGAAACTCTATGGTCTGCATTATATAGGACCTTAGACCAGATTACTTTTAATCCTCTGTTAGCCCTAAAATCTATAGATTAGAAAGAATAACTCTCACAAAGTACTGAAACAACTTCATCCAAGGCCTCATTATCTGATATGACAAAATGTCCCAGAAGGGGCAAATAGTTGAAATAAAATTAATATAATGCTATATCCTAAGTACTGAAACTATATTTATGAAAGTGTAAAACTAATGTATTGTGCACAGGTGGAAACGTTCTGGTAGTGGGGAGGGGGAGAGAAGAGGGGATGGGGCTGCAGCAGTGGCCTCTCAGGGAAGAGGTCAGTGTCTGCCCTGTGCTGGACACAGCCCATTCCAACTGGCTCCACAATCAACCCACCAGAGGAGACAGATGAGCCCATCAGCCAAGCCGGTGGCACCTCTGTGAAAACATATTTAAGAAAGGGTAGAAAACACTGTACAGAGAGAGGAGGAGGGAACAAAAAGAGTGACAAACAATAGAGGAAATACTAAGGTCAGAGAAAGAGAAGGAGGTGCTCCATGGCAGAGTAGATATCTACTGTGGCCTGGGGAGGAATTGTGCTGGAGCAATTGGATATTCCTGAAGGAACTGAGGCCAATGGAGAGCCCACACCCGAGTAGAGGAAAAGTCTGAGGAGGAAGGAATGACAGACAGAAACTGATACGTATTGACTGTAACACACACCCCCCAAACACGTATCCCGAATGTGCTGTTCAGAGAGGCGAGAGCAGTGTGGAGAGAAGGACCTGGAAAGACTGGGAAGAAAGGTGTTGATTTAATGTTTACTGTCTTGCTTCTACTACCCAAATTGGCAATAAATTAAATTAATTTTCCCCAGGTTGAGTTTGTTTTGTCCGTTACAGTAAACAGTAAGCAAATAGTAAGCAATCTCTCTGTCTTTATCTCAACCCACAAGCTTTCTCATCCTCTTTTCTGCCCTTGTCCTGTTGAGGAGGGGGAGTGTGTTGGGTTGGGTGAACATTTAGCTGTTAGCTAAGGTTAACTGACCACACCTATGAATAACACTTAAAATCTCCAAAAAAAGGCTTTCAGCTCTTAGAATATCAGAGGATTGAATCCATATCAGTAAATATTAAGCATCTAAGTAAATAGAGACAAGGTAATTGAATAACAGTCACTAAGTGATATTAATGAGTTTGATGAGATTACTAAATGGACTTTCAAGGATCATATTGGATGCTGATTAACACTTGTAGAGTATTACACTGTACAGGAGCTATATACAGGAAGAGTCAAATGACAGTAGAAATTAGATGGAATTAAATAATACAAAATGAAATTTTACCTGAAAAAACAAGACCTCAAAAAACTCTCTGGATATTATCAAGTGGAAGCTCCAAGGTCCAGGCAAGAACACAACACAGCTGTAAAGGGTCAAGGAGCTTCTTGTTTGTGAGAAAAAAAACATGTTCGTACGAGGTACAGTTTACCACAAAAACAAATGGAAAAAAATCCCAACTTACCTTTGCAAGAGGGTAATATTTTTAGAATTACGTGACAAGAGAGGAATTGAGATTCTAGGACGTGTCTACAAAAATGTGTGCATAGGTGTGTGCCCACATTACACTGACCAGATGCTGTCCAGCCATGTTGGAGAAGTGTTATTCCCAAGATAATAAGATCAGCTGAAACGGTGGCTTGGGCATTATGCTTACACCTGCAATTAGGCTGGAGCTTGTTTATTATATCAGGTCGGAGAATAAGCATAGCAAGCTGAAACCTGTTTATGCACAAAGATACAGACATGAACACATGGGCATACACACAGACAATGCCACATTCCTGTGCACAGACTCAGGCAGGTAACTTAAGAAGGCACAGAGTTCTGAATTCTAAACTTCATCCAGGTCACTATCCCATCCTCCTCCTGCAATATGTGGTACATAAAATCTGATGTCAACACTAGGGGGAAAAAGCATAGACCTAATATTTCATGTTATAGCTCTTGTTAAAAAGAATGCCCTAGCTATAAATGGGTGTTTAATGATGAATGAATGAATGTGTAGATAGCTGTAGGAGATAGCTGGGGAGAACTAAAATTATAAGATTACAATCATGTCTTTTTATTTGTTTTCCCAGCAGTATTTATCAACTTGTTTTCCCTTACAGAGGGCTCGAGTAATGATCCAGTTATCGTGTTGCATTCAAGTTTTCTACTTTTCTCTTAAAATGTATTAACTTTCATGAATATGAGTGTCCACACAAAACACATGAATAAGAGAGGTGGGATTACAATTCTGCATCTATGTATGCTAGGGCAGACAGTGTCAGCTGGTGGACCTATTTCCAGGACTATCTAAGATCCTTCCCTGCGTAGGTCTCTGTATCTACCCAGCAGCTACAATGTGGGCAAACACAGAATGACCCAGCTCCTTCTTCCTGCTCGAATGAAGAATTTTTCTGACTTCCTCTATGTTTTTTTTTTAATATTGGTAAGCAACTTTGTCATCCTTGGTTTGGTAAAGGAAAGTCTACCCTGTTTCAATCTACTTTAACCACAGTAACTATTCAACATGCTCTTCATATGCTTCATATGCTGTCTCTGTGAATATTTGTATGCATAGACTATACCAGTTAAATCTCAGTGAGTGTCAACGTAGCTCCACTGAAGTGCCTAGGGAACTGCCAGCTTTCATGTAACCTTGTTTCTGACAATACTATGAAGGTATACTTTTCTGAATTGCTTTGATTCAGTAATCAGTTCAAGATGGAAATAGAATTTATATTTTCTGAAAACTTTATAATGTTTCTCCATTCTGATGGCATTGAATATTGTAGGAGAACTTTTTTCTCACAATATTTACATCAGTATTACTTTAGATGCAGCCAAATGGGGTGAGATGAAGAGGAAATACCTTAAAATTTATTAGGATATTTTTCTCCAACTTATATATCTGGTCTGTCAAAAAACCTACACACATAAACATGTAACTTACAAAATAAGTCCCATTTATATCTAGAAAAATAGAATCAACTTTTGATCATAAATAATTTTTTTGTGTGTGTGTTTGAACATGTTCTCCTGCACTCTGTCCAATAACCCCAGCTGGATCCTATTTAATAAGATTCCAAGCTTGCTATTTTTTTTTCTCATGCCATCAATGTTTCATTAAAATATATCCACCCAAAACAGACTGATATTTTGTTTTTCCTCTTACTGTCCCTCCACCCTTACAAGCTGATGACATAAGAAACAAGAAATGAAAACTGCATTTTTGCTATTTCATCCTTGGCCACTGACAATTTTAAGGTCAATGTAGCATTACAAACAGTAAACAATAATGTATAAGAAAATAGGGAGCTGAAGGTATTTAATGGTAAGGAGCTTTTGCTTACATTCCCTGTTTGTTGCCAAAAATATCCATATAATAATTGTTATTTTGAAAATTTCAGTGGCACATCTTATAAAATGTTGAAAGTTTTTAAAAACTGAAGACTGAATTTTCTGCCTCTTGTGACTAATCCAATTCAGCATAGATATATGTGTGTGTATATGTAAATATATATACACATGTGAGTATATGTACATATGCATATATGAATATGTATACATAGTCTCACACACAAACACTCACACATACTTACAGAGATATCATTGCCAGGATGCATCCATGTATGCCAACACTAAGGCACTCCAAAGTGATAAATCAACCTTTCCATACAGGGGTAGAATACTAGCAAAACTAGATTTTTCTGCTTTTTTTTTATACCAGGATTCTTAAATATTCATATCAGTACTTCTATGTAGAAAAGAATGGATTAAACTAATATAATTTAGAGTATACTGTGAAGATTTTTGAAACCAAAAATTAAATATATTTTTCTGTCTTGTTTATTATAAGCATGAAGTCTGAAAGGTATGATACTGTACTGGAGTACTTATAGACAAGTTTTGCCAAGTATAGCTTTATTCATCTGTCCAAATAAGGCTATAATTTTGTGTTGTTAAGATAGAATGGCTATTCTTTCTGCTGGCTATTCCATCTTGCTGACTTTAGGAGGATCGATAAATAAAATGTCAGTCTTGGTGGTCTAATTATATTAATATTAAATGTTTCAGATTCTGTGTTATGCAGAAATCCGGATGGTCTTCAGTGTCCTTAAATCAAAGTAGATAATAAAGTAGATAATAATTTACAATATCATTTATTATAGATCTGTACAAACCACAAATTAATGTACTTGTTATAAGCACTTGCTTAGTTCTGTTACGCAAAGTTTGGTTTGCAAGCTTCTGAGAATGACACTGCAAATGTTTTTATTTAGTGTTTACTGTATAATAATGACTCTATGTTGTCCCATATAACTTTCTTATAACAAGTACACAAATGCTTTCAAGTTTTCTTATTCCTGCAATTGGCACAACCCCTTGTAGAGTCCATAGTGGTTGTTATGTTGGCAATCTGTATTTAAGCTTTCTGGATTTAATCTGGTTTTACTGAGAAAACCTTAATTTAGAATTTATATGTGGAAGTTCTAGGGTTTTTTTTTAACCTTTCCTATTTACATATGATATTACTTTCCAGGCTTGCACAAAAACAACTTTATGATATGCCATAAAAACACACTGAAGACTTTAGTTTTAATAGGTTTCTCAAAGAAAATAATTTTTAATTGTACTGTCTGTCTTACTGTGGAGTTAAACCACCCTGGAGAAAGTGAACTGAATGTACACTTCAGAGTCCAAAATAAATGTAAGTGAAGGAAAAAAACCCATGTATACTATGAATAAATGGTAAGAGGTTTAATATTACCTTTCAGTAACAGTGTTCTAAAATGTTTTACAAATATTAATGACCCACTAATATTTTCAAAAACTTACTGGTTTGTACAGTACCCTTTTTTTCAGTGGGAAGATAGTAGCAGTTTTGAAAGAAATGAAAGATTTTCCAGCCTCTATATTTTGAAGCTCTGATAGTCTGCTTATCATCTTATTTTAGAGCAATTATTTCTCCCTATAACAAGGTGAAAAGACTCAGGGACACAGTGGTTTTCTAGCCATAAAATAACCACTAAATCAGAACACATTACGGTGTCATTCTCAGCAATCTGCAGACAGAACTTGGAAGGGCAGAAATAAACTTTATATTTAGTCCCAGTGTTCTGAACCATTAAACTTGTGGGCAAATTCTCTTATTTTCTCTCTGAAATGTCTGTTTATCTCTAGTTGAGGCACAAGTTTATTGTTATTCTTTTTATTGCTTCCTTTGTCCTCATTTCAAATAAGATATCATTGTGAAAAACCAAAGGATGCAGAAAAAATAAAAAAGAAAAAATGTCACATTATTGCAGGACACAATATAGCTGGCACATCCACCTACAGTAATCCATTACACATCAAAGTTTGTTAAATTTTCTATCCAGATAATAAAAGCTGGTTTAACAAAGAGAATTATCAGCCAGTATTTGTCAAACCCACTCAATACACAGTCAGTGCAGCTGTGAGAGATAGATACAGATATAGATCTATATTAGATATAGATAGATATAGATATAGTTATAGTTATAGAGATATAGAGATAGAGATGATGATAGAGATAGAGATAGAGATAGAGATAGAGATAGAGATGGAGATGGAGATGGAGATGGAGATGGAGATGGAGATGGAGATAGAGGTATCAGCTGGTGACTGTGTTCAATGTTATACTGTTACCTATATATAAGTATCAGGTCAGGGTACTTTTACATGCACCATTAGACTGACAAAATACTTTGCAGTACACAATTTTATAGTAAATGAGAAAATTCTGACTCTAAGACCAAAATTTAGAACATATGCTAACATCTTCAGTAAGTCCTTCTGGCCAAGGCCTGAAGCAGACAGCACTGATTTGAAAGCCCTACTTTTGTCCCATAACAGCCTTTTCTTGCCTCTTAATACAACGGTCATGACCAGCCCCTGCAAGGTACTTGCTTCTCAAGACTTCCTTGGTCATAGGTTTGGTTGGGTTCACATGGCCAGAAAGTGTCCACAGTGTTCTCACAGCTCTTAGCTGAGGGGCTCCCCAGTCTGTTAAGCAGTCCCTCTAGAAAGGACTAGGAGACTTTTTTCCCCTTTTTTTTAAATTGCTAATAAAATAAGATTATCATAAACTTATTGGTAAAAGTAACAGAGAGAAAAATATGCAATGTATTGACATGGGAAAATGACGTGGTATGAAAATTAATGAACTGACATTATTTCACCAGTGCTTTTCAGGAGACATTTTTGTTTTATTTATTCTGGCTTCTAAACAAGTAAGAAGGCTGTGGTACAAACAGGCTTATCACAGGTGGCAGGAGAAAACATCTGTTTTCAGAAATATCATTTCAAACATGTTACAAAGGCATATTAACTACATGTATAAGAGGCCTCTAAATTGTAAAGTAATTATAGAGATTAACGTTAATTTGTACTTTTTTTCATGACATTGATTGTGGCTTTGTGGTTTCCTTGATTCTTTTGGACAAATCTCATCTTACATTTAAAAGCTACCTATCTGATATTTACACATTTCAGATTCACTCTGCCCTTTGCTCTCTCTATAAAAAGATAGAAGACAATCATTAACAAATTCTAAAACAATTACTTGACTGAAATGAACAGTCAATAAAAATAATTGTCTGATATAAAACTGTTACCTAGACTTGTAAAATGTTTATTCAGTTGCTGAAATGGTGGATAATAAAGACAGATAAGAGAAATACTGTGAACACAGGCAATCACAACAAAACAGATTGTGGATTCAAAGAGCTGACCCAGATTAAAAGTCTAGTTTAGTTTTAAAAACTACCTGACTAGATGATTGCACTAACAGTTATAAGGTCAGTGTCCTGGTTTCAGCTGGGATAGAGTTAATTTTTTTCCTAGTAGCTGGTGTAGTGCTGTTTTGGATTCCATATGAAAATAATATTGATAACACACTGATGTTTTAGCTCTTTCTAAGTAGTACTTACCCTAGTCAAGGACTTTTTCAGCTTCCCATGCTCTGCCAGGTGCACAAGAGGCTGGGAGGTGGCACAGCCAGGACAGCTGACCCAAACTGCCCAAAGGACTATTCTATACCATATGATGTCATGCTCAGTATAGAAACTGGGGGGAGTTGGCTGGAGGGCTGCAACCGCTGCTCGGGAACTGACTAGGCATCAGTCAGCAGGCGGTGCGTCACTTATTTTGTATATTCGTTTATTATTATTATTATTACTACTACTACTACTACTACTTTCTCTTCCTCTGCTGTCCTATTAAACTGCCTTTATCTCGACCCACAAATTTTACTTTTTTTCCCAATTCTCTCCCCCATCCCACTGCGGGGGGACTGGGAGGGCAAGAAGGGGAATGAGCAAAAGGCTATGCGGTTAAACCACAACCATCAGAAAAATGATAAAATACTTAAATTATTTGTAAAGTTTTTACTTCAAGATCTCAAAGATGCTGCAGTAGTATATTAAATCACATTTAAACCCCCTTATATCATGCTGAGTATTAGCTGCTCCATGAACTGCTGGACCATAGATATCGATCACTGAGGTCATTCCTTACCACCATAGGCAATACGTGTGCTCTTATAAACTTCTTGAACTCCCTCTAAAGCAGGTCACTGACCACACAGGCAATGCTTAAGTGTGACATTACTTTCTTCAGCACATACTTTGAGTAAGCACAGTAACAACTAATGGCAATCAGGATTACAGCTACTCTATATTTGATTATATGTGGTTATACACAAAACCAGAATAACTACATGGCCTATGTCTACAGCAACAGACTTGAGACAGGTGAAGTGCATAACGAAGTCTTTCCCCTCCCTAACATTCCTGTTCTAACAGTTCAGCTTCAGACAACACTGAAGCTTCACTTCTTTTGCTCTATCTTACTTATTCCTTCTATCTTAAGGTTTTTCACACATTCGTTCTGCTCACTGACCTGAATACACTGCAAGCAGTTCAAACAGTTTGTCAGATTTCAGTGGCCAGCGGAGAGATATCTAGTCTTTTTCTTCTTAGGTTGAAAGCAAGTGTTCCTGTGGAGTATTGTCTTCATCATCAGGTGGTTGTGCTAGAAATGTCTTGCCAAAGAAAATGCAATTTTTTGTGCTGTGACTTACGCATGGGTGACTTCAGTTTCTTCTCTTTGGAAACCCATTCTTATGCAGACAGTTGAATATATTCATCTCGTTCATGAGCTTTGGGCACTGTTTACAAAGCATACATGCTATAAATATATCAAATAAAATATAAATATATCAAATTAAAGTTCATCCATTTCCCCACTTCATCTAATTACTAGTTATTTTTACTTTACCCTACCTATAATTGTCTCTCTTTTTCAGACTGAATAAGTTAAAATTATGATACTATCTGAGCATGAGAAAAAAAGATTTTGCTTTTCAAATAAAGGAGATGATTCTCTGGAATCTGCAACTATTAATTTGGGTAATTTGCAAGAGTGTTACTGGATACTATTAAGTTGAGGCCTGAAATTTAGATCATGTAAAACAAAGATTTTTTTGAAACATAATAAAAATAGAAGTCATTCCCTATGCTCACATAACTACTATTTTGCAGATAATTCCAATATGTTTGTACCGCATAGGATTTGGGATGTAGTTTAAAAAAACAGTGTCAGAGAAAACTTTACATCTGCTTAATGACTTCTCACAAATCCATCTGGCCACTTGGACTGGTATGTTTCCTTTTAGTCTTTACACTTAAATATGTTCAATAGCTCTGTGCCCTGTGAATGTCTTCTGACTTCTGTGTCTGTTTCTGAGTGCAAAATTTTTTTTTAAAATCTGCTTACTTTTTTAGATGGGCTATCCTAAAACCTTTATAAAAATCCTGTCTTGGGTAAGGCAATCATGAGCAGTAGAATCATGCTGACCTTATTATGGCTTAAAATGGATGGCAAGAACAGCCCACAGTGGAATATTATCAAATTGATTCAAGTTCTGTTATGTCTTTCTGAGGGCTTTCTTGTTTTAAGGATTTCTTGTTTTCAAGACTGATGAACACAGCCAAAATCCAATTTCCATCCATGCATTAAAGAAAGTCTAATTAAAAGTGGTTATTGCTGATGTAATTTTCATGTTGAAAGTATGTAATACTTACCAAATTGTGCACAGCTTTTGAGTTTCTGGCTGGGTGCTAGTATAATGTTAACTTAAATGTTAAGGTTGTTAATCACTAGATGTGATGAATAACATTTAAATTTCTTAGTGTATTATCAATGCTAGGACCCAGTATTTCTTTTGTGATTTTGTCCACATTTAGTTATTTAACTCCTCAATGAGCAAAGGAACATTCCACCACTTCCTTAAGTATACTGGAGTCTTGCAAGAGTACATAAAAGTGTAACTAAAAGAAAATCTTCTGTTCTTTCAGGTGAATGGTTGCTAAGGATGCAACGCTTTGAATAAGCACTTAATACTTTGTTTGAGCACTTTTTGGGATTTTTTTTTGGCAGTTGGGTATTTATTTATTTGATTATTTATTTGATTTTCAGCTGTTTACTAACACTGATGACACTCACAGTTGTTGATGTTCAGTATTTCTGAACACCAGGTCAGGCATATTCAAATCCTTAATGTGGATTTAGGTGTCTAATTCTGACTGTTAATTGACTCTTGCAAAAAAGTATTTACTTTTAAGCTTTCTGCCTCATTGTTTTAAAGCTCAAAACTCTTATGAGGGAAAAAAGTAAACCTTTGGTAGCTCAGTAAAGGACATGGGAATGTTGCCATCAACATAGAACCTTGTTGAGAGCTTGTTAATACCTGTTTTTTCTTGCTTGACACTGCAGATGATAGGCCTAACCTTTTCGATATTTTTCAGTGGTGGCTTAACTATGTTATAGATTAAAGCAAATCACCAGTGCTCTGAAATTTGAGGCCTTCACATTCCAGATGCATATGAAAAATCTGTGACTTCAGTCTTTATCTCAGACAAATGTCTAGTAGTGTGTTAATTGAAATAAGTAGAAAAGTTTCCGTTGACCTCACTGGATATGGGCTAGGTCCTTTAATACTTTGTGTCCTATCTGCTAGGTTGAGAAACACCTTTTTCTTTACTCTGCCCTTAGAGAAAAAAGTGTGTTGAGTTCATGAGCAAATCCATATTCATTCTGACCAAGGAAATGGGGAATGAGCACTTCATCTGTGATCTCATTGATTGAGAATGGAAGAGCCAGCTGGGTTAGCAAAGTAATTGATTGGAACGCTGCAAATGTACATTTTGTTATGTAGGTCAGTAGAGACCGGAGTGTTATCACTCATTTTGTTTGCTTAGGCGTAATACACCCTCTAAGTGGCATCGAGTAGTGGAAAGGGTTTGTAACACTCAAACCCATTTATAGGGTCTATTCTTGTCCAAGATAACAGCAGCTCCAATCACTAGCCTGCCCAGACCACTATTATTAATTAATACAGCTGACATTGCTATTGGGTATTTTGTCTTTCCCATTTAATACCACTTGGTATTAAATGCAAACTCCTCAGTACCTAATAGTCCTTTTGAGTGTGGACTTTTATATTCAGCATATGCACTGTATCATTGCTACTCAGCCTTCTCTAAAGAAAATGAAAACAGGAAAAGTAGTGCATCAAACAAAATAAAAAACAGTGCTGATGCTTACTCTATTAAGACATGGCTCAATGTACCATGGATTGAAACTTTTTCTCTCTAGATTTCTAAAAGCAACTTGGTAACTCTCGACTAAACAACACTCCTTAAATGACTGGAAGATATACAACTTCACCTAAGGTTTTATCCAATATTTGTTTGCTGTTATACATCAAGCAGAATATATTACAAGGTGGAGGAAGGCTGTCTCCACTCTATCCTGTGGTTTGGCCATTTAAAGCATGGGCTAACGTTCATTATCCCGCCAGCTCGAGAAAAATCTAGTGCAGACCAGCTCCCACTGTGTTGTTAACTTTGAGAATTAGTAGTCTAAGAAATGCAAAGTTCCCTCCTTCTCTTTCAAGCTTTTTAATGTTAATATATCTGCTCTGCTATGAAAGACTTATAATTATGAATACTGACATTACCTTCCTAGTTACATGATAAAAATATGACACCGTATTCACCTGAGGTAGAATGACCCTCATGCTCCATTGTTGTCTAAATCAGGCAGGATTATGTTGGTATCAATCCTGATAGTTAAGCTGGACTCTACACAAGAGAAGGAGATAAACTGGCTAATGCGTACTCTGTTAAATATAGCTTCCTGAAAATATCACACACTTTGTGTATCCCTTTGCTGTTCCTGCAGTGCCTCATTTCATGCCAGTTTTATTAAACTTGTTTAATGCACTGTTTTTACATCAGTCACTTGAGTACAGAGGGGGAATTGATCTGCAATGTACTCTCATAGTTTTCTACCCAAGGAGTTATTTAGTCAAGCACAGATGGTAGAAGCCAACTGACCATCTCTTCTTCCAAGTTTGCCCCAGCTTTGTGCCATATATTTCTACAGTTAGATCATCAATAATTGTACAATGCTGAATATCAGTATTATTTATTATTATCTTAATTTAGGTTATTCAGTATCTGCAACATTAAACAAAGGCAAGCCTGTACTGTAAGTTAAGAAAACTAACAAGAAGAAATAAAATCACAAGGTTAAAGTGGGTGGATGAGTGGGCGGGTGGATGGGTAGGTTATTGCATCCAATCCTTATGACAGAATGGAATGTGATCCTGCTTTCTAAACCATGGAAGAGGCTTAGATTTTATGCATGTTTTCCCTTTCTTTGTTTTCTGACTGAAACTCCTACTTGGAGGGCTGACTCTCTGAAATTGAGGCCAGCTACTGGCTCTGCAGTTATATGGAGTTCATAAGCAATTCAAATACAGACTCTCTTCTAGACCTACATTCTTGGGTGAGGGAGTAAACAAGATTGCAGATGACAGGCTTTGGTAGCTTTTCTGAAATTTAGCCAAAAACCAGCCCTGGTGTCTCAAAATCCCTGCAGAACCATCATCTCCAGTCTCCTCTGTAATATAACTCATGTCTCTCCAAGGAATGCAATATGCATCTCCCAGTTATGTAACAGTTTTGATATGCAAGTAGCAGAGTGAGGGAAGTTGGCTTCTGCTACACAGATTTTCTATCTGCTTCACTTTGGTGATGTTTCTTAAGAGGAGCAGATTGGTATTCTTAGTCTGAGCGTTTAAATGAGGCCATTGCACTACATGTAGTCTTCTCCCTTTCTAACGTACAATTCTAGCAGCTCCATATTGGCAAGAAAATATCAGCAAACACTTTAGGCCCTACACTAAGATAAGTTTCTGTCTTCTTATCTTCTTGTTTCTATCTAGAGAGATATTGTCACTGTCTTCTCTCCCCTTCCCCCTTCTTTCCCTTTCTCTCTCCCCTCTCCTCAACTCCTCCCTCATTCTAACCCCCCCCCCCAAATACTAAAGGAGCTGACCTTTTTGCAAGTATAAAGATTAAACAAAGCTTTGATGAGTCATTTCTTCATTATCATTAAGACAAGCCTTTGATCTTAGCCAACATGTGATCTCTCAGAGTTGCTCCTTGTATTCCATAGATACACTCCACCCATTTCTTGAGAATCTTAATTATCTCCAATGTGAAGCCAGTTTTAATATGGCCAGTGCATGAAATTATGGACTGGATATACATAGGTGGCTCACAAGGACAGTGAAGTAATGGGGGACAATTAAGTAATGGCACAGTTTGTTAGATGTGTAAATTATTGTAAACCATAGATCTCATGCAGTGTTTACTCTGTAAAATAAAAAGCATTCCAACACCATCATATGGATATATGACACCAGAGACCTCCTGGGTCACCAAGTCCTGTCCCCTGTTAACAAAGACAGCTATTTTATACAATCTTTTCTGTAAAACTCATACAAGAAGATGCTTTATAGATAAGTGCAATAAATGTAATCTGTAGAAGAAACAAGTCAAATCCAAGTAATATACAGTTTACTGTTATTCTAAAGCATCTGCTTAGACACCAGGTTTTAAAGACAGACCAGTGAAAGGAAATTACAGAAATTATGAGTTAAAAAGTAACTTTACAAACCAGGTATTGTACAGCTGTGCATGAAACACTTTTAAACTTTTTTTAATTATACATTCCCTCAGGAAGAAAGAATTTCAAAGTCAAATGTGAAGTTTAAAGTTGCATAAGTACCACTGAATTTGATGTGAGTGGAGATATGATGCATAAAGTTTTGAAAATACACCTGTTTAAATTAATTATAGGTGCTTCTGTGATCTGCTCTTTTGGTTATTTTAATCTTCGTATCAGACATCATCCTCATAAGCATTAGTTTTCCTTGTTTTAAACAAAAACTGTCTTTTTTGCTCAGTTATCATAAGGATTAAGACTCTCCAGAATTTGTATTTCATAGTGACATTTCTTTTCTAGGTTTGTCATCCCTATTTACACTATCTTCTTTATAATTCAAAAAATTATAAAAACAAAAAGGGACTTGTAAAGAAAGCAAATAAACCTATTTTTCCTTGTTAAAAAATGCTTTCTGGTACAATCACCAGCAAGCAGAATCCTAAAATTGCATTGCCTCCATTTCTTTCTATTATCTCAAGTATGTGCTACACCAAGCACAACAAAACTGTGTAAACCAGTCACATCATGAAAGAGACAGATAACATAATAACTTTAGAAAGTTATAGCATTAAATTGTAATTAACTTTCCTTTTATTTTATTTATTTTCATAATGAGATCCTTTTATTCACTGCAAGGTACAGGTATCCCACATTGGGAACTTTGGAATTAATGTTTTAACAAAATACAGCTGTTAGAACTATTTTGCTTCTGCTTTTAGATAGTGCAGGGAGCGGAGTACAGAAAATAGGTTTGTTCATAAACACCTGCATTATAGACATTTAAAGCTGGGTGAGAAAAACTCCATTACTAGTGTTGTGGTTGGGCGTTCTCCTCACTTCTTTGTTTTCTCATTGCTATCAAAGGATGTAAATTACTGTGCAAACTCACAGTGTCTGTTCCAGCTTGTCTGAATGTCTGAACATATTAAGGATGCCAGAAGGGAAAGATGGAAACCATGTATTTGATGACTGAGCACAAGGCTTAGTACATGGAAAAGTTTGTGTTTCCCTCTTCCTCCATACATTGCAGAGAATTTGCACCTGCTATTTCACGGAAAGAGTAAGCAAAATATTGGCAATTTACAGTCTGACCAAGCAGGAACAGATATTTTTAACTAAGTACCTATCATTCAGATTGTCCATCCAATTATAAAGTTCAGCACAACGTTATAATACATTACAGAAAGAAAGCCTGTGTCCTGGGTTGTTGAACTCAAGGTGGCATTTGAAACCTGTTACTGTCAAAGTGACGCCCTAATCATTTGATGTTAGTGGCAGACTCCTGAGAACTCTGTTTCTAATATTCCTTCTGTTTAGAAGGATACTGCATAGCAACTGGTAAACCTAGAAGACTCATGTTGTAACCCCAGCCAGAAACTAAGCACCACACAGCCACTCGCTCACTTCCCCTGTAGCAGGGATAAAAACCAGTTTCATAAGTAAAGCAAAAGCTGTGCACACAAGCACAGCCAAACAAGGAATCCATTCACTACTTCCCATAAGCAGGCAAGTGTTCAGCCATCTCCAGGAAAGCAGGGCTCCATCACACATGACAGTTACTTGAGAAGACAAAATGCCATCACTCTGAATGTCCCCCCCTTCCTTCTTCTTCCCTGCAGCTTTATATGCTGAGCATGATGTCATATGGTATGGAATATCCCTTTGGTGTTGGGGTCAGCTGTCCCATCTGCATCCCCTCCCAGCTTCTTGTGCACCCCCAGGCTACTCGTTGGTGGGGTGGGGTGAGAAGCAGAAAAGGCCTGGATGCTGTGTAAGCACTGCTCAGCAGTAACGAAAACATCCCTGTATGATCAACACTGTTTTCAGCACAAATCCAAAACATAGCCCCATACTAGCTACTATAAAGAAAATTAAGTCTATCCCAGCCAATACCAGCACAAAGGCAATTGTGGTAGCAGAAAAAAAATGTTCTCTTTCTATTTCCAGAAGCTACTTACTGGTTTATTGCATCAAGTCAGTATTACAGTGTAAAAATATTTGAATAGTGCTCATTCAAAACAACCCCAATTTTCTTTTTAAAACCTAACTTATGCATCACATATTCTCATTTTTATCATCAATGATTATACAATGTAATTCAAATGTCTTATTCATGATTCTCTTTCCTTCTTTCCTCTTGCAAATTTAGTGCAGTGTGTTTTACTCAAGTTCTGTGTTTGACACAGGAGTAGTATCTACAGCTGGTAGGAAGCATGACAGTTTTAATACAGACTAGGATCTTATTATCATGCAGTATAGTGTCAGTCTTACACTGCAGTGCTTGATTTGTATAATGCAAAGCCTAAACTTTTGCTAACTGAGCTTTATAGTACGTATATTTTATTATACATATAGTTGCAGTATTTGGAAGGTCCAGTCTTAAGCCATGTATTGAAACTGCATTTATAAAGAAGCCAGAAAATAAATGTGACTAAGCCTGATGAGAAACGATGTGAAGACATGGACAGACATATACGACCTACTGTACAACCAACAGTATTATCAGTAGGGAGATAATGTCAATGCATACTTGCATATTTACTTGACTAAAGACTGTCATAAGCAAACAAACAATAAGACAACTTTCACAGCCCTATTGTTCTACTATGTGTTTCTTAATAAAAACAAAGAAAACTAGACAACTGGTCTCTATGAAGTTTCCTTATTTGTTTTTTAAATCCACACTCGGCAGCTTAAAACAAGTGGTCTGCAAAAGACATCAGTCTACAAGTCTGACACGCCCATAGTAATTAGTTCCCAAGTAGTGTAAAATGTTCAACTCCAGCAGAAAAATTTTAATTTTATTTCAACAATTCTTTTCAAGGGTAACATGTCAAAGCTTAGCACTTTGCTCTGGATTCAGTTCATTTGGCTCACAGACACCTAAAGTCCAGCTTTCCAATCAGTTGTGATCTAATGCATGAGAATGAGTTATATAGTTCAAGATGAAATAAAATCCATAACCATACCACTCATCAGAATTTTGATTTATATATTGAAATATATTATTTATCCTGAAAACTGTGTGAGCAAATAAAGAGCCCAGGTTTCCTGGTTAATAAAATGCAAGATGGATTGTTTCAAACACTATTTATTCACCTATCCAAACAAATTGTTTCAGCCATCCTTCTATGAGAATTTTCTGTAAAATTCAACTCATAGCAATATCTAAAAAAAAAAATACAAAAAATTATTCATTTTAGATCAGTGTATTTTATTATGCTTCATGACGCATGTACATGTAAAGGCTTTGCTCACTAAAGTCACCTAGAAAAATCACAGATAGACTAAGACAAATTCATACATGGCAAAGTGCATTATTGCAAGAGATTCTATCAGTGTATTTGTGACTGAATTTTAAGTTAAGAAGTCAATATGATTTCTGAGGCAACACGTCAGAAATATTTTTTTATGGATGTCAAAGAACAGGCATATGCAGAAACTTTGTGGACTGCTGTGGAGAATCAGAATATAAAGAAATCTATGAAAACATAGGATCAAATTAATAGAACAAAGATACAAGTTCATTTACAGACAAAAATTATGACAGTTCTCATTGGAAATCAGAGAGTAAGTGCTTCTTTTTCTTTCTCTAACATTGCCTATTTTTGAAGTGTTGAAGCCAGTTTCTTCACAGGTAGTCTTTAAAGAAAACCCTATTGTTACTGGGAAATCTTACTTAAATAATGTGATAAATGTTTATTCACAACACATTTCCTTGAAAAGTATTGTCTAGAACAGAGGAGAAACAGGAGAAACAAGAAAAAGAAAACAGGTAATCTTGCTTTTCCTGCTTTATTATTTCTACCACAGCATTGGTTATCAATTTTTGTCCTCAGACTGTTCTTGTGTAATTACTCTTACAATCAATGGTTAAGAGAGAAATCTAAGATGGTCTCCTTTACAGCCACAGAGAGTCCTCTTAGCTGTAGAACCAGTGTATAAAAAAGACTACATGGACAAGTATATATCAATTAATTACTTCATCCTTTCTTTTCATTGCTGATTTTAACAGCAAAAAAACCCTACCAGAACTGAATAGTACACAGTCATGCCACAATAGTTCTGACTTTCCTGTCATACTATTGCCGTGTATGTGTTAAATACTCTGCTACTGCACTCTTTGCTCTATCCTCTGTTAAAAGTAATCTGCAATTTTTCTAGAATCTAAGGTTTCAACACCTGACCAGCACAGCTACATTGGCCACCTGTTGCAATTAAGCAGAGAAAAGGTCTGTATGAAGGCACTAAAATGCGTGTCAAAGCACTTTGTCTAGACTTGGACCGGGAGCTGAAAACCTTAAGAAGTCTGAAGATTTTAATACATCTACACAGCTATTTGAAAGGTTATCTGAAGGGATCTAAAACTCCTAAACTTAGAAATGATGAGGGAAATGTCAAAGAACAGGAGATACAGTGACAAGCAAGATAAATAATGGAACAAGCAAAATACTGCATATTAATCACTTTGGGTTATATTTACATTAGAGCAATGGTTATTTTTCATTCTTAAACATAGAAAATAGGAGGCAGTGTCACTTCTTAAACATTTGTTGTGATTTCCATTCTTTTTAATATTTTGAAATTTCATGCAGAAGAAATTTCTTTTACCATACACTTGGTATTTGGGAAGGGTTTCCCTGAAGAGATCTGAGAGAATTGATTAGAGGTTTTTGCACTAAGTATACTAATTTTTTTTCAGTATGCTACACTTACTCATATACAAACCTAAAGGTTAAAGTTTCATTTTACTTTTAAAAAAATTATTTATTTTAGGATTGTATTTAAAAATACTATCTCATTAAAAATATATATCCTAAATTCTTTTTCAAGGGCAAAATATCCTCCAACAGAGAAATTATATTAATTTGTTCATTGTTAAGTTACAGAAAAAACTGGAAAAATAGATATAAAGCTGATTTAAAAATATATAATCCTTTTTATTGATTTGTTTTGCCAATGAAATAAAGTCTTCAGAAAGCTCTATTCGTTTTTCTAATGTGAATGCATCATACAAACCATTCTCCAGTCTGTCAATAATGGAATTGTGGTATCTAGTACAGCATTATTACATACATTGGTAAATATTTGTGGAGCAGTCTCTACTATTTCTCAGAATTTCCAGATATGCCAAACATACTGTGTGTATCCATATCAGCTCTATTGTTAAAGCATGGTTTCTTCAGTGTGTGTGGTATATTAATTTATGCAGAATTTCTACGTACATAGAATTCACTGATCACCAATTCTGCTGTATCCAGGATACCAAATGTGCAATAGCACATAGTGTCTTGCCATCACTTGCACTTGAACAGAGAATGCCAGCAGAACCTGTCCATCTCACTGTCAAATATTCCTTACAAACAACTTACCCCAGGAGCACAAAAGAGGGGGAACATACCAAGAATTTTTAAGGAATGAGGTAATTCAGTTCAATTTCATCATAGGCATTAGCGTGCAGAGTGGCAAGACAGCACTAAGGTCAACAGAGTTAAAAGCTTTTTGTTTGCTGAAGAGATCTCCATCTTATTCCTACAGCTGTGGAAAAGTTGTGCTGATCCAAACCATTTTACATGCCGAGCTGCAGTACTTTCTACCACCATCTTTTTGTTTGAACACTTGCAAAGTTTCTCTAAGCCAGACTTCTCTCATGCAATTTCAAGCTTAATTTAACTCATTTTACAAACAGACAGAAGAATGCCATATCCCATAGCAAACAGAGCTGAGCACGTGTTGTGTGACTGTTGTGTTTATCTAAGTAAATTCACTGTGGCTCTGTGGCCCCTACTTTAAATACAAATTATTCGAGACAGTTGTAATTAGGTCATGGATGATGAGCTGTATTTTAAATTTTCATTTTCCTTCTTCTCAGGCCCAATAAGGCAACATCTGCACTAACCAGTGGACCTTGCTTTTCTGCGCTATAGTTAACTATGTTAGTCTCGTCTCAATATTTAATATTTATTTGCTTCCTCAGCTCTCCTTTCTCAGTATTTACCTACAGCCTTTCCCTGAAACTACATCTTTATTCATTTAAAAGTCTTCCAGAGATTCTTAAGCTTCCAGGCAAGAAACACTAAATAATTTTTTAAGCATCCAAATCTTCAATAAGAAACAAAGGTTCAGAAACAGGTAACAATATAACAAGAACAGATGTTAAACGATGTTCAAAGTAACAATTGTGTGGACAATGGCCTGTTTGCAATGTATATTAAGTATTGAAACATTGCTGCAAGTCTTGCTTCCAGACTTTAAAATTAGTTGTGTTGGTGGGTGGGTATTTTTGCAATGAATAGAAGAAAAGTTCCCTGAAGCAGATCTTAAAGATGTTACTGTGTAGAACATATCTCACATACTGTCTAGTTGCTGGTTTGTCCCCTTTCAGATAGAACATAAGAAAATCTCTCTATGTTCTTAGGCTAGAGATATATATTCTGTTCTTTTATTCACATTTGTTCACTGATTCTGTTTTATTTTTTTCCAAGTTACCAGCACTTATGTGTCAAGAGGAAAAAATATAAAAGAAGGTGTCAATGATAATGTGAAACACACCTGGAGCTGTAAATTAAAACTAGTTACATAAATAAAGTGCATAACGAAAGTATTTCTGTTCTCATATGCTGTGGAACAGGAAATGCCAAGTTTTGTAACAACCCTCCTACCGATTTGCTTTTCCTTTCTGAAAAAAACCCCATTTATTTCAGAACAGAGATAAACTCTTTGATCCAGCTCCAACCCTGACTTTGGCACTTTCCAGAATCTCAAAGCAATTAGTACATAAAGGTCCTCATGATGGATTTTTATTTATTTATTTATTTATTGAGATCTCAAACTCACAGTTCTAATGAAGACTAAGGACATAAACCATAAGGCTTGACTTTGCCAGGCACAAGTGAGAAATATTTCCCATGTCTATTTCACAAGCGGAGAAATAGACATAAGAACGGGAACGGCAGATGATGCTGAAATTGGCAGCATCAAGCAGCTGTGTCTCAGCTAGGCTTTTTCTCATTTCAGGTGTGGAACCAAAAATGTAACATATTATATTACAAAAATGATGCTTATTCCTCTGTGTTCTCATCTGTGTTTACTTTCCATAGCTTTTTTTATCCTTCCTGAGAGAGCACCTTAAGGTGCAGCTGATTTCAGATGTCTCCTCCATGACTTAACATTAAGTTCTTCCATTTGCAGTTGAATTGGTATGTATATTTAAAAATACTCTGCACTGGAAAAGTTCCTTCTGTGCCAAGACCTGAGCATATTTTTCTCCCAGTTGTACTCTGCCTTTCTGGCACCTTGTCATCTTGTTATGAGAGCAGTGGGTCAGATCTTACTGAGCATACACGCTGTAGTGGCTTTACATTTCTCTCTGCATGCTCTGTGTGCAGAGTCAGTTGACTTTTTACGGAATGTACATAGTCCTTTATGCAGAAGGCTGGAACGCTGTTTTAAAATTACTGGTTTTCATAGTTTCCCCAAGTCCATGACCCTGTTTCCTTTGGAGAGTACAGAATGTAGAAGACACATGAAGATGAAGGGGAAAGATATACTTAAGGGACAGGATATGGAAGTGGACATTGTGATGGAATGTTTTCAATGCTTTACAGGTTAACATGGTTTCTACTAGCAGGTTTCTGTCTTGAAATGCTTTCAGTCAAGAGTCCTGTGAAAGAATTTGGCTTCATTTACAACCCTAGTCAGAGGGCTGGTTTTATTCCAGTAATATTGTTGGAAATGATTAAATGTTGCATGGGCAATGCATGAATCCAACAATGGGACATAGTATATTTCTCTTCCTAAGTAGCTTTTTTTGGCATAAAAAAAGGTAAAAGGAATTTTCTGACTTCTTGGTGGAAAAAAAAAAAATCCAGTCCCTCTACCTCAGAAACCTAAAATTGGATTAATATTTAATTTGTATAACTTGAGCACCCTCAACATGACTGCTAAAAATCAGAAGAACAATCTGTATGTTTTTCTCTGGAAGTTCACAATTATCCGATCATTATTTTTATATATTGTCGACACAAAAAAGTACCCATTGAAAATGGTGAAAGCATTTACTGTCTAACAAAATAATGACCTTGAACTACTTGAGATAGAAGGATTGATTAGCTCTTCTTCAGATTAGGTGAATCAGATATTGTTTAATACCTGTAATTCTGTGCAGTAGCAAGCATTACTATTTTTAAGAACATGAACATCAAAAAAAATTGGATTGTAATTCTTGCTTTTGCTACAAGGTCAGTGTCTGACTCCTGACTAGTAATGGCTGAAACTGAAATCATTGTAAATTAAATTGTTGAGATGTTCAGTAAAATTACCCAAATTAATTGAACCTGAAATGTTTGACTGGAAAGGCAGTTTCGCAAGACCTTAAAGAAAGATGATGTTCAATTTTCCCAGTATTTGTATCTAAATATTTACATACTTCTTCTTATCATCTCAACAAATACCAAGAATTTATGCACTAAACCAAAGAATACCAGGGAAAAGTTAGAAAAAGGAAAAGAAAAAAAAAAGAAAAAATATAGTTACAACTTACAGATCCTTGATATAAAACATTCCAGTACATGTTATATGCAAGTGAATAACTATGTTGGCATTGGGGCTCTTATTTTTCACCAGGATTATGTTTCTCATCCTTAGATACCACCTATACTCATTCTTGTTTCTGCGGAAGTATTTTTTTAATTTTACAGCTTGGCACCTTTTAAAAACCAACATTTTTGCATCTTTCCATACATTTTGTCAAAGATTTTCATGTTCATGAATCTTCAACAGACTTATGTCAAAACAAAAATCTACCTTATAAAAGATTTTTCCTTGTTTTTCATGTTATGTTTGCCATGCTATTTCTATTTAGTTCACACTGTGTAACTTTGTCTTCAATAGGGAGTGGCTATGATGTAAGAAAAGCAGAGAAAGAGGAAATTTCAAGTAAATGGGACAGCCTAGGAGAAACTTGAAGGCAGGAAAAGGGAAAAAAGTGTAAACTATAAAGCAGGAGGGAAAAAACCACAAACAACATAAGGGAGATTTTGAAGAGATTGGATATAAATTTGAATTTTCCAATGTTTTTCTAGTTTCCATGGAGAGAGCTTGCAAATGTCACAAATTGTGGATTGTGCTTTTACTGTGGGATTATGCAGAAGGTTAATGTGATTAATAAGGGAGAAGCAATGTGATTTTTTTAAAATACTAAAGCAAATGAAGATAATTACTCGTTAGGAAAAGGGAGGCAATGGGTGCATTGCTTACATCATTTAAAATGCGCAGCATGTTTCACTTTCATTGCAAATTGAGAATAAAACAGAATTCCATGCTCCATGGCATTTTCACGTTTAAATTAAAACATTTCCAGGAAAAAAGGGTAACTCTCTCAAATAAATTGTTTTTCTCTGAAATAAACCCATTTGTAGATTTTAAAATCTGAAAACAACCCAAACAATCCCCAAACAATAATGCCAGCTATGGACCTCACAAATGGGCAAAACTAAATTACAGGACATATCTTTGAAAATTATCTGTGATCTTGATAGAATTCTCTGAGTGTTATGTATTCTGTAGCCCTGAGAAAATATTTGTGAAAAAAGGAAATTTTATGTGTGAACATTACACTTTTTAAATTTTTCTTAAAAGGTCTGTTTCTTTCTAGAAGGTCTGCTTCACTGTGTAGGCATGCTCTTTTACTAAGAATTCCTTTTGTTATGTCAGATTTAATAAAAATATAAGATAACAATATAGAGATTACACTAACATGTATGAACCTCCATAATGGAATGCAGCCTGAGCTCGGTAACTGTCTCTGTGATTCCTTATGAATGGACTGCCTTGCCTGTACCCTTCCCTAACTTTTGTTATTTCAATTTAGAGGCCGTCCTATACTATATACTTATATACTAGTATTGATTCCCACGGCCTTCTCTTAAAGCTCAAAAGTTTTCGTATGACCTAGCTGCTGTCAAAACAACAGGAAATAAACCAGACTTTAAGATGATCCTTGTAAGACCAGTCACTTCAATGAATAATTCAAAATCTTAACATATTTTCTCAGTATGGATCTGAAAAAATACAAATGTCAGTGCAACAGCTTGTGGGACTCTGCTAATGGCAATAGCTCTCTACCACAAAAAAGGCTTTTGTGTATAAGATTACTGAATTAGAGAGAGGGAATGAACAGCAGGAGGGGGAGGAAATAGTGGTGGCAGAAGAAAGTATGCTCTTCCTTGGAGACAAGTCTAGTAATAAAAAGTATTTTCAGCATAATGAATCTGAATGACAAAGAATCAAATAACATCTAACTGTATAAAACAGGTTATAGAAAAAATAAATTTTCATATCTAGGATTTACAGTTCACACCAATGCAATATGTAGAACTGCCTCACAGAGAAAGAGTGGAGATTTATAAAGGAATAGTTTTCCTAACAAAGGAAAAACCTAAACCCCATAACGTTTAGAAAATATGGAGACCAACCTGGACCCTGCAAGCAGCTAAGCAGGCAAAAGGGAAATTGCCCAAGAGGCAGATGTTGAGGGATCAGAAAATATCTATGCCACTGCTATGACATTTGCTTAAGCAGAGTCCTCAAAACTGATCACTGCTGCTCAGGCAAATTTTGAGGCGTGTGAGCAGCAGCCACAGGTGGTTGCCACCCTGATTTATGCTGCTTCCCCTGCAGTAGGGACTTGCTCTCCCAGGGCTCTCCCTTGGACCACTTTCCCCACCGTCTATTCCCTGCAGCTCTACTTTGGTGACAAGGGAGTCTGGCCCTGCCTTGCATCGTCAGGGAAGTAAAGCATTCGCGTGATTTACAGTGGTGGGTTTTTTTTGTTTGTTTGTTTGTTCATTCATTTCTTTGTTTTTTTTCTACCTAGTGCTTAATTTCATGTATTTCAAGAAGTTTGCTCATTCCTATGTACTGCACTGGTAAAAGTATATGTACCAAACTCCTTTCAAAGGGAAGAAAATACATCTGCCATGCGAAATTGCATGCTAAGCAACCACGAGTGTGCTGTACCCAGATTTAGTTTAAGAGCAGAATTTCAGAAAACCACTTTCAAATAGGTAAGAGAATGAAGCTTTGCCTGAAGGAGTGCTTTCAGGAGCAAGTAAGTGGTCAAATCATTGTAATAGTTTGCTAGCCATGACATCTTATAAAAGCACTTGAGCTCAGTCCGGCTTCTGACTTTGACAGAAGGTGGATTTGATCCTGTGAGAGATAGCTATGTATTGCCATATCTAAGGTATGGACGAAGACCAAGGAACAGAGACGGAAGTCATTAAGAAGTTAATTTTGCAGAGCTGTTAAGTGGTTCACTAATATCACCACTGGTATCTAGTTCCAATATATGAGACTTTGCAATTTGAAAAGGTAGAAATTCCTTGTAAGTTCATGGAGTACTGATGGACACACAGAACATTAGAAGTATCTTACTTGTAAGTAGGAAATGCTGAGCTACTTATGAAGAGATATTATAATGCTAGTAAGGAATAGGGGGTTAAGTTCATGAAAGGCATAATGAGGCAAGGTAAGGCAAAACAAGGAGAGGCAAGGAAGAAAAATACCCCAGCCAAGTCTTCTAGGTATGCATCTGGATAATATGTATGATCCAAAGGAAGCTGATTCAGTGCCCTTCTTGGAACACGTATCTACGTGTAAATTCATTAGTAGAAAGAAATTTAGCTAGCCTAAAATTTTAAAGCAGGTTCTTTGCAAGTAATTATTGACTATTACATGGTAATAATATTTGCCAAAGCTCACATATTTCTCATAAAAACAAGTTGTAAAAAGTATAAGTTGAAAATCAGGTAAAGTCATCTCTATCTAACAGGAGACAAGTATTTATATCTGAATTCTCTTGTTAATTTATCAAAACAGAGAAAAAGAGCACATGTTTGTATTTGTAGCAAAGAGCTTATCTATCAAAAGAACAGCTGACTTTTTTAACGACTAGAATTTCATCTCAGTTTATATAAAGTCTCTGTTTTGTTCTATGATGCTTCTATTTGATTAATTAAATGTATGCAGAATGATTAATTGATTAATCAATTATTTGGTTATTGCAGCTTCCCTCCAGTTATTTGTTTTTATATTTATTTCTATGGAATAATCATTTACTTTGCAATTTTGATGCATTCATTAGTGATGAAAATTAATTGAATCTTTTAGAGTGTTTTTACTTTATCTTTCTACCATGAGTTCACTGAGACATGTTTTGAGATGTAATTATAAGTAGAAAGCATGACTTATCTTAGTAAAAAAAAATGAGGGTCATAGCAAATATAGCAGTGTATTTCAATATCTAAATATTATAACAAAGCCATATAGAGATTCAGGTATGTGCCTAAGAGCCAGTACTAGTGTGCACAACTGTATGGGGAAAGATGCTGCTGGACATGCAGATGGCAAGAAAGAAGAGGTCCTCAACATGTCAGCAGCATCTTGTGCCTTCTCAGAGAATTTATGTAGATAAAAGCATACTGACTCTTGCTGATATATTAGACTACACCTGAAGAAATGGTTTCAGGATGTGGCTTCACACCTTCTCATCTTTCATTTCATTCTTACCATTATTTGAATGGTAAACTGAATATGGCTCAAAGCTACTTAGAATGGAATTATATCCCAGGTCTGCCCAAATCAGCAGTGAGAAACTAGAAGTGTATGGATGTTTAGAATTGACAGATGTTGAGTACTCTAAATTTTAATTAAATCAATCAACTTATTAAGAGATTCAAGGAGATAACTCAGAGTGTTGTAGAACCTGGAATTTTGAATGGTACTTATTATTTTTTCTGTATACAGAATTGAATTTAAAAGTATATAAATATACTCTTGGATGCAGGTGAATGATTCTGAGTCATATGATTGTATGAAGTGATAGACCTGCTGAATACCCAACTAATAAAGAACAGTTGTTTTACCTGCAGCATGTGTTACTTCTCAGTGATTAATAACAGGAAGGAGAAACTGTGGGACAGCTTGCTTCCTACTGTGTGTACTTAGGTAGCACTTGAGCTACTACAAAGTGCTCTAAGCTTTGAACCAGCAGTAGGTGGTATATACTTGACATGACTACTATATATATATATATTTTTAAAGCTCTAGACTTTTAGGTTGTATTATTATTAAACTTTTCATCAAGGACAGATGAGTAAGTCCAAGCAAAATCAGGATGATGCTTTAATAAAATAAAAAACCCCTCTGACCATGCTGAATACTCCCAAAGAGGCTTTAACTGTAAAAAATAGAGGTGTTTGACCCACACAATTGTCTGCTTCTGCTTTCTATGTAAAATAGAGTCCAAATCAGCCAGCTGTGTTTCTTATCTACAACACAGCTAAAAAGAAGAGAAAAGCCATTTTTCTTACTGGTATACATCCACAGAAAGAAGCAGTAGAAAGGCAAATCTAGCAAGCAGCAAGTTCACTTAATTCCAGAGCTTCTTTTCAGGGCATATTTGAAATAAGAGGGTGTTTTCTGTCACTTTCCTTCCCCCTTCCTCTTGATTTCCCAGATCAGAAACAGTGAATGAGTGGTTCAAGTACTGTAAGAGTACCACATGGTCACTCAAGTGTGGTAGGAACTTATATTGTGATGGTTCCATTGCATCTTTATGTGTAAAAAAATTGCAAGAGAACAAATGGTTGCACTGTTTTCTCCAATTCTTATTGGCTTCTGTGCATTATATTGAAATGAACAGAGCTGGAAAGAAGCTACTCTGCAGAATTACTAACTGGAATTATTTCCCGTGTTTGACCCTTCGGCAAAGTGTTTTCTGGCAGTACTACAAAACAACAACAAAAACCCACTAGTTTGTTCTGAAGCCAGATTCTTCAGCAGTTCACATTACTCCCTAACTAACGGTTGAGCTTTGCTGCAAGTTAAGCATTTGTTTATATCACTCTTCCTTCATTTGAAAGGAGTGTCAGCATGTAAAACATTGAATTCTACAGTGGGGTATTGTGAAGTACTGAGGGCTGCAAGATTGGTATTGGAATGCATAAAAGTCTAGGAAAATTGAGTAAAATTAATGAAATGACTGTGTCACTTGTCCTGTTTGCTTGTGTAAGCAATAAAAAGTTTTCTGAAGAAAAGGAGTCAATGACAGAAGTCTCCTGAATACAGCCAGCAGTTGCAATTCAGCCTAACGTTGCCAGTGCTTGGTTACTGTTAGTCATTTATTGATCCATATATTTTTTATCAACCTGTTTTTCTCGTAAGTACTAGAACTATAGTGGTTATAAACAATAGAAAAATAAATAAGCTATCAAACTAACAGGCAGAGCTTTGATTAATTAGGTAAAACTAAGAGTAAAACAGTAGTAACAGTAAAATAATCAACTGACTCTTTCTTTTAGAAAGAAACTAACATTTGGGGAGGGATTTCTTAAATTCCCATTAGTTTGCCTCTTGCCATTGAGATTACTGACAAAGCTATCATAGACTTCAGCATTAGACAAGCACCAAGTCCTTTTGAAAATCCTGTTCATATGTAACACAGGGACAGAAAGAAGTTGCAAAGGAAGACAAAATATTATAATTTATAGTACCAAAAAAAAAAAAAAAAGGAAAGAATTGCAAAATTCCCCCAATCTGATATTCATGTTGAATTGTGAGCCCTAGGCATATAGTTATTCAAGCCAGTGGGAACTTCTTTACTGACTGCAAAAAGAATTTTGATGACCGTGTTTTTAATAAAATCTGGCTGATTTTGTCTGTGGGCAAACTGGATGATATTTTTGTTGTTTGCATTCCAAAGCAGGAACTGTCCCATTAAAGAAAATAATTGTATTCAACATTATGTCAAAGAGCTAAATTTATTTCAGAGGCAGCATTTTCTAGTGGTCCAAAGAAAGGAAGAGAGGAGAAAGCTATTAAAATCTTACCTACTTTCTACTTTATTCAGTGGAGTCCATCACTGAGAAAGATGTGAACAAAGGCAGAATTGCCACTTTGTTTCTTATCACTGCATTTTTAGAATAGCTGTATCTATATGTCTGTATCTATATAGACATACAGTCCATATGTCATGTAAATATAGAAGTTTTATGTGAAAACAAATTTAAAAGTTCCATGATTCAGCCACAATTTGACTATTAGAATGTGTTGATAAAAAATGGAAAAGCTACCTCCAAACTTTGTGGGTTTTTCCCAGTAGATGATCATAGCTGATGTCAAGGGGGTTAAATTGCATAAATTCTATACATGAAAGTACAGTATGTATTTAAATTTGATAAAGAGTTTTGAGATTTTTTTAATGATGATGTGATAATAAGGACCATTATGTGGTTCCCACCAAAACCAAAGGAACCATTTAATGTTGTAATACTGAAATTGAGACATAGCTAATGATGAACTTCCACAGGGGTAAAAAGATGGCACTTTCTCTTAAACATGCTATCCTTTTCTTTTACTACAGATGATACAGCAAAGACAGTTAAGTGTGAAAAGCAGAAGAATGTCATGTGGCAAAAAGCTGTTGAAAAAATTTTGTAATTGCAGTTAGAAGGATCTTGTGGAAGTTGGAATCCTGATGATTAGTTAAAATAAAATTCTTCATAATTGGCACTTGATATTGACCAAAAATTTCTGTCAGGTTTCTGGTTCTACATATGCTGCTGGTTTTATTTACCAAAAAGGCACCTTGGGGAATTGAGTTTCATCAGTTGTGCCTACAGGACTCTGATTCATGATGTAAGTCATCCAAATATGAGTTTCTGTTAATTGGAATAATTGTATATAGTCATCTGGGACAGAAAGAAGAGCAAAAAGAAAAAAAAAATAGTAAGAAGAATTTTTTTTTTTTTTCGGAGTGCACCTATGTAATCATGTTATAATGGGTATATACTACTGCAAAAATCAAATGCCTGTATATTATTGAGAGCAAGAAGGCTTTTCCATGTGTGGCTGTTTGGAATAT
Source organism: Pelecanus crispus (assembly GCF_030463565.1). Taxonomy (NCBI): domain Eukaryota; kingdom Metazoa; phylum Chordata; class Aves; order Pelecaniformes; family Pelecanidae; genus Pelecanus; species Pelecanus crispus. The sequence continues at coordinate 52,347,635 of NC_134648.1, forward strand.
CAATCTGGCAGCACATTTCTTGTAAATGAACAAGAAAAAAATAGTATCTTGTGTCTCAGTCAAAAACAAAATGAGGTCTTTGTGAGGTTTAAACATATGGATCATGTGCAAGGGTGGGGGAGAAGCACAGACTGAGGAAATGTCAGAAAACTTATATAGTATAAACACCATACTTTAATGCTACAACAGCATAAGAGTGAGAATTCTACCTGGTGTACAAAAATTCAAAAACACTTAGAAATTCAATCCTGCAAACACATATATAAAAAAATATTTTTTTCATGTGACTATTTTTTACAAATTAAGAGCTCTTCCTTTCTGTAAATATAGATTGATATACATGTTATTACAGCATATATGTACGGGCTATATAAAGCTGCAATATTAAGGTAGGTGTACATAAATACATCCACATAGGCACAAAAGCAAGTCACTGTTTTGAATCTCTCCCCATTTTTTTTCATAAACATTTATGTTCGGTCTTTGTATTATTCATCCTGTTGTTCTCTGTACCATCAAGAATGATAAGGTAGAATAATTTCTCCTTTTGAAATTCAATCTATGGGTACAGGTTTACCTATCCTCACTATTATCCTACAGACAGTCATTCTGTGAGGATTAGATTTTCAGGCTGATAAACCTATAGCCATTCAAAACAAATGTTTGAGTTAATGTTGGTATCTGGAATGCAGACAACTCTATTTGAAGTTGGGGTTTTCAAACATAATGAATTCACTATCCTGCAGCCATTGCTACTACTCAAGGACTTTGATATTGGACCTATAAGTTGTTCTTAAACACTTGGTGGGACTACCACATTGTCCAGGAACACAAAATTGTCCATCATGAAAGGAAGACACACATGTGCAGAAATGGTCTGCACAAAAGTTTAGAGTATAGTTATCTTTACTACAGCTCGTCTTGCGAGAACTCAAACACTTTACTAATGTATTTCACATTCAACAGTTTTTTGCTTTATACAGCAATGATGATATTTGATTCTACCATTATAACAGCTGTTTCAGTGGTTAGATTTTTGACCTGTATCAGGTTGCGTGACCCTTTCTATCATTTGCCCATGCTCATTCAGCATAGACATCTGAAGCAGCCCTGCAGAATTTTGTATTCACACACACTGAGTGATGTCATTTTATAGGAAAGGGCAATGTTAGCTTAGGCATACCAAATAAACAGTTTTCATTAGAAAATGAGCATTCAAAAACCAGCCAGCCAGAGCCTAACAGAGTGCTATAAATCTATGAAATCTTGTAGTAGTAACTAGGAAGCACATACATTAAAAGCAGAACTGCGAAGTGGTTTACTTCTGTTTACAGGCTATCATGAAATCAATATTTCTATTTCATGTGAAGGGTTGGTGATTACACACTGAGGGGATAGCTGGTGCATAGGAGCTTGGTGACATCTCTGTGGTGAATCAGAATAAAAATTAAAATACAGCAGAGAAAGGCAAAATTATGAAAAAAAAAATAAAGGAAAAAAAAGAAAGCGAGCAAGTTAGGATTCAGAATTATTAACAAGTCCTTTGATTCCAGAAATACTGCAAATTCTTCTCTACTTCTCTTGAGAACAAAGGGAAGTAGTGAGCAGGACTTTATGATACATCATAAATATCACAGAGGCTGTTTGCTGAAGACAAGTATTAACTTTACTATTCTAGGTGCCACATAGCTTTGACTTTTCCCTCACAAAAAACAATTTCAGGATTCTACTGAATTTATTTTTCTTTGCAGGGTATGTTTTCTCTAAGATTTTATTTAATTACTCTGAGATGGAAGATGGCCTACAGAATGAAAAGACTATAAACTAGAATCTCTAGTAATAGATATTCTATACTGACACTTTTTAAGACTCCTCCCTAAACCACAAACCTTTTGGGGAAAGTACCTTGGTTTTATCCTAACTTTAGGCCACATGACAGAACATGGTGATTTTTTTTCAGAAGACACATTTTTCGTTAAAGGAGTGGACTTTGGATTGACTCAAATATTCATGTAGAATTCATCAAATTTACAGAGAGAAGCTAGATGACCTGTCAAAGTCCTTTGAAGTTCCTTGTTTTACGAATTCTAGTAAGGATTCCAATTGAGAAAAAAAAATAAAAGATAAAAACCTGCAAAAAATTCAAGCTGTTGGAAAGATTATTTTTGATTCGTCTATTCTTGCATGTTGGATTGCACTTCAATTTATTAAAAAGGAAAAAAAAACAAACCACCTAGAGCATGGAGCATGACACAGGTTTTGCTGGATCAGTGTTGCTGTTTAGCTCCAGCCAGCAACTAAGCACCACGCAGCCGCTCGCTCACTCCCCCTACCCCGATGGGATGGGGGAGAGAATCGGAGGAGTAAGAGCGAGAAAACTCTTGGGCTGAGATAAGACCAGTTTAATAATTGAAATAAAGTAAAATAGTAATGATAATAATAACAATATAATAATATACAAAGCAAGTGATGCACAATGCTATTGCTCACGACCTGCCAACCGATACCAGGCAGTTCCCAAGCAGCGATTGCTGCTCCCTGGCCAACCCCCCCCTGTTTATATACTGAGCATGATGTCATATGGTATGGAATAGCCCTTTGGTCAGTTTGGATCAACTATCCTGGCTGTGTCCCCTCCCAGTTTCTTGTGCACCTGGCAGAGCATGGGAAGCTGAAAAGTCCTTGACTAGCATAAGCAGTACTTAGCAACAACTAAAACATCGGTGTGTTATCTGCATTATTCTCCTACTAAATCCAAAACACAGCACTATGCCTGCTACTAGGAAAAAAATTAACTCTATCCCATCTGAAACCAGGACAATCAGAAAATATTTTTTCTTCTTTTGGATCAAGATGAAAGAATATTAAAATAAAGCTAAGGAATGATTAGCTTGTAATTTCTACTTTCTTTCAGCATTACAAATGTAATTAAAAATAGCAGTCTCTGAACAACTTGCTTTATGTTATCATTCAAAGATATAACTGGGCACTGTATATTGGCACCAGTTCATTGCCCATTGAAATGAAGATGTATCAGTGCTGAGTACATCCAAGAGTTGCTTTGGTCTCCTCCACCCTCTCACCCTCCTCCCAAATTCTTATTGTCTCTTATTAACATTGCATGGACTTTTCTTGTCATCTCTTTTTTTAAATTATTTGTATCTCATTATTTCATAAGCTACAGAGCCAATATTTGTTGTATTCTGAATAGTATCTTCTGCCACAAGTTGTTTAAAAAATTATGATGGGACCATTTGTAAAATAGGGTTCTGTTCAGCTTGATAAAAATATCAGCATTTAATCCAAAAATATTTACATTGTGATTTAATAAAGCTGATGTTTCTGTAATGAGATTTCTGGGAATTTTATTGTGTGGCTAATGGGACTGGAAAGGACCGTCAATCACTAAATATACTTAGCTACTGTTGTCACAGTACCAGCATCTTACCATCCATTTCATAAAACAGGTTTTTGTCATTGATAAAATTTGAACAAATTCCCTTCTTACTATCAGGCAAGTGAATGCAAAACAAGATGCAACATGAATAGAAGAAATATATTGCTGTAAAAGATACTGGCTTTTCTGCCATGAGAACATTTCAGTGTGTGTGTGTGTGTATATATATACACATACACACCTCTCATTATGACAAAATAAAATTTAATTTTTTCCTAAATCAGTTGGACTGTATCCAGGGAATCTCTCCAATAAAGAAATAATAAGCAAATAAACAAAAACAATCAAGAAACCTTGTGTCAGAATTCCGATACATAAACTACTTTATTCTTAACTGAAGAATTAAGGAGGCACATTATAGATCTCAGAAAGGTGTGTGGTTATAGGCATCCAATGGGAAAAATTCCAAGTTTCTGATGAAAGATGAGTAAATGCTCACTGAGTTTTGAATCAGTTTTCTCTGTTTATCAAGAGTACAGAAAATGAACACAGGTACATAAACACAGCTTCTATTCCAAGGTTTGGGTTTTTTTTTCTTTTTCTTTTTTCTTTTTGAAGCTTAGTTGATATTATTCACTTTTCATTGGGCTGTGGTAATTTCAAGTAGAAAACAGAAAGCAAATATATTAGCATAGTATGAATTCTGTTCATACTACAAAAGGATTTTGAAAAGATTTCAGATACCTTGACTTTAACATGACTTTTTCCTAAATAAAGAAAAATTAAAAGAAAAAATCCCAGGATTTGCCCCAACATTACTTCACGTCTCTGCAGTGAACAATTATTCATAAGTAATGTTGAAGGTAAATAAAATAATATTTTAATCACATTTTACAGATGGAGAATGTTATTCTCCTTTATATTTCTAAAAGGCTTAAAGCAATCTTTGCATTGTCCTGAAAGTGGAATTTTAGGGCATGAGAAAGTTTCATTCTATATAAGATGGTGAGACCTTCAGGTCTAGCTTTGGAAAAATTATTCCAGCTCTTTTGCAGATGTCAACACTCCTTTGAGCTCGATTCTACCTTCAGTGCAGTCTTCTTTCTCCAAGCACACCCTTAATGGGCACAACTCTAATTTGCTCCACACTTGTGTTTCTGAGAACATTGTCATCTCTCTGAGCTCTCCCTCTCTCCCTGCCTCTGTCTTTAGCCTTACTGAGAATATGTAGAAAGGGAAGATTTTGCCTCGGTACATTAGAGTGTTGGTAAGGATGAAAAGATGAATTTCTGCCAACACTGGTATGAACAAACAAGAATTTCTCTGTGTCTTGTACTCAAACTATAGTTTTCAGTTTCAAGCCTTCAACAGAGACAGCATAAGACCTCACAGAACAAAATTAGACCTGATTTGGAGAAACTTAGGTTCAGACCTTAAAGTCTCCTAGTACTTCTATAAAAGGCTTATGTATAAGCAGATTTTGCAGTGTCAGGCTACTCTGTGAAGTTGTCTGTCAGATCTTTGTTAATCATTCCAAACAAAGATTTGGGGGGTTATTTTGGGGAGTGCAATAGCAATGCCTGAGACAGAAAGGCCAGGCAAAAATAAAAATCTGTGTAATTGTGATGGGTCTAGATGCCTGGTTACATTCCCCTCTGTTTCTTTAGTTTGTTTCTACACTGGTTTTTTTTTTCTTGAATATGGGGCTTTATGTCACTTGTTATGGAATCTCCTCTCATTACCTGTACCCCAGCTGCTCTAATCATTTCAAGTCATGTTGCAAATTGTTCAAGTCCATTTTGTTTCTCTCAATCTCTCAAGCAAAAATCCCAATGTATTTTCAGTAACATAAAAGCCAAGAAAGTAAGTCATGAAGCATTACCAGAGAGGGCCTGTATGAATTATTATTGTTTATTTCAGTTTACCTTTTACTTCAATTAGTAAATACAGCTTCTGTAAATATCTCTGGAATCAGGGATAGACTCAGGAATCCATCAGGAAGTCCAGTTGTTTAGAAACAAAAGATAGGAAAACTTTATTTTAAAATGTACTTTCAGAGTGTTAAGAGATCCAGTTACACATACTGATGGTAAAGAGTGAAAGAAGTGGAGGAAAAACGAGAAAGGCAATTAAGAATCAACAAGACAGAGCAAGTAAAGCCTTAGGTGGTATAATTTTCTTATTGTTTACTTCCATCAGCTAACACAGCCTACTTATACTAGAATAGCAACACATCTGCAAACAGGTGGGATGCAAATACATTTTTTTAATAACATGTGCTATTAGAAAAAGAGAGCTATATTCTTTGTACTGACCTGGCCCAAGGTGTGGCACAGGAACAAAGTTTCTATTGTACAGCTTATGGGAAATATGAAAATCCTTTTCAGGACTTAGATTATTGTCACTAATATTCTTTTCTTGCTGATAGCACTTAAGCACTATGCTTGTATTGTTTTTATTCCCTCCATGCCTCAGTCATAGTCTGTCCAAACTATATAAAAGCCACAAAGGGATTTTCCATAGTAGGAAGTAATAACAATTTATTGCCAATTATGCAGTAGACAGTCCTGAGGTGAGAAGGAAAATACATCAGGCATTGTGGCAGTTTTCTGGACTCCTCCTTTTCTTGTAGATGGTGCTCTCGATTTCTTTTATGTTGCCCTTGAAGAGAATGGAAGCAGTGAATCTGTAGACAAGAAAAGATATTTTATGTTGCCAACAACTATCTTCCTCCTTGTGAAGTCATTTTCCCAGTCAGTTTTTCTTAAGTTTGTGTCTCTACTATGTATCAGGGACAAAAAGGAAGGCTTTTAACCAGATCACCAATAAATTCTAGCACTTTTTCTTAGTGCTTATCAAAGGATGCAAATTTGATTTTCAGTGCTTCTGAGTTATTTTACTCATTGACAAGCCACCGAATAGATGGAGTTATAATACTTTAGAGGAAAGTCAATGTCAGTCTGAACATCTTTGCAAGAAATTTTCTTGCCCTGAGACTTCTCAGATTAGCCAGCAGCACACCTAAGACTCACAGGGTCAGCCTGGCTTCCCCGCCCATTTCAGTGCGACTTTACCACCAGATGCAGTTCAAGTGCTACTGTGGTGTGGGGGAAGTGAAGGCACATCAGGATCTGCAGGGTGGGGCAGACCAAACAAAAGAGGCATGACCAAACAAATGCAGATGTCATTATGCATATTTTGGCTTTTGATACTATGATTTTTCCTAAGCCAGTGGTATGTTGTTGTTTTCTTCTAGCCTTTGTTCCCATCTGACTTGATAGGCGGCAACAAGGGCTGGGCTGAAATTAAAGGTCACTACAAAAAGCCCTGGCCCAGAGCTCTGGCAAAATCCTCTGAACCTGGGGAAATGATACTAAAAATCAAGCTTCTTGTGAACTCTTTTCCCCTCTGTCAGGTAGGATCCAAGCGGTTTGTTAAACAGCATGGTTTTAAGAGGGAGAAAAAAGCTCTAGCCAGAAAATTTAATAGAGAAGAACACCTAATTTCCACAACAGAACTAAATCAATTTATAGTCTCCGTCTCCACTGCAAAGCTAGCTGGTTGCTTTCCTCCTCTTGCAATAGCCTTCCTTCACTCATGTTTTTAAGTCTTGCTGGTACTAAGGTCTGAATTAAGTTGCTGTAATATGGTGCTATGACTGGTCCTCACTCCATTGGCATCTCCTTCTAGCCACGCCTACCACCAAAAGCCAGTGTAAATAACTCCCACAGATCTGCCCACAGTTTTTGTTAGTTCAGCTCACATGGTGACCTGAACAACTGCTCAGCTCACAAGAGATTGAACAGCTTCGTATGTCCCTGCTCACAGGAGACACTTGCACTAGGTTTCTTAACATCTTCTAATTTGGGGCTTGAATATTTTAACATAATACTAAAACCATTGGTTTGGATTAAGGAAACTGCTCGCCCCAGGAACGTTTAGGCAGTCAGCCTAGATTCCTCTACATGTTCAAAACTACAAACTTATCTCTACTAGAAGGTATAATTTCCTATTTAACAGCAATGTTTCTTAAACATGCATAACTCATGCAAATATATTCCAGGACTGCCCTTCTGTGCTACCAAATATCAACATATTTCCCCTCATAACTGGCATTTGTGGAGAGTTTTGGAGTTTTTACTTTTGCCATAGGTGTTATATGCTTGTTCTTCAGAACATTAAGCTTAAATACCTTCATGACAGTATGTGCAAATATAACAGATCTGTTATCATCAAAGTACAAGGAGATCATAAAAGTTGTATTATTCTTGGTTTACTGCGGTTTTGAAGGATTAAATGACTTGCCAAAAGATCACAGAGAAACTCAGAGGGAGACCAGCATGCTGCTGAATTCCAGTTTATAACACAGTGGAAAATCACAACAATCATTCTTTTCTCACCTTCCAAGGTAAGGAATGGCAATTTGTGATTGCTTTTCAAGGAAGTAAAAACGAATGTAAAAACAGATGGGGCTATAACTATATAATTTATTTTTGTTTAAAAAAGGTATCTTTTTCTGAATCTCCTCATATTTGGTATACAGGAGTGGAAAGCTTCATTCCTGTTGACTCATTGTTGTCACATTGATTACACAGTTTTCATTTTTGGATTTAGGCATGAGTTCATTACTCACAAGGTTTACTTCAGTTTCACACATGCCTCTGTAGTGAAGCAATTGAGTAACATCAATTTATACTGTTTGGTGATCTGTAGCAGTTGAGCTTATTACTGTTTTCACTTGTACTTTCTGATTATTTGTATTTTGATACCTTAGATGCCAGTCTAGATTCTTGACCACTTTCTACTTTTCATTGCTTGCTCACCATCATTTCTGTATGGGGCACCTAATCCCTGTATACCAGCTGAGTCTTTGGTGCCTTCAGAGTGTATTTCATTCTGATGCTCTAATGCTTCTGCATGAAAGGAGTATTCTGGCTTTTACTGAGTGGTAGCGGCAGTTGAATTATCTCTTCTCTCTGTCATTTAGCACAGCGGGTCATCACTATTTTGTTTGTCTCCCATTGTTTCTGTTGAATGTGCCCACATATTTTCCTCTGGAAACTTCTTGTTGTGGAGCTTTATAAGGTTCTCATCTAGGAGTTTAGATATGATCCTTTACGACCAAAAGAGACAAAAATACAGGCCACCTGTCAAGCCAGAGATTTTTTTCACAGAGCATGTGTGACACCAGAGCAATTAATACCTTAGCTCTGTGTCCTTGATCACTCTATCAGTCAACAGCTTCCTAGGTCAGATCCTCACACTAGGCAACCAGGAACTAGGCCTCCCATTTTGCAGGCTTTCTGCTGCACTTCAGTTGAATCTGAAGATCCTATTTTCTGTTTCTTTCAGCTACCTATTCTCTTGGGAGTTGGCTTTGTTTTGCTACTAATTAATCACTTCTCTATTTTACACATGTGTAACTTTTCTACAGTTCTTAGCACCAAAGGCTCAACAGCTTAAGCAGACATTTTTGCTAGTAAGACCTTTTCTATTTCTCACATGCCATATTATTTACTTTGAGTAGGCCAAGAAGAGATTGGAGTATCCTGTTCATCTGTGTCTCTCATCTGATTGATCTGGTTTACTTTCTTTTTTTTAATTCCAACCTGTTAAATATATGGTCAAGGCAAATGACTGATTTCACAAAGGTAATAAAAGAATAAAAGTTTAATAATTATGATTTTGGTTATCATTGTCACTGAGCATTTTCAAACAAATGGTCCTTAAACTCTGATTTATTATTGATCATTGTGGTGTCATTTGTATCTAGCTACCCTTATATTACATCCACTTCAGATTCATTTTTCTAAATATGATTTGAATATTAAAACCTATTTAAAAAACTATTTTAACAATAACTTTTTCCAAGTGCCAATGATTGTTTCTATTATCGCTAGAAAAATCCCACTGGCTGGGAAATTCCTAGGATTTGAAGATACACATGTGAGTGCAGAATTCTTTAGTATTGCATCCCATTGGTTATTTTATACCAGTGACATCTGGCCATCATTTATCTGAGAGAATCAGGAGAGGTCTGAAGTCTGCGTGAATTCCTGAGGAGCTGACAAATCATGTGGGACATATGAGCCTGTAGCTAGAGAACCATTCAGAGTTGTCTACAGGGGCATGTTAGACTCTGCAGCAGACAGAAGGCCATCTGCACACCACTGAGTGTTGCATTTTAGAATCCTGAGCTCTTACAGCACTTACTTGCTCTCCTAAATGTGAAAAAGATAATGGTGAGTAAAAATCTTGGTTTGGATCCTATTTCATTTTATGAAAATGATCTTTTTTATGATCCTCTATGGAATCAGTGTCATGCCTGCCTATGTTCCAGTAACTGACCATATCACCATTTAATCTCAAAGTACATTCACATCACATTCTCATTTACTGCATAATAACAAAGCTATACCAAATGAGTCTCTCTGCCTTTCTGTGTCTGCTCTCAGACATTATCATCTTAGTCAGCTAACTTGTAGCGCAGAAACATTTGAAAACCATAAGCACTTTTATTTCTGTTTCCTAATAATTTGTCATTAATTATAATGCAGCCAACTTTTTTTCACAGTTTTCCACTAAGCTCAAAAGCAGTATTTGTTACCTCAGACAGTTTTTTATTTGGAAATGATGTATTATGTACCTGATATGCATAAACAGATACTGTGTCAATATACTGCATGGTATCAGTGATGCTTTATATTTGCTTATTTTTAATACAGGACGCTAATGAAATTAGACCCCAGTTAGGCTGGATACTCTTCTAGTCCTGAGAGACTCCACCTTAGAGTCCACAGTTCAACATGAGCAAAAGATTTGTGGAAAATGGGGTGTAGAATTGGTACCTGTCTTTCAAAGAGGCTTAATGCTGGCTTTGAATTTGACTTGCATAAGGTGAGAATCTAAACCCATGTGGTTAACAGCACTCTGAAGCCACCCTGGAATTTTTGTTAATCATGGACACAAATTGTAAGAAATCCTGGACCAGATTATTCTGTTGTTTAATTGATTGTTTTAAATAACAGAAACTGAATGACACAAATGTAAGGATAATTTGGGGAGTCTAAACTGAAGGGAAAAAACCCTAATTGTTTTCACAGACATTAAAGTTACATATGTGAGTAAAAAAAAAAAAATCATAAAAATATTTTCTATTTCTACTCCAAGATGAAAATAAGGGCTCTATGAAAATGATGTCTCAGGAAAGACCAGAGATAAAGTTACCTACTTGTGACGTGAGAGAATCTGGTTCAAATCCACAATAAGTTAAGAACAAAAAGGGCTTGAACTGCAGGTTTTCTATTTCATTAACATTCAGCTTTTCTTTGAGAGTGTCTTAGTACATAGTTATTTTCAAATTTTGATCAGAAATATCAGTTTTGTGTTTATGTATTTTTGTCCATAAACTAAGTTTTGACTCAAAAAAATATTTTTAACAAAAGCCTTGTAAAAATTTGTAAGTTTAATATTCATCCTTGATATTCCTGTGGTGAAGCATAGAGTAGAGGAAAGAAAAAACTAAGAATGCAAGCAAACAAACAAACAAAAAAACCAAACAAAACCATTTTCTTTCTTTCTAATGCAAACACAAAATACCTATTAGAATTTCCGAGTATCTCCAGCTTGTCAGAAGTTAAAAAACACACTTCCCATAGACTCTTCTGCTGCGATCTCGAAAGGAAACAATGGTCCTTCTAAACTAAAACAAGATTATGCATGTATCAAACTCGAAGTCAGTTGATCTGAATAAGTTTGAAACTTTAAGTATTGATTTCTGAAGAGACAGCATTATACTGAAGAATACAGAGGGTACTAACACTAAATCTGCTTGTTATTTTTCTGTCCAGTACTGTCAGCTATTAAAATTATTGGTTTGCTCCAGGAAAAACCCAATGCTTTGTCTGCAGTATGTGTCTTACAGACAGGCCTTCAGGAAGTTTGGTCTTAAGCACAGGACGTTCATTAATTAGTTACGGCTTTTTCATTTATTGCCATTTTCAGGTCAACTGAATACCAACAGGCAGCCACAAGGATATCTGTTGTACTTTTCTCACAACGTTGCACCATAGATTCTTTCTTAGGTATGAAGCTGTATTTCTTGGGTGTATTGAAGATGAGCTGAGATAGTGGGAACCATATTGCTTCCCATAAACATCAGTGTCCCTTTTTCCATTATCAGTCTCAAAGACAGAAGTCGTTCTGTGGTGCTTGGTGGGTTTTTTTCTTTGTTTTGGGGAGCAGGGAGCTGGGTTGGGTTTTTTTGCTGTCTTATGTAAAAATTGGTATAGTTCACAACGACATAGTGAGGATAGCAACTTGTCTGAGATTGTACATAAATCAATGAAAAGGAAAGTGAGTGAGTCTTGTGTACCCAAATATAGATTTAATCATTTGATTAAGGCTTTCATGAAAGTAGTAAACCAATTGCTTTCCACTGAAGATCAAGGGCTTACCGGCTGCTGCAAATAAGTCCTACATTTCTCCAAGACCAAAGATGGACAGGTGGTCACAAGCTGATCAAATCCAAAAGTAAATGTTTGCACTCATGCCATATTATTGTGTATATACCATTAATTCTTTGCAGTATGGATCACCATTGCTGTTTTAATACTGTAGGAGAAAAAATTAATGACCGCACAAGAATCATAATCAGGATCTGGTGCGTGTTTGTTTGTTTTGCTATTTTTCCCTATTGATCAACATCAACAAGATAATATTAAAGAAAGTAAATAAAAAAGTGTCAAGACACCTTTTTCCTTTCAGTAATACATGATCTTTTCATTGCCTACTTTTGAAAATCCTTACAAATCATTAATAACTGCATGGAAATCAAGCTAATTACAGAAATTATTTGAGTTGTGCAGGGCCAAATGGACACTTCAAAAACTGTTCATAAGTACTCAGCTTTCCATGAGTTCTGACAAATATAATATTTGGATACATTTGCTTCTGTGCATAATATTAACAGTATTTTGGGGAGAAATTATGTCCAAAGTCTATTCAGTGTAGGTTTTCTATGGACTTCTTTGGGTTTAAGATTTCATACATTGGTACTTAGCTATAGTTCATACTTACTATGAGCTATATTCAGTTTAGTTGGGTTTTTTTTAACTGTCTAGTCTCCTGCACCTTTCCACATGGCCAGAAATACAGCACATCTTAAATACAAAATAGTTGAAAGAATAGGTATAATAAAACTAATGTGAGTAACTGAATAGAATATCTGCATAAATACAGCAGTCCAAATGGAAAAACTAAAGGTAGCTGGACAGGTAATATAACATATAAAAATATATAATATATTACCTTAAATGTCAACCCTTAGGAGAAATAGAATATTCTCTCTTGCTTTGAAGCTACCTGAGGTAGCATCTTTTCACTTCATGACTGGCTTGCTTCAATATCATAGGATAGTTGTTTTTCTACCTGCAATATTACAATGTACTGAAACTTTATTTCCTAACACTTAATAGACATTTCCTAACATTTTAAATTCTTGTTTTATCTTTCATCTAATTTACACTCATTAGGATATGCTAGCAAATATATGAATTTACTTAAGGAGATGAATAACCAAGTTATCTCTACAAATAGTTGAGAAAGATACTTTTGTTAATGGATGTATTTAATGAGTGTGCTGTTATGAACTTGCCCTGCCCCTGAAGGAGCAGTTTTTCCCAGCTTTTCTTCCAGCTTTTCTCAAACTGAACAAAGTGGTCATGAAGAAACCCCGACGAAATGTTTCATGGTGGAAACTTCTAAACTGAGGGCATTTAGAAAAGTAAATTAATATGAACTGTAATTGCCAGATAACTTGTGTGGGGATGTCAAACTGATTTTGTTAGCATTTTGACATAAGGACCATACTATTTGATTTCATAACATCCCATGATAGTAGCCAACCTTGTGGTATTTAAGATACAAATGAAAGTTTTAAAACTCAGTAGGAAATTTGGTTGCTGATGACAGTAAATGAGTAACAACACATAATTTGTGCTCCAAGAGTAGAAACAAGTGCTATTCAAGCTGTGCATTTTTTTTAACAATTATATCACTGGATTTGATCAAAACCATCTAACTACTCCAGGTTAGGATTGTAGATAGTTGCTGCATCATACAGCAATGTAATCTCTACATTACTAGGCTTTTTGTTGTAGCCTTGGGCTGATCAGAACAGACTGGTGATATGGTCGTTTTAGACTATCCTTTATTGTTTTTATTTTTTATCTGGAAAATTAAAGTGCAGCATAAAGTAGCAGCATATTGCAGCCTGATTGCCCACTGTGCTCCTTTCTTAAGAGTCCTTATCTCTTCCTGAAGGTGACTGGTTCATGCAGTAAAATATTGTAGTTTGGTGCATACAGTATACTTCAACGAGCTAAAGCACAGAACATGTTAACATTAGTTCTGTTGTGTTTATCAGGACACGTTTATTAACTCAGCAAAATACCATTACAAAAAATTGCATCAATAACATCATTATAAAAAGACTTTATTATTCAGTAAACTGAGGCACACAGAGATCAGGTACTATTTTGTAATAAAAGTGAGAACACAATTGCCAAAACAGCTATTCACTGATCACTAAACTACACTAAATCTTCAGTCTACAAAGACAGCTGGGCAAAACTGTGTTCCCAGTTATGCTGAGCTTACAATAAGAGGATAATTTTCCCAGTACTCACTAACAAATTCAAAAGGAACTACAGCAGTTTGAAGCAGGGAATTTTTTACATCAAGGATAATAAAGATGATACACATGGACTCTTTTTGGACACTTAATTGTGTGATAATAAATTTCCTCACATGGCAACAGTGAGTTTGGCTACCATTGCAGTATTACTTTGAATTATCACATTGATCAGCTGGCCTACAGTGAGCTGTAGGCATATTCATTTGCATACAGAAGATCTTGTGACAGTGTTACAAAACGTTGCCTGGGCTGCATGGACTTTCCCTTGGATTTTGAAACAACTCAGGCATTTGTTGAATGAAAGTCCTGATTCCAGCACTTCAGGGGGATGATTTTGGTGAAGTGCCAGATCAGCACTGAGCTTTCAGCAGCAAGTAGGGAAGTGAGGTTAACAGTGAGTATTTTACAGCAAAATCTAAAGTCAGCTCTTTAATTGGACAGAGTTCTTCCTTTCAGTGGCCACCTGGTCATTGTTATTAAACCAATTTAGGGCTATTGTTTAGCTGGCTGCTAATTAATATTTTGGATGATTAAGTAATCAACATTCCAAATGATCAATTAATCACAAAGGAACAAATAGTAAGTGGCATACTTAACCTACATTTTATCACAGCCTGGAGACCAAGCCTGTCCTCAGAGTTCCCATAGCAGAAATGAAGTGACTATCAGCTATAAATCAATGCCATTAGCCATTTAACATTTGACCTTTAAGAGAGAGAGATTTTCCGTAATGAAAATAAAGATATTCTTGAGACTCCAAAAGACAAACCAGTTTATTAATAAATGTATTTTCAAATGAGTGTATTTTAAAATATCAGATTACTTTTAGTCAACAAAATGAGACTTTTAACCATCCTGATGTTTGTGCAAGCTCCCAGAAAAAAGAATGAAAACATATAATATGTGATAGCTATTACATACACATGCAAGTATGTGTACAGATTCAGGGAGAGAGATAATCAGCTATAAATGAGTAACGTATATGAAAGTATGTATTCAGTATGCAATAAATAGTACCTGTACCTTCAGTACCTGGAGCCTACAAGAAAGCTGGAGAGGGACTTTTTACAAGGGCATGTAGTCATAGGACAAGGGTTAATGGCTTTAAACTAAAAGAGGGTGGATTTAGATTAGCTATAAGGAAGAAATTCTTCACTATGAGGGTGGTAAGGCACTGGAACAGGTTGCCCAGAGAAGTTGTGGATGCCCCATCCCTGGAAGTGTAGGAACCTGGAAGTAGGCCAGGTTGGATGGAGCTTTGAGCAACCTGGTCTAGTGGCAAGTATCCCTGCCAGTGGCAGGGGGGTTGGAACTAGATGATCTTTAAGGTCCTGTCCTGGTTTTGGCTGTGATAGAGTAAATTTTCTTCCTAGTAGCTGGCATAATGCTGTTTTGGATTTAGCATGAAAATAATGTTGATAACACACTGATGTTTTAGTTGTTGCTAAGTAGTGCTTACACTAGTCAAGGACCGTTCAACTTCTCATGCCCTGCCAGCTAGAAGCTGGGAGGGGCCACAGCCAGGACAGCTGACCCAAAGTGACCAAAGGGATATTCCGTACTGTATGATGTCATGCTTAGTATATAAACTGGGGGGGAGCTGGCCAGGGTGCAACGATCACTGCTCAGGGACTGGCTGGGCATCGGTCGGCGAATGGTGAGCAATTGCATCACGTGCATCACTCGTATTATTATTATTATTATTATTATTACTACTACTACTACTACTACTACTACTACTACTACTACTATGACTATTTTACTTTATTTTGTTTCAATTATGAAACTGTTCTTATTCCAAACCATGAGTTTTCTCACTTTTACCCTTCCAATTCTCTCCCCCATCCCATGGGGGCAGGGGGAGTGAGCAATCATCTGTATGGTGCCTAGTTGCTGGCTAGGGTTAAACCATGACAGGTCCCTTCCAACTCAAAACATTCTATGATTCTATGAAATACAGTCTCACTTTATAATCTATATATAAGCATTAAATCAAAACTCAATTGAGAACTATTGTAGTGAGCTGCAGCAGCTTCAGGATAGCTTTTGGATGTATCAGGGATGAAAGGCAAATAAATGGGTAAGGGGCATTATCTTTTAATTTGGGCTCAAGTGTAGTTCTGCTGCTAGAGTCATTAGTGTAAGCACATCATACCTTTGGTTCTCTAACAATGAATATATGCATAAATATGTACATGGGCCTTTTGGAGATACCACATGTCCAGTGGTAAGCATGCAGGATACCTATTTTTTATGGCAACAAAGGTGGATGGAATTTGTAGGCGGACTACGTTCAGGTTTCCATTATACTCATGGTATATGAGAAATAGAATCTGAAGATCTAGGATACAGCAATGATTTTATTCACCTTACCCATTGGGAGGAGACATTAAATTCAAACAGTATAGCTTCTGTTTATTTGATCTTTGAAAACAATATTTTAAAAAAAAATCTATTAAACAGATTCTATGACTAATTCAACTTCACTGAAATTCTACAATATTACACATATATAATCACGATCAGAATGTGGCTAACCATGTTCATAGCCTCCAAATTGTTATATAAACACTTCTACTGGTATCTCTTAAGAATGAATTTAGTCTCTTTATTGTTTTAAATGTAAACAAGAAGCACAGTATGAAACCAAAGAAATCCTTGAAGTACCTTTTAACTGAAGGAATTTTCTTCTCACATCAATACAAGAATATTCTTCTATTTCCAATGATTATTTTTATGCAGTTATTCAGATGACTAAACACAGGGCTTTCAGACTTAAAATATCAGTTATGATAATTTTTTTTTGCAAAATCTGAATTAAAGGAAAATATTGGGTGAACATGGATGCACATATGTCTGAATGGGATCTTACTAGGTGGAGTGTTTTTCAATAGCTGTGCTTTGCCACAGAGAAAAAGATGATTTTTTTTTTTTTTTTTTAATTAGAGGACTATCAGCCCCACTCAAGTACAGTTTTTACTGGGAAGAAAGTGGCAGTTGCTGGGGTTTTAGATTTGTATCTGTAGCAATTCACATCCCCTGTTGATTGCCTGAGTATAGAGACCCTGTAATTCGTATCTAACTGTGGATAGCATCTGATGCCTTCTATATAAAGCACACTTTCTGTTAGTGAAAGAAATATGCACAGTTTTCATTGCGTGCTGTCAGCTTTTAACCCTCCCTAGCTTGACTTTAAAGAAAAAGTTACAAAGCCCATCAGAGCTCACCTTACTGTAGTATAAACCTGAGACATGGAAGGTCACCATTCTCAGCTCTTTGATCTCTTCCTAAATGCATCTCACTTCTTCCCTTTGGTTTTGGGACAGAAGGTTGTGATCTCACCTATTACCTCTTTATGACTTTGAATCTGTTTTTTGTGACCAGTGTGATCACTCATGAACAGTTTGACATTAAACAGAAACAATGCATTCATCCAAAAATACAAAAGCTAATTTAGACAATTTCTCTCTCTTGTCTTTTCTCCTTAATGATGATTTCTTGAAGAGTGTATGATGAAATTGTCTACTTCAAAGATGACAGTCATGAAAACAGGGAATATAGCTTCTGTAGAAATAAGGGTAAGGCCTTGTAACTCTCACCTGATTGGAGACAGAAATGTCCACAAAAAGAGTCAAAATCTTCAAAACAATTTGCAAGACCCATCTCTTCCATTTAAAATTTCTCATAGATATATTTTCCAGTATAAAATAAAATTAAATAACTAAAAAAGAAAGATAGCGTGTGATCAAAAATAAGGAAATACAGTAAGAAATGGAAAATTAAGCAAACCAAATTTGTCCTGTTAAGTCCCAGGACCTTGGTCTGGGACAATGTATATTTATTTTTAATTTCTGTGAGGTGTTCTGGTGCCACAGCAATATGACTCATTTACATCTGAATATATAGCTAAATAGGAAAAAACACTTCATGGATGAATTCACAGGAAGCAATCTTCAGTGTTAAATCCTCCCTCTTCAATAAAAATCTTTTGCATTCATATGGAAGTGCCTGGCAAGGTGAAGTGAGATGAGATACTGTGCACATACAGAGTGACTAGACCTTAATGAATGCTGTCCAGGAGAACAAACTGGAATTACAGGTACTTACAAGTGGCAAGACAAGAAGGGGACAAAGTACCTACAATAAACACTAATAAAAGTAAACCACTTTGGGCCAAACATGGATTTGAGGCAATAATGGATAAGAAATTCAGAAGACACCAAAGAAGTATCATTTGTCCCAAATTACACCAGCTATGATTTTGTCCCAAAAGGACAAACCATCATTTTGAAAAACTTGGTTGTATTAACATATGGTTTGCCCTCCTCTCATTTAAGAGTACCTTGAATCACAGGGAATTGTTGTGAATCAGAGATGTGTTTTGTTGACTGTTTCCTTAGTGGATCATTAAGAATCCCTTTTTCTCTTTTCAGTTTCCTTAGGACTCCTTTTTTCCTAGTATTTCTTAGCTGATGTTCACGTTTCCTCTTGTCTTTTGTTTAGTATTGAGGTCAAGCCCCAGTTCTAATTGGCTATACTGCTACATTCATTTCATTATATTTTCAAATAGGAGCTTTGTGCTCTTTTTCCCATTTTGACTGTCATATGTGGGAAGAGGTCACTGTGGATTTCTGCAGATCTATTTCATTCTATCACTAAAATCTTTCTTTTGAAATTTCATGTTGTTCCAGTGTTTAATAAATAAATAAATAAATAAATAAAAGGTAGCATTTCAATTACTGAAGTGCTATGGCATCTGTCATCCATACGGCTCAATATTGTATCATATACTTCCCTGTGTCTTGCTCTTCATATGCACACAGAAACCTGCTTGCTTCCTAGATTGTAAAATGAATGGGGCGGAGATATATTCTTGCTCAGTATATTGTAAAGCATCTATCAGAGTGCAGGTGTGATTGGATTACCTGTGGTAGGAAAACAGTCTCTGCTATTGGAAAATATCAGTACCAGTATGCATATGCTATCTGCCGTTGATTATCTGAATAATTAGCCACTGAAGTATAAGGATAAAAAAAATAGAACTATGCATATGTCTTTAGATTTTTCAGCTATTTGAAATTACTATAGTAACAATTTCAATCATTTTTTGACAACTTTGGCAGTATTTACACTCTAAGATCTGTTTTTACAAGTAAACTTTCCATATTGTGGGTATCTTCATAAGCCTCTCATGATCAAAACCTTAACTTTAGCATAGACATTTAGGACTGAATGAGATACACCAGTATAATGCAGCAGAGGGCTAAGGAATAAACATGATTTAATGTGGTGGAAGCATGGTCATCCACTTCCCATATTTTCCTCAGAAGCATCTCAAATCCATTTCAGTCTCTTTCCTTCCCCTGTTACTCCAATATTTTCAAATCAAGTTTTTTACTGCCCTGTATATCAGCATCTAGTTAAGATTTCTTTGTTATTTTGGATTTCATTTGAACATTTCTTTTCTTTCTATTTTCTCTATTGTCCTCCAACTAGAAGGCCATCTGTTCTGTTGGCAGATGCATGCAAATTCTGTAATTGTTGTTATTCTTAGCATAGTGCAAACCATCCACAATTCAAAGGACAACGCATGCTATATTTGTGAGTTGTCCAAATGTGTATTGTTGTCAAAATTGCTTAACAAAACATTAACAGGAACAATATTTGATTTTCTGACTATTTAGGATGTGCATCTGTGTTACCAGGATTAGAAAAGAGGATTTTTTTGAAACTGCTAACTATTGTGTCCCTCTCATATATTTATCTACTGTTTATGATGTGAGATGAGTTACTTTTGTCTTTTGCAATCTTAGGGTTAAATTTTTGATTTTTCTGGAGGAAGAAGGCATTGACACCAGTTAAAAGTGGCAGACTGTTTGCTTATAAGACTGTCCTCTTCTTTATATGCACAAGCAAAAGCACTGCAAATTTCCTCCTGTTATTAATATCAATGCCTCAACTAGGGTCAGGAAGGAGAAAAAGGAAACCAAGCTCTTGAAGGTAAAAAAAAAATCAGCACAGAAGTTACCCTGAAAAGAAAGCTGGGGAAATTACACAGTGAAAAGACTGAATCCTTTCTCTTCATATTTTCACTTTCATAGAAAGATAAAACATGGAGGTGGTAGTAAAATAGAGGGTCACACAGAGTATACTTCTGACAATAGAAGATCATTAGATTTTGAGGATTCCCTTCTTAACAGGATCATCCTTGGATAGAGATGTCTCCCACCTTTTCTGTATCTTTTTCTTCATATTTTAAAAATGAAGCAAGTTCTATTAAGCTGCAGATCCACCTACAATAGAGATTTTAGATCGCCTTTCTTGGGAAATTCACCCAGATTCTTGGTACTTAAAAAAGCTACTCACAACAATTCACTGCAATTTCTCCCTGAGAAAACTAAAATGAGCATATCTCTCCTTCTGGAATACAGAGAAAAATGCCATAATATGCATTATATTTGGCAAATCTCAGTTATAGGGTGGAGCTTTATAAGCTATATGCAGTAGTGTGCTGTCCATTTTCCCTATAACTCCTTTCCCCTGTATATCTTTATTTTTAATTTCATAACATTTAAATGAGTGAACATAAAATACAGAAACTGGAAACAAAGATATGAACAAGATGTAACATTCTGGTGACTGAAATTAATATGTATAATCTCTTAGGAAGTACTTTGATCCAAAACCTAATAAAATTAGTAGGAAAAGCTCTCAATGATTTCAACAAACTTTGGTTCAGTTCCTCGGTGAATATCTGTTTACTTTCATATGAAAACCTTGGAGATCCAGAAGTTGGTCCATGTCAATTACCTTTGTTTCCAGATATTGATTTAAGGGTATAAAAATACATTTTTGATCCCTCACCCTAGCATCAAAACCACCACCCATTTCATCAAATGTGCAAATTGTCAGGAATAATGGTTTGTAGTTTTATAGAATGCTTTTTGTTGGGTTTTGCTTCCCCCACCCATTTAAACAGTTAAAGAGTGAATGTTACAAAGAGATAGTAAACTTTGTTCAACTCTCTCAGTTTTATCCATCTGCAAACTGAATGAAGGAATACGTGCTCACCTGACAGCCAGGACTGAAGGACAAAAATTCTTCTAAAAAGGCTGGCAAGCAATTATTAAGTTTCTATGAAGTGTTGCTACCTTTTTAATTCTTCAGTGATTTAAAACCTATCCAATGTAAATCCTCAGGATGATGTACTCACACATATTAAATAGGAAAGGAGATGGTAGAGAATACAGAGGGATCTCTCCAGAACCTGCACTCTTTTCTTTCAAGTTTGTTTGCTGTTCACATCTCTCAGTAATAGTAAGACAATGCAACACTTTGCAATAGTTACAGGACAGTAAGACCATGGCAACTATTCAAAGACAGGTCAGTCTTAATTCTCCCTTCTCTCTTTTTTCTAACAGTAACAGAGTTTGAAAATGTATAAGCACCTTTGAGAAAGAATACTTAAGTCATCAAAGAAGAACAGGCATCTTTGGTGGTGAAATATAATAAAAGAGGAAAAGACAGTAAATTACTGTCTTTAGGAATCTATTCAGCAAGGCTTTCAGAGAATGGCACTGTAAATGGACTCAGCTGTTGCTGTGAACATCAATCTCTGTGAAAGCCTTGTACACGAATGCTAACATCCACCTGGTGCCACCCTGCTGGTTAAACAAACAGAGCATGGGGAAAGAAAGCACAAAATCTAGTGGTGCTTGTTTAGCTTCCATTTCTTTCTCTGACTGACACTGAAGCCTCTGTACAGCCTACTGGGCTTTTTGCAGACAGATTACAGCCATTGTCCCTGGATCCAGGTCAGTGTGTGCCAATTTACCTGAGCACCTCATCTGTGGAGAAGAACAGTTATTAAAAGCTTCTGGGGTAGGAACAGATCATTTCTCCTATTAGAAGTTTTGTTTGTTCCAAAGCTTATTATGAAAGGTTTTCATGAGTTTTACTTGACCACACACAGCTCACTCCCTGAAACTGCTGGGAGTTGTTTCTTCTGTGTATGCATCTCCAAGTAAGTGACAAACAGCTTATAATATCTTCTCCACTACAAAGGCATGGTTGAAGACAAAAACAAGTTTATTATGCCAGAAGAGATCAATTCCTCTGTTCTTGTCATTGCCAGATGATATGCAGTCCACATTAGAATCAGAGTGGCCAGACAAAAAAAAGTTTCTGATATGAATAAATTGCAGATTGGTCACCTGGGAACTGGTGATAAGCGGACCTGGAACATTTCATAGAGATCAGCAGTGATCCTGAATGAGGCTGAGTAAATCCATCTGACAACAAAGTTGCTAGGAACTTGAGGGTGTTGAGCAACTTTTTTTTTTTTCCTGTCTTTCATTTAGCCATAAATTAAAAGAAGAAATGCAGCCAAGTAGGTGAGCATTTATCTTAAGCTTTTTAAAAATAATTTTCTTAAATCCGTCTTAGATTTCCAGACTGAGAAATTTTGGAAGAATAAGCCTCCCTGCTTAGATTTCTGACAATGACAGTAACCAGAAAAAAAAAAAAAAAAGTATTTTCCCTATGAAAGGATGTGGGTTTTTTTTTATGTAGTAAAATATTATGTATTTTATGTAATTTATGTAATTTAATATCACGTATAAAAAATATCTTCAAACTTTAATTATGAGATGACTAGCTGGATTCTCATAATTCTTTGAAGTCAACAAAGCAAACAAACAAAAAAACGCTTTACACTGTTCCACAACCTTTGTTTGAAAGAGTATCAGACCCATACACCAATGTTTTTGTCTTTTACAGCATTATGAGACAGTGTTGCTAACTCACTAATGACAGAAATAAACAGAGGAAATTACTTAATACTGTGTATTAGTAGGTAAGGAAACCAACACAATAATATCAACAAACTACAATTTTAAACATTATGGATCATAACTAACAATTTATCTGTGTGTTTTATAAAGCATAATTTAACTTTCATTACTAGTACTCACAGTGCAAAGAGTGATGCAGCTTATTAAAAAAAAAATCTTAGTGGAATATGTCACAACAATTCCTGTCTTAAATATTTCTTTGGAAAGAGGCCATTCATTTTTATGTGTGCAAATTGCAAAATGCATGGATTAGTAAAATATAAAATTAGTATTATTCTGCTGTGTATGCTTTTTAGAATGTTCAGCTCTTTTCCTTAAAATGAGCTAATAATTCATATATATTGATCACAAAAGCAAGTTCAATTAATGTATTAGCAAGCTGTGTAATAGCGATTGTGCCATCAAAGTGCATTAAGTGAAACATTACTGTCATGGAAGTAGGTATTAAGATAACCAGTGCCCTTTCCGATGTAAAATTTTTGTTTGATTCATCACTAACTCTAAGGTAAAGGCTTCCGCTGCCAGTGATACAGAATGGAATGTGAAGAATTTGAGTTATATCTGCTAATAATAAGCCTAAAATCTGCCTAGAAACTGAAGCAAGAGACCTCTAGTCAAGGTTCATGGCCTTCTTGGATGAATATGCAAACATGACAAACCCTAAGATGAGGGTGAATTTTCCCATAATTCACTGAGTGAAAAACATCAGTCTGCCTGAATGGCTATGACTGCACTAAACTATTGTTGGAAGAGACTGTGCAGGCAATAATACAGCATGTGGGCTTTCAGTTCTGTAGGGCTTAGTATGAGACTGGTTTATGTCAAGAACAGAACCTCATGGCTTTAATTAATTGCCAGGTGTTCACAGCACTACCACGTACTGTCGTGCAGTTCCATTAAAGGAAAGCTTTAAAGCATCTACAGAGCCATGAAGAGAAAAGTGCACAGCACCTGCCCACACTTGTTCTTTCTTTTCAGAATGACACAAAACCTACACTGAACTCATGAAAAGCTATAGAAGGAATGTTTATATCTATTGCATGTTGCTTCAGAAATCTGTAACCGTATCAGGGCGTGAAACTTATTCTGTGTTTTTTTATGTGTTAGCCTTTGTTTTGCACCTCAGTGCCTAGGAGAAAGTGTACTGATGTGCAAGTTTTCAATTTGGTGGCTGAAATCTATCATAGCAGAGAACTGAGAAAGCTTTAATGAAAGCTACAGTTATCTCTTGTAGTCTGTTCAGTCTTGATGCATCAAATGACTCACTGAATTATTGGAGACAAACATAATAGTAATAATAATAATAATGTGTTTTGTAGGTGTTTGTAGCATAAATAGGAGTAAATAATAATATAAATAATAATAGCAGTAGTAGAGATAGAAAAATGACAAAGCAATTAGAGAGTGAGTAGCTGGTTGTAACTTTCAGTCATTCCAACTTGGCAGCAAACTTTCAAACTTGGACATCTAACTTCAGAGTATAAAAAAATTAGGATTTATCCAAAGAATTTGGAGACAAAAATCTCAAAACCCAAAATTCACAGATTTGTAATGAAAATTTATGACAGCCAAGAAAAGAGAAATCAAAAGAGGTAGCACAGTCTGAACAAAGATCTGAGCTGAATCAGAATGGAAACACCATAACGACCTATATGGGAAAGAGAGATATATTGCCGTTAGCTTCTGCTGTGGATTCAGAATACTTTGGCGATGTCATCTGAATTATTTTGTCCCTACACATAGGTTACTGAGAACGGAATTTGGTCAATCAGATAAGCTTTGGATTTGAAAAGATTTAAGACATAAAAGCAGTGTTTAATGTCCCATTGTTTAAATGAGTTTGAATTTTTCTGCTTTGTGATTTGGGAAAATTTCAGGCACATTTCAAAACTGGTTATTAATGTACAGTGATGACCGCTTCAGAAATTAGTGAAAATCATATAATTTCTAGAATAATATCAAACATCCACTCCGTCCTTAATAGATGTAAAGTTAAGATTTCCTTCTAAAGTACAATGAGTATCAGTACTCATGATCAGGGATTAAACTGGTTCCTGATCACAGGCAGCCACACTATACCATCAACGCCCAGTGACCTTCTTCAAGGAGAATGGAGTAAGAGACTCCTGTGCCAAGAGCCAAACATGCAATATAAATACCTGCCTGTCCTATAGTGACTAGAGGTTTCCCTCCTCTCTGCCTCTTCACTGCCACCTCTGCTCTACAACTGCCAACTACATTTTCCTCTCAGCTCTTCTAATAAATTGACATAAGTGTTCTTGATCTATACATATCTTGAATTTTGCTACTCTTATTGCAGACTTCAAGAAGGATTTGGATTCTTGAAAGTTTGCCTGCTTTTTCCAATTATATGCAGATGTTCTAGTAAGAGATATTATTTTTCCTTGCAAGCTTTTGCCAGAACCAATCAGATAATTTGATACATCAGTTACTCTAAGGGACTAGCAAAGAAAGATCAATGACAGGAAGGCAGGGGGAGGGGAGAGGTAGGGGCACGCTGCCAGGCAGAGCAGAAGATCTCCATCACATTTGATAGTGTAGAGAGGAAATTGATGGATGAACGTTGCTCGAGAGGGAGAGTGGACTAAGTAGTTGACATTTACAAATATTTTTGTGTATAGCAGTCTTAAGAAAGGAGACAGTCTGTGCAGTAAAGCAGACTGCTGCTGTAGGACTTGGATCTTACTTGTTACAGATTTGGAAAACAGTATATAGTGACCAGTGAAGGAAATAAAACATTTGAAAAGAGCAAGGGAATTCCTGCTTCTACAAAGGAGTTCCTTTGTCAGGTTAGGAAAATGATCCAATTTTAAAATCTAAACTTTTTAGGAAAGGTCCCTTGCTATATATATGTTGTTTCTGGGTTTCACATGTTCCTAATTCATGCAAATGAAGTTGAGGGGATCTGCCTTTTGAACATAGCTGCTACTAATGCATACTGAAAAAAAAATAAAATTCACAACCCACGTACATCAAGTAGGATATCAAATTGGTCTGCCCCTCAATTCCTGTGAATAAAGAGAGTATGGTAAAGAGAAATTAATTTCTGCAAAGTATTTATGTACTGTAGCAAATAAATAATCCTGTCTACTGAATGTGTTGAATAATCATGCAGAATAAAGGCATCATCCATTTTGAATACGAAGGGCAAACCAATATAGTCAATAGCTGTTAAGAAGCATTGGCTCTTCTGTGCGCTGTGACAGGAAGCTTTGTCAGTTTTACAGCTCATCATACAATTCTGCATGGAATGTGTATAAAAAGTCATATTAAAGACTGCACAGGCAATCTTATTTGTGGAGCATGTCAGATTTTGCATTCTGGACTTTTCAGGTTTCATTACTGCTATGCCTAATTTTACAAGTTCTAAAGGATCTTTTTTTTTTTTTTTTTCATTAGGAGTTGTTGGATTTTTGTTTTGCTTTGTTTTGTTTTTCTTTGGGAATTTAATTCACTCTGTAAAAAAAGAAAAACCCAAACCTGTCTCATAGGCCAATGTCTGGTGGTGCTGAGCTTTACATTTCTTACAGTAGCTAGCAGCAATTCTACATGTTTGGATGTTCAACTCCCTAAACATATAGATCTCTCTTTCCTCTACCGAATGAAAATGGTAGATCTGTGCTTGGGCTTTTAGACAGAAAGGTGAAATAAAACATCTTTTATTAATGCAAGATTATCCAATCCCAACAACAAGAGCCAATGAATAACTCTTAAATGTCTACTTGGTGTTCACATGCAGAACATTCCAAGGAAATATGTTAACAGCAATTCAGTAGCTACTATGCAGCTGTGTAAGTAGTAGCTCTTGAAAGCTGAGTACCTGTCCTTCAAACAGCAGATGATGCTTTTCTGTAAATTGATATTCTAACCAGTGGCCTTTACAAATCTAAAGCTAGAGGTACATTAAACCCAACTGAGTGTTAATAAGAAATAAAATCTAAAATCAACAGTAGCTAAGGGTTAATCCTTTTTAAGTGACACCTTAAAGTTCTGTACTTCTTAATATGACTATTAGAAAATATAATAATATATTTATGTAACCTCTCACCTCTAAAAAATATTCTGGGCTAGACTTTTGCCCCATGATTGTATGATATCAGCTGGGAAAGGAGAATTCCAGGGCTGTGCTCCAGTAAATACTTATCTATGCTTTAGGTGCAAATGTTGACTTCTGTTAGTGCGCTCATTAATGTGCAATATTCTCCAAGCTTGGCTGAGTTTTGGGACAGAGACAGGAATAGAGCTCCACCTCCCACTCACATAAGTGCAGGGATTGTTCCACACATGCCAGGTACGTGCTTTGCAGTACCTCAAACAGAGCCCACTATCTGCACTGAATATGGAGGACATCTTTCTCTCTCCATCAGAACCTCCATAAAAGTATTCAGGGCTTGAAAAGATGCCAGAGAAAGGAAGGAGTGTGGGGGAGAAGATAAATGGAAAAAGAGAAGAAAATTAAAGAAAATCACAAAATCAACTGGAATAAAATAATTAATGAATAAATTTTGCTTAATTGTTAAATACCTCTTCTAAATCCAGCAAAGTGAGAACTGTAATGGCCTTTCCACAAATAGACTGAAGGAATTTTATTTGAAAGAAAATAGGCTGGGAGTGGGCAAACGGTTGGGAGGAGTCAGCTGACCTAAAGTGACCAAAGGGATATTTCATACCGTATGAAGTCATGCCCAGCAAGAAAAGCTCAGAGAAAGGAGAGGGAAGGAGGGACAATCGTGGTTGTGGTGTTTGTCTTCCCAAGAAACTGTTATGCATGTTGAGGCCCTGCTCTCTAGGAAGTGGTTGGACATCTGCCTGCCAATGGGAAATAATGAATGAATTCCTCTTTTTTATTTGTTAGCATGCACAGCTTTTGCTTTCTGTATAAAACTGTCATTATCTCTATCCAGGAGTCTTCTGGCCTTTCTTCTATTTTCTCCCCATCCCATGGGTAGGGTGGGTGTTTGGCTGCTGACCGAGATCAACCCATCACAGAGACATTAAATCTTTTTCTTTCTGAACTTACAGCCTTCTTTAACACAGGAAGCAAGCAGAAGTCTTTGAAAGGTTTCATAAAGCAGTAGGAGATATTTAAGATGATGATCCTTATTCCTAAAGGATCAAAAATGTAATGGATATAACTAAATCCTTTGTCATTAGTGGCACTTGGAAAAACTAGCACAGGATCAGTCTACTTCTCTACACAGTGCCAACACACTGAGTATACGGTCAACATAACATATTAACCTCTGCAAAAGGTATTCTGTTAGACATTCAGTTGTATTCTGAACCACACTAACACTGTTACTGTTGGAGAAAGCCTGCTGCAACTCTTAAATAGAGCTTCACAATATTTGAAGCCTCTGGATGGTACGAGGAGGAAGGTTATTATACCTTCTGAATAGGTTAAAGTAATAAAGGCTTTTTCAGTAAAGTTGGGAGCATAATAAGAAATATTTAGATTTAAGATATTTTTGTAAACAATTTTTTTTAACTCACATGAATGACAATGTGTATGTAGATGGCAGTATTGTTCACAGAAATTGCCCTTCTCCAGACAGAAAAAAAAAACCCACCAACAAAAAAAATCTAATTGAGACTAAAGAAATTACAAACCACAAAAGAAATATTTTAACCTATTTATTCCATTCAAAAAGGAAAACTCAGATACTGAACCTGCTGAAGGGTCATTTTAGCAACACATCCCATTGATCATGATGTTTAAATAACTATTAAAACCTGAGATCTACTAAATGGTTTTTCATCAATGTTAACCACAAAGAATTTTGTCTTTGGATCATGTTCTAGCTAGATAGCTGTGAAATCTCAGCTGGACTCTCTGTAGGCATGGGGAGAGAAGTAGGTAATGGATTATGTATAGACTTTGTACATTCTCTTTAATAAAGACAGAAAATGTGGTACTGTTAATATTCATATATAAAAAAATCCCTCACACATTTTGTAAGCTTTTAGCTTCTTGTCTGTTGTGCTGTGAAAGCCTTCTATCACTTATATATGTGAGAAAAATGCACTACTGAAACAAATACACAATATCTTGTCCTACAAGAGTTGTGTGCTGTCGAGCAACAAAACCTGCTATAGTCAGTAGAAAACATACTGCATTAGCTGGCTTTTATATTTGTGGTAAGTGTATTTGGTTACATCTCTGAGACTGCAACAAGATAAATCATAATGAATCTACCACTATGCTAAAAAAAACACAAATCAAAAAACTTCTTTTCTCTATCTCTGTCACTTACACCTTCCTCAAGTACAAATAAACACAACTCAGATCATTACCAGATTCCCTATCAACTTAGGCAAAAATCGTCCTTGAAAAGAGTGCTGTGACCAGAATTGCACAGAACGTTACAATCTTTTCTAAACTCCAGCTGTAGGTAATTCAATTACTTATGACTTCCAACACCCACCTTCCAACATATTTTTGAATTCCATGAAACTTTTTAGCTCCATTAGAGCCAGATGACAGTACACAATTTGTATTTGTGGATTAAACATATCCTATCCTCTCTCCTGCCAGTGAGACTGTGTCATTTTTATTGTTAAATCAGTCCATGCCACCTCTCTTCTCCAGCTAGAAACCTTCAAGACATGTTTTGGGCACATCTTTGTTGTCAGCCCAAATCAGCAACTGCTCCTACTAAACACATTGGAAATGGTCAGCTGCTTTGAAAGGTAAGAGCTTTAATAGCATGGCATGGCTAGACCCTTCTAGTTGGCCAAAAGACCAAAGAATGGGGTCAGATATTTGTTTTGCTAAGACACATGGGTATAGCCTAGGCTTCTTTTTTCTTCTATCTGTTGACATGGAACAGCCTCTGTTATGTAAAACATAGTGAAAGACCCGTTGCAAAACTCTCTTCAAACAAAATCCCATCTAAGGCTCTCTTAGGTAACTTGATGCTAGACACTATTTAAGATTGCAAGAGCATCAGGTAAGGAGTTGGGCAGAACAGCGCAAGGAAGTAAATAGACATAAGATATGCTAATACAGGAAAAAAAAATAAGTGGAGGATTTCAAATACTGGAAGAGAAGGGAAAAAAAATCGAGGCAATGTAACAGAAAGAGCCACCTATCTAGAAATGAAGCTTCAGGCAGTCTTCTTTTCTTTCTTTTTCTTGAACACATTGCTGAAGATTTTGCTAGCAAAGCTCTCGTTTGGATTCATTTACATTCTCTTTGATCTCCTCAATCAATGGGTTACACAGATTATGTTTTCCTATTGCCAAGTTGAATCTAAATGAACTGGTTAATCTGAAAGTCCTTCTCAAGTGATTGGAATGTCCATGGCCATATACCACAGTCATGGGACAATAGAAAACATTAGAAGATTGCAAATATCTCCCAAGGCTCCAGGAATCACCTTTTAATAGCTGGAAACTGTGAAGTTGGGGTTAATGCCTTCTGTGACCAAATATTTAGTGTTTTCCAAAACAGCAAAAAGTATTTCTATCATGTATGGAAATATGATTTATTTTTTTAAGTTTTGAAAACAGATTTTTACTAGTTGGAGATTAGCCATGCCACTCACTGTGCAAAACTGTGAAGAGCACTTAATAATTAATTGTTTGACTGGCTTTGTTGGCTTAACTGCTGCTTAACTCTGATTCTTCTCAAGTTATCAATATGTGTTAACCATTCTTTCATACAGTATTCTGCTTTATGAAGCATTGGGAATCTAAGGGAGAATAGAGATTTTGGTAAAAGGAACATACCTGAGCAAGAACAGCTTCCACAGCTTAGCTAGCAGGAGGGCAAGGAGGGGAAAAAAGTGTAGTGTCTTTTTTACAGTGATAAAAATGAAGTAATGTTTCCTTTCAAAACTTTTCTATTTATTTGGGAGTTAAAAGGCAGACTTTAAGGAATAATTCCTACATGTCTGACTTTCTCCTTTGCTTGCAAATTCACTTTGAATTTCAATACATATTTTAGAAACTTAGTAAAACAGCTGCACCATGAGCATGACAGTGTAACCGTCGGAGACTTCCTTATAAGCACTGCCAACAGGAAGGAGATGTTAACTTAAAAGAACAGACATTAGGGGACAAAATCCCTCAGTTTCAGAAACTATTGCTGTATGGCTGACTTAATCAACAGTCTTAAATTCAACAAATTTGGTCTCAAGGGTCAACATGGGAATCAAATTCAGAAGCAGAAAACTCTACTTGCTTCTCTCATCTTCAGATTAAAAGCACAGAGAGGATGTTTAGTGTCTGAGCTCATATAATGTGACACCATTATGCCTCTGATAGGTAGTTGGTCTACATCACTGAGAGATAAAGAGGTGGAAATGACTTTAAAAAATATGGACACCAGTGCATAATGTAGTTCTGGGGAGAGATGCTGCTTCATGGTTAAGAAACTTCATTAAACATTAGTGGGTGTCTTGATGCACTTTCGCTGCACATAACATCTCAGGAGAACATAAATTTGGATTATGGACTTAGTTTAGAAATATTGGACTTAGTTCTAAAGGAAATTTGAAGGAAATTACTTTAGGCAGTTTAAATCAGCTGAGAATTTGAACCTTGGAATATTAGTGACATCATTCCAAACCAGAGTGCAATTCAGAGGCAAACTAAGCACAACGTCGTCTTTTTCAGATATACAATACCATGAATTGCAATATGATATTTGATTTACTGAAGCATAACTTGGTAGAACTGCAAGTCTGGAGGAGTACTGAGGAGTACTGCATTAAGACAGACCTGTAAGGCAGCATTTGTCCTCATGTCCCCTTTTCTTTTACGATATAAGAAGGGTGCTCTTCATTCCAATAAAGAGTGCGAACAGCTTTATTTTACATGTCTCAAAAATTGTCTCAGGCGAAGCAATGCAGTATGGCATATGGAAAGACAAGAAAGAGTGCTCAGGCTCAACCATACCTGATACAGGCAGTTTTGTCAGGAACAATAATAAATGACACCAGCAGTTCACAGCCCTGAAATCTGTTTATCCGAAGACTTTGGGCTTGCTTTTCAAAGACAAATACTGCAGATGGTCTACAGTTAGTATAAAAAGGCCTTTTTTACTCCAAGGTATGTTGACAGCTCCATGTTCAAGAGGTGCCGGGATGATTAGGGAAACCTTTTGTCAGTCTGCAGTTTTGAAAATGTTTCTGTGCTACATTTATTGTTTGATAGAGAGAATAACATTAGATGACTCCACACAATTAGATGCTGATTGGAGTGTGCTTTCCAAGACTTCCATTTTTCTACTCATATTTCACCAGTTGTGGTTTTATGACTTTTAACTCTCATTCATCTCCCAGTGCTGCAAATTCTGTCTAATTATTTCTCTAGAATCTTTTCAACCTTTTTCTGGATCAAAATCATGGCATGCCTATGCTAATTCTTAAAGATACTTAGGCTCTCACGTGACTTGAGTGAAGAACAGGTCATCTCTTTAATTTATATGCTTGTATGAAGCTTTATCTCTTCCCTGTTAGGTGCTGAAAAAATGGATGCCAGCTCTGTGCCATGCTTTTATTCATGTTCTCCTCAGAGAGAGGACATAAGCTTTCCTTATGTTGTCTGGATGATTTTGACACCCTTCATACTATGTGATGTACATACATCATGCTGACCGTAGAGCTACTTAGTGATGGAGAATAGCAGCATGAACAGTACAATTACATGACATGAGGAATCAGATCACACAAACTCCATTAGCTCTATAAAAAGCTATTTCATAGAATCACAGAATGGTTTAGCTTGGAAGGGACATGTAAAGGTCATCTAGTCCTACCCCCCTGCAATGAGCAGGAACATCTTTAACTAGATCAGGTTGCTCAGAGCACCATCCAACCTGACCTTGAATGTTTCCAGGGATGGGGCATCTACCACGTCTCTGGGCAATCTCTTCCAGTGTTTCAACACCTTTATTGTAAAACATTTCTTCCGTGTATCTAGTCTGAATCTACCTTCTTTTAGTTTAAAACCTTGTCCTATCACAACAGGCCCTACTAAAAAGTCTGCCCCCATCTTTCTTATAAGCCCTCTTTAAGTATTGAAAGACCGCAATAAGTTCTCCCTGGAGCCTTTTCTTCTCCTGGCTAAACCACCCCAACTCTCTCAGCCTGTCCTCATAGGAGAGGTGCTCCAGCCCTTGGATCATTTTTGTGGCCCATTTCTGGAACTGCTCCAACAGGTCCATGTCCTTCTTGTGCCGAGGGCTCCAGAGCTGGATGTGGTACTCCAGGTGGGGTCTCACCAGCATGGAGTAGAGGGGCAGAATCACCTCCCTTGACCTGCTGGCCACAATTCTTTTGATGCAGCCCAGGATATGGTTGGCCTTCTGGGCTGCAGGTGCACATTGCTGGCTCTTGTCCAGCTTTTCATCTACCAGTACCCCCAAGTCCTTCTCCACAGGGCTGCTCTCAATCCCTTCATCCCCCAGCCTGTATTGATATGGGGGGGTTTCCCTGACCCAGGTGCAGGACCTTGAACTTGGCCTTATTGAACCTCATGAGGTTCACACGGGCCCACTTCTCGAGCTTGTGACTTGTCCTGGATAAAAGATCTGTTTCCGCACCCTATAAGATATACATTTGTCTTGAATACTGGTAGAGCTTCAGTTCCTAGGTACACAACTCACTGATCCGACAAGCAGAAAACTTGATCTGGATTTTCACTACCCTTTGGTACTGTTGCTGCTGCTAAGTCTCTCATTTAATCAGGCCAGTACAGTTTTTAGATTGCCTTTCTTCCTTTCTGTGAAGTTTATCTATATTCTGTAGGTGATCACAAATATCAGATACAGAAACAAATGCAAGATGACCCTTCCAAAGTTTCCCTTTAAAAAAGGGGTGGAATCCACCTTTGATAATTTATTAACACAAACATTTGTAGATCGTGGCTGTATTACAGATTGTTTGCTGTGTTCAGTATTGAAAATTCTATGCCAGTACCTATTCCTGTTTTCTGGATATTTTGTGGATGAGATGCAATTGCGAGCCCTGCTACATTTGGCTCCATGCTGAGATAAAACCTCAAGGAAATGTCTAGAGAAATTCTTGCATGTAACACTATGGTAGTTTAAATTCTGTTTTGCTAAATCAAAATCCCTGAATTGAGAGATGGCTATCATCCAAAACAAGCTATTGATAATATCTGACTCTCTGGGGTGATAACTAAACAGTAAATTATCTAATAGGGGATTTTAATCATCTGACTGTTTAAATGTGATGTGATTATTTAAAAGAAAAATGTTTTTTATTTCACTCCAAAGGGACAGAAACCAAACCCAAAGCATCTCAGGAACATTCTTTGAGTTGTAAAACTTTGTGATTTATGAAAGAAACCAGGAAGTGCTAGGGAGAAGCTTTAAAGTAAATTGAACATTGTGATCTGGTCCTAGACAACTTAACAGTAGTAAGGAAACAGAGGAAATCTTGCAAGTGTTTATTGTTTCATCCAGGTTTTTATGTTTTCAGCTTAAATGAGAAGAGAATAGCTTCAGGAACACACATAAAGTTCATGAAGACATGAACTGTGATCTCAAAATACCTTCTAGGGTGATTCATTGTGAAAGACCAACAGTGCCAGATATTAGTTCAGAGGGAAAGTTGGGAAACTTCAGTGGTTTTGTGTAACAGCACCCGATCAGAACCTGCTTTATTCCAGTTTGTAATGGGGACTACCAAGGCTGTTGAAATTAAGTTGAAATGAATAGAGACTGCCTGGAAGAGGAAAAGGTGTGTGGTAAATAAAATACCTTCCTGCAAGAAGTCTGTAAACTCTTGCAAGAGCTGTTACTCACTTCTTACAGTCAGGCTGTCACCCTTGGATTACAGGGGAGAAATATGGGAAGGGAAGAATGAGAAATGGAACCAATGTGAAATAGCTG
This sequence comes from Pelecanus crispus, assembly GCF_030463565.1. Taxonomy (NCBI): domain Eukaryota; kingdom Metazoa; phylum Chordata; class Aves; order Pelecaniformes; family Pelecanidae; genus Pelecanus; species Pelecanus crispus. The sequence goes on from NC_134648.1 coordinate 52,382,464, forward strand.
CATCTGCATGTAATACATTGGTGCCTACCCCATCTCTTGTTTCTATGGAAAGAAGCAAACTCCCTTTCCAAGACACAGAGATGCCCGGTCGATACAAAGAAGTAATCAATTACCAACTATACTCATATGACAGGTAGAAGTTTGACTCTAATGTAATTTTTCATACCAGTGCGTAAATTAACTTGTTGCATATTAATGTAGTGTTTAGCTGAAATTAGAGCATAAGAAGTAAGAAAGAGAGAAAAAAGAAATACCATTCTGTCAACAGTAACTGTCGGTCAGAAATCTAGGTCTGACTAAACTTAAAGAAAATCTTTGCCCCAAATAACACAACAGTTGCATACATGTAATGAAGTGGGAATACAGGGCTAAAAAAACCTCAACCAACCACACAAACAAATGAAAAAAACAAACAAACGGAGGAGCTGGATAAAATAAAGAGCGGGAATGTTAGCTTTTTAAGCAGTTTGATGAAAAAACAAGAGACCAACAAAACCTCAAGCTTCTGTTCACAACTCATGGCTTTTCTTCTTAAGTAATTGCCTTTGTTTTAGAGAGGGCTGCTCCTGATTTATCTCAGTGCAACTGAATCAAACTCAGAGTTCAAAAGGTTTTTACCTGGACAACCTTTATAACCATCATTTCTGAAGCTCAGATTAAAATGGAAAATCAGATCTTTCATCACTCTTTTTCATTTCTTCCAGGTACACCAAAAGATTTTCTGTAAGTGACATGCTTTCTGTGAAATAGTTGTACTAATATTGGTGTGAAAAATAAAATAAATATGGAAAAAGGGAAAATCCTGTTCTGCACATTTTTCTTGAACTGTAGATTAAATAAAAGTCTTTACTGGAACTTATCTAAACTGTGATATCTAAGCATACAGTAGAAAATGACTGTGTGTGTATGCACAACATTGTGTAATTACACATTTTCCAAGCCATAGCCCCTAAGTACATGAATTATCTTTCCACTTATACAAAAGTTTAACAGAATAGGCTCTCAAAAAAAAAAAAAAAAGTTAAAATCCAGATGCAATTACTTTGCTTTATCTTCATCACTCCAAATTGTAGACTGTTCCCAAACAGAATTCCCTTTCAGCAGTACATTAACTCATCACATATATATTTTGCAAAGAATTGTACACACACAAACCAACCATTTATGTATCTGCCATGCATCATGAATCATTTAAAATAAAATAAATTGACTTTTATTTTTATCATTGTCCTTCATTCACAAAATTTCACTGAAGTTTCACAATATAGAGAACAGAAGAAAACTCCAATAGAAAATTTAGGTAATTTACATATATATTTTCAGTGATTCTTTTATAATCTATGCAATGTAATTATCAGTGAACTGCTATAGATAATTTCCCCATAATTTTCTTCCTCCTACACCATGCCTTATAATTGCTTTCATCCTCCATACCATGTGTGCTAGTGTCTTCCTGCTCCTCCCCCACTGTGGATGAAGAGAGAGAGAGAAAAGAATATATTAAACCAAGTACAGAGCTGGTTTTCATTTTGGCGGTTAAGGTTTTTTATTAAAAAAAAGGAAAATAGATTTTCAAAAATGAACTCAAAGCACTTGATTTTATTTAGTCTCCTCAATTTCAGCTCAAATTCTAATTCCAAGCCAAAATCCAGAGCCTCACCCCTACCCAGCAACACTAGGGCCATTATGAGTTGTTTGCATGGCAGTTAGGGGGGAACAAAGCTGTATTTGTATTTCCATCCTGCTTCCCTCACGCACCTCTTGAGAAGACAAAAGAATATGCATAGAATCAAATCCTGCTTTTAATATGATTGTCCTAGCTCCTCCTGTTTTCCTGCTCTGCTGTTCCCACACTTGGTTTCCAAGCTCCTCACTCACTGCCTGGGAAGTAAGCTGGTTTTGTTCATTGTATTTAGCCTCATTTACGGAACATCCCACATTGGTCATGTTGCCTGGGAGCCTTTATACCTGCAGTGCAAAGGCAGAAATTGCATTACTGTAAAGGAAGCAAAGTTTTAATAGTGTTAACCTGTAGGACACCCAATCTAACTTTTGGTCATATTCTTCACAGAATTTTTCTCTGGGTTGGTTGCTTGTATAATTTATTTGTCACGGTTTCTATAATCAAGGTATGGCATGCAGCACAAATATTTAATATATTTGTTTAATAGTTAAACACATACTGGGTATTTTTTTCTGCTCCATCCTTAACCTCCAGGCCCACAGCAAACCGGTTCTGGAAGCAGTTCCTTCTGTTGGTAGAAGCAGTCTTTGATGGAGAAAACAAAATGTGCTTGCTTGAGACCCTCTTGAAAATATCGTTCCAAATATATTCCCTGTATTCATAACTGTCATCTGAGAAGTAGAGTCAAAATCAGAAGTTTTAGACGGTGGTTTGTGTATTTCATTGCAATACTGTTGGACTCGACATGAAGCACAGTAAGCTACAGAACTGGCCACAGCTTCACACAAGCCAATGAAGACAGAGACAAGATGCATAAATATCAGAGCACTACGGTTTATTATATTTTATTTTAGTCCCTGTTCTCAAGTGATTACTTTTTGAAAAAAAACCAAGATATATGGAGTGGAAGGGAGTTTTGACATTAGGCCCATATGTACTGTGGTTATCAGGCACATTCAGTTAGATCTCTATCATCATTTTCTACTAAACCATAGCACAGATAATACAGCGACGCACAGGTAATACAGTGACTGAACAGGAGAAATGGGGGACCAGAACTAGTACTCAGTTCACTGTGTATGCTCTTCAGCAGTTTTATGCCATGTCATCCTCATATTATGCTTAGCTATTGCAGTCATATGGCAAAGAGTGAATGGCAATGGACACAGATCATAGAGAACTCCAAATGTGTGTGTACGTGGGAGTTTGCAGCCTTCTTCACACCAAGACAAGGAAAGTCTGAACACTTCTTGATACTCATGCAGGACCTGAAGAACTCATAGCACATCTGAACTTTCAGATTGTCTGCTCCAATGCTGACATAGCAGACAGACAAAACTTGCTTTCTTGGTAAAGCTCACCTTCAAAGAATTTGGAGTCAACTCTATTTTCACAAGATGAGAAAGTGAGAAAATAAGCTGTCTTGAGTAGGCTTTGCAATATGTATTCTCTGTGGGCTGGATTTCCTTCCCAAAGGAATCCAAGGCCAACTTGGTGGTATGATGAACAGGCTTCTTATGCAGTTATCATTCCATTATTAGTACAAACAAATGGACCATGGCATACAATGATCACAGAGTACTTCAGTTTGTACTACTAGAACATACTTACCTTCAACTTTTGAAACGACAAAGTCTCATCACACCAAGGGACTTCAATACATGTATTGGCAGGACTTCAATGTTTTAGGAAAAGACAACATGTTCTGAAGGCAAATTCACCTGCCATCCTACAACTAACACTTGACGGTAGTAACCACAGACACATACTCCAACAACTGACGGTGTGTGTGTACATATGCATTCCAAGCCCTGCTGTCTTTTTGATTGCATCAGTGTGTAAAAGCTGACATACATAATGTCAAAAATAGCCAAGCCATGCAAACAACCCATCTAGCCAGAGCCTAGTGAAATGCTGGGTGTAAGTGGCTGCCACTGTCATATCTTGCAGTGAATAAAGCTTTCTAAAGCACTAAATGTTGAATTACTTAAAAAATGCCCAAGAGTAAGAATTAACTGAAGACCAAGTTCAATTCTTTCATAGTTCAGTTAAAAAATCAAATCAAAAGGTGTTGAACAGGAGTAGAAAAGATTCATAGGTGTTTATAAAGTGTCTCACAAGTGGTTTTACCTTTGTCAAATGCCATCATCAGAATTAATTTGATAAAAAGAGGAGTCTATAAAATCTCTATTAACTGTTACTCATGTATTACAAAAAGCTTGGATAAAAGAAAAAAAAAAATGGTGTAGGGGAAAACTGCTTATCTTACAGTCAAACAGGAAACAACCAAAGCTTCAAGTCAAGAATGATAAATGGTGGGTAGAAGAGGTGGGAAGAGTTTCATCAAGCTGCAGATCCAGAAAAAAAGTCACATATTTCTATAGCATTCAAAAACACTCTGTTCCCTTAAAATCAGGGGCATTTTGCATCTTTTTTTGGTAAAGACGACCAGGTCGTGTTAAGAACAAATATAAAATAGTGTAATACTGATGCAGATACTTCCATGCTTTCCTAAGCTGTTTGCATGTTAACTGTGATGAAACTATTGATAAAATGCTACTGCTCTACTCAGGAGTCAGCTAGCAAACCAGCAGCTATTTGCAGTGTCTTTGTGGGGTTACAGAGTTGTTGCCTATCAAGGCAATGAGGTCTGATGTTATTCTTACCAATTTATAGCAGTCACCACCCCAAAAGGAGATTAAATAAGGACATAATGACCTGGGAGTTCAAATTTGCCAGCATCATTGACCTCTCCAAACAAAAAGGTTACCAGTCATGCTGTGATAAATGCTGGACTAGCTTGCTTCTCTGTTTCCTGGAAAAGTCTTTCCAGAAAAATAGGCAATAGAGTTGCTAGTGGAGCTACTCACAAAACCTTTCTGCAGGTCAGTTCAGCTTAAATGTTAAATTAAATTCAGCTTAATATGATTTCTGCAGCTGAACAGATGCAAGAAAACTTTGAGGAATAGAGTGAAAATCTTTATATGATATATGTGATTACTCACATATGACCTGACTAGAGCTTCTCATCCTGTCAGCCCTGAAGATCCCTTGAAGCCTCTGTAGAATTTTGGCTATACAGACAAGCCTGAGAATATTGTTTGCTTATCTTTTGGTGGTACGGTACAGAGGACCCTCAGTGTAGAAAGTTTGGCAGATTCTCTCTTTATCAAAAATGGCAGTAAGCAAAACTGTGCTCTCACTGTGCTTGTATATAGGTACAATTCCATAATGCTTTTAGGAACAAAGAAAGATGAAAACATCTTTTTTCAACTTTGCCTAGATGGCAGATGCTCTGTGCTGTTCCAAGTGTGCTAGTCTGTATTCTGGACACTAGGCGTAACGGCAAGTTGCTGGTAAGCATTCTTGCATATGTTCAACACATTTCTGTCTGTTTTGATCAAGCTGCTAAGTGGTTAAGTTTGACCATTAGCATAAGAAAAGCAAAGGTCTGTTGCAGCCCTCTCCCTGCTAAAAGAGATATTGAGGCCTTAAAGTACACTGAAATAACAGAATTTTGTTACCTTAGCAGTCTACTGTCTGAATCACCATGTCACAGTGAGGACAGCAAGAATTAAAGCAGCTCTGGAAGACAAAACCAGAATGACTAAAATGAAAGAAGCATCTCCCTATAAACAAATGTAGATACCATACAATTGTTGTTACTACCCTACCGTATAGCTGCAAACCCAAGACATGTTACAGTTATTGTTTCAAGGGACTAAGTCAGTCAACCATGCCGTCTTTTTGCCATTTTTAGAATAAAACTACAGGACTCAGTATGAAATACTAGGGTCTTATAGAATTGTCAAACATTTAATACTGACACAATGCAGCTTCATTCTTCATTTCATAGTGCATGTGCCAGAAAACACACTACCCAAAGCCACTTTGTATAACAATTTCAAATACAAAGAATGGATAAGGAGCAGGCTAATCTCCCCTCCTTGCAAAGACATGGTCAGTGCAAATCTTGAACATCAGTTCAGTGACATCTTTATCACAGAGTTGGAGAGTATAAATAAAGATTATCATTTGTACTGGGAAGTATATACTTATTGCATCAAAATAAATGAAAGAAAAAGTCAGAATAATGGTATGTATCATGAAGATATGAGAGAAGAATATGTGAGTGTAAAGACCACAGGAACTGACCACAAGCGTGTAGCAAAAAATGGACTGTTTCTCTACAGTAAAAGACACATATGCTAAATTACCACACAAAGGAAATCACAAAAGTTTCATCACCATTTATTGGTACACGTTACAACATGTACACATTATTGCTACTTCAGAAAGGATTCTCCTTTTATTTAGCAAGTGTGACACTCTAACATGTCTCTGAAAGGACAGAAAAGACAGCACCAGTCCTGAATCACTTTCCGATTTTATTGCTCAGGCTGTTATAAATCATTAAGTTTGAAAACAATTTCTTTATGCTGTGGGAAGTTATAACATTTTTTCCTGATGTCGACATTGTCCCTGCAAATAATTCTGGTATTTCACAAGTTTGGGCTCCAAATACAGAGAAAGAGTTTTTTAAGACAGTTTAGACATTTCAAAGTGTTATTTGTATAATATATACCTCTTTAAGTTTCTTGTAATAAATAAAGCAGCTGGCTTCACAGGTGGGGGATAAAGACATGGTTTCTATAATTTTTTTTTTTTAAACTTCTTTAAAACACATTTATAAAATAGCTCTCTTTCTTTCCTGTAACATACATGGCACATTCAGAGTGCTTGTAGTGCGGGGTGGTATTATAACTGTGTTAATGCCCTACTGGGACAACCTGTGTAATTCACTCATGGTTTTGCCATTTATCAGTGCAGTGATCTCAAGTTCATACTTAGAAAACTCCTGTCACAGCACAATGTCTTTCCTATACTTGGTTTATATAATAGACAAATTTATTGTTGACACAGACAACTGCAAATTGCACAACAGCACAAGCATGAACATATTCATACAGCTAGCTAAAGGGTAAAAGCTCCATTTCACTCCTTGCCCAGGTTCCCAGGCTGAACAGATTACATGACTGGTAAGGAAACACAGAGAGGTGTCACAAAAGAAATGGGGATAGGGATATGCAGGAAGAACAAACAGTAGTGAGAAAATTACTTTTTAAAAACTGCCCAGTGTAACTGAGACTTCCAAAGGTTTAAAAGGTCTATTTCAGCCCAGTTTAGTACTGGTTTTAACAGAAAAAAAAAGAGAATCTTTGAAAGGTTATGTTGTTTGAAACAGTGAACAGAGAATTAAAAGACATCTAGTGAAGTAACAATCTGTGTGGCTGGCTTTATTATTATGACTGAGAAGAAATTTTGTTTGGTTTGGATAAGGAATTTTCATAGATGCTTACTCTCTCTTCTTTCTGTGTCATGTACATAGAAAAATCACCAAGCTGTCCATTATAAGCATTCCTTACTTTAGAGCTGCTTTCAAGAACTGCTCTTCACAAAATGTATTCTTTTTACTACTCCAAGTTATTTAAATTGGAAAGAGTGCATCCCAAAAAGAGATGTGATGGGAAATCTTATTCTTGTGCTGAACAATTAATCCCTCACTAAATTTTCTCCAATCATTTTATGGTGTATGATGGTGCAATCTCTACTGCATTATTTGCACACCTGAGAGTCAAGGAATACATTCCAAGGCTGGGAAAAAGCAGTACAGTGAAGTGGCTACTGGTGTGAGCCAGTATAACAGATTTTTGTCTGTCAACAAATAACAACATATTCAAAAACAACACTGAAGTTAGCATTGATGCTCCTGGGCCCTTGCTTTGCATGAGGGAAGGACTAACAGGTTCCTATCTTCCAAGGTTTTTCGTGGTGCTGGGAAGCCAGTCATGCAAGGTTCCCAAGCTTAGTCACTATTTTTATGGGGGATAAGGTGGTAAGGCAGTTTGCTGCACAGACTATTGGCTGTGGCATAGGATCCATGGCATTCCCATGTGCCTCTGCTTTCCTGGGTTTAAGTTGAACCATGCTATATAAAGCAACTTGACATCTACACACAAATGGACTTTTTAAGAGGTCAGTATTATTATTAGTGAGATTCCTGGTGTGTGGAAGAAATTTCATCTCAAAGGGTTATGGGCATGAAATAGCTGGAAACAATTTTGTGTCTGGACTAATGATACCATCAGGGCTCAGACTGTACCCTAAAGTTGGACTTTGTTAGATCTTTGGCTCAGAAAGATTACTGAACAGCAGCAGGTAAGAGGTAGACTGCTGGAACATCCATCGTATCAGACTGTGTTTTAGGCAGTCCAAACAGTTTCTCTGGAAATTTAGAAAAAATCCTTGACTGAAAGTTATCAGGAGGAAAAGGAAGTATGACATACTCCACTATGAAAATAGAATAATTTAAAATAAGCCTTATAACCTGGACCTGAATGAGGCAGATATTCTTCCAGTAATGAGATAAAATGGGTACCTGAAGGAAGAATGAAAAATTTGTTTTATTTAGAGACAACACTTCTAAAACATAAACCTTTATTAATCTATGTTGTCTCTCAGTTCTGGTTGTCCAGAGTAGAAATGCCTGTGTGATCATTCAAAAGAAAACCTTCAGCACAAACATCTCACTGATTCCAGTTCCTGTCCCTGGTGCAGATGGGGTACAGAGGAGTGCAGGTTGCATTTTATGGCTTTGGTTGGTCAGGCCCAAGGTGTTTCCTCTTGTTTATATGAAAAAAAATGATTTTGAGTCAAGTTTATACTGGCTTTAAAAATGTTGCAAACATTGTCCAGCTGCTGGAACACATCAAATCAGCAGCTGGAGAAGAGGATGGTTTATACATCTCCTCTGGATAATATTTTAAGTGAGTACTGCATGCTGCAGACAACTGTACTGTCACAGCAAGTGCCATTTCCCCTCCTGCGAACTACTTCAATGCTCTGCTTTACATTTACACTTCTTTGGTCCCAGAGCACCTACAAACAAGTACTTATAGCTGGTACAGCCATATAGCCTGGTTGCATTCTATTTTCACTTTCTAAAAGGACAATCATTTGCAGTTTACAGCTAAGCTTGTTTTTGCCCTTTTTTTTTTTTTTTATGAACAAGTACTGCTAGTAGTGAATGCTGAGATAATGTAACAAAATATGAAATGTCTAAATCTAATGGCAAAGCAAAAAGTGACAGAACAGATGTGATTATAGAAAATGAGATTCTTCTTAATATGACCAAAGCTCTGGTTATATTTACTTTGACATTTCTTGTGTGCTAGTAGCCCTTATACTGAAAAGCATTTTTTAGACAAATTTACTATATCCAAAATACCATAATATTCTTCTTTCTTTAAAATGATAAAGTTAAAATGCTGCCTTCAGTAGCCCTTTGTGTATGAAATAACTGTTCATTTTACTAATAAGTTTATTTACTAGTTTTGTCTCATTCATTTTTTTTATTTTAATCCAAACTCCATGGTGAGAGACAAGTGGAAAGAGTCTTTATAGAATGGAACAACAAGTAAAATTAAACACAGATATAAAAATAATATATACAAATATAAATAACAATATTTATATGCATATATAGTTTCTAATTATATATCAGAATTTTATTTTTGAGAATGTTCATTTCTAAGGAAATTTTTATAATAATTTTTTAGGTAAAGCATAAATATAACTATTTTCTCTACCTTTATAGCAGTTCTTATAATAAGGAAAAAGAGGTTTAGGATTCATAAGGTAATGCAACATCCAGAAATATCATCCTTTTTTTTTACCTTTATCCTCATTTTCTTTTTAGCTTTACATGTTTGTGGACAAGTATCTGTCACCTGTTTTGCAGTGTTGAGTGTTACATAAAGGACAATAAAGCTTTAAACAGCTTAGTTCATAACAGGTTTCTACAATCTTCCCTCCATATCACTGCTACAGAAATAGACATTGTAATGTTATGGGGCACTGTTAGGTCTGTCAACATACCATTATAAAAGTGAAAGATTTAGGTTTGTATGGCATTTTTCACAAAGTATGTGTGAAGTTAATAATGCCAGGATAGGCCATAGAGAAAAAAAAACTATATGAAATTTCTTTTCTGAAGGGTTTTATGCTCTAAACATACAAATACTGTTCTAATCTATCTGCTTTTATGAATTTAATAAAATATCTATTTTACCACTGTAAAGTTCAAGTATCTCTTACTGGGAGAAAAAAATAGAGATGACCGTAGAATATTTCAGTTGGATTGCAGCTGTGATCTTCAAATCAAGGATCTGTCAGAGCTTTTCTTACTTGCTTACCCTAGGAAACTTTTATATTTCACAAATAAGAAAATAGGTATTCCCCTGTTCCAGCTACCTAAATAAGAATCTTGATCTATTCTACTCTCTTCTTCTTCTGGTAGTCCTTTTCAGATGCTAATGAACATTAACATTTAAAAGGCTTAATGTTAAGTCTACAACCTCTATTAAAACCCAGCATTCATCTCTTCTTATTCTTCTCGAAGTTTTTTAAGCTTTCATTATACACCTCCTACTTCCATTTTCCCCCGTATCTATTTGCTTTGGTTTCTAGCAGCCTACTAGTGAAATGAGCTGTTCTTTTGAATTGCTCACCTGGATTTCCCTCCAACCCCACCTTCACTAGCCTTCCAACCACTCAATTAGGTTGTCATATCATGTAAGCACAAAGAGACAAAGGTGTTTCTTAATTACCCCGGGGGGGGGCGGGGAGGAGGAGCGGGGCGGGGTAGGGGGAGTAAAGAATTTCCCTGCTTTTAAAAATAGAAATCTGTAAAGTTGTTTGGTTTTATTCACACAAATTGCAAACATTTACTTTCAATTTAAAATTATGCGCTTTTTAGATTATGAAAAAGGAAAAAGGAACAAGAATAAAAGCTTCAGGTAAGATCACAAGACTTTTTTTTCCTTTTGTCCAAGCATTTGAAAAGTTTGTTGAAGTGTTTGTTGTATCTACAGGCAAATAAGTTTGCTAAAAAGCCAGAGATATAATACATAGGAAAAAACCCAAAGAATAAAAACACTCAAATGCGCATACAGCTCAGGTTTGCTGCATACATACAATTCAGGTTTGCTGCCCCAGAAGTTGTGATTCTAGATATTGGTTCCAGGACAGGAAATTTTTTTTTATATGAGCATGCTATACTGCACATGCTTCCATACCCTCTGTCTCCCTCCTCAACAGGCATTACCCAAATACATTCTGATATAAAAAACACCCCAATGCTTGTTTCACACATCATAAAAAAACATCCTGCCCTGCCTTCCAGTTTAATTACAAACAGGAACAATAAGAATGAATGATTATAAAAAACAAGATGATGAGTTTTAGTGTATTTATTTCACTATAACAATCAATAAAATTATAATTGCACACATGCAATGGTGGTCTTGGGATGAAGAGAGAACTGTGTATTGCTGTGAAACTCAAACCAGCAGAACTCTTGCTTCTTATTTTATTCTGCTCAGTATCAACTGCAAAATAATATCTGGGTCACTACATAGCCATTTGGGTAGAGATGTTTGTGTGTGAAAGGTGCATTGGGACCCCCACTGCATTTTGTGGCCATTTTATGGATTGTGGATATGAATTATTGAGTAGTATATGGCATGTTGTTGCTGTTGGATGTCCTGGAAGATTGGAAGACAGTACTGCTTCAATATGTCCAGAGAATTGGGAGGAGCAGTTGGAACTTCCTATTTTGGTTGCCTACGATTTTTCAGCAAAACAATCTCATTTTGCTTGGACATTCCTCACTTCCCTTGATGGGGGTGGGGGAGGAACCCAAAAGCAGCTTTGCAGCAGATGTAGTTTACCAGGATATGCAGTACTGGAAATACTTGCCAGCAGACACATTCTACATGGATGCTTTTGGCACAGTCTCTAACGCAGATGGTGTTTGCTCAGCAGCACAGCCAGAGCACTCTACCTGAATCTATACGGAGGGTTCAGAAGCACCCAAGTGGTTAAAATAAGTCTGGAAATACCTATCTCTTCTGTCAAGTTTCTTCCAAGCCTATAGCTTGTTCTTCTAATTTAAATAAACAGACTGTCAGGACCAGGCTAGACCAAATACTGGTTTTCAACCAAATGGAACCCGGACAAAGAAAGAAGCAGCAGACTAGAAAGATTCAACATCTCTCAGAAACAATTTCACTGAATTTTTTTGTCCTTTTTTAAAAACTTGAATTTGGGAGATAGAAACTAAGATAGAAGGATAAGTTTTATTACACCTTGTGCTGGTGTTGTCTGGGATAGAGTTAATTTTCTTCATAGTAGCTAGTATGGGGCTACGTTTTGTATTTGTGCTGAAAACGGTGTTGATAGCACAGGGATGTTTTCATTATTGCTCAGCAGCACTTACACAGAGCCAAGGCCTTTTCTGCTTCTCACTCCACCCCACCAGCGAGTAGGCTGGGGGTGCACAAGAAGTTGGGAGGGGACACAGCTGGGACAGCTGACCCCAACTGACGAAAAGGATGTCCCATACCATATGACGTCATGCTCAACAATAAAAAGCGGAGGGGAAGAAGAAGGAAGGGGAGGATGTTCGGAGTGATGGCATTTGTCTTCCCAAGTAACCATTATGTGTGATGGAGCCTTGCTTTCCTGGAGATGGCTGAACACCTGCCGGCTGATGGGAAGTAGTGAATGAATTCTTTATTTTGTTTTACTTGCGTGAGTGGCTTTTGCTTTACTTATTAAACTGTCTTTATCTCAACCCACAAGTTTTCTCACTTTTACCCTTCTGATTCTCTTCCCCATCCACACCACAGGGGGAAGTGAGTGAGTGCCTGTGTGGTGCTTAGTTGTTGGCTGGGGTTAAACCACAACGTACCTGTACAGTCAAGATGTTTCAACTACGAAAATATAAGTTTAATTTTATAGGTTAAAATAATTTGTGTCTTACAGACATCCAAAAGTTTGGTGTGATTTTTTTGTTGCGTAGTATTTCTATTTATTCAAAATAAGTTTGTTGGGTGGTTTGGTTTGGGTTTTGCCCTCACAAAAGCACCCATCTGACTTCAGAGCATTACTGCATTTTTAGAAGTAGTTATTCATTTAGGAGTCCAGAGTCTTGTCTCCATGTATAACTTGACTAGAACAGCTCTCCTGTGGACACTTTATTTTAAAAGAGAAATATCTTTCTTCCATAGTAATTGTTCTGCTCATGACAAGGCCTTTATAATGAAATTGCTATGCCAGTCAACTTTTTCCCTTACAGGCAAGTTTTATATATTCATGGGGACCCAAATCACTTGGTTCTAAGGAAAGGATTCAATCACATTCTGGAACCTAAGAGAACATGTAGGTAGAATTTAAGTACTCTGAAAGTCATATCCATAGATCTGAATGTGCTGGTGAAGTAAGAATATTGCCATCTCCTCGTCATCCTAAACACCTAATATATATATACACGTACCACTTGCTAAATTTTGCTTCCTTGCCCATTTCAACATCTCTTCCAAAACTCATTCCTCATTTTTCTTTAGTTTCTCAACAAGAATAAAAACAATGGAGAATTTTGTGCTCTCTATATATGTCCTCATTTGTACCCCACCTTTGTAATTAACACTAATTTAAATCCTAAATTCAGTTGAGGAATTTTCAACAGTACAGGAATTGTAGCTAAGTATCTTATTTTTCAATTTAATTCCTGCAAAAAGAAAGACAAAAAGATCTTTCTCATGGTGTTTCAGCAAACCTGTTTCCAATCCCATTTCCAAATCTAAATTTTTTAAGGAAAGTTTGCTTTGAAATTTAATATAATGTTCAGGACAGAAAGTAACTGATTTAAAAGGATTCTAAATTCTAAAAAACTATTCCTTGAAACAATAAAGGATTCCCTTTGCCCCTCAAGAAACCTTAACCAGGAGAGGCTCAGTAGCAGTTAACAGCTAAATAAATCAACATCTGAAGAAATAGTTTTCTTATCACGTTTCTCTTCTTGATTTCTTACCAATGCTGTCATCAGAATAGGACTTAAACAATTTGAAGAGTTGAGTGTGATGAAAACAGCACCCTCCCATTCCGCTATTGACACAGAGAGTTTGGGAGGTTTGTCAGAATTTCTTTCAGCTATTGAGAAAAGAAAAAAAAAAAGTTGTAAACAATCTCTTCTATGATAAACAAAAGGTCTGTCTGCAAGGAGCTTGGATGACAAAAACCTGTATAATGAAGGCCAAATATTTCTGCTAGAACACACAGGCAGGCACATAGTTTTCAGTGCATTTGTGGTTGTGCCTTTTTAGTCTGTCTAAGGCTGAGTCAAAAGCAAGCTTGTTATCTTCAGAGCTGATAGCTGGAAACAGTAATTTTTAATGCAGCCATTTAGTGTGTGGAAAATACATGCAGATGAGTTTGAATGCAGGAGAAGGGAAGGAACCTGTACTTCGATCGAAATGGAGGATTGTGGCTTTGACTTTGGAAGACAGAGAAGGGTATAGTACAAATGGGAACATGAGCAGTGACAAAGAAAATAGTTGCCTTTATTCAGTGGCTTTCATTAAATCAAACACTAAGTGGCAATTACTGAGATTCAATAGGTACATTCAAACTTTGACAACCTTCCTCCCCCTTCAAATATGGCTTTTATATTTCACTTGTCTTGAAACACCTGATGGCTTTGTGATGTGAAACAACTATTACTCCATACCATGTAACATAGTGTGGGACAATCAAGTGCTCCATGAATGGTTCTTTTATTTCTTGGCAATTTGAGACATTTTTATGTATGGCTTGTCTGTGACTGTGTGGGAATGTATATGTGAGTGTGTGTGGAATTATGTTCAGAGGTTAACCTCTTACATTTTCAGCCCTAGCTACCGTCATGTAATATGTGTGCTTTTTAAACATAAAACCAGTTGTCAATTTTGATTTATTTTTCACCCCAGCCATCTACATCTGAAATACTAGGCTTTGAATGTTTGCTGTATCAAACAAAATTTCATGAGAACAAAATAGGAAAGATAATTTTATATCCTATGATAGATACTGCCAGAATGTTAGTCAGGTAAAATATAAATCAACAAATCTAGCCAGGTCACTCATATTAAAATACATGCTTATGTGCAACTTAATAACCTTTTTAATGGCTAAAAGAGAATAGTTATTTAGGAATACAGAAATAAAGAACCAAGAGGAATCCACGTATTTGTTAAAGGCCATCATGCCATTAATCCTATTTGAATAAGTAAGTTACATCTCAAATATAATTTTGCTTTTTTAACGTTATTCTCCTGATTGTAAGCTTATTCCAAAACCTCACAAAGAAATGCATATTATAAGCCCATTTCACTTTTTTTTAGCTTAATTTTATGTATTATTAGTGAAGATTAGTTATTGACCCAGTAATAAGTCATGTTTGATGTACAATGTATTAGATAATGAAATGCCATGTGTCCAAAATTATGTCAGCTCTTAATGAAAAGAACTATTCATGTACATGTGACAACTTCAGGTAATATTCAAGGTATGTTGAAATACAGGTCTTTTGCAAACACGCTTTAGATGTGAGTGTTAATGGGACAGACTTATAGTATATCTGTCCCTGAAGAATATTGATTTCCTGATGCGGAGAAATCTTTGCAGGTTCTACTAACCCCTTCTAATATATTATTTCTACTTTCTGCAGAATCTTGGGTTTTATCTATGGAGCACCCATCAAAACAAATATCTAACTTTTCTTAGGTTTTCATAGTTATTTGGATAAAACTGCACAGCTTCTAGAGATATGTACCTTTCAAAACTTAGAAACATCTTTGCCTTCTCCTCTTTTTCTCAGTCTACAGGACCTAAATTGGTAGGTAAAAACTAATTGCAAAAGGTTTACCACTACATTTAAAACATGCATTAAAAGACACAGAATCTATTTCATGTCATATTTAAAAAAAAAAAAAAAACCACCAGATTTCTATTTTTCATCCATATTCAAGCAAAACATCATTTAAAAAATGGATTTACCATAAGCTAATAATTCTGTTTTGCAATTAGCTCTAATAATAGCTCTGCTGGCTACTATAGAGCTAGATGGGTGGAGGAAAAGAATAAGAGGACCTTATCTGTATCCTTATTGGCATCCACATTCATGTATTTTCATATAGCTTGCACTTTAGCTGCGGTCCATAAGGATCATAAGCACCATTTTCTTATGGAAAATAAAAAGATATCCAGAAAGTCCTTCAAGACAGAACATACGTAAGGTGTCACATCTTGTGCTTTTTCTTTCACTAGAAAATTGACAACATTTCAATGAACAGTCTTCAGCCTTTAAACATCTTCTCAAGCAAAAAATCTTTTATTTTTTTAATAAAATCTCCCACTGGAAGACTGTGTGTTTCTGTTTATGTGAAACTCAAGCCCAACTACAGAACAACATTCCTGACATTTCTATATTACATTTCAGGTTTTTGGTTTTGATTTTTTTGGGGAACAGCCAAAGTCCAACTATTCCACTCCATGTAGCCTGAGATCTGTAACATACTGTCAGCTCTCTCACTGCTTTCTTTCAAGGCTGGCAAGCATGACACTGCCCAAGTATGAACTTTCAGTGCCTCACTGGACAGAATGGCTACGACACTTAACCTGTATGTGTACCAGGCATGGCTGGGAAGGCAGGTGCTACTGGAGATCTGGAAAGCTCAGTGTAAAAGAGGAAAAGTTTTCCAGAATGCTAAATACATATTAGTTTGCATCTATTACCATTTATGTTTTCATTACTGCAGCATATCTTTTCATTCTGGAAGTTATTTTACTTTAATAAATGAAGCTTTAATTAACGATCTGTGTTTGAATTGGAAAAAAGGTATTGAATCTAAGCAAGATACTTAAAGTATTTTTTTCTTGTCTTTTTTTTTTTTTTTTCTCCTTTAATGCAAACAACTGACAAACCTGTAAGTCTGGGAACAGCTTATGCTTCCCTTAAAGAAAACTTTCTTTGTGTTCCTCTAACAAGAATAACTCCTTCTAGTGACTGAGAAAGTAATATTCTGTTTGGTTGCTCTGATAACTGCTTTTGAAATGAGATTTGTTGGTGTTTTCCCCTAAGAATTATGCTAAACCCCTGAAACTTCAACATTATGCAACAGTCAAAACTAGTGCTATTAGTAGTATACTTTTACTATAACATTACTGACTGGTAGTGCTATTACTGTGATATTCTAATATTACTTTTAACCCTTATTACTGTTACTGTTTTGACTGCTATTGTCATTATTGTTTCTATATTAAGTCTATTGCTGCTACTACCACTACTACTATATTATTAATATTAAAAATAGAAAGTTCAGTTTTATTTGATCAATATTTTGGTCACCAGTTTCAAATTGCTTCCATTTCAGAGCCAGTCAATGATATCCAGCAGGGAATTTTTTCTAATGTAAGTACATGGTCAGATAAAATATTTTCTGATAGTGTTTATTCCTTGACTAGAGACAGAGAGCCTAGATGACTAGTTTAGACTAGATTCCTTTAGATAACTCAAATTAATGGAATGAATCTTGTGGTACTGAAGAGATCTCCATGGAAAGAAGATAATATGAAGTTGTGAATTTACTGGACACTCACCTCTTTCCAGGAGTTACAGCAGGTTCTGATTTATTTATTCTCTTTTGAAAGTTGTAGTCTTTCTAAACTCATGAAAAGAACAAAGTGGAACTCCAAAAGGACAGAAGGATCACTTGCACTTAATTCACAATAACATTTGTCACTTACCACATTCTTCTATTATCTGAGTGCTGAATCACAGTAACACTAATACTTAGAGCACAAATTTGCTATTGGCAGAAAACATTGCCAGGAGGCAGTGCCATATCAACTCACATCTCCATATTCTTAATATTAGGGAAAATGGCTTCCTCCTTGCTCTTGGCTTAGAAAATAGGGCAAATCATTTGCAGCATTTTTATGTCACTAATAATTTATATTGGCTATATGCACCCTACCATACTTACCAACTAGTCAATATCTTCTCTTTCCTCAATCCCTCCACAAACTCTTCTTCTCTGTTCTGGGGAGAACTGAGCAGAGGAAAATTGTTTGTTTCTTCCTGGGGGTCTGTTGTACCACACAAATCGCAATCTATCCTGCTGGAATACAAAGTTCCTTCCACCTATTGGTCCCGATTTAGCTGTGGTTTTTAGAGGGATTAAGTGCCAAATATGTTGAATAGGGAGAACAAGAATCTAGCTATTGAATGCAACTTCAAGAATTCATAATTACTTAAAAACAGAATAAAACCAACCAAACAACAACAAAACCAAACCAAAACCCCTACAACTTCTTTTTTGAGTTTCATGTTACCTGATCTGGACAAAATGATACCTAAAAAAAGGGTTAAACAACTTTTATCTGTCTCTTTTAAGATATGAAATCAAACTCCTTACAGATTTTTTTACCCTTTTCTTTAGTTTTGTCCTTAAATGCAGATCAAATAAGTCATGTGTGTTTCTAGGACAATTTAAAAAAATTATGAAAAACACATTAGCAGAAGTTCTGATTTTTACCTACTGCCTTCAGTAAAAATGTGAAACAAAAGAACATAAAGGGAAAGTGTTTTTGAGATTTCAGAAATATAAAATAATTTTGCACAATCATTTTTTGGCTTCTGAAACAGTGTGTAGTAAATAGTTGAACAGGAAGACCTTGTTTTAGAGAATAACTAATAGACACCTATGGACAAAAGCAGATAGTTGTTATCCTTCCTATACCTAGCAGTATGTTGAAAACATTCTAGGATCATGTTTACAGTTTTAAAATCTAAATCTGTACTACTTACGTTGCCTCACTAGTTCATAGGAGGTTCATTTAAAATGCATGTATAACTCTACATCAAGGAATAAAAGTGAAATGCAAAATTCTTAAATCAACAAGAATATGTCAAGAAGTCTTGCACAAGGACAATCACACAGGATACTATGAATAATAAATTCATAATTTTATTTCTAAATTAGCTTTTTTGTTCCACTGTTTTGAAGCAAGAGAGAAAATCAAGAAAATTAAACCATCAATGCTGTTTATCAAATCATTTAAGAAAGCAGTTAACTTTAGCCTTCAGAAGTCTTTTGATGTTGGTTTCATCAGTCTGTTAGGAAGGCTCTGCCTTTTTCTTTTGGATTTTATAATGTAGAGTGCAACAGGCACCTAACTCTGAGCAGAGAGTGTTTCTTGTCATGAGTGCAAATAAAAAATAAATTATAATAATCAACAGATGAGTTTGAACAAATAACACTGATTTGTTAAGATGCTAGAAAAATTGTAATTCTTATAACTGTTACAAGAAAATAGTCATCATGCCAGCTTTACCTGTGTTAGGGAGGAAAAATATTAATGCTTACCAAATGGGAAGAATACTCATATCAGAAAAGAAAAACATTTTCAAACCTGTAACTGGATTTTAGGGAAAAAAATGGGTTAAGCACAAATAAAAATAGTTGGCATTGTTGTTTTAACCAAAAGCAGCACATCCAAAGTATACTTGAAAAGAATCATATTTACTATTGAAATAGGAAGGTTTGTGCTTTTTTATTTGTTTTGACTAAGGTATGTTTTAAATTGCACAACAGCAGAAGTTTCTCCTGAAAATCCATCAGTGCCTCTTGACATCAGCACTTTGGAGATACTCTTCAAAGGGACTGTGAAACTGAAACAGTTAGAAAAAAGCATTTCATTACACATGCATTGCCGAGATTGGTTAACATTTACTTATTTATTGTTTTCCCTTTGTGCAATATGCATACATTTTGTACATATGGACTATTCTATTTTTAAATTGTGTTACTCTGAACCAAATGAAATTGTCTCCTGTCCATGCTGACATACTCAAAAAGAAGAAAATGTAACAAACAGGTCTTAAGAGAGAAAAATTAAAAGCTGAAAGATCTACAACAATCACTCATGTCTAAGTATAATGAATTGATTGGTTTCCATGCTGTTCTGGCATCCTCAGAGCTTCTGCTAAAGTAAGTACTGGTGAGAAGAACCTATCTGATAAGCTCTAGTAGAGGTAAACATGAAAACTACCATGAAAATATTCTCAGAGCAAAAGTGAAGTATTTCATATTTGATTCAAAGTAATAAAGGGCTACAAAGGATGGAAGTTCCTATTCATCATACACTTATAAAAGCATCAATCATCATTCCACTGAGACTCATGAGGTGAAATTTCAACACTATGAAATACACAAACACAGGTTCAAAAAACCATTTCCCCTCTCCAATAGTCTATGTTCAGGATCCAATGAGCATGCCTGCAACCATACTTCATATTTTTCTAGACCTACGTGTCCATTTGTGTTTCCCTCTACTGCACTTAAAATGATATATTATCTTATATTGAATTATGGCTAGGAAAGTCTAGTGAAATATTCTGGCAGCTATATGCTTTCTAGGAAGGTGCAAAAATTACTCCTATGGATGCTATGGAACAAAACCCCAAGATAGATCCTATGATCTCCATGAACTGTCAACAAATTTCATAGATTTCATATCCTTGGCCTCCTTGGGACCAGGTACAGATCCTTGATGTATACATACTCTGTATCCTTTTCAAACGCATGTTTTGTCTCTCATACAGTAACACAGAAACCAGAAGAGTATTTATTCTACCTTCTAAATCCATGAAAATCACATTTTTCTTATTTAAACAACACCAATCAATACTACCTTTTAAACTGGATATGTAGACATACTTAAAATAGGAGTGAGATATGAGCCAACTTTTACCAAATTTCAGAGGTCTGCTGATACCCAGATTCAAGTTTCATCTGGACACTTCCATCCCCAGTGGGAGACCCAGATGTATTGCATTATTCCACTGTCTTTAGCATTCCCTTCATTCCTCCTCTTCCATGTTTTCTTGGTAATGAAAATCAGGCACTACATGTTTAACTACAGTGGAGTGTCCTGAAAGATCCCTGGTTCTGTGAGTGGGGGACCAGTGCCTCAGGGCATGCCACAAAAACCATTTGAATAAAGTGTCATGTCCTCTGAATTATTTTGTCTCTCGTTCTGGCATTCCCAGTTTAGGTTCATTTCCCTAGTAGCATTTTGTGTCAGACCAGCTTCCTCATAGTTGTGCAGGAGAGTATAAATTTTGACACAGTTGTCCCAGGTACATGACAAGCTTTTATAATAGCAAAGCTGTTCAGGAGATCTTGAACCTGATAAACCCACATCAATTCATGACTCTTCTGTTTAAATTTTGAACGGTTGCAATACCTACACAATAAAACAGCAAGTAAGATAAACCATTTACAAGGACAAATGGGAAATACTGTAACGTATTGGAGGTATTTGACCTCCAGAATTTGTAGATCTTCCATTACAAATTCAGGAACCACCATAATTTGGCCTAGAGTTTTATTGAAACTTCTGCCCAAAGCCCAGATGCAAAAGCATTATTGAACTTTCCTAATCTTTGAATAAAAGCCAGGTCCAGACTAGAATGAATCTTCGGACAATTTGTGGTTCCAGGTCAAAATCAGGTCAGCCTCAACTGTTCTGTCTAGATTTTGCTTTTTAATTTTTTGGATTTGACTGATCTTGAAACTTAGAAAAGGGAGCTAGACAGAAAGATGAACACGTCCTTGCGAAATGTTTTTAAGAAAGCTAGCCCAATCTCACAGACTTCTGCTTTCAGCTTAAAACAAGAAAGGGTGTAATCTTCTTTTAAAAGAATTATCCAAATTTCCCACTAACATCTGGGTATCTCTGATGGTTCATTTTAGTTTATTGCAAGGGAAATTTGTTTATCTTCTCTCATTCCAGCTCTGCTTTGCTTAATTGTGCCAAAAATTATTTAACCCTACAGGCTAAGATTACTGCCCTGAAGTGATACAATCCAAGTGATAAACTTGGATTGTACAAGTATCAAACACAAATGCTGTATCCTCAGAGGAAAAACAGTCTAAAGGCTTCTTGTAAACCAAATCTTACATAAGCTTGCAGTCAGGGAGCTGGTCTAAGTACTGTGGTTTAGTCTAGTTATGTTTCTATGTTCTACCAACAGAAGATAACCCCTGCACCATGATTTAAGGTTCTTTCCTTCTTCAAGCACACTGAATTCAAAGCTCCCAGACCTTTGTAGCTTCCCATGCTCACACAGACTCCTGGACTTCACCATCCTTGGATAGGCTCTTTGGAGCCAAATGCAGCAGCTGGTTAATCCAAGTTTTAAATGAAGCTCACTGCAAACATTTGCAGCAGTAAACTAGTCAGTTTTGATCAATGAGAGCCTTTTCCTGCAAAAATTTAAGTGTTCTGGACAAGTGCTATGAATATTTCTGGCGCTGGGTATGGTTTCACTTAGGAATTTGGAAGGGGTGGGGTAGGCTCAGATGGGTAAAGTGGGGCGTGATGAAAGTTTTCCATGGAGAAAAGAATTAAAGGTTCAGTAACAAAAAGATAGGGAGCTGAAAACTTTATGTCAGAATTATTTCTTAAGGGGATCTCTTTGGGGAATGTATTTAATTCATTATTTCAGAAAATTCTCCATCTTCTGAGAAGAATACAAACACACCCAAAGACAGTTCTGAGGTTTTATGCCTAAGAAATTTCCTCCTTGCCTCCAATGCATTCAGTCATCTTGTTTACTTTGCAATGTCTGGAAGACAATAACAAACACTTTTCTTGATTAGGGCTTGGTGAAGGTTTCAGGGGCCATAATTGGCTCACAGCTGTCAAGGCTTTTCTCACCATTGCAGGGAACAGCTGATTATTCTCTTCAGTGTGTGAGTAGTACGCCACTTTACACATGTATATAACACTGTGGGGTTTTGTTCTGTTTATTTTATTATTATTTTTGCTTCAATTTATTTCTCTCTTTAACTAGCCACAGAGTCATGTATAATAGTTCCAAACAGTAAAAGTTCAGGTTCATTCTGATACATCACATCATTAAAAAAGTTGTTTCTCAGACTGTGGATCCCAATTTCTCGATGATTATTTCAAATTCTTTAAATCTTTTACCGGCTAATTCAAACTGGAATTTGTAAGAAAACAAAACTCTTGGAAAAATATTATCCAGTAGTTACTAGTTTTAATTACTGTATAAGGACAAAATAACCTGCAGGAAATTCAGTTATTTCACCTGCAACTTCTTAGAGAATAAAACCACAACACAAACAGAAAAAACCTCCACGTCCCCCCAAAAAATCAACACCTCCCCTCCCTCTGAATAACAGGAAGCAGTAAATATCTGAGGTTTAGATTTTCTGCTACATGGGCCATATAGATACACCTGATAGGACACAATTTCTAAGTTCCTGTTTATAATAATAATAAAATAATAATAATAATAGTATTTATCATTATATTTTATAATAATAATAATAATATTTATAATAATAAAAACATTTATCTTATTTCAGTGCCACTGGACCAGGCTAGCAACTGTCTTTTCTGTTCATCTTAGACTGCTGTGTCTTTACCCCTTCTTTGCCTTCCCCATTAGTGCAAGATTGCCAGCAGAGGTCTGCATAACCTCTGATGTAGTTCATGGAAATCAGAAACTTTTTCATTAGAAATTGAGATGGGATTTTCCTCATCTAACTTCAGACACCCACAGAAGAACCCTAGGTGCTTCAGAGCAGTCCACATATCTTAGGGATCTTCTTTAGACAAATTTCATCCTACAGATGTCTGTTTTCATTGACATAATTCAGTTGCCCACAGGCAGGTATCACAAATGCTTGTCACTAGTTCCCTGTATAGAGGCAATCAAACCAAATGACTAACTCAGAAATTACACCACAAATGTCAAGTTCTGTTGATGTCTCCTGAAGTGACTACTAATAACAGCTTAAAAAGTGGGGAAGTGAAGTATGTGACAGTTAAAAAGGGTCCTACACATTTCATTGATATTGTCTAAGTAACAGGAGTGGTTTGGTTCAGCCTGGTTTTAATTTAGCTTCAAATCTTAGATCAGTAATTGTTTTAACTGACAAGGCTCAGCCATTCTTTCTTTCAAAATGTCCTCTAAATATACAAAGTATGAACAGACTATCTTATAGATAATTCATAATTAAGTTTTTAAAACTGATTTAGGAAATGAGTTTGCTCATGTTGTGTTCCTTTTCTTCCTCCTCAACATGATTTAATGGGGAGTTATGCTCATGATGTGACAAGTATTGAAAGTTTGCCAATATAAAAATAAAAGACACACTGTGATGGCTGAGTTGATAATAATGCCTTGTTTCCATTTTTGCTGTGTGTGGTGATGTTTCTGGCTAAACCCTGGGAAAGGCTGAAAGAACATTTAAACAACATCTAAAGTTATTAAAGTGTGAAGGATGCAGATCTGCTGACATACTTGTTTCTGTATTGCCAAACTCAAACATGACTTTTTCTTTAAGAACAGTTTAGGGAGCCTGGGATATACAGATTTTACTCAGCTGTTTTAAATGTTTGATACTTTATTGTGGGGTCAGTAGATCTATATTCACAAAAATGTTTATCTATTTCACTTGAGTACTAAAAATTCACACTGAAAGTGCATATGTAAAATATTTGAGTAAAAAATCTGTTTTGAAAAATTGTTTTATAAATTTGAAATTGAAACACTATATTTGCTTGGAACATTTTTTTTCCTCATTCTTAAGGAATATTCAGGAGTTTAAATGGGTTTTCCTTGGGTTTACTTTCTAGCTGGCCTAAATGTATTACTTTTAAAAGTAAAGGAATGCATCACAGCCTAAATCCAAATAAAACTTATGTGGATTGCTGAATTCTTTAAAATGACTGATAGTGTACTATGGGACTCACTTTTAGGTACTGTGTACATACTGCAGAACAGAAACTTGAGAATGGGTCATAAGAGAGTATCTATATTGTAGGAAATACCTATGCTTCCTATATATTTTCTTTATCTGCAAAGGTAACAATGGTGGAAAGGTATTGTCTTAAAGACATCTTTCTCCATGACTATGGTGGCTTATTTTGCATTCAAGGACAGATATATCTCTGATGGAGATTCACAACGTCAAATGTGTTCTTAAATGTTTTCATTACTACCTGTCTTGATTACTGTACACTCTCAGTGATTATTCTTGCTTCCTAGGCTTCATAACAAGAAGATTCTTAAAAGCATTACAGGTTTTTAATGTTTTTCACTGCAGTCATAAGGACTACACTGAAACAAGCAGGACTACACTCAGACAGGGTGAATTTTGTGCAGACAGCTGAGATTAGGTGCCTATAAGTCAGTGTCTACATGTGAGCGAAGTGACAGACCTGCCTCTATGGTTAACAAAGCACGAGCCAATATCATCAGTGCAGCCTAACAGAGGTTTTCTACTGACCATACTGTAAGTGTCTGTTTTAGGATAAGCTGAATGGCGGCCTAAGCTGTTTTGACTTTATTCATTAGGTATTGGTTAACTAGCATGGCAGCAGAGATTTTAGTTTACATGTAGATACCTATATGACTTAACCTGGAGCTAAATCACATACTAGTGAGAAATAGGTTCACTGGCTTATTTCATTTCCAGACAAAAGAAGTTTTTCATACATAGTGGAATAGGTTCTAGGAGCACTGCAATTAGGAAAGGAAAACTATTGTTTTCTTGTCAATGGAAATAACTCAGATGTTTGCTTTTTCAGGTAACATATAATATTTTCCTGTTCACATAAAAACATTGAAGAAGCACAGCAATAGTTGCCTGGATTCATTGACCAAGCTTCTTTCAACCAGTTTACGTTCTGTATGAATAACTTAGTTCAATAATTGTAAATCCCATGTGCTATTCATAGTAATGATTAATAATGATTAATTATTTAATGCTTTGGGTTTACAATACCCAGAAGCATGCTTTGTGGTTGTTCCCAATAAAAAGTCACCATAAATGTTTAAATTATAGCTTAAATCATCTATAAAATTACAATTTACCATTTTCCTGAGGTCACAATGAAAATGATTGACCCAAGTATTGTAGCAGGTCAGATTAGAGGACCACAGTAGCTTTTGCCTTCTTCACAGTCTTATGGAATTTAGATAGGATCCTAACAAGTGTTGCACAGGTCTTTGAGAGAAGAGTAGAAAGGTATGAATAAAATCTGACTACGGCTCAGGATATACAGACATCTCTGCAAAAGTTGTTTACCTACCTACAAATACCAAGTTAATAGGATGTACAACTGAGATGTGTCAGATGGTATGAGACATAAAAAGAGTTCTGAAAAATGGAAGAAATATTAACTTGGTTAATCAAAATTGAGAGAGTTGCTGGTGTGAAGTCCACACTATCTAAAAGGAGTTGAAGAAATTGTGGAAGAAGTTTAATTAATGACTTTTCTATCTATGTGCTAAGATATATAGTCCTCTGAAACTGCTGAGGTAGACTGCCCATAGTTAAGATACTTTTATATACAATTTATGATTTTTTGAGATTATTGAATGTGAATGTCATAAGGGGTCTTGAGTTGAAAGTCTTTGAAGTCAAAGTCTGTAGCTTGTATTTTTTTTTTTTTATAACCACAGTATAAACAGTACACACTTCCTCTACACTGTCTCTCAAAGTATCTCACTCTCAACTCAAAACAAGATTCAGAAGAAAGTTTAAGTGACACTTATCATTGAAGATAGATAGCACTTATCACTTACTAACCTAATCCATCAGTAGGCAGCAGGAAGGACATTTTCAATGTTAAGGCAATGGGTAGACTTGGTTTTTTTTTTTCCTAGGACATATTTAAATACATCCTTAAAGGTAATAAATTGTATCAGCATTTTCTAAGCCATTCAACAAATGAGTAGAGTAAGAAGATGACCACTGTTGTCTGTCAGAAGATAAGTCTATCCAAAAAAGGGAATCTGTAGCCTGAAGTCTCCAAGAGGAAGAAGCATGAAACCTCTTTGTGATTTGTATTTTAACTTAGAGGTTTGAGAAGACCTCTTAGAAACTTAATTGTGTGGAAACAACAAATCTCTCCACTCCACGCCCATCTGCACTCTTAATGCTTATCTCATACTCCAAAAGTGGATTGGTTTAGGAGAGTTCTGTTATCTTTCATGTCACTCAGGTACTATTAGGATTATCAATCCTGTATGAAGTATTGGGTAGCTAAGTTTGTCAAATGCAGCCTCCAAAGTCCAAGTGACAGAAAGACTAAATGCTTTCTATAGAGTCTGTTAGTCATGGAAAAGTTACTTTGGTCTTTGAATGTGGGAGAATCAAAGGGTTTGGTGTTGTTCAGTTTGCCTTTTTTTATTTTATCTGTGCCTGCTTGCTTGCATAGCTGTTTGCTGGTCATACAACAATTACTTTGTAACTGCTGGAAGGAAATAATTAGACCTTTTCAGAGAAAGGACAGAATTAAACAGTTGTTTGTAACAAACTGGTCTGGGTGGGAAAAGCATCAATCAGTGGGTACTGTTAGGATTTCTTGGAGTATCAATATTTGCCATAGTCTTTTATTAAAATCATTACTTGTCGTGAGATAAGCTATTGCTATTAGCCGGAAGGTACTGGTTTTGTATGGGTAACACAATAAGTAGTGTTTAAAAGTTTATTATCAAGAACAGTGTATGCTATAACAAAAATGATTTATACTCAATAGCATATTCAGAACATAGAAGAGTGTTGAAATGTCAAGATGTGACTGTCAAACAACATAAAAGTCAGCTTCTCTTTTGAAGTAATATGTGCCTGTTGTTGAAATCACTTTTTTCCTTCTCTTCTACAAACATAATCAGTCTTAACTGAAATTATTTACAATAATATGCAGCTCAATTATATTTTGCATGCAATCAGTTCAAAACTCTTTGTAGGTGCACAGAGATGTGGAAATCAGCAACAGATCACAAAGGAAAACAGGGGCTAACTTTACTTAAAAAACACCTGAATAAAAGATGGGAAGAACACAGTGTTGGGGATGACGTCAATGCTAGGCAGACAAGATCTAAATAGAAACTAAAAAGCAATGTCCATAAAACCAAAGTCTTCAAAGATCTCAATGAACCATCAAGTCTACAACTGTCTCCATTTTTTCCTGAAACTAGTACTTAGCAGCACTAGCAGAAGTAGTGGTAACCAAGACATTTAGGGGAAAAAAGGATAAAAACATGGAGATAAATTTCCAGTGTTCAGCCTTTGGGTCTGGAATTCCCTGCACTAGAAGAACCCATGTTTACTCTCTTTAAGACACTTTTTAAGATACATTGCTTTATATTACAATCAAGTCTATCAACTTTCACCCCCCCAGGACAGTTTAGAATATCAAGACTCACTGACAATTAAGAAGAAAGGGTTCACTTCTGATATTTCTGGCAGATAAACCAGGTGGATTTAAGCAGTGAATTTAAGTGCATTCAGTCAGAGATTAGATGGAAAGGGATTCTCCTGCATCCTCCAGGAACTGTAGATATATCTAGCCTGTTTAGGTGTCATAAGAATGGAAGGAGATTTACTGGTGGAAAACAGTGAGGTAAAAATTGCAAAGTAGTGTATTACCTTCTGTTACTGTACAGTATAGAAGAGAATGGAGAGAAAATCACCATAATAATAAAACATAAAGATAACCAAATATTCCAAACTCTGAGGAAGCTCTGAACTTGCTGTAAGTGGTTGGGTCAATCTCTGAGGCTGTGATGAAATGGGAGATATTAAGGAACAGGTCTGATTGAACAGGATTATACTCATCCCTACTGAAACCATAACCTCAGTTTCTGTCTCAGAGTGTGTTCTTGTCACTTATACAGAAATAAATGGATTTTAAAAAAAGGTATTGAGACAGAAAGCAAAATAAAATGTGATTTACAGAAGTGGGACACATGAAAGCTCAACCAGCTACTGTTTTTAGAAACCAGGATTCCTGAGCTTCCTGCACACAATAGTAACTCCCCAGATAGTTCTCTAGTTTGTACAGTAATTACAAATAGTGCAAGATGCATTCATAAGCAACTAGATGTAATTGCCAGCATTAGTGACTACAGAAAATACATCTACTTTGATCCAGATTTTGAAAATTTCATGATAAACAGAATTGCAGCATAGTCGAGGCATTATTAGATCAATGTCTTCATGTGTGGGGGCTTTTTTGCTTATGAATGCTTTGATACTCAACTGAGCTTTTCCCACTATACTGACTCTCCTGCAGAAAAGAACATAATTTAATTAAATTTGTTGAACTTCTTCCTGATGAATATCTCTAAAATGTTTATCACCTTACTTAATATGCACCTTTGTTCCAGTATACTCACTATCCAGATTTTTCTTCTTGAACTGTAATATTGCTAAAACAAATGTCTGAATATTCATTTCTACTGCAGCTGAATCTTCCTTGGATAGAGGTTAGACCAGTCAGTTACAAGTCAGATCTTCTGCTTTCATATTATACTGCACAATTACAGACAATCTGTCAGTGATATCTGTCTTTTGGAGATGTAAAATACTTCAAGGCCCAGGTGCTAGACTTACCCATACAGGTTTCAACTTCTTGACAGTCTTTGAATTTCTTACATGAACTTGAATATTTATTTATCCTCTTTGTATCTCATCTCCATTAATTTGTTTAGATACTACAGACATGAGATAGTCTAAGACATATACACATAGCTTCTGAGATTACTCTGCCTGTACTTTTTCCCTGCCTTTCACGTATTGCCTGCCCTAATTCTGAATGCAGGTTAAGAACCTGTCATTTATTTTAATGTATGAATAATCTAGTTTTCAAATACCTGTGAATCCTTACATAGTTTGATGACCATAAAATGAAAAACAATAAGTAATAACAGCAGAATTCCAAGTATTCTAAAACCACATAATACAAAGTCTTAAATATTAACAAATAGCTATTTAATTAGCCCAAATAACCATTATCCTTTTATGTTTTTTCTACCTTTAATTATAAAGCTCATTTTTTTTTTATTTGTTCATAAACTATTTACTTCATTGGATCATCTGGAACAGATGGCTAAGGTCACATACGACCATCCTATGCTGCTATGCAAACACAACAGTAAGGATATTATCCTACCGTTGTATCTCCATAGTTGTATGGAAGGGCTTCTTGGATTAACCTTAATTTTATTTCCCAGTTAATTTATGTATAAACTTCAGTTCTAAAATCATTTTGAGAATAATAATTAAAAACAAAATAAAACAAAACATACAAACAAATAAGATGATGATTCTTTCTCTTTAGCATTTAGTTATTTGTATTACTTTCATTTGATGGCAGCACCTGATCTGTTTTTGGACTTTGATGTTTTTGCAGCTAAATTCAAGATACACAGTTTATTAAGGATTAACCACAATGAGGTCCAGTATTGGAAACTTATTCACTGTTCATTGCAGATACTTTTTCAGCACCGGTCTGAAAAAAAGGAAGAGACAAAGGCATGAAAAACTGGTAAGTTTCTGTCAAGAAGAGAAAAACTCATACCTCCACTGTCAATAGACTTGTTCACAGGAACCATAGGGAACTGTGGGCCTCACTAGTTGCTGATGGGGATATTATGGGGAAAAAAAAAAAAAAAAAGAGAAATGTCTAGCTAGAGAAGCAGTGTGAAGAAAAAGCTTATAGATATTTTATGTGACATTGTACAGTTGTAAATTATTATTTTATAAGCTAATACCCACTTCCTCTTTTTATAGATCCTAAATGATCTGAGAATGTTACATCCTCAATCCCATCAAAATTTCTGTAGCTAATTATTCTAGCTTCTTTAAAAATCCTGTTTAGTAATTGTGAGCAGAAAGGGTATAAGAACTGTATAGATATTCAGTCCCAGAGATGACGGTAGGATTGGAACATCTCACTAAGCTAATGTACGGAGAACTTAAACTGCTTCACCTCTACCACACGGTGTCTGAAAAAAGTGTATTATTTTATGCTCCATCACAGAAAATAGAATCCTTTCTGTGAGCACTAATTTAATGCATGCATATGCATATGTACAAACATTTACACTTAAGGAATAATAAGAGGAAAGAAGATGAAAGAATGTGTAATGTTTCCCAAGTCTTGGCTGAATAGTTGCTAACAACTTTTTGGTGGAACAGTCTGTTGGCTTACTCCTGTGGTCTCCTAGCTTTTAACTTTACTGTCTTTGCTACCTCTTTTCTCACTGTGTGAGACTTTCACATAAACTTTCTCCAGCTTGGAGGCAAGCAACTCCATGCTGACAGTCTGTAAGGATTCTTAACAATCTTTTCAATAATGGGGTTTAGAAAAGGACTTGGCAGGCCTTGGTGTACAGTGTTGTCTTCAAAAACTATTTTACTCTGCAGTGTTATGGTTTATTTAACCCCAAACATCTGACTTTCTGTTATAATGTCTATCAACTCTTTGCTATCAGGAAGCATGTTAAAAGGTATTTTTCTTTTTGTTTTGTTTGCTTTTTAAACATGAGGCTGAACAGTGCAGGAGATCAGACATGAGACCTGGATCATGTCATATATATGTCAGTGTATGTCTGGAATAGATGCAAATAGCTGCTCTGACAGTCTGAAATTAATTAGGAGTCCCAAATCATATTCTAATGACCTAAGATTAAGAATGAAATTGTGTTGGTGCATTGCAATGTATTTCTGTATATCTGTAGAACTCACAGCACAATACTGAAGTATGGACTGAGATGCTGTAATAAGAAGTAATAAGAAGTTCCCCCACCAAAAAAAGTACTGACAATAATGGCAGTAGTTGGCAGAAGTCTGTTGTGCACTACACCGTAATCAGTAAGCAATAATCCATACACATTTCTACACAGAAAGAATGGTCAGCCATAGTGTCAGCTGCCCACACTGCCCTTTGAATAACTAGACTGAATGCTTCAACTCCCTCTTGTCACCCTAGCAATCATCTGACTTCATATTAAAAACTAACAAATTCCACCTATAGAGGACTCTAGCTGCGACCCAATTTACTTCAGCTTATTTGTTTCCCCTGCCATTTCAGCTGGCTACAGCAGCTTTAACTAAAAGTCATGTACAAGTATTATTTATGCTTCCAAAGTACTGGTAAATTACTGCTTTCTTCCACACTAGTGGTAATGTAAATAAAGTCATTCTTACTGCTATTTATTGTTATTATTATTTGTTCAGTTTATGACAAACGAAAGTGTGCTAGGATAAGGCTTTACAAAATAAAACTCATAATTCCTCCCCCAAAGAGACTGGTGTCTGTGCTCAGAAGGAGGAGAGAAACCTCTTACTTTGCACATATATAATTTCGGGAGAAAATAAAAGCTACGATATGGGGGGCTGGGGCGTGGGGGGGGAGTACCATGGCAGAAAGCAAATCTTTTACCTAGCATTAGGTACAATATTGTGTTTATTTCTAGCCCAGTCACTGTCCCTTTAGATGATTTTAAATAAATCACTTAACATATCTAGGCTTCTATTTCTTGATTTATCATTTATTTATGTCATAACTACTGCATATTCTATTGGGAAAGATACTACTAGGACAATGATATTGGATGTGATGAGACTGGAAAGCAGTTCAGTACTACTGAAAAGGTCAAGGGGCAGCCGAAGGGAAAGACAAGAATGACATGGCCCTCTTGAAGCAGTAATTAATTCTTATCATTGCTTACCTGCCTGTGACCATGAAACCTAACTCTGGTCATTGGGTTTTTTTTTTCCCAACAGGCAAAAAAAGGGATGTTAGCAGTTGTCAAAGAGTTTTCACGAT
Organism: Pelecanus crispus; assembly: GCF_030463565.1. NCBI lineage: Eukaryota > Metazoa > Chordata > Aves > Pelecaniformes > Pelecanidae > Pelecanus > Pelecanus crispus. The sequence continues at coordinate 52,414,754 of NC_134648.1, forward strand.
CTTCTCTTCATTGTGACTGATAAGGAGGTATTGAAGTAGGAGTGGTATAGGAACGTTCTATGGAATGGTTCTCAGGGAATTAACTCTAAACATGCAAGGAGGGAAATAGAAACAACTTTTCAGGACTTATGTTTTATATGATGTGTGGCAGAATCACCTAAACAGAAATAAAGTACTCTATTCATTAACAAACTGTAAAGGCAATCTACATCTTTTCCGTTTAAATTGAATGAACAAATTAAAACTCTATAAGGTCTTCAAAATAATCTGAAATATTCCACAACAATAACAGTGACAACAATAATACTGAAATACAGTCTGATTCCAATTAACTTGTGACCTTCCTATCCTTTGTAAATTCAGACCTTTACAACAATGTGAAGAAATTTGTTTCATAACAATGCTATATGGTAGTTCATCGTACATTACAGTTCATAGTTGTTCTCATTGTAATGGACATAGCTCTGGTATTGCGAAATATTTCTGTTCTGTGTTCCATACCTTCTCATGTTTTTTGTTTCACATTTTTCTTTTGTACCTGACCTATTTATTTCATGGATCTTTTTTGTTATTTTACAATCCCATTCTCATCACCGTGGACTTCACAAATGTTTTATCTTCCAAAAAAGTATGTACTCTTTTTGTGAGGTCATCCTTGAAAAGTTAAACAAAAAGAAGGAACAAAAGTGAAGACTGTTATAAAGAATCATGGATCTGATCTGGGATTCCTTAGAGACACTGTGTACCAGCTTAGCCTGTGTAAAAGGGGCCTGCAAAAGGTGTAGACTCTCTTGCTACACAGGTAGTACTCGCATATAGAAAATGCCAATCTTTTATTTGTCTCTGTACTCTGATTTCACAGAAGCCCCATGTGCCAAAGCAATTCAAGGAAACACTGGAATAAGTTGAGAATATTGTTAAAGGATGAGACAAGGATGTAAAAGAGCACATGACATGCTCATGAATTAGTTGATCTGATGTGCATAAGTATTGTACCGTATGAGTATGTCCTTTGCTTCAGTTCTGAGAGCAGAATATTTATTGAGAGCTGTCATACTTAGCAATTTTAAAACATAATGTAGAGAAAACAAAGAAAATGTCATAGCTGTAGGGACAGCCCTGGCAAGTGAGGTTTACAAGCTAGAAATGAACTCTGTATGTCATGTTTTCCCTGTAAGATTTAATGACTTTCCTCTTAATTTCCCAAGATAAGCAAAAAGGCCTCTGTAATGTTGTATTGGGTTTGCATGGCAAGGCTTTGGTAGTGAGGGGACTACAGGGGTGGCTTCTGTGAGAAGCTGCTAGAAGCTTCCCCTATGTCTGATAGAGCCAATGCCAGCTGGCTCCAAGACAGACCCACTGCTGGTCAAGGCTGAGACAATCAGTGACAGCGGTAACACCTCTGTCATAACGTATTTAAGAAGGGGAAACAAAATAAAACAAAACAAACAAAAAAAATCACTGGGATAGAAACTGCAGCTGCAGTAAGGAGTGAGAAGATGTGAGAGGAATGACTATGCAGACACCAAGGTCAGTGGAGAAGGAGGGGAGGAGGTGCTCCAGGCACCCAAGCAGAGATTCCCCTGCAGCCCCTGGTGAAGCCCATGGTGAGGCAGCTGTGCCCCTGCAGCCCATGGAGGTCCACGGTGGAGCAGATATCCACCTGCAGCCCAGGGAGGAGCCCACGCCAGAGCAGGTGGATGTGCCTGAAGGAGGCTGTGACGCTGTGGGAAGCCCACACTGGAGCAGGCTCCTGGCAGGACCTGGAGACCTGTGGAAAGAGAGGAGCCCAGGCTGGAGCAGGTTTTCTGGTAGGACTTGTGACCCCATGGGGGACCCACGCTGGAGCAGTCTGCTCCTGAAGGACTGCACCCCATGGAAGGGACCCATGCTGGAGCAGTTCTTGAAGAACTGCAGCCTGTGGAAAGGACCCATGTTGGAGAAGTTCATGGAGGACTGTCTCCCGTGGGAGGGACCCCATGCTGGAGCAGGTGAAGAGTGTGAGGAGTCCTCCCCTGAGAGGGAAGGAGCAACAGAGACAACATGTGATGAACTGACTGCAACCCCCATTGCCCGTCCCCCTGCGCTGCTCAGGGGGAGGAGGTAGAGAAAATCGGGAGTGAAGTTGAGCCCAGGAAGAGAGGGGGCAGGGGGAAGGTGGTTTAAGATTTGGTTTTATTTCTCATTACCTTACACATGTTCTCACTCCTTTCTCCTACTCCGTTTTGATTGGTAATAAATTAAACTGATTTTAGCCCAAGTTGAGTCTGTTTTGCCCGTGATGGTAATTGCTGAGTGATCTCCCTGTCCTTATCTCGACCCATGAGCTTTTTCATTATATTTTCTCTCCCCTGTCCAGTTGAGAAGGGGAGTGATAGAGAGACTTTGGTGGGCACTTGGCATTCAGCCAGGGTCAAACCACCACAAGTGTATGCACATTTAGAAAGCTGAGCACCCTTTCCACTGTGCAGCAGAGAAGCGAGGAGACTGCTGAGAAATCCAGCCCCATGGGGCAGAGCTGTCAGAGGAAGCGGTGTGGAGCCGCGTGCCGTGACTTAACAAAGCACTCTGCAGGAACCTGCAGCTGGTGTGCTGACTTCAGGACAATGTGCCAAAGCAGGGAGATGGAAAGGCATTAAGCAGTTACACCATGCACTCTGTCCGGGGAATCTTGACAGCCCAGCATACCCATACTTAAAAAGCTTCAGAGAATTAGCACTCTTTGAACTCTGTCACTCCTTAGAGGAAAGGAACTCACAGGAAGGCATGCTGAATTATAAAGTGGAAGTACAAGACATCATAGGGGTGAGTATAAAGCAAATGGGTTTTCATGATTCTTGAGCATGAAAAGTGATTACCCAACATTCAGATCTGGGAACAGATCCTTTCCCTTCCCAGCAGCATATTGTTATGATGAGAGTTCTCTACCTTCCTCCACTGTATCATGGAACGTAACACTGAAGTTAACATGTGTGAGAGACATGAATGGTGGGTCCTTAGTACAGAGCAATTAAAATCACTTCGTTGAAGAAGAAAAGTACTGAGTTTATCTGCTTGTTGTAGCTACTACTTTCAGAATTAATGGAACAAAGGTTTTCCTCTATGATCTCCATGGTACAGATGGTTCAAGATGGACTTGAGAGGAGATCCAGGAACCAATGTTTAACTTTGTGACACTAATTTCACATACCTGTGAAATTATGTATTTATATATTTATAAATAACTTTTTATATCTGATGATGTAAACAAATGTATACAGACTTATACCTGCCTATATATTTATATAATACAGATATATTGTTCGTCTAAATCTTGCTTTAAAGGAATAACATTTAAAAAAACTTGGCCTATGTCTCTGTGAAGCTGAATGTTAATCTTACAGTGAAGGCAGTAGTGAAAGACAAGACACAGCAGCTGAAATTTGTCCCAAATCCAAGAATCTAGCTTCCATTGATTCAGTAACTTTAAAGAAAACAGGAGTAATTGCCTAAATCCCTTTTATATATGGAATTTAGTGTGCAATTACTTAATTGTTTTAAAGTAATTTGTGGCTAAATCTGTACTAGTAGATTTAGTGCACCTGAGACCATTCCTTGACCTTGAGACCAGCCAGTACCAATGTTCCACATCCGTGCTATCGAACTTTCCTAGTTGTCAGTACAGACTGCCTGAATGTGTTTTGCCTGCTGGTAATGCACACTACCATAGTAAATCCTCATTTGTACCTGGACATTGTTGAGAGTGCTGTACACAAAATGTGCTTACAACTATTCTGACAATACACGATGATCCAGTGTCTGAAAAATTTTCCTCCTGCAGATTAATTTAATAGTGCAAACCTAAGCTGACATTCTCAAGGTCTTTCTTACAATTTCCCTGTCTCTGACTGCCTCTGTACTGGAGGGGCCCTACTGCCCCCTCAGTGCTGGTAGATGTGCTCGAGCACTTTCTTTTCTGGGCTTCTTTACACCCTACAGTTAAATTCAGAGGATCCTTGAATAAGTATCAAACAGTGTTTCAGAAGCAATATAGCTGCATCAGTAGAACTCTATATGGTCTAGCTGGTCCTTTTTTAATGGGACTTAAACCTGTGCCCTAATAGAGAGATATAAAAGTTGGCTCTGAGGTTGTTTGGGTAGCTTCTCAGTGCTACATCCCTCAGTATGGACTATGGCTTTCAAATACTAACCAGAGTGGAACTAGAAAAGTTTAGAAATCTAGGCTGTTGTCTTGAGATACTGCTTTGGATCATTTTTATGGAAGTTAAACCCAAGTCTGTGCTCCAGATTTGTGATATTAAACAGTGTTTTGAATCATTTATCAGACTTCATTTAAGCCCTAAACTCACCAGTGTCCTGTTTATTTTTTTAATACTCCTTTATAAGTAGATCAGAATAATTACTGTTGTGATTTTACAGTATTTATGCTCCTTTTTGAGGGGCTCATTAAAAATAAAAAGTACAGGGAAAAGCAATTATCATTAACAAACATCAACACAAAAACACAAATAAAAGGCAATTAAAAATTGAAAAATAATTACCCCAATTGTTCTTCCTGCCTTTTCATCAGCTAAACTTGTTGATACTGGCTGATTTAATTTTAGTTACCAGCCTTTGTCAGAATCCCTTCTCCTTTATCTGTAACATTGAAGAGGAATTGAGGGTTTCAAACACATTTGTACTAATTCTGCCAAAACCTTCTCACTGAAATGGTAGTTTCATTTATCTTTCTTTAAGGTTTTTACACTATATAAGAACACCTACAGAGCTCCAAGAGAATATAAGTGGGTCTGTTTCTGGAAGAAAAAAGAATGTTAATCCCCTGTTGCAGATATGTTTGGCTTTATAAACAGCAATATCATATTCCCTTCTACCACCTCCTCCCTTGTCTAGGAAAAGTAAGAAGCAAGATTAGAAAAGGAACCCTTCAATAAATGTCTGGCAAGGGCTTTTCAAACTGGCAATTAAATTGTGTTTGCTTTTATTTCTGTCTCAATTAGGAAGAGCCAAATGTTGCTTTCAACTACATATGGATAAATCTGGGGTAACAAAGGAAGCTCAGAAAAAATTAAGTGTAAAGAGCATCAAAGTAAGTGATAACAGTTTCCCCTTAAGACCTTACTGTTGCTCTTTATCTGTGACTGAAAGAAAAAAGAAATCCCAGACTATGATCACTTTTATCAATCAAAAATGTCATGAATGCTTAGATAAGCACTCCTTTCCCATTCATCAAAGCACTTAAGTACCTGCTTAAGTCTAGACCCATTAATTGAACTTAAATAAAAACAAAATACACATTTTATGGTAGGCTCTGCTGATTGGGGGCAGACATTAGACAAGTGTTTAAAATTCAGACCTTATTCTAAAAGTGTAACATCTGTGGCAGCAACAGTGACAAGGCAATACTTCCATTGATAAAGTTGATCAGCAGGAGGAAGGACTGGGCCTTGTAGTTTTCTCTCCAAGTTTAACAAGCTTGTCTCAATACAAATCCTGATGGCAAAGCTGAAATCAGAACAGCTTACTTTATTTTAGAGACTGACAGAAGTTTACGGATTTTGGTACCTTGCTCTGGAACAAGTACTTAAAAGTTTTGGAAGCTCAGTTGAAATGGATGACCCACCCTATCATGTCAAATGTTCTGTATTTGAAACCTGAAGTCAGTGCTAACGCTGTTATCAGTTAGAAGCTCCAAAGAGCTTTTGTCTCTATGCCATGTTTCTTATTTTTATAGCTAATGAATAAGGTACTCATAGCATTTTCTTGTTCTACTGCCAGTGCCTGCATAGCTTTCTGCTGTCCAAGATGTGGAAATAACAGGAAATTTACAATTAAAAAGTAATAGAAAAAAAAATTAAGGGAAGCCTAGGGAAGGAAGTGGAAATTTGGAGTTGGATTCTTAGTTTCTCATTAGTGCCAGTAAAAATTAATCCTTACCTACCTATGGAATTACAACACTGAATGGGATGTCAAGAAGCTCTTCTTTGAAGAAAACACATTCTGGTCAAAACTGTCTGCTGATGTTCTCCAGGATGGCTATGTATTGGGTTTATGTGTCAAGGCGCTGGTCGCAGGGGGCTGCAGGTGTGGTCTCTGCGAGAAGAGGCCAGGGGCTGCCCTGTGCTGAACACAGCCAGTTCCAGCTGGCTACAACGAACGCACCGCAGGACACAGCTGCACCTGTCAGCTAAGCTGGTGGTACCTCTGTGAAAATGTAGTTAAGAAAGGGTAGAAAACACTGTGCAGAAGTTGTGAGAGATGGGAATGACAAAAAATGTGAGAGAAACAACACTGCAGACCAGATCAGAGAAGAAGAAAGGGGAGGAGGTCCTCCAAGTGCTGGGGTAGATTCCACTGCAGCCCATGGAGAAGACCATGGTGATGCAGGTTGTCCCCTTGCAGCCTGTGGAGAGTCCACACAGGAGCAGACTTTCTGGCAGGAACTGTGGCCCATGAGAGGAGCCCATGCAGAAGCAGTCTGTTCTTGAAGGGCTGTACGCCTTGGAAAAGATCCATGCTGGAGCAGGGAAAAAGTGTGAAGAGGAAGGAGCAGCAGAGACTGTGTTATGAACTGACTGAAAGCTACCATTCGCATCCCCCTGTGCCGCTTGGGAGAAAAGAGGTAGAAGAGTCAGGAATGAAGGAGCGAGGTTGAGCCTGGGAAGAAGCGGGCATGGGAGGGAGGTGGTTTTAGTTTTTTTTCTGTTTGTTTCTCGCCATCCTACTCTATTTTTAATTGACAATAAATTAAATTAATTTTTCCCAAGTTGAGTCTGTTTTGTCCATGACAGTAACTGGTAAGTGATATCTCCACCTTTACCTCAACCGCAAGCTTTTCTGTCCTGTTTTTCTCCCCCTGTCCTGTTGAGGAGGGGGAATGATATAGTGGCTGATTTAGGGTCTGGCAGCCACCCAAGGTTAACCCACCACAGGTTCTAACAAAACTACTGAAGGAATGGAGTTGTGCTAATTTATACTAGTTCCAGTATTGGTACCTTCTTTTCTATTACTATAGAATGAAAATACTTCTATGTACAAAATAAGAAATTACTGTTCAATTCTGAATGTTGCCATAGATAACCATGCTTACGTGGCAAGAAAAAGAGACAGGGACAAGAAAACCCTGCTATCAACATTAGTCTTTAGCCAGACATTTGGGAAACTGTTGCTATAATTAGAGGCTAAGATCCCGATATATTTTACATTAGGGAAATTCTATATTCTTGTCTAATTACTACTCCATATAACATAGTTTACACTGGGCTTCTTGATGTTGAGAAGCAATCCTCTTGGTCTGCAAAGCTAGACCAGTTGAATAGTATTAACAGCTTTTCCACTACAAGAATTTTGGTATTGTAGTTCATCCTTGGACAAACCATATAGCACTTTGATTTAGAATCAAGAAACACACATCTTCCAAATGAACAAATAGAAGAATAAAAGGATAAACTATGGATAAAGAAGGATAAAATATGTCCTTTCACCTGCCATTTCAAAAGAAAAGAAAAGAAGAGAAACAAAAAAGACTCTTCCTTACTTGGCAATTATTTAAACAGAACATTTTTCTTTCCATTCACTTGGATTCCTAGATATTTGTATTTCTAGCTTCTAGAGGACTTGACAGGGTCAAAATGGGCATTCACACTGGATATGAACATTTTCTATCCATCCGTTCACATTACTACTTTGGTTCATCTGAATGGGACCTTCTGTACAGGAAAGACAAAAAGACAGTAAGATGCTTTCTGGGCATTGCTGAAGTATTGTGTAGCAGCAGAGGAACTAACTTATTGGTGGAATTAATGTTAATATGAAAACTTTCTTACTATGTTATTATTAAAGGAGAATAGCGTTTCATCTCTGGAAACACTGCTGGAGCAAAGATACACTTCAAGAAATAAGCAAGCAGAGAGACCCAAAAAAACATATAACCCTACAGCTCATTTCAAACTTTCATAATGGTTTGTTGAAGATCTTTATAAATAATACAAAAACAACTAAACTGGAAAAAACCTCTTATCATCAGACAATTAATGAGAATGGAAAAACTCACTGGCTGAATTATTCAATGCAGAAATACCTGCTCCGTTTGGTAAAGCTCTACAAATTTCTGTTCTTGGGCAGAAGCTTATCTGAGTTCATTTCCTTAGGCATTGCTTTTATGACTGTAAACAAGTAGTGATTAGTACCTTTTGAAGACTATCATACCTAGTACTTTTCTGGAACTGTTTCCAAATTTCCTTCCTTGTGCTGTAGAGTATACAACATCATTGTATAAAGCTATATAGAAATGGTCAACTCATGCATCAGATTTGTAATTAATTTTCAAGATTAGCAGAGGTTTCATCAATGTAGTTCTTTGTTCTAATGTGGATTTTATAGTGATTCTTGGAGAAAACAAAAAGTGTATGTCAAAAATTTTATCATTACATAAGTCTGAGGGGTTTCTTTATTTTTTGTTATTCTTTTTAATATAGTTTCAAAAATTAAATGAGTTTTGTTCATATTAGTTAACTGCTATTAATTTGACTGTTTAAAATTTGTTTCTCATTGAAATGTAGTCTGATGCAACTATTGCTAAGCATCTTAGCCTCTCACAAATTTTCTCATGAATCACTAATACAACTTAAAGAGTAGAAATTTTCTAGCTGTATTATTTTATCTAGTTTTCCAATTCAGCTGTTGACAACTTACAGCTGCCTGCAGGCTACTAGTTCTCCATAAATTCAACTTTGGATGTCACTAGTATAATAAACAATCTGCTTACTATAGAGAATTCTGTAAGTCCACACTTTTTTTCAAAAAGGAAAAAAAAAAAAAGCCAAATTCCCAGCATCTTGTGGTGATGCCCAAGCATCCATTCAGCCCCTCTTAAGAAGCCTTCGTTATTGTTCCTGTAGAAAAAAAACTTCAGCTCTTCTCTTTTTTTGCATAGACTTTGAATCTAGGTACACACTGAAAAGCTGTAGGCCATGAAACAGTTTCAGTCTTTTCCTTCTGAGCTCCCTGCTTTCTTTTCTCACTTCTAAAAATTGCAACTTACCTGGAATTCTGGTATGCAGGTCCTAAAGTCTCACCCCGTGTTTCATCTTTCTGTGCTGAGTTCTCCCAGATTTTAGATGGAAAGGTTTTATTTCCTTCCCTTTTCTGAATACTAAGCCCACAGAAGTCCCCAAATATTTAAATCAGAGTGAAAGAATACTACAGCACAGGTATCCTGTTTTTTCCTTCACACACAATGTGTAAGGTGAGGAGTGGGACGTATGTAGAGAGGTTTCTCTATGTTTGTACAGCCATGGAAATGACTAGCCCAGGATCTGACTTCTACTTCGCTTGAAACCCTAGGTGAACAGAATATGGCACAAAAGCACACCAAACCCAATACGTTGAGAGGCCTGAATGCAAGTTAGCGGATAAGCTCAAATACCAGAGGATGTACCAATTCAGTGCCAAGCACTCAACCTTATTTCAGCACAGGTAATCTCAGAAATCACAGAGAAAAGCCACCATCAATTCGGTGACTGTTATTCAGCATTTAATGTCTCTTTTGTGCTTGTTTCACTTTGAAAGGTAAAAGAAGAATCATCCCTAAGGTCTGAGGAAATGCCTTTCAATGCTGGGTCAGATCCATACTGATGAAATTGCATTTTTGCTTTTTTTGTTTTTCAGATTGCAGATACGTAGGGGCTTCAGAAAAGGCAGAAAGGAGGAACGGAAGAGAAGAAGATGAAGACAAGAATCTTTTTCTGAAGAAAAGACTATACTAAATGAAGTTGTTATGTAAATAAAATTTGATGTAGAGATGAGATGAATTACCAGACTCGGAAAGTAAGGGCTGGAGAAGTTGCAGGTTAATGGCTACATTCATGGTTTCAGAGTATTTATAAGTACCCTTTTGCTCCATGGGAAGGTTAATTTCGCTAGTATCCATCAACGCACTCATGTTAAATCCTTTTCAGATATGTATGAGGGTAGAGATTTTGGCTTGAGATAAACAGCTGGAACTTATTTATTCAGGATTACCATTTGCAGTGGAGTGTTTCTTAAAAGTTTGAGAAAAAGAATTGTAGATATTATTTCTTACCCATTGCAACACAAAAAAAATTTATGCCCTATAGTTCTCCTTCCTTTGTCTTTTTGTCTTTCCCACCTAAATACATAAACATCACAACATATGTGCAGTTAATTATCATGCTAATTGCCTTCCTTACATATCATTTCGGTTTGTCTCAGTAAAAGGAAAATTACAAGTATTTCACTGGAAAAAATAACAATCTGTGTTGTCCCATTCAGTTTTGTATACAGCCTGCCTCACACACATAAAAATCCTCAAGAAACTTATTAAAAAAAAAAGTTTGCTAAACAAATGTATGTCAGTGAGGCGCTGCTAATAATCTGAAAAGGAACTCTGTAAAATCTTTCCACCCAAATTAGAAAAAAAAAAGTGGAAATCCCTGGATAAACAATTTTTGTCATTTCTCCATTGTAGCAAGTGCAGTGCATTAGAAATAAATTCCAGAGTTCACAAACTATTGAAGTTATCTTTTAATCTACAAGAGGCCTTCACCTTCTCACAAGCTGCTGTACACTTACTCTTTGCGTAAATAGCATTTATTTATGTTTGTTTATTTAGGCCGGGGAAAGATAAAACATAAATTAGTCATAGGACCAGCTTGGATTTTGGAAACTATAAAAGCTGGAGAAGGGACAAAATCTACATGGCCTGACAAGGTCTTTTCCTGCCCGTTTTTCTGTGACACTCCTATAAAACTGACTTGTTTTCATAGAGAGTATGCATATCTGGAGTGTGAGGACTTAAGGTTCTCTACAGCTTCCAGCTGCTGAAGAGGAGTCCAGCTGCTTGGTTTTGGCTTGGTTTGTATTACCTCTTGCTTGTTTACATTTCCAGGGCCCCTCCTAGTAGGAATGCCTGGGTTGCCTCGCCTCGCCTCGCCTCGCCTCGCCTCGCCTCTCCTCTCCTCTCCTCTCCTCTCCTCTCCCTCTCCCTCTCCCTCTCCCTTTCTCTTTCTCATCTTCTTCCTCTTCGTCTTCCAATAAAAGCTTAGCTTGTGTTTCACAAGAGAAAGTTTGATGGCACCAATACAAGGGTCACATTGAGCCCTCTCCTGCTCAAAACACCTAGTATAATGACATTGATGTAGGAAATATTTGTAAAACCTTGTGCCTCTACAAACACAGGAGTGCTTTTCAGCAATCACATGCATTGGGGAGAACATAAAAAAAGCAGGGACACAGTTTTGTAGATGAAGACAATGAAAACTGAGAAACTTCTCCAATATTTACACTCTGCACAGAAATTTCTGCAGAGCTTCAACATAAATGTCAGGCATTTAAACTGGATATATCTTATTTTTTTCTGCTTAAGTGTTTAATAAAGATTTGGCCATAGCAGGACCTTGACGTGCCTCATGGGTCTCATGTGAATAACAGAAAAACTTGTTTGGGAATTTGCAAGGCTGCCTCAGTTGAATACCACATTACACATTGTGATACAGTTTATAGGTAACAAAAATTTGATAAGGATTTATTTTGTTTGGAAAAAGATGGAAAACAAATGACTGTCTTGCCTCACATTCCTGTCTGTAATTTTACCTGCTGCCTGAGCATTTAGGGCACTCACCTGGAAGAAGGCAGAAGCCTTCTGGGAAACCTGCACCAGTGGAAATGGGATATTTCATACAAAGTGAAAGAATTTCAATGGTGGGAAGCAAGGGAGCACAATGCACAGTTAGTCTGAAGTTATAGATAGTTCCTCTTGTTGAAGTTTCTCCATTTAATATGTCCTATCTTAATATGAGCAGGGTAGGTACTGAAATTAAATTCTCCCAGTTTTTTTTTTTAATATGATGATAACCATTGATCTGTGCACAGAAGTGGGGGTTTTCAACCTCCAGCTGCTCTAACTGGCTTTTGAAAAGACTGATAACTGTATGTTTTTTGAAGAATCGCTTAGGTGGCTATTTCAAAAGAGGAAATCAGGGTTAGGTATCTCCAGAGGAGAGTCCCAAGGGCATACCTACACTGTACAGTACAGCATCATACTCAACCTGGAGCAGTGCAGCTGTGTAAACTGAGAGCAGAGCTAATTAACTGGCGTGTTTGTACTGCTTCCCAGATCCAAATGATTACCTTTCAGTGGTGCATCACTTTACTGTGTAAAAAAACCCAGCTTCCTCAGACCTGGTTTGGTGATCCCTAGCCAAACCCTGTATTACACGGCAGAGACATGTCTCCTGTCCCCGAGACAGGCAGGGAGTAAGACAGCATGCCTTGCCACACCACTTGCCTTCTACAGAGCCTCACTCACTCCACTGGCTTTTGTGACTCACTTTTCCCACACATAGTGCAGAACAGGAGGTAAGATACCTAATTTTCTACCAACAGTTCATATTTCCAGTTTCACAAGATCTGGCACTTGCAAAATGAGAACTACCACAATCTACTGTCCTTGCGTATCTAACCCAGAAACCACCCAGAAAGACTACTAGGGTTGCTGTTTTCAGAAGACAAAGTGAATGCTTTCAAAATACTTAGCAGTTGTTGTTGCATCTCTTTAAGGTGGGAAATGAAGCACTAGCATATTCAGACATTAACATTAAATCATGATCTCTCTTAATTTTACAATATGATTAAGTATGATTTAACTAAATTTACCTGGTGACAGTAATTCTAATACATGAAACCATGAGCTGTAAGATTCAAAAACATTTGTTTTTTTAATAACTAATTGCAGCTCTTCAACTCATTGCAAAATATTACAGAAGTTTTCTAATATTAGACGGTTTTGGTCTCTTTTTTGTTTTTTTTCTCCATTTTTTACAGACAACATTCTTGTAATGAAATGGATATGGATCACCTCATCTATGAAAATGTATGCCTGTCTGCTAAACCCTCAATACATCTGCTCAGTTGTTCAATTTGTCATATTCATTCAAGATGAGACAATCTTTCCAAAGGCAAATATAGAAATAAATATGTAAAGACCCTAAGAAAAAGGGAATGTAAACAGTAAGTCACAGCCTTGTCAATCATAGTGAACAAACTTTCAGTTCTGTAAAGATATTACCAAACTCAGATATTATATTAGTGGTAGGCAACAAGCATCAAATGATCTTTCTCTTTTCTATGCGCAATGTGAAACTCTTGACAGAACAAAAGTTAGAAAGTTTGTCTATAGGGAAAAAATAATTTTCCTAAGGTAATACATGCCACATGATCCAAAGGAACAACTTCATATTGGTGGAAAATAGGCATCTAAATATTCTGTGTATACAAGTAAGAGTGTGTTTATTTAATGAACTAGAGATCATAATATAATCTATTTAATAATCTAGTCCTTTATATTTTACACTCATTTTCTTCACGAACAAAAATAACATTTACCTGACACAGTGCTTTAAGCCCATATTATAGAATTTTATAAGTAATGTTAAGTATTCCAAATTTAAATTATTACATAAGGATGAAATGTTATTTCTGGCACATTCAATTATGGCCTCTCATGGAAAACATTTATTTAATTAATCTATTGAATGAATTTGTCGAATGAATACCTTTGATCAGGATTGGATCTGCACTGAATGATATTCCTCACTTACAGCCCTCACTGAAGAGAATGTATAAAAAGCAAATGCAAATGAAATGCAAATAATTACATCTAATTAACAGATGATATTAAAAGGCTGAGCTACAAAAAAATGTGTGAATAGAAACATGGAATGTATACTACATTACTTCCATAAAGAAAGAAACACTGTAAACAATAAGTGAGGCTATTGAAATGAAATAGTTAGATACACAATAACAACATAATGAGTGGCAAAAAAGGAAAGAGCACATCTGCTAACAAGAGACAACACTAAGTAAATTTGTAATAAGGATGATGGAGAGCTTTCTCAGAGGCAGTACAGTGTAAAGTCAAACAAAACTATTAAATTTTTTAGTTGAAAACAATTTTCAAGGATTTACATGGAAATATGAGACATCCTTTTAATTACTATTCAAATATTATTTTACAAAAGGAACTCAAAACATGATTCCAAACAATGGAAGGACTTATCTAAAAAAAAGTGTACATTGTGTCAGCCTTGACAGCAATCATGTATACAGAGCAAGAAGATAAAAATGCATTTCCTTTTTTAGCATTGACTTATACCAACACAAGTCTAGGGGGCCCATAGGAGCAGTGGAAGCCTTGAAGTCTTTTCATTAACCTTCACTGGGAGTGAATCTCATTCTCTGAGCATATAGCTGAGGGAAGTTTAACGTTATTTAGAAGATAACTTCTTAATCAGAAAATGACAATGTCTTAAAAATCTGTTTTCATGATAATGTTTAAATTTTAGAAACAGTAAGATATTTTTGTGCTTGGGACCTCAATTTTCCAGAGGGCATATTTCATCTTTCTAGTGAGTTGTAATGATGAGAGAGAGTATGTAAGAAATCAGATAGCTTAATAATGGACAATCAGATGGAATAATTATATTTACTCAAGTTTCCAATGTGCAATTGAAAAAAATGGGTGCTGCTCCTGCGTCACTTCACTAACTGAGGTTTATTTTCAGTTTATGAGCAAATACTAATACTCATATATTGCTGCATAATTTCTTAAATGGATCAAATCAGTATGGAAAGCAAAATCTAGATGGTATAATCACCCTGCACTTCAGCTGATACTTTTTAAAGTCAGTGAACAGTGTATCATTTACTTTGAAGACTGTTACTCTTAACAAACAAAAAAATGAGCTAAATGAGGCATTATCACATGCTTTACAGAAGAGGCACTGTTGTCCATTTTTTTTTTTAGTTTGTCAATCTGATTGTTTTTCCATACTGTTGAATGTTTACCTAAACTAACTATAATAATTGTCTGCAACCAGGCTACAATCAGAATGATATTGCTTGAGATTTTTTTATTAGAAAGTGTAAGGAAATCTCAGCATTAGAAATGGCAATACATACCTCAAAGGCCCCATTTTAAAAGTCCATTTTCTAAGTTAAATTAGGTAGTAAGAATATGACTTTGACTTGGAATAAATTTGAAATTTTATATCTGAAATTATTGGGCTTTGAGTTATTTATCTGCTAGCGTTATCATGGGTGTGGAAACTTTTGTGGCCTGGGATCCATTTTGGATTCCCCAGGTGAATATTATGCCTTCAACATATACAGTTGATGAATATATTTGTTGGCTAAGTATGCTCATATCTATCTGCCAAATGGCCTCATGCCTGCTAACATATTGGTCAGACACATGTCTTTGGGTGTAAGTGCCGGTGTAAGTGCCAAGAAAATTTCTAACACATGCTGTATCTTCTAAAGGAAGTAGCACTGAGACATTATCACTAGATATACCTTTTCCTTTTAGCTTTGCCACACGCATTTAGGTGAATTCCCCAACCAGCAAAGAAGCACAACAAAAAGGAAAGTGAGGAGTTTGCTGATGTTCATGGCTTTTCATGATATAAGTAGCAGGTTCTTCAGGACCTTCAACAGCAGCATATGTACTTACATTGCTGGAGCAATGGTGATGCTGCAGCTCTTGGCACAAGCAACTTCAGCTGGGATGTCTCTGAGTAAAACCGAGCTTGGAGGTAGACTGGGAAGAGCTACTTCAGCAGGTGGCAGTGTTCCTTCTCCCTGCCTTGTGCTTCTCAAACTCAGCCCTTCCTCCACAGAAGGGCAATACTCTGCTGAGATGGCAGAATGCTAATAAGCTAGGAAGAGTGTGTGTTGCTGTTTTATAGTGAAAAATATATAGAGTGAAAAATAAACAAACAAACACATAAGCACACCTGTGAAATTGAAGCTACTGCAAATGATTGAAGTCATGGCCAACGGTGAAAGAAGTTAATTAAACAGGCTATGCAAGTCTTTTAACCACATTCTGATCAGAGATGAAACCTCTTTAAGCGTCTAGAGAATAAGATCTCAGAATTTTACAGAGCAAATACATTCACAGAAAACTTTCCATATGAGATCAAATAAGGCTGTCTTTTTTGTTTCATATGTAGACAGTCAATCTAAATATTTTTGTTTGCTGTAGTTAAATTTTTGCTTTTTAGAAAGTACATGTGTAAATACATGTTTTTAATGAAAAAAAATCAGATTCCAAATTTTAAGAATTATGTTTTGGATTTCCCTTATTCTTACCTTTTTAATCATTAATAGTTACTTACATATTGCTTAAAAAAAAAAAAAAAACACTAATAATTTATTCTAATAAAGACTGGGGATCTCTGTTAGGGTGTGTTCAGTAGCCCAAAGTGATTTTAAAGTCAACAGGATAGGAAATAAATAAAGCAGAACTGAAACCAAAATGCTTCCTGGAAAAGTTTCACCACAGAAAAGAAAAAAAAAAAATACTTAGAGCAGCTACTTCCATTTGGAAGAGAGCTTTCACATTTGTAAGCAATTTTGTGTCAACTCCCTTTTTTAACTTCTACAATGTTGGGGTGTGATCTACCAGGGACTGGAAGTAAGAGTTAAGAAAAAGTGAGAATTTACAACATTTTTGGCTGGGAATAGAGTCAGAAATACCAAAAAATCTCATGAGAAAACTTTTTACTTCTGAAACTGCCAGACCAGTTTTATTTTGGAATAGTTGATATTTGTGTAAGCATAAAAAAATGTATGATTGATCTGATTTGAACCTTTTGAGATTTGTCCTTCACTAGCATGAACCGATCTTAATCAGAGTACTTCCTGAAGTGTAAAAAGGAGTTATGTGTCAACATATATTCCACTGAAATTGGAGAAGAACAACTGTTTCAGCATTAAAAAGATAGATCTGGAAGCAAAAAAAATGTAGTTAGAGGTACTTCAATGATAAAAACAATAATATATTTTCTATACTGCTTGTGTATAAATAAATGAAATTAAATATTTTACATTGGTTGTAATGCATCAAAATGTCTCATTAAAACAAACTCCAAAAGCTTAAGCATTCTGTAGCTGAAACTAAATAATGTGCCGGTCCACAGTATAAAATTGAAAAACTGGGACTATAATACATCAAAATAAAAACAAATTAAAATTCACCAATTTTTACATAGCAACATTCAAAAGAGATCCTGGAGAGGAGAGCTGTCTAAACTCTATCCTGATGAATGAAAATAGGGAGAAAACAGTGGCTGAGACCCCTTCCCCACCACCACACTCCAAACTGCACCAGAAAATAAAGAATTTCAGTTTCAGCTTCTGAAAAATTCCTTTGGTCACCTGTGTCAATCTATTGAAATGTCTCAGCATAAAGAGGTACTTGTCAGACATAATATAGTGATAAGTACAAAGCAAAGTGGTCTTTCTACGTGTATGAAGCCCAAAGAAGAATTTGTCAAGGACTCTTTGATTGTGAAAGTTGGTTTGAAGATTTGTGACATTACCTACTTTCTAATACCATTTGTGGAATAGAATAAGATAGAAAATATAGAAGTAATTAGCTGATTAGAACACATGGTGTGTGGGCTTCTTGAGAAGGCAGCAATATTGTCTAGCAGAGAGCAACTAATGAAGTCGCATGACTAACTGTTGAAAGCTAATTGCCCATGGGGGTCAGCAAAGCATTCTCCCCCTCATCCCCTCACTCCGCCCCCCACCTCCGCTTCGTGTTTAGTACAACTGGTTAGACTTTTCATGTTTTCGGCTTTCCTTTGTTTTCTCCCCCACCCTACATGTAAAGCACCAGAGATATATAAAGCTTTGCCAAAAGAATCTCAGGCTCTATTTGTCTGATTTCTTATGATAAAATTCAAAACAACTTTGAAATCAAAGGGTGGATGCAGATCCAGATACACTTTGAGGAGGTTTCAGGGACATATGTTTTACAGCTCCTCTTTAATGGGATCTAGAAGGCAAGGAGATGGAAAACCCTGGGACCCTCTCTGGTAAATCCAGCTCTGTAAGCAAAATGCTCGTGGTTGCTTTCAGGTAATTGCTAAATTTGGAGAAAGATGAAACAAAAAAGAATAAAGGGAAGGGGACAGATAGGTGCGACCTATTGTCACTAATTTAACTGGGGGCAAAAAATCAAGAAAGAGCTAGAGATCCATTAAGCTTTTCTATTTCAGGTTCTGACATCCAGTTCCATAGAAATTGTTCACCTTTTAAAACGATAGACCTTTTAAATCAGCAAATATTGTTATTTGAATGACATTTCAATGCTTGGGTAATTGCTTAAAATATGTCAAGGCAAACTGGTAATTACCAGTCTTTTTTATTCCATTTTCTGGAAAGAGTAAGGTCTGTCAGTCATGACTGCTCCTTCCCCTCGCTGAGCCTTTAGCTCTGGGAGCAGTGAGTTAACTCAGAGTGTGAAGATCCTTACTACAATACAATCAATGAACATCAGTAAAGTACATCTTACCTCGATCAAGAAACCAGACATTTCTGTAAAGGAAAATGAATTTGTTCCAGAATCCTGCCTGTCTTCCCAGTTTTTAAAATGTCTTTATTAAGGTATGCCTGTATTAAGGTATACCTTTATTAAGGCCTGTAGTAATACTACTTTAGTTTGATTTGAAATTACTCTGTAACACTCTGTCTATCATTCACTGGTAGGCTGAGTGCTCTGAAGTCCACAAGAGCTCAGATTAGCAGGCTGGTGATCTGATTTAAAAAACAAACAAACAAACAAAAACCCCCAAAACCCACCACAAAACCAATCCAAAACTATGGTGTTTATAATTATTTTTCTTCTTATATACCCAGAATTCAAACTGCTACTCTACACTACAATATTTCCAATTTACATCTTTTTGCAGCATCATTTACTGGTTTACATTTCTCTTGGTCTTGCTTGGGTATTTTATGTGATTTTGTTTGCATGCACCTATCCAAGTGCTTTGGATTTTTACAACCTTAAATAGATTCTTATATCCAATTTAGATTTGTGATATTACTCTTTTAGAGGTTAGACTAAACATACAGCTGAATGTAAGTACAGAAGAAATCCTAAATCCTTCTGCAGGTTCAGCATTTCAGGAGCTATTTGTTTGTTTTTCAGTTCAACCAAAACAACCCAAACCACTATGTTTTCTGGCCACCTTCCCACTACAAAGCTTTTTAATCTGTAAACAACAAGCAACAGGAAACAAAGAAACCACTCTGTTTTCATGTTGTTCTCTTCCTC
The DNA here is from genome assembly GCF_030463565.1 of Pelecanus crispus. Taxonomy (NCBI): domain Eukaryota; kingdom Metazoa; phylum Chordata; class Aves; order Pelecaniformes; family Pelecanidae; genus Pelecanus; species Pelecanus crispus. The sequence continues at coordinate 52,433,904 of NC_134648.1, forward strand.
ACCCCTCATTTTGGCTCATACTGAACAGACCTTTGTTCATTTTAGTTCTTAAGGAATCTGCTTTTGGAGGCTCTAGGCATAACTAGACTCAGCTGTTGAACTTCCATAAAAATGCTGTATTAGCTTATGGTCAGTATAATTCAGTGGCTTTCACCAACGGGAACTCCCCTCTCCTTGAAGTTGATGAGCTCACCTAAGCCAGGCTGTACCTAATTAACTCCTGTATGGTACTTACTGTCTGATCCACCTCTAAGTCATCACTGCTAATTAATCTCTTGAACTCCGGACATCTGCCTGGCTCAGGGGCTTGTTCTTGGAGAAACCTCACTGGGAATAGCTACTGTAAGGCTTTTGTATCCTTTCAGAATGGCCCAAAGACCTGAAAAGCTTCATAACATGCAATTATATGCCGTATAGGATGTGTAAAATTGTTTTCGACCTTTAATACCTGTACACTTAAAATGACGTTGGATACTGACACTCACTGTTATAGATGAATAATGGACCATCTGATAACAAACTTAAGAGTGAATAGAACCATATATTAAAATATATGTGGCCAGAGAAGAAGGCAAAGAGAAATGAACAAAATTTAAAAGAGTATTGCACATCTGGGTATCTTTGTTCTTTTCCCTTTGAAGTCAGCATGTGACATATGCATGAAAGAAATGGTCCTAAACTGTACTTTTTGAATCGAGTTGAGAATTCAAATGAAGCAAATTCCCTGCTGTTAATGAAAATATTATGAATCTGAACAGCCTTAATGGCTCAAGGTTTTCTTTATTTAGTTATGTGGGAAATAATAATGTTCTTTTCTAGCTTTTTATAGACTTGTAGAAGATAAAAAGGTCTTTGTCCTCTAACCTCTTTGGCTTTGCAGATTCTATTATAATAACTGAGTTTACTTATGTAGCCCATGAACAGATCATCAACTTTCTATTTTTAGCACTGGTAGATGTTATTAATTCACATCAATGTTTTGTTATTTTAACATTTTAGAGATTCAGACCTTCAAGTTCTTTATCTAGTTCTTGTTAAGAGAATCCTATGTTGATGTATCTTCTTATTCCATTAGCCCATGCAAGTAGCCCGGCAGCTAAATTAATTCCTCAGAGCTGTCAAGTTCAGCACAAGGCTGCTCTTGTATTCATGAAAGGCCTTCTCTGATTTTTTGTGTTATGAGATTCCACTAGTCATTCTCAACAGTGTGAGTCTTCTCTCTGTGTCTGTGTCAAGTACGGCACAGCTCAGTAGCTGCCAAGAATTGATGTGATACTTTAATAACCAGCTAAACTCAATGATTCCAGAAGGCTGAACATGCAAATGTAAATAGTCTAACACAGCAACTGATTGATATATCCTATTGGTCTCTTCTAGTTACGTGTTGGAATATGGAATGCATGAGCAGTGCAGAGAAGAACTGATAGATAGCATATATAAGGGAGTTATATAATGGTCCCATTGATAGGACAAACAATAGATTTGTGGGATGAAACTAAGGAAAGCAGAATTTAAGAGAAACCTGTAGAACAACCTGGAAAAGGTCGGGGTTCTGTCTTCTGCAATTCCCTTCAAACTGGACAAAAATCTTTCTTTTAACACTGCTGTTGCTTGTTTGTGTGAAGGATCAGTTAATTGGTCCTTTCGGGTAGTAATTGATGATGATGGTGACAATGATGATGATGACAATGATAATGATGATGGTAGCACAGAGCTCAGAAACTTCTTTATCATTCTTGAGTGCCAATACTGGCACTATGGTAGCTTCTGCCTAACTTGTTCAGGGTCATCAAACCCCACTTCTATCCTCATCCTGACATTCTCTTGAGGTATTTAAAAGATGTGTAAATGTGGTGCTTAGGGACATGGTTTAGTGGTGGACTTGGCAGTGTTAGGTTTATGGTTGGACTTGATGGTCTTAAGGGTCTTTTCCAACCTAAATGATTCTATGATTCTATGATTGTAGTGAATTGAACCTCAAAGATATATTCAGCCACTGGAAAAGTCACTCTACCCAATGGAATAGCGTCAGTAGTCTGATCTGATGTGCTGATTTAAAATTTTTATTTATTTAAAATCCACACTCTAAGATCTTTTTTTAACTGTCTGTAGATAGACTGACATGGGCTTTCATCACCATTTTCCCTGCTGTGGAAGATGCTTGTTCTAGCTTAATCCCTTACATACTTGGGGACATTAAAAGATTTAATAGTCAATAGTGAATCCTTGTAGCCATTTCACAGAAGCATAGAAAAAGGAAAATGAATAAGAATTGCCATGCTTTCATCCATCAACGTCTTTTGTATCTGCTAAGTCATCACAACTGATAAAGGAAAAAGATTTTAAAAAACAGAGAGTCTCAGAAGACTTAGGAAAAAGATGGATGGAATACAAATAATTCAAAACATATATCTGTTAATATGTTTAACACTATGTATATGAATTAGAATTGTTATGCCACTTTATTAGTCTAGTTTTGTTTCTGCATTAAAAAAAACAGGTTCAGTTTCAAGTTTATTTTGATCTTAGAAGGGTTAAGTTATGTGACTTTCTGAAAGAAGCCTTAAAACTTTATTAGCTTCTGCAATTGTAAGTGATAAACACTGTTAAATTGTTCTCTATGTTGCTATAAACAATCTTTAAAAACATGTGTTAAAAACATCTCTAATTACATGACAGAACTCAAAGTGTCTTTGGGGATCTATCTACCACCTGCCCTCTTTTTCTTGGGATTGGAAAAATTCAGGTGAAAACTGGATTAAGATAGACGGGGGGAAAGTAAGGTCTTTAGGGATTTGAACAGCTGTGCAGTGGGGAAATATGAAATTTTTTCACTCATCATTAGATCTCTCACCCATAACCTCAGAAATTTCATGACAGGTGGTTACATCCTCTTATAATCAGATACAAGATTGTATGTGAATAGCATAATAAGAGCTGCAGGTCTAAAAAGTCTTAACTTCTAAGAAGTCCAATTCTTTTTATAAATATTTATGAACAGAAGCTCACTAGTGTCTTTGAAAGTAGATTAGTGTCAACATATCCAGAGTGAGTTGCTTTGTGTTATCCATACAAGGAAGCATTAATTCTTTAAAAAAAAAAAATCAATTTACAATCCAGAACAATTTCGGGGTTACAGGGCTCAAATATCTCTAAAACAGAGAGCCGTAAATCCACAAACTTCAGTAAGAAAAGCTGGATTTCTCTCTGTCTGTATTGTGCCTGGAGCATCCAGGTATTATTAGCCAACATTTCCATAAATACTACAAAAGGTGAATGAAAATAACCATAGTGAAAAGGTCATCAATGTAGATCATGTCAGAGAGAAACATTCCCTGTAACAATAAAGCTACCTGTAAAGTTTGAAAGAAACAAATGCTGGAAATCTGACCAGTGAAGCCTTTGTTTTATCCAATTGATACATTTTTTTGTTGTGTGTACTCCTTAAGTACCTAGAAAATTCTCAACTAAATATAATGGTAGAGTGTTTGAAAGAACAATGTAATGTGGGGAAGAACATTCAGCTTAATGACATTAACTGCCTCCACAATGGAAAGTCAAGGGAGTTCTTGTGTTCTTTTGACATTTTAATTGGATTTTAAAAAGATCTTTCATTGGATATAATTTGAATATAGTTATGAATGGAAAAAATCCTATGGAAAAATTCTAATATTGGGGAAGAGACCTTGGAGAAAGAGAATAAAGTCAGAACAGAAACAGGCTTGGCAAGAAAATCCTAGTTAATTTTTAAAAGGCTTGAAAAGAACATGCATTCTTACTGAAATAGATGGAGAATGTGATTTAACAATGCATATATAGTAAAACACAAAAGAAATTGCAATACAAATTTATAAGACAATGACCATAAAGATCACCATTAATATGTCAAGTGGTCAGAGGAAGAGGGAGGAGTGGTCTAAAAGACAAGAACTCATGCTTCCCATACTCAAAAAAAGAACTGCCTCAAAGCCAGCAGTATTTACCTTTAACAGTAATAGGCAAGAAGTGTATTCAAGCAAGGGAAGTCCATTTATCTGAAAAAAGATTATTGCACAAATGTTAGAGATATTGATGTGCCAGCAAAAGGGAATGTATCACAGTCATCTAAATACTGGAACATGGCAGGAAGAATGCCTGCAATTCCTTGGAAAATTCAAGACTGCAGGGTAGTATCTTGATACAAGAAAACATTTCTCCTCCAGGTAGAAAAAGACTTCTGAGGAACTTGGACACATTCACCACCAACACTAATGATATTGCTGCAGAACTTGGCCGACAGCTTTGCCAATAGAAGACCAAACGTGGGTTTTTCTGTTGTTATTTTAGCTTTGTAAGTAAAAAAAAAAAGACCAAGAAAAAAGATTTTAATTCCCATGATTCTATGTTATAGAAATCAGATAGATTAGGAATGTTTCATTATTCTTTGGTTTTTGTTTCACTCACCTACTACCATAACATAGTTCTAGCAGTGAAATTCTACATTCATTTTTTTTACCAAAAAAAAAAAAAAAAAAAGAAAGAAGATAAGAAGCAGCTATAAAGCTGTTATCAATAACAGTTGCTTCACAAGTTTTTAAAGCTATAGCTGTGTGACCTTAAATATGTTGTTGAGAAAGATTGTGGAGGAGGGGGGCAAACAACACCAGTTTAATATACTGGATGCTCTGCCAGCTATTTCTCTGGTGGGTAGTGGTGTTTTCTGCAGAACTTGCTATGAAAAGAAATGGTTTGTTAACAAATGGTAGGTGAAGCTTCTCTGAGACACACTTTCTGTATATGATTATACTACCACAAAGGGGCTTTCGACTCATTGACTAACAGTTGTCAGGAAGGAGCAGTCACTGGGCAATGTCTGTCAGGGAGCATCAGTAGGAGATGAAGAATGGTCATTATATATAAGAGGAGTGGACTGGCCTTATAGATAAGGTCAACATAGTGAAAACTGCTGCTCAATTTAATGACTTGGTGTCTTATATTTATTTTATATGGAAAATATTTCAGGTAATGGAAGGCTGGGTTTTATTTTGCATTCTGTATAGTGTTTTTTTTGGTTTCATTAGTACCTTGTAACCTTCCAAAGAAAAATGTTTTGCTGGTTTATGTGGGAGAATAAAACTAGAGCAAAGACCAGTAAGTTCATTTTACCATGATATAAACACAAAAGTTAAAAGAAAACACAAAATAAAAGCTCTTTCAAACAGCTCTTCCAAGTCTTCTAATTTATTGTGTGCAACCTGTGCTGTCACACAAAGTCCCACTTTCATGTAAAGCAAACTGTGGGAAGTATTAAAGTAATGCTGAAAACACCACACAATTTTGTGCTACATGATCCTTGCAAAAGTGTGAATTAAACCATAACTGATCAACTGAGAATCCTTTCTGCTTCGCTATTAATAAAGGAGAATGAAAAATCTCAAGCACTAGGAAGCACTGTTTGCTTCTTTCATCCATATTGGCTTGTCTTAGAAGTAGAGGAGAGAGAAAAATACATGTAAGGAAGAATGGTGACATTGTGGGGACTCCTCAGTTCCTGAGCTAATGCAGGATCTGAGAATGCTTCCCCATATTGAACCTGCCATGTTTCCCATCACTTGTTTTGCCTAGCTGAAGCACATTATGACTTGAGGGAAATCTGCATGTATACATGCCTGAAAAATTTGCACTATTCATGGATCTAGGAACCAAAGTACATGTAAAGTGTCTGAACTACAAAAACTAGCTGTAGCCAAATGAAATGTAGCTATATGTTAGAAATTGGAGGACCTACATTTGCATTGCACTGTCACAAATGTATCTCTAGAGTGTATTGTGAATGGATGTATTAATCCAAGGTTAAATGAAGTACACTAATAAATCTTGTTTAAGGGAAATTATTATTTTCAACCAATTTTTTTGTTTCTTTTCCTACAAGTATCTGAATCTTGTGCAAAGTTTTGATTTTTGTTTAAGCGTCAAAAATACAAAAAAATTTTTTTTGTGAAAACCTGAAATTTTCCACTTGGAAGTGTCAAAATTATTTGTGTTAATACTGCCAGGTGAAATTGTATATTTTCTTTTGTTAGATATTAAACCACTTAGACTATCAAATGTATGAGTTCTTCAGAAAATTTAACCATCTAGCATTCCTCAGCCCAAAGTGGGCTGTATTATTCTACAAGGAATTAAGGGATAGCTCTAGGTCAACTGCCCTTGTCCTTATGGGTGATTTTAACTTCCCAGACATCAACTGGGAATATCATACAGCAGACACAAACAGGTCCAGGAAATTTCTGAAGTATGTTGAAGATAACTTCTTGTTACAGGTACTAAGGGAGCTGACTAGAATAGGTGCCCTCCTAGATTTGATGCTTCAAAACAGGGAGGGACTTGTGGGTGAAGTGGTGGTTGGTGGCTGTCTTGTCACAGTGACCACAAAATAGTTGAGTTTTAAATCATTGGTGATAGAAGAAAAACTGCCAGCAAAACTATGACCCTTGATATCAGGAGAGCAGAGTTTGGGCCGCTGAAGGAACTGGTTGGTAAGGTCCCCTGGGAATCTGCTTTTAAAGGTATTGAAGTCCATGAATGCTGGTTGCTTTTTAAGAGCCACCTCTTAAGAGCACAGGAGCAGGCAATTCCAAAGTGTTGGAAGTCAAGTAAATGGGGCAGAAGGCTGGCTTGGCTGAGCAGAGATCTTCTTTCAGAACTTATCTGGAAAAAGAAGGTGTACAGACATTGGATGCAAGGACAGGAAACACGGGAGGACTACAGAAATGCTGTACACCACTGTAGGGAGAAAATTCATGCAGCCAAAGCTCGATTGCAGTTCAAGCTGGCCAGCACTGTGAAGGACAACAAAAAGGGCTTTTTAAAATACATTAATAGCAAAAGGAGAATCAGAGATAACACTGGTCCATTGCTTGTTGGGATCGGTCAGCTCACAAATAGGGACATAGACAAAGTGGAGAGGCTCAATGCCTTTTTTGCCTCTGTCTTCAACACTGATGATGGGCCCTGGGACACCCAGAGCCCTGTGTTGGAAGACCATGACTGGGGAGATGACAAACCCCTAGCCAACCCTGAACTTGTTCGAGACTTGCTGCTCCAGCTAGATGCGCATAAATCTATGGGGTCTACTGGGATTCATACCAGGGTACTGAAAGAGGTGGCTAATGTCATCGTGGGACTTCTCTCCATTAGTTTTCAATGGTCTTGGGAGTCTGGAGGGGTCCCAGTTGACCAGAAGCTGGCAAATGCTGTCCCAGTTTTCAAGAATGTTAAGAAGGAAGACCCTGGTAATTACAGGCCTGTCAGTTTCACTTCAGTGCCTGGTAAAATTATGGAGAAGGTTATTCTGGGAGTTATTGAAAAACACTTGAGAGGCCATGCAGTCATTGGTCATAGCCAGCAGGGGTTCACGAGGGGTAAGTCCCCAACTTAATTTCCTTCATGACAAGGTCACCCATCTAGTTGACCAAGGGAAGCCAGTAGATGTGGTGTTCCTGGATTTTAGAAAAGCTTTTGATACTATCTCTCACAGTATCCTTCTGGATAAACTGTCCAGCACACAGCTAGACAAGTCCATAATACATTGGGTGAGAAATTGGTTGAGGGGTCTGGCTTACAGGGTTATAGTAAATGGGGTTACCTCAGGCTGGTGGCCAGTCACTAGTGGGGTCACCCAGGGCTCAGTTTTAGGGCCAGTGCTCTTTAATGTTTTTATAAATGATCTGGATGCAGGAATCAAATGTACATTAAGTAAGGTTGCTGACAATATTAAACTAGGAGGATCTGTGGACTCCCTCAAGGGTAGAGGCCTTAGAGAGATCTGGACAGACTAGAGAGCTGGGCAGTCACCAACTGTATGAAATTTAACAAAAGCAAGTGCCGTATTCTCCACCTGGGACAGGGTAATCCTGGTTATACATAAAAATTAGGGGATAAGATGCTGGAGACCAGCCCTGTGGAAAGAGATCTGAGGGTTTGGGTTGATGGCAAGTTGAATATGAGTCAACATGTGCCCTGGCAGCCAAAAGGACCAACTGTATCCTTGGATGCATCAAGCACAGCATAGCTAGCTGGTCGAGGGACGTGATTGTCCCACTCTGCACTGCACTGGTGCGATCCCACCTTGAGTACTGTGTGTAATTTTGGGTGTCTCAGTATAAGAAGGACATCAGACTGCTAGTATGTCCAGAGGAAGGCAACAAAGATGGGGAAAGGCCTCAAGGGCAAGACTTCTGAGGAGCAGATGAAGTCATTTTGTTTGTTCAGCTTGGAGAAGAGAAGGCTGAGGGGTGACCTCATGGTAGTCTGCACCTTCCTCAAGGGGGACAGCAGAGGGGGAGGTGCTGATCTCCTCACTCTGGTGACCAGAGATAGGACATGAGGAGATGGACTGAAGCTGTGTCAGGGAAACAGATAGGACATTGGGAAAAGGACCATCACTGACAGGGTGGTTGGTCACTGGAACAGACTCCTCAGGGAAGTGGTCACAGCACCAAGCCTGTCAGAGTTCAAGGAGCATCTGGACAATGGTCTTAGTCATATGGTTTAGTTTTAGGTAGTCCTGCAAGAAGCAGGGAGTTGGACTTGATGGTCCTTATGGTTCCCTTCTAACTTGAGATATTCTATGATTCTATGATCCTATGATCTGTTTTTTCATTAGGCACCATGACCACGCAACTCTTTTGTTATGCAAGTCATCAGCAAGAGCACAAACAGTGCTCCACTGTCAGCTGAATGGTACCCACTCTGAAAGTAAACTGAAAGCTATTCACACTTTCCTGCCATGGTTTACAATTCGTAGCTCTGAATTTATCTCTGAATATTGCTTTCTGAAGAGACACTTTAGCTATCCTCTTATTTCCTTTGTACTGCATGAAAGCTATTGCATAATATCAGGACACCCTTCCCTATCGTAGTTTTTGTCTGGGATAGACTTGATTTTCTTCATAGTAGCTTGTATGGAGCTATGTTTTGGATTTGTGCTGGAAGCACTGTTGATAACATAGGGATGTTTTCGTTATTGCTGAACAGTGCTTACACAGCGTCAAGGCCTTTTCTGCTTCTCACACCACCCCACCAGCGAGTAGGCTGGGGATGCACAAGAAGTTGGGAGGGGACACAGCTGGGACAGCTGACCCCAACTGACCAAAGGGGTATTCCATACCATATGACGTCATGCTCAGCATATGAAGCGGAGGGGAAGAAGAAGAAAAGGGGGCACTTTCGGAGTTATGACATTTGTCTTCACAAGTAACCGTTATATGTGATGGAGCCCTGCTTTCCTGGAGATGTCTGAACACCTGCCTGTCAATGGGAAGTAGTGAATGAATTCCTTGTTTTGCTTTTCTTGCACATCCAGCTTTTGCTTTACCTATTAAACTGTCTTTATCTCAGTCCACGAGTTTTCTTACTTTTACCCTTCTGATTCTCTCTCCCATCTCACTGGGGAGGAGTGAGCAAGATGCTGTGTTGGAGTTAGCTGCCTACCAGAGTTAACCTACAACACTGATGAGGAATGCCTCCTACTAATTCAATTGGATTTAAAGTTACTAAGCATAGAACTACAGGCAATAGAGCAATGCATAATCTAAAAATTATTTAGTCCACTGCAACTGTTATCTGTCTTAACTAGAATGAATCTGCACCTGAGAATGCCCATTTTGTTCTATTAGTTTAGACAAAACACTTCACTTTTAAATAGTTGGAGTCAGATAAGATGGATAAATCTGATATGAAAAAGTCATATATCACAATTAAAAATAATGCACAACAGGTGACTATAGTTCTTCATGAATACTCAAACATCAAGAAGATACACAGTAAGAGTATTTTCAAGAAAATGGGAAACAATATTTATTGTCAGTGGCTGTATTTCTCTTGTCAAGTGTTCAGTTTACAAGTATTCAGTATGATCAAATATGTGGAGTGTAGCCTGAGGCTTTGACAGATTTCTGAGAATGTCTTCCTTATGGTGTTCAACTAAAAATCAAGTGTTAAAGGAATCTACATGTTTTCATTTACTGCAAGTACAAAAACAATGTGGAGTTCCAATCTGTATATTAATTAAAAGCCATAGCAACTTTTTGTGTCACAGTGAAGTGACTATAAGAGGACTAGTGAATCATTATTATTTCTACTACTGCTTTTACAGAATTTCTTCTAAATTATGAACAAGGGATTTTTCAATTTGCAGAAAAATTACTGATAAGGAACTTTATGCATTTCCCTGGAGCTGTCCTCATCAGGGCAATGACAGAATTAATACTTGCCCATGGCACACTCCAGTATGGAGTGTTATGTATGCTGGTTATGCAGTCCAATATGTGAAACATAACATATGGCCAATTTGGGCTTACAAACTTTTCAGTATTTATTTCAACCTGTCAAATCATATTCATGTCAAATATTAGCTGTCCTGCATGGAAATCCATTTGAGGTGGCACTTAGAAAATATAAAAAAATAAATTGTGAAAGATGCAACTTGTTTAAATCAGACAGTTTGATACAATGTGTGAAATGCAAGGTTCTCCTCCTGAAACTATTTCAAATTGTGTAGAAGGCTTTTCTTTACAGCTCAGGGGGCAAACAGAAGAGTTGTTTCTCCAAGCAAAGGAAATACCTTCAGCTGTGCAAATAAGCTTCCCTCTTTTACTGAGTTTCCTATCTCAGAAATTTGGGTAGATGGGCATTATGGGAACTTTAATGCAAATAGTACGGCACACAGATCTGTACAGCTTAGGTAGTCCTGACGTGTCTGTGGTGTTTGCATCTCCATATGCATCTGTGTGACTAATTAGCCAATTATATGCACAGGAACTCCACCAAAACTGTGGCCATTAACATATTTAGTGTGCCACATGTTACTGGTTTTAGAAAGCATATGTTATTACCTAAAACTAAAGTCACGAAAGAAAAGAAAAGGATTTGCTTTTGCTGCCGACTTCTAAAGCTCCAGTGATCTCAGTGCAGCTGTGACAACTTATCCTAGAGGTAAATTTAGTTCACACATAAGACTAAGACTCAGCTCAAGTACACAATCACCATATTAATGCCATTATCACAAATGAATGGTGTTATGTTACTATTTGCTTATTGCACATCTGACAATTTTTGCACCTTCCTGTCCTGACCTCTTTCTTATCCTGAATCATTTGAAAATGTCGCTATAGAATAAGTAACCTTCTTTATGGCACTGGTCTAAAGTCAGTCCAGATGGTGTCAGCTAGAAGTTGTTATTAACAAATAGCTGTTTGTTAGTTTGTAGGAAATAAACGGATGTCTCAGCTGCTGATCTTGACTACAAGCAGGTCTGTGCTCACATTACATGAACAGTGCACAATAAAACCAGAAAGCATAAGTAGCACTTTATTGAAAATCCTAGCACAGAGACCAAAGGCTGCAAGGGAAGGGGGCACATGTTGGGAGTAATAAGACATTGTCAGCTTACCCCTTCCTGTGCTGCCTGTGAAAAGAAACTTGTTCCTAGCTATTGCAACAACACTTCAGGACTGTGAGAATGCAGTAACCACAGCCCGTACACCCCAATCTGGGCTTGGTGAGCAGTGGCACAATTGAGCAGAGTGTCCCTGTTCCAGTCCCTTCCACAGGTAATGTCCTTCCATAAAGACATTAAAATGAGAGCAGGGACTACTTGTCTCTCCCCCTTTCACTCTCAGATAAGCAAACATCTTTAATGTTTGAAAATAGTTTATTAAATGCTGTTACCCACATAGCTTAATAAACACATTGAGAGCATTTCCCTGAGGAGGCTGGGAATTAAAGCACACCTGGGCTTTCCTCAGCCTCTTCAGCATTCTGATAGCAAGAGAGATTAATGAGTCAACATTTCTCAAGCAGCAGAATTCTGTTTGCCTTGTGTCTAATCAATGGATCCAATTCTAAATCCTCTGTAGCATCTTTTCCCCTCTGTGATTCAGAAAACCTCTTATACGGATTTGAATTTTCAGTGTCCCAGTTTTGAATGCTTGCTATTTTTGCCTTTTCATTGTAGAAATGAGCATCCACTTACTACTATGTTATTGCAAATGAGAAGCACATGTTCCTTTCTGTGCACTTAAGATAAACAGAGGGAACTTAACAGATCTCATGATCAAAGCTTATAGAGGGAAAATATCTTGTAATTCAGACTTGCCTTGCTTTTTGCTACTAGAAACACCCTGCATGGCATATCCAGCAAAAAGGGGCCATCATACAGTACGATTTGTAGAAAATTAAGCAAAGTACAAGGGAGTTGATCAAATAGTCACTGAAAAACTTAAAATGTGAAGAGAAAAATTTTCAGCTGAAAAGATTTTTCAGAAACTGAAACGTGCTGAAACATTCACCTTTAATCAGTACAGACAGGAGACTTGAAGGATAAGTATTGAGTAACAAATTAAGTTAAATATCATGAGGAACATAGTACAAAGACAATTTGCAAATATTGAGATGATCCAGCAAATATCTTGTAGTGATTATTTCTACCATCCTTAACATTTCATAGAGCAAATTTCTTCAGTGCCAGTCCACTCTGAAAAGAAAGGAGATAAAAATAAAGAGACAATAAGTGTATGCATGCCCATAGATGCATATGAACATACTATATAGATAACTGTGTCTATGAACAGAAAGATTCGTTTATACTGCCAGTAAAATAAATATGAAGCTGTATCTACTATCTCAAATAAAACTTTGGCTGCACTCTTATTGCTTTTCTCTTTTTTTCCTCTGAATTTACGGAATTTTTTTCTCCTGCTTAGAAACTTGTCCTTCTGGAGCCAAATTAAACTTTCTGTTTTCCTTTTTCTTCGTCTTCTCTTACTCAGTACACTACACAGCCTCGTAGAAGAAATTGCAAGACACCATGGCCTATTTCTGTGTTAGCAAGACAGTAGTAATACTACATGCCATCTTGTCACATGTCTAAATAGTGCTGTCACTCAAGTGTCTTCCTGCATGGAAAAGATAAATGACTGAGTAAAAATCCTCTAGTAAAGTCTTACCTTGACAACACAGGAAAGACATTAGCATGAAAAAAGAATGTTATCACTGAAGTGGCTAGTGTTCTGGTGTCACTAGCCTCTCTGCTCTAGATACTGGTCCTCAAAATAAAGTTGTGGAAAAGCCAAAAGCATTTCTAAATTCAGCATTTCCTTATGACAGAAGATTTTGAAAACTTGCTGCTCATTGTGGTTGAACTGAATGGAAAACATGAAGAGAAAGGAAGCAACCAGGTTTATCACCCATGTATATTTGTATGCAAAGAAGAATTTAGTGTGACATGGAAAGATGAGTCCATATTTCCTCCCATGCAAAGATTTCTAAAATCCTATGAAAAGGAGCATTACATCCCACTTATCACTTTCTTTGTCTGAAAAAAAAAGAAAAATTGAAAAATATAATTCAAATTAGGATGACAGTTTTGAAAAAATTATGTCAAATTTCCCACTTCTATGACACAGTCACTGATGAATGGCTTCCTTTGAGCTCTTCATCATGGGAGGAAGACTTTGGCCTAGCTTTCACCTGTCTTCCAAATATATATTTAAGATGTACATCTTCTCTAAACTACTTGGGTTATTTTTATTACTGTTGTCTTTAACGTTAGCTCCTGATGAGTCACTGTGAGCTTGAATTTCTAAGAAAAGCTGAGGAATGCAAAGAGAAAGGTTAGCTTTTATTTTATTTGGTACAGTAGACTCACATTGACCTTAGTGAATATTTCATAGATTTTCCATGACTGAAACATTCCTGTCAGAAATTTCCACGATAACACAAACATCCTGAAACTCCTCCAAGATGCAAAGGATACCTGGTTGAAAGTTGATGGTTGGAGGACTAACCTTATATAGGCCTATATTTTTTTCCCATATGTTTCTAATACAACTTGAGCCTTTTTTTACTGTTCCTGTTTCTTAGATGACTCTTTAAGTTTCCAAGTGTCAAGCCCTTACTTTAGAATTTTTCAAATAACCTGAAAGCAATTAGTTAAGGAAATGTACAGTACACACCTACTTTCCCATTGTCTAGCAGTGTTCAAAAAACTTGGCTATTTACTTCTCTGTAAAGCATGCTGCAGAGTAAAACTGAAAAAACAAAAATAGCTTTCTCATAAACTTTTGAGAATGATCAAGATAAAACATATACCTAATGTATACATGCCTAAGCATGGCCAAAACATACATCTGCTTAGTGCTGAGATGCTTTTCAATAGTAAATCCAGTCTTAGTTAATTTTTTCTTATAGCTTCGGGTTTTCTAGGTCCTGTGGAAAGGAAGCAAATGGTCAACCCTGGCCCCAGAAATTCTGTCTAATTAAAGACCGTAGGCAATGGTTTGCTGTAGAAACAAAGCACAAATAATGGAGTGATTTGTCTAAGATGCCACAGTCTATTAATATCAGACTAAGGTATAGAACACCAACATTTTATTCTAAATTTAGCAGGTGCTAGATGACAACTTCTCTGATATGTGTATAATATGTACATATTCATTACTAACATTTGTATGTCCAGACTAAGAATTATTTATGTTGTAGTTTTAAAGTCATTAGAGATCTTCATTTGTATAAATACAAAAAAAAGATGAGGTTAGATTGTCTGAAGTAAAAGGTCCTAGTTCCTTGGCTCAAGAATTTTTCCTGTACAGATTCCTGCCAGTAACTCTAAGTTATGGTTTTAATATAGTTCTAACCCTAAGACCCATTGCACATTATCTCATCTTTCAATATTTTTCTGCTTTAAATGATCTGAATTTGACCATAAATGCATAGCCTATCAGACATAAATCTAAAACAATAGAAAAAAAACAGGAATGTAATTTTTACAGATTTTTTCAATGTGTCAGTTTTACAGTTTTTTTCAATGTGTTATATTCTCTTTGCATAGCAGAAGTTCTGGAATATACAAAATTAACAGAAGCAAAAGATAATAACAAACCCCTCCCCACCTCTTCTCCCACAAGCTGATTTCTCCCAGAAAGGAATTCACCAGTTGTATTATTGATTATTTGTTATCTAAAAGGCAATGTATTTCTCTGCCAACCAGATAAAAAACAAGTGTGTATATCAATAGAAAATATGAGTCAGATGAGGACAAGATGTGTAACTCAAGCTGGCCAGGTTAGTGATACTGTAGCAGAGCTCAAGGGAAATTGGCTTTCAGCCTCACTGATTTCAGCTGACACCGCAAACATTTCTCTAACATTGGAGAAAATTTACAGTGGTCTAAGCAACAACCTATTTTGGTTTGGTTTTTCTGGGTTTTTTTTTCCCTATTTTTACTACCCATTTAAAAAACAGGCAAATCATTAACATGATCAAATTTTTCTGAAGGAAGGTGTTCTCTTGTAGTAACTATTTTAAGTTCTATCATATGTGCACCTGAAAAGAAAAAGAGAGACCACCTCACTTTACTTCATTCGATTCCCCTTAAACCACAAAATCTCCAAAAAAGAATAGTGCTAATGCACATATGAGAAACAGGAAAAAAAAAACATAAAAATCTGAAACAGTCTTCTGTATATTCCTATTTTTGCAGAAAATAACTTTAGTTGTTCTATGGCTGTGCAGAAGATGTGGCACTCCTAGAAATAAAAAACAATCCCAAACCATGTTGTTGCTAGTACAACCCCATTAGTCCCCTGTTTCTTCCCCAGATAGATCAGATTGGTTAAGTTATGAAAGAATTTGAGGGAGAAGATCTAAAACTCAGTGGTGCTGAATGACCCCATGACAGTATTCATACTTAGCAGAAATCTTCCTGGGTTCTTTTATCTTCATTGGCCCCTCCAGACATTCTTTTGTTTGCATTGCTCTATGGCTTATGTTTTATAAATTATGACAGGCTACCAATGGAAAATCAGTCAGCCAAGAAGGGCATCACCTCTTCTGGCTACAGCATTCAGATTACTTTGGCAGCTTCATTATCGTCTCAATCTAATCCCACCTAAGAAAGAAAACTTTGGGTTTGCATTTTCCCTGTCTCTGTCTTGGCAATATTTCAAATTTATGCTTGACATGCTAATTGAAATAAGTTAGTAAGGCCTCTGGATGATCGCTTGGAGGATATCAGCCATCAAAAACTAACATCATGTGCCTCACTCTGTGGTTTAATGTCATTAATATTACTATTATTACTATTATTGTTAAGACAACAAGGAAGAATGAGTGCTGATTTGCATGTATCTGCTGGATGAGCATCTGGAGAGATGCAGAGGGATATCATTCAAAGGATGACTTTATTTCTTCTTCAGTATAAGCAATCTGTAATCTGGGGAAAAAAAATCAAGGGAGAGAGAAAAACAACAAAAACCAGATGAAAGAAGTTAGAGTTCACACTGCCTTATGGTCTCAACTTTTAACTCTTTTTATTATTATTACTTCTGCCCTCTCTTCTGACAGGGTGAAATGATTAGAGCTGGGAGGAATTTAAATATCCAAACTACCAAGTCTTTGTCTCCCTATTGAGGAGCTGATAACAAAATTCTTCAAAACAGCTGCAAATGACAAGGAAGGGGGGGGGGGGGGGGGGGGGGGGGGGGACACGTGGAAGAGGCTGGGAGAAAACCTAAGTCTGAGTAAAGCTGCATCTTGAACTTTATCGGCATGTGCCACATCTCAAGGCTAAGATATTAGGGGGAGTGATGCTATTACTACATGCAAGAAATAATCTCAGGCAACTTGAGTAACTGTTGCTTTTATCTTTTATGGCTAAGCTTTTTGGGCCATGTTTAATATCCTTTAACTGCTCATCTGTTATTGTTATGTCTTTTTTTTTCTTTCTTTTTTTTTTTTTTTAAAATCTCCAAAGAGAGTTTAAAGGTTCATTAGTAAACTTTTTGGTTTTCTATTCTATTTACTCAATTTCAGAGTTGTCCTTCTTACAAATATTTAAAGCTTTAATAATTTTTATTGCTATTTTTTTTCTTATTTTTATATGTTTGCAGTACCTCTCCACACTTTTTGTTCATAAGTAGTTTTAAGAAGTGCCAGAGTGACTGCAAGAGATATGACCAAAAAAAAAGGTGTATAGCAGATACAAAGCAAAAAGATATTAACAACATGAGCCATGAGTGAAATTCTGACTCCTTGAAAATTGATAGACATTTAACTAGGTACTTCATTGGAAGAAGGAATTCAATACTGGAGTCAAAACCTGTTAAATATATATGTCAACTGAATAGTCCTATTGAATCTAGTATATGACCATATTAGAGGACTGGTCAATGAATTTAAGTATAGTTGAAGCAAGCATAATATTATTATGCCAACTGTCTCTGAAATGCAGCCACCTTTGAAACAGAATATGGCAGAACAACACACACACTAAATAACTTCAGAAAACTGGGAATGGAAAAAAAAAGTTGCAAGTTTATTTCCCAATTAATCCAGTCAGTCCAACTGTGTCAGTTCTTATCGTGCTTCTGTTTCCTTAATAACAGTTTTCCTGGTTTCCTGGTTTCCTTGTTTATTTTATTGATTTATTTTTTTTAAGGTAAAAAATTTTCTTACCTTGTTGATGGGAGGACTTGAGCCTTGATAGTCTACTGGTTAGATGACAAGCACTATAGGATGTGGCAATTTAAAGAATGCTGTAAAATGAGTCTAGAAAAAAAGTGATCTTAAATATAGATGAAGTTCAAACAAAAAAAAATAGAAGTCCTGCAGTTACAGGTCTCTGGAATTGAAAGAATCCAGCTCCTTATTTCTACTAAGAAATACTTTAATTGTTGCTTTTAACTCCTAGAGGACAGTTAATTTACCAATATTTTTCCCTCTCATTCTCTTTATTATCTAGACCCCCACTTGAAAAACATATCTGAAATCTTCAGTGGCCACTAATAAAATCTACTTAAACAAATATTCACAGTGGCAAGACAGCAAGTTAACATGACTGGTGCCACTAGAACATTATTTCCTGTTTGAAAATGAATAGCAGGTACATAATTTTCCTCCCATCTATTTCAGCAGCTATTCCATCAGATTAAAAATTGTCAGTTGTGAACTGTTGTTTACTTTCTCTGACATCTTATGCTGGTTTATTTTGTTTTGTTTTGTTTTTTCGGTAATAGAACTAATGGTCAAGAGAATAGTTCTGATTGCAGGAGACTATTATATGATGTTCAGTGAAAATCTGTCAATACAGCATGCTGGACTAAGACTTTCTGAAAATATATTTGAACTTTCCCATTATTTTTTCAGAATCAGTTTTGACCCTGCTCAGTGGAGAACAACAGGATGGCAACTGAGAAGGAAATAGCTAAATCTAATCTTTCTGGTGTTCTTAATTTGGGCTGACATAGTTCTACAGGAAGCAAAATATGCCCATTGCTAGACCTTTGGAAACCACACAATAGAAACAGAGTTATTAAAAAAAAACCCAACATGAGCTTTTATTACTAGCTGTATGGTAGCCAATGACAATTTAGGCAAAGATTAAAGATGATTTTACCTATTTCAGAAACACCAAAAAAAAAAAAAAAAATCTCACTTGGCATGTCTGTTCCTAGACAAAATATGTCATAGAAAAGCATAAATAATATGTAAAGTATCATTTATCTAAGGAGTTTTGAATCATTTCTCATTAAAGAATGAGAGATATAGAAATTCCATAGACATTTTTACAGTTGTGATTACTGAGCCATTTTGCATTTGTTTACTTTATGCCTAATGATTGAAAATATCTGGCTAAATTTCTTCTCTACACATCTACCAAAATTAGGGATAATTCATAGAATCATAGAGTCATTTAGGTTGGAAAAGACCTTTGAGATCATCCAGTCCAACCATTAACCTAACATTACCAAGTCCACCACTAAACCAATTAAGGGTAGAATAGCAATTGCATGTTTCCTGGCTTGGTGGCTGGAATTTTTATAATGAAAGTAAAAACTAGGAATCACTAAGGTTGGAAAGGATCTCTAAGATCATCAGTCTAACCATCAACCCAACACCACCATGCCCACTAAACTCAGTTATATTGAGTAACTGTTGCGTAACTGTCTCATTGATGTCAGTGCAGCTACGAGAAAAGATTAGATGGACAAAGTGGTCTAACCACTTTTTTAAGCAGCTAGGTCCATATTTAGACAGAAATAATGCTTGCAATCCCCCACTCAATTGTCACATAACCTTATGAGATTCCTTCCTAGGAGTCTACATTTCTGATGATTGCTATCCTTAAATTACCTAACTCTTGATAAGCCTAAGCAATTTAGCACTAGACTTGAATTTGGGAAAAGACTTTTTCAGTAAAGTTATATTTACACTTAGTGGGTACTTCCGGGAAGCTTAGCTTTGAAGACATATATGACAGGCATTCTCTGATTGACTCAAAAATCCCAGGCAGAAAGAAATTTTCTATAGCCAGTAGTCAAGCCGATAGAACATTGAACCAGATATAAGAAAGACTAATACTCAAAACTGGCATTTTCTATTGAATATTTCTCTCATCTCGCAGACCTGTGAGCTGATCCTCTGATTACTATCTGTCCTGAGGCATAATTCTCCCAGTTCCCCTCCTAAAAGTTATTATTTTTTTAATCCAGTACTCACTGAAGAACAGAGAGACAGAGGGAGAAAGAAAGACTTGATAGTCTGGGGGTTGGATCAATCAGTGGAGTTCTGTTTTCCAACTCCTGCTTCACCTCCAAAAAATCTGGCTTAAACTGTTGAGAAGCAACCTCAGCTAATGTTGGTAATTGATCCAGGGTGCAACGAGTTATAGTTCTGACATGCAAAGTTGATCTAATTTCCTCTCAGCTTTGCAATTTCCTCCCTTTTCCTATCCCATTTTCTCTTGGTCATCACAATGACAAGGCAATTCCATGGGATGTTAAAGTCTGGAAATGCAATTGACCCAAATGGCTTCAATGTGAAACTAATGTAGCCTTTCAGTGCCATGGGATCTGGAAGGAAGTTGTCTTTTTCCATACAATCCTCTTCCCTAGCTGTTTAAGATGAGTTATCTCATTTCCAAAAGTTTTTCTTTTTCTTTCAATGAGAGGGCAGGAGTTAACTCAATTTTATCAATTTTTTTTCTATTATTATTACAGTATTCTCACACAGAAACATTGTGAAACTGAAGGACCTTGACCACAGAAGCATTTAGCAATATATAGTCACATGTGGTAACAACTGCTATATATTCAGCTGGCAATTTCATGCAATTCATTGGGTGATGATTTGAATCTGCCCTGCATGCACACTGAATTCATTGTTCTCAGGAAGAAATTATAGCCTAAGAAAGTTCATTTTAGAGGGAATTGCATGTGGCATACAGCAATGCCACAAATCCTTTGAGAACGTCCCTATTGCTTCAGTATACACACAATTGGCTTTATATGAGGTCACTGTGGGATACCTCCTTATTCTTCCCCAACTGTAAAGTTCACAGAGCACAACAGTGATTTTGCTTATGGGCACATAGTAGAGGGGGTTTTGATGGTCAGCAAGATAAATTCATTAGAATCAGTTGTTCAAATTGTGGTTGACTCCTGAAACAACTATTAAAGCCTGCCTCCTCCAAATTTCACTCCTGTTACTGCTTTCCTTTTCATTCAGAAACCATGTGGCCCAATGAACAACTTCTCCTCTTGGCATTTGTGCAAGTCAGACCCTAAAATTCATACCACAGTTACCAATCCTATGGTCCATAGTCTTGCTCCACAAGATGCTTATCAGTGTTGTCTCTCATATGTCCTCAGGTGGTTTTACCAGGATAAGAAAATACCTGGCTGAGGATGGTTGTCTCTTTGGAGGAATGGAGAAACACACATAGCAAGACAGGACTTATTTATAGCTTGGAAAAGAGACAATTCCCAACTTAGATCAACTTTCTCCCCAAGACTGGCCATTTGTTTTACCTTACATATACTGTCTTTGTTTTAAATTCTGGTAAGACTGCAGAGGAACTGTCATTCTTATATTTGTCACAAAAAAATAAAAATTAAAAGAAACCCAAAACAAACAATGAGCTATATATAAATATATGTGATCACTAATACAAAACATGACTGCATTATACTGTTGTGAAACTGAGTTATGCATTGGTGAAACAGGTAATAAAATGAAATTCAAACCAATTTCAATTAATCTAATTTCTGTGCTAAATTTTTGGAAACTAATTTACATATCACAGCTATATAATCCTCCCCAAACAGCAAATACCAACCTGACATTTAATTTACTCCTCAGATATGTTAAATAAGAACTCTACTTAAAATTAAAATTATAGGCTTGATAGTTTATGTGAACTGGCCAGCTCCATATAACAAAAGTATCATGGGACTCAGAGTGATTACTTATTAAATTAATAAACCTTGATAAAATGAGAACTGCAGAGAAAATTGTGTTAATTTGTACGCAGATAACACTGTTACACTGAATAACTATCAATGAAAGCACAAAACTCCAACAATGACATGTTCACCCTATGCTATTTTACATATGTAAATTTCCCTAGGTAACAGTCTCTTCAGCTACAAAATTTTTTATAATAGCGTGTCAAGCAGGGTCTTATATCTATAAAGGAAGTTTTCAAGCTCATTATCTTGTGAACATTAAAATAATGAACAGAATCTTACTGCCATCTTTCTCCTGTTTTGTCCTTCCCTCTTTCTAACTTTGACATTCAAAAGTTGGAAATTAATTTACTTCAAGATACTTGTTTTTTATTTTGATATTTCATCTAAATTTACATTTTTAAATTACATTTTAAACCATGTCGTGGTTTAGCCCCAGCCAGCAACTAAGCACCACGCAGCCTCTCGCTCACTCCCCCTACCCCGATGGGATGGGGGAGAGAATTGGAGGAGTACGAGTGAGAAACACTCCTGGGCTGAGATAAGAACAGTTTAATAATTGAAATAAAGTAAAATAGTAATGCTAATAGTAACAGTATAATAATGATAATAATAATAATGATACACGAAGCAAGTGATGCACAATGCAATTGCTCACCACCCGCCGACCGATACCCAGACAGTTCCCGAGCAGCGATCCCTGCTCCCCGGCCAACCCCCCCCAGTTTATATACTGAGCATGACGTCATATGGTATGGAATAGCCCTTTGGTCAGTTTGGATCAACTATTCTGGCTGTGCCCCCTCCCAGTTTCTTGTGCGCCTGGCAGAGCATGGGAAGCTGAAAAAGTCCTTGACTAGTATAAGCAGTACTCAGCAACAACTAAAAACATCAGCCTGTTATCAACATTCTTCTCCTACTAAATCCAAAACACAACACTATGCCTGCTGTTAGTAAGAAAATTAACTCTATCCCAGCCGAAACCAGGACAGTGAACTGGCCAGCTCCATATAACAAAAGTATCATGGGACTCAGAGTGATTACTTATTAAATTAATAAACCTTGATAAAATGAGAACTGCAGAGAAAATTGTGTTAATTTGTACGCAGATAACACTGTTACACTGAATAACTATCAATGAAAGCACAAAACTCCAACAATGACATGTTCACCCTATGCTATTTTACATATGTAAATTTCCCTAGGTAACAGTCTCTTCAGCTACAAAATTTTTTATAATAGCGTGTCAAGCAGGGTCTTATATCTATAAAGGAAGTTTTCAAGCTCATTATCTTGTGAACATTAAAATAATGAACAGAATCTTACTGCCATCTTTCTCCTGTTTTGTCCTTCCCTCTTTCTAACTTTGACATTCAAAAGTTGGAAATTAATTTACTTCAAGATACTTGTTTTTTATTTTGATATTTCATCTAAATTTACATTTTTAGTAGAAGAGGATCTGGTAGAAACACAAAACCCGTATGGTAACTCTTAAAAATTCTATCACCTGACTCTGAGCTGACAGTGTGCCCAGGTGGCCAAGAAGGCCAACAGCATCCTGGCTTGGATCAGCAATAGTGTGGCCAGCAGGAGCAGGGAGGTGATTGTGCCCCTGTACTCAGCACTGGTGAGGCCACACCTCGAATACTGTGTTCAGTTTTGGGCCCCTCAATACAAGAAAGACATTGAGGTGCTGGAGCATGTCCAAAGAAGAGCAACAAGGCTGGTGAAGGGTCTAGAGCACAGGTCTTATGAGGAGCAGCTGAGGAAACTGGGGTTGTTTAGCCTGTAGAAGAGGAGGCTGAGGGGAGACGTTATTGCTCGCTACAACTACCTGAAAGGAGGTTGCAGTGAGGTGGGTGCTGGTCTCTTCTCCCAAGTAACAACCAATAGGATGAGAGGAAACAGCCTCAAGTTGTGCCAGGGGAGGTTTAGATTGGATAGTAGGAAAAATTTCTTCACAGAAAGAGTGGTCAGGCATTGGAACAGGCTGCCCAGGAAAGTGGTTGTATCCCCATCCCTGGAGGTATTCAAAAGACATGTAGATGTATCGCTTAGGGACATAGTTTAGTAGTGGACTTGGCAGTGTTAGGTTAGTGGTTGGACTTGATGATCTTAAACGTCTTTTCCAAACTAAATGATTCTATGATTCTATGACTGAAGACTTCCAGGGGGCAGAGGGGGTGGGGAGAGGAGAGAGAGAGAGAAAGATCTATCTATAGATAGATAGAAGGACCTATCACTCAACTGACCAATCAATCCATCTCTTTCATTGTTGGGCATAAGTGCTGAGCATCGTGTTTGATTTGAGCAAACACTTCCTTCATGAATAAATTAACTGAAATTAATCACTATTTTGAGATTTTTTAAAAAAAATCTCCAAATTTACTGAAATTAGTTCAAAATCGGATCATTAAAGAGAATCTGAAACAAATTATCTTCATCTCACCATTGAGACCTCCCAGCAGAAAAGAGGGAGAAGTTGGAAGACCTATTTCAGTTTGCCCCATCCTTGCCTGGTTCTACCTAATTTTTCCCTGCAGGTGACCCTTTGTCAGTTAGAGATAGTCAGAGTGGTGGAATCTCTGCCTTTGCAGCCTTTTCTCCCAGGATAACACAAACTTTAATGAGCAGGTCTCAAGGTTGTCCTCTGATCACTATACACTCCCCTATATAGGAGGAGTAATTCCAAAGGTAATTTCTTTCTGTGCTACATGAAAAACCGGGCAGTGCAGGTCTGAGACTCTTGCTTATAGCAGACCATTTTACAATTAAGCCTTTAATGTGTCTGATATCAGAGCCTATGTTTCATATTTTGCTGAAAGAATGAAACTAGATCCTCCAGACCTGCCTTCTGAAAGATTTCTTCTTTCCACCAAGTACAGATGAAGGCTGGGTAGCAAAGACAAAGATTTCAAGCCAGATGTTGTGACTGAACACTGGGACATAGTTGGAAGCTTGAGCACAAACTGGGGGTTACAAAATGTGGTCTGTACTGAGCATAGCAGCTGCATTTTCAGTTCTGTTGTTCTATGACTTTAAGCAAATCACCTTCAAATCTGAACCTCTCTAGAGAAATGAAGTCAGTTATATCCCTCAGTTGAAGGAGGTTAGGTTAAACATAAGTAGTACTATTATTATAACATTGCAGGCTGACCTGCAAAGGTGAAGGGAGAAAGTAGGTAGGATTTCTTGAATTTTCTTTCTCTCTGGAACCCAGATGGCAGTCTAAAAACACTTGACTTCTGAACTCCAGACTTCAAGTATTATTAGCAGCCCTTTGGCCTCCCATTAAACTGTAGTCTGAAGACTTCACATTGTTAAAAGCAAGGAAAAAATAAGTGTTCAGCTCCAAGCTGAAGCAGCCATGATACGAATATGAAGAAAAAGAGGAGGGTAGGAGGAAAGAAAGTGAAAACTGCTGTCACAGAGGAGCAAGAGGGGGGCTGTTCCACAAGGCAGGACAAGACAGGAGCCAAGGGTGACCACAGCAGAGGTGAGACTGGAAACCATGCACCTAGCACATAGGTCCAGAGTCCATCCAGGAAAACCTGCCAGTAATCTAGAGCAGAAGTAGGGTGGGACACGGGTTGACCCATGACATTCCCCAGGCTACCATGGGTGCCCAGGCTTGGGCTGACATGGAGATCCAGGTCCAGGGCAGAGGGTGCATGGGTAAGTGTAATGACGGCCAGGGGGCTGGCCAGGGCAGTCAAGTTCTATGGGTGTCCTCAGAACCTTGAAAAGTGCAAATAAAATTTCCAGATCTGGCTTGACAGAAGATGTCTGCTGTGCAGGCTGGCTGAAAAATGCAGAACTGCCTGCACCAGGAGATGGGAGTGCTATGACAAGGGCCTTGCTGTATCACAGCACAGGCAGCTCTCTCCAGCTCCATTACCCTCGCTGCCCAGTTGGAAGGAAAAAGTGGCATTAAGTTGGGAGGTTTTAACACAGATTAGGTCTTGACATGAGAGTGACTGGGGAACTAAAGATTCCTATCTTTGTTTTCCTTTGACACTTGCAAGAAATAATATGTGACTCAATTTTCTTATATGCGAATGAAGATTAATGCAGTGTTTCATTATTGTTTGTGTTTTATTGTCTCTTTAAATTTCATATAAGGTTTTGAAGAAATTCTGTAACTTCTAATGTGAACCAGAAATATTTCTGAGTCTTTTGAGACCTCCTACAGAAATGCACCCAGTCACATGAAATCAGATAACTTGTGGACTTTTCAGAAGTCAGGGTAATTGTGGTTAATAATTATAAATTTTGAATAATGATATGTATTAATTACAAATTATCTGAGGTTCTGTAATCTGCATCATTAGGTGGGTATTTTTCTGACAGGAACAGGCTTTCTCTTGAGATTCTTGAAGGCCTAATTTTTGACAGAGAATAGAGGAAAGAGAAACAACTTCTTACTGTTTTGATGGTTCTTTAATCAGTTTTTCCTTTTGGTCCTGGTCCCAGCACAGGGCTCTTTCTTAGTGTGAGTAGTCCATTATTCTGAAGACCTAACTTATGTTAATACCTGAGGCGTCTTCAGCTGTGAATGGCAGAATTGGTCCCAATAATCCACACTGTTTATAGGTCTGTTAGCAAAAGGATTTATGTGTTCCCAGGCTTCCTCATTAAAACATGGATGGCAGGTCTTAATCAGGAAAGTATATATATCATGTAATTGTAATTCTCTCACGAACTCCAGTAATGCCTTTGCATTTGCACAGTCTTGCTACTAACATTACAATGGCTAAGGGTCTGCCTGTCACTATTTCCATTGTTAAAACTAAAAACCTGCACTATTTCCAGCAGGGGCAATAATTTAGTCATGAAAATTCACATGGTGCTGAAACATATATCACTCCTAGAAGCAGATCCTTATTCAGTTAATGAGTTTAACTGAACTCACTTTAAATAAAGTGGAATGGGCAAACAGTTTGGAGAAAGAAAGAAAAAGGGCTAGTCCAAAACTTAGTGTATTATCTGCATCTACTGCATAGATTGTCTAAACCTATTTCATAGATTTATTAAAGTCACGCAGCTAGTATCTTCCTAGTATTTGTAGTGCCCTCTTCTTTCCCTTGACTTCAAATTTGATCCTAGTCTCCTTGTAAAAAGGGAGATGGGATACTGAAAGCTGTGGGGGTTGTGAAAGAATCTATCTATGTATTTGTATTTGTAGAACACCCCTCATCAAAGTCTGAAGTGCTGGTGACTGAAAGTGATGGGAAATGAGAAAGAAATTAGTGGATTATTAAAAAGAAATGTCCAATGTAAACACATATTTGAAAGGACTATGAAAGGGTAGTTGGGACAATGCAAGCAGATTATTCAGCTGTTTATTCAAAAGACGAAGAAGTTGGACACAGCTACTGTTAGCAAAAACCATAAATGTCCTGCATAGTTTCATGTTCCTTGTACCTTTCTTATTTAAATGATCAGTACTGAGATTTTAACTGAGAGTTAAAATATAGAATTAGTCTCTAAAGAATGTTTACTAATCAGACTAAAACAAAATGAGTGAATCACATACTTTGTTTGCCCATATCACTCCTAGCTGCTCACCTAATCATTCTCTAATGCTTTGAGTAATCTCTTTAAATATTACTCAATAGATGAAGTTTCTGCTACTTTTCTAGGGAGGCTACTTGAAACTCCTTAAACTTCACCATTATGAAATGGTGTCTGACACTGAGGCTATGATTTATTTGGCCATTATTTATCCAGTTATTCTTATTTGTGCCTTCCCCTACCACTGCCCAGGTCAAAACAGATCATTCCTGCACCTCATTACTGTTCACCTTTCTAACATATATAAGTGATTACTGTAGCCCTACTTAAGACCTGCACAGCTTGGATGCATACGTCTTTGTTGAATGACCACAAATGGACTGTATCACAGGAGCATATAGAATTATATGGAATTTACTCTGCCTAAGTCAAAAAGTTAGGAAGGATGAGCTAGAAACAAGGACTTCCATGGAAAACACTCTACAGATGTAATCATGTGTCTCACATTACATTTAGTGAATCAAAGCACTATAGTTGCATTTGTTTTAATTGTTCTTATAATTGTTCTTACAGTCAGTGATAACTCCTCCCTCCCCACCCCAAAGCACACACAGTCCCAACAATTAAGGGCTGGGTTCCTTTTATTGATTTTATACAGAGTATAAAAACTTTGAACAAAACTAATGCCAAGAAAATAAGTAACCCCCTTTTTCTAGGCAACTGTACTTTCTGGTTCACTGAAAACTATCAACAGTATAGAACAGGAGGAGAATTATGCTAGGTGTTCCCTGCTCCTAGCAGCCTTAACCCTTTAACTCATTTGCTATATGTTCATCCATAAAGGTAAGTATAGCTTTGAGAGAAGGATACCTTTTTAATTCCACTGCATTCCTTCTAGTTAGCAATCACTTTGTGATACGTATGCTTTCTTTGCCTGCATTTGTTTACACTGTAATCTCAGTCTTCAAATATTCAACATCACTAATTGATTTCACACTCTCGTGTCGCTCAGACAGTGCAAAAAGATGTAAAGCTCAAGTGGAATCACTTACACTAAATTCCCTGACTTTTACTGGGTGTAAGTCTCAGTTTCACAATGTTACTTCAATATAGCTCTTGGTGTGTTAATATGATATATTCCAGCTATTAAGTTTTAACATGCATAGCAGGGTTTTTATGAGTGAGGGTTACTGCACAAAATATGAGGCATTTTAAGACACCTGCTTTGGCATTTCAAGAAATATTCCCTGAAAAGCAATGAACTACACTCATGATAAGCTACTAAAAAATATGTAACTCCCTATCCTGACCTCCCTCTGCTAAAGAAGAGATTTCACAGAGTACTGTACTTGCCTGAGAACTACTAGAGATCATCCTTTCACTGGGATATTTCAAGGAAAAAGAAAATGCTTAACAGACTTATACATGTGTGGATAAGAAAAATTATACATATCAGTCTAAACATACCCTCCTTAGTTTCTGCTCCAAAGATAATAAACAACCATTTTAGAAATTACAGTCTAAGCACTGGATTCTTTAGCTGCTTTAAACAGTGATTTAAAGTTTGACATTCCAACCATTTATACACTCTGTATGGAATTTTAATTAGAAAAATAGATTGTTATGAATAATGAGTGAAGATAGGTAAACCACAGAAATTCCCCTCTCCATTCCTATTCGACCTCCCCACACCTTAGATTTCTGGAGTCATCTGACTCTGATATTCCTTGTCCAACTGAAAGAATATAAACTTTGTTTCTGTGTATTACAAGCAGTGACATGTGGGTTTCATATCTTCAGTTTGTATATTGAAAAACCTGGATGTTTATCCTCTAAATCCATGGCAACTCAGAGATTATTAAATCAAGGCTGGGAAACACAGTAGCAAAGTCTGTAAACTATGAACATTGTTGATAGCTTCTACACTGTGTCACTATTCAGATGGTACAGACTAAACCCCCAAGTTCTCCCTTGCAATGAACTGAGTCAATTAAAAAGAATCTCAGATTGATGATTCACACATTTGAAAGCCAGAAGGGAGTAGCAGTTAAGACCAATGTTTAGTCTGTCCTCCTGCATAAAGCATGCACTGGGATTATCCCATGTTCCTTTCCTACTTGCTACTAATACTGTATCTTGCGGAGAAATATCCCAACTTGATTTAAATATTTAGTAAAGGCCTAGCACAATTCTTTAAAAAATATTTGAAAGTTAATAGCTTCAATACAACGTTCTGTACCTTCATATAATGTATATTTGATGTATAATATTCTTTAAAAATATATAGAGATTCAATCCCCAGCTTTTCTGGTCTTCAATGCTCTTGTCACCTGAGCTGATGAACAGTTATCAAATTTGAGTTCCTGGTGTCTATATTTATACAGACATACAAGTTTGTTCTGAAGGACAGATGAAGCCATCAATTAACATTTTATCATAGAATCGTAGAATCGTAGAACCACAGAATCATAGAATCATGGAATAGTTTGGGTGGAAGGGACATTTAAAGGTCATCCTTTAAAGAGGGGGTCAATCCCTCTTTGCTAAACTAAAAAAGGTGTTTGTTATAATGAATATTTTCCTCTTTTCAGGGGGTCTTTTATGGCCTTTTTCCAAGTTTTCAGCATCTTTCTGAGATGCCAACATTGGAGCTGGACACAACAGTTTAGGAGTTGTTACACATAGTACCAAAGATTATCATGATATGATTGTCTGTTGTCAATCATTTATGCATCAAGGAGCACATTATCTTTTTTAGTCCATATTCAACTTCCATTTTAGAGAAATATCATTCCTGGATTTCTAGTTATAAATCCAAAGAGGATATCCCAGTATCTTTTAAGGACTAGTTTAGACATCCAGTTTAAATAAAGTATCTCTCGCTCTTTACCATCCATTTTTGCTATTAACTTTTCCTCTACAATGACTGAACTAATTGAACTTCAGGTTATGCTCAGAGGGATATCACAATTACATGACAATGTGTGTTAGCAAAGGAAACAAAAGAATTTTTAGACTAGGCCATGTGTGGAGGAAGAAGCAGAGCAGACATTATGATCAGCCTTTCACCGGCTAATATGCTGGCACCTAAGTTGCATTGTAAATCTATGTCTGACATGGGTCCTGAAAAAGATCTGCATGAACTTCTCCATAGTTTGCAAATCTTTAAATGTTTTGAGTCACAAAGCAGCAGACATCATAGGACAGAGGACATGGGAAATTGTACCAGGTTCCAGATAAAGAGGGTATTTTCATGGCCTATTTGAGCCTGAATGGTAGTAGAGGCACCTGGAGGATTCTTGGTATTTTTATTTCATATACTCTAACTTACCTGTAATGTTCTGCAGCTTTTTTTTTTTTTTTTCTTCCTTGTACTTGTCCCCATATATTATTAATTTCAGAGGACACTACATAACCCAAAGAATTTGTTCTTCAGCCTCAGTTTTCTCTTGCACTCTCCCAACAAATACATCACTGTGACATGTCTGTCTAAAGGGGAGTCATAGAGTCTTTGCAAATGGGAGGTCCAGACAAATGCTGAGAGGCTCAGAGAAGTTGCTGTTTCTATCTTCTTTTCTCCTTCTCTTTCTCTTCTCTTCTGCTGTTAACAACAAGGAGCTCAAGTACTTACATCATTTCATAAGTGTGATGTTTCTTGGAGGCCATATGGAAATTGTCAGACTAAGAAATAGTTGCTTCATTGGCTCCACTCTTCCATTTCAAACTCTTTTTTCCTTCTTCTAGAGGACTTTCTACATGCTACTTTGCTTTATCATTTAACAGTAGGCAAATGATCGATGATCTGGATGAGGGGATTGAGTGCACCCTCAGTAAGTTTGCAGACGACACCAAACTGGGTGGGAGTGTCGGTCTACTGGAGGGTAGGATGGCCCTGCAGAGGGACCTGGACAGGCTGGACCAATGGGCTGAGGCTAACTGTATGAGGTTTAACAAGGCCAAGTGTCGGGTCCTACACTTCGGTCACAACAACCCCATGCAGTGCTACAGGCTTGGGGAGGAGTGGTCGGAAAGCTGCCTGGAGGAAAAGGACCTTGGGGTGTTAGTTGACAGCTGGCTGAACATGAGCCAGCAGTGTGCCCAGGTGGCCAAGAAGGCCAACAGCATCCTGGCTTGGATCAGCAATAGTGTGGCCAGCAGGAGCAGGGAGGTGATTGTGCCCCTGTACTCAGCACTGGTGAGGCCACACCTCGAATACTGTGTTCAGTTTTGGGCCCCTCAATACAAGAAAGACATTGAGGTGCTGGAGCATGTCCAAAGAAGAGCAACAAGGCTGGTGAAGGGTCTAGAGCACAGGTCTTATGAGGAGCAGCTGAGGAAACTGGGGTTGTTTAGCCTGTAGAAGAGGAGGCTGAGGGGAGACGTTATTGCTCGCTACAACTACCTGAAAGGAGGTTGCAGTGAGGTGGGTGCTGGTCTCTTTTGCCAAGTAGTTAGCGATAGGACGAGAGGAAATGGGCTCAAGCTGCACCAGGGGAGGTTTCAATTGGATATTAGGATAAATTTCTTCACAGAAAGAGTGGTCAAGCATTGGAACAGGCTGCCAAGAGAGGTGGTGGAGTCACCATCCCTGAAAGTGTTAAAAAAATGGGTAGATGTGGCACTTTGGGACATGGTTTAGTCTAGTCTACCCTTGATTGGCTTAGAGTAGACTTGGTAGTGTGGGTTAATGGTTGGACTGGATGATCTTAAAGGTCTTTTCCAACCTAAACGATTCTATGATTCTATGATTCTATGAAATGAGATGCAAATTATTTTATACACTGACTGTTTTTTCCATCTGTGTTTCCAGTTTAAGGGGGTGGGAATGGCAAGGGAAGACAATTAAAACTAACAGGCTATGTCTACATTGCCAATCAAAGAAGAAACAGTTCTTAACGCTGAGATAAGCTGGCCCTGCTGGACTTTCATCCAGATGACTTGTGACTAGCCCTCTCTTGGGCAGATTTGTCTTAGTAAAAACTAGCCAAAGAGGCAAGTAATGACCTGCTGTGGTTCAGTAGACTCTGGAGGGTATCCCTACCTACAGCACAGATATAATAATGACTTTTCTGTCCAAAAAGCCCACCCACTATCTCATCTTGACTTGCACTAAGTACCACATGGCTTAAAGAAGTCAGTAAGGGTCCCTCCAGGAAAAGTGCAATGTAATTTGCCACAGATTTCAACAGGACCCATAAGCAACTAATCTGAAGAAGATGACCTCATTGCAGTGTTAATGCAAGGAGCATTGTTCATGGGTTTATTACACTCTGATCTGCTCTTTAACTCACACTCCTTGGAGTACTTCAGACAGAGCCAAAATCACAAAGACACAGATTTATATTACATTCTTAAGGTTCCTCTTTCTTATTTTCTGGGCAATTCTGAAGGCCATACAAATAAAAAATGAAAGACATTTAGGTACAGCAATATAGATGGAATATTGTCTGCTTAGCTGTTCTTAAATTTTTTTTGAGCCTTTTAACATCTAAATACTTTTATAAATCTGTCCTCCAGCCACATTTGATAAAAGGAAAACCATTAAACTTCTCCCTTTATTGGAAGTGTCATTTTTTTATTCAGTCTTATGAACATCCTGTAATATGATTAAACACCTGTCCTGTCTCAGCTATGTCTCCAACAGGAGCTGATCATGGCATTGAGAGGAGGAAATTTTGACTGGGTGCATGCCAGAGACTTGTAATCACTGGCCCTTTCACAGGTACAATCCGTGGACAGCATTCGAATGCTTCTGACATTTTTCAGAGCACTGTAGCACTGCAGCACTGCAGGGGATGTTCCTCTTGACATCCCCTCAAAATCCCTTTCTTTTTCCATTTATAGTACCCTGAAATTACTCAGATTTCAGGCTTTGTGCTTTCCCCTCTCCTTTTGGAAAGGTTTTTGTTTACTGTTAAGGATATGATCATTCTGTCTTTGTTACATTCTTACTAAAGCAACATATATAAATGACAAAGTTGAGTTTTGAGGGTTTGCTCATTTGTTTGCTTTAAACAGTACCTCACACAGAAAGATCTTTTCAAGAGTTGTTAGAGCTGAAATGAAATCCTGCAACATTTTATTAGGAGGGTTGCTTCAGTTCACCTGTTGCATAATTGATGTCTTTAATATCACAATGTCAAGAACCAGAAACTAAAGTGCTATAGAAAAGGTGGGATTTGCTTTAGAGGCAATGAACTGCAGTTTCTGAGTGGCCCGATTTCAGGCAGCTTCACTTCAAGGAGAGAATTCACAGAAAAGTTAAACCATGTCATAAACCAATATGATTTCTCTTCCAAGAGAGCATGCAAGCTTTATAAACTGGTTTGTCTTTCAGAATGTGCAAAATCTACTAAGGCTGTCAGTCTCAAAGGAAATGTAAGTATATGCATAAGGTGTGGGGGAGGAATTTTAAGTATTATTTTATTTGTACGGTGTAAACAAAATGCCTAAAGAGGTCCATGGTTAAAATTAAAATCAATTTAAAAAACAGGGGAAAAAAAAGGGAGGATATTCATATATATGTCCCTGTATATAGGGTTTAAACAAATTTTAATCCCTTCCCGGAGCTGATGAATGCTCCTCATATAGATTTGTAGTCTGGCACGAATTATACAGTCTTTATTCTTATCTGACAAGTATGATTATGTAAAATATTACCTGCCTTCATCTGGCCCAGATGTATGTTTGTTTATAAAAATGAAGATGTGAGGCCCAGCATGTACAGACTGTCTAGAGAAGATGACCTGTGATATATATTTAACTGTATGTATTCCACTAGTAGCTTCCTGGTGATTCTCTGTTGTGTCTGAGATACTTTTAGTACTTTCTGAGCAATTGAGAAAAGATGTCTTAATACCAGTACAGCCCTACTGAACTTCCAGTGTATCTCTGCATGAAATTGTCTGTTCTCTCAATAAAAACACTTGTGTAAATTATTTATAAGCATTCATACTTATTTTGTTTCCATTGTAAAAGCACATAGGTGTTATATACCCAGTTGATTTCACACTGTAAAGACATACTGGTAACATAGCTACATCTCTGAAGGTTACACATTTATTTAAAATAATTCTGCCACTCATTGCAATTCTCACTGCTCAAGACACAGTGATTCACGCAAAAGATATCCTGGCTGAGCTAAGGTATTTTTAATGCAATATTGTCATCCACAAAATAACCCTTAAAGGCAAATTTTCCCATTTATATTGAAAATCCTCTGCTATATTACATGCCATTTCCAAATGTTACCGCTTCCTCATATATTTAAGGTATCAGATCATTAAAGATACTGAGATAAGTCACAGTCAGAAACAAATCCATGTGATTTGTATTTAAAAAACCAACAACAATTATTAGGTTTGTAATATAATATCCAATGGAATTAATGGAAACATTTCTTTTGATGCCACCAAATTTTGAATGTCATTTATCATTTGATGTCACAGGCGGATGTTTTGTCTTTTTATTTTTATTACACTTATGAATACTGCCTCAAAAACAAAGAAATTGAAGATTGGTGTGTGTGTGTATATATATATACACACATGTGTAGCATTCTTTGTGTGTTTCTATTTTGGTTGTACATTTGTTTTTACACTAAGTTCAGCATGCTTGAAACAGCAGGAGAAAATAAAAAGCAGCAAACAGCAAGTTATTATGTCTACTATAAATAAAGACATTGAATTCCATGCCTTTATATCTCTAATTGCTTTGTAAGTAGTGTTACCTTTATAGCATTTAGTTTTTAAGCATATTGGGTGTGCAAGACGTGTCTAATGTCCATGTGTGTGCTTTCTCTCACACTGTGTTTATCTATATCAAATGACATAATCCAATTTGATCCTTTTTGCAGGATTCTTTCTTTATGCACATGGTAAAGAAGTGAGAGAAAGAATATTGTATTTCCCCCCTTTAAATGAAGAATAAACAATCTATTTAAATAAAATGTTGCTTTTTCTGACTTATACTCCACTCTTAGAGCCTCACATGCAAGTTTGTGGCATGTATCCGGTGTTGTCTTGTTGTCTTGGATCATTAATTCTTGTCTTCTCTACCCATATAACCAATGTAAAAGAAATGTAATGCATTTGAAGGTATTATAAGGGATTGTCTGATGTGATGCCAAACAACACAAAGCCAGAACTTCTTCATCAAGAACAAGAATATCTGTAAAATATAATGCAGCATTTCTAGCCTGTGATGGAAAAAGAGTATTTAACAACTCACAGTATATTATTAGTTGTTCCAGAGTGCCATGGAGAAGCTGATCAGGCAGACATTTCTTGATGGTGCTAACTGGTCTACCAGAAACTATGAAGCAATATAAAAGCTTGATAACTAATGATATGCAGAGGGGGGGAAAAAAAGTTTTCTGAGCTGCACTCTGAATCATGTTCTTTTAAAAGCATAATATAATCACCAAAGTAAGCAATAAGAAGTACAAAACTGGAAAGAAATGGTTGTAAAAAGCTGTTTCTAATAACACTAAAAGGTGATTACAGCAAACTGTTCATTTTATATCACATAGTCTTTGAAGCTTTTGTCCCCAAACACAACAGACGTATATTATTTTTCAAAATAACAGTTGTTTCTCTTATAACTTCTTCAAATTCCAATTATTGTAGTAAATATCAAAGAATTAATAGTTGTTCTCACCTGTTTTTCTAATAGCTATAACTGTACTGTAACTCATCAGCTATTTTGCTTTATATTTTTACCAGAAATATCAGAAAATTACAAATTTCTACATGAAGATTTAAATTTTCATTTAAAGTATCTATTTGAGGAAATAAAAAAAAAAAAAAAATCCTGTCATCTTGTCATTCTCAAGAGGTATCATATCAGCAGGTCCAAAGGGAAACCATGACTTAAAGAAAGCAGAGAACTGAGGTAATCTTACAAACTTCACAAAAATATGGAATATTTAAAATAAGAAATCTGTTGTTTAAGTAATTCAGAAATTATTTTTGTTCAAAATTTTGCAGTACATTATTACACAGGCCTACTGGCAAATATTAAAAAATATAACTCTTTTCTACATAATTTTGAATAAAAATATCAGAAAAATCTCTTGGGACAGAAATATCAGTTTTTAAATAGCTCTGTGAAATATGCTAAAGTGCTTCCTAGTATTTTCTTTTCCTGCAGAGAACATTTTTGAGGGCATTCTGCTTTGTTGTTATAGGTCACTCATGAACTCCTCAACTCTGCATACTCATCTGCACGTTCTGAAAGATGCTCGTGGCTATTGTAATGTAGTCTATATATAACTGGCTACTGTGCCACTGTGTTCATAAACAGTCAGCTGTTTACAGCAGTGTGTTATTGCAGAGTCCCTCATCACTCATGAGTTATAGTTTGTATGCATATTGGCTTGCTTTTGGGGATACTTACAAATGCTACTTAGAAGTTTGGTTTGCTCCTTAGGTGATGTATCTCATAATCAGTTAGTTATAAAAGCTTGCATAATCATAAACAAAGAGTAAACAGCTGACTCCTTGCAGCTGCTTGATTAAAACAGAAGCATTGAAATCTATATATTACAATTTATATATATAATTTGAAGATGTAAATTGATTTTGCAAACAGATGAGGAGAGAAAACTGAGAAACAAACACTCTGAAACATGTTTACTGAGATGTGTACATGTGTAATAACTAGTGATTCTTATCCAATTCCTACAGGATCAGATGTAAAATTAAAACCATTCTGGAAACATTTACTATAGATATCTATTGACAAGCTTTGTCACACTTCTAATTTTATCACTATCATGTACCTGAATACATTTAGTGTTGCATCTCTGCATCAAATGTGTTGACATGATAAATAAGATCCCCAACAAATTACTTTCACAGCCATTTCTTACTTCAGCAAAAGCTTGGTATAAACCTAGCTGCCTGCTATTTCTTAAATTCTTTGTTCACATTACATCTTAACACTTACAGTAATGTCTGCTAACATTCAGTTGCATATTAGTAATGCTCAGTAGCATTGAAGGTTAGTGTAAAAAGATGTCAGTATCAGGAGTGGATTTGGCTATGTGCATTCAACATTATATGCAACAGGTAGACTATGGAGGTGGTACAAGCTTCTTTCTTCAAATGCTGGTACAACTAATATTTTTTATTTAAGTTCAAATAATGGTAGTTACGGAAGTTACTGTTTAGAGAAGAAAAGATTGTTTTCCCAATTGGTTAATCTACATTGAATTGGTATGCTTTATGATTACACTTAACAGCAATAAAATAATTTCATTCACTTGTATGGAATGAATGAAGACAGCTCTTTTTCTGGATGATCCTGGTATTTTTTGGTACCTTAGTAGAAGCATTATTTTTCCATTGATGTTCAACCTTTACTGGATACAGGTCTTAATCCAAACAATATTCTGCAGGAACGTGACTGGCTTTAATGCAGGCATTTAGCCTAGCAAACAAACTTATGAGGAAAGAAGTGTGCTTGGCTAAAGCTCATAGAAAAGACATATAGCTCAACGAAGAATGGGTTCTGAAAAGGAGTTTGAGTTATCATAAAATATATGTGAAATAATAAAATAGGACATTTTCTGATAACTCAAACTCATTTTCAGAATACATTATTCATTCTATTGTCTTTTCTATATATAGCTTATGTTACTAAATTACTCTTCTTTTGTAAGCCTCTAAACCTTCCAGGACTTAATGTGGGATATGGCACAACATGAGGAATGTGTATCCCCAAAAAGAACAGGGAATTAAAAATTATTTTTAAAAAAACCTTGTTCAGATTTAAAATTAACAAAATCACAGTATCATTGTGTAGGTCTTGAAGTTCTGCACATTTGTCAGATAAATGTCAGTGATAGCACCTAATAAAATAAAGTTTGTTAGCATAAATTCTGGTAATTTAAGGAGACATATCTCTTGCTTGCACATTAATTTGATCTGTTAATATTTTTTGAGTGTTTCCAATAGTATTTGCACATATCAAAAGATACTGTAGTTTATAGCTGGCAATAATAATATATATCTTTTTTAAAATACTTAATTTTACTTTTAAATTTAGAATTTTCAAAGCACAGTAGAAAAATAACACTGGCTTTTTGACCAAAAGACCTACTATAATTTACCTCTTTGCCATACTTTCTTGAAAATTCCCCTCCTTGTTCTGTTCCATTAGATGGAGCATCTAATGTTTGAATGTTTAGCATAAGACCTTGTCCTATTTTTGACCTCTTCACATCTTTAGCTAACTAACTAATGAAATTCATTGGAAGTGTTCTTTCTTTATGCCACTGTATGCTGGATACCCTTTTCTGTATTATCTGAAGTCTGAGCACTGAGGTCATTCCCAGTGTAACATAGTGGAATAATGGAATTATTTTAG
Source organism: Pelecanus crispus (assembly GCF_030463565.1). NCBI lineage: Eukaryota > Metazoa > Chordata > Aves > Pelecaniformes > Pelecanidae > Pelecanus > Pelecanus crispus. The sequence goes on from NC_134648.1 coordinate 52,472,075, forward strand.
CTTAGAGAATTGTTCTGGAGGTCCCAACTTCCTTACAAGGTATGCCACACATTACATCTCTGCCATGTTAGGATGGGAGTACTTTGGGATAACCTCTTTAAACGTTAAGAGGGATATTTAATTTCTACTATGTCCAGTAATTATTTGAAATCCAGAAGCAGATGGAGTAACAGCCTATTTTAAAAATTAAATAAAAATCCAGTGCTTGAGTTCAGGTCTTGAAATTGGTTCAAGCTTGTTTTTATGTGTATGGGGGTGTGTTTTTTTGAATATGTTAAATTCATGCCAGAGGAAGACAGTGGGAAGGACATGTAGCATTGTCCACCTTCCTGTCCACTTTTTGTCCAGTTTTAAGATCAAAGATTTCTACATGTTTTCTGGTATTCTTTCCATGATTAACTTCAGATGCAGGAATAAACACCCATTTGTTAACAACAGAGCTAAAATAGAATTTGCTTTTCCTACCGTTTTTTTACAGTAGATTTTACAAAAAATCAAATCATATTTAAAAGCATGGGAAAATAATATCTTCTTAACAAATATAAAAGTGAAAAGAAAAGCAATTAAAATACTGTAGGAAAAGAACAATGCCATTAGATTTAGGGATTTCACTATGCAGTAAATTGCTGCTTCATGAACACTTCTTGCATAGTTGATATTCAGCTGCCAAGGCCAAGAATACTCTTTTTCCCAAAGAGCACTAAATTTATCTCAGCAGACTGTCCAAGCAATTCAATTTTGTTAAGAACTGATGAAAATCTATCATTTGGCAATGATGGATGGATATGGCCCTTCTTTCAGTCCAATTTAAGTGTTGAGTATAGGCAGCTATGGTAATCCTTTTAAAAGTGAGGCACAACAGTAAGATGTCTCTTTCTATTAAAGTTAATATTGAACCACCAACTTGCAGAATGGCATATCCATCAAATAAGAAATCTTAATGCATTAGCAACCTGTCCATCACTGATTTGATATGAACAAAGATGTTATCATCATCATCAAGTTTTATATTTATCTAGTACCTTTTATTCCTAGGAGTCCAACATGATCAATATCTTGGCTTCTATTCATGATCTATATGAGCCAGTGGAGTTATGAGGAGTATGTGCAGTGATACAATTAATTTTCAGACTCCATTTGGTAGGACAACTTAAGACCTTTTTTTTTTTTCCCTAAATATATGGAAGTGTCTAAACACAACATAGGGAGAGATATTAAGGGGTTTCCTAATTACAAACTTCCTTGATAGTATTCAGCTTAGAAAAAACTACATGAAAAACTCATATCTTTTCCTTCCGGTGTTGATGCTATCAGGAGGTATGGAAATGTCTTGTGTCCACAGTGCTCACTCATGTTTTTAGGAAGAAATGCATAACTAACGTAAAGAGTTAGCCAGCACCCCATCTCTTAAACATGTTTATGTTTAAGAAAGTTATATGGTAAGAAAATCTGGAGAATATATGAACTGTTTTGTCCTGTGAAATCTGTTTGATTTACAATGTGTTGATGAAGGTGCCAGTTACCTGCATTGCAGTCTTTATCACTACAATACATACTGGCTGCATTATTAATGAACTCAGCAGAGAGGACTCAGTGACCTTTAGAAAATGTCTTTCATGATTTTTATTCCTTGTAGTGGTCTCAGAGTTAAGGTAGGTCTATAATGTTGGGACAACTGAGGAATGGTACAGAGGAGCATATTATGCACTAAACACTGCTATCACCCTTATACCTCAATTTCTGCTTGATCTAGATAGACAGGACACAATTCATTATTTTGAACTGTCAGTCTCACATTCTTTACTAATGTCAGTTTTTATTTTACTTTTAAATACACATAAGACATACATAACTTGTTATAATAATCCAGTACCTATTAATGTTGGATTATTTCAATGCTAAGATTTTTTTAATGTCTACCACATTATCTCATGGAAAACATAAGATTGTGTTTAGATTGCACAGAATAATACTTGAATAGTATCAGAATAATTATATCACATTAATTTGACATTTCTTGGCATATGGAGAAGGCACATTTGCATTCCAGTGCTAAACGAACCAATTTCCTTAAAATGGATAAAAAGAACCCTACTGTTGTTTTATAAATTATTTAATCCCTTTTTAAAATCTAATTTAGATGTAATTTTTCTTCTCCCCTTAAAGTTTTACAACAGCTATCTGCCTGATGTGACACAGCTACATAACAGTTCTCTTTCACCAAAATATTTGAAGTGTGTCTGTATGCTGTAAAACTGACCATGTGCTCACTTGCAAGTAGTTGCTTAAGTCCCATTGCATTTGTGTTTTGAAGGACAGGGTGGTTTTATATGCTTGATGGACAAGATTGGACAGCTGAACACAATTGTAAAAGAAACACAATCTTCCATTTTCTTTCTTTGCTTAGATACAATGACACTTGGTTGTTTGTCATAGTTGGGTTTAGCTAATTGATGTGATGCCAAAAGTGATGATAAGCACTGGGAAAGCCTATCTCAATCTGTTAGTCACATTGGTATGTTGCAATTCTGTCAGGAAATTATTAAAACAGCCTGACTTTCCAATAATTCTGTTGCCTTTCCCTGCTTTCTGTGTCCAAGATACAACAGGGACACTGGGTTACTCTTCATGGGCTGTAACTATGTCTAGGGTTAAAAGATCTCTGTATCAGCTGTGAAACATTTTCCATTTCCATATGACTTTTCATTGGACTATGAAATAAAAATGTGACGATGTAACTTGTGGGATTTCAGAAACTCTTCATTTGATATTTGAACAGCAAATGTTCAGTGGGCCCTCCATTTCAAAGCCAAGAAAAGTTATTGATATTATCCCACAAATTTGTACAATACAATATTTTCCTTTGGAATGATGTGATACTAGTCTTGCTCTCATTCCAATACTGTATTTTTAAACCCTCTTAGAAAGCATGCTGTAGATGACTTTGAGATTTAGGGCACAATTCATAAAGATTTAAAGAACAAAAAATAGGTCACCCACCATTCATTATACCCTCCTCAGATGCTGGAGTTAAAGTTAAAACTTCTTAGAAAATCTTCAGCTGATTTTTTTTTCACAGAGATTAATATTGTGCCTTCTGACTTCTGAGCACTAGAGCATTCTCTTTTGTAGTAGGAGTAGGAGCAGGTTGAAAGTGGAAACACAATCCTTGGGCTAAAAATAAAAAATCCTCCTTACTGAACCACAGATTTGTCTGACCAATAACATACTGGATTAAAAAGAGCAAATAATTGTGTGTAAACCATCACTTACATGCATAACTGGAACTAACAAGATATGCATTATGTAGCTTATCTTGGCATTATTTAAGATATACTAATAATTTATGACAGCATTGCTGTTAATTTCTGTCTCCTAGCCCTTTTTCTTTAAATACAATTATTATAAATAACAGAGTATGAAAAAGTATAGTCAGTTCTTGATTTCTCAGGTTTTTTTCTGCATGCTAAAACTAGGCCAGGAAAGTATAAATATCATCAGACATATTTATAAATAAATAAAAACTATGCTATTTCACAGAAAGATTGCCAGTCAAGCCATTCTAAACCACCACCACCCGCACCATACACAGATAGTCTCACACAAGGCAGGATAGGACAATATCCAAAATTAAATCTTTAGTCAAAGAACAAGTCACCTGCAGGACATAGCATGTAAAGTGGGCAGAATATCATTGGTAAAAAGAATCTAGTTTTAGCCACTGTGTGATGGATAAAATCAAAAGAAACTACTCTAAAAAAACTAGCTCTAACTTCACGGGCAGCAATGCTAAATAAGTAAAGTTCTACAGCATTTCACACTTGTCTCTGTTTTGTGACATTAGCTTTCAGTTTTTCTCACCTTTGGAGAAGAACCGTGGATGACAGTAAAGGCTTTCATGAACAATGCATAAACAGTGGATTGCATATTGGCAAGGAGTAGAGGACAGCTGCTATGAAATAACTAGAATTCAGCCACACAGGAAAAAAAAAACACCTTACAGAAAAGAAGAAAAAATGAAACAAGCAAATAAAAATCACACATATTTTAATAGACAAAGTATAGAAAAAACTTTTTTATTTGATTTTATAAGATTTTAATTACTTTTATTTGTGTAAAACCAGTAAGAGAAAAAACTGAAAAGCTTAAATTCTGTAAGTGCAACTCTATAGAAACACCAACAAAACAGAAAAAAAATATAGTTACTTTTACAGGTTTTGAAAAAGTGAAGAAATTTCTTTTATTTTAAAAAGGTAATGTAAATTTGTATCATATGCATTGGAAACTTCATTTTTCACACTTTGACTTTCACTCTTTTCTACTTCCCTTTCTTTCAGAGTCTCTTCTGAAAGGTTAGGGCAAAAGGATAAGGAAGAAGAAAAGGTAACCTTCCTAAACCAATATAAGGAAAAAAAAAGGGGGGGGGGGGGGGGGGGCGGGGGCAGACATCACTTTCTAGTGTCAACAGTTATAAGGTTTGGGGTTTTTTTTAAAATAAAATTTCAGTAACATCTTGAGGAAAAACAATTTATGTATTAAAAGTTGTGACAGTTCTTACTACAATCATATTTGCTATGCAAAAGCAGCAATACCTACCTGTGGTTTTGAAATATTGAAGCTATCTTATGGTTGAACTAATAAGTAGAGGGCAATTCCCTCAATTGCAGTGAGAATTAAACTTTGAACACAGTTCATCTGGGATACCTAAAATTCTATGAGAAGAATATTGTTGACTGAGCCAGCAGGTACCATGTTGAATTTCTCTCAGCTGCCAAGTATGCAACTCATGTCCAGAGAGGATTTTCCAAACTTATTGAAAGTCCATGAAGTTTAGTATCTCCTAGAGAAAAGAACAAATTACTGTAATGGACCCAATCAGGTCTGTTCTACTGCACTTAGGAAGGAGGTTTGCTTCGTAAAGATCAGGTGACACCCTAAAATGTGATTAACTTGCACCTCACATAGTGTGTGTATCCATAAATGTTACAACTGCTCCCCTTGCAAAAAATAAATCAGGCCCTTTTAAAAAAAATAGTATGGCACATACCTGTGTCATACTTTCTAGTGATACTTCAAAAACTGACAGGGGATTAAAAAAGTGCACTATTCTTTTGTTGGCTGTAATTCTATGAAGAATCATGCAGCTTCACAACAGTATTTGAGCATGTGAAGTTTCAAATAGCCAGCTACTTCAAAGACACGTTCCTATGCTTGGCCATGAACACCTGTGATTTCAAAAAAGTTATTCACATCTTTAAAAATGCTGCTAACAACATGCCTGCATACATGCATACAAGTACCTTTGTAAATCTGATTTTGTGTTCTTCCCACTTCTTTTTAAAAATATTGCCTGGTATTTTGATCCTTACTAGAATTTCACAACGGCAAACAGGCAACAACGTAAAAGAAGAATCAAGCAGGAAAGGCAGAAAGTATTTTACTCCCTGAACCATATCAAGACATAAAATATCTTGCTGGTGTGGTGTGAGCAATTTACCAAACATTCATATTCAAATCATGTGTTAATTTTATTTAGATTTAGCTTTAATTTATTTAGGAATCCAATCTATCCCTGCCTAGAGATTTTCAATGATGGTTGTATCAATCTTTTAAGAAGGTATTAACAGCTGTAGACAGAAGTACTCATCAAAGTTAATCTTAAAGTACTGGCCATTACATTAGTCAACCTTAGCAAATAAAATTGCTGTCATTCATATCCACCAGAAATCTTTCTCAAAGGATTCTTCTTCGTTAGAAAGGTTGTTGAAAAAACAAAGTACAGAAGAAAAGTATGGGGAAGAAAGAGATTTCAGTTTCCATTTTAATTTTTCTATATAATTATATATTGCTGTAATTGTTTACAAAGTCTGGATTTTATAGGAAGCAGGGCCTTTTTTTAAGTCCAGTTCTAGTGTAGAGATAACCATCATTATTTACAATCTGAAACATGTGGAACTGGTAGTCAGCTTGATAGCTTTAGATATATACAAACTCTAGTCTCTGACAGAGAGAGAATTACATTTCCACGTTATGGTGATGCAAGGTCACGATGCTCACACCAGTGAATTGGTGCTGTGGATACTAAATGAAGCTTCTCTTGGCCCTTCCAGTCTTGTAAATTCTTACATCTTCATCTCCTCTCTCCTGATTTTCTCTCTGAGTGCCTACCTTCAGACAAGCCACCAGAATGGGTGATAATGGTCTAGCTTGGTAAGATCTAGACTGAGACAGACACTATGTGCAGTCTTGTATTGGGTTTGTGTGGCAAGGTTTTGGTAACGGGGGGGGCTACAGGGGTGGTTTCTGTGAGAAGATGCTAGAAGCTTCCCCTATGTCCAGTAGAGCCAATACCAGCTGGTTCCAAGACAGAGCCACTGCTGGCCAAGGCCGAGCCAATCGGTGATGGTGGTAGGGCCTCTAAGATAACATATTTAAGAAGGGGATGGGGGGAAACCTGTGCAACTGCAGCGGGAGAGAGGAATGAGAAGATGTGAGAGGAATGACTGTGCAGACACCAAGGTCAGTGAAGAAGGAGGGGGAGGCGGTGCTGCAGTCTCTGGAGCAGAGATTCCCCTGCAGCCCCTGGTGAAGACCATGGTGAGGCAGGCTGTCCCCACACAGCCCATGGAGGTTAATGGTGGAGCAGATATCCACCTGCAGCCCATGGAGGACCCCACACTGGAGCACGTGGATGCCCGAAGGAGGCTGAAAAGTGAGCACGGGGAGATGCAAGGAGCTATGGGACACTCTAGAAAGTCCCAAGTCTGGAAACTGTGAGGTCCTCAATATAAAGTGTGTCTGACTATAATAGAAACACAACCAGAAAAGTCCTTCTCCAGTCCTTATGTTGCTTCTGAAGTGGATACTGAGAATCTCAGGAATGTTATTTCACAGGGATCTGATTACGTGTTCCTATAGTTTGCCCCCAGCTGGCCTGAACTAGAAGAGCAAAAGACTTGGCATAGTAACAATTTTCCTATCAAGAGGAATAAAGCCTATGCAACTTATTTTATGTATCTTGATATTCTGATAGTCACTCAGCTTCAGTTCCTATTTTTCCAATTCCTGTTATACATTCACAGATTTGTATAGAAAATCCCCACTCCTCAAACTCATACATCCCTTCCTTGTGTGTTTATACCATGTCCTTGGATCCTATTTAGCTTTCTTGTTCTTTGGGATGGCCAGCAGAACAGTGTATAGTGCTCAGTACCCAAATATAAAATTCAAGTTCCTAGCCTCACGATCTCAAGATATTTTAAAAGCCATTTGACAGCCTTGGAAACTTACCCACTTACTGTGGAGGATGTATATACAAAATTCCATTTTAACAGATGGGGTAAATATGAGTAAAATTTAGTTACCTACACACAGAGTTGATTGAGTTTTCCTTGTTAGTAAAATTATTTGCATGCAGAACTGGAACATTCATATGGGGAAGATGTTCTTTAGAGCTCAGAAAAAGCCAATGTGATTCCACAAGGTTACTGTGCTTTACCCCCTTACCACACCCTTAATCCTCTGTCCCTCCTATCCATGCTTCTGAAACATTTCTTTATGATTATTCATGCTACTATTCTTTTTTTGAAGTTCTGCCTGCAAGAAGTGCCACTTATTCTATTTGTTTAATTACTTCAATTCCAGCTATTTGCCTAGTGTACTCGATATATTCCTTAGCTTATTACCTCTAGAATGAGATTAAGGCCTTGTAAAGCTCTGGCAGAAGGATGGCAAAGTAATGACCCAATTTCACTGCTACAGGATAAAAAAGGGGTGCAAGCTTCAGTCATGATGGTTACATACAAAAGTATCATTTCAGGACAATGTCTTGGAAAATGTGCTACAGTAAGGACCACAATTAAAATAGTAGTGATTTTATTTTCATGTGACTGGTCTTAGTATGGTGTATGTATCATGTTGTCACGGTTCTGTTAGCTAATATCTAAACTTACTCTTTATGATGGAATCTTTTTTTGTAGTATCAACTCAAAGTCACAACCACACAATTTCCACTGCTTCTCTTTGCTCTTGAAGATTTATGTCGATCCTCCCCAGCCATGGCCACATGCAGGTTTTTTTATGAGAAGTGTATACCACCATTCTACATGTTTCACCTAATCCCAGCCAGTGATCAAATGTATAGAATGAAGAGAATTGTACATCTGAAATGAATTTGGCCTGATGATTCATATGCTATTGGTTAACACTGAATAGAATCAGCATTTGAAGGAAATTGCTCTGGTGGCACCAGGCCATTCAGACCACGGCTGTTGTATTTCCTAGGTCTCACCCTCTAAGGATTACTCATACCTTACAGAGCAAAACAACAGCTGTGTAACACATTTACCCTCCACTGTATACACATATCATTGCTGTTTTCCTCTTTACTGCCTACCCACAAACCCTTTGTGCCACCAGTCCGCAAACCTGGTAACACCAGGAGGTTCAGAATGCCTCTCAGATTGCAGAGAGAAAGGCAGAATGGTAAATTTAGACTGACATGGCTACACTCAGGTAGGACAGACTGTGAGCAATAATTTTAAGCCCTTCTTTCTCAACCCTTCCACTCTTCTAGCTGGGTTTGGATTACGTTTCAGAATGGACTATCACTATATCTTATCTATGCAGTGATATAAAAAATAATATCTAGAGTAAGACTATCATTCACGCAATCTAGGGACTGATTTTTCTGCAGCTTTTCCCCTTTTACTGCAGTGCAGACAGGCTTAGAATTAAATGCCAGATCAGTAGCTTTTCAGTATTACAAAACAAATTGACTTCAATGAAAATGGGTGGTCAAAGAGATCAAAAAACTGTGCCTACTCTAACACTCACCTGAGAAAAAGCAGATACCACCTTTGAAATCTGCTGTTCTGAACTACCCTGTTTATTCCTACCAAATAGTTGGAGAAAACATTATCTCTTTCCTGTCACAAGTAGCTTAAAACTAATGAGAACCATAATAAAAGTCTCAGAAGGGAGAAGAAGGTGTGGGGGGAAACAGTGACACAACAGCACTGAAGAAAGGGAAGGTTATATGACATTTCCTAGAAGAAACTTCTTAAACCTGAAGGAAACTGAGTGCACCTCACATGTCCTGTAAGCGAGTGCCCTCAGAACCACTGAGGAGATGCTCAGCTCAGTCCAGCCTTTCCTGTCCTTGACTACTGTGTCAAGCTGCTGTGTGCTGCTAAAAAGTTGTCAGGTTCCACATAGGCATGGCTGCTTCATGGATGAAAGAATGTGTTTAAGAATCCTACCCTGCTGAGTGCACGATATTGATATAATGCAAGCCAGTATCATGAATACTAGATTTATTTTAGGGATAAAAACAATGAGGAAAAAGAGGAAAACCAATAGATTTTGTAAAATTGAAACAAAATAATCACACTAAAAATACCCTTTCCCATTCGCAAGTTATCCATTTTTTGTTCTAGCAGGTGAAATTGAATAATAGAGACAAAGATAATCACAAGGTATTTTGGTTTGCATTTTTTTTTTCAAATTCTCACAGCTTTCATTAAAAGTTCACTTTCTTTACAATTTTTTTATTTGTTCCCTCCCCTCCAGAAATGCAAATATTGGACCTTACTGGTTCAGGTGTCCTTAATTCTCACATCCATTTTTATAATCAACAATTAACCCTTTTAGTCCATAGAAAACCCCTTTGCTATACTTACACACTAGTTCTTTTAAATAATTTTCCCCTTTTCTTCCCTTGAGATCATGTTAAACTTGCTTAGCAATCAGCTTCCCAGGCATGCACACATAGAGCCCCAAGTCACAGGAAAATGACTAGGATGGATGGATATGTTCTGTTTTGAGTCTGGCATCCGAACAGAAACTCATAAAAACTATCTGTATTGTAATGCCACATGAAAAGGAACCTCCCTTCTGACTAGCCAACATGTTTCTGCATCTCTACAGACAGCCAAGATTAATAAAAGTTAAACCACTAAATTTTCAACAATGAGTCTATTCATTGAAGGAGGAGGGGAGGCATAACTTCACCACAAAAGACTGTGTTGCACTAAGGCTAATAAAACAGAGGTATCAATTTACAAGGAGCAGGCGTAGGTTGGTTGAAGAGACAGGTACATTTTCATGCATGCCACAGGGCTGGAAACCCTTTTCAAAGAAGAAAATTTGACAGTGACTGGCATGTAGCACAGGTATAATTAATAAGAACAAGGAAACTTGAGCTCTGTTGTTTCTTCTTAAGTATTGTTGAAAAAACCCCCACATTTTATGGTTCCAATCAAATCTGTAGCAAAAATTATTATGTCCTTTCTTTGTAAGTAATGATAGGTGTATTTGGATTTATAGTTGAGAGGATACTAGTTTCATGTTTGCGAAGCTTTTTCTCAGTGCAGAAGATGATTCTAAAATTATAACCCCCCCACCCCCCAAACTAGAATTCACAGGCGGATGTACAAGTTAAAATTTTATGTTGGATTCTTTATCAAAAAATAAAAAGGTCTGTTACCTGCAGTTTATATCCATCTCTGGACTTCTAGGTGTGCAAGTACATTTCTGAGTTGCTGGTTCCATCTGGTTGGATGAGACATTTTTTAGCTTCCTATACATAGGCTTTTTATTGTGCTTCCAATAGAATATGGAGAAATTACTAACCAGTTGTCTGTTAGAGATATCATATAACCTAAGCAATTTCACAAACATAAACTGCAGATGCTAGTGGAAAACTGCACAAGCAAATCCTGGAATGAATACCCCCTGGCACAGTTTCCATTTTCTTGAAACAATCACTGTGTTACCCTGCTATTGTTGCAACTTCTGTGGGCAATACAAATCTGTATGTGAGTCTGAAACAAAGCTACAAGGGAAAAAAACCTTGTCTTGGATGATTCCACAAGTTAAAGATATTGAACTGAGTGTTGAAATTTTACTTTTTTTTTTTTCAATGTGCAGATTTGAAAGTATGTTTTGATGGAAATAGACAATAGCCTCTTTGCACTAATATACTACTCCATCTTAGGAGTTTTTTCCTCCCCGCCGTATTTCTTTTTTACATAGAAATGTGACATGACTTGTCACCATACCTGTAATATTGCAAATATAGGCAAGAATTGTGATATTTCCAAAAAAGGGGCTATAGCATAGGTTTATATAGGCATATATGCATATGACTCTGTAAGCTAGTGAGATATTTTCACATCCATTGTGCTGCCTTCTGAGAAGATCAGGGAATTTAAAAAAAAAAAGTTTAAAAAAGAAATCTGTACCCTTCTCACCACCATTTTAAAGAGAAATCAGCAGATTTTTAACTGTGTGTTACATAATTTTTCTCTTGTTCATGCTGTGCAAATCGTCCTGTTTGCAATCTTGCTTAGGTTACCAGCTGGGTTGGAAAAGGCATGGTACTTACTGATGCTTTTTTTTGTAATGGCATCTTACGGAGAAGCAATGTTTATCCTCATTCTTGAGGTTTTGTGTCAGTCTCTCTTGTGGAGAGTCCTAGCAGTCCATCTGACTACACATACCTATAACACTTTTCCAAACACATTTGTGCACGCTCCACAATATCATAAAGATGTTTGCTGACAAAGGTTTAATGCCTTGTTGTTTGTAAATACAGAGATCCTTCCCTCTCCAAAAGACAAAATTAGATTGCCACACATTTTTTACTATGTGACTCTGGGCTCCTCTCTACCTGTCAGTTCTGAGGATAAGAACAACATCAAGAATATTATATCCAGCTTTAAGTTTCTCATTACGAAAAAGATATCAATAAACTAACAGAAGTTCAGCAGAGGCTGCCAAAATGATTGGGGGGGCTGGAGCACTTGCCCTGTGAAAAGAGGCTGAGGGTCTAGGGCATGTTCAGTCTGGAGAAGATGTGGCTTCAGGGGGGCTTAAAATTACATGGAGGATATAGAGAAAGTGGAGGCAGAATCTTCATCACAGTCTGTAATAGGAGGATGAAAGATGGGCCTAAATTGGAACAAGAGTGCTTCTAACCAGATGTAAGGAATTTTTTTTTTCACCATGAGGACAATGAAGTATTGGAAGAGGTAGTACAGAGAGGTTAAGCAGTCTTCATCCTTGGAAGTCCTCAAGATCAAACCAGATACAAATGCTGATTTTATATCTACTACTTTGAGTGGGGGCTTGGACTAGACATCTCCTGAGCTCCTTTCCAACCTGAATTATCCTAAGATCTTATGATCTTATGAATGTGATTGAGCTGTTGATATTTCACATTTAAATTAATAAAGAAGACGAAAGTCGTTTGATCTCTTAATTTTAGGGGATCCTCTATTATTTTCAGTGCTTCAATAAACATGGTGTTATGCAAAACTAAAAAAGCTGAGCTGCTGAATAGTTGAGGTTTATTATCATAATCACTGTTAACTGCCATGGAAACAAATACATCTAGTTAAATCCTAACATGTTTACTATTGCCCTTCAGCCTTTTGGGATAGATAGCCATGGTTTTTATTCTGTGAGAGTTTTTTGGATGTAAACATGAGAATGGTTGATTGATGTAATGTTTATTGTAACTCTAATGTTGTTTTCTTATTTAATTAAAATGAAGTATTCCATTAAATATTAACCTTTTTATTCAATGTCTACAGAAGTCTGTCACTCCCTACTAAAATTTTATCTTGCACTTCCTGTAGTTCTTATTCCCTTTTTTTCCCAGTGATAAATTTTAGGTTTTAGGAGTAAAAGAACATTATGAATATAGTGTGGTTAACACCTGATCTTCAGTTTGAAAAGAAATGTTGAAATTTTAATAATGCATTTACTATTCTGAAACAGAACAAAATGAAGATAAAAATAATTAATAAAGTCCCATAAAATTGTACTGTGAAGAAAAAAAAACCATTAAAATTTCTCTTTTTGAATTAACATTTACACCTCTCATTCTACATAGAAAGATCACATGGAATAAAAAGTGGAAAGACTATTCTGGGTTTAAAGAACTTTGAAAAAAATCTCTGATTATTGTTAGCATAATCATCTAGGCACAAATTGATCAACATTAGTGACACATCTTTTGTAAGTGAGATGCCAACATTTGAAACCCTAACCAACTTAAATAAGTCAAACAAACATTTTATTTTGCCTTGTACCTCTCAGACTACTCATACCTGGAAAAGAGGCTCTGAAATTAAGTTATTGAACAAGTGAGGGCAAGAAAATCAAATTTTCTGTCTATCAGTATGAAATGATCTGATGTTTACAATAGCAAAGGATTTGCTGTCCTGTCTTATTTTAAATAAGAAAATTAAATAAAAACTTAGTTTTTACACTTACTCTTAGCCCTTAATTAACTACAATACTTCCAAAAATTGATGACACAGTGCTACACAAATTCAGACTAGGATCATGCTACACACATTTAATGAAGCATGTATTGAACCTTTGGGACATATTACCTAGGGATGCAGTAAATCCTTTATGTCATGAAATGAAGTGGTTTCAACACTTAAAATGAAGTTTCGGTATTTTTGTTTGCCTCTTTAAAATATTATGGAATTATGGCTTTCATTCCGGATCAGTTGGTGAAATTTGTTGTCCTATAGTCTGTTAGTCATTAGGTTAAGATGCAAATGTCCTTTTTGGTCCTTAAAATCTACTGACCTGAAATGCAATATAGGCAATTTGGATACTAGTGGTGCAGATCTGTTCAGAGTAACTGTCTAAACTGCTCTGTTTCCTGCAGGAGGCTGGTATTCAGCTTTTATTCAAACAACATTTGCCAATGTATACCAATTATTTCCTGTCTTACAAATAATTTGATGTTCATATTACTTTTCAAACCATTTCCAGTTCTCTACGCTGTTCTCCTTTTCTGAATAAGGAAAGCACTATTCGTAAAATACAGCCTAACAAACAGTTAATAGTACCAATCTGAAAAGTGACTCTTTAATAGCTCCTATTAAGGAAGCAAAAACAAAGTGATATAATCCTGCTATTCATGACCTGTTCATGAATAGCCAATGAGGGTGATTGTAAGAGAAACTGTAAGCTGATGGCTCATGGCTGGGGCTCATCATAAGTAAATAAATATACAGTATATGTGACTCTCACACACTTTCCCCTTCATGACTTTGGACTGTAGTACATTTTTCTCTCTTTCTTAATCCTCAGTGACTTAAAAACAACAACCACATATGCAACGAACAGCAACTCATTGTAATTGCAGGTGATGGGTATGAGCCAGGTTTGTAAAATTTCAATGATTCTGCTATTAGGATAGCAGTAATACAAAACTTAAGAACTCTACACTCCATCATCCATCTACAAGCAGACCTACATGTTATGTTTCTATTGAGTCAGCAAGAATGGGAGGGAACTTCTTAAAAATGACTGGTGCAAAATATCTTCATGGAAGAATAAACCATTTTGGAATTTGCATAGTTGCTTGGGAGTTTTACCTTTTCCTATTTCTACTTTTTAGTATTTATAATTTCCTTTATGTGATCCTCATTTTAAACAAATACTTTCCCTTGACAGTTTAGTGGGCTTAGTGCATAAAGAACACTTAAGTCTTTTAAATGACATTACAAGCTGTAAAATTCATTCTCCTTTCATCATTTCCCCACTCACTGGGTCTTCATTTAATTGAAGATATTAAAATATACAGATTCTTTACTTACAGGGAATTGGTTCAGACAAATGTTTAATGCCCAAACAGCCACCAGGCATTGGAATGCATACCATCTGTTTTCTTCCATCCCCTGTGTTTGTACAGCCAGCTTTCCCAATGTAATCCACTTCTTCACTAGGAAAATAAACTGTGATACCTATCTGCCAATTCTATTTGTCCATCTGTCTACCTGTCTGTCAGACTGCATCTGCAAGAAGGGCTGAAAAGAGTAAGATTTTTCTAAACAATTTTGAATACATAGATATTTAATAGAAATATGTTTTCATGACTACAGTATTTTTTTATTTTCCCCATTAAAAGTCACCAATAAATCCTTTCAAGTATTTTATGAAATAGAAAAAGAAAATAGATCTAACTTTAAATAACCATACTGAAATTTAAAAATACTGAAATATTGAGCAAGTTTTTATGTACAATTTTATCAACATTTGTTGCCAGTTAACATGAGTAGAGAAAGCTGGATTTGGTCTATTACATTCTAAAATTGATATGGCTAAGCTAAGAACTGAGGTCTGAACCACATGAGTAGTTCTTCTGATATCTTTGGAATGCTTCTTGTGTAAAATTAGGCATTTGATTTACTGCAAAGACAAAAATCAAATGCCTAGCTTTAAGCAACTTAGTTTAATCGAGAATCTATTGTGGACTTTTTATCTCTTGTCAACAAATTGAATTGAAAAAAAATTTCTGAAAAAATTCTAAAACATGCATGGAATAATGCAAGACACCAGACTGGATGATTCACATGTAACTACTTATTAGTGCTACCCACAAACATGCATACATGCTGACTGTATAGTTTTGGGTTTGCTATCATTTTAATGATATAGAAAGATTTACAATTTCATGACAAAAACCATGCAGTTTAATATGTAATTACTAAAAAAAAGAAATAAACAACAATTTACAGCAGACTCAGAAATGCTCTTGTTATTTAAAAATAGTAGTGACTCCTTTCTGAACAGTATTAAATCTTAAAGCACAAGACCAAAAGGTTAAAGTTATTTCAAAAATAGGTATTTGATTTTGAAACCTATGGATTCATCCACATGTCATACTACTTCGTGCTATAGTTTATTGGGAGTAGACCCTAAGCCATAGTATCAGCTTTTTCTTTTCACTGCAATTAGCCTTATACAACATTTCTGAGTGTTGTTGTGGTCATTTCCATATGCACAAAAAAATACTTTTGTCTTATTTCAGCACAGTTTCCTAATTCTAATAAACTGTATCTCAGACCCTTTAGATTAAAATCTAAAGCAAAAATAGAGTGTAAACATGTTTTTCTTTAATTCTTATACATTTATCTGTATTTAGTAATTGCCTGGTAACTAGACTTCAGTTCGTAGTTTTACGTTCATGTTAAGGATGATATGTAAGTACCTGATACATATGAGGGCATTCCATCTCTGGCAAAGTGACTATTCTCAAACCAGGATACTCTTGCAGAACCTAATGTATTATTACCAGTCATTAAAGACACGCAAGATACAGAGGACAAATTGCCACTAGCTTTGTGGCTTTGTGGACTCATTTGGGAGATGATGAAACATCTTCCAGTGACTAACATTACCCACTGCCTTACTTCAGCAAGACAGTAAGGACTGGAATCCCTGGACCTCATGGATCCCAAGTGAGTCTGTAAAGCCTGGGTTTAAATCCATACATTTAAAATAATGTGAAAGATTATTTTTTCTGATATCTGATTTTCAGTTTTGGTAATCTCAGTGGTTCTGAAGCAGCTAGAGCTGGGTTGAAATAACAATGACCTCTAAATGAAAATTGAATTTTACAGCCATGGGTTTGCTCTGCTAGGACTAGATACCTCATACAAAGGTCTGTATAGATACCACCTGCCTTCAGGACCAGTCAGAGCTTATCAATATTTCATAACTAAGGTAAGATTATCTTACAGTTTCTTTTTAGGGGTAATTGGGCCTTTCAAAAAGCTGTTCTCAAATATCGATGATGTGAGCATGGAAATATTACCCTAGTAGCCTCCAAAAATCAGTTTCATTCTTCAGAGCCAACAAATCCACATTTGTAATGGCAAATGTCATTTTTTATCTGAATATGTTAATATATATCGTAAATTATATTCCTTGTTAATAATAGCTCCAAGGGAAGTCCCTTTCCTTATTAAAATATTGCTGCTCTTGGATAAGACCAAAAGGAACATGAACCTAACACCCCAAAGAAAACAAACAAGAAGTTAGGGCCAGATTGTGTGACATACGGCATGATTACATGGCAGTCACTGTAGATAGCAATATAACCTCAGTAGCACAGATATCAGAATTGACTAAACATCTTAATATTTATTCATTTTCCCAGGCAGATTTCACAGCCTGACTGTGCTCTGTGCTGCCACAACTACTATCTAACCTGCTGGTTCACATATGCCTGAAGTAGTGTTTGTGACTTTGGGAAAGACAACTGGTAACATACGGACAATATAAAACTAGTTTGTCACTTGGAGGATATAGAGTTTTTAATCCAGCTGTCAGCATCTATGAAATCAGAACATTATTTAAAGAAGCCCAATGCAGGCAGTCAGGCTTAAAAATATTGGCTGTACAGGTAAGAAAAGGAAAAAAAAAAAAGGCAGAGAAGAGCTTCAGAAAATTACATCATTCATTATTTCATCTCAGACATTTATAACAATGAGACAATTCAAAGATGTGATCATCTATCTAGTGCTCATGATAAACTACAGAAAGTCACTCTCTGAAATTAATGCTGATTAAACAAATGATCCCTCAGATATTCAAAATTTAAGTAGGTCCCACATTTTTTCCTTCTGATCATGATAAACAACATAAAAACATATATCAGATGATTAGATTAAGAATCCTTCTCAACAATCAACTCATGCTTAATGCAGTGACAGTAATGAACCTACTGAGTAATCCTAAATAATACATTGCTTGACTAAGTATCAGATAACACCCTTAATTATGTCATAGCTAATAAAAATTTCGGGCAAAGCAACTGTTTGGAATACCTTGTGTCTGGCATGGGCCAAATCTAAAACTCTTCCCCTGGCAAAACTGGCTAGTTCAAATGAGACTGTTGAATAATGAACATCTCCACAAGGGTTTTAGGAGTTAGTGCCTGTGATATGGAAAATGTGACTGAAAGAGAAACCCATACCCACCCACTCTCAAATTAACTTGTAGATCATATTAACTCAGTCTTAATTAATTTCGTCCTGTCAGCCAGTAAAAGAAAAAAAAAGAAAGGAGAAAAAAAGAAAGAAAAAAGAAAAAAGAAAGAAAGAAAGAAAAAAAGGCAATACAAATGAAATATACTTTTTTTTTCCCCCAGGGAGAGAAAAGAAAGGTTTTTTACTGTTTGTGTTCATCACATAAAGGCTTACTGAGTAAAAAATATGTCTTGCTAGCCTCTCAGCAGCTATTTTAATGGAAGATTATTAAAAGGCAAGATCTAATTAGCAAAGTTAATAAGCTAAGGTTATGAAATTCAAAATTTACCCTTTCCTCTCCAAGAAAAATTAATTTCAATTATTTATTCCATTTTGCACAAGTTCTTTACTTATTGCAATTATATGATTATCTAATTAAGTCATTAGATATCAAGGCACTTATCATGGTAGAATTCTGTCCTGGGAACATATGCTGTCTAAAACGTAAACATTCCACTACAAAGATACCTTTGTTGTGTGGCAGGGAAGAGGGAGGAGGTAAATGGCCTTCTAATGAAAAAAAAAAAAAGAAAGAGAAAAAAGTCTAGAAAGTTGCAACTGAGGAAAATGCAAGCTTAAGTGAGTTATGTGGTTAAGATCTCTCTGAATCAAATGCTGGAAAAGTTCAGTGAACCCTCACAAAACTCCCCTTCACTGCAAAAATCGCCAGCACTGATGACTATTTATGTCTAAAATGTGTCCATCAAACAGAAAGGAAAGCAGCTGTGTTGAAGTCGCAGTATTACTACTATTTAGTATATTGTAATTCACATAACTTTTTTTTCATTAAATGATCCTACTTGCTTTGATTGAGCTATAGAAGATTAGATAGATAATAAAGCACCACAATTTGACATACAGCACTTTATAGAAAAGACTGCCTCCATTCTCATACAAGTGAAAGAGTGAGGAAATATTTTAAAAAAATCAGAAATATCCACTATTATTTTTTAAAAGGGCAACATTTTTTGTCCAAATTCAGATACACTGCGAGTATGTGGGAATGTTAATCTTACATAACTCTCTGTCTTAGTTGTACGTGGTTTCATTTGAACACTCTCCACTGAGTAGAAGCAACATTAGGCAGCTGACTAACATCTACAGATATTGGTGTTCTGTCAGTTGAACATAACTCCTGGGTCTGCATTTCAGAACCAGTGAGACTCCATAATTCTGGAGAAAGGCAATACAAGGCATGTCTTACTGGACACCGTGCAAAAGATATGAAACTGAAGCTCTATACACATACATTCTCAAGTAATTTTTATGTGATATCTGTAAGTACCATTCAAACAAAGTATGCAATCCAAAGACTGTACCTGACCTATAGTTTGGAATCCAAAATGCCTGAAGTCAATTGAATTTATTGTGTCAGATAATGCTATTTGCATGGGTAAGGCTAGAAACCCAGTCTAGGGGGGTTTATTCCATTTTTTCCTTTGACATTCTCAACACTGAGATGAGAAAATGAGAACTGTAAGTAATAAATGTTTTTAATGGAAACCGACATTCATTTTTCAAAGCTCTTTTGCAACCCCGCAAGAAAAATTTAATGAATAGTATTGTGGGTTTTTTAAGAATGACACAGCAGTATGAAGGTTAGCACTATAAGGACTATAGTCTGTCCAAAAGTTCTGTCCAAATTTGCTTAACTTGGCAAAAAACAGCAGAAGATTAAAAGTGAGAAAACAACCCGAACTAAAGGATAGAAATATTTTCCACTGATCAAACAGAGCGAACAACTTCCTAATGACCCAGAGAAAAGGGTAAAAACTCCATAGCTTATGCAGTTTAGAACTGGACTGATAAAAGCATTAATCAATATATTGAAGGAAATAATTCTATACTAATTCCAGAGAGACAGACCTCTGTTGTGTAACCCAAGATAAATTTTCTCATTCTGATTACCATTAGTCCTTGCTATTGAAGAAGAACCTTTTCAGCACAAGTCAATTTTCTCCAAAACTTTATGTATATATCGTCAGTACAGCAATTTAACCCTAACTCTCTTGCATATTTTTTTTTATGGTCACATAATTGATCAGATATTTTACTCCCATAGAGATAGATTAAATAAATAGAAGACAAAACCAAACAGACATCCCTGACAGAATCTTAAATAAATAATTGTTATATCCTATGACCACTGTTGACTATGTGCCCCTTTTCTAGTCTAGAGTATATGTCAAAGCCAGAAAGAGATCAGACTGAGTTGGAAGAAAAGTTGATTCTGATTTGAAACCTTAAGTTCTCCCATGTGCATATATTCCATTGCCCTACTGCCCAATTCATGTGGTACAGTTTATCTTAATTTTTGTCCTGTTCTGTGCTTATCTTCTGCATAGAAATATTACACTGAATTAAGTCAGCATGCCCAAAATCTAATTCAACAGCACAGGGGATGCCTTTGAGTAATAATTACTGATTTATAAAATATTCCAAACTACAAAGACCAGATGAAATCACAGCATTTTTGCAGATATTGTGCTAACAGAAAAGCAATCCAGTCAGTTCTCTGGGTGACACTTGCCCAGCTTTGTCCATTTATCTTACAGAGAATATTCATCTCATTCTTGAATAGTATGAAAATCAGTTGCAAGCCAAACAGAAACTCTATTCCTCACTTGTATTTAGAAAAGTGTTAGATGTGTTTAAAAGCAGAAAAAGGCACATGCAGATCTTTTTGTCAAGGTAAATGTCTTTCAACAATCTAGTGTGTCAAACAAGCGTGTGTAGGGCCAGGATCAACATGCTGCAACTATTACCGCTAATACCCACCATATGCCTTGAAGGATGGAAAATGTGATACGTGACAGATCACTGGAGATGAACAGGGAAGGATAATCTGTGTTGGAAGATGTTCCCCCCAGCTCCCTCCTGCTTTTCCTTACAGAGCAGAAGTGTGGAGAAAATCAGAGAAATAGGGTAACATAACAAGCTAGTTTTGTAGGCTGCATTTTTCTTATTGATAGTGTTGTATTTTCATTAATATTAATTGAATTATTCCTGATCTACAGCAGAACAAATGAGTGAGTGTTAGGACCAACATCCAGCATTTCATCCTAAGCGTAATTTTGTAATTAAAATGGAAGAGAGAAACATTTTTTTTTTTAAAAAAGCTACTTAAGGGGAAAAAAAAATCCTCTCTTTTTAATCTTGCATTTTAAAACCCTTTTCATAGAAGGAAAAGTTTATTGCAGGGGGGCAGGAGATAACATACGGAACAAGGATGAATGTGTGATACTAGTTCACATGCTTGCAGTTTCTAAAAATCGGTGTGACTGTAGTGTTTCGTGAAGAAAATAGGATTCCTACACACTCCACAGACAGGCAGATCTACAAAATTTTAGACAGGAAAAAAGCAGCCCTTCCCTCCCTGCCCACAGCCAAAGCCACATACCTATGTAATTTGGATTTTAAAGTTACATTCCTTGAAGGAAGTTTAGAGTCTTACCTTCAAAGATACTTCAGAGTCTCAGAAATTTCAGAGCCCTCAAGCCCTGGCATGAGGTTTGGTTCATTTTGAACACTGCTGCAGAAGAATTAAATCATAAGAACTTATACCTTAATCTTCCTCTTATTGTACTGACATGATTTCCCTGTGCTTCTCCTGGGACTCTTTTTTTCTGTCCCAGTGCTCCTTCTGGGAAACATGGAAATTAACCTTTACTAATCCTGTTCTCTAAATACCATGCTCTCATGATTTCTCTAGAGAAGTTTGACAGTCACTGTGAGCTTACACTTGTAACAAGGACTGCATCTTCTGTCCTGAAAGCATGCTCTCCCTAGGAGTCATAGCAACCCTTGCCTCTATGAGCAACTTTACAACCTCTCTACCTTTTCATGACAATTAACCCATCAGCACTCTTTAAATTATTTGCAAAATGGTACCCTGAGATCTATAACATCCCTACTTAACACTGCCATGCAGGATTTGTTTTAAAGACCAGACCAAAAGACAACATTCAAAATGCAAAGAGAGATGATGAATGAAACATTTCTAAGCATTCATTTTCTTCCAATCTCCATATAAATATGCATTTCTTCTGAGGTTAACAATTTACAGCAATAAACAGCATAAAGACTGGGAATATGTCAAACAGGAAAAAATCGGTGTTTACAGTGAATGTATTGCCTTTTAAAGAAGCACATGCTTGTGAGGTACTCGGTGACATAGTTTCTTTTGCCAAATTAGTGAACATGTTGTTTCTCATTTGCAACAGAGGTAAAAAAGGGTGACTGAAGGTAAGGGCTTCAGGTTATCTGACCTGTAGCAAGGTAAATACCTCTGTGCACAGGGGTCAAAAAGAACATCCCAGTCTGGGAAGGAAATGGAGGTAAAAAGAAAACTGTATTCATTATTCTTAGAATCATAGACTGGTTTGAGTTGGAAGGGATATTTAAAGATCATCTACTTCCCCCTCCCCTGCTGTGGACAGGGAAAATGCAGCAGGTAACACTGAAAGATGGGAGCAAAGTGTGGTTGTTAACAAGGGAATTGATCCAAACAGGACTGCTTTAAAAATAAAGGCCATATCAGCAGTGACTCAGCGGAGCTTTCTTTCAGTATTATATGTTTTTAAATTTGTAATGCAACATCTCTCAGCATTTTTCACAAACCTATTAAAAATATCAATGTGTTAAATAATAACAGTAGGGATAACAGACCTAGAGAGAAAAAGACAAAACAAAACAAAAAATCCCAAAACACTAAGGATTTATCCAGAAAGAATTAGAGGTTGGACTTCATTAGCTAAACAAAGGTAAGGATAGTTACTCTTGCCAGAGCTATCCTATTCTTCTGAGTGTTTATCTTCTCCCCCGTATTCTTAAAGCAACCATGACTTGCCTTGATAGAGAACAGAAATACCACTAAGACTATTGTTTACAGTAGTGTCATCCCAATATGAAATCACAATATTCAAGGGTTATATAAATAACAAGCATGATACTTAGCCTTCTATGAAGCTTCTTATTTTTATGTGCTCACAGAGTTAGATAAAACCAGAACAAATCTAATCTTCCTATATTAAATGGGAAACCACTAATCAATAACCCTCTCTTCCAGTAGGATAAACTGAGATACAGAAAGTTCAGGTGAGCACAAGGAATGCCAAGTACTGACATACTGCATCATCCATGGGGCTATGCTTCCTGGAAGGTACTGGAAATCTTCCAGGAAAGTCTAATCTAGAAGCCTCAGGAGATCCAGGTATATATCAGTCTCAGGCAGTTTATCAGAGTCCATCTGGAAAACCTGGGGGGCTGAGTTCTTCAGTCTTGATCCTTGTGAAGTCATACCCACCTACACACAGATAAGAGATTTAAGTGTGTTGTGCCTAGACACAAATGCCTGCCCAAGGTTCAGGGAAGTGCAACATCTTCTGATTTTTTTAGGTTTGCTCATCACAGACTGGTAACATGCCCACGTATATTCTGCAAGATGCTCATTGGAAGTTTTTTGCATGGGTATCTTTTGAAAAGACTGTAGTGAAATAAGCTACTCAGCTGTCAATCAGGAAGGTCATTGTTACTTTTATTAATGAATATGGCTGAGAAAAAATAAAAGGTCCAATCATGGACAAAAATCTCGACTCTGTATTGGATTGTACAGTTCTGCCACAGAGTGAAGGGACAGTCATTTCTCTAAAACTTAAAGCATTTAAGTAAAGGAAAAAGAAAATATCCATTTCTCCTCCCCAAAAGCTCGGAACATTTTAAGAAGGATGCTCTCAAAAGAAATTTGTGACTTACAGACATCCATAAACAGAAATAGACAGACAGGTTATATAGAGAATATTTTTTAATTTTTGTATGATATTGACCCTTAGAAATAGGAAGATGTCCTATTTCCCTAGTAATGAAGCAATATTAATATCCACTATATTATGCAGATGGGGAGCTCATGAACACAAAAGATATCTTAGTTGGTTGCCTTCAATAGCTGAATCAACAGTACTGACCCAAGGACTTACAGTCATTCCTTTTCAGGAAGAAGTTTTGAAACTTAAGACCCCTCATATATGATGCAGTTTCAGAAGCAATTTTTTTGGACTCATGCTAAGGCATTTAACAGTATGTCAAATATATGGACAATAGTACTTCCACTTATTTTCATCCTCCTTTCAAACCACATAACAAGATGGACCAGCATATGCAAAACAATATATGAACAGTTTTATGAGGGGAGACAAGTGCAGGGCTGTGTACAAATAAAGGTTATCAGCAGAAGAGATGAAGTCCAGTTTTAAGTTAATGAAAGGTCCCTTTTATTCTACTATTAATATACCTTTATACTAGCGAGATTCAGAAGGGACAACATCAGAAAACCCTTCATTAGCATTTCCTTTATGTACATTGGCACGCCACCCACAGTTTGGAACAGAATCCCAGGAAAACATACTTTTCCACTAGTTGCAGAACTGGCCACAATGTAATGACATCAACTTGCATAAGGTTTTTCTAATCACCATTACAGAAGTTTATGCCTTAACTCTACCTCCAACTTCATAACACTTCTTATGAAGGAAGGTTTAACCATACCTTCTGGACATAGCCAAGGACCTCTCAATGAGTTCCAACCATTATGAGTTTTCTCAGTATAAGAATTTTCTTGAATATTTAGAACGTTCCCAAAACATTAAGGGAGGTGCTAAATAAATTGCAGAAATAATGACAATAAGCTTACATTAAGTATCATTACTCAAACTATGACATTTTTGCTTTCATCCTATATCTATCAGAGGAGTGTGACTATCACACAGAGAACAATTGATCTGTATTTTACCAGTCTCCCATTAAAAGTCTGAGGAATTACTTGCACTTGCCTCTCATCAAGTTATGGTCATCTGGACTAATCCCATAAAATCAACACCCTTGAACTTAAACAGACAGATGTCTCAAAGACCAAAATACTGCTCTTCTAAGAAAGGGATGAATGTCAGAAGCTGACAGAACATTACTTACTGGCGTTTTCAATGACAATCTTGTTGCTAGACATTATTTTCTAAAGCAGAAACTCCCTCTTTGCATGAGGGACCAGATGAGTCTTATGTTCCTTCTAAAATAACTTGTCTGTGATCAATGAACATGAATTCTATGATACCTGCCCTGTATTACAGGGGTTGAGGAGGGATATCAATAGACAATATAAATTCAGAAAGAAACTTCTACATCCAGATTTGTAGAATAAAATAGCCTTACAGTCTTCTAGTTTAGTATCTGCTTGTTTTCTTGAGCTCATCTATTTTATCTCTTGCTTTTTAAATTTGATCATATATCCAAGTCTCTCTTCCAGCATATCAAATGTAGAACTCACAAATGAGAAATGATCTTTTATATCATGTATAAAGAGTACATTTGCTTTGGATTCGCAACCTCCTTTGGGTTTGGGGAGTGAATTTTAACACATGGAGAACATATTCTTTGAGCAGCCCTGGAAACCCACAAATATTTCTAGATATAATTCTGCCTTCAGCCACATTCATACAGCAGTAAATCTAGACCTATTCCAGATTTACAGGGATATAAGGAAAAATAGATTTTTTTTTTTTTTCTCATTACAGATTCTGTTGCTTTGGCAGTAGAATGGGCCAGAGAGTGCTAACAAATCCACAGATGAAGGAAAGAAAAAGTTCACTCTTTTTATGCGTATTGGGTAGAAAATATCATTCAATAGTCACATTCACAGGGGAAAAGAGAACAGATGTAGAAGAGACATTTTATAACTTTGTTGCTCTGAAAGATATGGTGATAACAATGCCACTTATACATATATTTATCCCCATTGCTTATAACTGTGATTCACTCTAACTTTCCAACTGTTCAGGCATGTGGGTATTTGTTACAGTAATGCAAGCTCATTGCCACTCAGATTTAAACCACACATTTCTTTTTTATTTCTTTTCTGGCTAACAGCCCAAATCCAGGCAGCAGGTGCCGTCTCAGGAATGTCACCATCTAATAAAAGTACCGCAACATAACACAGAGCCAATAAAAATTTCTTTGCATAGACTTTGTTTTTCCTGACAGACTGGGTTCCTAATAAGACAATGTCTACAAAATCTAAGGAAGATGAAAATATAAGCTTTATCATTAAGTGGATTTTTTTTTTCTCCCTTGTTTAGGCAATGAACTTGGGTATCAGGTGACAGAAGCTGTGCAAGATTTGTACAAACCTTTCTTTGTCAGCAAAACAACCAGGGACATGGGGAGCCCTGGCATTGCCTGTTGTTTTCATTATTTCTTGGCCAGAACTATGATTCCATTCAAGTTTGGATAAAGGATTTAATCAAAGGAAATACAATTAAAATGAGAGGATTGGGGAAATCAACAATTTTTGGGTAAAAGATTTACAGATTAATTTTATCTATAAGATCTGCATGGATATAAGTGACAAACCTTGTATTTGTTAAGATGCTGCTTTTATTTATCTATTTTGTAATGTAGAGCACTTCCAGGCAGATCTAATCTGAGATATGATTTAAACACCCAGTACTTCATAAATCCCATATACACAAAACTAATTAGTAGTTCAAGCAAAGGAGAGATTTTAGCTTTCAGCAATATTTTAGAGGCCCTGAAACTGGGAAAAAAAGTCATTAGACATCACACTGAAATGCTGAAGTGCAGACACAACAGTATTTTCAAGTTGGATGCACAGAAGACAGTGTCAGTACATGCCTAATGACTGTTTACTTCAGCTGCAGCTGCTATTCTAATTGACTTTTTTATTTTTTTCAAAGACAGACATTCAAAACAAAGTTCAGAGGTGGAATATGTTTAAGAAGTTATACACAACTGAATAGGATGCATAAAACATAAATACATCTGTTTGTTCTCCTTTTACATCTCTGTCTTGCTCAAAGTCTTTCAACACTCAATCTGTTCCGGTTGTGCAAGATATATAAAAAATATCACAAGGTCAAAAATTTTGATTTTTGGTGCACAGAGGTAGATACTTAGCTAGCCACTTAACATGTAGTATAGTTTTCAGGGTAGTAGAACAGGTCATGTTCAAGTACGTGGTGTTAAATTTTGAGAATTTCTAACAAAACGTGTGTCTGCCCAATGTAATGCAAACGCTTATGCAAATCAGAAAATTCACTTTTGCAAAATTAACATACCCTAGTCAGGTTCTTTCCTCTATAAAATTATCACTTAAGCTTTTGAGTTGTATATTAAAGTTGTATTTTAAAATTTGCCCCAAGATGTCAAACCACCTTAGAAAGAGTAATTATATTTCACAATGTGTTGATAGAATAAAAATAATCATAACCGCTATAAAGATGGATATACTATAATAGAGTGATTTGCTATAGAGAAGTACCCTTGTTCAAGACAGCAATATAAACATGAATATATAACTGCCAGAAATCAGCAGGGCTTAAGCGCAAGTTAAACACTAAAAACACTTAAAATTTTCCCTGAATCAGGGCCAAAACAATTAAGTAGCTTCTCCAGGTTTCCACAGTGACCCAAACACCCTGTCAGTAGGCTTTTTTTCTAACTGTTGGGTGGTACAGCCTCTTATAACAATGATCTAGTGACTTTGTGTACACTGGGCTCTGCAGGGGAAGAAAAATAGTTACTGCAGGGCAACACAGCACAGTCTGGTGGTCTTAAATTAAAATATTAACTGCCCATGAAAGTTTTTATTTACCTCCCAAAGGCTCAAGTACTAATCTTAAATATGTCAGAAAATGTTAAATTGAAGATCACATGGAATATAAAGCTGCATCAGCACTTAGCAGCTGTGGGTTTTAGTTGGAAATGAAGAGCTGTTAGTTTTAGTCCACAATTGTTGATCAATTCTGTTTTCCTTTGAACTGTGTGTTTTCAATGGCATACAGCTCTGAAATTTACAGTATACTCTGACACACAGGATGCTTGATGGGTCACCCCTTTATTCATTTCTTTTCTTCTTGGCAGAAGAGAGCAGTGTAAAAAGGAAACATAAGTAACCTTCCAAAGAAGCAGTGGAAATTGCTAAGACACTTCCGTTTTTCCATCTCTTTCTCACTCACTCTCTCTCTCTCTCTTTTTTTTTTCTTTTTCATCTTTACTTAGACAGCACAGAGCTTTCTCTGTGCTACCTTTAATTAATGGAAACAGTTCAGTGAGGGAGAGAATGCCTAAAGGGAAGGGTTTACTTTCCAGTAAGGACTTTGCATTGCAAGTAGCTGACAAAGTATTTTGTTTTCCAGTGGAACCAGCAAAGGAAATAAGCTTCATTTCTAGAACCTCTCTATCTGATGAACAGTTTTGTGTGTATGTGTAAGGCGGAATTAATTGTTGACCTAGCTTTAGATATAAGCTAAATTGCCTTTATTGTAATGTTATTATTTATAGTGTGATAGTGTCTAGAGACTTAAATGAGATACCAGGATCTCATTGTGTTAGTTTTGTATATTCATATAATGAAATCTAGTCCTGGTCATTAATTAAAAAAAAAACCAAAAACCAAAAACTTCCCTTTTTAAAAGAAATGTTAGAAAGAAGTAGATACAAAAAAAACAGATAACATAATAGCAGACATCTCCCTTGCATAGCAGACCTTTGTGATACTTAATATAATCTCTATCCATTATAATAAAACGAATCATGCAAAGTTAGGCTTATGTAGTATTGCAGCTAAATAAGTCCACCTTATTAGTTTAATTGTCCTGTGCTTTTTCAAGTAGACTGACTTCAGCTCCAAAACTATGTGAACTTGTTGACTGAAGCCGATGGGCAGAGCAATGTTCATAACTTCACAGACATGTATGAACTTAAAGGTGAATGTAACTCTTTTAGTCAAATATTAATGCACAAATATATTTATATGCTACTCAATATCAAACCATCTGAGCAATTCATAATGCGCACTGTATAGTTGCATCTCTCCTGTGAGGCAGGGAATTGTCATGACCCCTTTCACAAATAAAATTAAAATGAGAAGAACTTGGCAATCCCTGACTGAATTAAATTCCTCCAGGACTGAACCATCTTTCCCATTTACAGTTATCATATATTTAGAGACATAGACAGAATTAATGAGTTAATATTCTCATGAGTTTTCATTGATAAAATTTTTGCTATTGATAAATGCGTATGTAGAGCATTCTGAGTTTTAATTTCCATTTTATTGCAAATGGGAATTGAAAAGAACCTGGAACAAATGGAAAGAAATCAAACTGAAAAAAACACAGGTCGTTGATAAGTATACATACATGGTCATGCCATATTTATGAAAGTCAATTCCCTGTTTATCACCCACAGAAAATGCAGGTATTCAATGGAAATACAGTACCTAGCGTGCTAGGAATATTATTGTTTTTAAATAAACCACTGTTTTGGTATGCAAAAGGAAAATGTTTATTTTGAAAATCTGAACCATCACCATCAAGAATGTTTGCTCTAAAATAATTGATTTGATTAGGGTTTTTTTTTCCCCTGAAATGGATTTTTGTTCATGATTTTTAATATGTAACTTTTAAGCATTATCCTTGTTACACATCTGTAATTCTTGGCATCTTTTAAAACATGAAAGAGCTTTTTAAAATCTTGGATGAGGAAGAATTTTGCAAAAGTTTATCAACCTGCTTGTTAAATAAAAGAAAGCTCTTTTAGGCAAGAATCTTAGCAACATTTGATTTCACTAAATAGTTTTCTTATAAAATTAATTAGAGAAGTGTGTCAGAGAGAGAGGAGATAAGAGGAGAAAAGGAAAAAGAATGAGAGAAAGGAAACAGAAAAACAAGAGGAGTGAAGGGAAAGGAAGGGAACGAAATGTATTTTGAATTAGCACAGGAGACTAGGGAATAATTTCCAATTTCCCAGTGTTTTCCTGCAGAAATCTGGAAAGTAATTGTAAAATATATGTACAGAACAGCTGTGATAATTTAAATTGTTTGTTAGTTTGGTTCTCTTTTCCTAATTCCCAGGTTTAGATTTGTATATAAACAAAGTAAATATCCTCCAGAAGTTCAGAAACTTACCCATCGGACTTTTTTCTATCTTTCTTTTGGGGAGTCGGGTGTGTTTGTGGAATTTTACAAGCTGCTACTAAGAGGTTGGACTGTGGTGGTACGTGAATATTTTTCCATCTGTTCCATAGTGATTTACCCAAATTCCATGCAGATAAAGAAGAGCTCTTACATCTGACAGACCTCCCTAGGCTGCACTATAAACAGCAGGGAAGACCACCTGCTACACACAAACTTAATGTTACATCAAAGCAACAAGGATGGCCCAATCTCAATCAGATGGCAGAAGAACTCCTAACTGCAGCATTTGCCTGGAGACTTAGAAAAATTAAAAAATAGACCAGCAGACTAGACATAAAAAACCCTTTCAAGAATTCTCCAGAGAGGTGTAAATATTTCTCATAAAATAAAAAGAGTTTAGAATTGGTCTAGCCTGCTGTTAATCGTTTGTTTATTTATGTATTGCCCCCAGATTTCTTTCAGTTACGTATCATTGCTTCATCAACTCCATTTACATGAACTAAAGACCAGACCCTCCCAGGCCATTGAAACATGAGGCAATTCACTACCATGACTTAGCCTACTTCTTTTGATAAAACAGATTATCCTTACTAAGAAAAAGAAAATACGAAGTCTTGGTGACAAACAGAAACTGGGCCTTTCTTTATGTAAGGTCTTGTGTCTTGAAATACTTTTTTCTGCCTTCAGGCAGAGAGCTAGCTAGGATAATAGCGAGGTGTGATATAGTTTATTTCTGAAAGTAGAGCTTGCTGAAGATGATAGAGTAAAAGCCTTAGTGTCCTGGTTTCAGCTGGGATAGAGTTAATTTTCTTCCTAGCAGCTGGCATAAAGCTGTGTTTTGGATTTAGTATGAGAATAATGTTGATAACACGCTGATGTTTTAGTTGTTGCTAAACAGTGTTTATGCTAGTCAAGGACTTTTCAGCTTCCCATGCTCTGCCAGGTGCACAAGAAGCTGGGAGGGGACACAGCCAGGATAGTTGATCCAAACTGCCCAAAGGGCTAGTCCATACCATATGACGTCATGCTCAGTATAGAAACTGGGGGGTTGGCTGAGGCGGGGGGCAGTGATCGCTGCTCGGGAACTGTCTGGGTATCGGTCAGCGGGTAGTGAGCAATTGTGTTGTGCATCACTTGTTTTGTATATATATTTTTTTCTCCCTTCCTTTTCTGTCCTATTAAACTGTCTTTATTTCAATCCATGAATTTTACTTTTTTTTTTTTTCCCAATTCTCTCTCCCCTCCCACTGGGGAGGGGGAGAGAGAGCGAACGCCTGTGTGGTGTTTAGCTGCCTGCCAGATTAAACCACATCACTTGGGAATTAATCCCTTGCATATTCTGCTACTGAAAGACTAAGTTTAGAACATCATCTCTACAAGTTTCCCAATATGCCTCAAACCTGGACCACTGAAAATAAATCAGCCTATATTTTTGTTTTTACTTTTCATCCCATTGGCTGGAAATGTCAAGGTAATATTCAGAAATTTTGTGAGTTAAGACACTTGGGAATGAGACTGCAACTACCTAGGCCTATCCCCTGAGCTACAGAGAGTCATTAGAGAGTAACAATTGAAGAGTTGCTGACTATTGGCCTAGGCTGGATTCACACCAACAACTTAGAGGTGAAAAACTCCATATGCTCTTACCAATCCCATGAGCAATCAAATCCCTCATATTTTACACCTGGACTGTTTAATGAATTGTTGCAATAACAGCAGGTCTGGGGGAATTGTGTTCTAATTAATATAATGCTGCATGATCTCAAGCAGCTGCGTTTAAAATGAACAAAACAAAAATTGTACTCTAATTTGTTCTAACAAAGGAATCAAATTAATAAGATTTTATAATTTTTTTTTTTTTTTTCTTCCCCTGCCCCCACTGCAGAAGTAAATCTCTAATAACTGAAGTGTGGACACACAGAGATTAACTTTTCTTGAAACAGAACCTTTTAAAGGAAGACAAGGTAAAACTAAAAGCTGATTTTGGCATAAAAAGAGCTATGTAGGGTGAGAATGTACATTTGAACACCATGTTCAAGGTTTGGCACACATTCAAATAAGCTTAAATAAGAAGAGCAATAACGAAACCATCATTGCTATAGCAATGTGTAGGCTAGTTCCCCTTCTCTTACCACAAAAGTGGTATCATTTTTAACTGAAGTGGCTGAAAAACTGGTGCTAAAAATAAAGAATCTTGAGAGAAGATTGAGGGACACCCTTGAACAGTTCTCACGTCCCTTGAACAGAACCCAAGAGTTCTCATGGTTTTGTCGTTTTGTCACATTCACTTATTTATACTTATATGCAGGACATAAAGAAGTGAGTAAGCCCAGTGCACTCATGCGGAGAGCTCTTCTTCTGAAACTGTGTCATTCCAGAACCTAAGATCAAGTTCTCAGTCAAATAATTTTTGATAAAAAATTTTGATAAAAATAAATTTTTATCTCCTAAAATCTGTATGAAATGTATGTATTTAATGTGTTTTCTAGATAAACATATTGAACCACTTGAGAACTGGGAATAAATGAACCAAAGAGGACTATTATGCTTTTATTTTAATCTTTGTAAACTTGTTTCTTTGATGAGGTTAGTCTAAAATTTTAACTAGTGGAGACTAAAAAAAAAGATCTGTGTACTGACTGGCCAAGCGCAGTGTAAACAGATACTCTTTTTTTCTAAACATTGAACTTTCAATTTCATTTAAAAATAAACCAATAACAACAAAAAACAAATAGAGTAATTGTCACCGGTATTTAATATTAGATCTTATTTTTGATTTAGTGAAATATAGAGTATGTCAAGTAAGCAAGCACAGAAATGAACTTTCTGTCATGAGAAATTGGGTGCTGCTGCTGTGACTTCTTTCTTACAGTAGTGATATACTGATAAATTGTTGGAGTGGAAAGAATTTACAGCAATTCTTATGAATATTTACATTTAGAAAAATTAATAGCTTGAAGGAAAGAAGGAAGTTGAGGGTCTGCAAAGTTACAAAACAGAAGTTGTTGGTTATTGGGCTTTTTTTTATTTTTCCTCTGAGGCAGGACTCAAGGAATAAAATAACTCAAAATGCCAAATTCTGTCTTGAACTCTGTATTGCTCTAGTGAGCTTTTCACACTCAAAAGAGAAGAAAAACAAAGCCTTTGAAAATTAAAACCTTCTTTAAAAAAGTTTTACAGTATTTGATATTGAACTTTTTTTTTTTTTCTTTAATATCAACCTGCAGAGGTTTTAGCAGTAGTTTGTAATTGAAACACGCTGGTCCAGGCTCTCAGAAAGTAGCATGGGGGGGCTTATTGTAGCCCTCTGATCATGTTGCTGTTTTGTGCCATAGCTTTCCCTCAGAAAGCAGGCAATCTGTTTTAACAAGATACAGCCTCAAACTAACATGCAATCTGAACAACCATGACCTACAGAAATGTACAGATCCATATTTTGCTGTTTGTTCAAATAGTCTGCAAGGCCAAACCAAAACCCCATGAAGATTGCTGTAGTCAGAGTTCACATTTGAGTCTATAGAAAACAGGGTAGTCTTGTGCTTTGAACATTGGACAGAGGTTCAGGAGGGCTGGATTCAATGCACGGCCGTACCCCAATATTCCTGTGTTGTAGCATGGAGAGGAGAGGAGAGGAGAGGAGAGGAGAGGAGAGGAGAGGAGAGGAGAGGAGAGGAGAGGAGAGGAGAGGAGAGGAGAGGAGAGGAGAGGAGAGGAGAGGAGAGGAAAGGAGAGGAGGAGCAAGTGAGAAAAGTGGATGCATAGCTTTTCTTATGGAAGATTCATGATTCAGATCAGTCATGATTTGAGAAGAAAAACTGAGCCACTACTGATGTAAAGCAAATTATATCCTGGAATCTGTCATACACGTATCTCCCAAATCTTATTGGAATGTGCTAAGTAGAGTATAAAAAAATAAAAAAAATAGAACCTGTCAGTCATTCTCCTCTGAAAAAGATGGTTCGCTTCTTCCTAAATACTCAAGCATTCCCTCGGACAAGAACAGAAACACCAGTGTCCCACATAGTTGCCCTAACTGTCAGACTATCTTGTAGTTTTATGTTTCTAATACAAAGTAGAAAAGCATCAAAAGAAAAGCCTGAGAAATATTTCTCCCTGAAGAGCATACAGCAGGAGGATTAGAAAACCTTTCTGAAAAGGTGAGGAATATATTTTTTGAGACCTCGGAGCTATATGAGGGCACTGAACTCAGCTCCCATGCACTCTCTGGGACTGCTCTACTTCTCATGCCTCCTTTTTCTGATGGTGGAGGTGGGTTAGGCCACTAAAGATGTCCTTTTTTGTTGCTGCATTTGTGTGCTGGTCATCAGGGCAGCAAATCCAGTTTTTAAACAGTTAGAATTCGGATTCAGAAATGTTCTGGCCAGTTGATACAAAATATTAACCAGCTATAATTTACTCTGTTGGTTTAAATATGGTCAAAAATTGTGATGCATTAATTTTGAACGAGCAGGCTTTATGCCAAGTCATGTATCATCTGTCCTTTTACAGCTGGCATAATGCCAGCATTAAAACTCCATAACATGTACTATGGCTAATTTGACA
Organism: Pelecanus crispus; assembly: GCF_030463565.1. Classification (NCBI taxonomy): domain Eukaryota; kingdom Metazoa; phylum Chordata; class Aves; order Pelecaniformes; family Pelecanidae; genus Pelecanus; species Pelecanus crispus. The sequence goes on from NC_134648.1 coordinate 52,506,468, forward strand.
GGAATGTAATTGTCTGATCTGGGTCAAATATGTACTGTTGGATTAGTCAGTGGATTTACAGATGTTGAAACCACAGTATAAGTTCAGGTCATCATTCCCTTTCTCTGATTTGTTTAAAATTCCCTAACAGAATATAAAGAGGTTTTTAATTTTATAAGAACATGAAAAAATACAGACTTTTAACTTCATTCAAGATATTAATTAAATTTCAGTTTCAGACATGGTTATTAAACTAAATCAGAAAACTTAAATAATTGTTCAGCCTAAATCATGAACTAAGTGTACATTGACTGTTTTTTGCTGAGATGTCAAAATGGTCTTTAGATACTTAAATATCCAGTTAACACCAGTTTTCACTAGGACTCATTCCCTCAGTTCTTTAGATATCCCTAGTATTAATATCATGAACATACAAAGACCTTAAAAATGTGAAAAAATCCATGTCTGAAACAGTAAAAGGTTATTCAGATTAATTCTTTCCTTATATTTAATCTGTAAAGGCTTCATTCAGAGCATTATCAGAAGGTGTTTATGTATTTCTGGTTTTATAGTATACTATAGCTTTCAGTCTAATTTATAGTTAATATAAACTGAACTACAGAATCTTTTTAAAAATCTCCAAAAAGTAATGCATAATGTTACATGCTTGCATTGGCATTGTAGTTCCAATTAGACATGATAAAATTCATGTTGCAGAGCATGGTTTAAATAAACGCAACCTGAAAGTACTAAGGCAGTATCAAGGAAGTTCAGAATATGGGGAATATAGAACCAGGTCTTCCCCTGTGTGATCATGATTCAAGTTACAGTAAACTTTACATCCTTGTAAATGAAATAGTCTTGGGGTCTCTGAGCTCAGACCACATGTGAATTGCAACATTTAGCACAACTTTTACTCCGCTTTGGAAATGACTAACAAAGCAGCTAGGACTTCATGAGGTTGTTGCCCCTCCTGAGGAGGAAAGCAAGGAAACCCAAGACCTGATTTTCTTCTTTTTCACATATGTATCAATTAGGAGTAACATATTTAAGTCAAGCTAACTTCTAGATACCTCTGGTACCTTCTAAGGTAATAGGCTATATATTTCCCATTATGGTTTCAGGGAGCTTCATGTTGTTGGAAGTAGGCTATTTTTGGATGAGATATGAAACATATCTCAACTGCTTGCATTTTTTCAAGATTGCATAATGTTTTCCAGAAGAGATGAATGCGTTAATTTCAGTGTCCTGGCCAAATTCCACTACATATAGTTATAATCTCTCTATCTGATATTTGCTCTGAAACTCCATGTAGCTCTGGTTGGCTGTGCGTTTCCTGCCCCATGCATTTGGGCAGCACTTCTGTAACACCTATGAGCAGAACAGAGTGCTTGTGGTAGATTCCACTACATGGCTCTGCGTGTACTTGGGAAACACCTTGTGATGCCTCATAAATATCTGGTTAATGTACACATAGATTTGCACCGCTCTCTACAAAGCCAGTGGTCAAGGCAGGCATGCCTTCATTGCAGATTTTGCTGTTTCAAGATAGCCCAGATACACTGGCCTGTTTGTGAAGGTTGTTTTACCATGCAGGCAGAAAGGTTCCTGCATCTATGTTAAGCCTTTGTACCTGAAGGCCATTGGCAAAAAATTTAACTTTAAAGTTGTCTCTTATGCATCTGAAGACTTCCTACATTCTCTCATGCAGATCCTATCTCTTGTCGCAGGAAATCTGCTCACACTGATTTGATGTTTGACCAAGACAAAACCAAGAAACCTATAAAATGTTGAAATATGCATAACAAGTAGGATCATCTACAGTTTAGTATTAATCACTGATGCAAAGCTTGTAGCCAAGAGTATATGCATGGCAGATAACCAGGCACCTTTGCAATCATGCTGAGAGGTATAGCTTAAAAGTTACTATGATACATAACAAAAACCTTCTTCTACCTCTTGAATAATAAGATTTTGCATCTCTATCTTCAGTATTCCTCAACAGTTAAATATTACTATTTTCTGTGTTATCTTCACACCAGTCATATATATATATTTTATATTTATATATTAATTAGATGAAAAATAGACAATGCTGCATGGGTTAGTTGATTTTTTTCTTACATTTTGCTTATTAGAAAAATCATCAAGAGCTACTTTGTTCTGAAGAATTTCCAATTCTTCATAAGCCTTTAAACTGCTTAAAATTATGGTCTGCTAACAGACACTATTCCATGTGATCACTAATGTTACCTGATGATTAACATCTAAACAATGCAACGTGTTACTTGAAATTTTTATTTGTAGATGCTCTAGAAGGCTATTAAAGTTCCTGATTATTCAAAGGACTGTATAAGTGTTGATACTAGATAGAAACACCTCCTATACAAAATATTCTAAAATGGTCTCTCACAACTCATCTTGCATATAAAGGAGGATTTTTTTGTAATAGAGTTCTTGAGAGTTGAACATCAACTCTGGGAACTGTAGTCTAATCTTAACATGAAGCTGATGACTGAATTGCTGACAATCTTACAGAGACTTTATTGATAAAAATTTACTTATAAACAGACCAATGTGTAAAATGCATTCACCATACTGGGCAACAAATTCTGTTTGAGAAATACTATTTTACTGAAAAAAATAATAAAAAGGCATGTTTTGAATGTGATTGCTTTTTTTTGATAAAGACTAAAATTGTGGAATTTGAAAAATTTGCCTGAATTGTGTTCTTTTCTTTGATTGTACATGTGCTCAAAGATTTTCCATGCTCAGAAATTTGAAAATCAGTTATCTCTAAAACAAATAGGTCAATATGATCTTACCATTACATCTTTAAACATCAACAGGAAAATAGTATAAATACTTTGCGTAGTTTAGGAATTATGTCAAACCTTCATCTCAGTTAGTGTTTGCATTGTGAACCAAAAGACAGAGGTGATGAGAAATAAATCCTGATCAAAACATTGGGATCTAGATTACTTGAACGTCATCAAAGCTCAGATGTAGACACACATTTTCTTTTCTAAAATCACCCTCAGCTGGCTTTAGCTTCTTTATACTGTTGCCTTACCCCTTTATCTTACAGGGAAAATAAAAACTTCTGAATTACTTTCTTACTGTCGTTTCTGTTGGGTTACAGAAGTAAACCTGGCATAGTACCAAGTGTGTGTTCTTTTCCTTGGGAAAACCAGGGTCTGCTTCACTTTTTCTTGTTTACATAATACCTTGATGCTCATATTATATCAAATGTAAGTCAGCATTCATTTGTTTTTTATTTTTAAAACAAGACTCTTACAATGATATGTTTTTTTAAAAAAAATAACTGTGGTAACAGATTGCTCATTACTAAATGTTTTAGAAAGTCAGTTTCAGAAACACTTTTCAATTATCATCCCTTAAACTGAATAGGTAGAGATAATTAGCCTTCATACAAAAGACAGAACATCAAACAAGAGTTTTGGAGTTATAATTCTAACAATGTAATAAGGATTGAGATTCTGATGCTGGACAAAATAAGTATATGAATAATTTTATATATTTGAGTAATTTGTGTTTGATCCATCAGCATATAAAGTAAATCACAAGTTGGAAATTTTAGGGTTGTCGAATTATGTAAGAACATTCAGAAATTTTACTTTTCTGATATCTGTTTTTCATTGGAATTAATATGTTCTGTAAGACTAGTGCATAGCACACCATTAAAGGACCATTTCACTGAAACACACAGCTCTCTCAGACACAAATAGAAAATTTGGCTATTTCAGATGTTGATGACTATGTTTTATCCCAAATAAAAAAGAAAAAAAAAAAAGAGGTGAAAATGAAAGTTTTACCATTTGGCAAAACATTATTTAAAACAGCTTTCTTAACATTCCGCTGCTTGCCCTCCCATTAAGTACAATATGTTCTTATGTATTTTATAACATCAAAACCCACCATGTTGCATAAACTTTTAAGCAAATTATGTTATCACAACTCTAGATGTCTCAATATATCAAATTGTACATTGGCTAAATGAACTACATCTACAGGACTAAGCAGTAAGTCACTGGCAGATTCAGGAATGGAACACAGCATTAAAAGTTGGGTTGTCTAGTAGTATAATTCTGTTGATTCCTTTTGAAAAAAAATATTAAATGTATTTGTTGCATGATTGGTAGAAGACAGTATGGTTAAGTGCCAATGAACAAGAGCTTTTCTATTCAGTTACTTTTGCCATGTCAGAAAGAAAAAATATATTTCTTCGCATCAGTGAACTGTTCAATACTGTTAACAACACCAGTGACCCATTTCCTCCAAACCCTGGGAACTGTTATAAAGGAAGATTGTTAAGAATGCCATATTCCTTTGCTTTATACTTAAAAAGAAAAATGCACCAAGATCAGTACCATAATCAGAAAGTTCACAGTCCAGTGCCCCAACTGCAAAACCAAACTATAGTTTCTCTGTAAGAAGAAATTCAGAGAATGAGTGGCAAATAGATTTTCCTAATTAACTGAAACCCTTATTCATGTCCATAAATACCAAAGGGAATTTGACAACCAAGCAGTGAATCCATGTAAGTATATATGCAAAATAATTTGTTATGTGAATAGCCTAGTAAATTATTTACCTATTAAATCAGCTAAGTGCACAGGTAACTGAGATATCTGCTAGTCTGTGGGACTACACAACTTTGAAAATCAAGCCATAAATTCTGATAATGCATCAGTTTGGAAGCATGTACTGAAGATATTCTCAAAGTCAAAGATTCTGGTCATAAAACAACATCATTCCAGTTTAATTTAGGTAACATCTTTCAAATCAACAGGTTCCTAATTTACCTTAATTTACATTACAGAATGCTTCTGTGCATGATGAATAAGTGGAATCGATTTTATGGGCTGATATCTGTAAGAGGTGTATTTTATACACTTTTTATGCACTGTTTTTTTCTCTGGTATGTAAAGGGGTTAGTTTAGGTTTAGAGACATACACTAAGCCTATGCAAAATTTGGCATTAGGATCCCCATATCTTGACATAAGCACTCATAGACTGGATAATATGGTGTTAGAAGATCAATAGAAAGAAAAAGAAGCTAAAACTCATAGACCTGAAGAGAGATTTTCAGATTATTTTAAAACTTAATGAGGTAAAGAATTACAGGAAGGTGGTTCCAAATGGCAGAAGCAGTAGAGTAGGAAGATTTTGCCCTAAGTGTAGCAGTATCATTTGGAGAGACAAGGGAGCTTAGGTGTGAATAAAAAGATCAGGGAGGTGGGAAGAGAGAAGTAAGGTCATACTCTTCTCATACTAATAATTAATTAAGACAAACTAAACTACCTACTGTAAATTTTCCTGGCTGATTAGGTTTTCTTACAGAACAAATTGTAGATTTCAGCATCTTCAGACAGTAGGATATTTTTAGTAATTTTAACAGGAACATTTTAAATCAATATGCTAATATTATAAGATATATTATAAAATATGGTAAATAATATAACTTTATATCATAATCATATTTATAATTGTCATATATTATACACTATAGAAAAATACTCCATATCGCATTATAATGATTAAATTGTTATTATTACATAGTTCTTATGTTATAAATTAATTTTTAAATAATCATGTTTTAATATTTTTAATAGCAAAGTACTATTTTTTTTTTTTACTACTTAGTTTTTAGCTTAATATTTTCAGTCACTTTGGCATGCTGCCAGTTTTCACTGTGTTCAGGGGAGGGCCCAGAACCAGGCCCTGAAGTTGTTCACCACAGTTTCCCTCTTTTATCTTTCTCTTGGTCTTTGCCAGAAACGTGCTGATGCATCTCTGCTTTGATTTTCAGTGCTCCTAGCTATTGCCTTTTATACAAATTTTTTGTTAAGAAAGGCAAAGATGTAACAGGTATGGCCTGGGAGAATGAATAAGCTAGATCATCTCTTGAAATCCCTTGCAGGTCTGTTCTTTATCTTATTCTCATGCCTCTCTAATTGATTTCAGTCCTGGTACAGGATGCAGGAACATTGTCTGTGTATTAACAAACTCTCTTTAGCAATGATTTTCTAGCTTACTTCATTACTAAAATATTGGTTTCCCCTTTGTTCTTCTATAGATGTGTTGACATAGTTGCTTACTTATATTGGTACTGCATATTGTACTTTTTTGCTTAAATAATAGAAATAGAAAGGGATCTGTCATTCTGACTTAGAGAAAGACACATCAATACTGCACCTGAGGCTGAATCTAAGTATGTTTCTGTAGGTGTTGAAGTAGTGTATGAAAAAATTCCACTTCTTAACTTCTCAGGTGTAAGGAAGAAAGTCTCCAGGTGCTGGTATGGAATAATCTGCAGTTCTTTGTCATTTGCTATGTAGCATGAATGACTTTTGAAATGGCTTCTGGAAGGGTTTTGAGAACTCAACAATGACCTCAGGTCTGATCATGCCCCTCTGAGGAGGTTGAAAATCCTGCTTAAAGATGAAAGAAAAATGTTGTCAGAAACCCAAAACTACCTAACACTAGGTTTAATTCAGGTGCTATGCTGGTTCCAGATGTGGACGTTTACTATATTCTTATTAAAAGAATACATTAACCTGCCCACATTGGCATATATTTGTTGCCACATTGATACTGCTAAAGTTCTGATTGTGAAACAGTCCCACCACCTATATACTCAAGTCTGTACAGATCATGTATTTGTACTTGCTGATTTATATATATATGTGCTCAGTTGTATGTCTTTAAATACTTGCCTGGCAGAAGTTAAAAATTTCAAATATGCTCAAACAGTCCTGTTTTCAATAGGGTCTGCTTTAACTATCTAGACTTATGCAGTGCAAATTACAATTTTCTTTTTATTGTCAATGTCTGTGACTTAGTTAATCATGTGTTCATTTTATGCCAGCCATTCATTACATCAGCAGTGGTGTGAATTACCTAACCTAGGATCATAAAACCTAGCAGAGTCCTATGCAGAAGTTACACTATTAGCAGTAAGTTACCATGCACCTGAAGTTTAGAATCAGAAACAGAGCAAAGTTTAGGATAACTGCCAAATGAATAGCATATAAACATTGGTTAGAAATAAGAAAAGTAGTGTTGTATTGTGTCAATGACAAGCCAACTGTACACAATTCCCAGTTGTTCAAAATCTTTGTGGCTTACAGCGTTAGAGTATTGCTGTAAAAGCAGACAGTTTCATGTTTAACATGCTTGTTCCGCTCTGTGTACCATGTCTACGATCATGTTCAGTCAAAGTACTATGGGTATTTCAGATGGGTTGTATAAGGGTCAGATTTTTTACACATTATTTAGTTTAATATGTTATGTCAAATAACAAAAACATACATTATATAACAAAATCAAAGGGTGAAATTTTTGTATAACAGGCAGATAATTCATCAACGCACTATTCATGTAATTTTAAAGTTATACCTTTGAAATTAGATATTCTATTCTGACTTTGACATTAGTGTCTCCTAATAGTGTTGGGTTTTTTAGTATGATTATTTAATCTTTTAAGAGCATAATTATTAGATAAGGACCTTGTCCATTTCTCTTACCTCCAAAACTACAATGGGTGACTCTATTGGTGATGTGGGGAAATTGCTCAGCCATGTAGGTAAAACAGAACTACTTGCCATACCAGGCAGTTCTTTTATCTCTCCTTTTTCCCTATTCCACCTTGGGCTTATCAGCTAAATATGAAAACCTTGCTCTCTTCCTGTATTTCTGTATATTCTTGAATAATGTGTCTGTCCTAGAGCTGTTTGTGTTTCATCAGTAAGAGACCTTCCTCATGTATACACAGTATTTTCTGGTTGCAATCTTCTGAATAAAAACATTGTAGAAACACCTAGAGAACTCATGTCGTATGCAGACACAGTAATTACAGGCACTGATGCCCCAAAAAACTTGAAAATGATGACACATTTTTCATTATAACATGAATTTGTCATAATAAAGAGAAAAATATTAGATACAGGGGTTTTTTTTTTTCCAAAACAAAATGTAAATTCTGGGTTGACCACATGGATTAGATGTGGCTGATCATTTTCTTTTAATATAAAACTGAGACAGTTTTATAAATAGAAACATTCAGGGAAGCTGTATTTCACCTCCAATATTCACAGAGATAATTTTTTTTTTATTTATTACATTGGAGCTTTCAAGCGCACAGACAGGAAATAGATACTGAGTCAGAACTCAGGGTATGTCAGTTACTTGTGTACAGCTTGCACAGGATAAGAAGGAAAGGCAGCCATACTTCATAAGCATGGGAAAAAAAGCTGAAACCAGTCTCAAATAAAATGTGCACATATGAACTAAAATAAATCCAATACAATGTATGCGGTAGAATTTTGTTACTCTGAGACAGGATGAAGTCTCTGGTGGACTAGAGATAAATATGAATGAAAAGAGAGAAAATAATCTACATAATATAATATCCACTTACAGAGCAATAGTTCTGGAATCCTAAAATTTAATTACCCTACAATAAGAATGCATGTGTGTCTTTAATAGTAGCGATACATTTTTAAAATAGGCTTCATCTTGCAAGACAGAAAAGACATTACAGGTCTACTAGACTTTAAAAGCTTAAGAAAAGTGAAATAAAGCCATCACACAAGTGGAAGGTTTGAGTTGTTTAAAAAACAATTTAGAACAGGAAGTGAAGGCATGTTGATCCTGATAAAACTGAATGTACTGTTTTCTGTTTTAAATACCCATGAAATAGTTTTTTAAACAATTATCTAAGCCCAGATATTAGACTAAATATCTGAGGGAGAAAAATCAGTCTTCTTCAAGAAAGGTGAAATGCAGACATTCAAACAAAAAAAAGTCTTGGAGACAGCCCGGACTAATGTAAAGCATGGAAATCACCATGATAATTTTGTGCATAGTTACACCTGATATTTTCAAATAAGCCATGTTCTATCTTTAACAGTAGAATCATTTCATGTGTCTTCTTTAACAGCCAAAGACTCTAGCTCCAAGTCTCAGAAATTCATGTGTTGTTAAACTGAGTCTTGTTCTTGACAAAGACCCTGCAAAGGCCGAATGATATCTGGCAGTCCTGAGCACATTTTAACTTAAACTTGGTAGGAATTCAATGCCTAAAATAGTTGTTCTCAATCTTTTTCAGTTTATACACCCCTATTTTTTTCCAGTGATGGTCCAATATGGACTAATTTACAAATTTACACATTTGCAGACTTCCACACGGGTTAAATAGCTTTGTTTTCTTAAACACAGTTAACAGAACCTTAAGAAGATGCCAAGAAAATCTGGGATCCATGCTGTCACAGGTCAGCTCTCAGATAAAAGCTGAATAAGGACCTAAAACCAAAGAAAGGACCCAAAGACATGACCCAGTGGGAAAGGAAAGTGCTTAGACCCTTTGGTTCTCCCTTGATATATGTAAGCAATCTGTGCTTTGAATTCATTGTTCTCTCCAAGAAGAACCCATTTCTCATGTCATAGATGTGAGTGTGATGATGCCTGCTTCCTATTTTTTAGGGGTTTGGGTGTTAAGAACCAGCTTCCTTTGTTTCCTTAATCAACATCACCATGGGATTTCAAAACATAACCTCTTCACCTTTTCCAATAGGTAGCACAACAACAGCAGCAGAGGGTAATCATTTGCTGACATGATGTAAACAGCCTTCTATTTGAAGAATGAGAAATGAATGGCTTGATGAATGCTTCCTTTTCTTTAACTGCACTGGAGTTGCAAGCACTGGTGACTGGTGTTACAGATTCCATCTGTTAGCAAGATGCGGCAGAAGCGCTTAGATGCCTTGCTACATTTCTTTACAATTTGTCTGTTTCTATTTCAAGGCTGCTAGACACATTTTCTTGTGCAACTGATTTCAGTGTCAGAAGGAAAACTTGAGAGGTGAATAATCTGTGCTGCCAGGAAAAATTGAATTTGCAGTCACCTTGAATGGGAAAACAATGCATTGTTATGGATTGCAACCTAAACTCTTGCTATGCCCATCAGAAAAAGAGGAACGAGAAACAGCTGCACAACAGGTATGCTGCTGTTTCCTTATTTTACTCTATTTTAAATTCCATTTCTTATTACCAGTGATTTTCTTTAACAACAGAGGACTTGTTAAGCACACTTGACCCTGAAAAATTGTAAAGATGCAATTAACGCCACTCATGAGCGTTATCTCTGGCATTAGTATCCCCTGAAAGAAACAATACAGCATTGAAGATGGCAATGATACTCATAACTGGAATCCAGATGTTGAATAAGCAGTTAAAAAAAAGCATTAGGGTGGCATCATACATTAGTAATGCGACAGATGGTAAAAAAAAAAAAAAAAAAAAGCAGAGACAGTATGGGTGACAGAGCACTTGTTTGGGAAAAGGATATTTTGGTAAAAGAGTTCCTGCATATACCTGGTGCTCTGCCATACATCTCCTGGATATGATTAGATATGGCAGATTATGCTATATAACATGCAATAGGATATGATTATATAATTCAGAACAAAATTCTAGAGAAATAACAGGCAAAAATAAACAGGTTTTGTCCAGACGGGTAGAATTCCATCCAACTGCGTAGTGAATCATAATGGTTTGATCAACTGTCTGTTAGATATTTTCAAAATGATATTTTGATAATTAAATTTTGATGTTTTGATATAATCAAAATTATATTTTGATAATAATTAGATAATCAAAATGATATTTTTATTTTCTGCAATTTACATGCTTTACAGTTTTGGACTGTGAAAAAAGCTTCAGAAGTAAACCTAAAGTAAATGGACAATAACAAAAAGAAATAACTTTTTTTATTTTTGTCAATACATAGGTACTCATACACAGACTCACAGAAAGGCCTCAAACCTCTGACTTCCTGGATATATATATGGGTTCTCGCCCTCATTCCAAACCTCATTGAGTTTGTTGGGTTTTTTCTATTTTATTTTAACTAAAAACTCAGCATTTCTTCTCAAGAAGGAAAAAAAAAAGAAAAATCAGAGACACATGGGATTCCTCTGACTAACTTCTGATGCAGACAGAATATATGTGGACATTTTGTTCTGCATTTATAGATGTCTATGCTCTGTCATTTCAGGTTAGTTTAATTAAAAGTAGTGTGTGATAACATGGAATTTTGAAGTATTTGCTATGTGTGTTCTATATCACTTTATTAATGAGAAACTGAGTGACTTAGACTGGGCTATATATATAAAGCAAATTCACTAGAGCTTAAAAAGTACTAATTGTCCAAAGATGTCTGCTAACTGAAGTTCACAACTGAGCTAAAGAGCAATACGTTTGAAGAGTTTCTGTGAGCCATTTTTGTTGTTTAATGTGGTCCGGAGCCCACCTGTACTGATTTTTAGACACCACATTAACAGGCCTCAGAGGCCCAATTTCAGATATATCCTTTATTTCCCTAGAAAATCCGAAAAAGGACACTAACAAAAAAAATCACAAAATGAAAGAGAAAAAGAGTTTCTATGAGTACCCTACAGTTCTGAGGAGAAGCATCAATACCCTGAGGAAGGCAGAAGACATGATTTACCCCGGATTTAAACTAGGGTGGAGAATGAATGCTGTATTTTGGTTTTTAATTAGTTTTATCAATCAGTTCATGCAGTTACCTATTTTATATGCCATTACATGAGTTATACTTTCTATAAGTAAAGCTTTAACAACATTTTCAGCTGAAAATACTGGGTTTTTTCTTCCACAAGTCACACGAGTCAAGCTGAACGAAGAATAAATGAGAAGTAATTGGAATGAAAAGCAAGAATTGTGTTTCAGTATCAATTTCCACCACGTTGGATCACATTTTTGTTCAGTTTGTACTCCAGAAACAAACCTCAGCTGTATTACTACTGTTTTTCACTTCCTAATATCTACAGCAGGGATCCCCGGAGCTACTACAGAGCTACATGACACCTCTGCAGATGGCCTAATCTTTTGCCGTTCTCCTTAAAAGAGGGAAAGAAGTATGAGTCACTTTGAGAAGCTGATCCCTGTGGTGTAAAAGCATCTCGTTCTATGGCATCCTCAGTGCTCAATCACAAACTCTGTTATCACACCTCAGCAAAAAAGCAGAATAACTATACACAGAGAAAGGATTTGTCCCAAATCCTTTAGAAGGTTGACAGGAGAACCAGAAGGAAGCGCTGTTTTAAAATAATCCTGAAACTTTTAAACTAATCTAAAAGCCAAGAATTTTTTGCTGCTTAAGTTTTTCTCTGTCACTTAATATTAATTACATTAATAATCACCTGTGCTTCTCATAGCCAGAAACCTAGTAAACCTTAAATACATGGACCTACTACTCAGCAACTGGGCAGTTTGTATGTACATACATATCCACATGCCCTCCAATATGTTTATTCTTTAGGGAACTGCCCATGTAATTTAAAATAAGTTTGTTGAAGTAAAATGCCAAACTAAGATGTATAGATTGTTGGGGTTTTTTTCTTTTTAATCCTTTAGTCTCTTCTAAAATAAATTATGTCTCCCTTTAAGTTATTTTATACATGCAACACAGAATAATTAGCAATTATTCTAAACAATTTATTTAGGGACATACAGAAATGTTTGTGGGGAAACTGTCACCAAATTAATTCCCTAATTCCTTAACTGTTTCTTTTTTTACCATTTAAATTCCTAGACAAAGGTGTAATAGCTATGCAGAGTGATTCTTTTGATTGTGTGTCGTCCTTTTCTTGTGTTCAAAAGTGAAGCTTTCAGCTTCTGAACCTTAATACCAGGATTTTCCCCGGGAGGTGGATATTAAGTGGCAGCACTGTTCACTCCAAACAACAATGAAAATAGCAATGTTCTGAGCACATGTAGACATGCCCAGTAGTATTCTTGATAATAACTTTTCTCTATTCAGAAACAACATTTTACTTTATATGTGACATTTGCATATCTTATCAAATTTAACTATGGTCTTTTGGTTTATTTTTGTTCACAAGGCTGAAATGAAGCCGCTCAGACATGAGCTGAAAATATAATATACAAGCAGGTGTTCCCAGGAGTTTAGAATTGCTTTGGGTTTCAGGTGGTGCATTTCCATGGAAGCTGAGGGGATCTGGGGAATGTGCACCTTCTCAGACTTTGGCCCTTTGCAACAGACCCTTTTCATCTAATTGCCTACATGACATTTGAAAACAGACCTTAGGCTCTTAACTGTGTGAAGGAGATTAATATTCCTCAGGCTGTTCTGATCATAATACTTATTTAAAATGAATAATACTGTAAGATTTTTTTCATTATAGGGTTTTTTTATGAATATATATTTGGGTTTTTTGAACATGATTTGAAGTAAATTGATACTTGAATTGCAAAATCCTAAAAAAACAATGCTTTTCTCTTGAGGTAGTAGAAATGTAGATTAAATGGTAATGTCTTAAAGTGCAGGTCAATCCAGGCTGTCCATTTCAATGAAAAGTTTTAAACTGGTCAGATCAAAGTAATATATATATATCACCCTATGTATTAGACCTGAATTTCATAAGACAAAAATAAATATATAAGCTCCAAACAAAATAGTTAAGGCAAAGCAATCCTTTTAAGACAAGTATTGCTTTCCTAAGGGAAGAAAATATGCTTTCAAATCCAAAAATAACATTCCAGAAATGTGTGGCACAGAGTCCACAGAGAAAGATATTAAAAATGATATGTTCCACTTTCTCAGTTTTTGATATGCTGTGATTTGTGTATCTTCACATTTTGTTATTCTGACACTAGTTTCTTTCAGCTTCATGACAGCAGTTCAGTACTGTTCATAAGTCCTACCTTAAATTATGCTCTTCAGAAACCCACCTCTTCAAATATACACAGTTATATGAATGTGATGCAATCAATTTTATACTGAATTTCTATTTAGTCGCCCAGAATTATTTTTTTCCTCCCTGACAGACAATTATCAGACACATATAATTTACGGTTTGACTGAAGACAATTACCTTCACAGACCGAACTCTAGAAGGGTTGTTAATAGTGTAGATCAGCCACATTTCCTTTGTACAGTAATATTTAGATACATGGACCTGGGGGATGAATTGAAACTCATTATTACAGTTACTTATTCTCTTTTCTTGGATTTTATGAATAACAAGTTTATTTGGTTGGAAACCAAATTAATTTCACAATTGCATGCTCTCTTTGCAACAGAATTATTTCTACTGTGTCATCTGCTACTATGGGAGACCTGAGTGATACCCAGCTAAAGCTAAGGATATAAACAAATTACTGTTTAGAATAACATTACTCTGCTAAATACCTGGATTTATTTACCTGTGTAGGTAAAACACTGTGACATGCTCTCCCTGGGACCTAAACAGTAATGTCTTCTATTACAGTCCAAGTTTTCTGTTCGTTCCTTAAAACAGGTGGAGGTATAGAAAATAATTAATATTACTATCCATTGTCCATATATGAGAAGCAATGAGAAAAGTCAGCCAGATAAGAGGAAGGATGTCAACACCACCAGAAGAATATGTCCATTGGCATGGTACCTGTATGTAAAAACCCTAGAGGAGTCAAAATATTCCAGCCATTCCACGTATAGCCTGTGTGCACTTGTGTGTTTTATCCTTTAAAAATAAGAAAGGCAGCATGGCAACAGCATAGAGGGAAGTAATGAATTATGCCTTATCATTTTGTTACTTGATGCTGTTTTCACCATAAACACAGAATTTGCTGCACAACAAAATTACTATTTTCCCAGGTATAGAATTACCGTTGATAGGGATTTCAATTGGCTTCAGTGCCAGTCTTTGTATTTATAGCTCACATCTGAATCATTTTCATAGATGTGCTGTCACATATGTAAACATCATTAAAATGAGTGGGTTTATTATATTTAGTTCTGTGCACTGCAGTAATTTACTCCATGCTGTTAAAGTTTCTGCTTTTTATTTCTTAAAGAAAAATGGATTAATTTCAAATCTTGGGGTACAGAAATGAATGGCAAGTTGTCTTAAGATGTGCAGGCAATTAAATAAAGGGTTCATCTATGTATTTGATCTCAAATACTTATTATTAGATTTTATGCTAATCAGGATACCTTGATAGAAATTAAGAGCAATTGCTTTAAAATTTACACAAACCAATACAAAATTATCTTATTCTGATATAACGAAGAATTTATCAGAGATTTATATTTCTGATCTTGGTTTCTATTAATTAGTGTAAAATATAACAAAAATGATAATTCATTACTCTTTTCTGCAAAAATTTCCATGAAGGTTGTCTTGACTGAAACCACTTGAAAAACACTGAAGTAATATATTTGCTTTTTAAATACAGAACATACACTCTTTATAATTTTAGGATTTTATTAAAATCCTTAGAAGATAAAACAATGGTCCTGTTTTATAACATTTTATGTGGATGTATAAACATCTAAAAGTTTTGCTTTTGAAAGTTATATTTAATAATGCATGGTCATACATCTATAAACATAAACCTTCTAAATGCTTTTAAAGAACTTAAATATATATTGATTATAAACAGAAAATGAAAGTCAAACCTCCATAAATATAAGCTGAATTGTAAAAAACAAACAACAGATAGAAAAAAAAATGCACAGCAATGTATCCTGACATTTAACTCTTCATAATTTTCAACTCATGGAGTCAGGTCATTACATGCTAGTGTTGGCTGTTTTAATTATTTATTGCTGTGTTACTGCCTTTGCTATCATTTTTCCCAAGTATATCAGCCATGTGAAAAAAAAATCTCTTTCAATTCTTTCCTTCAATAACCTTGAATGCTCAGAAACAAGAAAGCAAAGGGGAAAGAAAGAAACATAAAAGTAAACGTATAGCATTTATTTTAAATTCCATGATGTTTAATCTAATCTCATGATTTTTGGCTCTTGCCAAAAAAAATTTAATAGGAATATTGAAACTGTCAGAAGTAGATTGGATTCTATTTGAAGGTTAAGAAAGATAGGTGGTGTCTTAACAGCATTTTAATACCATCTTATAAAATATGTAAAACACTAATCCTCTGATGATTACATTATATGCAGTCATTTACAGGGCCATTCAGTGAGTTTAAGTAGGTATAAAATACTGCACATTTCAACAGAACTACCCCTTACTATATTGTTTTAAGGGACATCAGAATGACATATGTATTTTATAATGTTTACCTGTTCTCAGCTTTTTTGGTAGGTCAGCAGCCTGCATGATATCTTTTTGAAGGAATAAATTCATTGCATAAATACTGCCAGTGTAGCTTCATAACTTGTTCTGTTACATTTTTATCTATATCATGTAGACAATGTTGTACAAGAAATTATCATGTATGAGCACAGAACCATCGACATGATGAGGAAAAACTGAGAGTTCAGTGCTGCTCTCAGTAGTGAAGCTTTTGCTTAGATTCTGATCTACATTACATTTGTGTAAAATAATCAAACATAAAAAGATTTACTGGGCTAATGAAGGACTGAATGAGGCCTGCATTTAACAAATTGAATTACAGAGGACATGGCAGGAAAGGATTAATGAGGTTTAAAAGGTTAGGAAAGACCAGGGGATAGTGGCACAAATCCTCAGCTACCGCTGAATATTGTCCTGAAAGCAGGGTGGGAAGGCAGGTTTTTACTTCCCAGTCCCAAGGCATCCTGCGAGATAGGGAAGTCCTCCAATGCAGTTTAGAGGACTCACCAGTACATTTTAATAGAAAATTCCCTACATCTAGAAATCAAGTTAAAGATGAATCAAAGCCTTTCTGGTAACATAACACAGGGTTAGTAAAGATGAGAAACCTTCCTTTATTTGATTTCATTACCTTTTGGAAAGTAGAAAGACAAAATTTTTGAAACTGTCCTTTTTTATCTGTTCAGGTCACCTTTAAAATCCATAAACTATAATGAGTAACTATCACCTATCACCATCAGTCTTGGAAAATGCATGGCTCACGCATAGGTTTTTCTTAGCTAGATCTTACTACTCTCCTTCTGCAATGCAGTGCTTTATGAAATTATTACTCTATTAAAAACAGTTGATTGGTTGCTATACTCTTTTCTTATCTTTAATCAGAAAGTTGATTTCAGGAGCATCAACATACATATACTAATATATTCATCTGCCAGAAGTTGTCATAACATCAGCTAATAAATGGTTTTATGCTGACGGTTGTTACAGCCCCACTGCTCGAGCACTGGAAGATGAAGGAATGAAGCACCAGGAGATAAAATTGATTTTTTACCCTTTCTGCTAGATAATATACCAAACACCTGTCTTAACTTTTAAGATCAAGGCTAGAAGCTAACATACAGCTGAAGCGGAAAAAAAAATCCTCCAGATCAATATTATGCATTATAATCCACCTGCATGCGGTCAGAGTTAAAACTAATGCTGTAGGTGCAGTGTGAAACTGGTAACATCAATTTAGCACTAGTTTTCTTGGAGTTAACATGAGAACATCACACTGCAGACTGCCAAGCTACTCTTTTACTGAATGCATGATATTTTAGTCAAATGACACAGTCTAATAGAACATCAGCTAGGATGTGGGTTCACATGTTTGCATAAAACTTGCAGTAAACAGTATATCTTCACAAGTCTATGTACCTGTTTCCAGTCAATGTCTACAACAAACCCATTTTTCTCTAAAATAAGCACTCTGTGCTATCCGTTATCAGCCTTTGCCTAAAACTGGATCCAAATCTAGACACTGCATCTATTACTTTTAAGAGGTTTTCATTTCCAAAACATTTATTTTATAGTAAACTCCTTTCATGGAGGCACATTGAAGCATCTTGGCACAGTACAACAATAGATTGATAATATCATACTAAGGTGATGGCATAATGAAGGGCTTTCTCAGCAAAACATTTTGTGTTGTTCTTTGGGTTGGTCACTCTGGTATAATGCATAAACTGTCAGCTGTCTCCCTTTTCCACCATGTCCGTATGTCAAGCTAGGTTACATGCCTTGTTAAAGAAGGTGACAACGATCAGCAGTCAGAAGCAACAACCTTGGAGCATCTGTGCCTACATTTGTTTAATGTATTTCTCCCATCCTTGTGCTTTCTGTGTTTATGTAAGGTTTAATGACAGGTAAAGGTTGTTGAAATACAAGTTATAACAAAGCCTTTGCATCTTCCCAGGAAAGAATCTGAGATGCTTACCCAAAGCCCTTGATCTCTGCTTAGGAAGTTTATTTGTTATTCACCATCTGTCACAAACCACTCGGGGCCAAACTGTAGCCTCAGGCCTCTTCTCAGTCAAATAGGAACCACACGTATGTGCCCAAAACCGGATCTAGATCCTTAATCTTCAACTAGCAACCTCCCTCCATCACTGTTCCTTCATTTAAAAAAAAAACAAAAAAAAACCCCCAAAACACTGAATGAATTAAAAACTAAATGAAATGCCCTTTATGATGGAACAGATATAAAGTATTTTTATACTGTTTTGATTTTTCACCTTCCTTATGTTAACTTACTTGCCCTGTAACTCAGGACTTAGCCCTGTCTGAAGTATTCTAAGGGAGCTGCTTTGTTTATTTGCCTAGTCTTTTGACTTGGGTTGAATTTCCTGCTGTGCATGGCAGTAGCTAGAGTTGCAGAATGAAGGAGCAAAAACAAACCCCATGAGCACACAACCTGATGAGAAGACTTTGATTTTCAGGTATTATATTTTTGTCAGTCCTCTAAACAGCTGTAAAAAAATGTAAACTAATGCTGGCCGCTAACATAAATTGTTTTTATTTATTTGGCCTATAGCTGTAACACTTCAAGTTGAAAAATAGCATATATATTATTTATGTATATCTAGGAAAAATATATGTTATTCTCTGATGGTAATATGCTAACTAGAAGCGATCAGAAAGGTTGTGAGTAAATGTATTTTCAAGGAGAAATGATGTTTTAGAAAAAGCAAAACTTTGGAGGCAGCAGCTATTTAGGAGGTAGAGATCTGAGTAATTAATATAGGATGGTTACCATTAATAAACTTGTTTTAAATTTGAGAAAACCGAGGCACAAGAATGTCAAGTGACTTCTCCAAGCAGCTCAGACCAGGGCTAGAAGTTCCTTGTCCATTTGATCAGAGTGTTAATTGAAAATGTAGGGCAACATTGGAGTAACAGTTATGAGAGTGACAAAAGCTGGGGCTATGAAAAAGTAAAATCTAATCTCACCTCCCAGTGACAATAATAAATTAAGTAAACAGTTGGTTGTTTGTTTTTTTTTTAAATCAAAACATAATATTATGGAGCCTTTATTTGATGACAAAGGTAATAAATTTCTAATTTCACTGATATCTTCATCTAAGTTTGAAATATATTCTTTCTTTCCATGGAATCCCAGATGGTAAGAGAGGAAAAAAATTAAGAAGAAATAGTCAGGATGACTTAAGTTTTCATTTTTGATAGAGATGTGTATTTATTTTTTTTTTTTTTAAAGAGAGAGAATATTTTAATCCTAATTTACTTCTGAAGAATCTGAGCTACAGAGATTGAAATGACCTGCTTATAACATTACCCACAGCTGGTGAATGACAAAGGAAAAGCTTAGGATAACTTATTCTTATGCCACTGTCTTATCACTGTACCACTTCACCAAATAATGAAAAACAATGTTACTTGTCATTTAGTGTGAACTGGCAAGACATTTAGTCTTTGTTTCTTTCCTTAAACACTCATATCTCTCAACTTTCTAATTATTGTATATGCAGCCCAGTATCTGACATTTGGCCTTTACATTACCTAGCTGATTTCACAAAGTTTGTTGGAGAAGTGGTAATGAATGTCCTGCCCAGTGGGACCAGGAAGTTCTTGGCTTAGAAATGAGCTTTTCCATGTGCAGCTGAAGTTAGGGCATCCTTGCCTTACTGAAGAGATGTTTTGTGCAGCAGAAGGGTTGGGGAGTTGCACCCACAAGGGGGACCTTCTGAGTATAAATTTACTATTTCTCTTTTCATTTTTGTTTCTTGAATTGGTTTCTCTTTTGAGTGGTTAACATTTCTTCAACTTCCTGATCTTTTAACTACAGCTTAGTAAGAGGGGAAGAGAAGGGATTAGAAGAATTTCCCAACTTTTATTTGGAAAGACCTGCAATGGCGTCACCTCAATGCAAAGGTCCACTGTTGTCCTTTAGAAACTGTGTTCTTTCCACCTTCTGCAGCTTCTTTTTCTACAGTGCGAGGGTGACTCACATGCCACTGCAAAAGCGTCGGAAAGATTAGACTCATAAGGAAACAATTACCTACTCCTACAACAGTGCAAAAAACATTTCCCTATTAAAGATTCAGGCATTAACAACTGCCTGGAAAAAAAAAAAAACAAACCAACCAACACACATTGAAAACAGAAGTTCATTAATCTTTGCTCAGTATATAATTCCCATACAAGATCCTTGCAGACTGTTGCAAGTGGCTTAAGTACAGTATTATAATGGGTTTCAATTACTCCATTATTATTTCCACCAGAGCAGCTGCAAATCCTCTCTTCTGTAGTGGCATCCAATGTGGTTGAGGGGATGTCTAAATTAATGTGTGTTCTCACAAATGATATCCTACTAAAACAAAATAACACCACAAAAAACCCCAAACCCCAAAACTAAGTACGTGGCAAGCAGACAACTGATTTGGTATAATTTTTCAGAACAAGGTAGCACAAGGGAGAACAGATTTCTGTGGCAAGATCACAAGCAGAGACAATATTCCTGTGACCACTTTAGTCTGTTAAGTCAGTTGCAGTACATTTTCTACTAATTGGAAACAAATTAGTACTGTCTGGAGAAAACAGTGAGAACATTGAACTCTAATCTCCTACTAGAACATGTCATGCATATTATCTAGGAGGTTTTTAACATTTTCGTGTACAGCTATTATTTTTTTCTTAGCCTCTGATTATTTCATTTTGCCTCTGGGGTTTTACTTTTAGTCAGACATTAGTCCTATTTGCAAATCTTGAACTGCTTTGAATTAATTAAGTACATTAATTATTGTACAGGTAATGTCACTTTTAATAACTGCAGGGTTGTGTTTTGGAAGTGTATTAAAATTTTTTTATCACTTCTTGTTGTCTCTGTTGGATGTCTATTTTAAGAGAAGTGTTTGATCTGCATATATCTCATGAGCTTGATATTTTGTAAATAGCCTGTCTGGATCTCTACCCATTTTAATTCAAATCGCTGTGTGGGTGGGTAGAAGACGTTTGCATAAAACTCTACAATTCTATTGTGTAAATGCCTATTCAATATGAGATTGAGAAATGATTTTTTAAAAAATCCTGTAACATTCTTATGCAATGTGATAATGTGGGTGTAACCGTGTGTGTCATAGCATAGGCATTATCATGAAGGTATTTGAAGCATAAAGTTGAATGTCTACAAAACCTTTAAATGTAGTCAACTCTTAACCCTTTCATCCTTAGAGTACTATATTTTAAGCAGAAGTGATATGAAAGATGCTGGATAGATGAATTGGAAGAGAAATATATTTTAATTCATATAGTGATGGAAGACTGTTCTCTAAGTATCTTCATTAGAGTTTTTTGCATTCTAGAAACCTTTTGTCTATGTAGCCATCCACTACGGAGGCACACATTTTCACTAGAATTGAGGTCTCTGACAGGAGTAGGATATATCAAAGGAAGGACAGTATTGTTGGCATACCTGTATCAAAATCAAGGCTTTTGCAAGTTTAGCTATGTATGGAAGGATTGATTGGGTTTTTTTCAAGGCTTTATGCAAGTACACATGTGTGCACATACACCAATGTTCATGTATGTGTGCTCTTATTTACTGAATGATCATAGTTATTCCCAGAAAATGTATTTGCTGATGTATTGGAAAAGGTCTTCTGTCAGATTTGGACTTCATTTTAGGCTGTTCTTAGCCATTTTAGGCAGAGAATCTTGCTGGTGTTAGCTGAGGCTGACAAGCCAAGGTGCAATTAATATTAATTACTCTTTTGTTACTTTTTCATTTTCATTTGCCTTATTTCATTTTTAAGGTTGGAAACAATATCCATTGACAAACAGAACTGAAGTCAGTAGTTTATTGTTCTGATAGTCTATGATTATGATTTGGAGACACAGAACATGAAGTCATTTTCTTAAACTTTGCAAAGAGGTGTACCAGGTTGTTCACTATGGTAAGGGAAACTGCTGAAAATAAAACAACCATTGCCTTATTTTTGGATATTTCAATTCAGACAATTTATGTATAAGGTTATCCAAAAAGTGAAACTTGAAAAATCACAAAAACTTTGTAAAAGTGTTCTCAATGTACATTCAAATGAAATTCACAGTTTTATTTTGTTATTATGCAATATGCATAATTTCTAGAATAAACTCTTAAAGATAAATTAGATAATTGCACACTTAACTATGAATGTCAGAAGATGCATTAGTGTTTTACACCTGTGTGATCATTACAGACATATCTGTAATGTCTGGGTGCGGGAAAGTTTATTCAAAAAGCTGAAAAATACTTGTCATTTACTATGCACCCAAGTAAAATGGCAAGTTAGGCAGCTACATTGATGTTAATATATCAGTACTTTACAGGGAGAACTGATACAATAAAACTAAACTGAAAAGGCCTTCTTTCCATACTTGGGGCCAAGTTGACAAGTGGACACAATTCATTTGCCATGAATAAGAAGCTTCATTAAAGCCAGGAAATTCCAGCTTTTAGACATACTGTTTGAGACCTTAACTATGCTAAAGCTCTGACTTCAGCCATTAGATTTTATGCATGAAAAATTATTGCTATCAGAGGTTTTATCTTTAAGGCATAAGGCTTACCCTCCTCAGCAAATTGGTGAAATCCCATATTAAAATCTTGTTAGAAAGTCACTGTTTTTTTAAGGACAGTTGGAAAGGCTTTTGTAAAGAAACTATATTTATGGATTCTGTCTAAATATTCTGCTCAAAAAATGTCTGAAGAATTTGGTCAGTATTATATACCTTAAATCTTCATCTGCATTCTCTTTTGTTTATTATGTATGGGATTTTCCCCATACATACAGCACTAAGACTTGGTTCAGAAAACAGTGGATTCTTTACTAAGATTTTCTAGAAAATTTAAAATGAATGTTTGTTTTAAAACCAGAATACTAAATAGTGACAATTGCTGAGCTTCATAATGGAAAGACTATGACACCATACTAAAAATACCTTACAAAACAATTATATCATAAATTTTAAAGTTAGAACTATAATACAATTGCATAAGTGGCCCAAAATCTTTCCTGTAACTTTTTTTTTTTTCTTTTCTCTTTTTTTTCTTTTGGTTAGAAATAAGATGACTCCTAGGAAGTGAAGGTTCACAATAATTTCTTTGAATTTGTTTGTCTCTTTCCTATAGTCACAGTTTCTTGTAGCATGGTGTGGGGCACTGAGCTCCTCACTTCCTAACCTCAGTATCCCACACCTCTGGTGGAATGGATGGATCTCACACTGACGAGTGCCAGGTTTTCAAACATTTTTTGTTTTCTTTCCCATGAGTTTTGTGACTGATGTCATGTTTACTCATATGCTGCCCAGATAGCAAGGGAGCTCTTTTGATAGACACTCTGTCTTCTCTCTCCCCAATGGTGCAGGGGTGGATTCACCACCTCTCTCCATTTTTATATGCCTTTTAGTGTATTCCTCTGAGGTGATCAGGTCTGTCAGAGAAAGTAAACTGTTAGAAGTTCACATCAACTTAAATAACACAGTGAAGAAAGGTTTTGCTTCTTTTTCCCCCCCTCTCCTTTTATGCACCATCTAGTTTCTTATTACTGTCAAACTTTGATAAACATATAATTGCCACAAACATTTTTTGAGAAAGGGTGCCTTTAAAACTCATTATATGAATCAAAGTTATTTACTTTTAAATTAGAAAGTGGGGGTTTTTAGACATCTAAAATGGGTTGTTTTCTGCTCTCTTATATGCATGTTATTATTGGCATTGGTCAAAACTATAGGTAGTAATATGTTAAATAATAATAAATATTAATTGTTAAACAGTAATAATAAAATATTAAACATAACATTGTTCATTTTATGTGGTGTAATCTTGCTTCTAAATGCTACTTTTCATTCACAAGAAGGATTACTATGTGGAAAAAAAAATAATTTCTTACAGCAAATTATTCCAGGAAGATTTGAAATGTAATTAATATCTTAGGAGGCTGAAATTCCTTACAAAGGGGAATTAAACTGTACTGATCCAACATACATCATACCAGTATAACTATTTCCACATCAGATGTAAAATAGACAGTATTATTGTAACTTTAAAAGTTTTAGTCCTAATCATAATAGTTTGTTTTGGTTTGTTTTTTTATTTTTGTTTTTGTTTTTGTTTTTTTTCCTGGTATCATCCTATGTCGAGTTAAGACAAGAGCTAAAAGCAATGGCTACCATTTTGGTTTTTTATTTCATGTGAAAGAGATATACTGCTTGTGTGAATTAAGAGCAAGTTTCAAAATTACTTACTCTACACTTCTGAAAATATGCTAAAGAATGGCCATCAGGAGCCAAAAGGAGCCAAAGTCTGGTGAATGTTACACTAGGTAAGTAACTCTCTTCAATTTTTCAACAAATTGTCAGCTTCCCAAGAACACTACAAATTTTGCCCAAAACCCCAAAGTAAAATAAATTAAAGAAGGAAGGAAGGAAAAGAAAGAAATCAAAAATTCTTCCAAGAATTAAAAGGGAACTATTTCAGAAGATTTTTATCTCCATTCCCATACCTAAAAATCTAAGCCCATTCTGTGATTTTAATAGTTCCTTGTCCATACCCCATAGGACTATAAAAAAATTAAATACAAAATCCAAACACAGGGTCTGAGAGAATGAAGTACCACCCAACACAGGATAAGATCAGGTTTGAGACCATCTAATGAACCTGAATGTACATAAGTCCCTGGGACCTGACGAGATGCATCCAAGGGTCCTGAGGGAACTGGCAGATGAAGTTGCTAAGCTGCTATCCATCATATTTGAAAAGTCATGGTAGACTGATGAAGTTCCCAGTGCCTAGAAACAGGAAATATAACCTCCATTTTTAAAAAGGGAAAAAAGGAAGACCTGGGGAGCAACAGGTCAGTCAGTCTCACCTCTGTGTCTGGCAAGATCATGGAGCAGATCCTTCTGGAAACTATGCTATGGCTACATGGAAAACAGAGAGGTGATTGGTGACAGCCAACGTGGCTTCACTAAGGGCAAATCATGCCTGACATTTGGTGGCATTCTATGGTGGGGTTACAGGATTGGTGGATAAGGGAAGAGCAACTGACATCATCTACCTGTGCAAAGAATTTGATACTGTCCCACACAACATCCTTGACTCTGAAATGGAGAGATACGGATTTGATGGGTGGACCATTTGGTGGATAAGGAATTAGCTGGATGGTTGCACTCAAAGAGTTGCAGTCAATGGCTCGATGTCCAGGTGGACACCAGTGACAAGTGCTGTCCCTCAGGGGTCTGTGTTGGAAAGAATATTATTTAAGAACTTTGTCAGGGACACAGACAATGGGATCGAGTACACCCTCAGCAAGTTTGTGGATGACACCAAGCTGAGTGGCGTAGTTGATACTCGAGAGGGAAGGAATGCCATCCAGAGGGATCTTGACAGGCCAGACAGGCCAGAGTCTGTGCAAAATTCATGAAGTTCTATAAGGCCAAGTGCGAGGTCCTGCACAGGGGCCAGGGCACTCCCAAACATGGATACAGGCTGGGGGATGCAGAGATTGAGAATAGCCCTGTGGAGAAGGACTTGAGGGTATTGGTGGATGAAAAACTGAATATGAACCAGCAATGTATGCTCACAGCCCAGAAAGCCAACCATATCCTGGGCTTCAAAAGAAGTGTGGCCAGCAGGTCAAGGGAGGTGATTCTGCTGCTCTACTCTGCTCTGGTGAAACCCCACCTGGAGTACTGTGTTCAGCTCTGGGTCCCCCAGCATAAGAAAGACATGGACCTGCTTGAGCTAGTCCAGAGGAGGACCATGAAGATGATGAGGGGGCTGAGGCATCTCCCCTGTGAGGACAGGCTAAGAGAGTTGGGGGTGTTTAGCCTAGAGAAGAGAAGGCTCTGGGGACACCTTATAGTGGCCTTCCAGTACTTAGAGGCCTACAGGAAAGATGGGGAGGGACTCTTTATCAGGGAGTGTAGTGGTAGGATAAGCGAGTAAATGTTTTAAACTGAAAGAGGGTAGATATAGATTAGATATTCAGAAGAAACTCTATACCGTGAGGGCTGTGACACACTGGAACAGGTTGCCCAGAGAAGCT
The DNA here is from genome assembly GCF_030463565.1 of Pelecanus crispus. Taxonomy (NCBI): domain Eukaryota; kingdom Metazoa; phylum Chordata; class Aves; order Pelecaniformes; family Pelecanidae; genus Pelecanus; species Pelecanus crispus. The sequence goes on from NC_134648.1 coordinate 52,532,681, forward strand.
GTGGATGCCCCATCCCTGGATGCATTCAAGGCCAGGTTGGATGAAGCTTTGAACAACCTGGTCTAGCAGAAGGTATCGCTGCCCAAGGCAGGGGAGTTGGAACTAGATGATCTTTAAGGTCCTTTCTAACACAAACCATTCTATGATTCTATGATCCTAAACATAAGGGTTTCTGACATTCAGGAAATTTCTAAGGTACTTAAAAACCATGGGTGGAATAACCTTCTTTAACAACTAATTCTTAAATACTTAAATCTTTCTCAAAGTGAATGATGCTAGGTCTTTTCATAGTGCAGAACTATATCAAGGTAACAGTACAGCTGAACTATAGATGTCCATTTTCTATCCCTTCCTCTCTGTGTTTAAAAGATGAAGGAATGCAGTGTGATTTCTCACTCACTGTATGTGAGATGAGTGTAAGATTGAAAAAGAGCTGTCATAATGTGCAATACATTCATACGCAGTAGACACAATTTAGTTTACTACTTTCTAAAGTAGTTTAGATCTAGTTCAAATTTTGAACTGCAAATTCAGGTGTAAAAGTGAAAAAAATAGTCCCATTCTTGACATAAATGGTTGTGGTTTATAGTGTATAATAACAATTTCTTCTGTAGTCTGTAACTTTGAATGTATCACCTCATTTGTAGTGTGCTTCAGGAATTTGACTCCTAGTTTTATTTTATTTCTCTGTTTCAACAGTTTTCACTTGGAAGCGACAGCATTTTATTTATCTTCTTTTTTGAATTAGACAAAAAAATCAAGAAATTTAAATCTTTCAATTATAGGAATATAAGCTTCTGATGGTAAAAAGATGTGTTAAAAATAGTACACAGAACTGGTTAAAATTCCTAGCTTTCAGGTTGCCTGACATTTCCAATTATAATATGCCCTTTCAATTTCTTTGTAGCTTTAACTATTTGTGCTGAAGTCACTGATTTCACCACTTGTCTTTTTTTTTTTTTTTTCTTCTAAATTCCATTAAGAATGGAATAAGTCTTTTAAAATATGGACATTTAGAATAAGGACCTCATTCTGATATTTTTAATATTTTAAGATGGACCTAATTTTTTCAACGAACTTGCAATTTAACTCTTGTTTAAAGAATACAGCTTTCACCTTTGGCCAATTTGCTTTGCATTCCATTTATAAGTTCTTGCTAGGTCACAGTTTTGATATGCTTCATAGACTTTTTGTTGCAGAAGCTACTTTTCACCCTGCTGAAGATGACTTTCTTGGAAATTGCAACTCTGAGTTTGATCTGTACTGCGTACAAGAACACTGGAAAATTTGTGTTCTTCAGATGACCACCTAGTCCTGACATGTAAGGCTAAGCCCTGTGAAATTAAAACCCACCTGCTCTAAAGGCATCAGTTGTGCCTCAGACTTGTGAGAAAAAGAAAACTAGATGGGAAGAAGAGATCAGACCATCCATTGCATCCTTAATTGCTCCCCTTTCTATTTTATGATAGAGACTATCCATTCTCATAAGACCTATTGCTTTTTCTGTGACCTCATTCTATTACAGCACTTGCATCACAGGCCTCTCTATATTACACACTGGCAGCATTGGTGCTGGACCCAGCTGGTCAGTCACCAATTGCCATGTGAGCTGGTAAAGGGAGAAGGCAGGTCCAGGGAGAACAGAAGATCTAGGACTCATTTTGCAGAAATTTTGAGCATTTACAGGTGCAGCTGACTGTGTGAGGAAAAAAAAATTAAGTACACAGTAACAGAAAGTAAGTGCTCTGGAAATAATCAGATCCTGAGCATTCAGAACTAACAGTTAGTGTCCTTTATCTCCCTCCCTGTCACTGGTCCCCATTGGTAATATGGGAGTGACATTCATCTCCAACATTCATGTATTTAAGGTAATTTGAAATAAATTAAGCAATTTTAGTTATATATTCAGGTACTTAAGTTTTATTTGAAAGGAAAATATATAAAATAATGAATTCTGTCTTAAATATTGTGCAGTAATTCAGTTATATCAGTAAGAATTTATAAAGAGAAAAATAATTGCTTGTTACAGTACATCATTCATCCTCGGCAGTGACTGAGGCAGTGTGGGATCACAAAATCCAAAACTGTGCAGAATGGATGTGCCTAAGCAGGTGGAATTAAACCTGCATTTTCTTATTTTGAATTCCTTGAGTTGCAACACTTTTGCGATCACCTTTTAACATAGTGTGAATGTGGAAATGTGCTCGTGTATGTCCCTGTATTATAGCCATACCTCTGTCAATACTAATAATGAAAGATGTTAAAGATTGTACCCAAACTTCATTATTGAAAATGCGTTATTGGAGAAAGTAATTAGTCGCTCATTCCATTAAGGAATGTGCACCAAAGTATGAGTTTGTTCTATTTAGTGCAAAGCATTTCAGCTTCTCTAAATATTGTTAAAGTGTTATCTTTTCCTGTTTTGTGGGAAAGGTCAATATCACACAATCTCTGCAAAGAGCTCTCAGTTTGCAACTACACACTTACATTACAATTACAGAATTGCAGTTTCTTTTTATACTATCTTTCCTTTGTCTGCCATTCCTTACCTCTTTCATAAATAAGAAAACATACATCTTAACTTGTTCCAAGTCTTTTAAGCACTCCAACTGTGGGATTTGGCTTCAGCTCATATGCTCTGATTCCCAGTTTTAAAGCAAAGAGCTAGTCCTGCAGGAAGGAAATTAAAAAAAAAAAAAAAAAGATTAAAAAAAGCTGATTGTTTGATTTCTTTGATTCCCTGAGTGGAGAAGGTAAGAAATTAAAATCTCCAGTGTCTAGGTGATATAAAGAAATGTACATTTATAAAATTGATATCTGAATGCATTGATGACAAAGGAGATCCCTAGCATGATAAGTATTTAAAATACTTCCAGTGTGTCTGAAAGCAGAAGTTCTCTTTGTTATGTCTTCAACACAAATACAGACTTTTCAGATGGGATGAGGCAACATTCCAGAGCAGATTAGCACATTTGGGCTGCAATGCTTCATGATCTTAACTTATCATGAACTATCTGAACTCAGATTCTGTTAATGCTGTCACAGAATCACAATGAAGACAAGACAGCTCAACTACCAGAAGCTTAAATATTGTGGGTTTAAATAATGTTCATTTTAACCAAAAGATTCACTAGTGGGGTGTTCCATGTATTTTATTCATGGTGAACCAAATGAGCTGGCAGGGTTACCATTGTGGTTAGGCAGTAAGATATTATTTTATTTTAAAACCACTGTGATTAGCTTTGTGTGTTCATGGGTGGGTGGAAGGGTGGGTATGAGCAGCCATAGATGAGCGTATGCATATGTAGACACAACAATGTGGTAGCCAAAGCCAAGAAAATTAAATGTCACTTTTTTCTATCCCTAGGAGTTTTATTAACCGTGGAGGCAAAAAATATTGCCCAAACCAAAAGAAAAAAACATAAACCCACAACTACGTTAGACATAGTTAGCTATTATATATAGCAGATTCCTCTGGGTAAGTATTATGCGTACTTTTCTATTGTATAGTGCCTGAAGGAAGCTGTTGCTGCTTCTGGAAGCAGTGGTAAAAATATACAAAAGGTGTAATCATCTTGATAATATTTAACTGATGCACTACTGGTGTCATCTTAGAATCAAAGACCGAGCCTACCCTGCTACAGAAATGTGAGGGTCCTTGATGGAGCACACTGGCAAGGCAGCATGTGGGAGGCTGAGGACTATTCTATGCCTCTCTTCTACAACACCACCAATCCACTGACTTGTATTAATATACAAGTCACAAAATATGTAAAGACTTTAAACTCTATTTTATGTGGTTTTATGGGGCTTGGTAAAAATGAAGATTTGTCTCCACTTTCACTTTTGTATAACTCTTATAGAATTAGCCTAGACTTTCTTCAGCCACATTTAAGAGCTATTGTTAATAATAACAATACTAATAATTACCAACTTGGGCTATAATTATCAGAAATATAAATAAATGTGAAATATTTATTAACTTTAATGTTAGTAGCATTAAACTAATAACTTTAATGTCAGTGCATTAACAGCTGATATGTTTTAGTGTTCTTACATCTTACAAACAGTTCAAAAATTTCCCACAAACCAGCAATCCAAAAGCGATTTCATTTTAAGATGTTTTGAATTTGTAGCTAGTAATTGTAAAATTAAAAAAAAAAAAAAAACAAAACCCAATCCCCTTTGACATAACATTTATGGCCATGGGACTTCTGAAGGGCAAAATAAGGTCTTCTGAAGCTAAGCCAAATATAGCTAGGAGAAACTAAAGAAAACAAGCAACTGTTCCCTGTACCCTGAGTCTCTTTGGAAAACCCTAGCTTAATACATCTCTGAGGGGATTTAGCATCATAACATCTTAAAGATATCAAAATGGCATGTATGAAATACACTGGCACTTTCTGCTGAACCCTGATATATTTAGAAGTTTAGGGTTTTGTTGGATATGTGTTCATTACTCAGCTATCTGGATTGGGAACTGAACTGGAAATACAATGTGATAAAAAGTCTCTTGTGAGATATCTTGTATCTGTTTGTTCTTCTAAAATGTAATAGTTGTAAGCACATGAAAACCAAAACCAATGACAACCAGTCAACTAAAAAAACCTGAAACACAGAGATACATTTCAGTTTGAATTATTTATTTTATTATAAGAGAAAACTATAAATAGAAATAAGAACAAAGATAATATCTCTATTAAACAACACAGTGCATTCTTATTTAGAATCACAGAATCATAGAATCGTTTAGGTTGGAAAAGACCTTTAAGATCATCCAGTCCAACCATTAACCTACACAACCAAATCCACACTAAACCAATCAAGGGTAGACAAAACTAAACCATGTCTCGAAGTGCCACATCCACCCGTTTTTTGAACACTTCCAGGGATGGGGACTCCACCACCTCTCTAGGCAGCCTGTTCCAATGCTTGACTACCCTTTCCGTGAAGAAATTTTTCCTAATTTCCAACGTAAACCTTCCCTGGTGCAGCTTAAGCCCATTTCCTCTCGTCCTATCGCTAACTACATGGGAGAAGAGACCAACACGCACCTCACTACAACCTGTAACATGCTGAATAAAGTCTGGCTCACAACCCCCCTACCGACAGCAACAAAAAAAAAGTATGTAGAAAGGAAAATGTAGGCTTGCCACCTCATCTATTATTTCATAGCTTTCTGCATCTCAAGAAGGTTGTATTAAGATGCAGATATGTTTAATTTAGTTGGTGGGTTTTTCTTCACTGAGTTCACTGGTGCCAGGATCTAATGAGGATTGTCTTCATTACAATATTTTCTAAAACTTACAATTCTAGTTAAAAACACATGTCTTTTTTACTTTAAAATGGAATCCTGATTTGACTTCTTTGAAACATTTGAGTGATCCAGGCTTGTTATATCCTCTTGGTTGGGTCATTTGTTTCTAGTACAAAAGTGTCAAGCCAGTCTAACAATCATCCACAGGCAATAGCTGCAATGGACAGAAATCCAGAAATATTGTTTGTTATATTGAAACAGTGAAATAAAAGCAAACCAGCAAGTATTAAGGGCTTTTAAAGATGATCTGCTGTTTAAAAAAGATTGGCTCAGCATGAGCTCTAACCAAAGTTCTTGAAAGATAAAAAGCTATTGTAGGCAATATATCTAAAGAAATACAATTATTTTGACTTAGAAAAATGTTCCTTACTAACTCCTCATTCCAAAAGGTGAACGTCTTGAACATTTAGTTTTCTGCTGGCACTGTGTAAATAACAAGCTGCCCGTCACTTAAGTAAAACCTTTCAAATAGTTGTAACTAATTCAGTAGGTGATACTGATGAACTAAAATTATTTTGACTAACATGTCTAACACTAGTTTCTTAAGAAACAATTCCAAAATGTAACCCAAAAATCTTTATTTCTTTAGTTTTCAAATCAATTTGGTAGAAGACATTTCAGCCCATGCTAGGCATTTTTAATGTATTGTGCATCAGAATGACAATATCTGTTATAGTTATTTTGCTATTTGGTTTATATGATTAGTAACTTTTTTTCCCTGTTCTTTCTATAACTTTCCAGGAAGCCATAGAGACTAGCTCAGACATCTCTGTGTGTAAGTATTTGCAGTTCTTTATCTTCATTTTGATTAGAAACAAAATCTAATGCCCATGAACATGCATTAAGGGACAACTGATGTCACTGGTAAGTTTTCCTCAGCTCACAGAGACAGCACAGGTGTCAGCACAGGACAAGAGAAACACTAAATAAGACCTTGAGAACTTACTGAAAGGAAAAAAAAAATCCCATAATATGTCTTAGCTGCTGGTATTTCCTGATAGCTTATGAAGTAGGTTCAAGCTACTTTTCTCCACATTGATCTCTCCAGTCTTACTAAGGTGAAAGAGATCATCTTCCTGATGAAATGTTGAGAGAAAATAAAATCTAGTATGCCCTTTCAAAGCTAGTAGAGACTCTCTGGAACAAACTCATACAATTTTTAAACACAAGGATTTTTATACTTCTGCCTTTGGCATAACTTCCTCCCATCCTCACTAGTAAACAGGTACATAGGAAGTTGGTTGCTTTTTAGCAGAGCTCTATACATTTGACACTTTATAGGGCTCTTTAGGATCTGTCAGATGAAAGCCATTAGACAAAAGGCAAGACACTATTAGCACATTCCAAAACAGTTTCATATTGTGGGTGTGGGGCTGTATGTCTGTGCATGTGTGTGAATATAGCTGCCTGCCTCTCCCGAATGTCCATAGCTGTCTGCAAAAACCATCTATTCTGAATATTTCTTTACACAATGATTTTTTTCTGACCATGAATAAAGACAAATTTCCAGACAGAAAATGTGATGAAGCATAGTGATGGTAGAGAACTGTTTCTTAATCCTGCTTTTTGCTTGAGTCACTATGAGGCTTTGAGCAAATCTTAATTTCCCAGTCTCAGGTTCCCCTACCTTATACCACAGATAAAACCATTTATCTGTCTTGCAATGGTGATATGGAGATTGGCTTGTCTCTCTGGAGGATGTAGACACCATGAGTAGTCACAACATGGGAAAAACCTTGCAGCTGTCTGAATGACTGTCCCACCTTGGATGCCCTATGCATCCCTCTTGAATTAAATGCCACTAATACTAGTCTTTCTGATCCAAAGTCGCTTTGTCACTTTGTCTTTCCAAATGGATTGCCCAACTTCTACAGACCTCTTTGTTGAGAAAGTGTCACACAAAGAACTTCCAATTCATTATACAGAATTTAAAGGGGAATGTTGGTTTGCAATACAAAGCCTGAGGCTCAAAGCATGGGAGTGTATTATGTGGCCAATCTCCACAGTGCTAAAATGGCAGTACGCAGCAGAAAAAAATGCTGCAGTAAGTGAGGGTTGCAATCATGTCCAACTGAACACTTGAATTATAATCTCAGTAAGCTGGATAAAATAAAATGGACTTCCTCTAGAAGTACATTTGATTTTGTGTTAATGAGGGATCTCACTGAACTCCACCCACCTGCTTCTGTGTGAACTTGCAATACTGTTTGTCTTTTCTCAATCTTCTTTTTCTTCATTTGAACCAGAGGATTCAGTACACCTTCACTCTTATAGAAAGATCACACTTATGAAGAAAGGCGACCTAAAAATCATTTAAGCTGAAATGAGAATAAAAATATACTTGTGTGTGGACTTGTGGTGGTGGATGTTTTCTTGTATTTGGAGAATCTAATTCCTTCTTCTTCCTAATTGAGCACTGCTATTTTCATAAGAAATTACTTGCACTTAAAAATGCACTTGTGGACAAAGCTTTTTTGGTCCTTAGACCTTGACATCCTTGATCTTTACTGCACATGTGATTTGGAGAACTGTGTCCTTTAGTCACCAGTTGGTAATGAAAATGTGAATTTTTGAATGCACATGTGGATTTCACTGCAGCTTGTGTGGAAGATTTGATAGAAATGTGGACCATAAGGCATCCATGTGTCTAATATTAATGAACTGTTAATCCTGAAGATACAAGACTGATAACAGAAAATACCACTGGGATAGAAAAGCATTCATCTTTAAATCTTTCATGCACTCCTCCCCCCATCTATCAGATGGCAACAGATGCAAAATGGATTTTCCCAACTAGTTCAATCTTTGTGATTTAGTACATACCTGTTTGGCCATCAATTCATAGATAATACTTTCTTTACCAAGGATTTCCACCTCTCATCTGAGTAGGCTAACACAATACAGAGCGGGGAAGTTCATTGTTTGATTGATGAGTCAGAATTCCAGACCCAATAGTAATTAACTTTATTATCTTGTCTGGTGTCTGTGATCCTCACGAAAACCTATGATACAGTTTCTTGGATTTTTTTCAGTGAATTACCACACATGGATTTCCCTTGTTACTCCCGCAGAGACGAAATGTTAGTTCCTTACAGAAAATGTTTCCTCTTAACAAATGAAAATGGTGTTTTTCTGCTTTTACCTGTCTTTTTTACATAGTGGACTTCAGCCTGCAAGTTCAGCACCTTTTCATCAGCTGACAAGTTCATTAAGAAAAAAAAGCACCATGAGATGTGAATAAATAATTATAATGAAAACAGCTCATAGTCAATCTTTTCACTGTGTAATGACCGTAACAGATCAATAATACTTTAATTGGATTGCTGAGTTATCTTTTCTATTAAGGACAGTAACTTTTGCTGCATAAATAGAAAATTAAAACTGTTACATATGGGATTTGGTTTTAATCTCTCACTTTATTTTTTTAAAAATATGGCATGTGAGTTTAAAACACAAATAACAGCGACAGGTATTATAAATATATTTTACAACATAATAGCGAAAAAATTGTTAAGCCCCTTTTCAGTAAACGTTTCTTGCAGGTGTTATTATTTCACACTTGTAAAATTGCAGATGGGAGGTACATATTCTTAGTACAAAAACAAAGGTTCATTCCAAAATATTACAGGAGACTGGGACAGGAATGTAACAGGGAACCAAGGAAAGACAGGTTCAACAACGGGATTTTTGTGCTATTGTTTGAAGTGCTGACCCAGCTTGATAAAATCTATATCATGCTTATCATCTTTGATACACATATTTTCTGAGAAAATGTCAGAGCCCAGTGGCCTCCTGTGGCTGGCCCAGGTCCTGGCTCACCAAGCAGCACCTCCAACACCCACCTGTAACTGCATAACCCACGCACATGGTAGCAGCTTCCCTAAGAAGAGACTAATGAAAGCACCAGACTGGGAGGAAACCTGGATTTTATTCTCAGATTTAGCACTCATGAAGAAGGATAAGAAGGAAGGAATTCTCTAGCACTGTTTCCACTTTTATTATTTATGAAGCACATAAGCTCCTAAACCAAGGAGAACCTCCTTTTACTGCTTAAAGGAACACAGTGTCTTTTGCTGGAGTCTTTCAGAACTGTTTTGTTACAACTAACAAGAATCTATTGCATATCTACCATATATTGCAAATCCCACTGTATAAAATACACACAATTAGAAAATCTGAATTTGTGAATTGTTCAGACACCTCTCCATGTCTGTGCAACAACTTCTTAAGGTACCACAAAATAATGATCAGCATAATTGTTTTCAACCTCTTTCTTTTCATTTTTATTTCTTGTTTTATTAGCTCTAGGTGTAATTGTTGGCAATGCCATGGTCATAATCAGAGAAAAGGATATTCAGTAACCAAAATATCCTTCAGTATAGGAGTGTGTGTATATATGTATATTATATATATAAAGATATAAATATAATACACAATACAAATATAATTTCATAGAATCATAGAATTGTTTAGGTTGGAAAAGACCTTTAAGATCATCCAGTCCTACCATTAACCTACACTACCAAGTCTACTCTAAGCCAATCAAGGGTAAACTCAACTAAACCATGTCCCCAAGTGCCACATCTACCCGTTTTTTGAACACTTCCAGGGATGGGGACTCCACCACCTCTCTGGGCAGCCTCTTCCAATGCTTGACTACCCTTTCCGTAAAGAAATTTTTCCTAATTTCCAACCTAAACCTCCCCTGGCGCAGCTTAAGCCCATTTCCTCTCGTCCTATCACTAACTACTTGGGAGAAGAGACCAACACCCACCTCACTACAACCTCCTTCAAATAGAAATATAACATCAAATACAGCAATAACATACAGTAAGCCTGGAGGTCCATTACATCAGCAGACTATGCCTCTAGGCCTGTGTAGGCATGAGCAAGTTGCCTCCATCTCCTTTTCCATAATGTTTCTTGAGAAAGGCCAGATAGGACGTGAGTATGTAGAAGTGCAGGCTGAATAAAATGAGTTATTCAGGTTAAAAGTATTGAAATAAAATTAAATCAGAAGTCAGACCAATAAAATGACCAGCTTTTCAGAGGAAGTCAGATCTGCCTATGTTTTTGTATGAGTAAAACTGATAGCTTTTCAATATTGTTCCTTGAAAAATGTGTCACCAAGTGACATGGCCTTCACCTTTAAATCTGAGGTGAAAATAGGGAGGTCTGTCTTTCATTAATCTTGCAAACATATTTTGGAAATTTTGCTATGTTTTGGCTGGCTGAAGTTTCCTAAATTCCAGGAGGAAAGCTCCCTTTCCTGTCTTCTGCCATAAATAACATCTTTTTCTTAATGTATTCCACTATTCAGAACAGTTTCTAAGCCTGTTCAACAAAGCTGTCAGGGCAAATGAATCGCTCTCCCCTGATGTTTGTTATTAACAGATTGTATACTGATAGGATAATAACCTCTTTCTTCATACATGAAAGGCATTCTTTTGAGCTGGATTACAACTTGAGATATAAAAGACGTGCTCTGTGGATAACTTCCAGGCTACTTTGCACCACATTGCTCTCCCATAATTTTGTGTTTGTTATCTTGAACGAGTGACAGTAACCACTGATCAGAAACTGAAATTTATGTGAAATGAGTACCACATGTATGATGTTTACTTCAGTCTGGGCAAAGCAGTGACAGTTCATTATAACCCATGAAGCTGTGTGTTTTAGACTGTGTGCAATTTAATATCAAGTGCCATAACTTGAATATACAATAGCAAAAAAGAGACTGGTATGAAAAATAAACCACTTGTCATATCATGTGTTAGTTTCCAGCAAGATTTTGGGGTGGTTTTGTCAAACAAGTACTTATTTGTTTGTTTTAATATGTTAAAATGATCATTTTTCTTCTATGGTGGATAACTGTACATGTTTTTAATGTATGTAAGCTATTGCTACTTGTTTAAAGATTTGAAGGAGAGTGGCAAAGGTTTTGCTAATAAAAAAATAAACTCCGTAAGATCATTAGAAAGTACAAGTGAAGATGTGAATGACAAATAACTTCAGCTAAAAGCAAGGTATTTCAGAATCAAAAGACCTTGCATGCAAGCTGGAAAAGACCAGAGTTCAGACTTGGTTGTGCTTCTGCCATATCACTGAAATATAAAGTACAAGATAGCATGTATCCCTTTACTCTTGTAAAATGGCAGCATTTTGTTAAGATTTATGAAACCTTGTTTGAGTACCTAAAAGAGACACTTAAATTAGGAACTTACTAAGCCTAAGTTCCTCTTGTAGTCAGTCAAATATAATAGACTATTCACCTTGAACCTGAATGCCAAGTTTAGAGTGTCCATCACTCTAAATTAACTGTGGTGGAAACATACAGAATTTTCACTCAGTTAAAGTGACTGAAATTACGTGTCGGTCCCATTCTGAGCTACATAGGTGTCACTTTAGTCAGTTAAAGAACGTGAAATCAAAATTTCAGGCAGCAGCAAAAAAAATACAGACTGATCATTCTTTTTCTGACAAATCATTTCTTGAGGGGAATACTGATGATTAATTGAAAATAGGTTTCAAATATCTGGGATTTATGGATTTATGGATTTATTTTATTTTATGGATCAAAATCTTAATTATTTTTTGTGTTTGTTCTATGAATGTTCCTACTCTGGAATGCTTCAGTTTAAAGTGGAAATACTTAGAAATATGTGGTCCCAGGGCATAGTGAGAATTGTAATATAATTGTTTGTGTCTCTATTGCACTCTATGAGCTTTGAATGAAATATTTTCTGTGATGTATTGCTTGTTCTTTTCAATATAATTCAAAATGCACTTAAAGCAAAGACATTTTTCCATCACATGTATTTTTGACACTCTGTAAGAAAGCCATATATATTGCTATTTACATGAAGGTGTAGATAGGGTGCAGATAGACATATAGAGGATATAAATACAGATTTTTTTTTTTTCTTTTGTAAAAGGCAAACTCCTATTAATCCTAACGGGAGTTTCTATTACATGTTTTCAAGATAATTCCTGAACCTGTTGGAAGCTCAGCATGGATAATATCAGATATTTTATTTCTTTTTAGCATCCTGATGTCATGTCTATGTTAATTATGGTATGTGGATAGAAACCTGAGGGATTTCTGCTTTGTGCTCCATTACTCAGTAAGAATATCACCATATGACATGTTCTGTTATTCTAGACCGCTCTTCTCTGAACTTCAGTTTTGCTGACAAAATGTTTAAATTCCAAATTCAGCAATTTAGGAAAACAATAAAGAGTAACTTTTGCCTATATGTTGTTTTGCAACTATAAATTTGGACGCTGAATGTACAGTCTGATTGGTTCCAGTTCAGTATCTTTTTTACATTAACCTTGATGTAAATTGAATATGTGATTGTCTTTTCCAATGCAGCAAGATCTCTGAAAGTTTGCCTTAATGATTTATACAGACTAGGTTCTCCACTGATATTTTGAAATACAACTCCATTAACATCAATGGCAATTTTCAGACACTGAGAATTTTTCTCTTAGGTTTATTTTTAAAATTTATGTTCTTTTTTCAGGTATATGTATGCAGACAGATACACTATATATATATATATATATAAACCCCCACATAAATAAAAAAATATATAAATATATATATGTGTGTGTTTCTGCATATAAGTATTCATATAAACAACATAAAAGACAATAACTAAAATATTGAAAAATAATGCATAATTTCAGATATATTACTTTCCTTTAGCTCTTAGAATACAATGCAATTTTATGAGCCACAAACTCAGAAGTCACCATCTATTTGTTTTGACCTATATAGCGATAATATTTAGTATACTTGCTTATACTTGTCTTTGTTCAATGACCTTAACATTTCTGTGAGCAATTTCAAAACTGAATGGGTATGAAAAATTCTATTTTAAAAAAACAAACAAATGAACAAAAAATGCTTTCTATTTCACTGTATTTTTAAGATGTTCTTCCTTCAGTATACAAAATTTTCAACTCACACACATAAGAACTTACTTTGAAGTTCCACTCTAACTTTCCGCATTTGCTCCCAGAAGGCTAGAGGCTAATGTACAAATTATTCTGCTTCTTCTGAGGTTTCAAGAATTATGACCAAATTCTTCATCCAAAACTGTCTGCACACAGCTCTTTACTGCTTTAATGGGGCACTATCAGTTTGGAAAACCATTTAACTGTCTATTTGTAGATAACAGCTGCCATTCCCATAATTAATTTTTCTGCAAGTTTTTAAAAATTTTATTCTAAAAAAGATTTTGGTGGATAACTGGCTTCAGTCTCTCTGTTATATAAACCATCAACAGCTTCCTTATTGAAGACTTTATAAATATGATAAAATATGCATTTTGTTGCTTTGTTGTTTGATAATCAAATTAGTAGCATCACTTTAAAGGGATGGATTGATGGATGAATGGATCCAAAAGGAGAATTTGGGTTTTGCTTTTCAAATCATATACATAAATTGCATGCAATTATAAAGAAAGTTGACAGGGTATGTTAGAACAAGAAAGGTAGAGAACTAGGAAAAAGAGTCCCCATTCCCTTTAATAAAGACTGTCTCCTTTTCTGTATACTTAGAGGTACAGCAGAGAGATGATGATGAAGTTAATATCCGTCAGCACAGGTCTTCTGCTTTAACTCAAGTGTGATACTCATATGAAGAGCCTGATGGGGAACAAGGTGGGAGTCAGCATTAGAAAAAAGAGTTTGAGTGTTTATAGGGATGTGAAGAATGTTAGTACTACCTGAGGCATCCACTATGTCTGTGACTTGACTAAGGTCATCATAAATTAAGAAAATTATTACTATGCCAACAGCATTCACATGGATATCTTGTCTTTAATTTAAGAGAGTGAAGCAATATGCCACTACACACCATGCGAGGAAACTTTACTCAAATTGATAAACTATGTCTTGCTAAATATATTCCAGATCTCCAGAGCCCCCTGTACTTCCCTAAATAATGACTGCCTTTTATAAAAGGACATTTGCACTCTCGGAGGAGGAGGAGCTTCTGTGCCATACTAGTAATTACAGAAACTAATAAATCAGACAATTCTGAGAAGTCTTCCAGCATGGGGTGTAGACAATGTTAAACAATGCAAGGAGATATGGCAGCTCTACACAGAATTTGCTCTGGATAACCCTGGATTACTTGCCCTGAAGGTATCACTAGACAAAACGCACTGCTTCAAGCAACAACTAATATTTTTGTTAAGTTTGGACCATACACATAATGACTCATAAGGGCTGGACAATAACATTTGCATGTCGAAGCCAAACAGTTGGTGTCACACCTTATTTTCCTGTTCTCACCACTCTTCTAGGCAGAGATGACACCGTGTATGCATACAATCTTGGTTGCTACCAAAGGCAAGGTTTATTTCAGTTAAAATCATTCTCACAAGTGCCATGGCCGTTTATGTGTAGCTAGGGGACAAGTGCATATGCAATTGCATGGCTTATGTCCATCCACAACAGTCATAGCCGAACTTCAAATTCCAACTGAGTTCAGCTCTGAGCACTTATTCTTAAAAATCAAGATTACTTTGACAGGATTTGGGACAATGAACAAACTGTCTTAAAATTTATAGATTTACAAGCAGAAAGGCATTTTAGCCAATCAGGTCTGTCTTCCTGGGTAACTCAGGCTTCACAATTTAACTCGTCTACCCCTGCAACAAGAACAAATTTTTCTTCATAAATGAACTATTTTCTACTGGGAATGGAAGCAGCAGATAAAAGGATTTATCATTTAACAACATAAAGAAGTCAAATGCAAGTTAAACAGAAGTTGAAGTCTTATTGCTCAAAGGGTTAGTTATTTGAGGGTGAGGGAGAAATATACAGTACTTGGGAGTGTTTTCCTCATTTCTAACTCTTTTGTCTCATTAGAGATAATTGACTTTGTCATAGCTGCCTAAAGAAACACAGTTAGCACTGTACTTCATACTAACAAACTATGATTTTTAAATATATGTGCATATATTATTTCAACCCTATCTCTCTTCGGACCAGGAAAAGCTGCCTTCTCATTACAAAGTACTTGTTTAAATTCAGCCTAGTTTTGAGTTGTGGGTTCACATAGAAAGGTGAATTTTTTTTCAGAACACAAAACATTTTTTCTCTTACCTGATAGTTCCACACCAGATACATGGATTTTCTTTAAACTTTACAAAGAAAAAGAAATAAAGAAAAAAAAATTACAAACTACTCAAGAAAAGGTAGTAAAAATGCCACCTCGAATAACAATTTATTTTCACCCTGCAAGTCTGAAGAAAAAAGAGAAAATAATGAGTCCAAATTAGAATATAATTTCTACCACAATAAATATGTAAGACTCCAGTTACCATTGATGGAGTTCTGCTATGCGCAGAAATTAGGAGTCCAGCCCAGCACTGGGCTGAACACTGAACACTCTTATGGGTTGGAAGAATTGTCCCCTAAAACATTTTTTATTTTGCTAAAACTAAGCTTCAGTGAAGGTTTTATACTTTGAGTTTCTGTAACCCTTGGCCACAGGCTGCTAACCTCTCCCTCAGGCTAGCCCATTCTTTCCCTTGTCCCACCCCATGTCTTCACGCTTTTCTGGCAGAGATCCCAGGTACAGGGAAATACTCTGCCAAACCCAAGTTCAGAGCGAGGACACATCTCAGTTCCAAAAGAGGAAGAACATTTTCAAAAAGGAAAGAATCTTATACAAGGAACCTCATCCTCACAAAAGAAAAGATGCTTGCATAGGAGTAGTGCACCCCGTCACAGTAATAAGAGTCCTTCCAATTTAAACCACCTGCTCTTGAGGATTCGTGTAAATAATTTCTAAATCCCAACACCCCTTCAAGTCTTTATAGAAAAAACAAAATGGAATAAAATCATGTTCCCGTTATTGCTGTGACTCCACAATGAAGAAATTGTACAACTACATCTAATGAAGTAAAACACTGTGATTTTAAGGCCAAAGGTTTTAATACTGTAAAATCTGAAACATAAGTGATACCCGCACCAGTATTAAAAGTTCCCCATGCCCACACTTTGATTTAGCCAGCTAGATTTGTCAGACATATGTCACTTTGACATTATAGTAGTAATGTTTGGTGTCACATTTTCTTCAGTCAAGTCGTCTTTTCCTTCATGTTTCTTTATAAGGCTCAGTTCCCCTTGTTCAAACAAATGCTAAATTATACAGACATGGTGTAATGAAGTTTTATTGCAATGAATATCACTATTATTTAGCTAGAAAAACTCTTCCTTCATGCCTTAACAGAAACCAATTAATCAAAAAATAGTGCAAAGAAACAATCATATTTTATGTGCTTGTCACTACTGACAGCTTATGCAGATAACACTTTTGTGGCTAGTTGCAGGCTGCACTTAAATCTGTGCCGGCCTGCTTAATCCTCTTCTGCCTAAAATGTCCCACCACTGAGCAGCTAAAGATAGAGTCTTGCCAAGCTGTGAAATGTGATGTGCTGGAACAGGTGGGAGCCAGGATTAGAAGGCTTTCAGCAGCCCTGGGAAAGGCCCAGCTCCAAGGCATGTCCAGGCAATAGCTGCAAAAGAGGACTTTATTGCCCTTCTCTTCAGAGAACCCACAGAAAATCCCTGCTGCTGTTGCTGGATTTACCAGGGTCACCATGGAATTTTTAAAGTATGAATCAGTGTGTTGTGGCATCCACTTCCTTGGTTTCCTCTGCTTCTTTTTAGCTTTCCTCTAATGACAGTCTAAATATTGATCCTAGTACAAGCAAACCATCTCCTGAGAGGCTCAGAAAGAACTGATACTAGAGAATCTAGAGAGACCAGTTATCTTGAGCGTTGATCACACTCTGGCCTTACCCCAAACACCAGAATCCCCTCTCCCTTTTGCTCCTGCTGCTGGCCTGGTTTGGAATACATATGACCTTTTTGCCTTGTGGACAGTAATATGATATGAATAAATCACAGCTGATGGGTATTTATGAAAAAAATGCTCTGCATCACACCAGCCTGAACAGGATTCTTTCTCTTTCCATTTAAGTCAAGTTACAGTCTAGTTATTTCAAGTTTAGTATTGAGTAAACTCCCTCCCTGGTATTTAGACCTCACTGAAGGAAAGGCAGCTGCATAATGCAGATGTTCATTTGGACTTTTTAAATGCATTGCCTTATTTGGTAACATTGTTACGAGCTGCTGTTTAGACTGGATACAAGATCAGAGAGAGAGAGTTAAGAACTGCCATACCTAGAGCTTCTGAATGAGTGAGTGGTTATCTGTCTGCACCCTTCTGAAGAGATAAACGTTGAATTCTGCCAGTGTCTTTTCCCTGTGAGTCATCCCCCTATTGCTGAAAGAGCTTCTTTTGCCTTTTGAGCTGCCTAGCCCATATTTCTTCTTGATAGATGTGGTGTGCAAAGTGCAAGAGAAAGAGGAAATATGCCACCTCAATGTCTTTGTATGCACAAGGTAAGAAGGCACATGCTGATCAATGCAGTATTCGTCTACTATAGAATGGAGACAGCCATTTGAGGGTTAGGTGACAGCATACTTATCTATCACCCAGTTGTTCCTCATTGCTGCTTTTAGATCAGCAGTCAGAAAAGGTAGTCTGGAGTTCTGAACCAAGAGTTGAGACTCTGAGCCCTGATGTGGCAGTCGAACTTCCCAGCTCTAAGACTTCCAAGGAATGAATGCTCCAAGGAATACTGATAGCTTGAGAAATCCAGATGGATTCCTCAGAGGAATGCAAGGATGCTGTTTCAGTGCTGGGAGGGATCTGCTTCCTCTTTGCCCCTTCAAGAACAGCTTTAGTATTGGACTTTTTACCTTAAAAATCTGAATAGAGTGTTTTCCCTATCTTCTTTGAGGAAAGAAATGTTCAGATATTCAGCTTTTGAGACATTTTCAGGGATAACGATGGACAAGAAGGGGAGAAAAAGTGCAGAATAAGATTACATACAGCATAATGGTTGGACTGGATGATCTTAAAGGTCTTTTCCAACCTAGACGATTCTATGATACAGCTCCAGAGGGTAGACACTAGGGATGTGATCAGAAAATGCCATTTCTTTCAGCATGCTAGAAATGGAATCAGTAATTTTCAAAAGAACTACTTTCTGCATCCAAAATCATAATTTGTAGGCATTCTATTGAATGTTTGAATTCTAGTGAAGCATTATAGTTCTAAAACCCTGTTGTCAAGCCATGACATCATATGCCCATTTCCTTTTGCAGTGGCTAGGACTCCCAGCTGCTGTGGCTTGGTGCACTCTCACGATGTAAATTGCATTGCAGAGGAAACCTCAAGGTTGACAGGACTAGGAGTTCAAACCAAAGGACGTTCATAGGGTTTCAGGCTTTAGTTTTGCCATAATGAGCCTGGAAATCATAGGAATACCAGTTCAAGCCAAGGATTACAACAGCTTTCATGGGTTTACACAGCTCTGATATTTAAAAATGCCTGAACTATTCCTGACTTTTACTTCTTTGCTTTCTCCATCCATATCTTTCTTACATCTAAATAGATATGGAACCAGGCCGAAAGATCTTATTTTAGGAATCCAGATTCTAAGCAGAATCCCCACAGTGGCCTTTTTTTTTTTTGTTACAAAAGAGACTCCCAAACAGGAAATATGTCATCAATGAAAAAACAATAGACATGCACTCTAGAAACCCATTGACTTTACTGACTTCAGCTGCTTCAAAGCTGACCTTGAGTTAGCATCCTGTGACTATTTATCACCCTCTGTCTTAATACAGGAACCATACCTTCCATGAGATAGGTAAGGAGGAGGAAACTGAAGTGTGGGGCAGGATATACGTGACTTGTCTGAACAGGAAGAAGATGATAGTCACAGATCAAGACTTGAACCTATACATCCAGTTTCTAGGCAGTACCTTCTAGACTTTCCCTTACTTTTTTTTCCTTTTTCAGAGACAAAAATGAGGAAGAATATTTTATAACAAGAGCATTGTTAAGGGGGATACAGGAAAACAGCAAACCTTTCTCCCTTCCATATATCTAGAAAAACAGATATTTCATTTACAAAATAGCTTTTTTGGTAATTTTTGTTTAGTCTTTGATCATGTGTCATTTAACTCCAGTGAGAGGGCAGTGACTCACATACAGTGGGATTTTCCAACCAGACTTCCAGAGAAATACAAGACCTTCTGTCAGACTTGCAATATAAACACATTAAAACTTTCCTGAACACCCGTGACTCAAATGATTGTACATTATTAATATCTGATCTTTATTATCAGTGTCTGTGACCAACATAATCTTCATCCTTTCCAGGTTAAAATTATTATAACTAGATATATCCTTTTGTTTCTGGTATAATGAATTTGCAAGTTTAATTTTTAAAAATTAATTCCTACAATTCTATTTCAGGCTGTGCATTATGAACAATTTGTAATCAGTTGTGAAAGATTAGACCCTACGCACACTTAATGGGGATGTTTTAATAGTGCAGATGGCAAAACAGCCTGTGAAAGCAGGTCTGGTGGGCATTCTGCAAAAGCTAAGTCAGTCAAAATTTATCCAAGATGACATAATGTACAATTGCTACACTGGGAAACTCTATTAAAATTTCACACATTTAAATCTCTCCATTCTCTTTTAATTGGAATTTTCCAAGAGAAAGTAGAAGACATGTGTACCTCCCTGAACCCAACAGGAAAGGTCAGAGAGAAACAGCACGATGCATGAAGTTCCTTTGTACTCAACATGTTCAGGTTAGGAAGAATGTGTTAAAATGATTGTGTGGAAAAGACATGTCTGGGAATGAATTTTCATTGTGAACCAGCAGTGGCACTGGGATGTTCTGCCTGCACATGCACACCCACCCACGCCGCCTGTTACATTATTCAGTGTGTGTGCAGCTCTCCTAGGCACTGCAAGGAAACTGAATTCCTGTTTCTCAGGAATAAGTTTTCATTTTCCGAAAGACCTCAAAGTTTTTATCTCATTTGCCATTGAATTTACAGGAACTGCAAATGAGATTACTGAGACAGATCATGGAGAAGGTGACTCTCGATTCTCATTCTGATGCCCAGTGATGTTTATGGATGTTACCTTTTTTTTTTTTTTTTTCCTGATCCTATGACTCCTGTATTCCTTGCCATGCAATGAACTAGCTTGAACAAGAGAAGTGTAAAGTGTGTCCAGAAAACTCTTTTGAAAATCACTCTGAAGAAAACTTAACAACTGAAGTGGAAGATATGGGCTTGATCTTTTTAAGTGTGAGAATGGAACCCAAGTTTAGTACTTCCCACACAGCTTCTCCAGTCATGAGTGTATTATCAAAAAGGTCTTGGCCATCTCCTCCCACTTTTATTTATGGACAGTGATTTTTGAATGAACTTTCTGTACTTGTAAAATACTTACTGGAGCAGGCTGTACAGGGATGCTAACTTTATGAACAAAGATATCTATGCTTCTCAAGACTCCTTAACAATTAAACAAGATTTTTAAATCACTATTGGAGCTGAGAAATGAAATTGTAAATGAAGTGATGCTTGCTGCCTACATTTATAAGAGAAAAGTAGGGTTTGAAGTCCATGCATATGATTATCTACCGAAACTACTGTATTCCATGGCCCAAGGATTCTTAGATCCACTGTAAGAGACCACAAGATCTTTGATAGGAGTCATTTCTTCAGTCCTGTCTATAAAAGAAGTAACACCCTTTAGGAGTTCTATGTAAGTGAAATTATCTGAGTTAATAATCCACCCCAAAAGGTACAGCAGGGTGAAGAAATTACTGTGGCAGTTCTTTGAGGAATGAGACTAGACCTTTTTTTTTTTTTTTTTCCCCTAGAAGGTACCTACCACACCATAGCATACAAAAAAATAAAGGCAAAACATATTTGTGATTTCATGTTCAGCATCAAATCTTCCTGGGAGGGCTTCAGAAGAGTACAAATAAAAATCCAAAAGGTCAAATATTTTATGATGCTTCTTTGCTTAAAACCTTCATTTCATCATGCAGCTGAAACACAGTGCATGTGTCTACAAATCTAGCTTCTCCTATCCAAATATGAGCACTATAAAATTTCTGTTTACAGTAATCCACTTCATAGACATTGCTTAATCAAAGAATACCAGCTATGGTGTTTTAAAAGGAGCAGCTACATATTCAAGTAAGAACGACACACTTATTTTCTGTCTTTTTGAAGACTATGTTCTGTTTATTAACATTTACAGTCACTAAGCTGTTAAACTGCCAGTAAAGAAGCTACCTTTAGATAAAGGAAAGTTCTTCATGCTAAAAATTAAAAGAAACTGTTCATAAATTCACCAGGTTAAGCTTGGCTGAGATCAGTATTATTGTAACTTCAGCAGAAAAAAATTATCTAAAACTACAGGAATATTATTATTCTTACATGAAGAAGCAGGGAGACATCAGTTCTAAACTGTGTTATTTCTGAAAAATATTATGCCCCTGTCACTGAAGTTTCACAGCATATTTCATCACGCTAATTCAACCATTGGAAGTTTGCTCTGGATTGCAATAAAAAAAGATGACCCATTTCCTGTGATTGTTTGTTTATTAAGAAACATTTTACTTCACCAGAAAAGGAAAAATCAGCTGACTCTGAACTTTTATGCACATCTGTCATAAGAAGGGAAGCCCAAGGGTACATAATATGTGTTTCAGTTGATAAGTCCACTGTTAACTGAGAATGTCATTTCCATTTCTTTCTTCAGCCAGTTGCTCCTGTTGGGTCATATCCTTTAATTTTGTGCTTGCAGGAAAATCAGAGATCAGTCTGCTGGCTAGCTTTCATTGCTTTGCAAGTACTTGTAGAATCTCAGTCAAAGCCATAGAATGTGTAACACCCAAAGGATAACAAAGAATGGGGAATATCCTGTTTTATGGGCATGTTCTACCCATCAATCTGTCAGTCTGAATCATTTCTACAGCTGTGTGAATAATTCACAGTGAATCATTCTGCAATGATCTAATTTTTCTGCTCATGAGAGACTTCTGACCATTACTAATATTTTTATTAGATGCATATTTTAAATTATCCAATTAATTATTATTCCTTAATTTTTATAGCTTGGTCATGAAAACCTCTCATCTGTAGAAAATGCGGATTAGCCTTCAGTCAGTACTCTCGCCTACCCTGAATAGCAGCTTTCTGTGGGAGCCTAAGTATAGCAAACAAAAGGACTATTCAAACATGTCAAACCCTGTCCCATGTTAGATTTGCCATTTAAACTGTTGGATGTGATTGGTCAATTAATTTGCACAAAATTGCTACCAATCTCTGATTGGCTGTCTGTGTTAACACTGCCAGTAGGGAATGCTCATTTTGTATAAATGTTAAATGCAGGTTTCACCAACAGTCTAGCCAGCTAGACCTAGTCACACAAAGTGCTTCAGGAATGAGCACTTAGAGAAAATAAAGGGGCATAAGTTTGTTTCATGTGAACTGATTTTAAAATAGGAAACAATATCTGAAGAGATACTGTTATACCTCTGTTTCTCACTGTGAAATTGTTACAGTTGTAAAGTCGTAATGCCCATTTACTGCTATGTCTTAAAAATTGAATTAAACATTTAAATAAATTAATGACTTAAACCCATAGCATCCCTTATAATGTAGTACATCATTCCTATATTTAGGAAAAATTAAGCATAAAAAATTTTGAAGTGATTTATATTGTTCAAGGTTATATAAAGTCAGTGAAATATTAAGAAAGAAAATCCTTGAAAAAGAACACAAGACAGTTTTCTTACAAATCTGAAGGTTGGACCTATTTTCTCAATATGCTCCAGAAGTATCAAAACCTCATCCAAGTTTTATATGCCAGAGAAGAATTCAGATGAAATCTGGCAGAATTTTGCTCTGAATCTTTTAAGTTCAGTCAAGCTTGAAGCTCAAAACAGTTTTGATGAAGGAACAACTTTTTTTTTTATGATGATAATGAAAGTTAAAACTGTTCCAGTAACTTTTATTTAAAAAAAAATCAGTATGTTCTTTACAGATCCACCTAATTAAAGCTACTTTTAAGCACACAATTAACCTCAAGAAATTAATCCCACTTTATAGTGTTTTCTTTGCTGTTATTGTTGGCACTTAAACGTTCATGGAAGAGGGTTAGAAAAAGCAGGTGTAAAAACAACTCAGTAAAATATCTAGAAATCTTAAAACAGCACAACAGAAATAAAAATGAAATCTCTCTGATCAGATCTAAATTCCTTGGATTGGCCAGTCTGAACAGAAATCTTGTGGAATGAAATTAATCTTCCTTATTAATGCATTCATTTCTATTAATTAACATCCCTCAAGGGTCCACTGGTTTCACAACAGGCTTTCTAACAAAGTGCCTGTATCAAAATCGTACATTAAAATGTTCTAAAATTGTCTAACTATTGCTGAATATACACACACACACTTGCCAATTTCCAAAACTAAAATGTCACAGACACAAGTTCACTGGAATTTTGCTTCCTGAAACAGGTTTCAATGTACCAAAGTCTCCTAGAAAATAACATCTTTTTATGAAGTGGCTGTTATTTAAACACTGGCTTGTCTCAGAGGCTGCAATGCACCAAGAAGAAAGGAGGAAACTGGACAGATACTCAATGACTTGGTAGGTCCAGTTTCTACCAAATAGAGAATGCTTTATCTACTACCATTTATTTCAATAATGCACCTTTTTGCTTTTAGTGTTATATTTATGTAAGACATAAAATATTGCGCTGCCACTAGAATCTGTAGGGCTTTTGCTTTGTTTGTTTTTTCTTGTTATTTTCTAAGGGGTTTACTACAACAGTCTAAAGTATAATTGTAAACTATTAGTACATTGAAATTTGGTGCAGATACTGATATAGAAAAGGTGATTGTTAGATGCTCTAAAGGTTAGCTGTAACCTGGTTATGCATGAACACAGAGGTCTGCAACAGCTGGTTCTAGCAAGACAAAATACATTTTTTAAAACGGTGTGAAAGGGACCAAGGCATTTTGAGAGTTTCAATAGCCTCAGCTGAAAACCCTAAGACCACAGGTCTGTAATTTTAGTCTCAGAAGAACACCTTTCAAAACAGAGCATCAGTTTTCATATACAGCTTCAGATAAGACTGTGTTTGTCTAGAGGACTCAGTAGTGCTTCTGAGCTCCAGAGTTTGAGTCCATTCCTAGATCATGGCCCAGCCTGATCCTGGGATGAGATCAGCTCTGAGATCACCTCACTTCCTGCACACTTGCCATGGAAAGGAAATCTGGTTTTTTAAACTGGCTGAAGTTCCCACAGATGAATGAAATGACTGAAGGAAGAACAAGTATCTGATATATGTATGGCACAATATAAACCCACAAGTTGACCTGTTACCTTTCTTCTAATAGGGGAGAGTCTACAAAGATTTGCGTAGGTTAGCAACAAGAAAAGTCTCTCAAAATTTGCTGTTAGCTGACAAGACCAGTGTCTCACCTTTTGTTCAAATAGGGGTAATCCTTATAAGAAAGGTAAAGTAGACCATGACCAATGGTTTATAAAATCCATCACAATAGTTGTGGTTTCTTTTCTTCTTACCATGGGTGTGTTTGTCTTATCACCAGAATAATTAATAAATAGCTTTTGTAGCCATTTTCTGAGCTACAATAGCTTCAGATGTTATTTCTACCTTCTTTTACATTCTTATTAATGTGAATCTAATCTTTATCTGAACCTTACTGGACCACATTTCTACAGGCTTTCCCATGGCAAGGAAGTCAACAAGTAAGGCATGATTCATGCCACTTTGTCTTTTATTTTTTTAAATGGTATTCCCACAAATCTCTTGTGTTCCATTAGAGAAAGGTATCAAGAAAAGACCTCAAGTGGTCACTCCCAAGTTGTCACTCCTGTGCTTTGTAAAATATTTCTCTTCTCCTTGTCTGACAGTCATTTTGTGTTCCCTATTTCATGGACTTCTCCCGACCCTGGTGTGACACAGTAATATCATTACTGATCACAGAGCAACTTCATTTAAATTGATTAATTATATTCCAGTACAATTAACAGGAGTGTGTAAGAACTATGAATACTCAATGATAGGGAAATGAAAATGTCTTTAATAATCAATTGTTATTAAAGTTAATTTCAGTAGCCAAGCTAATAAGTTTACCATTTATATTTAGTAGAATAAGACTTGCATGTAATATATTTGCCATCCAGTTATTAAAAGCACATTTCCTCGGGGGGGGGGAAAAGTTTGATTTGGATTTATTATATTAATTTCATAAAACTTTGAATGAAAATAAACTTCTACTCTGCATGTCAGAGGCTACAGGCTATTTCAGATCCCAGATGCTCACCAGAGAAAGGATTATCCATAAATAACAGGGATAAGTCCTACTCCACTGAAGTCAGTGGGAGCTTTGTTTTTCCTTCAGAGAGCACCAGAATTCACTCAGACATGTAAAAACTCTTCCTTTCAACTAGATGAAGTTCTTTTTTTTCTTCCCTCCTATTTTATTAGCACTTCTCTTCAGTCCTGGGGTGCAGGGGAATCTCAAAACCAGATTGATTTCATCTGTCTCTATCTCCACAACCCAATGTAAAAAAAAAGAGACAATAGTCTGAGGGTGTCCATTGAGTCCAGGGGTGCTGGATGGAGGATGACTGTCCAAGAAGGCTGATGGAGATGTGCCAGGGAGCACAGTCCCAGGCACAGGCTACAGCGTTATCCTTTGTGCTGCAGCAGCCCAGGCCACAACAGAGATCGCGAGGTTTTGGGCTCCAGGGGGTGGCTGAGCTCCTCTCCAAGGCCAGGACGGGGGACTGTGACCTCACCTTTGGGAGAAGAGCTCTGGTAGAGACACGGACATGACAGATGAAGGAGCTGCCAGGAGAGAGAGGTTGTGTTTGAGCGAGGGGCAGGCAGGGAAAGAGACAGTGGAGGCTGGAGGACTGTAGCTTCCTTTTGTTTACAAAAGGTCACTTGGAGAACCTCCAGAAGCACCTGGAAAAAGGTGAAGCAGCTATGGTGTTGCTGAGAGGCTTCTGATTAAGTCATGCCTGACTGGGGGTGGATCCCGTGCCACAAAGAGGAAAAGACAAGTAAGAGCGTTCTGAGATGCACACCATAAGGTAGTGCATGACTAGAAGATCAAAGGGAGTATTCCCCTCTCTGATACACTTCTAGGGTCACATTTTCTTTGCTCAGTTTTGGGTCCCCTAACACATAATACATATTGACCAACTGGAACAAGCCCAACAGAGATATGGAGCGTATGATCCTTGAGGATAATGTGAGGAAGTGAAGCTTGCTCGATTAAGGGGGATCTAATTGCTGTTTTCAGCTACCTAGAGGGGATTGTAGGGAAGGCTGAGACAGACATTTCTGGCTGCAAGTCATGTGTTGAAACAAGGAAAATTCTGATCAGGTACAAGGACAAAAAAAAAAAATCACAATAAACATGGATATGCAGGGGAAAAGATTGCCCAGAAATGTTGTAGACTCTCCAATCCTGGATATATTCAAAACCCAGTGAGACTCAGTACGGTTTTATCTAATTTTGAAGTTAGCCCTACTCCCCTCAGCAGGGTTTGGACTAGAGACTTCCAGAGGTCCCTACCAGCCTAGATTATTCTGTGTTTCTGCATTCCTATGATTGTAGTTTGACTAGGATTTTTGTTACACAACCTCTCTAAGAGCAGATTGGAAAAATCACCAAAAAAACCTTGCTACAACCTAGTAACTTGTAAAGATTCTTTATTATTATGTGCATAAGAAAAAAGCTGAGTCTGCATAATAACTGCAGTTTTACTTGCTAAAACAGAAAGGTCATTAGCTATGTTTATTTTCTGACAGCTGAATGTAAACAGAAAGTTACTTTTATGATAACCAGATTTATTTTTTCCAACAGGTATATTAAACACATATTCTGAAACATGCTCCCTGAAGATTCCTTCTCAGAATACTGCGAGGGATTTAATTTATGAATTATCAATATCTGGCTTCCATTTTGCCAAGTCTGACACTCTATAAGCCACTTTCTTTCCTATACCCAGTTTAAAAGCTCTTAGGGAATTCACAGAGAAGCTGAAAGAAAAGGCATGGTATATTATATACAACAATAAGTTTGGAGCTTTGAACCACTATCAGCAGTGAAGAGCCAGCTTATTGAGATACAGTCATTCATTAGAACATTCACCTAAAGTGTATGGGAAAGTGAAAATATGGATTAAATTTTGTATTATGTATACCTTGGAGTACCATAACCTTAAATCTCTATTCAATACAGTATACAATTTAGTGACAAATATTTTCAACAAACTTGATGATTAGGGGTCCTTTAAAAATTGGGGTACCCATGTGGTAATCTGGTTCTGCAG
The DNA here is from genome assembly GCF_030463565.1 of Pelecanus crispus. Classification (NCBI taxonomy): domain Eukaryota; kingdom Metazoa; phylum Chordata; class Aves; order Pelecaniformes; family Pelecanidae; genus Pelecanus; species Pelecanus crispus. The sequence continues at coordinate 52,560,298 of NC_134648.1, forward strand.
GTAAATTCCTTAGCTGCTTTTGAAAACTTTGGTCAATCAAAAACATTGGTAATATTTTCCCTTTGAAAACAAACCATTTTTTATTTTAAAATGAAAAAAAAAAACAACCCAAAAACCAAAACAAGAAACCCACAACCAAACAAATGGTACCTCTTCCTGGCAGAATTAAAGTTTTAGTTTTCTATAACATCTTTTTCCAAGAAGAAACAGAACCACATAATTCTAATTTCTATGATCATTTCAGATGACAAAATATTGACAGGATGACAGTGAAAAGTTAGTCTATTTTATGGGCTATCAACTCTGGCCATTTCATAGGCACAAAGATTCAAGAAAAAGCACAGTTTTAACTTCAAGCTTGAGCAAATAAAATAAATTTTCAGTCGAGCAATTTAAACTTCCCTTGTCCTAACAGAGCAGTTAGCAGAAAGAATGTGAATCAGTTATAAAGTTAAAAATTTCTTCCTGCCACTCTCCCTTGCTCAGAATCTCTGGTGTATGAGGCCAGACTTTAGCTATTGACTGTGTGCATTGAATTAGTTAATGGATGAAGCAGTCAAAAAAGAGGTCTGACCTGATTTTGACTAGTGTGTGAGACCTCTGCTTTCAAACTGTCATTTACTTGGCAATTGTTGATATTTATTCCAACTAGGAACATCACAGATAATTACTATGAATTATTATGAATTAGGGATCTTAAATGTATTTTAGAAATTTACATGTAGCATTATTCCATTGAACAACAATGCCCTTTATATATGTTTTAGAAAGATATTTTTCAAAGACAAAAATATCTAATAATAGCTAATCACCATATAATGTAAATGAAAGTGTGCAGCATAACTGCTTTTTAAATCTTTGAAAACATTGCTTTAAAATATGACTGTAAAATGCCTGTAAAACTTTCCTCCATGGTGTCAGTCTTAAATCTCCATTCACTATAATTCTATTATCTGCTTCACTCCAAGCAGTGCTTTTATATATATTACACTCCTCAAAAGTATATCAATATACAATTACCTATATTACAGCACTGCCTAGAGCATGAACCAAGAATTGGGCCTCAGTACATTAGATTCTACACAAGTACCAATAAACAGACTGTTCCTTTACCAGAAACTTACACAGATAAGAGAAATAAATGTTGAAGAGAAAGGCACTATTATCACCTTTGGGGAAGAAAAATTCAGGCATAGGTAGAATAAAGGATTTACTCCAGATCACACCAGGAGTACAAAATACAAATCTTTGTAGTCTTCGGAGAGCATCCAAGCTCTCCCAATCATGCCAGAGAAATATTTTATTACCCCTAAATTTAAAGCTGACCACATGGTAGGATCTTTAGTGCTTTCTTGTTATCCTCAAGCCAAGGGAAACATACTTCTCTGTTCATATAGATAACTATGTGATTACTCACAGAAAGCAGGGATAGGACATTCACATTAGATGTTCTTGGCAGCTTGTCATGTTCAGTCTAAAATATCAGTGGCCACACTTCACCATACCCTCTGGCTTCCTCTCTGTTAGTTGTCCATGTGACTTTTGAACTTGAATGAGCCACAAACCTCTGTTCTTCTGGCCTTGCATGGGTGAACAGCAAGTGCACGTGCAGAATGTATATACCTGAATCAAAACACATAGGACCTCTCTCTGTGCCTCACAAACCTGATCCTGAAGGCAGCCTTGAGGCCACTTGCAGAAGACATACCTAGTGGTGTACTGCTGATAGACACTTTTACCCGGTCTGCACAAAAGTAGGTGCATCTCTACTATATAGGAAATGGCTGAGTTTCCCCTCACCCCTTCAGCCATGGGTCATAGTGCAAGGGATCAGGTTGTTCCTCCAATTCACCTGAGAAGCATAGCCTCTGGGTACCAGCTCCAGCACTGTTCCACCTCCCCCTGGCACAGAGCTTCTGAAAGCACCACCACTCCTGAAAGACCTTAGGGTCCTTAGTCACCTTAGGGAGGTGATTCTGCCCCTCTACTCTGCTCTGGTGAGACCTCACCTGGAGTACTGCATCCAGCTCTGGAGCCCTCAGCACAAGAAGGACATGGACCTGTTGGAGCGGGTCCAGAGGAGGGCCACAAAAATGATCTGAGGGCTGGAGCACCTCTCCTATGAGGACAGGCTGAGGGAGTTGGGGTTGTTCAGCCTGGAGAAGAGAAGGCTGCGGGGAGGCCTTATTGAGACCTTTCAGTACTTAAAGGGGGCCTGTAGGAAGGATGGGGACAATCTTTTTAGCAAGGCCTGTTGTGACAGGGCAAGGTGTAATGGTTTTAAACTAAAGAATGGTAGATTTAGACTGGATATAAGGAAGACATTTTTTACAATGAGGGTGGTGAAGCACTGGAACAGGTTGCCCAGAGAGGTAGTGGAGACCCCATCCCTAGAAACATTCCAGGTCAGGTTGGACGGGGCTCTGAGCAACCTGATCTGGTTAAAGCTGTCCCTGGTCCCTGCAGGGGGGTTGGGCTAGATGACCTCTAACGGTCCCTTCCAACCCAAAGTATTCTATGATTCTGTGATTCTATGATTCTAAGTAAGGAGATAAATATTTTCCCAGGGGCCATTGCCACCTCTATCCCCACTCCCACACCAGTATCCTGCAATGTGACATTTTATCATCACCTTTCTTTGTATTACTTCCAGTAGCCACATAACTGAAGCAAGTTGAATGAGTCTTTCAACAATTAAAATTATTTTATTTTCATAACACTCCAAATTACAAATTATTTTTCTAAGCAGATATTTCAGACATGGCAGAAAAGGCTCAATGGTAGCAACACGATGCTCTGATAGCAAGCTGAGTTTCATCAAATGTTGGCTACTCCTTCACTGAACACCAAAAACAATTAAAAGTAACTATAAAATTTGAGGAGAGATTTCTTCTACTTATCTTCTACTCCCTCCAAGTTCCCTCTATAATGTAATCATAGTTCCCTGTGTCAAGGTAGATCATAGCATCTCAGACACTAGCACAAACTATACTGAGAAACTGCAGAGCTCACCAGTCATAAAGGGAGCACATTATGAAGAAAGGATGAAAAAAAAAGTTGTAATAAGTAACTGTTTCTTGCTGTACACTACACACCTAAGACAGCTTCTCTATATGGTTCCCCCATGCAGGAGATGAGCCCATGTATCCTAAAACTGAAAGAAACTGTATTTGCAGTCAAACCCACTAAACAGAGGTGGGATATGGGTACAGGGCTTCAAGGATACTTGTGAAGGGTCTGGAGCACAGGTCTTATGAGGAGAAGCTGAAGGAACTGGGGTTGTTTAGCCTGGAGAAGAGGAGGCTGAGGGGAGACCTTATCGCTCTCTACAACTACCTGAAAGGAGGGTGTAGTGAGGTGGGTGTTGGTCTCTTCTCCCAAGTAGATAACAATATGACGAGAGGAAATGGGCTCAAGCTGTGCCAGGGGAGGTTTAGATTGGATATTAGGAAAAATTTCTTCATGGAAAGGGTAGTCAAGCATTGGAACAGGCTGCCCAGAGAGGTGGTGGAGTCACCATCCCTGGAAGCGTTCAAAAAACAGGTAGATGTGGCACTTCGGGACATGGTTTAGTCTAGTCTACCATGAATTGGTTTAGTGTGGACTTGGTAGTGTTAGGTTAATGGTTGGACTGGATGATCTTAAAGGTCTTTTCCAACCTAAATGATTCTATGATTCTATGATTGAAGATAACAGCAGATTGTACATTATTAAATTTCAGCTCTTTCAAAGTTCAGGACAAAAGTTTTTGGGACATTTCTTAGTGCCTATATATATGCACAGGGAACAAACTTCACCAGTTAAAATAATATTAGTCAGGATATGTCTACCAATGCTATAGACAAAGACCTGGAGGAACAAACCTCTTATAAAAGGAAAAGTGTTTTTCTTCTGAAAAAGAAAAATAAAAAAGTAAAGTATTTTTCTCTCTCTCAGAATTTTTTTAAACCTTCTGGGAGATTGGCACCATATACTAACTTGCAGCGCATGAGGATTTTGTTTTCCTTTATTTCCCTTTGCCTGTGTTATGAACTACTGCTTTTATTACAGAAATCTTGGCAGTCACCTACTTCCAAGCAGCATTTGCTGCTCTGTAATAGGGGATTTCCCCTCTAGGAATCTATATACCACTTTCTGCTGGTTAATATTTTCTCAACAGAGCTGTTTAACTAGGGAGACTAGAAAGGTACTTGTTACTAAATGCTGTGAAGATCAGCCTGAGAGCAAATCAAAGAGTCTCAAAACCCATTCAGCAGGCTTCATATGCTTCTCACATGATTTATTTCTCTTTGTCTCTAATCAAGAGGCAGGGAAGGGAAGCTGTTATTTCAGCTGATAATTACTACATTACCTTAATGTGCCCAAGAAGTGAGTAAATATTAAAATAACCTTTGTACTACTGGTTCCAAATTCTTGTTATTTTTATACAAGAAAGTAATAAAAGAAGGAGTTCAGGGTATCTTCTTCAGGGAAAAAAGTTTACATGTCACTTCAGGAAGAAGGCTGACATTACATTAGCTGCTGTGGGATAATGGAGTCGACATATTCAAGGTCAACCCAGGACAAGAAATTTAATTATAGAATGTCAGACAACCTCAAATTCATATGGTACAGGAGGAATTCAAAGGGCTCAGGAATAGGGCAGAGCATGGTAATATATCACCCTCTTCATTCTCTTGTAAAACAGATCATTTACATTTCCATAAGCGCAATACACGATAGAGTATTAAAATGTCCGTATTCATTTCCTAAATCTCCATTCACTTCTTTTCTTCTGTTGGTGCATTTTGGTGGGTGAATCTGATTTCAAAATCTCCAACCAGAATCTGCGCCACCAGCAGAACAGAAGAATCACATCTCTTCTTCTGTTTGACTTCACACTTTTCTTTGCTGCCCACTGTTCTCCTTATGAAGTCCAGACAGCTATTGGAGACAGTTTGCATGAGGCAGGGATCCTCCCACTTCCAGGTTATTTAACTCTTTGCAGTATAAACTAAGTAGCTTTTCATCCTTCCCCAGCCAAAATACAGAGGATCATTTGTACTCAGTCCTTTCTACTGCTCAGCAAAGACTTTGATAACGTCTCAATCAGTCTGTACCTTTATAAAGATGAAACCATATATTTTCCAAGGTTATATAGGAGAAATGACTGCATACTTTTCTTTGTTTTTCTCTGTTCCTAGACAACATACAGCATATACAACATGAATCAGGGATTCACATGTATCTCTTTTCCATTCATCCATGATGTAAGCCACTTACTGTCCACTTTGCTATATTCTCTTACTACTGATTTAATATCTTAGAAATAACATTCATCTGCATATATCCACAAACAGGGAATTCAGTTTGCTCTCTTGGGTAGCACTACCATTTGTTTGATATCCCTTTAATTAAAACTGTCATTGCTGAGATGCTTTTTTTAGTCTGCAAGGTTTTTGTGTAAGGTAGATATTCATGTTTTTAAGGCCGGGGGTGGGGAGGGAGAAGAGAGAGGCCCATCACTTGCATTTAATCACACTAAACAAGCTCTTTAGACAATTTGTTCTGAAATTCCTCTAATTAGAGCTTGCCCTCCAGGTAATGCTCTGATCTGATTTACCAGTGAGTATAAATTAGGGACATTATGTAATTAGCCCTAAGACCACAAATGGAAGAAACAGCTGGATGGCTTGGAGGGGAAGCAGCTCCCTTGAGATTTCTTTATAAAAAATTTTAATAAAAGTCTCTCCCCTTCTAGGTACAGTCTTTAGTGACTGCTTTTCTAACCTACTGTAAGAAGGGATCCTATATTTGAATTTGCTTTGAGAGATGGCACTCAGCATTCTGCATTACCCTGGCAGCTCTTCAGACATTGACACTCTACGAAGGGTAGCTGTGGATTCATATGACATAGGAGCCATCTTATTCAGGAGATATTAATATTTTAAGTAACTGACAAAAATATCTTTACTGATTAGGAACAATGATGTCATCCATTCGCCATGAGTAATGCCGCTTCCTGACTCTTCTGCAATTTCTGCCTTCATTTCGGCTCTTGCCTATCTTTAACCTGAAGTGTTACCACCTCACCTGGGACAAGGCTTAAAGAACAACTAAATTCCATTTAACATACAATAAAATATAGAAGGGTGAATTACTGGCTTAAAAATATTTTATTGTCTTAACAGTTTCTTAACAGTAACAATAGTAACCCACACAAGTTCCACCTATGGCCTGCCTAGATTTTTATTTTCCTGAGGAAAGTGACGTCATCGCTAAAATTTTCCTGAATAATCAAGGTTCAAAAGTATTTTATCATCTTTTAATACACTTACATACATGTACATATATATTTTTCAACTTTCAAGCATTGCCTGCTTCACTGTAATGTATGTAGTATAGTCTTAATATATGCATCACAGTTCCCAGAAATGGTTATGAACCCACCTAAGCTATGGCATAACTGTTCCCTTTCCTTTTCTTACCAAATAAAAAAGGATTTTGAATAAAAAAAACTTGATCTGAAAAAGGTTAAGGTTACCACTTGGGTGTCATGTTTTAACCCAAGTCAGCAATTAAGCATCACACAGCTACTCGCTGACACTCCCTGCCCCCCCAGTGAGATGGGGGAGAGAATAAAAAAAAAAACAAAAAAAAAGTTAAACTTGTAGGTTGAGGTAAAGGCAGTTTAATAGGACAGCAGAGAAAGAGAAAATAATAATAATGATAAAAGAATATACAAAACAAGTGATGCCCAATGCAACTGCTCACCACCCACAGACCAATGCCCAGCCAGTCCCTGAGCAGCAATCGCTGCCCGTGCCCCCTGCCCCGGCCAACTCCCCCCAGTTTATATACAGAGCATGACATGGTATGGTATGGAATATCCTTTTGGCCAGTTTGGATCAGCTGTCCTGGCTGTGCCCCCTCCCAGCTTCTTGTGCACCTGGCAGAGCATGGGAAGCTGAAAAGTCCTTGACTAGGATAAGCAGAACTTAGCAACAACTAAAACATCAGTGTGTTATCAATATTCTTCTCATACTAAATCCAAAACACAGTGTTATGCCTGCTACTAGGAAGAAAATTAACTCTATCCCAGTTGAAACCAGGACATTGGGTAAACTGGCTGATACATACACATACAGCATATTTTTTCTGGCCTTGCTTCTTACTGTTTGTCTTTTAGTGTTAGATTTTAGCTCTAGATGAGCCCTGTTGTAGTCCCCAGGTGGAGTGGCTTCCTCACACAGTAATCCCTCCAAGGTTATTACCCCTGTGGATGGAAGATACCATGTCAAAATATGGCTTTCTCACACTTTCTCTTCTGCAGGTAGTGATGGTCAGAATGACAGATCACTCAGCAGGGAAATCCTGAAGCTCTATTATTGCATACTATATTTAGTAATCTATAAACTTTTTATATAGTTTATAGTATAATATACTGAAGGGAAAAATATTATCAGTAAATCATGCCACCAAAATGCTCCTGCAATGTCTTTGGCAGCTGGTTATATAACCACAACTACTCCCTGTGCCTGTCTGATCCACAGACGCTTCAGCCAAGGTGCCTAAATAAAAGGCATAGCCCGCAAATTCTTTACCTGGCCAAGCGGTGATTTAATCCTTAGGCAGCACCTCATTCACCAGCTTAAAACTAGGTGTGAAGGTTTATCCACTGGCTAAGTAAATACAATGATGCAACAGATACAATGAACAATGGGAAGAAAGTTGGTTAACTAACTGATGTGAAAGGAAAGATTCATTGCTTTTATCAGCAAATATTCCTGAATACTAAATTAGATCGCAAGCCCCTGAAAGATTTAATTATTCCCCTCCTTGTCACTGCATATTTCTCTCCCTAAGAAAACAGACAAGATACATGTGAGGAGGAAATAGGGAGAGCTCCTCTCTCATACATTACGTGGTACAGCTGACTCAGGTCATGAAATAGTGTAATTTGCCATTACTATTGCACAGTGTCCTAAGTCCCAGAAATTCCTTTTGCTACCTATAAGCTGCTTTAGTTTATGCATTACTTTTCCTGAAGCTTCCAGTCCCCGGAGAAATTTTCCATCACAGCAGTTGTGTATAAGATAGACAATTTCTTCTAAATTTTACCATACCATTATTTCACTAGATATGCCATTTAAATACTTATTTTTTACTGATATTATCAACATTTATAACAAATCTCTTTGCAATAACATTGTCCCTAGTACGTAAGACATGTATTTCAGGGGTACCTCATATTACACATCATCATAACATTGATGCCATGTATCATGACTCTGCAGTAAACAAAATTTTCTGTGTATATTTATTACACTAAAACTTTAGATCTAATAACTGAAAAAATGGTACTGTGGTTTTATGTATAAATATATACATACATGCATACATATGTGTGTATATACATCCAAAGCTTTTATTAACGTCTCAAACTATTCTAGGATTTGAAAGAGATTTTGGACCTCTTTCATAGAAATAAAATCACATGTCCCACTTGGTTACATGCTATTGTATTTACCTTCTACTCAAGCCATTAAGATTCATCAGAAAATCAGGTAGATACATGCCTTCCAAAACACTCTTTTGCTGGAGTTGCAATGCTACCTACCCATAGAATCATAGAATCATAGAATGGTTTGGGTTGGAAGGGATCTTTAGAGGTCACCTAGCCCAACCCCCCTGCAGGGACCAGGGACAGCTTTAACCAGATCAGGTTGCTCAGAGCCCCGTCCAACCTGACCTTGAATGTTGCCAGGGATGGGGCCTCTACCACCTCTCTGGGCAACCTGTGCCAGTGTTCGACCACCCTCATTGTAAAAAATGTCTTCCTTATATCCAGTCTAAATCTACCATTCTTTAGTTTCAAACCATTACGCCTTTTCCTGTCACAACAGGCCTTGCTAAAAAGATTGTCCCCATCTTTCCTGTAGGCCCCCTTTAGGTACTGGAAGGCCGCAATAAGGCCTTCCCGCAGCCTTCTCTTCTCCAGGCTGAACAACCCCAACTCCCTCAGCCTGACTTCATAGGAGAGGTGCTCCAGCTCAGTTTTAATTTTGGTCTTTGTTAAAATGGCTCTTAGCCAAGAAAGCACTCATCAAAGCCATCAGCCAGGGACCTTACTTTTCCGTCTTCAAAATGGTCTTCCTGCTTTTTCCCCCTCTACCCTTGTTTATATACTTTAAAAGCATAATCATTTCTAATTCAAAATCATTCATAAACATAATGAATAAGTGACTCATTTCTCTATTCTTTGAAGTGCAAAAACTCTTTCTCATCAGTGCAGAATAAATATAAACCACCATTATTCTGGTTGAAAAAAAAAGGAAATAATCTATACTGAAGACCATAAAGAGAAACAGGGGCTAGTTTTGCCACAGAAAACATACATTTTTTGAGTGATCAAAGTCAACCTCCTTCTGTGCCCCAGATGTCATAAGTATTGGCAAGTACTATTTTATAAGATGGTAAAGTCCCATATTATTCCTTCACTGTACCATCATTTTCTGATTAATTGTTTGGCTTTTATTTATTAGACTGCTAATACAAACTACCTGCAGAAAGGCAATTTTGCTATTTTTTCTTTTAATTGAACTCAGGGTTGTTAAAAAATATTCATATATGGATAGAACTTATACAGATAAAATCTTGAAGTATCAAGGCAGTGTGACTTTGCCTTTAATGTGACTGTTTGCCTAATTTCTTTAAGCAATGGTCAGGATATATATGTGTTCTGACTTTAACTCCATTTGTTTCTTCGCCATAGGTTTCAAAAAAAAAAAAAAAAAAAGAAGAAAATCAATTAAATAAATTAAAATTAAGATACTTGCACATTATTCCAAAGAACAGTTGTCACAAAATTCAGATATGTTTGAATTGAGGCATCAATTTTGTGTTTAATTTAACACAAATTTTGGATTCTTTCCAATACTGGGAAGCCTCAGCGGAAACTATTGAGATGTTCATCACAGAGCACCTACATTTCAAACAGCCCTGCTGCACATCTGATGTTTTGAAAAATCCAGTGTCCTTCCAGTGAATGGATTGAGACCTGAGCTGGTCTCAGAGTGCTCTTAGAAAAGGCCATTCTGAAATAAAACAAACTTTTTTTCCTTTCTGGCACAAGCAGTATCATATTCAAGCCTGAGACAATCTTGATTAAAAGAAATTGTTTTGTCAGGAAAACTCTTCATTATACTGAGATTTGCCTACAACTAAATGGACTGGCTTTCATAATCTTTGTTGTATTTTTACCCTAGGAATATCTCTCAGGGTATTATTTCAAAAAGAAAAGATGATAGGAGACTCCAAAAGGAGAAAGATAAATAAATACTGCATATATATGAATAATTTTATTTGTAATCATGTTGGTCTCCTCAACGTATGCCATATATTTCAGAAATTGTACTGCACAGTCATTTGGAGTTCAATGAAGACAGAGAGGTCTACATATGTGGCTTTCATTAATTATCGTAAATAGTGGCAAAATAGCTTTCTGGGAACTGGTAATCACCCTGGAACATCAACCATGTTCTTTAGCATATTATGAAGAGGAAAGTCACACTAGTGACTGATCAGGGTTGATTAGCTCTATACAGCAATAATTCAATTGGCAGCCCTCAAGGATGAGTACCTGAAAAAGAAAAATTGTACTTTAATGAATATTTATATTCACCAATTACTGATAAAGGAATAGCTACAGTACTATTTAAATAGTGAAAGCTTTGCATACACTTATTATAGCAAGGATGACAAAAAGAAGATAACTTGTTATTTTGGATCTGTAGCCAATTGTAGCTCTTTTTTTTTTAGGGAGAGCTTACCCACAGAGAAGTAGCATCCATTTTGCAAACTCGGGTTTCAGCAAGGAGGGAAAAAAAAAAGGCAGGAAATACCATATTTTGATTGATTGAATTAAGAGCTTACAAGTTTTCCAAAGTTATGTTTTTCATTCTGTCCCTATGTGATGAATATAGAACAGTGAGTAACAGCAAGATCATAAAGAACGCTCCATTGGATTTTTTTTTTTTTTTTTTATTCTAAGCAAATATATACTTATATACTTACATTACATAGACTTACAATAAGGGACTACATAATATCACACATTACTACTGTGATGTAAAGAGTAAGCATTGTATCTGCAGATATTTGGGATATTTTAATTTCTTATTAGTAGCAAATGATTTATGGCAATACATTCATCAAACCACAAATAACCATCAGATATTCTGTACAAGGACCTATTCTATAAAAACCTATTAAAAAAATCTTTGGAGAGTTTTAATAGCTGAAGAAAAAACGTAAAAACATTTTTAAGTTACAGTATAAACATCACATGAAGAGTCTTTATGAGATGGAGTAGGAAAAAAGACTGAAAAAATGAGAGAAAAAATATTTTAGAAACCTTAGAACTGACTTGTATCTTAATGTTGCTCTTTTAAGGAAGGTTCTTCTAGTATTAAAGGAGTAACCATTCTGCTTCTAGAAAAAATATTTCACCATCAGTACTTGAAAAGGCAGATTTGCTCTCATATGAAAACAAGGTTAGCTGGGGAGAAAAATAAACAGTTCAGCTGATAAGCACAAATGCAGAAAACAAACACTTTCTGATTAATAAAATAACTTTTATTGTACTGAAAAAAAAAAAAACCCTTTCAACTGATGAGGTCTCTTTTTTGGTAAGAGATGAATACCACCTATGAAACATTCTGATTAAGTAATGCTTGAAAATATAGAACTCTGTTTGGATAAAAGAAATCATTCACAAATGAAAGAGTGTATGAAAGTTGACCTAAACTTGATTCAGCAAGTACTGAGAATACAACTCCAGATCTTACTTAAAAAAAACAAAATCCCAAAATCTGAAAAAGTATGCTTTGAAGCAAATCTTACAATTTGAATACCAAACCCTGTAGGAAAAAAGGTCAAGAGCTGTGCTGGTTTTTTTTGTTTGTTTGTTTCCATCTCCCACCCCAATTGCTGTGAACAGTGACCTCCTCTAGTTCTTGTCTGCAGTCAGGCAATCACTTTGTGTTCTCGGTTAATGTAAAGAATGATCACTTATCATAGTACATTTAGTATTTCTAGCTCTGAATAAAGGTGACATTTGAAAACTAAACTGATAATAAGTAAGCATAAAATTAAACAAGTAGTCCTTAAACAAATAGCTTTGAATTTATAGAAGAACAAAACAAAATCCACTTGTGCAGTTAGCTTAATAGAAATTAGTTTTAATCAGGGCAGCTACTATCAGCATTACTGACACAAAAATAATGCATGTTTTAGTTTAATAACCTGTGTCTACATGAAGGTTAATGTTTCTTCAGGAAACTGGATAGGGCTTTTCTGGAGGTGTGTCTTTTAGAAAATGGAGAGAAATGGCAGCAATGTATAACAGTGCTCGACTCATACCTCATTTTCTGCCTGCAGTACTTACAGAGAGCTAAATTATGAAGAAATATTACAAAGAAACTTGATGTCCATTCCTGGAATTGTATCCTTGAATTTGACCCTATCTATGAACTTTTTCTTAAGCTCTCTGTATGCAAAATGTGTTGTGTAAACTAGAGGATTTATTTTACTGCTGAGAAGTCAGTGTTCTTCTCCACTTAACACTGAAGATGTTAGAAAAAACACATAAGGTCATTGGTTTTGTAAAGTAAATATTAAAGTGTTAACAAAACCCCCTCCATTCTTAAATGAATAAACCAAGTGTTCAGCTGAATACCGGAGAAAGCTTTTAGACTGCACAAACAAGAAAAAACCCAACACTGCAGGAATTAAATATCTTGTTCTTAGTTATAAGAATTTCAGAAAGCATGTAGCTCCATTTTTGAAATCTGACATCTAATAAAACAACTTGAAGATTAAACAACCCATAAAGAAGTAAGCAGTAATTACAAATAACCTTAGATCACATATGCTCTACAGTGAATCTTCAAAGGAAATAATGAAAAACTATTTGGGGAATAAGTGTCATCCATATCTGCTGTCTTAGAATGACCATGGCATCTGTCTTGTATCTGATAGTTGTGAAGTAACAGGGTGGCACTTGTCTTAAGTCTACAGCACATAGTGTACTCTGAACAGTAACTCGGTTCATTGACCCTTACCTTTGTCTTTCCCAGATATTCATTTATTGACATGCAACAGTAAAAACTCTTATTTAACCTAAGCAAGCTTCCTTTTGGTTCACAAAGAACATTATACCAATGATCTAGTCAAGACAAAGCTAAATTTTATCATGTTTTCACCTTTGAATTTTAACCTCTACGATAACAGAATTCCATAGGCATAAAAAAGGAATTAGCTTTGTTATTGAGGACTGGCCTGTTGTGATTGCACAAACTCTATGGTGTCTCAGACCATTCCAGGTGAATGGCAGGGTTCAGTCAATCCTTTTTGCTTTGAAAGGACAACTCAGTTAAGTGCACAGTTTGGCTAAACTTGGTTTTACTGTATATGATGCCAGAACATAAATTTTGAAAGTTCCTTTATGATATAAAAAGATGGCATCTATCTCCAACAAGATGAATGATGGCCCTTGCTAGCTTCATAATAATAAAAATAATTTAAAAGTCACAGACAAACACATCACATTAGGAAAAAAAGTAGTAAGACATTAATTGCAAATGCCTTGGAGATTTAGTTAGAAGCAATTTTACTTCTCATTTAAAACTTTAGTTGACCTAGCCAAAGGTCCTGACCACACTAAGAAGGGTAAAACAAATCTCTCTTGAAATCTTTCCTCTGCAGTAATTTAAACAGATAAAATGAAAAAAAAAAAAAAAAATTGTATTCTATTACCCAAAGAAAGCAAAATATATACAGAAACTTGTTCAAGTCATATGAAGAAGCAAAAAGCATCCATAATATATGTTTAGATATTATGGTGGTAGTTCCCGAGAACTACACCAAAGAAGGAATTATCAATGTAACTTTAGTAGATATATACAAGTCCCTTTTAATGCTGTTTAATATACGTCATCAACCCTCTTAATCCACCTGTCATTTCTAAGAAAGGCACACTACTACACCAAGAATGTGAAAGTTACTTAATGCAAGTAAGATCCCTTTTATTCCTTTGATTCCTAATGCAAATAAGCTGATGCCATGACTCATATGTATCTCTATCCTTACAGAAGTGCTGTTGCAGGGTCTTCCATAATTATCTTGGAGAAATCAAAGTAAGACAGTGGCCAACCTTATGTGTTCACTGTAAATGTTTAATTTCCATAGGCTTCATAAGACTTTTCTCCAAGGATGTTTTGAAAGGAACTTTTCTCTGCTGATACAGAAAAATTTTATGTCTTCCATCACCCACTTTTCGATAGTGTTGCCCACAATATTACTTTCTTAGTGAGGTGGAATCTAGCCAAGAAGAGATTGAAAAAATACTTTATTTGCACACAGACCCATTCTTAGTCAGGGACATTAATTTTCTTTTTACCCGTCAGTGAGAGAATTTTGGAAATGCTTCTGTGCACAAAATGGTGGCAGGCTTTCATTTAAAGTTTATTGATTTGTGAAAGCTTGTATAAACTTGTACCTTACAGAGGTGTGAAAAGTCTTTACCTGATGTAATGGCTATAGCTTGACGTTTTCTTCAGATTTTTGCTTGTAAAAGAAGCAGTGCTGACTAAACAAATGTTCTGAACAGATGTTTGTAACTCAAGCGACATTGGTATTACTACAGTTTAAAATACAGTACGTCTTTGAACCTTTTTAAGAAAGTATATTATTCAGGAGCCAGTGTTACAGACAATATTTATGTCCAACTTACAATGACAGCATTTATAGTACTGTATGTTTCAGTATAGCTCAGTAAGGCATGGATAAACCTTCTGAACTGAATGAATTCTCTGTTTGCCTTCTAATAATTTCTTCCTAGTTAAATAATCTGAACAAACTGTGTGAACGACTAACAAAAAAAGATAAGACTGTCTTTAGAAAAGGAGCTGCTACTTGATCTAAACCAAAGACAATTTTCAGAATGAATTTTCTGTTTTGGGGTTTGGCAGTTTTTTATTATCATTATTAATATTACTGTGGACATTCATAGAGATCTGCAAGTAAACTATCTAGTTCTTCAAGGCATCATCAGAAATAAACTTTGGGGATGATTGTAGCAGCTATTTCCATTTCCACTGTCTAAACAAAAAGTGTAGTTTAGATGCCCGAGGCACAGGTACTTTACTTTGCTAAAAATCTATTGTGGAACAGGAGAGGGAATATGATCTAGTGGGTATATGAGAGACACACTGTTTCAGAGACATTGTTTGTTTTTTTTTTTTTTTTTTACAACCTTTCTCTGATGTTGCAAGGTGACTTCATCCCAGATTGAGGAAGAGTTTAATGCAGATATTCCTAACTTTCAAATTCTAAACTGAATTTACAAAGCTTATTTAGGTATCTACAAACAGTAGATCATATGTTTATGTATTTAACTAAATAAAGATGGTAATTTTGAGCATTAAAGTGGAATTAACAATAACCACCTTATTGGGCAGGGTAGAAAGCATTGAGAAATGCTGAGGAGAAGAGAATACTTGAAATCTGGTCTTTTTCCTTGCTTTGGGTTCCTAATAATAGCCAAAATTAAACATGGCTGGATTCACAGCCTGGATTTAGGTGCTGTGCTATGTGTAACATGTAAGTGCCAAAACCAGCCAAACCTGTCAGGAGATGCCTGCATAAGGATAAGCCTGAGACCTACTCTGAGACTGCCTTAGCACAGTAACATCCAGCTCAGACAGGATGACTACATTCTTAACTTACAAAGTAGTAACACACGTAAACCCATGTTCATGCCTATACAACTTCAGGAGCTTAACCAGGAACCTAGCCACCCTGGGCTCACCCTGTGAATAAACAGCAATTCTAAAAGGCAATTCAGATCTTCATCAAGCTGATTGACTTTTTGGGAGAGCTCATTTCCACTTTAATGGGATATTAGGAAACTAAAATCCATGCTTTTTCCTTAATGCCCGAAGTTAGATAGAATAAGTCCTCCAGGTGACTAAAGACTTTCCTAACATATGCTTTGGTGCACTTCCTCAGGTTTAGGCAGAGTTTAGGTATACAAGAGCTCTTCTGCTTCTGCCATCCCCTAGGCCTGCACCCCCTAAAATTTCTGTTCCTAATCTGATACAGCCTGGCAGAGCTAAGCAAGATCTGCATAGAAAATGATGCAGAGTAAGTCAGTCCCAAAACTGATCATTAGGAATCCAAATACAGAGAAATTCAAATTAAAGGAAATCCAGCCCATATTTATTTACTCAGAAATGAGAGCAGTGGAAAAAAATGTTGTGCTCTCTATGACTTCAGTTTACAGGGGGATAGCTCTTGCTCCTAATAAACTCACTTCAGTAGGAACTTCCTTCTCAGGATTCACAACATAATAGGGAACCCAGATTTAACAAAATATTTATAGAACTCTTAAAATAAGTAGCTCTGTTTTGCTCAGAAATCTCAGGTACCTCTCCATTCTGCTTCACTTCTGGTAAAGTTATTATGGAGGAGTAGCAGGGATGTACTGCCAGAAGAGTATCACCTCATTCTAGGGATAAGGTGGGAGCAGAGATGGTGGCAAGGAGCTGGAGGCCTCCCAGGGCAGCCTCCTGCTTTTGGGCCAGACAAGGGGCTCTGGACAGGTAGGAGATCATCCAGTGAACAGTGGGTGGTGTGGGCCCCCGTATCAGGACCAAACATGGCTGAGGCTGGAGTTTTCCACAGTCTCTTCCCCTGGACTCCACTGAAGTAATACATACTGAAAAGAGAAATGGCAGGCCAATAGTGATCATCTTCGCTATTCTAAAGAGATAAGCATGCTTGTTTGCTCTTTTTCTCTGAGCAAAAAAGAGGAAAAAACAAAAAAGCAAAAAGAAAAAATCTTTCTTTCAGCATATTTTTTACACAGATTCAGTGCCAGCAATGCATATAGTACTGTTTTTCAGAAATTACCATACAGGGAGATAAACAAACAACAGGTATGTTATTTCAAACACACAAGGTTGATATGAAACAGAAATAGGTTTGAATATATGTCAAAAGTCTGAAGCTGATTAAAGACTTGACATTAGTAATTTCTAATTTCATTTTAACAACATTAGGTTAACATCTTAACCTATCTTAAAATGGGTTAAGTCCTGTAAACAAATTGACAAGACATGTGTTTATCTTTAAAATAAAGTGAACAAAGTGACAGATAAAGTGACTTCCTCAGTTCCTTTGGGGCTTGATACAGTCCATAACACAGTGGTATGGACAGTCCATAATTATAAATTTCAGGAAGTCCATAATAACAAAATTTGAGCTGTCACTATCCTAAAACACTGTGAGGGTAGCATAGGGCAACTCCTTGTGTATGTCCCTGCAACCATGACTAGAGGCTGTACAGTCGAGGATGTATCAGCACAAGTTTCCAAGACAGAAAGAGAACTTGGAAGACAAGAAAGTAAATTACAGCTTTATTAAGATTTTTTGAAACAGTGTATGTGACTTCTCCCAAACCTTCAGTACCTTGAAGCCTAATCCAGGGTCCACTGAACTCAATGTAGAAACTGAAATTTATTTCACAAGGCTTTGGATCAAAGTCCAGGCTATATCTATTCTTTACTATTTGTTTCAATTAATACCTATTCATAACTTCATAAAAGGTACCGATTAGACCTCATGTCCTAGCAGCAAAAACTGGGTGAGAAATGAAACCTTGTCATTCTTCCATGTATGTAGCTAAATATCTAAATATACAATGAGAAAAGTGCAATTATCTGCAGTGCATCAATCCAAGAATGGCTTCTTCCACTACCCCCAAATTAATTTGCCCACCCCCAATATCTCAATTCATAAAGCTTCAAACACACATCAGAGAGAAAATTGGTTCCTCTAATAATATTTACTGTAAGCCAATGGGATCAGCACATCTCAAATGAAACCGAATCCAAAAGCATTTATGCTCAGCTGTTTGAGATAAAGTGTTTTGAAAAAAACATTTGATCTTTTTCAAACAGATCACTCACCACTAATTTATTTTCAGACATAGAAAGATAGAATGTGCAACTATGTAAATACTTCTGTAATCAGAGTAGTTACAAAAGAAGAGTGAAATATTCACATAGGTGGAAAGGGTAATGCTTCTTCCTTCAATATACTGCAATATTATATGGCTGATACTAAATTAACATCTAGCTATTTCTCCCCACAATGTTCTATTACAGGTTCAGCCATAACCTTGTTGTGTATAATTTGAGGTTACTGAGATGTCATACTGTAGAGTATTTATTACTTTAACTGAACTTTTTCTTCACAGGCAGTGATATAGCATATAAATAAGACCATCATTACTCTTTAACATTATGTTTTTACGTTTCTTCTGTATATCTAAGCCATATTAAGAACTTCAATAACATAAGAGGGAAGCAAGTGAGTTTATACCACAACAGCCTACGAAGGCTCAAACAAAAAAGAAACAACAACAACAAAAAAAAATTATGAATGATAGTGTTAGGATAGAAGGCTGCAGAACAGATTTTACCTGACAAATTAGCCCTTGGTCCAAGCTCAGATCTGATGTGTAAATAAGTTTAAAGGAGAATAAAGTGATACATCTTTTCTCACTCTCTCAGCCCATAAATTATGCCAGCCCACCCTCTGACAACCTAACAACTAGTATGGAAATATTATCTACACCCTCCCTTTTTGGTTCCTTGCCTATCACATTTATTTTGAAACTCTGTAAATATAGTGAGAAAAAATGACGTGGAAGCAAAATTATGCATAATTCTAGTCTAGCCCTGCCCTTTCTCTTGAAACTCAGTTTAATTATTTTCTTTCTTTGAAACTATTACACAGTGTAAAACTTAAGTGTTAACAACTGTAAAGTTTACATAATTCTCGCAATTCACAGTCAGTTTGCAAAGAGACAGTACATTATAATTTCAGTCAGGAAAATATTTCACTGTCCATGAAAAATATGATAAATATTATAAAGAAAGCAAGTAATATTATAATACCATTAACTACCCCTAAATAAAGGCTAAGTCAATAATTCTTTCCTCCCCTGCCCATAAACTCTTTCACTTACTCATCCAGCAAAATATAAATACTAACTTTCAGCGCAACATTCACAGCTCTGCATTTTGGTGCATGCACACAAACATTCACTCTTATCATTTTCTTTTGTGGGTGATTTATCAGATGTCTATGCTACAAGCATTTTGCCAGTATAGACAAGTAAAACTTTATCCCACACCAGCAAAAACTTTGAGAGCTACATGTTATGACCAACACTGTTTTAACCACTCCTCAGTGAAACTGCCTGTGTTGACAAAACAGCTTTTTATCTGCATAGCTAAGTTAATTAGTGATTACAATTGTTCATAACCCCCAGCAAAATATACTTGAAGTCTGTATTACAGGCAAGTTTCAGGGGTTTTCAGCATAGTTGTAAGTTTTGGTTTGTGTCCCTGTGGCTCTTCAGAACCAGAAAAGAATGGCAGTCTCCTATTTTTTTTTATCCCTCAAACAGCAAAATCTTGTCAGCAATCAAACTGGAGCCTGTGTAACTAGCAGCATGTAAACAGGTGACTTGTCCTTAGCTGCTGTTCAAACAGTAATTTGCAGCATGTATCAAAAGTTATACAGGTATAAGCATATAAAATATCAGTTACTCTTATGTCATAAGGCTCTAACTTGAAAGACCATTATTGTTCCCATGTCAATCCAGTGAAGGCAGCGAAGAATTAATAAATGTTCACCTCAGTGATTTGTGCTGCTGCTTTGCTGTTTGCAGAGGCATAGCTCCAGCTCAGAGCTAACAGCTAATCTGAGTTTTGCAGCCTCTGTAGCCTTGAGACTTAAAGACTGTTCCTCTCCTGGCTTGTCTCCTTTAAGTACATAAAATATGCAAGTGCAGACCAAGCATTAGATAATAAAGGACTGCCCTCATAAATAAACCTGAAATAGCAACTATCCATATTTAAGTGACACACAATGGATTCTAGCCCCCTCCCCTAACACCTCATTTGATCATGCTTTGATCACCGCCAGAGTTCACAGGACTGGTTTCAACTCCTACAAATACGATTGTAATAGTTGCAATAACTACCTTTGCTCTAGGGGCAGTTCTAGAAGAGTGGAAAAAAGGTTTTGTTCAGTAGTGAAACGAAAACATTAATTCAGTTTGGACTGTTTATAACAGTCCAAATAACTGTTATGAGTTTACAAGATAAAGCTGTAGGGTTTCTTTAATTATTTCTTTTAAGTCTAGAAAGCAAAATATATCATTAGAAAGTGTTAAAATTAAGCATTTTAGATTTTCCAGATTCCCCTAAATACATAATGCGGTGAAGCTGACTTAAATTCACAACATGTTTCAGAATCACCAACTGCATTTTCTGCCAAAAAAAAGGAAAGCCAATGCTTTGGCCAAAATATTTCACTTCAGTTTATTTACAATCTTCTTCAACTCTGATAATCTCAGCTATCAGATGATATACGTGTGGGAAACATCTTTTTCATTATGGAAGCCTCCTACACAGGTTCAGAATCTTTCAGATCTTATAAGTAGTATCTTTAATCCTTGAGTGCTTCTGTGACCTTCTACCTGAATCACTAGATCAGGAGTTCTGGTTATTTACAACAGTACAGGGTATTCCAGCTAAAATTCATCCTAGTGGTTCCTCCCTTTTCCTGGATGGTTTCTAACATCCTGATCAGTCTTGCTATGATGTGTTTAGTAAATCTATGACTCATTATACTAATAATACTGATTTAAAAAAAAAAAAAGTAAAAAAACTAATATTAAACTGTTGTTTAATTATATTTAGTCTAATTATTTTCTGAAACAAGATACATACCCCAAAACCATAGTTTTCACTTGCAGAACCATTCTGCATCATTTAAATAACAAATAAAGTAATCAAATTTTTAAATGTTTGTGCCTTAAGATATGAAGTAATTCAACTGGCACTTCCTTGACTCCTTATTGAACTGACATTTAGGGCTCTTTTTTTTCTACCCATTTTAATTCTTGCTCTTTTTCTTGGGTTTATGTGTCAAGGGCTGCAGGGGTGGCTTCTGTGAGAAGATGCCAGAAGCTGCTCCCATGTCTGACAGAGCCAGTTCCAGCCAGCTCCAAGAGGGACCTGCCACCGGCCAAAGCTAAGCCTATCAACAACAGTGGTAGCAGCTCCGTGACAACATGTTTAAGAGGGGGTAAAAAACACTGTGCAAAGCAGGTTGGGGAGAAGAGTGAGAATATGAGAGAAACAACTATGCAGACACCAAGGTCAGTGAAGAAGGAGACAGAGGAAGTGCTCCAGGCACCAGAGCGGAGATTCCCCTGCAGCCCATGATGACGACCATGGTGATGCAGGTTATGCCCCTGCAGCCCATGGAGGTCCACGGTGGAGCAGATATCCACCTGAAACCCACAAAGGACTCCATACTGGAGCAGGTGGCTATGCCCTGAAGGAAGCTGTGACCCCATGGAGAGGAGCCCATGCCAAAGCAGGGTTCTGGCAGGACTTGTGGCCCCATGGGGGACCAACACTAGAGCAGTCTACTCCTGAAGGACTGCACCCAATGCAAAGGACCCACACTAGAGCAGTTCATGAAGAACTGCAGCCCATGGGAAGGACCCACATTGGAGAAGTTCTGTCTCCCATAGGAGGGAGCCAGAGCTGGAGGAGGAGAAGAGAGTGAGGAAGACCAGTAGGCGACCGGTCACAAATGGTGTTCCCCAGGGCTCAGTATTGGGGCCAGTCTTGTTTAATATCTTTATCAATGATCTGCATAAGAGGATTGAGTGTGCCCTCAGTAAGTTTGCAAATGACACCAAACTGGGTGGGAGTGTCAATCTGCTTGAGGGTAGCATGGCCCTGCAGAGGGATCTGGACAGACTGGACCGATGGGCCCAGGCCAACTGTGTGAGGTTCAACAAGGCCAAGTGCCGGGTCCTGCGCTTCGGTCACAACAACCCCATGCAACGCTACAGGCTTGGGGAAGAGTGGCTGGAAAGCTGCCTGGCTGAAAAGGACCTGGGGGTGTTGGTTGACAGCTGGCTGAACATGAGCCAGCAGTGTGCCCAGGTGGCCAAGAAGGCCAACAGCATCCTGGCTTGGATCAGGAAAGGTGAGGCCAGCAGGAACAGGGAGGTGATTGTCCCCCTGTACTGGGCACTGGTGAGGCCGCACCTGTAATACTCTGTCTAGTTTTGGGCTCCTCACTACAAGAAAGACATTGAGGTGCTGGAGCGTGTTCAGAGAAGGGCAACAAAGGTGGTGAAGGGTCTGGAGCACAGGTCTTATGAGGAGTGGCTGAGGGAACTGGGGTTGTTTAGCCTGGAGAAGAGGAGGCTGAGGGGAGACCTTATCGCTCTCTACAACTACCTGAAAGGAGGGTGTAGTGAGGTGGGTGTTGGTCTCTTCTCCCAAGTAACAAGCGATAGGGCAAGAGGAAATGAGCTCAAGCTGCACCAGGGGAGGTTTAGATTAGATATTAGGAAAAATTTCTTCACGGAAAGGGTAGTCAAGCATTGGAACAGGCTGTGCAGAGAGGTGGTGGAGTCACCATCCCTGGAAGTGTTCAAAAAACGGTTAGATGTGGCACTTGGGGACATGGTTTTATTGGGCATGGTGGTGTTTGGGTTGGTGGTTGGACTGATGATCTTAGAGTTCCTTTCCAACCCTAATGATTCCTAGTTTTTACTTTCATTATAAATAATCCAGGCACCAAGCCAGGAAACATGAAATTGCTACTCTACCCTGAATAGGTTTAGTGATGGACTTGGTAATGTTAGGTTAATGGTTGGACTGGATGATCTTAAAGGTCTTTTCCAACCTAATGACTTTATGATTCTATGATTCTAAGAAGGAGCAGCAGAGACAACATACAATTAACTGACCACAACCCCCATTCCTTGTCCCCCTGTGTCACTTGGAAAGGAGGAATAAGTCAGGAGTGAAGCTGAGCCCAGGAAGAAGGAAGGTGTTTGTAGATTTGTTCTTATTTCTCATTATGCTACTGTGATTTTGATTGGTAATAAATTAAATTAATTTCCCCAAGTCAAGTCTGTTTTGCCAGTAACAGTAATTGGTAAGTGATCACCCTGTCCTTATGTCGACCTATGAGCTTTTTATTGTATTTTTCTCGCCCTGTGTTGTTGAGGAAGGGGGAGTGATAGAGTGGCTTGGTGGACACCTGGCAACCAGCCAAGGTCAATACGCCACTCGCACTCTCTGCCTCTCTAATCTATGAATTTGGCATTCCTTCCTGCCTGGTCCTAATGCTTCAAGATGAGGGAAGAGTACAGCCTTCTTTTGGTCAACATAGGCCACTGCTTGAAGAATTCTGTGATTCTAGTATAAATCCCAACATACTGAGGAAGGACAAAAATTAATTATTGAATTGCTGCCACTTCCTGGGTATCAGCAATAACTACCAGGCTGCAGGAAAAAAATACTGAAAGCGATATAAAAATAAAAAAAACAGTTCTATTTGAATGATCCTGGCTCTTTTGCTCAGCCATAAGTGGGGGGCAAGAGGTAGTTTAAAATTTATGTTTATCAGATTGAGTCTCTCTGGCACCATAGAGAATTTATGAGACATGTTAGCATCTCAATGTCAGTGGAGCTGAGGCAGACACTTGGGCACTTGGGGAATTAAACAGCTTTGCTCAAAATTTAATTTTAATATGTAGAGCATTTAGAGTTATCAGGACTGTGTTCTTCAGGATCATAGTTCTGAATACAGAGTGCCTAAATTGAGTAATATCCTTTTCAGTCCTGTAATGCTTCATCTACATTAGACCTGATATGACCTGTACTGAAAGCAACTTGAAGCTTCATGTGCTCACAAAGCCCAGGTCCATTTATCCACACTGACCAGTACCAACCACAGACACCCACTGATGCCACTCACCTTTGTGGTTATCATCAAAGCCTTCCTCAGTTTAAGACTGTCTTATTGTCTTGATATTGGCATCTATGCAAAACTCTTATGTTGTCAGTGTAAGAAAGCTTGAAAGACTCCTTCATATCACAGGAAAACAGGTATGTTTTGCCTTGGTATGCTCACTATTTCAGCCTGAACCCAGGTCATGGAAGAACCTTGAGACCAGTGGATTTTACACAGAGATATTGATTAAAATATAGTTCAGGAATAGAATCATAGAATGCTTTGGGTTGGAAGGGACTTTTAGAGGTCACCTAGCCCAACCCCCCTGCAGGGACCAGGGACAGCTTTAACCAGATCAGGTTGCTCAGAGCCCCGTCCAACCTGAACTTGAATGTTGCCAGGGATGGGGCCTCTACTACCTCTCTGGGCAACCTGTTCCAGTGCTTCACCACCCTCACTGTAAAAAATGTCTCCCTTATATCCAGTCTAAATCTACCCTCCTTTAGTTTCAAACCATTACGCCTTGTCCTGTCACAACAGGCCTTGCTAAAAAGATTGTCCCCATCTTTCCTGTAGGCCCCCTTTCAGTACTGAAAGGCCGCAATAAGGTGTCCTCACAGCCTTCTCTTCTCCAGGCTGAACAACCCCAACTCTCTCAGCCTGTCCTCACAGGAGAAGTGCTCCAGCCCTCAGATCATTTTTGTGGCCCTCCTCTGGACCTGCTCCAACAGGTTCATGTCCTTCTTGTGCTGAGGGCTCCAGAGCTGGATGCAGTACTCCAGGTGAGGTCTCACCAGAGCAGAGTAGAGGGGCAGATTCACCTCCCTTGACCTGCTGGACACGCTTCTTTTGATGCAGCCCAGGATTCAGTTGGCCTTCTGGGCTGCAAGCACACATTCTGGTGAAGTGTCTGGAGCACAGGCCTTATGAGGAGCGGCTGAGGGAACTGGGGTTGTTTAGCCTAGAGAAGAGGAGGCTGAGGGGAGACCTTATCGCTCTCTACAACTACCTGAAAGGAGGGTGTAGTGAGGTGGGTGTTGGTCTCTTCTCCCAAGTAGATAACAATATGACGAGAGGAAATGGGCTCAAGCTGTGCCAGGGGAGGTTTAGATTGGATATTAGGAAAAATTTCTTCATGGAAAGGGTAGTCAAGCATTGGAACAGGCTGCCCAGAGAGGTGGTGGAGTCCCCATCCCTGGAAGTGTTCAAAAAACAGGTAGATGTGGCACTTCGGGATATGGTTTAGTCTAGTCTACCCTTGATTGATTTAGTGTGGACTTGGTAGTGTAGGTTAATGGTTGGACTGGATGATCTTAAAGGTCTTTTCCAACCTAAACGATTCTATGATTGTATGATTGTTGGCTCATGTCCAGCTTTTCATCCACCAGTACCCCAAGTCCTTCTCTGCAGGACTGCTCTCAATCCCTTCATCCCCCACTCTGTATTGATATCGGGGGTTGCCCCATCCCAGGTGCAGGACCTTGCACTTGGTCTTAATAGGATAAGATATTTCTTTAGCTCTCTCGCCATCAGTTTAACTCCAGGGTTTATGAGTATAGAACATAGTCTAAAGCACAGAAAAATCTTAACTCAAGCACAACTGAGCTTTTCCTCTATAAAAACTGAGTAAAAGACTTAGCATTTAACGGAGAAACAGCCAATACAGGAAGTAAGATTTGCCATAATAAATCAGATCACCCATCTTTTTGCCCTGTTATGTAGTGCCCTGACTCTAATATTGTCCAGATGCATTAGAAGTTTGAGGGGAGAAAAAAAAAAGAAAAAAATCCAAGCCCATTGTGTGTGAATGAAAAATACCTATATTTCCTTATCTCTGCAGGCAGTTTTTTTAGATCCTAAAATGTAAGTGTAATTAACTTTTGATTTCTTTTTTTAAATCAGCCATTTCAGTGATACTCCAAAAGTATTGGAAAACAGGCAGAAAAATACATAAAGGCAGATACATGAACTGAGAGAAAGTAATTCTGATTATGTGCAATTTTTATTTTCTTTAGTCTATAAACCCTTTCCTGAGTTGAGAAGATGACCCCACTCGGTGTCATGGTTTAGCCCCAGCCAGCAACTAAGCACCACACAGCCGCTCGCTCACTCCCCTACCCCAATGGGATGGGGGAGAGAATTGGAGGAGTAAGAGTGAGAAACACTCCTGGGTTGAGATAAGAACAGTTTAATAATTGAAATAAAGTAAAATAGTAATGATAATAGTAACAATAAAATAATAATAATAATAATATACAAAGCAAGTGATGCACAATGCAATTGCTCACCACCTGCCAACCGATATCCAGCCAGTCCCCGAGCAGCGATCGCTGCTCCCTGGCCAACCCCCCAGTTTATATACTGAGCATGACATCATATGGTATGGAATAGCCCTTTGGCCAGTTTGGATCAACTATTCTGGTTGTGCCCCCTCCCAGTTTCTTGTGCACCTGGCAGAGCATGGGAAGCTGAAAAGTCCTTGACTAGCATAAGCAGAACTTAGCAACAACTAAAACATCAGTGTGTTATCGACATTCTTCTCATACTAAATCCAAAACACAGTGTTATGCCTGCTACTAGGAAGAAAATTAACTCTATCCCAGCTGAAACCAGGACACTCAGTTAACCATGTCTGAAGTAGGTTAGCTGTTTGGCTATGCAGAATCATTATAGGATTAGAATTAGGATTAGCATATAATTGTTCAAAAAACATGTAATACTTTCCATAGCTGCAGTCTAGAAAAACCTTTTCTGACCTGTTGTTTTCTGTGTTCATTTTCCTGAAGTGGGATTTGGAATTCAGGAAGCAACAGAATTAAGCAGCTTGCTTTTTTTGCATTGTTTTTCCTCAAGAAGAACATAATTTTGAGCAATAAATAACAAAGCACTTCAGAAAAAGGAAATAAGTGATCTTCCAGAGAATGAATAAACAATTCAAAGTGAAGAAATGTCTGGGAAGAGAGGAAACAGAAGATGTTGGTTCCTTAGACATCTTTGACATTAGCTATGCTCAGCGTACTCATTCTGAAACCAAAGGAATCTATTGCATTCCCTAGGTTGTCCAAAAAAGTTAGAAAAAAACTTATAAAATCCATGCTATAACAACTGTAAATCTCAATTGTTTTATTCTTCATCCTATAGTCCCCAGTCCTAACCCTAATCAAGGACATAGTGGAATGATGATGGGTTTTCCTGCTATTGGAATAGACTAGTTAAGCCTAGTGAGAAAAACTGACATGGGAAGGCGAAGTTGCTTTTGTGAGTTTTAGTGTCATAGGAGACTACAATCTGCATTATAGCACTTTAAGTCATTTGCTAACTTTGTAGAATTTGTTTAAGCCATTATCTAACACCCAACAAGTAAGTTCTAACAGTTTTATAGTTTGTTCACACTGGAATTGTTAGGAAAATTAACGCAAGCCCACTAAAGCCTAAATCAATGTGCATAAGTTAAAATGTGTAATTGTTATCACATTTGTTATCATTCAAGATCAAAGTGTTATTTAGTCCTACAGAGATCTTTTGATTTCTGAGTGCAAGCATAAGGTAGTTATATAGATTCACTTTGCACTGTAAAGTTTCTCTGAATGTGTTCATGTAGACAAACCCATAGTTGCCTTGTGTGCATAGCTACTCTTCCTCAATACAGTAGGATTCCAACTGAACTAGCATTTCAAAATTTAGCTAAATAAAAAAACATTTATTAATTAAATCAACTGTTTATAAAGTGAAAAACAGGAGACTAGTATTTTTCTTCCTAGCGCTTTCTGTACAATACTTTGTATTCTTTGTTTCAGCTTCCTTTGCTTTTAGATTTTGGAGACTTTTCTCCTTTCAGCCAAAAAATTAATTTCACTAGAGTAGCATCAGCAAGCCATTAGATATCTGCCAGTATTAAGTGACTGTGCATGTTTATATACAAGAAAGCAGAAATTTTAATCTAGTTAATAATTAAAGTGTCCTTAACATTTCTTGACTTTTTAACTCTTTATCATCATTCACAACCACATCATCACTCATGCATTGTTAAATATATCCAGAGATTATGATGTCTGCATTATAATATCTCACTCAAGAAGCTGCAGTAGACAGCCACTGCATTCAGCAATCTACTTTTCAGGATGTACACATGCTACTTGAATCTCCAGTGGAAACATATGAAAATCTTCAGGTCCTGATTTTGGTTACCAGAAATTTTGCCATTGTTTTAGATATTGTAAAATAGATTTTTGTTTGTTTGTTTTACTTTACATACACTCCTCATTTCATATTTTGTGTTCTCCCTTTCTCCGGTGTTTTAAGTACTTTGGGACAGAGAACTATTTTCGCTTAGTAGTGTTAGTACAGATGTCTGCAACCTTGATTTAAGGAGCAGATGGATTATAGTGAAGGTGTCTGCCCTATGGTTAGCCATGCAAAGTGACACCCTGAGCAAGCACTAGGTCACACAGGACATGCATGGCTGGGAAAGGAGCCCCAAGTGTATTTTGAGGACTAGTGCCTGGCTGTAGAGCAGCAACACTCTTACAAAAACAGTTTTGCTCTGCCACAAAAGCCTATGTACCATATAGGATTGGTTAGCGTGATGATCAGCTGGAAGCGCAGCTGAGAAGCTGGAGAGGAACAGTGATACCAAACTCAATTAATCCCTTTGAGAAATTTTTACCTTGCCTAGCCTAATTTGGGTCCAAAATAAGAGATCCAAGGAAATGTAATGGAAGAAAAGTAGCATTAAAATACCCATTAAAGGTACTACAAAATTCTTCTAGTATTTTCCACCCTCTCAAAACCCTACTGTTCTACCTAAAAATATATAGCATAAAAATAATGTGTTAACTTCTCTCCCTTCTCAACAACGTAGTTGGTTGTTATGTTCAGACAGTTTTGTCTGAAAGTGCTAAATACTCTTCTCAGAGTACTCCAAATCTCAATTGTATTCTGTCCAATTACCTAAAACTTCATTTCAGTTCTATCTGCATCAGCATCAGTTTTCTTCTAGATCAGAAGAGAAATGGCAGTAGCATGCAGCCTAAAATACAACAGGGGTTACAACTTTTGGGAAATCTTCCTCTATTTGAAAAAACAAGAGAAAAATATTTAGTCACTAGAAGACATCTTCTCTTTAGATTTTATAATCCATTTTTCTCTTGCCTGGACCAGACTGTGATCGAGGTACATGAGGGCAAAGAGCAACCTAGAAGCACATTTGGTTGTGGTGACTATACCAGTGCAGTAGACTCCTTTTCTTTCCCTCAGTTTCCCCCCCTACACTTTCACTGTAAGCAGTGTTTTGAAAAGACTTCAGTGGCAAAGACTCTCTGTTGTGACACAGCTGGTGTCACAGGTTGAGAGGAGGATGCTGAGACTTCTTTGTTTTTCTGATAAATTCCTATAGCTACGACAGTTCTTTACAATGTTTTCATCTGCAGCTGACTCCCTATTCTCCCTCCAAATCTAGTTTTTCTTATTATTTTGCTATTCTGTGACCAGCAAAGATTTGAACCATAGAAGTAGGATGCAGCTGGCTCAGGTGTTACCCCTGTGAGCAAAGTACCAGGTGTCTACAAAGGGCTGTCCCCCAGTCTCTACATAAGATGTTCCAAACCTTTCATCTGAAACATGTAATGAGACCACTTGGTCCTTGGATGTTGTTTTGCTGTCTAAATTAATAATGAAGTCCAGTTTATTATGCTTAGTTTGTTGATTGTCATAGTTCAGGGTCTACCTCTGTGTATTAGCTTTCAGTATATGAAAAAGGAATCACCGGGTTCACTTAGAAAACAAAACTCAAGTATATTGACTTAACCTTGCACACCCACAGTGACAGATGTATGTAAGAAAGGTAAATTTACGATTAATTCAAAGAAATACATTCTTAACTAAGGAAAGATTATATTGAGACTCAATAAATTTGTAATTTATTGAGCTACCTCAAAAGTTTACTTTTTCATTATTCTGCATACATACAGAATTTCACACATGTAGAGTGGCACATATATACCCTGCACATGTCATCCTAGCCAATAATTTTATTAGTCTTCTAATTGTGAAATAACCTAGATCAGTTTAACCATTTAAACCTGTTTTACTATAGATGATATGTCACAAAAGAAAGTGGTGTGTACTCTTTCTTTTTCATTAATTTACTAGGACTGCTTTATGTGTTTAGTGATGCAACTGTATTGTAAAGTATTTAGTCAATAAGCAAAAATGGATACCATCACAACTATACAAATCAATATTATAGGTCAAGTTTTTAAGCAGTTTGACAAAAACAAATTCTAGATATCATATTTTTCCTCAGCCATTATCATTGACCTTCACATGAAAATAATCAGATAATAAATATTACTTTCTTCTTTTAACAGAGGGAACAAGACCTTGATCACATCACTGACATTGTCTTCCATAGTGTCTACAGAAGTGTAGAACCACTTTTCTTCAGATAGGCTAAAGAAGTCTACCTAGGCACAGCACACTGTACTTACACAGAGGTGAAGGATGCAAGCAACACAACAGATCACATCCATCTTATGTGAGATAACTAATCTATTTCCCTGTATTCTTTTCAACAATACATACACACAGAATGTAACACAGACATCCCTAAACTTTTTGAAGTCTTTCTTTAGCGGGGAAAATAAACATGCAAAACTGCATGCAGTTTCCCCCACCACCTCGTTCTCCAGGGTGAACACTGATGTCTCATTTCTCCTTGCTTCTACCCCAGACACCTTCTTTGGCACTCCAGAGATCCAGCTGCTCTGGCTGACCTAGTTCTGGACTGGACCTGACCTCTCTAGCCTCCCCTCTGGTCCTTGCTCAAGCAGTGCTTATCTGCTCAATAATGCCTTACCAAGGCATGCATCTCCCCTTGAGAACAATTGCTATTCTGTGCTGTTTTACAGTGGTAGAATGTCAGTCACTCCAGGGGTGGAACAGCTTCTAGTGCACATGTACACTCAGACTTTTGGGTCAACATAGATCTTTATGAGTGCCTTTTTATTCTGGAATTAAATAAGTTATTCCATGATATGCAGCTAGTAGGTGGAGGAGCCATAATTGGAAAGTAGGTAGCGGGATTTCTGATTAACTGTTGCATGTTTTTACCACACA
The DNA here is from genome assembly GCF_030463565.1 of Pelecanus crispus. Lineage (NCBI taxonomy): Eukaryota > Metazoa > Chordata > Aves > Pelecaniformes > Pelecanidae > Pelecanus > Pelecanus crispus. The sequence goes on from NC_134648.1 coordinate 52,591,303, forward strand.
ACCTGGAACTCCTCTTTCCATCAGATAAGATGTCTCCTCATGTCTCTAGTACACAAGCTGTGATGTCTCATGTCCCCTAGACAGATGGCAGAGTCAACAGCATTTTGTTATTAACTAGTGCATATAGCATAGATAAAATAAACTTAAAACTAGGAAAAATAACCTGCCATGTTTGTATTGGTCTGAAAAATCCAGAGTATTAATTTTTTGAAAGATTAATCCTACCTGGGCACTTCCTAAATTTCTAGAGAACATGGATTCTATAAAATATGGATAATTCAAGCAACGTCAATGCTCCACAAGATGATCTCAAATTCAGATACAAAAGCCTCCCTAGAGATTATTAAAACAATATTTTTATTGAAAGATGAGATTAACTAAAACTTTAGAGAAGCAAAAATTTTCTGACAGAGATATTTTTTTCTTTCTAGGAATTTTGATTTTTTTTTTCTATACAGTTTAAGGAATTGCTATTGTTATATCATCTTATTAAAATAATGCTCAAATCCACACACTTATTTAGATCCATAGTGTTTATTAATTTTACTATGATATTGTGTTTAAGTCCTTTTATTAAATAGGAGGATTTCCAACTAACACATGTGCACATCTTGTTTGTTATTTTCCCAAGTGAGTGGAAGCTTAGATTCAGTCTGAACTTCAGATCTGAAGTTTGAACAGTTTTTCAGTATGGTGAGGTTGAATGCACTAGTTATCCTGCAGAAATTTAGAAGTGTCCAGTAGAACTACTTTCTGAAAATGAGTCACCTATTTTTCTGTTGTAGCTTTCAGAGAGCAAATAGAGCTTCTGCTAAAGCTGATAAAGCTATTGACTTGTGATACTGGCTATTTTTCATAAATTATGACAAAAGAAGCAGTCATACCATTGGTGATGGGTATGTAGATATTCTGTTCTAACCATGTTTGGTAATTCCTTTTCTGACTGCCAATATTTAACTATTTACTATGCCTTTCCACCAAATTCCTGCTCTTCTCTTCATATTGCAGGTAGATATATAAACAAACCGAGGTACATGAAAAACTTGTAGGAGATTATACAGAAGAACATGCTGGAACTAAAGATGGATGCGTTCAGCTACCAATATTTTCCAATAGTGCTTGAGTTTGGGCAAAGTTATCATTCACACCTCTAACAAATAGCAACACAGTTACAAACTCTGGCTCTAACCAAACACTTCTAATATCTCTGCTTCCTAATTACTTCACCTGGATTGCTTAATGTATACAGAGAATAAGTTACAGACCACAAATTGACAAGAGACAAAGTTGACATGCAACCCTGAGATTTCTGGGGAGAAGGAAATTTCTCCCAGGATAAAAGTTTTTGTTCATGCTGTTAACTTGACAATTTGTACAGGTTTTCAACATATAAATGTTAAATATAACAACTATGCTATTTCTTAAGTTACAAGGTTAATGTTAGTGACTTCAGCAGAAGTTTTGTTCAAGCAAAGACTGCAAGCCTGAACACTAAATACATAAGGATTATTAAACACTAACCTGGATCTGTCCCAGGAGGGAACTATACTCGTAAAAAATAACCTTCTTCTCCAGTTACTTGTAAGAGTAGTAGTTCAGATACCAGCTGAGATTGATGCATCTCATTTAATAAGGACTACTGAATATGAATAGAGAACAGTGGCAATCTGATACGCTTGGGGTCTGACCCCGAAGTTTGTAATCTGTCAGAACTCTCTCAGAAAGAAGGGCAGTCCATCCTGCAGAAGGTCTGAGCACTCTGCTTTTTTAAATTAAGTTAGAAAGGAGACCCAAATGAGATATACATATCACATTTTACTTTTTAATAACCTTTTCCTTAAGGTAGTGTTAAAGGTTTGTTAATGTTGAAGACTGAAGTTCCTGTTAAAATAATCTTTTTTTACCTTAAGATTTCAGTGTTTCCTGGAAAGTGTCTTTGAGCACAGGCCCTTTAAAACAAATTGGAAACTCTCAGCAAAAGGCATATTTGCATTCCACATTGCAAGGTTGGTACCGCACAATAATAGTCATTCTCATGATGAAACTTGATGGCTAACCTGCCAGAAAATGGTTGATTTTTTTTGGCTTTCTTCCTCCATTTTTCACCCGCCCCCTCTGCTCTTTATAACATATTTAAATAGAGAACAAATCACACATTTTTGACAACCAGGAACTGGGGTCAGAACCAACCCCCGTCTCCTTCCCAGCTTTCATCTGCCTGAAGCAACATGGCTTGTTTCATCTCATCCCTAGGTAACAAGCCAAATGGAACATGCCCTTGCTAAGATCTGCCTCTTATCTGAAGAGCCTGTCTTTTCTGAAAGACAGGCTCCTCCTTCCCTTCTCTAACTCAAAATTACTTTTTATGAAGTTCTCCAAGAAAATAGAAAAATTGTAAGGCTCCACTAAATATCAAATTTTTCAGTAGAAGTACATAAAAGTTTGGACTATTGAGGACTAAAAGGTGGGAAAAAATACCCTTTCTTGCCTCTGGAACAGGAAGAGGTCATACATGTATTGCTAATATGAAATGGGCAATTTCATGCGAAGTGCACCAATGCTACGAACTGAAGCACACTAAGCCTCAAAAAGGCCAAGTGATTCATAAAGAAGTCAAAATGGCAAGTCCAATTTAGCTTTGCAAGTCAGAGAGGTGTGGGTGGGTTTGTTGTTGGTTTGGGGTTTTTTCCCCCCAAGTTGAAATAGTGTTTCTGCCTTCATAAAAGTGCAAAAGAAAACAAGTGGCACCTTGTGCTTACATTTCAGCAGTGTATCTATAGCAGTTGTCAGTTACCTATTGCACTAACTTCGTCATTTCAGCAGTGTAGTAAATGTGAGGATGTCACCACTCTACCAAGGATCTCAGCACTGCTCACAGAGAAGCTAAATGATATGTAGAAAGGGTGAACTGGACTATTTACACCTCACTGTATACTAATACCAGTGTGAAAAGTATCTTGTTGCCTTTAGGCAAAAAAGAGCTCTCTAAATGAAGACATGTGAGCAACACATGCTTGTGACAGCAGGGTAGAGCTTCCCGTCTGATCATTATTAGTTGTTTTCAAACTGAGTGTAAATTAGGTCTGAGGATTTTGACTGTTATAAACACACCTTAGCATGTGTGTGCAAAACATTCAGGGAAAAGAAAGATATCTTCCATGTTTGAAATATTCACACTTTTTTTCTGGTGAGATGCTTCTTTCACATCCTTTGTGCTACCTTTTACGCCAGAGGATAATAAATATGTTTCCAGGTACATTGGGTTCACAGCAGCGACAAACAGTGACACAGGGAGTTCTCATGTGCAGTGTGGCCCTGGAGTTTTAGTCAGGAGGGAAACTGTTGTTGAATTAATGGTCTAAGATTAGAGCCAAATAAGTTTATATAGACCCAAAGTTGTCAGATGCTTCTAATTCTAGTAATTGGTCTAACAAAAGATGCTTTCTGATAAGACAGAGTTGCAAGGAAAAAGTTATGCTTACTTAACATAATTTTAAATATGTGACAAGAGTAGTAATAAACACCTCTTAAAGTGTGATCTATTAAATAATGTACTAACAAGAATCTTTCACATGGAACATCCAGATGTATAGGTTGGCTCAGGGATGACATAAGAAAATTGAAATATGACATTCTACACAACCTCCATAAACCTGTGGACTATTAGGAATTATAAATGTTATAAATACATTTATTTCCATTATTCTTTCCATTTTTTCTATTACAAGCTGAACTGTCAACCTGTTTCTTGAGCTTTCTTATTTTCCTAAATGCTTTTTTTTTTTTTCTTCCCTTTCCACCTGTATCTGCTCAAATTCATCAGACACACTGGGGCTCTGCAATGAACTCTCCCTGGGAAGCAAAAAAGTGATACCATTTTCAAAGAAGGTGGGGGTAACATGGGCTCAACACTAATCTCCACAAGGAAGAAATCAGCACAAAAGAACAGGCTGTCAGAGAGAAAGAGGATGAGGGGGCAGAAGAGCACTGGGGATGAAGATATTGTCCTCATTCTATTTTGATATTGCAGTCTTGATTTTTGACATCTGTTTGTCCTTTGCAGTTGTGCAGAACCGCCCTCTGAAGTCCTGTCTAACAGTAATTTCTGAAGAAAATGTTATTTCCTTATCACCGCTGAAAATGTGGTTTGGAAAACTTATTGCTGGTTTTGACACATGTTCAGTATTAATTATTTGGTAAATAGTGTGTTCATGAGATTGCAAAGGCGCTCTTTGAGCCACACTGAAAGGACAAAGAACTCACTGGAATGAAAAATACATGGAAGCTACTGTAAAGAGAGTAGAAAACATGATTTCCTGCAATTATGTCAAAACCAGATTTAACACCTGTATAATTATTATGTAAGGAAACAACCAACTTGGTCTTCAGACAACATTGGGCTGAGCCTTCTTTGTGGGCAGAAGATGCATCTAGATGCAATTTAAATGCAAGAGAAATGTCTTATCTGATTCATTTAATTTAAGCCTTTTCATGGAAATTCTAAGTGTAAATAAGAACCAGGAAGACAATTTCTAAAATGTCCAGTTCAGATATAATGTGTAAGTAGAAATGGGTGGTCCTCAGGAGGTCCAGACATTTGAAGTACACAGATGTCCAAAGCTATCAGTTCCCCTCCACCCCCGAGCTAATAAAGAATATTGAATATGAAAATTTGAATTATGAACCTCAGAAAAACCTCTCCTTCAGAACTCTATGAAATCAGAAATGGCTGTCTTGCTCTTGCTTGCTTCTTGAGCAACATACAGAACGTACAAATGAAAATACTGCTTTTTAAATAAAAGCAGCATAATTTTTTGCAAAAGGTATTTTATTGGAATTCTGGAAAAAGGCCTGGCTGTATCACTAGTTTGAACTGTTTCTCTTTACTCCAATAACATGACTTCAAGTTTTATAGTAACGGACAACACTTCAAAAACAAAAAAGCCTGTAAAATGAAGATATTTTTCTGTTTTTTCAGCATCTAATACAACTCATATTAAAATTACCTCAAACACCTAATTCTTGCACAATAATACTAACATATAATCAACTATTTTCAGACACAGTAACAGAAATTGGGACTGCAGTATAAAAATTTAAGTAGCCATGATTTGGTATTATTTATTTATCCATACATAACCCAGTTTCCTTAGACAACATGTTCTTTATAACTTACTAGATAATTTCTAAGCATTAAGGAAATGTTCGACATTTAAAAGTCAGTGTTATTGTAACAAGCACAGCATATTCTTCATTAATGGATCACTAACATTTACAATCATTCAATTAACCTACCTATGATACATAGTAACTTTCACAGGAAGGCAATACATGATAAGAAAGATGTATCCAAACTCTTAAGAAAAGACAATCTTAATGACTGCAAGCTGAAGTCAGGCAAATTCAAATTAAAGAACACAATCTTAGAGAGAAAGTGAAAAAGCACTGGAAGAAATTTGATTTGGAGATGAGCAGCTAAAGGAAGCAAGGTGATTCTTTGGATTCAGACAGACATGGATTTGTGTCATCCAGCTTCAAGCATTTTAATAATGTGCTCAAAGTAAAGAGCCTTCACTCTTCCGGTAGCCAACTGAGTGGAGAAGGTGTCTTACAAGGGTGATACTGGTTCTGAGTGTCGTTCTGGTTCTCACTTACACAAGATACCAAGGTCAGTTCAGAGAAAACTTGGTGAACTTAAGTTTCTTACAGGGAATATCAGACTAGGCAGTTCAGTTGTCTAGTTGTTTAGCTGGTTCTAAACTTCTTAGTTCTACCTTTTCCATATTACACTGCATGCATCTCATTTCTGCTTTGAAAGAGCAGTTATATCCTCCATGCCCATTCAGGTCTCAGTTTCTACTGCAGTAATCAGCAGCTATGCCAAATAAGGCCTGCCGTGGCAGTTATTTTAAGTGATCCATCCACTAAAACAAATACAGAGTAACAATTAATTCAGAGACCACAGAAGAGTCATCAGCTAGTGATGCAACAATAAAGTTCAATACATACAAACTGTTGACCTAGAAATGATTGTATAAGCCATTACTAATTTTCTGAGTCACCTAGTCAGCTCTCCATTGAGTCTTAGATAAGATCTTGTAGCTGAACTCAGAACTGCTAACACAAAGTCATAGCAACTTCTCACCTAACAATTACTCATCGCCACTCTGTTGGGTGTAAATTCGACATGAAACATTCCTTGGTAGTTTCTGCCCCCACGCAGCCTACAGAACTTCTGTTCTGAGTGAACACTTAACTTCTTGAACATTTCTGTAGCCCTGAGGGAATAAACTTATTCAGATGAGCAGGACAAAAAGGCTTGTGTGTGTCCCCGTCCTTACTTGCCTTGAATCCTAAGTAGTTATCCATACAAATGATGATTGTGATATGGATGTAAAATGAACCAATGTTTTAGTATGCTGCTTTTCACAAGTGTAAATGACCACATAATGTGACTGCTGGAAGAGGCCCAGTCAGCACACCACATAAAATTTTCTATAAAGAGCAATCTGGTACTGAGGTACAAAGTTCATATTATACTTCAGATAAGAGAATTATTTTCAGATATATCAAGCACTTGACTAGTCAGTGAGAGGTTATTTATGAAATCTAAATTGAAACTTTTATTTTGAACAGAGTAGCCACAGAGACCTAAAGAAAAAGGGAAAATCTAAGCCTCCAATCCCTGTTTACTATGGTGATCAGAAAGCTGCATGTTTTTCTTTCCCTACCAAAAATTTAACAATTTTTTTCTCTGTAAGACTTTGAACATCCACAGATTTTCTTTGCCTTTTTGGCCTTAAGCACCTGTTCAGATGACTGGTTACAAGGATTTCCTTTACAGTCTCTGGCTAGGTGCCACTTTCCAGCTTGCTTTTCCACATTCTTGAAATGATCAGTCTATTCCCCCTGATTTAGGGGGATGAGACCTCATGGTTCAACCACCTTCCATCTGAGCTTCTGGGAGCACAGAGATCTTCCTTTTACCTGTGAAGATACTGTTGCACATACACATGCCTAATACCTTTCTTAAATATACTTTGTCATTATGTTCCTTAACTAAAAAGCAATACTATTTTTGGATGGTAGTTTCTTTTGTTTCTGCTACAATATGCAATACTCAAATATATATATTTAAAGTCAGTCCTGTAAGAAGTTGGTTTGGGTTTTTTCCCCCCATATATTAGCATTATTTCAAGAATAAACAGGGTTGACTAAGTTTTGGTATTTTCTTCTCTCTTAATGACCAAGTAATAGCAAGCTCACTATAGATCCTCTCTTAGTCCATGCCAGCATGCAGGAGTCTGGAACCTCCATTTTCAGTCTTCTAGTTGGATCTTAACAAATCACTGATTTCTGAATCTATTCCATCAGCTTTGGCAAAAAAGGTCTCTATCAGGAAGGTGGAGAGTAAGAAATATCCCCTCATATTTATTTTCCAGACCATCTTTGATGAGACAAAGCTTCAAGGTCACCATTTTACCATTCTTGTCAGGTTTTTCTAAAAACTTCTTTTGATTTATCTCCAGGCATTCAGGGATGATATCACCCAGATGCCCTGTAGGCTATAGGAAATTGTACTGTAATATAAGTATTTTCCATTCTACACAGACTTGAACCTTGTTATTTCCCATAAAAGATCCCTCCATTCTGAAAATATAATCTAATTAGTTTGTTCTTATAAGAAGGATCCTACATTTGGCAACTGTATAATGTTTTTCTGTATCCAGGTCACAAGTAGATCAAGCCTGTATCACTGACCTATTCCCTTTTTTAACCACTACATTATTTATCACTACATATATTTTGGCATTCTCTTCACCAACTAGGATTAAAGTTTATTTTCTAATTCAGTGGGAAAAACATTAAATAGCTCAGGGCTAACATCCTCTCTTAATCATATTCAGCAAAAGAAATAATAGCAATCAACATAGCAGTATTATCACTATGTATATTTACATCTAAAATCCATTATTAGCTGTTTTATTATGTGTCAAGGATGGCTTTGTGTTCTTCTGGTTCATCAGTTAAAATATGCTGTGAAAATCAATCAAATAACAACACAACTCTTAAATATGTACAGTAGACTGAAGGGCACAGCTACATGCAAAGAGTATTACCCAAGATGTAATCTAAAGCCGTAAAATGACAAGAGGGAGCTTATAGCCTGGAATGTAAAAAGTGAAAGACAACTATATATACAATGTATATGCACATGTAAATCCACTTAGACGGTTATATATATGCTTCACTATATATAACGGTGCCTGCATTCATTCTAGGTAAATACATCAGTTATGATACTGAAATAGCCTTTTGGATGCGTTTATAATGAAGCCACCCACAGGATTACATGTATGAAAGAAAGATCACCAATCACCAGCTTAGGCTATTAAAAAATTCTCTGTCATAAGAGCTGTCATTTATGCATATACTCCCAATGTTGAGTAGCAGGTGGATATTTTTACTGAATAAGGATCAGAATGACACACAAAAGGACTGGATGGCCTTGGGAATTGCAGTAAAACTCAGTTTGATGTGTTTCAATAGAATGAAATGCAAGGCCATGCAGTAAGTCTTACTTCAGGACTGGATCAAGACTGTCACTAAAACTGGAAGCTCCTAGAACTGAAATCACAGCAGATGAGAACCTTAAGGAAAACAGAGTGAATTAAAACTGACTGCAAGCCATGTGTTGACACCTTAAAAAAAGAATAATTTTAGTGAGTATCAAGCAATATTTCCAATAAAGAAACAGAAAGCACTAAAATCTCATCTAGAATACAAGATACGTACCGTTATCACCAGTTTTCAGAAAGGCTAACTAAAAGTCTGGGATGATTGAAAGAATGAAAAAATATAGAAAATTAAAAGAATTTGACTTTCACAGTCCACCAAAAAAAGAGTTTTGAGGAAACTATTTTTGCTGTGTATAAATAGAGCAAATGAGTTAAGTACTATGGAGGATTAAGAGTTATTCAAGTTAAAGATTAAGCTGGTAGAGAAATCAGTGATTTACACACAGAACAAATTTACTATGTGACTATAAGATTTCTAATGGTCAAAAAATCATCTACATCATGTTGTCACTATCCAACTGTTCTTCTACAACAATGCCTCTTTAGTTGAGCACAAAAAAGTAGATTTAATATGGAATTTAACTGATATACAAAATAAATATTAAGATACAGATGATCTACAGTATGGGATTGGATTTAATGAACCAAGAGGTCCCATTCACTCTTAGTTTCCTAAGTTGCAGGGTCTAAAAAACCTCACCAGTTGTAACCCTTGTCCACTCACTAGATATGTATTTAATTGAAAGGCAGCCATTAATTTCCTACACAGTAGGCACTTAGCCACTACTGCATGATATGACAGCCAGTCATAAAGGCCATAGACTGAATTTCATCAGGCAATTTGCAAGCAAAGTATCCCACATCCCATTAAGAATCCCATGGTCTATTTCATGGCCCATTATCAGTCAGTCTCCACTGAGAACTCCTAAAGCTTCCGAAGAGCTGCACGTCATGTAAGCAGAGTGATTAGCAACTCAGCATTGTGTTTTACTAGTTAAATTATGTTTGACTCCTTTTTAAAGTCAGAGCTTTAGATATCTTCAAAATAGTTGTGGGTCAACATTGATTACTTCTGTTGTAATTCCAGTTTTCTAATATTTGTTGAAATAAGGCTGTTTCACAATTGCCACAGCCATGGCAATTTACTCATGCTTCACAGCCTTTTTGGTACTGAAATTTAACCAAGCATATACTAACTATGGCTGTGGATATGACAGACAAAATCTTTTATGACATTGACTTTATTTCATATTTTGAGAGCCAAGGTCCATTTGATTGTTTTGATCTCTCATACAAACAACAAAATAAAATGAAGTTGAGGAAAGCCCATCTGGGAAGAAAATAATAGCTGTTTTGTTTCCTCCTCAGGAAAAATTCTATTGCTAGCTGTTGCACAGACCTTTCTTCCATAAGTTTGAACAACTTATAACAACATTGAGCATGCCCACCAAGATCATGACAAAGCCTAACTTAAACCTGGTTTAAAGACAGTTCAGTAGACTTAACCTTTTCTAGAATCACATACCCAATGCTTTTGTGCTTCAGTTACCCAGTCTGCAAAATGAATTTTAATCTCATGACTCAAACTTGTAAGATCATACCAATGTTTCACTCATTTTGAATTTTGTAGCTAGAGTTTAAATCCTGATTTAAAATAAAATTATTCTTGAATTACATGTAAAATCCTCTATTGCTTGTCAGAAATAAATTATGTCATACACCTCTATGACGCTATTCATGTTTGGGAGCCCATAAAACTCCGAGTCCTTCTGTGACATCTTTCAGATATGTTCTGGGGCACACAACCCTTTGTTTGGGCATGAACATCTCTGTATACGATACATATGACCACAGAAAAGGGGTTGCTAATTGTATAAATACTGAACTGAACTCAAATATTTTAGTAGAGCATATTACTTTTGGAAACATTACTGTGCTAGAAAGCCAAAGTAAAATTTTTCATTACAATTCTGCCAGGAAATATAATTTTTACATAGACTACTTCAGTGTCAAATCTCACAGAATTTGTTCAGAGGAAGGGAGGAAAGTCAAATAAGGTGTTTAATTTGAACTGAGGTAGGAGCTCCATATGCAAAAAACCATCATCATCTTGAATTATGTCACATTATATTTTTAAGGATCATTACGGTATTATAAATTTTTCAACTTTGACACCAGTGAAAAGAACATATTTATTTTGAAAATTTTCTACAAGATATAGCTTGCCTCTAAATCTTGCTGTGCAGGGGAGTTGATAGCATTAATGAAAATAGACAGTGGAATAATAGTCTAGAGTTATGATTACTACACATAGGATTTTGTGACTAAGCTACACCTACTGGTTAGTCAGTCTGTTTCTTTTAATGTCTTGGAAGGAAAGAGACAGACACCTGAAGCTTAAACACTTTTACACAACTCCCAAAATACTTTTAGCTCAAGGGAAATTTCTGTAATATAGTTTGTGCTTTTCAATTGCTTAATAGTAATAAGCAGATTTTTTTTTTTCTAATTTCTCCCTCATGACAAAAAAAGACTGGTGAAAAAAACCTAAGAAAAGTGAGTTATAACTTTGGTAAAGAGTACCTGACTGGGATTGGAAACAAAGGCAAAATGGCTGTTTAGAGAAATAAAGCCTGAAAATTATGATTTTTTTTTTTTTCACCTATTAGAAACATCTTTAAGAAATAAAGAAAGGGCTCAGGTGGAAAATTACCAGGCAAAAACATGTTACTTTTTTGCAAGAATGCAGATTTGGGAGCCACATAAGACTTACTGAGCATTATTTATATTACAGCAATATTCATAAGCACAGTCAAATTCTGGGTCCCAATCCGCTCAAGCAGTCTACATGACTGAATTCCCTATGGCATGGTTCTTCTGCTTTCCATCCAGCTCTCCCGACAAATAAAGGCTGTGGACACACTTCTCAAATCACCATAATGCCACAGGAATAAGATGTAATGAAATCCTAGAAAACGTGAGTAGAGGAGTAGTAAGTAAGACTGAAGATTCTACCCTCAGTAAGGAATTAGTAAGATTGATATCAAACTACAAGAAGATCTACTATTTATACAGGACTTTGAGGAAAACACACAGAAGAGTAAAAGAATGTAGTGAGGGGACGTATAGAGAGGTCTATCTCTTCTGCTTATCGAAAAGAAGATGTTTTATTACAGTGTTTAAGGAGCTTAAGGAAAAAATACTAAATGACTAATGGAGAAAAGCAAAAGAGTTACTGACTGAAAGTTGAAGATACGCACTGAAAATAGAAATAATGTATAGTCTTATTTATTACTTTTTTTTTGGCAGTGAGCTAACCTTTTATTTTTGTAAGATAAGTTCTAATTAAATATAAGTTACCACCATCACTGTTGATCTTATTTCCACAATTAACAGGAAGTTATTAGCTTTAAACCTCTATGAATCTATTAAAATACTTCACAATATTAGCCATAGGAGTGAATTTCTCATAGCAACTGAAGTAAAAAAAAATCTCAACAAGAGCAGCAGATTATAAATCAGTCTTTCAAAGGGACTAAAAAAAAAAAATGCTCTTATATTTAGGAGATTTTGGGGAAGAAATATCTGGAAAGGTTGACAATATTATAGAGTAACGAATGGAGCTTCCACTGAACAGCTATCAAGATAACCACAGCTTCACAATTCTGGGCCTGATTTGTCTAATTTTGTCATACACTAGGTGGAGAGTAGCATAGCCCTTTTCTAGCACTTGATTTGAAACCATATAATAAGGCCAGAAAGGACACAGCCAGTGAATAATCTAGTTTTGCAATCAGTGGGGAAGACATGATTAGACCTCAACTCACTGAAATTACCCTGTTTCTGTTATAGGGAAGATTTTGTGATTGCTGGCAAAACATGAGTCAGGCACTCCTAATTCCTCCTACTACACACACAGGACATACACAAAACAAATGCTGCTTGTATGATTTGTACCCTTGTTGCATCAACAGTGGCAAGTGACTCTTACCCACCCACATGTGCCTGGGCAACAACATGTTACTCACTGAGAGCGGAGACCCCATTTATCTGCACCAGGTGTGAGTGGCTCATTTGGCAAGTCTGCAGAGATTGAGGGGGAATTTCCTGAGCACTGAGACAGGAGCCCAGTCAAGCTAGTCCTCCAGGAGGCATCAAAATGTAAAGTCTAAACTTACACAATTAAATACAACCACATCCTTGAGGAAGAAGACCCAGCTCACTTGGTCACCAGCAAGGAATAAGCAATAAAATTTGTCAATGGATATCAGGAGTGACATCTGATGACAAAGTCCTACCAATTGGTAGGAATTAACCAGCTGGAAGAATTCCCTGGCCAAACAAGCTCAGCTGCAGCATCAGAGTGATATGAGGCCAGCAGAGCTGCTCTGGACAAGAACCAGTGCAAGACTATTTTTAAATGAGATACAACTAACAACATCTAGAGAAAATAATCTAAATTGCACTATTTCCCACATGATTATGAGATAACCATTTCTCCATCTAATACTTATGAAGATTGATCTGTCTTCTTCTAGGCTTCAAAACCTTTCTTTAGCACTCACTCTTAGAACAAGATCTTTCAGTCATTGTCCAAGCCTTAAGAGAAATCTCTTCCCAGTCTTGGTATTTTTTGAAGCAGAATATATTGAAACCTAACCGAGACAAGGAGTTGAGGCTGGTGCTGCATTTGTTTGTAATTACTTATGGTCTCTTCTACTTTATTTTTTTCCTCATTGGTGCTGTACTGCAAAATATATTTGCTTCACAAAGCCATTTGTGAGCAAACTTGAAACAGTAAAACTATAAATAAACCTCAACCACAGACATCATCATGAGTATAATATATAATTATAACTGTGGAATTCACTGTCACAAAACATTACTGAGGTGCATTCTTGAAAGGTATTATATATTTAGTAATATTAAAATCAACTTTTATGGATACCTACAGGTACAAAACTACAAGGCTTCTCAATAACTTTGTTCCAACGCATGAAAAGGGGTCACAAGAAAATATCTTACTGTGATGAAATATTGGAATTAGGTGGACTGTGAGAGTAGGAGTAGGAGGGAGTGTATTAAACTTCTGATTTCTACCATTATCCATAGGATGAGACCTAGATCTAGGATTGATTGTTCCACTAAGACAATTCTTATACCCCTAAAAAAAAATTTATAGAAATTCTGACAACTCTGGCAAAGGTCTTCCCTAATGTGTGCTAGGAAAAAAATGCAATATGAAGTAAATGGTTATAAAAAGTCTTACTAGTAATAATTAAGTATTATAGGATCTGTTGCAGATTTGCTAGTTCAGTGCTAATTTTACACAAAAAGAAATTAATACTACATAAAATATTAAGTTAGTGTCATAACCAAAATCATTTCATAGTCATCATAAAACAGATGTTTTCATTCTAAACATGGGTGACATGCTTTTACTGATAAATGGTTTATTCTACAGAGTCATAACTTAGCCATTTGTGATTTTCTCACACACAGCTCCTCAATCTATGTCCTGTAGGTCATGATTCTGCTCTTAATTAGGAATTCCATGTAGGAAACCCCTTTCTGTCAATATTACTTATATATTTCTTAAGGATTTCATGGTGGGGATTTTTGGTTGGAAATACTCCTTTTTTTTTCTTAGTATGTTTATTTGTCCTGTGAAATGAACTTAATATTAATACTAGTTTTAGCTGGAAATAACACCATCAGACTTCTCCCTAACTTTAATTTCATAGATTCCCTTATCTCTTTAAGAACATCCCAAATAACTTTGATACCCCTGTCTGTCTGTGTCTAAGACTGCCAGTGACCAGGCATTTATCTGCTGAGGGTCCTAGTCTTATATTCAATAAAGTTCATTTGTTTACAAACACAGGCTTTCTAATCCATTATTCTACTGAATGAAGCACTTATCAGAGAAATGAAATCAAAAGTCAGTTGTACAATGCTTTCCAGGAAGCTATGCTACAATGGGTTTTTTGTGATAAAAAAAAGGATCAAGCAATGCCCGGAAGCATGAGATTTGATTACTCTTGTTTATGAGCACATATATATGAACATTATTTTCAAACACAGAAGTAACCTGGTTTAACACATCTAACATAATTTATGCAGTAAACTACACTATCTATGCTAGGACTTATATATAATTCTGAAGTAGAAACAGAGGACAGAAGAGCAAAAAGAACTTTAATTTAGGATCAGCGTCATCATTGGAGCTTTGAAAAAATAAAAATTCAGAATTTGATCTTTGGGGACATTTGAAACATTTACTGCAATGTGGATCAGACCTATCCTTGAACAGAAGTTGTTAAGCATGTTTGTCAGATTTTTAGTTATTAAATGCAGTTTATCAATTTTTGCCTCATTTGAAATAAACACCTTTTTCTCCAAATATCTTAATGACCCAAAATTCATATCAACTGCTGCAAGCCCATGACATTTATGTGTACTAAGGGTCTCTAAAAAGGGTTTGATCCAGCTATTATTCCTACACCTTCACTCGATATAACAGAATACTGAGTACACTCAGTAGTTGTGTACCATAACTAGTTAATTATGGTATAACAATAAAACCCACAACAAATAAAACAAAACCCTAGAAGTGCTTTATATTAGGAAATTTCTTCCGGTTCCCAGTCAGGGCTAAAATATTTTCTGAATATTTTAATAATCAAGTTATACTTCTTGTTAACCAGAGTAATTATAAATAAAGTGTAACCTGCACATTTTTTATGTCTTATAAAGTACGAAAGCTCATGTTAAAAGAACTAGGTTTTTATCATTGATTTCTCTTCTTAAATGAAGGAGGGAGTTTTTTCCTATGAGAACATAACAAAGCAAATCAACAGTAACTTCATCACTTCTCCAAGTCTCCGAGCTGGATCTCAACTCAAAAAGCTTCACTCTCTTCTTGTGAGTTCATCTCTGGACAGTCTTGATTTTTTGCTCCTCTGAATCTGTCTGAGTCCCCTGATTTCTCCAACAAATATATTCAACTCCCTACTCAAAACACTGCCTTTCAAAGCTCCCAGACCACATAGTTTCTATTCCCCAGGAGGTTTTCATGTTGCTGTTTTAGTGGTGCTGTGTTATGTTTAGGGTGGTGTGGGGTTTTTTTGTGTTTTGTTTTGTTTGGGTTCTTTTTATCAAATTCCTTGATTTCTCACATTTACCTGAAAGAAGACTCCATTTGCAATTGCACTTAATGTATCTTAGAATATTTAGAGTGCTATATCATTATAGACAAAAGGGGCTAAAAAGAGACATCAGGAGGAATTTCTTTGTGCAGTTTAAGCCCATTACTTCTTGCTGCACCCACCATGTAAACAAATAACAAATTACAACCTCCTTCTCATCAACCTTTTATGTCTTTAAAAACTGTTGGCATATTTCTCTTCATCTTCTGTGATGTAAAACACTGCTGTTTCATTTCAGTTTTGTAGGTTACCTCCTAAACTGTTTTCATAGCTGTCTTCAACTGGGCTAATAATCACTCAAGCAATGAGCTCAAAAGTACTCATGTCTGAAAGCCTAATCCTTACAGTTTACCCTTGTGCCTTCCAAACTACTGCTTTGTTCATATGCCTGATTTGATGTTTGCTTTTTAGCAGCAGCATGCCTGGTTTTGACTCAGTTTGTGAACTATATTATCTACTTTTCCTGAAGAACTTGCACATGCCCAAAGGTTTTCAGATTTATCAGCTGATTGTTTCCACCTAGAATCTTGCCTGTAAAAACCGTCTGAAACATTTCTTTAACTTTCTCAGAGAAAGCTCTACTCAGTGGAAAAAAATGAGTGTTTTCGAGTGGAAAACTGGAAATTGCTGGTTTTCTGACAAGTCTTAAAATTAAATCCATTGCTTCTCACAAGACTGACAAGTAAGAACTACTTGACTTATTGAAGAAGGAAAGAATAAGTAAGTATTAAGGAACAATGGAGAGGTGTGGCTTGTCCAACAAGACTGAACAAAGGCAATGCTAATCTGGGTCCCAGGTTCTTAATCAGGACCCAGTCTTGGTCACCATGGGAGATGGCTGTCATATTAGACACCCAAAGTGTCCACTTCTTGTTCTGTGTAAATATCATGGTGACAGTGACATCCACCTGTCTTTATGCCAAGCCACGTTCAGGAGCAATAAACGGTGTTAGTTATTACAGAATTGTTTATTGCCCAGCCTGTTATTCCCTACCTCCCCTGGCATAAAAGCACAATTTGGATGAAACATCCTTTGGGCTTGTTCTGGCCCAGAGACTGCCTTAGGACTATGCTGTGATGACAAACTAGATTTTAATCTTAATTGTAGCCCTCAAACTCAAAACAACCCCATGAGATTTCAGGGATGTCAGCAGATTCACAACAGCAGCAACATAGAAACCAAACCACTCCTCCCCTCCCCCAGGAGCAATCTGGCTATGGTGCTCTCAATTCTATTATCACTTCTGTTCTTGCCAAAAAAATGCCAAAAAATCTTAAAAAAAAAAATCACAGTCATTTGTTCTCAGATGCTTCCAGATGGAGTTTTGGCTCAGCATCTGAAATATTTATTAACTCACCAACAATATTCTCCTGCAAGACAAACATTTTTATTTTTCAATTGTAAAATCAAGTACTGAAGAAGTTTAGGATTAATGCTATGTGCTATCACAGGTTAATGCAGCAGGCAAGGTTTGAAATCAATCATCCTTAGTGTGAGAATATATTTATTAGTACAGCTAAAGAAAACACATCATCTTTAATTTCTTATCCAAGCAGTCAACTTAAAATTAAATTGGCATATTAGTAACATAAAATATTTCTACCCTTAGAGGACACTGTGCTTAATGGTAGGTGTAATAAAGAATGTATTTTTACAGCAGTGTAACATTCCCTAGCACTTCTAGGTTTGCAACATCAGAAAAATAAAAATGGTCCAATCAGCTTTGACAGGGTACTTGTTGCACATGCACAGACTCCACTTTCCTAATCCTTTCCTTCAGGCTGATCTAATCTCAGCAGCCATGACAGCTGGATTCCAGGTTTGTACAGCCACACAGACACCTTTCTTTCCCAGCTGGCTGAATCAGCATGGAGACACCAGCTTCCAGACATTCATATACCAGACTGGTTGAGGATGCAAGACCTGCTGTCTCTAAAGCCAAGGATGCTCTGCAATAAACCTGCCAGGCAGGTTGAAAACCAGAAGGTAGTTCTGTTGACTTCTTTCCCAGAAAAGAGACTACTGCCTGCTGATAAATCTGGAGATATCCTATTCTGTTACCAAACAAGTTCAACCTTGCTTATAAGGAATGATATTACAGCAAGCAAAGACACAGAAAACATCAATATCAAACTGTAGTAACAGTCTGATAGTCCAGGATCCCAAAGAGTCCACAATAATGTTTGTTGGGTTTATGTTTTTAATGCTGAAAGGTCAGCGTCAGCTTTGCAGTTACCATACAGGAAGGTGATGTGTAAGGACAGTAACTGTTCAGCAAAAACTATTAGAAACAATGCTCGAATGGTCCTGCCTGCTCACTCTGAATCATGATCACATCCCTCCTCTTCCTTTTCAGCTCAGAGGAATGTTACCAGAAAGGAGGATCCTTAATGGCTACCAGCTATTGAACTATAAAAACTAGAATCTATAAAACTCTGACATGCAGTTTGGCAAATCAGCATCCCATCCACTTCTCAGGTGCAAACTCATCTGAAGAGGAAATCTAGGGGAAATCTAGTACCTGTGTTTTTATCAACCCACAGGTTAATCTGTATGATATTCTGGCACATTACTACTAATTCCTCCAAAAACTGATCCTTCTTATCCCTGATTAACCACATCTCTCTAAAAGTAGCTAAAATAAAGGTGAATGCTTTGTTTCCTGCTGTCCTTGAGGGATCATGGGAATTTACTATGGTTTTCTTCTGGGTTTTGAAAACACTGGTAAAAATGCAAACCTCTTTCAAGAAACACAGTTTTAAGAATATTAAGCCACTAAATTAAACTTTAGTCCTTTGAAATACAGTGAATAGCCCAATTAAGTGAGGAAAAAAAATAGTTTTAACTACACGGACAGGACATGACAAACATGACTAGGAATAAAAGCATCCTTAAGTGAAGCCTCTTTCTGAAGGAAATCCAGTGGTGTGGGTTTTTTGTCCTTTAAAGAAGAAACACTACTGAACATTTCTTAAATAGATGCCAGAAAAATCAGTCTTCTGGAAAAGGAAGTTTAAATCCTGCAAGTGATCCCATAATGACATTAGATTATCCTTCCATTTATGCTTAATAATCAATAAGACAGTGGATAATTTACACCACTGAAACCACAAGCTGCCATAATTTCATTTGTAGTCCTTAGTGAGCCAATTACACAAAATCTTTCTTACTTTTTTTCTTTAACTGACTGTCTTTAATGCATATTGATCTGATGGTATACAGTACATAAATCTGTTGCTCATCTGCAGAGAGGAAATGAAACAAAGTTTACAGTCAACAAGAAAAACTTGAGTAGTTTAACCTAATATATCTAATCATATGTCACTCACACTTTCTGTCAAACTGTTAAAGCACCTCCTGCATTTCATGCCTGAACAGTACTAACAGTCACCCAAAAACCTCTGAAGGTAAAAGGCAGGTCTCAGGTTCAAACTCTGAAGATCCAAAGGAGATGCAACAAAATAAATGCAGTTGTATAATCAAAGAAAAAGTTTAATCCTATTTCATAGGCACATATGAAAAAAACTTTTATGTAATAAAAACTAAATTAATGAACAAGCACTGTACTAGTTTGTGCACGACATTAGGAAGATATGATGAACACAGTTAATGCTTCTTTCCTGATCCAAGCTGACTGAGACTAAAGATACTTATTGTCTTGTGAATGATGGGCGACTTGCAGGGAAACAGTGGGAAAATATTGTATTTTTCCTAGATTTCACCTTATCCATCTACCTACAAAAGGTTTCACTTTATTGTCAGTCTCAGAGCTGTGATTAAGGAATGAATGGACAGGGAAAGTCAATTCCTTTTGGTCACCAATATAAAGTTATGGATCAAAAACTATGCAGATACTTGTGCTACCTAATATATTTGTCATGTTATTACCAAAACATTTCTTGCAAACTGATACTTTTCATTTGCATTTAGAAAAGCCTGGTTGAAAGGAAGTGTTCTGTACATTTGCTTTCAAACTATGCCTCTACTAGGATGGATCACACATAGAAAGAGTGTATTCAATAAGTATTTGTGTCAGTTATGAACTAAATTACTCACAAATAATTCTTGACATTATTCAAGTAGCGCTAAGTCTCTATCTTACCGAGTCATGACAAAGACCGAAAATTACCTTGTTTTTAACTGTCATGATCCATTACTACAGCATGTATCTTTCCAAAATGTTTAAGATTATGAACATCTCTTCTCCTGCAGCTGCACTGGGCTTTGTTTGAGTCATTAGATATCTCCTGGAATGCATAATTACTGGCTAACACAGCCAAGAGCCATTTCAGGCTCTCTCCATAAAGCTCCAAGAAATAATATGAAAACACATGAGTTGTTTGAATAAAACAAGGGCTTGGATTAGCTTTCAAGGAAAGTCATCAGCCTCAAGGCAAAAGCTAACTAAAATGCTTAGCATCTCCATGTATAGCAAAACAGTAAATAATTTAAGATTTGTTAAGTTAGCTTGAAAACTACACTTTCTCCAGAATGCTTGGAGTTTCAGAATAAATTCCCAACATGCAAGAGCTTCCATTAGGAGCTTTATCTCAAGTTATCCCTGAACTTCTGGTCTCATCTTACTGGTGTGTAGGTACTCATGTTCTCAGAGACAAACTTGATGCTACTGCCTAGATCTAGCTCAAACACCCATCTCAGTGCCTTAATTTTACCAGTCTCCGCTAGTAGATAAAATAACAGCTTATTAAAAATCCTTGTACCTCCATAAACCTGGGCCAGCCATGGATCTCCTGCAGCCTCGATAGGTACTACTTCACTTTCTTATAAGGGTCAGGTCACCTCATCAGAGAAGAGAGGCCAAATCGCAGGACCAAATTGTGACTTCAAATTTGCAATCTGTCACTGAAATCTGCTTCAAGCATTTTGCCAAGAAGGATTCAAAGCATTGCACACCTTGTATTCATCACAGAATGGCTCTACCAAATAATAAAATTACAAAATCTCAAAATCAATAACTAAAACATCATAAGGACTATTATCGGCTCAGCTGCAGATATTTTTCTGCCCCATCCAGTGCTAGAGGAAGCAGATTTCCTCTTCACGCTGAGTACACAGAGTTTTGACTCATATTACCAGGAAGGCTGGAAGGAGAGGCCTTCTCAGGCTTCTGAACTCATCTGGTATCTGCTCACACAAAGACATCAATGTTCTGAGATAAATTAGCCCCTGGAATGTTTTTGTTTTTAGAACTGTGTTCTGAAAAGGCAGTGTTTGCCACACATCTGGAAAAAGTGTGCATAGGTTAAGGATGGAAGATGTGAAAGCCTTGAGAAAAAAAAAAACATGAAAAGGAGCAGACTGGGTGGGAAAACTGCTGCAGACTAAGTGAGGGGGTGAAAGGGGACTATCCTATCAGGAAGCTGTCTTGCAGAGAAGCTTACAAAGATAGCATTTTCTTCTGAGGCTTGGAGAGGCTTCGCTTGACACACATCACTCCCCAGCAGAGTGGGTGGACAGCTAGTTTGAGATTTTATATGTAAGTGAAATCTGTAAGATATAAATACATAGAGAGGATCACAGAAATTCTACACAGGTTTTTTTTTGTCATTGTTATGGGTTGGGGTTTTTTTGGTGGTTTGTTTTTTTTTTTTTGGGGGGGGTGGTGGGTTTTTGTTTGTTTGTTTGTTTGTTTGGTAAAAAAAGACATCCTTTGTGTCATGGTTTATCCCCAGGTGGCAACTAAGCACCACACAGCTGCTCGCTCACTCTCCCCTGGTGGGATGAAGGAGAGAATCAGAAGGGTAAAAGTAAGAAAACTCATGGGCTGAGATAAAGACAGTTTAATAAGTAACGCAAAAGCCATACATGCAAGCAAAACCAAATAAAGAATTCTTTCACTGCTTCCCATCAGCAGGCAGGTGTTCAGCCACCTCCAGGAAAGCAGGGCTCCATCACGCATAACAGTTACTTGAGAAGACAAAATGCCATAACTCTGAACATCCCCCCCTTCCTTTTCCTTCCTCCAGCTTTATATGCTGAGCATGACATCATATGCTGTGGAATATCCCTCTGGTCAGTTGGGGTCAGCTGTCCCGGCTGTGTCCCCTCCCACTTTCTTGTGCACCCCCAGCCTACTCACTGGTGGGGTGGTGCGAGAAGCAGAAAAGGCCTTGACTCTGTGTAAGCCCTGCTCAGCGGTAACTAAAACATCCCTGTGCTATCAACACTGCTTCCAGCACAAATCCAAAACATAGCCCCATACTAGCTAGTGTGAAGAAAATTAACTTCATCCCAGCCAAAACCAGCACACTTTGTTGCTAGAGAAATGGCATACTACATTCTGTCTGTAGAACATAATGAGTGGGAGAAAAGACAGAAGCCACAGAGGCTTTAAGTGCCACCTTCTTCTAACTTGCTTTTTTGTCTGGGGTCTTCATAACAGTACTTAGTAGAAATGTACACAGTGATAAAAAAAACAAGTGAAGGTGAAATCATAGTCTATTGAACACTGTAGTAAGGATTAGCAGTTGACCTACAAGTCACAGGCTCTTGACAACAGATTTGAAGGCCAGAGGTGAAGATTAGATTGTCTGCATGCTATAATCTAAGGAATTTTAGTTAGCTATCATTGACAGAGCCAAATGCACTATGTCAACTGAGGTATGATTTTAGAGAAACACCCACTTGATTTGAAAGCAGCGAGGAAGAGACAATGTACCATTCTCCTAAACAGTTTGTTCTCTTAGGAGGCTAGATAATGCTAATCTGAATGCATGTAGACTTGCAATAACTTCAATTTGAGTCTACCATTTCAGAGTTTCAGCCAGATTAGCTTACCTTAATGGTCAATAAATATAGGGAAGGTCATCACTATCCCACACCCCTAGCACCATTTCAAAGGAAAAGATTGAATAAACATGGAAAAATCTGAGACTTCAGCCTGGAATTGAAAAGGAGAAAGGGAGAGGGGTAGAATCAAACAAAAGCCTTCTTTCTTATGAACTAGCTAAGGTACTTAATCTATCTTCTTCTCCCATGTCCCTCTCAAGTTAAAGTCTTGACTGTTGAGAAGCCTGGTCCTGATGCCTACCTCCCAAGCACCTTGCACAAGAAATCTGTACATCCAAGGTTTTAAAACTCGAGGCAATTGCCGTGCAAAGAAGAGGCACAGCACCAATGACTTTCATCGTTCTTTGAGGATCTTCACTTTCAGCATTTTAGTTTAATTTATACCTTTGCAGAGGGCAGAAGAGTGTCTGTCAGTAAGCATGTCACAGTGGCTGGTGATCCTTCTAATCCTGTCATTAATCAATACATACTAACACTTGAAAAGCCTCTGTTAATGAACATGACTTCAGTAACAACAGTACATGACAGATATCTCCAGACAGTTCCATTATATGCACATTTTTAACTTATCAAGTTAAGACTTTGTTCTCCTAAATACTTCCCGAAACTCAGACAAGAACATACCAGAAGTGTAGATTTTCTGGAAACTGCTCAATTCTTACATGTCCTCTTTACATAACTGTTCACATAACTTTTTCTTCTGGTTATGTATTTACTCAACAGGTTTTATTAGAAATGTGTCCTACTTTGCACAATAGTATTACATTATAAATGTTAATATCAGTTTAATTAATCTTTGTTTCTGAAACAAAAGAACATTTTAAAAAGAGGAAAGAATAAGATCTAAGCACAGATGAGTAAAGGAGTGATGCACAATGTAAATGGAGAGGTGAAGGATGAATAAGAATTAAAGTTGACATTAGCTAGTCTTGTCTTCAGCCATGTATGTGCACCAGCCATAACTTGCTAAAAACCAAGTAGCTGTGAGCTGCCCCTCTTTATGTTATACATCTATGAAACCTAATGTAGACATGAAAGAGGCTGTCAAAGTGGTGGTTCAAAGTTCCCTTTTCCTTACCTTTAGCCAACAGGTGAAAAAGGTATCTAAGCTTAGCCAGGGAGGTGGTGATATAAGCTATTCTTTTTTCATAAGTATTTTATATACTGATATCCCTCTGTGGCACAGTGTGGTTGCAGTCATTGGAACCCTTCCCAACATAGTATACAAGTGTATTTTACAACAACAACAACAAAGTAGGCCATAAGGATACTCTGCATTTTTTTATCCTTCAGCTGACAACCCAGAGAAAAAGACCATTTCCTCAGGTCCAGTTGCAATCTGAATAAATGTTTCATTGTGAACTATCAAAACCTGAGCTATTCCTTCTTCCACATGTACAATAGGTTTTGCAAAATGAAAACCAGTATATGTTATTGCTTTTAAATCTGGACTAATAAGTAAACCTCAAATGTTTGCCTCAGCTTTGTTGGACTAGTATAACATAGTTCACTTCAACCAAGTGCGTCAAGTGGATAAATTAATCTCCTTTCCATGCTACCACAGAGATATGCAAAGGACTTATATCTATCCCCTAGTTCTATATGCATTAGGATGCAATATACCGGTGATTGCTTCAAATTCTCTTTCAATATTAGTAGAGTTTCAGACACAACAGAACTTATACAGGTAAGGTTAGCTGTTCTGAGACATACATATTCACTCTGTCCCCTTTTCACTGCTGTGAAGGCACAAATAGAATCAAAGGCAGTCCATTCTGCACCTCTAGCAAAAATGTTCCTCCCCTGGCTAGCATATATCTAGCATACATGCCTCTTAATCATCTGTTTCTTGCCCCCATTATAGGAACAGATTAAGAGCACAGACCAATTACTCTGGGCTTTAGTTATCTCTCCAAAAGGTATGATATATTCTGCAGAACAATCAGAAAATCTGGAGTTATTAAAACTTATCCAAAGCTTGGGCCAGCACCTTAACACATAGGGGGCTGAGCTGCAGAAGTGCCAACCATGTCTGCCTCTGACACCAGTAGAAACAGCTCTTGCTCACTGTCTTTGGAAATTAGGCCACTGCATTTTAAGTTATCATGTAATCATTGAATACTTAAGAAAAATCATTCTTCGTTTCATGCACAAAAGTGATGCACTAAGCAAGGGTCCAAAGGGAAATTTCTCCCAGAACATAACAGCAAAGGCATCAAGACTGTCAATATCTTCCAGAGCACTGCATGGGGATCAAATGGCATACATGTATTGCTCATCAGGGAACAGCAAGGGCCAGCTGTCCCCTCAGCAGCAGGGAACCAAGAAGGACAGGAGCCAAACACAGCAGGCAGACCCAGTGCTGGCGACTTAGTTCAACAGAGCCACCAGCATTGCAAGCAGAAAGCCCAGGTGACAAAAAACACTAGGGGCAGAGAGAGGGCTAGAGACGATGCAACATACCCATACAAGGGGTCTAACCAGGATGCAGGAGTGACAGCCGGAGACAGGTCAGCTCAGGAAAAAACTAAACTCCCAAACGTGAGCTTAAACGGGGTTCCTGGGACCATTGCGGGGTGGATACCCTAGGTGAGGCAGGTCAGGGCCGTTAAAGCCTATTAGTACCCTCAGGGCCCGGTCACTATAAGATATTGTTGCTGCCTCTTACTACACTAAGCAGGGAAGGATTGGGGGGAGGGAACAAAACAAAACAAAACAAAACCTCAAACACAAAGAAACCCAACATACTCAGTTCTGTGTCTGTTTCCTCTTATGCTTAATTTTTTGTGCTGTCCATCTTCTCTGTGTTGACACAAGGTCTACAGCTCTTCTTAGAGAAATTAAAAGGAAAACACAGACTTAGTCCTTTAAGAAAAAAAAGCTCAAGTGCAAATAGTCCTGCAGGTCATCTCCCTAATGTTTAATTTATTTGAACAGCTGTGTATCAAAGCTAGCAGAATTAAGTGTCTCCTTTTGTTAGCTGTGAGCCTTTTTAAGTAAAAGTCCAAAAATGTCATAACATTTTGTATTTAATCTATACAAGTGCAGATTCAATGGGATGTGTGGGGAAAATATCTCTTTTGTAATGTTTTTAATTTCTCTCCATTTACAGTGAACAATTGCACTCACAGTGGCTTTTTCTATACTTGGATTTTTTGGACAATTAATTCCCAGTGGGTACAGTTTAACTGGTGATAACATCAATGGAAATGGTATTGTTGCCAAGGGTTCAGGAGCTTACAGTCTCATTTCATGTCTGAGCGCATCTGAGCAGTCTCAGGTTACAGTTTAACTGTAGTTATGGCCTGTAGAGCTGCACTTTTTTGGACATAAACCAATCCCACCATAGATCAGGCCACTGCTAATTTTTCCCAGCACCATCATTGTCACAGGTGTGACTGCATGGGGCTGCCTGGAAGAAAGCGTAGAACATGGAGACAGTTCCACATGATTGTACTGTAAAAATCACTAATATTATCATAGGTGCTAAGATTTAAAAGAACTTTTCACCTGTGTTTTCGTTTTGATGTGCTTTCCACTCCTAACACTCTATTTATATCCCAGATCCCAAGAGAAAGTACTGACCATAACTCATGTCCATAATCAAAGAAACAAAGACAATGATTATGCCTTTTAAAGGAGGGATCTTAATGTAGTGTCATATTCTCCTCTTCATGAAAGACAATTGCAAGACACCAAATCCCTGGCCACAGAGCTGTAAGACAAATGCCACTGTCCCAAGCCTCCTGGTCCAGGGAGAAGAGTGGTGGCAGAGGTGCCTGCTACCTCCCACGAGGGTCACAATAGTCTCTTGGCTGGTACTGAAGCAGAGAAAGCCAAAATAAATTTGCCATCTTTAGCTACTTTGAGGATTTTGACATACACAAAGAAGCAACCGACTTGCCTGTCTTGTAGCCTTTCTGTGCATAACAAGAAAATTTCTGCCACTTTCTCACTTCCACAGTTAAAACCAACTTTGCTCTGGCATTAAAGCCAGCTGAGCTTTTTCTGACTCTGTTGTGTACTGTGTCTCAGAAGTCAGCCCCTGAAATACTCCACAGAATCGGAGAGAAAGATTTAAGCTGTATTTTGAAAAAAATGTAAATATAATGCTTCATTAGGTGGATTCAGGCAAAATTACCTTTCTGTTTAAAAATAGGACCATGATCATTTAAAACCTGAAATAACAAAATTGGGGAAAGAGCAATGAAGAAAAAGAAATAAGATAGAAATATTTGTGTTTGGTGGGGAGAGTTCTCTCTCTCCCCCCCACCCTTTTTTTTTTCCAGATGAGATTACCAAAAGAATGAAAGAATCCAAGGAAGGCTAGCCAGACTTTCTCAGACACTGATGCAATGGGACTTAGGATAATAGTTTTTTCTAGTCTCAGACAGTCAAAACTTAGGAGGTGGAGGCTGACTTCACCAGTATGATGAAACTAGCTTTAAATCCTTCAGATGATCACTATGATATCGTTGATGTACTTTGTATTTTTTTTGTTCTTTGTCTGGTTTCTTTTTTACCCTTTAGCACATGACAGAATCCATTCTCAGACTTGTTCTATAGATGTTTCTCCCCTCCCAAGAAAGCTGAAATTCATAAAAATTAGTATGGCTCCAGGAGCTAAGTTTTCGGGACAAATAACAAATGTCAGTGAGTTGTGTCACAGTAGATTTATGAGAATCCAAGTAGCTACAGGGGAAGATTTTCCTGCCTAAGCAGAAGGTGGTATGGGGAGTTGTGAGAGGTGAGGTCCAGCGTGCTCATGGGCAGCTACACTAACAAGGAAGGAGGCTTGAATGAAATAAGGCAAAGACACACTTGATTCTGAAATGAACTGACAGTTAGGAATTCATCTTGCTATGAAGACCATCTTCACAACTTTCCTAATTTTGTTTTACATATTGTATTCACACTACTTTTATGACAATCAGAGGAAGTGATAAACTTGTTTTATTGCTCTTCAGAGGTACTATTGTGTCCAATTAGCTTGGTGCTACAGTTTTCTCTAATTAGCCAGGAAATACACATCATAGTTAATTACACTGTACACCATTCGAGAGGCTGGAAATGATTAAACATGTTTTCATCATTCAACTGGCCTGGAAAAAATAAATACATTTCAACCACCAGTCCTGAAATACTCTTTCTGATGCTGGCAGTCAGTTACATCAAAACTTTCAAAAAAGCCTGAACGTGTTGTCAGAAATACACAGCAACAGCCAAAACAGTGAGCTGTGTGCGTCCATGAAACATATATCCTTTCCTTAAAGGAAGAAAGTATATAGCTCTGTTCAAAACCAAACAAAACAAAACACCGAAGTGACTATGTGAAGAATATAAATGTAATAACAGTGAAGAACACTTAACAGAAACAACAGTATATAGGCACTGAAGCTAACTGAAACTACAAATACACAAAATTTTGAATATCAAGCCAGCAAAATTTTCTTCTTCAGATTTGCCAAGTAATTAAAATTCAGCAAATAGTTTAAATGCAAAATAGTACACTGTGATAACTGAATACAAGATGACCTTTGCTAAACAACTTCGTGATAGCCCTGCCCTAAATAGCCTCAGATTCAGGTGCAGATTTATTTTTACAAAAGGCCAGAGCCTACAAAGGACTTAGATGGCTAAAAAACATTGGGCACAGAAACCTCTGCACTGAGTGCACAGGCTCCCTGCAGCGTGCATTGAGAGAGCCAGACCCCTCACAGCAGCATGCCAAGGCAGCCGGGGAGGGAGGGGGAGCTGGAGCCACTCAATGTCCCCCAGCTCTGCAATCGCTAGATGAGAATTAGCCAACAGGGACACTCCGTGGTCAGGAGCACATCAGAAATGTCAACCGCCCTCCTCAGGTGTGGGTCCCAGTCCCACATGAGCACTTGCCATTCCTGATCTCCAGCCCCAAGCATCCTCCTGGAGGCAGGACCTCTGTTTGTTCCTTTCCTTACACTGAAGTGGGCAGACTTCATGTTTTACTTTAAAAATAACCCACAGGCCCAGGTCATCACTGTGGCAGTGTAGCCTTTTCATTTTGGACAGCCGAGTCTGTCCTGAATTGCCTGAGATGCATATCTGTGACCTCCTCAATTGGTCTGCTCACCTCTACTTCAGGTGCACCAACGATTGGACACTTTGCAAGTGCGATCTTGCAGAGTTATTGCTCTTTTACCTGAAATCTGCATAGGACAGGATAGAGCTTTTAGGAAATTTGTTTACACGGAGGCAGCTCTTAGAGCTGTGCAGGAGCTAGAAGTTAGGTTTTGTGAAGAATTTCCAACATATAACAAACTACCCAGACTCCATCCAGGAAGGTAAGTTTCAGTAAGGGTGACACAAGGGAGGGAAAATTACTGTGGCTGATTAAACATCTAAAGTGTTGTAATTTACAGAGTTGGATAAAACACAACAGAAAGAAAATAAAATGCAAGTGGTAAAATCAAAAGCAAAACTTCATTGTTATGAAAATAGTAAACAGAGATTTTTTAACATTGTGGTGATTATTTTTTTCCCCCCCAAAATGAAACTTTGCAAATTGTACCCAACATAAGAAATGCAGTTTTGACAGGATCATACATTTCAACAGAACATAATTCCCTCAAGATTTCTTTGTCCTGGACTATTTCTTAAATCTTTCAAGAGATAAATTCTGAATAGACACAAAATTTACATTTAAGCCTGCTTGTTGTCAGACCATTTAGAAGAGTTATCAGATGAAACAGACAACTAGAAGAAAAGCTCTTTCTTCATCAGGTATTTCAAATTAGCTTTTAGAACCTAATATCTCTGATGGTTTGTAAAACATGGGGATATGTTCACTGTGAACATCATCAGGAAATTTCTTGCTTCAGCTTGCCTTTACAAATGAAGCAAATCAGATACAAAATTAGTTGCTAGTGACTTCGCAAATTTGAAATGACCCATTCTTCTTCGAGGCTAAGACAAATGAAATTTAACTGCCTTATAAAATATTTTTCTATTTAAAAGTGTCATTTGTATGATCTGACTTTTTTTCTTGACTTGACAGTTACATTAAAACAAAAAGAAATTTAAACCTGAAACAAATATACCTCCATGGCTGTAATTTGAACTTCAACCAGCAACAAAATCAAATGTCAACAATGAAATGTGTTCAACCTAAAACAATGTCTAGATTAGAAGAGGCATTTTCCTCTGTTCATTTTGTTCATTTGACCTTCTAAACATTATTATCTCAAATTATTGATTTATACAAATTAAACATATTTTTAGTTAATTGAAACCATTCATGAACCACCAAGCTCTTTTGTAAAACTACGCAAGGAGGCAAAAAAAAAGGTTTAAATAATCTTTGTTTTTATTTTACTGCAATGAGAGTGAAGCTGTGTAAAAGCTTTCTGAACAAAACCAAGCAAGTTTTGGTTAGTAAGTGAAAGCAAAATAGTCATACCTTAAAGATGATTCATTTTGCTGTAAATAATTTTGGCTACTATTGCAGTTGAAATATACAGCTCTGGTGACATAGGTACATATACACCAAATCTAACTGAACAGCCCACTGAAATAACTAACGTTATTTTCATTGACCTCAAAGGGTCAATGTAGTCTTATGGCCTACCTGTTGCTGCGCAGCTCTGTTTGGTTTCACATACAAAGTACACTCTGTCCATTTACAACTATAAGAACATGCAAGCGAATGTACGTAAGGAGCTTTATTTTTAAATGAAATGTGTAGCAGCTACATACAAACTCATCTGTATGTTTTGGACATATATTGGCTATTATTTCTCTGTCCATTCATATATAGCAGAGGCATTCTAGAATTAATCAAAAAAATAGAGAAGATAATATTACTTTTGTAGAGTTTTCTATCTTAATAATGGTGTTGCAATTTACCATACTGGAATCATAAATGGTTAATCTGGTGGTTTCCTCTTAAAAAATGTAACTTAACTTGACATAGCAATGCTAAATGAGCTTAGTGTAATAAAAATCGCCCCATTGTATTTGTTGCTGTTGTATTATGTTTAAAACAAGCCTGCAAGTGACAAGAACAAATAAAAAATTGTCAGGTTCTAATTGCTCCTGCAAGGAAGGCACTCTACAAATCTTCATACTGCCTGACCTAGTTCAGTAATGTCAAGCATAGCAGATTGGCAAATTTACTGAATGTCCATGTTTCCCTTAATGGAAGGAAAATGAGGGCAAACTGAACATCGCATTAATACACTCTAGTCCAGCAGCTCTATGCAGATTTGAAAACTTCAAGACGAGGACGTTCAGACTTTGACCACGGGCTGCAGGTCAGGATTTCTTACACACCTGGGAGTCCACAGAGAACCCATGACACAAAGGAACTTTCTTACACAAAGCCCTAGGTAAACAACAAACTATAACACTTCAGATTTAAAAGAGTATTTCTCAACCCTTATTTTGTTCTTAAATGCAAATAATGATCACATGAGCTTCTATATCTTTCAGTCCTATGTGGGGTTTAGGCTGACAGTCTTTTTGTTATTTTATGGGGGACTGAATATAGTGAATAGAGTGAATCCAGAGATTTTAAGGAGCTCGGAGGATGAGGGGCTACTGAACTGAGGCCTCTGCAGCCACAAAAAGTGGTGTTGGAGTTGTGACAAATCATACAGTAGCAGCAATTTAATGAAGCATTTCTTTCTGTACATTAGTTAAAAATTAATTTAGAACCTGGGAGCCTGATACTGATTTCAAGAAAATCAATGTTTAAACACCCACTGAATTGTAAAAAGAGAGATAAACTCCTGAATTATTGACCACTGCTGTTTATGTCATCTGTTTGCAGTTCAGGTGTCTGGTTTCTTAAGGGATTTTAGAAAGATTCAAAGTCTTTCCTTATCTCAAACACTGGGCAAACTCAGAGAGATTCAGACATAGTCTGTACCGCGGGAGGACCAGTCTGACGAACCAAGGTAATGCATCACTCCCATGATGCTCTGGATTTTTCTCACACAGAATTACACTAAATAGTACATGCTTCACCTTTGCTCTCCCAGCTGTTCAGAGCAAGCAGATCCAGTTCTGACTGTGCTAGATCATCACTGCCTCTCCATACCAGTAACAGAAGGCTATCTATTCCTAAACAAATAGTCATGGCTCCAACCTCTTCTTAGTCACCTTTCAGTCTGCTGGTCCTTCAGGATCTCTTTGTTGCAGTAGCATTGTCACAGACATGATTGCTTAAAGTTAAGAGAAATTCAGATTTTGTAGGAAGGGGAAATATTTGTCATTGGAATGAATGATAACTGAAAAAAATAGTCCAGCTTTCTGAGACAGAAAAGAAAAAGTCTTCTTTTTAAGGCTGAAAGACTGGTTTCTGTGTAAAAGCTTGTGTGCTTTTTCCAGCTACAGTTAGTTTAGCTTCAGTTAGTTTAACAAAAATTCTTCCTATTCAACGTCAGTATTCCTTGAATTAAAAATGGTAATAGTAGTATAATTCTGATGAATGGTAGTTAAGACTTTGCAGATGTATTGATGTGAAACCAAATTTGCACACTTAGAACATCATATTTAGGGGTAATAAAGTCAGGTTTTTTTCCTCACATTTTGAAGATTTGTTCTTTTTAATTTTGTTTTCTTACTCAATTCCTTTTGGTACTTGCTATTAGGATTAGGTGTCCCTATTTTTATAAATCAGGGTAGCTCTGCATCAATCACCAGAAAAGGCAGATTTATTCTTACAAGAATTTGAAGGAGATTGTATAATTAGCTGCAAAGCAAGAGCAGAAGAGATCATTTCATTGCAGAGCAGAGCATAATAAAAATTCACTTACTTTGTTTTGTTAAAGCACACATCTTCTAAATTGTTCTTTTAGATGTCTAGATGGTGCAAGTTAGACAAACTGACTGAGGCAGGCAGGATAAAAAAATAATCCCAAGGTAAAACATCACAAAAACAATAACAAAGGATTCTTTAATCTTTTCAACGGAGCTAGTCCAAAAATAATAATGAAATTTCATTTTAAACATAGTCCAATATAAAAAAAGCCTTACTTTTGTATTGTCTGATTCTGCCTGGTTTACTACTTTACTAACTATATCTTTAATGTAATTATATGTTTAAGTATCCTTACAAGCAGTATGTTCTTACCTGTAATGACTGTAAATAGACATGAGTAGGTGTGGGAGAAAAATAAGGTTTTCTGTCTTGTAAATACATAGTTTGTCTTTTTTCTATTTCCGAAAATAGAAAATTTTCTATTTTCTATTTACCGTGACTTTACCTTAAGTCACGGTAAGCTGGCAAACATTTTTCTGACAATCAAAATATTTAGTTTTGCTAAATTTTTGATGTTTGTTCAGATTTTTTGTTCTCCAGAAAAAGAGTAACTTAGCTTGGTAGAACAAAAGATACACATAGTCCTGTTTCTTGTTTTCAGTGCTGACCAAGGAAGATGAAAGAAGAGTAGAGTCATCTACAGAACAGTATAGAAAGACAGCAAATTTTATTAAAGAGGTGCTTTCTTAGTATAACAGCTTCCTCTGGTCCAACATTCAAGGTCTTCCTGAGCAGCAGGTTGTATCTTATGTTTATTAGTCTTTGATAGATTGTTCTTCTCTGAATCTGCTTAATGCTTTTTAAATTTATGTAAATTTTTTGCATCAGCAACATACTGTAGCAACAAATTACACAGATTAATACTTTTTTGTGTAGGAAAAAAAATGAACATTTTGTTTGGTTTGAACCTATTATATATGAAAATATAATTTTAATTCCATTGCCTCCTGTATTCAGAGAAGCAGTGAATAATCATTGCATATAAACATGCCTTCCCCAGGCAAATAATGCTGCTTTAGATCTCTGCAATTTTCACCTTATTTGTGTCTTTTCGGTCTTGCTTAATCCTAATCTATTTGTATGTTCTTAATGCAGAAGCCATTTGTTTCTTTAATCAGCCTTCTCTCCTTTTGATGCACCTTGTCTTGTTTTACTGTATCCCATTTTAGGGTGGAAGATCAGAAATTAATTCAATGTTGAATCTATGAGCATTCCACCAACATTTACCGTAACACAATGTTTTCCATTTCATACTCAGTCCCTTTCCTAATACTTCCTAAGCCTTGATTGCTGCTTTTTTTTTAAGCATTTTTTTTAATATCAGACCTGACAAGATTAAATATTTCAACACTTGTAAAAGGCCTTCTTTGCTTTCTAGAGAGGAGTGAAGGAGGAATAAAGTTTGGCATGAAATATTTCAAATTTAAATTTATAAGATCTTAAACTAAAAAAAAAATATTTTGTCAAATTGGAATCTTGCTATAGACAGTGATCTGAATGAATATGAACAACAAATGATGTAGGTAATATATTTAGCTAATTTATTGAAAAAGGCTGAAAAACAACTGCATAAAGTCCCCTGTGCAGAATCCCTCCATCACACTGGCATTTTCAGACTGGTTTTTCCTACCAACATTGTAATTGGATATGTTTTTCAGCATCTGTGCTGTCCTTGCTTTTCTACGCAAACATAGGAAAGCCTTCAATTTTCAGAAGAAGATACTGTAAACAATAACCTACAACAAAACTCCCAACCCTCGCCTGTCACATGCTGAATGCCTTTTGTGCTCTTCAACCTCCCATTTCAGAGATTTGAGCTGGATAAATTATTAGCTAGTGCTGGCATTCCTGTGTCTTTGCTGGGAAGGAACTATCTCTCTATCTTGCTCTCTGGAGTGCTTGCCTGGCTCCTGGTCTGCCCTTCCCCACTGTGGAATTTACACCACAAGCGTGTGCACAGGGGAACAGCACCCAGGCTGCTAAAGCTGCACACATCACCCCCCCTTCCTGGCCATTCACCTCTCCACACCCAAAAGCAAGAAGGAAACATTGGCTCTCTTGATTAATCGTAAATTTTAATTTTTGAAATAACTGATGCTTTTAATAGGAATTTTTCCTTCAAAGCCTTGTTCTGAACACTCTGACTTTGTGAAGCCTATTTGCATGAATGATATTTGAAGATGACTGTAAATGGCCTTTCCAATTTTATTTGAACCATACATTCAGGTGAAAAGAATAAAAAGATTCTTCGATTAAAAAGAAAAATAAATCAGTTAGGTGACACTTAAAAGTTTTATCAGGTCTTCAATGATCTGTAGAATGTTAAATATTTGTTTTGCAAAGCAAATTCCGCAGCACATTCATCACTACTGCTCAGCTCTATGAGATACGATTTACCAGTGGGAGCACAAGACAGAAGTCAGGGGTCCAGCACTTCCTTGCAAATACAGAGGCTGATTCTCCTTCTGACCTAGAAAATGTCACTTAACTTTGACTTTTTCACCCCAGATTTAAATAGGCTACAATTATTTCATTATAACAAGGCCAAGTGCAAGGTCCTGCTCCTGGGGTGGGGCAACCCCCAATACCAATACAGGCTGGGGGATGAAGGGACTGAGAGCAGCCCTGCGGAGAAGGACTTGGGGGTACTGGTGGATGAAAAGCTGGACATGAGCCGGCAATGTGCACTTGCAGCCCAGAAAGCCAACCGTATCCTGGGCTGCACCAAAAGAAGCATGGCCAGCAAGTCGAGGGAGGTGATTCTGCCCCTCTGCTCTGCTCTGGTGAGACCCCACCTGGAGCACTGCATCCAGCTCTGGAGCCCTCAGCACAAGAAGGACATGGACCTGCTGGAGCGGGTCCAGAGGAGGGCCACAAAAATGATCCGAGGGCTGGAACACCTCTCCTACGAGGACAGGCTGAGGGAGTTGGGGTTGTTCAGCCTGGAGAAGAGAAGGCTGCAAGGAGACCTTATTGCGGCCTTTCAGTACTTAAAGGGGGCCTGTAGGAAGGATGGGGACAATCTTTTTAGCAAGGCCTGTTGTGACAGGACAAGGAATAATGGATTTAAACTAAAGAAGAATAGAAGAAAGAAATTTTTTACAGTGAGAGTGGTCAAGCACAGGAACAGGTTGCCCAGAGAGGTGGTGGAGGCCCCATCCCTGGCAACATTCAAGGTCAGGGTGGACGGGGCTCTGAGCAACCTGATCTGGTTAAAGCTGTCCCTGCTCACTGCAGGGGGGTTGGGCTAGGTGACTGCTACCAGTCCCTTCCAACCCAAAGCATTCTATGATTCTATTTTTACCTGTACCAAAAGGGTTTTGCAAAAATCATGTTTTACTGGCTGTTATGAGGGTGTGCAATGGGAGTGGAGATGTACTATCTTTTTCTCTCAACCTCAGGACGTTTAGTCATGTTTGGTGTTGTGATATCATAGGGACGACAAACATGGTAAGTGCTCACTATTCTCTATCCTGCTCATCTGCCAATAGTTATTATGATTACTACCTTTGCAGCAAGGAGAACAGAGCACTTATTAATGCAAACTGAAATGGGATAAATTATATTTTTGTTTTAACATATTAACATAAACTGAAGTTGCTGGTAGTTTCTTGCTGCTGAGGTGCTGACCTTAAGATGGATAGCTTCTTCTCCATGCCAGCAACCACATTACAGCCAGCATCCCCCCACCTTTTTCCAATGAATGGGCTGGATATACCTGCTTTAATATCACCTCCTCGGAGAGTGTGTCCAGCTGCTGGCCACCTAAAGGTACAGAAAGGAGGTAGGTGTACACACACACAGAGCTGCTGAAGAGAGGGCATGCTTGAGTCCTGGGGAGACTGAAGTAGATACTTGCCTTGCACAGCCAGTGTTACCCTGTAAAATTGTTTTGCCTCTATGATCTCCTTTTTGAGAGGGGAATTTCTAAATTAGGCCAGTGAAGGCCTTAATGGCACAAACTGGATTTTAATTCATGTTTACACTGAAGCCTCAGCACAGTGTTCCAGCAGCATAAAAGACTATAAAATTCAAATAAATTATATTTACAGCTACTGTAAGACCTCTTTATAGTGTGAAAGTGACAGAAATGAGAAGCAGGCATGTTTGCAAAGTACTTTGAAGGGAGCCTTGGTTTATAAATTGGAAAGCATTATAATCTTTCAACTTGCTATCTAGTGAAGGTTTCTTCAGTCTTTCCTCTTTTTGTTGTGAGGAAAGATTTGGCTGCAATTACTTAACACTTTTGGCTGACAAGAGTGTAAGACATTGCCATCCATGACACTATCCCTACTAACCTGATGAGCATGCTGGAGAGGCTTGCTCCTGCCACGTCCTTCATCCCACCAAAGGCTGTCAAACCTGTTCTCTCTCACATATCTTGAAGTGTGGCAGCTCCAGCAGAGAGGGGAGAGGGGAGCTGGAAAGGTACAAGACATAGGAATAAATTAGGAAAAGAAGGGAAAAAAAGAATATAAGGAGGACTTTCCTAATGGTGACATACTATGGCTACAGAACAATGATCCACAGAGTGCTAAAACTCACTGGTAAAGGAATTGGAAAAGTTGTTGTAATGAACAGTTACATTCCAAGTGTATCTTTGGCTTCCTTAGGCCAGTTCTAAAATTCTTTATTCAGTCATTAGTGCAGGTCTTGAAGCTGATACCATCTTTTTTTTCTTTACTACAGATGAAGAATTGTAAATTTGGCCTTTTGTGTCTCTATAATTCATTCCTGCAATGTCAAACTGAAGTCTTTAATGTTTGTGTTTGATGACCTACTGTATACAAGCAATTTATCTAGTGTTATTAAGTTAAAGGTTAGCTGATTACAAAAGATTTTTCTATTTGATTTACCAAAAGTGACACAGTAACCAAACACACATACTCTGCTGTCTGTGATTCATCTATATGACACTTTTTTCTCAAAAAATGGAACAAAAAAGTGATAAATAGGTCAGACACCATGAGTTCTACCTTCCCATCAAAAGTTAAACCATGATGTTGTGTATGGAACAAAGAGTTGCTTATGCAAATCTCCAGCATGACAGACTTGAATCTCTTCTCAACAAAATCACTACAAATTAGAAGGTAGCCCAGTGAAGCCAGTATGCCAGTATCAAAGAGCACAGAAGAAAGCCACTCCCAGAGTCCTAGTTATGTAAAGAGCAAGGTGACGCTATTTAGAAACCTCACCCTGAAAGGAAATCTGATACATATAATTTCATTTTCTTAGGAGAAAAGAAGCTTGATAACTGTCAAGCAAGGCTGTAAATCTGGATATTGGAAACAGGAAGCAAGGGTGATGGAAACACCACAGTGCAGTGGTTCACGCTTTCTGAACTTATTTTGCATTGCTTATACAATGATATGCAGCACCCAGAAGATTATGTGCCCACAAACTCTTAGAAAGGCTAGGCAAAAAAAATCTATAAAGAGGGAGATGAGGTGCCTTAACTTACCAAGTCTCTAAGGTCTTAAGACTGCACTTAAAGCTTTGATACTCAGGCTAAAAATCAGTCATGAATTTTCATTAATCACCAGTGGAACCTCTTGTTTCTGTTTCATGGGCCCAGTGCACCAAAGCGTTAGACTTCCTCTGCCAGTGACATAGCTATTTAACACTTTGCATGAGTTCTTCTCCCCCCCAGTCTTGATTTAAAATGTCCTGATACATATTTTTTTCAAGCCTTAAAACAAAATTCAAGGAAAAAAGACCAAAATTAAGAAAAGTGAACATACTTTTCCTAAAATTTGCATCAAGATTATATATGCTAAGATAATTTCCCTTCAGAAGATATGAAAGATCTGATCTTGCCCATTTTGTCATCAGTCAACAATCCGCTAGAATAGAATTATGCCGAAAAGTGCCTGGAACCTTATCCTGCTGTCCCACCAGTTTTGTGCTACAGTTTATTTCAGGAAAGTTAATCCTTATTTCTGACCATATTTAGTTAAGAATTATGGCCGCTGGCAGTGAAACCTAATGGGGTTTGTCTGCTAGGTCCTTAATGAGTTATCCCAAGAGAGAGAACTTTAAGGCAAATTAAAGAGAAAATAGACTCGAGACAACTGCACACAACCAGCTGTCCAGTGAAGCAACTGTTCTGAGTATAAACTGACCTGAATTGTAAGTGGGTCAAAATTTCTTGGCTTAGAGGAGGGAGGATATTTGCAGCATGAGATCACATGATCCTCTCTCTGAACAACAGGGATTTTCCTAGGAAATCCATGTGCCTGTAGAGATTGAATAGCAGTGAAAATGCAGGTAACTTTTAGAAGTCATACTTTTA
Organism: Pelecanus crispus; assembly: GCF_030463565.1. Classification (NCBI taxonomy): domain Eukaryota; kingdom Metazoa; phylum Chordata; class Aves; order Pelecaniformes; family Pelecanidae; genus Pelecanus; species Pelecanus crispus. The sequence goes on from NC_134648.1 coordinate 52,629,992, forward strand.
AATAACTGTAAAAACTCTCTCTACTGTATTTTTGCAAGCCATAATTCACCACAGTTTTTCAATCACAACTGTGAAATTACAGTGTTATTGGTTACTAAATAGCTGAACTAATGTTGAATGCACACTAGCACAGTTCATGAGGGTGATCCCTCGAAGACCCTTTATGATAGATAAGAGTAACCAGAGCTATTTAATAGACAGAGAAACTGAACCAAGGAGGTGAAATGATTTCTATAAATGTGTTGTATATAAGTATCTCTCGCTGCTGAGGTCCCTGATAAGTAGATATTTGATGTCTATCTCTCTTTATCTATGTCATTGTGCCAAAAGGAGAAAATTATTGTCTAATAGCAATATCCTCAAAGGTACTTAAACAATTTTCTTCTCTTCTGCCCTTCAGGATATAGCCAGAGATATGTAGATAAGCAGAGTGACTGATTCCTAAGCTTTATTTAAAAGTAATATTCAGATCCTATCTGTTTACTCATGGGCACAAAATAAAGTTTTCTCTTGAGAAGAAGTGCAGAGATGACTCTCTGGATATTACTTATAGCTTGGGAGTTCAGCAGCACTAAGAAGGGCATTATCTCTATGGAATCAGAAGTTCAGAGCAAAGTTCAAGATATAGCTTTTGCTACACTGAAATTCTGAGCTAATTTAATTCTTTCAGTACTTGATCACCATCACAAGAACTTGATGTGAGAGCAGAGCTATTGTCTGTGAAGTCTGAAGTGACTAGAATCACTATTTCCCTCTATCTGTAGTTTATGCATCTTACAACTGACCCCCTTTTCAGTTGTCCCTAAACTCATAAACTGATGTTGCTCTGCTCATAATTACCACGTCTAGTGATGTTAAGCATTGCTCAAAGATGCACCAGCAAAATAAAAATTTGGATTCATAGCCACAGTTTATTTAACCACATTATAAAGATAATGTACTCAGAAGGCAGAAATAACAACATCAGAAATACATTGGACACAGAAATTAACCTTTCAGGAGTTTTATAAACGTATCAAGTCTTCAACATTCACTTACAAGTCCTTGTAGAATAATTCCAGTGAATACATTTATAAAGGTATTTCCAACTTCTTCCTGGAACTCATGCTTTATTTGTCCATTTTTTCCCAGATGCAAACACTGGTGAAATGATTAACACAGTTTGGTCTTTAAAAAATAACTGGAAAAATCATTGCTGCAAGTGTAGTATCTCTTCAGTTTTTCTTCCTTCCCTCTCTCAGTTACTTCTCATTAGCTCCATCCCAAACAAAGACAGCTTTTAGTGCAGCTGTTCCTGCCACAGCATATGCCTTGTGCTAGCTGTCTTCTGCTTCTGTCCTTGGTAGGAGAGTTTTACGCTTATCCTGTCATCTTTTTGAGGCAGCCCATAACATACCAAGAGGCAATAATCAGAGCTCAAATCCAAGTCAAGCCAAACTCCGAACTAATGATTATCCAAAGTAGACAAACAATAAAAGATGTCACCAGTCATTCACTTTACCCCATTTAAGTCTATCTGAAGAGTCAAAGAGGGAAAGAGAGAAGCCGCTTGTCACCTTTTAACCAAGATATCCAGGATACTGTCTGAAAACAGTGAGAGCATACTGAATCAATGGTTTTCATGCAATGCTGTCAGGGCAGAGCCTGCTCTCCTGGGGTACCAGGCTACATCAGCAGGCAGGCTGTATTCTGTGATTTCTGAGGCTCTGAACCATGGCTTGAGGTCTGATTTACTTGGCTAGCCCACTAATTGTCTTTAAAGGGAATCCCAAGGGTAATAAGGTGAGTTTTAATGGTGAAATATAACGCACTTTCTTTATGTTTTGAAGGTTGGTGTCACCTACTCTTTTTACTGACTGACTCAGTTATTCCTGAGTCTGCAAGTTACTAGATTAACTTAAGGAAGTTATTCTTAAGACTACAGGTTTTTTCCTGTAGAAACAGAAATGTCTAAAGTTCAGTCTTAAGCCCCACAACCCAGACCAAAGAAAACCAAAATACGATCTTAGAATCAGGCAGGAATTTGCAATAGAAAGGACATCCAGAGGCCATTAGTCCAATACCCACTCAAAGCAGGGCGAATATGTGTTAGATTCAGCTTTGAAAGACTGAGTTGCTCAGGATCCTATCCCGCTTCATCCAGTAGAGAGTCCAGCTAATGCGCAGCTACTTCTCACTGAGAAAAGGTCCAAGTGCCACCACTGTCTGCTTGTTGTGAAACCAAGTGCCCCTGTAGGGAGCAGGCAACTGACCTAAGTGGAGGGATTTGCCTGTGGTTCCATACATGCCTGGATCTCTTGTCAAAAGTGCTTTGATGGAGCTTGATTGTTTCTTTTCATTCTGTTTAATAAAACAATGCAGATGGAGCACTTCAAATATTGAAAAATTGCTCTTCTGCATGCCCAAGTGAAAAATACTCCATGGAGTTTTTAATGGACTTTGCTAATGCATATGGAAAATGCGTCTTTCCTGAGAATCATGTCATAACTTTCAAGAAGGTATTACAGGCAAAAGGAAAAAGGAGCTGGAGAGCAGTCTGGAACTGTGACTAGGAGCTATGCTCTTCTTAATAGTACATGGTCTTCCTTTTTTGCTTGAGATATCAGATACAAAAAGGAAGTTTCAGCAAGATCATAAGTGGCATGGGCCCAAGCCCAAAATATAACCACCAAAATCTTACAAAGGGAAAAAAATGGAGTTATGAGGAGATATGACAGACCCATTGACTATTTCACCTCCTTTGAAACAAAGACTCTTCCTGCTTTCCATTAAAGATCTCCGTGAGTATTTCTACTTCAAGAAATGTTTATGAACTCTTCCTTTGTGTGGGACAGTTGATAACTCCTAACTGATTAGACCAGACCTTAAAAAGACTTCTGTTCCTGGTTTCCTGTGACTCTGGTCTAGGCATTTCCTAAGTCATTACTTCAATACACTTCTCTTTTAATAATACCAATGGCTACCTTTACAGCTGAAGCTGAAATACAAGTGGTGAGGTGTAACATTAATACTACTGCCTTGGATTGCTTTTTCTCATTCTGTAATATCACAAATGTGAATGTTTGATGAACACAGTAGCAAAAACCTGACCCAACAGAGACCTGTCAGTGATCAGGGAATTGGCTGTTTTCAATGCAGGTAGCATGATAAAATCAGGAATAACTGTGATTAATATAAAGATCAAGAGGACATAAACTATTCATTAATCAATCAAAGAGGTCATAGCCTGAGTTGTTCACTGATTCATATGCCGTTTGTATTTGGGTTTGTTCTGCATTAGATACCTTTATCTGTTATTTTTAATTCTTCTTCGTTGAGAAAACTGCTCACTCAAATGTCATATGTTTCTAAAGCCAAATATAGATATGAATTTATTTGGATTTTAGACATATGTATGGTGTTAAAATTCACAGTGATGCATGGTAGGGAAAGATCCTGTTCTCATTTCACACTTCTGACAATCTGGAGCACCTCCTTCTACTTCAGTGAAGATATCATCATTCAGTCATAGCAGAATGTAGGTCCTTGACTTTTGTGTGGCTTTGTGAACTATTGAAGGTGTATTTTTCTTCACCCCAAAAATATGCATCCCATGAACAAAAACTTTGTCCACCAGTCTGCCCTCCAAAACAAAAGAGCACAGATAAAAGGTTAGGATTATGTCAATGTATAAACCTCAGGGATCAAATTTTATAAAATATTTCAACTCTTCGATGTGCAGAATTACCTTAGAAAGGTGAGGTACCTTTCAAAATCCCACTAGCAACCTATCTGCTTTTTAAGACAACAATATCATCTTGAGCGAACTCCACAGGCAAGTACAGGTCAACCAGGGGATCAGGCCCAGCCAGCATGGGTTCACAAAAGGCAGGTCCTGCTTGACCAACCTGATCTCCTTCTATGACCTGGTGACCCGCCTGGTAGATGATGGAAAGGCTGTGGATGTCATCTACCTCGACTTTAGCAAAGCTTTTGACACCGTCTCGCATAATATCCTCCTCGGGAAGCTGGCAGCTCACGGCTTAGACAGGCATACTCTTCGCTGGGTAAAGAACTGGTTGGGTGGCCGAGCCCAGAGAGTAGTGATAAATGGTGTTAAGTCCAGTTGGCAGCCGGTCACGAGCGGTGTTCCCCAGGGCTCTGTTTTAGGGCCAGTCTTGTTCAATATCTTTATCAATGATCTGGATGAGGGGATCGAGTGCACCCTCAGTAAGTTTGCAGACGACACCAAATTGGGTGGGAGTGTCGATCTGCTCGAGGGTAGGATGGCCCTGCAGAGGGACCTGGACAGACTGGATCGATGGGCCGTGGCCAACTGTATGAGGTTCAACAAGGCCAAGTGCCGGGTCCTGCACTTCGGTCACAACAACCCCATGCAACGCTACAGGCTTGGGGAGGAGTGGCTGGAAAGCTGCCTGGCCGAAAAGGACCTGGGGGTGTTAGTAGATAGCCGGCTGAACATGAGCCAGCAGTGTGCCCAGGTGGCCAAGAAGGCCAACAGCATCCTGGCTTGTATCAGGAATGCTGTGGCCAGCAGGAGCAGGGAGGTGATTGTCCCCCTGTACTCGGCGCTGGTGAGGCCGCACCTGGAATACTGTGTCCAGTTTTGGGCCCCTCACTACAAGAAAGACATTGAGGTGCTGGAGCGTGTTCAGAGGCGGGCAACGAAGCTGGTGAAGGGTCTGGAGCACAGGCCTTATGAGGAGCGGCTGAGGGAACTGGGGTTGTTTAGCCTGGAAAAGAGGAGGCTGAGGGGAGACCTTATCGCTCTCTACAACTACCTGAAAGGAGGTTGTAGTGAGGTGGGTGTTGGTCTCTTCTCCCAAGTAGCTAGCGATAGGACAAGAGGAAATGGGCTTAAGCTGCGCCAGGGGAGGTTTCGACTGGAAATTAGGAAAAATTTCTTTACGGAAAGGGTGGTCAGGCATTGGAACAGGCTGCCCAGAGAGGTGGTGGAGTCCCCATCCCTGGAGGCGTTTAAAAAACGGGTAGATGTGGCACTTCGGGATATGGTTTAGTCTGGTCTACCCTTGATTAGTCTAGAGTGGGCTTGGTAGTGTAGGTTAATGGTTGGACTGGATGATCTTAAAGGTCTTTTCCAACCTAGATGATTCTATGATTCTATGATTCTATGAATATAGCTTTTAAAAACTGTTCCCAAGTGAGTCAGGAGCATAGTCAATAAGCAACTTACACAATAAATAGCTACAAATAGTTATGCATTCCTTTTATAAAAAAGAATCCTGACTTGAACAAGCAGATGAATTAGGCTAATGTTGAACATTTTACACATGTATAGGAAATGCTTAGATAGAAGGGTAATGTTTGAAGAAAATGCCTCATTTACTCATGCAAAGGCTATTAAGGCTTCAACAAAGCACAAAATGAATTAATACGCTCAAAACGTTGTTGTCTTTAAATTACATAGCATTGGTAACTGTTTAAAGGCAGTTACGCAGGTTTACATTTCTGCCCATACCTGATACCAATGGTGATGAATTTGGTGAAAAAAAAAATGTTGAAGATGTTTATTAAAAGTGTGGGGAGAAGAAGGTGCTGGCAAATAGCTTTTAATTTTGCTTGATGAATTCTGGTATCCTCAAATTTAACTGCCCAAAGTCTGTTAAACAGAACAAAAAACACCAACACCACCACCACCAACAACAACAACAAAAAAAACCCCAACCAACAACCCAAAAAAACCCAAACCTACAATTTAAATATAATTTCAGCCCAAAATTTCCAAAGAAATTTGATTAAAAGAAAAAAGAGAAAGAAAAAGAAGAGTGACTGAATCTAGGTAATAAATTCTTTATGAAGTATTTTTTGGGCTTCATCTTACAAGAGTTCATAGTCTGAATCCACTTCCTGAACTCCTATCTTAGTCTGTGCCAAGGTGGATTTATATCTCCTGTGACTGTATTCAAAAAATCCATCATCCTGATTTATTTTCTCTCTTCTACTATGTTAATTGTGAATCTTAGGGGCACAATGTGGTGTCCCCAAGTAACCTATAAAAAGCAAAAATGCAGCAAGACAGGGGAATATAAAAGCTTCTCCTTGTACACTCAGCAGAATCATGGCAAGAGAAGTATCTCCTTGAGCCAGTGCCATTATGTTAGCTTTACAGCTGACACCAAAATAGTACAGTAACTGGAGACACATAAATAACATAGATAATTATACTCCCTTTAGTTAATTCCAAAACATCTGTGCATGAGATCACAGCCATAGTGAGACTTTTCAAATGTCAAAGTGATGCTGGTAAATCAACACTTCCACGCATGTGACTATGCTATGATGAGCTCCCAGGTCAGCCAGGGCTACCCTGCGGGGGGGCCCCGGTCTCACTCTGTTCCAAATGGTCCTGCTGATCACAGCCAGTGAAAAAGCTCCTGTGGGGACAGTGTGCTGGTTCCTCAGCTGCATTTACACATACAAACTCTTTCTAATGCCTTGCTGGTTCATAGAAAATTGTTTCACTGACATTTGCTATAACTTCTTGTTTTGCTGAGTCAGTTTCCCTTAAAATAAAGATTTGCTCACATGAACATCAGCAGTTTCTCCAAGTAACCTCATATTCGTTATCCTCTTTGGGGATATTCTATGTAAGCTAGCAGGCATATTTCCTCTTTTTCTAAATTTAGTTCCTTGTACTTTCGTCTTTCTTTTTTAACAAAGAGCAACATGATAAATCCCTACTGTCAGTTAAGTTACAAGATCTCCCAAACTCTCCTTTTTCATTCTTATCTCAGAATTAGTGCTGTATTTTGTTGGGATTTATTTTTTCTTTTAAAACATTTGTTTTAAAATGTAATGTTTACTATTTTGAAGTAGAAACAAGTAGGATAAAATATTTGTTTATTTGTGAGGTACAGTTTAACAATGAGCTGAGAATAGACTGTAAGTATGTCCACCAGTTAAGTAAAACTCTTTGATAGCTTCATGTCTTTGTTATTGAAAGAAGGACTTAATAGATAAGGTGGGTGACCCTAATGTACATAATCTTAGAACCAAAGTTACCATCTGGGAAAAACTTATGCCTAAATTCAAGGGTGATTCTAAGGTTTAATTCAGAAAAGAATGGGGCGGGGGGAACAAAAAAAAAGATAAAGGAATGAAAATTTTTATTTTATTTACTGGCAGAAGTTAATTAGCACCTTCAAAAACTCTAATCAAGATAAAGCTAGTTATATAGGTAGTGGGTTGTGTTAATATTGGGACATAGGATCACTCTAATAAGTAACAAAACTAACTTGCCTTGTCTTGACTAAAGTTTCAGAAAGCATTAGTTGGATCCAGCCCTACATAGAAAAAGCTTTTGGCTGCACTGGAAAATCTTCTTAGTGTAAATCAAGATTTGTATAAAAACTGAAATACCTGTTTAATCCCAGAGTAGGTTTTCTTATTGTGGTTTAGCTATCTGTTTACAGTTTAGCTGTGGGAAAAGTTAAATAAAATAAGAAAAAAAAAAACATATTGCACAGGAAAATTAGAGTTCATATGAAGGCTTAACTCCTTCTGTATATAAAGTTTAACTGTACCTGTATATCACACTAATATATTTAGCAAAAAATTTACATATATACTATACCTATATGAATGCCTTTATCATCTTGTATACTAAAATAGATAACTGCATCACTACAATGATTTGGTAAAGGTTTGATATAAAAATAGAGCATTAAAAGAAAAAAAGAAAAAACAAAAGCCAAAGTTCATTCTTTGAGCAAAATGAACTACACTTACTGAAATATTTTTTGGCCAGAACAAATGTATCTGATTTTGCGAGCATAGCAAAAGCTGGATAGATTTTTCTGTTTTGTTTTTTACACTTTATCTGACATAAGCTGCAAAATTTTCCAGAGGAGACCAGGCCAAAGTCTTCCCAGAGTCTTAACTAGGATATTTTATATCTCCTGTACTCCTCTTATTTCTCTTTTCTGCCCACATATATTAATTATGCTTCAGATTCATTTCAAACTTGAGTATTGCTTATGTATAAACATGATGGGTATGTATTTTGGTCAGGATTTTTTTTTTTTTTAACAATTAAATTGGTGTATTATCACAAGAGTCCTTTAAGACAGTAGAAATTGAAATTAATAGATTTATGGTTCTTTATCCTGCAGGAATTGCTTCTGTACTGGTAGTGCTTCAACAGACATGTTTCAAGTGTTACAATTCTGGGAGCTGACAAGGCTTTACATAGCTCACTTGGCAAAAGAGCAACTTACCACAGGGTAAGAGTGTGAAATTACAGCAATGTGGTAGCTGCCAGGTGCATGTTCTTATCCCACAGAAAACATGATGGAGCTTACATCTTACCTGCCAGCTTGTCAAACAAGGCAGCAGGGCACAATGTGCAGTGTGCATTGGATGTAAAAATCTTCCCAAAAAAAGGCAGAGCAAGCACCTTAGATGAGAAAAACTTCAGTCATTACAAGTACCTACAAAACTGCTGGGTTTGCAGCTAACTACAAAGAATGTGAACCAGAGCCTTTACTAACTTATTTATAAACCTCATACTCGCTCCTCAGCACACAACTTCTATCACACTTCTTACATATCATCAGCAACTTTGGCCCAGGAAGTCTCACTAAATGCACAGGAGCTTAAGCAGGCAAATGCAAATGTGTTTACTCAGGGGTATAGAGGTGTAGCACGAAGACCAGCTGAAGATTAGAAAGTGCTCATAAAAAGTCTGTTCCCTCCTATAGGTAATACCTTCTTACTCTTCCAGCTCCTCCACATGTAAATCACATCAATTTACACTCCATTTCACTGACTTATACTTTAGTAAGTGAGTGTAAGTACGTCTTAAGGTGTCTAACCGAGCATAAAGGACTCTAAATTACACACTTTACGCATCACCTCTGAACTTAGCTCATAAGTTTTAAACAAAAGCAGAGTAATAAATCGATAGTTTGGAGAAGGGAGGACATTAAATGTATGTCCATTTTGGTTTCTCGAGGTTATCACTGTATTTCATCGAAACTAATAAAAAGCTCCTGCCTTTTTACTTGAAACATTATTGAACTCAATTTGAGATATGCACAGAATTCTTTAAGCAATTATTTAAGCAGGTAAAAAAAATAGAAAAACATGAAGACACTAAATAAATCAGGGTTTGGGTTGTTTGTGTGTTTTGTTTTTTTTTTTCCTACCTCAGTTTTTATCTGTTCCTGAAAAGAAGTTTCAGAGAAATGCATGTTATTTTCTGGTTTGGACCATGTGCTGAAATCTCTATTGTTAAACTTCATTCTGATTCACTGTCAATTTTACAATGGAATATGCATTTAAGTAAATTGCTGATGAGTTTTGTGGCAAAGCTACCAGGCTATGAATAGCATCTCAGAGTCGGTAAAATACTATTTAGAAACTGTAGAATCTATTTATTACCAGATGACTTACTCCTAAGTAAGTTATTGTAGCAATTATTGCTACAAACATTTAATTAAATGATGATGTAAACTTGATGAACCTACTCAGGTAAAGCAAGGCCTTTTCTGCACTTTGAAAGGTAAATAACAGAACTGTCCCTCCATCATTCCAGTTAAAATTAATTGGTCTCTTGGAAGTCAAGTCATAGAAAATATGGAAACCCCTTGGTTCATCTTCCCCAGAATATTATCTCCATTAATTTAAAAATGTACTGAGAGCAAGGTTTCTCAAAGGAGAACAAAGGAACGATCTGATTTACTTTACTAATGGAAAAAAATCCTGAGGGTTATATTTAGCTAAGGAGGGGGTTTGGGTTTTTACTTTTTTTTCCCTGAGCTTGGGGGAGGATTTCTTTAAGGTACGATGTGGAGCTGGAAGGGAAATAGTATTTAAGCTGAGAAACCTGTTATTATTAGTACTCTGTCTCCACAGTTTTAAAAACAGATTCTGGTACTTATGAGAATGGGGAATTGTGTTGCTCCCTGACTTCCTCCCTGATAACAAATTAATTAGATGCCAAGCACTAAATGCTGAATTCAATGCATTCAAAGGGACACTTATGAAAACAAAAGAGTTTGGCATCTGAATAGCCTGTGTTTGCTTCTGGAAACATTTATTTCTTTTAAGGCTTCAAAATAATGACAATCCATAGAATGTAACACTCACATTTTAGAGCTCATATTTCCTCACAAAGATCTTTTATTTCAATTTTAATAGAATTCATTCTTAGAAATGATAATTATACACCAAGCTCACCCTGCCAGCACCACACTGTACAGCTATGAAAATCAAAAGACTTGCTTTTATGCATTTGCTGAAACAGAGATTTTCTTGAAATCCCTTTGTTGAAAGCCTGCCCAATATTATGAACCACACAATTTCAGTCTTCATTCAGATAACATTTCCAGTGAAATAAAGACAGCGCATCAATATACCCTTAGTTCAAATCACTTCAGCTGGTTAGACTTAAGAACAGTTGGGATAGAGACTTTGTGAGTCTCAGAACCAGAAAGACCCAATGAACTACTTGAATTCTTGAAACACAAATGTTGCATACGTATCTGTCCTGTTTAGCATCTCTAACAATAACCTGAAGGAGGTGATGAAGTGCTCTTTCTTCAAGTTTTCAGGTGACACCAAGAAGCGGGGAACAGTTGATACAGTTGAGGGTGGAGGGACCCAGACCTGCTGAAGGAATGGGGCCAACAGGAGAATCATAGAATCATAGAATGCTTTGGGTTGGAAGGGACCTTGAGAGATCATCGAGCCCAACCCCCCTGCAGTAAGCAGAGATTGAACCTGTGAACTTGGCGTTATTAGCACCATGCTCTAACCAACCGAGCTAACCCGGCTGGTCAGCCTTATCAAATTCAGGAAAGACAAATGTAAAGTACTGCACATGGGAAGCAGAGCCTCTTGTAGGGTTACAGGCTTGGAATCGACTGGTTGCAGGCAGTTCTGTTGAAAAGGTCCTGGGGGTCATAGTGGGCAGCAAGCTGAGCATGAGCCATCAGTGTGCACCTGCCACAGCAAGGGCCAACTGCATGCTGAGCTGTATGAACAGGAGCACAGCATATGCAGAAAATCAAGAGACGTGTTTATTGCCCTTTACACAGCAGTCATTAGGCCACTATGAGATCACTTTGTCCAGTTTTGGCCCACTCCATACAGTAAAGACAGGTAAAGAGGAGTGAGTTCTGCAGGGGGCACCAACATGATTGGGGGCTGGATCACTTGCCTTGTGAAGAGAGATTGAAAGAACCAGGGCTTGTTCAGCCTGGAGAAGAAGGTAGCCTCCAAGTCACCTAACACCTACATGGAGGGTGCTGAGAAGACAGAGACAGCCTCTTTACAGTGATGTGTGGTGGGAGGATGAGAGACAAGAAGCATAAATTGAAAGAAAAGCAGTTCACATGATATATGGAAAAACTTTCTCCCCATGAGAGCAACCAAGATGAAATACGTTGCCCAGAGAGGTTGTAGAGTCTCCATCTTTGGACATTTTTGAGGTCTGATAGGATAAAGCCCAGAGCAACTTCATCTGATGATGAGTTGAGCCTGCTTTCAGCAATGCATTGAACTAGAGTAAAGCAGTGATGTAGTAACAGTGGAAAGGAAGCCCCTGGAAGAGAAGAGATGTCCTGGGTGTCAAGTTGACTCATTAAGGATTTTGTCCTGAATGCTCATATACCTCTCTAGCACTTGTGCCAGGTAACACTAGAGTTATTACATATCATTCTAAATAAACTCTACTTTTCCTCTTCCAGTTCATGCTAATTTCCCACCAAGGAACATAGGCTATTCCAGTCACAACACATTTTGGAATGACTATGTCAAAGGTGTTTGTGCCAGCCAAGCTGTACATATTGGTTTTGCACTTCTTAATATCTCTGTCCATCAGAAACATATTTCACAAATCTTTGTGACCTGTAGTCTTAGACCTCTGGCTCACTGAATTTCCATTAATATACCTCTTTCTCTTCAGGTGTGTTGTGTGTTACTTTTTTTAAGTGTGGAGTATCTTAAAATTTTGTTTATCTTTAGTTAAGTAAGCAAATTAAATTAACGTAAAACCTTGCTTATGGCTTTCCAACCTATTTTTTTTCTGTTAGAATTGAAGGGGACATTATTTAGGAGGTTAGATAATAAATGATGAAAATTCCTATCAAGCAGAGTGAGTCTCCCAGGTAAATACACACAGGAAACTCATTTAAACGTCCTTAGCAGTAATTAGCCCATTTCCCCCATAATATTATGAAAATATTATTGGAATGCTTTAAGAAATGCATTTTATTCTCCCAATAAGCCAGAAAACTTTCTCTGGAACCATTATTCTACACTGTATAAATACATATCCAGTCACATAATGATATTCCTCTATTTGCCCATACATATTTTACAGTTTTTTTAAATTCTATTTACTCTTCAGCTACAAGCCAAGCATACCTACGAAAAACAATGTTAAACCTGAATATTGCTACAAACATCCAGAAATGTGCACAAACTTCCAGCAGGTACACATTAATCACTGGATCTGCTGATATCACAGCAGCAACTTGTTCATAATTCAACCTTTCACTTACCAGTGCCAAAAATATTGGCATGTTGCATTTATCTGCATGTTTTTATGAGATCTAAAGACTAATACAGTTGCTATCAATGTAAAACCTTTTCTGAGATGCGGAGGATGCAGAACATCTGCCATCTACTTTGTAACAGGTATAACTGAAACTGAAGATTAAATCAGTGAGAACAACTCCTGCCTACTTTACAGAAATCCAGAATGGCAAAGTGAAGGAAACAGCACAGGTTTGGCCATTCCTGAGAAGATATCAAGCCTTTGCAATATCTTTTGTAAGTCTATTCCAGCTTTTAAGGGATCATATAATTAATTGGTGTGAAAATAAGTACTGCTCTTAAGTTAGAAACAAAACACAGGGGAAAAGCAAACAGGCAGTCAGACTGATGTCATTTTTATGACTTGAGATTTCAGAGCCTGCAAGAAAACTTGAAGTTTTGAGGTTTCAACACAGCAAGGCATTTACTGCTAGCCATGATGACTAACCATTGTCTTCTAAGAAGATAGGAGAGGGGGATTTTCCATCCTGACAATACCAAGAGACTCTTTCCCCACCCAGTATTCAGTGATTCACCATTGAGCAAGACATCCAGAGTAGCTGCTCTGTGATTCACACTGGCTCAAAAAGGCCATTGCTCTTGCGCCACTGTCCAGCTGGATTTGGGACTGGTAACGGGCTGACATATAATTCAACACTTTCTGCTAACCTGAGTGGGAGACAGTCCTGTGGTGAGGGGATCCCTTTGCAGAGTACTAACACCAGATAAGTAATGGAAAAGAGCCTGCTGCCATGTTCAGCTGAAGTAAGACACATGCCAGGAAATGATCTTTCCTCTTCTTAGCACTTCAAAATCATCTTCCAGATGTATAGGCTGTACAGGGCAGGAAGGGAGAGTGTTTGATATTTTATTATAAAGCTGCAAACTTGCTTAAACCAAACACACTAGGATAATACAGAGATACAAGTTGTATTAAAGTTGAATTTGGCTTAAAGATTGTTCCAGTATAGACAGATACCTGGCTATACAAATGTTTTTATTTGTGTATACATGCATTTGTACACTATACATATGTCTGGATGAAGATCCCTGCATATGCTAGAAAAAACTAATGAAAAATTATTTTCAAAAAATATTGTGTTGCAAAAGGTAATAAAGCAAACAACCTTAATTTGCATTTAACACTGAAAAGTGATTGGTTTGTCCTGTTGTTTCATGATTTGAGAAGTACATCCAAAAGAAAAAAAGAAAAAGGACAGGCTGCTGATTAACAATACACTGAATCAAAATGAATATGAAACAGCTTTCAGATATCTACTGCTCCCACACTTTCCTCCATCCCTACCTCACACTTTTTAGTTTTCATATCTTTGATTTTCCTTTCAGCCTTCCTCCCACACTTCCACTGAAGGTTGCACAAATAGTGTAAATTATAGACTGTTCCTTGCATCTTTTTCTTTAGGGCATTAATTTTGTTAATAGCTTTCAAATCAAGTGTGGTACCACCAGCCATCTTGTCACTCTTTCATCCTGGAGGGAGGAGCTGATGAGGAGAGAGAGGTCACAGACATGCAAAAAATACAATATAAACCAGATTAACTCTTTGCATTAAGACAGTGAGGGTTGCCTCATTTTAGAAGGCCCTCATAATCCTCCCTCAACACATGACCAAAATATGGCCACTGCATTCCCCAAATGTGAAAGAGGTCACATCCATCCTTTTTCCAAAATGCTTTTGTGCTCTGGTGGATACCAGAAGTTATCTATTAAGTTTCAGGCACAGCATAGACTTATTGTTATCAGAAGATGGAACGGACTTGGGATATGTAGCCTAAAACACTGCTGGACCCATTCCAGTCGAAAGTTCTTTCCCTCCAATTTGGTTCATGACAAAGACTCTTGACGGCAACTCCATAGAGTGGGAAACCCTCTTCCTGATCAGGAATTGTGCCACAAGGTCTCAAATATAGTCAGATCCTGCCTCTGGCTCAATTTCTCTTTAGCTTACAGCTGTCCCAGGCTGGTTCCTCTCATAAACTTCCCTGGCAGTAGCGTGGCAGGAGTAGGAGAGCCAAAAAACACTGAATTTGAGCAGTTACTGTTAGGTGGAGAGACTGTAGTAATAATCAGTCGAGCAGACAGTAGTTCTAAATTATGCTGTCAGCTATATAAGCTGGAATTAAATTTTTGTTTTCATCTGCCGTTGCTAAGCAGAACTGAGAAAGAAGACTGTGGTGGTCCCTGGTATACCACATGCTGTGTTTAGCTACAACAAAGTACTAGTGGTAACACAGGAGGAGAAACTTTTAAGGGAAGATACAGTTTGTGGGGAGGGAAAAGAAAAAAAAAATAAAACAAGAATATGTCATTCCTAGAAGATATGCATGTCTACAGAGTGTGGCCATTTAATCTTCTACTTCACATTGTCTTTGACTGTGGGCAAGTTGGAGTAAAGTTGAAAGTTGCTAGTGTTTGCTATCTGTCCTGCAGGGGCAAAAATGGCTGTATAAAATATAGGAGCAGAGATTAACTGAGGCGTTTTCCCTGACCCTTTTTTGTTTTCTTTTTTATGTTCTAACAGCACAGACACTCATACTTATTACATTGTACTTAGTGATTTAGGGTTTGAGATTCTGGGGTAAGATAAGGGCAACTTAAGAAATGAAAAGGTAAGGGAAAGAAGGAGGGAAAAGGAGTACAAGAAGATAAAAGCAGGCAGCATGAGAATAGTTATGTCTTTTGAAGCAATAAATAAGTCAAAGTTAAGAACTAATAGTGAGAAAGAGTTAATCCACAGCATACCTCAGCATAGATGAATAAAATAAGAACCTCAGTTACACAAGTGACAGCAGTGGAGCAGTCAATCCATTGGCAGAAAGGAGGTGAAAGCTAGCAAAGGTGATTAAATAGCAGCAAAGAAGAGGTCAGTCAAAAGGCTTGAATGTGCTATAGCATTTAGCAAGGCAAATTAAATGGCAGGAACAAGCAAGGTGTGAAATGGATGGACAAAAAATTGGCAGAGAAGCAGAGGACATGGGAAGTCAGAAGTAAAGTCCTGTCTATGGCCTGAGGGCCAAGAGAATGGAGATCCTTCCGGTTGCTGCTGTTGGAAATGAGTTTTTCACCAGCTACCTTGGCAATACCACAAACTTGTTCCATTCCCATTGTGTGACTAGCTATTTCTAGTGGAAGTTCAGAAATTTCTCCAGAGCCATGTTATGCTCTATGCTGATGAAGATCAGGAAATAGACTAGAAATGGAGTTCCTCAATCTTTCAAACATGGATAGCTGCAAGAGTCTTGGATAAGTACCTATTTCTTGATTGTTTCTTGAGAATGAATGGCAGTATTGATAACAGGTGATGCATTCTGCTGTTTTGGATGGAAAATGAGACAGTGGCAGCTGGGATGTGTGGGTGGGTGATGCTGTAGTTGACAAGGAACCGATAACCAACAAGAGTGGAAAAGAAGAAAAAAGTGTTTCATTACTTAAGAGACTTAAAGAGCTGAATCCATTTTGCTTGTGAAGAGAAGGTTCATAGGTCATTTGATCATCATTTGTTGCATCATCAAGTAGTTGCATGAAGAAAATGCAACTTTTCCTTTTATATAAACCACCACAGTTTCATTGACTCCATTTGAGTTATACTAATGCACATCAGTTAAGAAGCTGGACAATAAACTGTATACTATTTTATCCTTTTACAGGAACCTTCTGTCTGATAAACTTCACCTACTCATGAGAAGGATTTCCTTGTGAAGGAAACGATGTTCATTTGTCCCATTTTACAGATAAGGAATACAGAAGCTGTACAGCCCATAACTAATGTTTTTGACATTTATTTCTTTCAAAGCAGGCCTTTGAAATTTGGGTTCTTCGTCTAAGTTGCAATTTGCCTTTTGGGACCCAACTTTGCCAGGTGTTGCATATATGTGAAATGATAGCTTTGCTGGTAACATGTACTCTTTTTTAAAATAAGATGCAGTGAATGATGAAACAGGAGGAAAAAGATCTCAAAGACAAGCGTAAACAGTTACATGAGAAGAAAAACCTAAGGAAACATTTTAATCAAATAAAAATAAAACATGGTGCATAATAAAGCCAAGAAGGAATGAAAACCATCAGTAACAGTCCTTACTCCCTGGCCCCCCTCGCCACCAATCTAGTAATTGTCAGCTGACAATTTTACATCACAAAAGAAATTACTTACAACAAGGAATTTGGAGTGCTTTTGAGTTTTAGGCTATGACAAGGACAGCATCCAGAGCATAAAAGATAGACTAGGCAAAAGTGTGGAGACAGCTGTGGGATATAACAGATCCCCAGTCCTGAGATTTATCCTGCCTTGCTTTGGCACATTGGTCTTGTAGATAAATATTAGTGTTAAAAGTATAAACACTTGCTAAATGTTGAAAAAAAGCATTACCAATATTTCTGGGTTGAAATTGCTAGAAGGTTACAAACACAGCTGGTAATTAAAAAAATTAAAAGCAGAACGCAGTTAGCAATCAGTAATGGATGGTCGAGGAGGAGTAAATAATGACAAAGAACACAGACAAGTGCAGAAAGACATATAGAGCATTCAAAATGCTAACAGATGACAGACAGTTCAATGCAGATGAATGAAATGTAATTATGACTTTGATGAGCCTTCATGGCACAAGACTACTCTTTGTTCGAGATAAAATATGAGGAAAATAGATGAAAACAGATGAAAAAATTGGGAGACAAGTCATAGTGCATCATTAATGACTGATAAGAAACAGAAAGAAGACAGACAAATCAATGCATTTAATGAGTCTTAATAGTCCAATTGTGTATGTCTGTGGATTAGTATGCGCATGCTTCATAAAATATGAGCATTTAGAAAAATGAGAAACAAAAGAGAGCTGTTAAATACAAAGTATTGTATTTACTGTTGCAACAGTACTGTTGCAACAGTATTGTAACTGTACTGTTAAATACAAGGTCTCTATCTGAGAACCCAGCTAGAAAAAGATCATGTTTCCCTGACTTTTGCTTCTTCATCCATAACTTTTTTAATCAATATATGTAACTTGAACAATTGGCCAGGTGGTTTATGGATTTTTTGCACATTTCTCTAAAGTGTCAAACAATGGCATGGCCAAAAGTAGCAGGGTGTTGGCATAGCTATACCTATTCTTTGATTCATGGCATCAAAATTTGTGCAGTCAGGGTGATCTGACTCAGCTGACTCAATAGAGTTTGCCCTGCAAAAGCAGGAGACTTTTTTTGTCCATTTATCTCTCAGAAGCGTAGAACTCCAGATTTGTAATGTAAACAAATCCATAGGAAGCAATTTCATGTCCTCTCTTTTAGTACAAATACAGAAGAAATATTCCCAAAGGATCTACTGCTATGACTCAAAGGACGGATTTCCTAGGAGATGATAAATTTCATAATATTATCCCCTGCCAATCTAGAATAAGCCTAGCTAAGTCAAATCAATTCTGTGAGAGCATAAGGTAACTGACAGTAGACCAGGCCCTGAGGATATGGTCAGTGAAGAGTGCACAGGTAGTGCAACATGCTCCTTAGCTCAGATATCATATCGCACAAAAATGATTCAGCATTTCTGGCCAGTTTAGAACATGGGGGGAAAAAAAAAAAAAAAGCAAGGAAAAAAAAAAGCAAAAGAACTACTAGCTCCAATCCTTTCTCAGTCACACAACTGAAAATCTGAAAATCATGAGATTCAAACCCTGCATTTCTAGTGGAAATCATGATGGCAATCTACAACATGATGTGGAAATCTAAAACCATATTGATTGGGAATATCTTTTTTCCAGTAATTATCTTATTCACTTACTTTGTATTGGTTGGTTGATGGGTTCATTGTTTTTTTGGCTTTTTTTCCAGTTTGAGGATTTACGTTCTTGAAAGTCAGGGACTTCCCCTCCCCCACCCACCCACCCTCCCCCCCCCCTTTAAATTAGAGCTGTGACTATTGACTCATTAGCAGTGGGGGATCAAGCAGGGCTGGTTGAAGTTGTTGCCTCCCCCAGCTGTCCGCCCATCTCTTTCCTCATTTTCCCTCAACAGGAAGAGCTTTCTTAGACTGGCAGCAACTCCTGCTAGTTACCAGTTTACAGTCTAGCATAAAAAAGGACGCAGAAAATTGACCCTGGTCAGTGCTAGTACATCTTTTGCTGTCAACTGCAGAGGTTAAAGAATACATCTCAATAATACCTGCTGGGCAAAAAGTACCTGCAGGACCATGGCAAAGAGCTTTGAGCAATAATTGCTTAAAACATTTTAGTTTAGGTGACTGCAAAAGTCTGAGTGTCTCAAGCAATTGCCTTAGTCTAGAAATTAGCTCTGTCAAATTATCATCAATTCTAAGGAAAATCATAATACAACTGTTCAAAATGGTCATACTGCATCCCCTCTGTGAAACTGTCCAATCTCATCTACAGCAATGAAACAGACTAAGAGAAGCGAAGCATTGATACTATCTTCAATGAGCTTAAAAGCATTTTCACATGTAGATGAATTATCATATCTTTCAAATATTTGCTCTATTAGACTATCCAGTATGGATTGGTAAAATCATAGCTGTCTGATAAAAGAGCTGAAGCTTTTTTGTGAGCTTATAAAATGGCCCTTTCAGAGAGTTGTGTTATGTATTGGTCTAATGAGGCATTATGTGTTTTTAGTAAGCCAAGTATGCAGTTGCTGGTGGTTAATATCGTGTCAGAGTCCTGAGGGCACCCGTAGGTCCTGACTGGGTCCATCCTCCCTGAGAGCCCCCACACATGCTCTGCCCCAGTGCGGGGGCTCTGTATCAGCTTGGGGATGGCACTCAGACCTGTCTTGAGCACTGCTGGAGGTGTGCAGGTCTCCAGTCCTGTCTTGTGGATGGACACTTGACATAGGTCACAGCCTTCTCTCCAGTCCTGTCTCCAGTCCTGAGTGGATCCTGAGCCTGACTCTGCACCCTGCCCTATCTGGGACTATCAATGGGCCCTGTACCCGGCACCCTACTCTGCCCACCCTACTGCAGGACTGCCTGAGGGCACTGCATCTGCCTGGGGACACCCTCAGCTTCCAGCTCATCCTCCCTTGTGGAGCAGCCTTGCTGCTCCCTAACAATAAGTCCAGCGATAAGCCAGGAATCATGAGGATGCCAAGACTGTCCATAAAAATGTTCAATAACCAACAAGGAATCAGAGACCAGACAAATACAAGAACAGTGACAATTGAAGTATGTAATTACCCTATTTTTTTCAACAGTGGTTAAGGCAAATTGTGTTGAGCAAATGCACAAAACAAACTCCAAAGATGTTCCTATAGTGAAAATCCAGCTTGTCTCTGAGCTTGCAGACTTCTGTCCCTCTGCTGAGCAAATGCTGACAACCATGCATGTGCTTCAAAAATTAAATGGATGAGTCGGTTCCTGAAAACTGTCCTCTCCCTAACTCATTTTGTTTGGACTCACTAAAAGTCACCAATAAACTATTACACACTCAAGCTGCTTCATTCTCTTCAGGGAGGATTTCACTGCCTTCTCTAACCCTACCAAAAGAATAGCTTAACTTCTTAGCATTCTTTTTGCCTGAGGCACAGAAAGGAAGATAATTTTTTGACGCAAGTAAAAAGTTCAATTTATCCTGGGGGTATATTCCTGACTCTTCTTCATAACTATTCCGCCTAGGACATTGTATGTGTGGTATGTTTAACTAAATAAGCCCGTGGTTGATTTCAAATGAAATTTATCACCACCAAGTAAGCAGAAGTAACTGAATAGAAAACTCATGAACTGAGGAAGGCTCTGTTTGAGTCAAAAGCAAAGAGGCAGCAGACTACAATTTCTTAATTATTAATTCAGCATAATGAAAATAATAATAAATGATCCAGAAAAACCTTCCCTTGTGCCTTTGCATACAGCTATGTTCTTTATATAAAATGGTCAGCAGTCTCTCACAGACTGAATGAATACAGTACATACAAAGCTGATATAAGTCATTCCCCAGGGACTGTTCAAGGTCTTCAGAATTGTGAAGACTGCAAAATGGAAAACTAAGAAGAGTGGAATTCCCTAACTACCATCCCTAGCTGAATTAAATTTACCTTAAATTTGTAATCCTGGTGCAATTCTGCAGATGAGTTTTCTCACTAGACACATTCCTTCAGTATCCCATTAGTGAATGTAGTGGGCTGAACCTGGCTGGATGCCAGGTGCCCACCAAAGCCGCTCTATCACTCCCCCTCCTCAGCTGGACAAGGGGGAGAAAATATAATGAAAATCTCATAGGTCAAGATAAGGACAGGGAGAGATCATTCACTCATTACCATCACAGGCAAAAGAGACTCAACTTGGGGAAATTAGTTTAATTTATTACCAATCAAATCAGAGTAGGATAATGAGAAATAAAACCAAATCTTAAACCACCTTCCCCTCACCCCTCCCATCTTCCCAGGCTTAACTTTACTCCTGATTTTCTCTATCTCCTCCCCCACAGCAGTGCCAGGGGATGGGGAATGGAGATTACAGTCAGTTCATCACATGTTGTTTCTGCTGCTCCTTCCTCTTCAGGGGGAGGTCTCCTCACACTTTTTCCACGGGGTGCAGTCCTTCAGGAGCAGACTGCTCCAGCGTGGGTCCCACATGGTGTCACAAGTCCTGCCACCAAACCTGCTCCAGTGTGGGCTCCTCTCTCCACAGGTCCACAGGTCCTGCCAGGAGCCTGCTCCAGCGTGGGTTTCCCACAGGGTCACAGCCTCCTTCAGGTATCCACCTGCAGGTGGGTATCTGCTCCACCATTAACCTCCATGGGCTGCAGGGGCACAGCCTGCCTCACCATGGTCTTCACCATGGGCTGCAGGGGAATCTCTGCTCCGGTGCCTACAGCACCTCCTCCCCCTCCTTCTTCACTGACTTTGGTGTCTGCAGGGTTGTTTCTCTCACACATTCTCACTCTTCTCTCTGGCTGCAATTGCTGTTGTGCAGTTTCTTTTCCCCTTCTTAAATATGTTATCATAGAGGCGCTACCACCATCGCTGATTGGCTCAGCTTTGCCCAGCAGTAGGTCTGCCTTGGAGCTGGCAGGCATTGGCTCTATCAGACATGGAGGAAGCTTCTAGCAGTTTCTCACAGAAGCCACCCCTGTAGTCCCCCCACTACCAAAATGTTGCCACACAAACCCAATACAGTAAAATAAATCTAGTACCTTTCCCAGTTCTGCTATAGTATGGGAATGAAATTAAGACAAATTCTATTGGTACTAGCGACTAAATATTCTTCATGGCATCAATGCAGTAAGTAGCTTCACATCTTTCAGCAGTGCATTTCTGCTTCCACACAGCACACATCCCTCATTAAAACACATCCCTTCTATTTCTCTGCCAGTAGGCCACGGTAACCTGGATGGATGCTGAACCTTTCACTGGTTCAGTAGATCTCATTAGGGATCCTTGTTCCTTCTAATAACATTTTCCCTAAGTCGAAGTGGCATAAGTTCTCTTTTACTAGATCCTAAGAAAAAGTTTAGGGCTGAACAAAATGAAGCTGGTGCCCTATGTTTCAAAACTGATGAAGAGTTGTTGACTGCTGTGACAACCTTCCTATCCCCCTCAGTCCACAAATCTGTGATGTGGGTGCTTTTCACTGCTGAAGAGCAAGACAAATGGTTTCACAAGATATTTTCACTGCCTCAAAATCCTCTCAAAGACCTGAAAGCTTGCTGCCAATTCATCAGGATTCAAAACAGATACCATCTGCCCAGTCATTCTGCCTGGGTGGTGGGTTTTTTTTTTTTTTTACTTTCCTTTCAGGTGATCAGTCTGTACCACGGTGACATGCTTTTCTGCCCTCTAGTAATAGTCCCTGGAAAGGGGACCTTCTGGCACAGCAACTTGCAAAGACTTTTGCTCATTTATTTCTGAGTTTGGAGGTTTAATTGTGTAGCCTCTGATTCTTGACCTTGATGGTCAGGGTAATGTCTTTATACCTTCTTCTTTAGGTAATTGAAACCAATTTTCCTTTTTACCTATCCCATTTACAACAATATGTTCTAAAATAAATATACAGTAAGGATTAGAAAAGGCTTCAAAAATGGCATTACCCCTTTGTCATAATCCAGAAAAAGCAAAAATCAATAAATTTCAATAGAAAATCTACATTCTCCTTTGTATCCCGTTACACATAATTAGCTTATACTGGAATTGAAAGAGGGTTAACAACAGTTGTTAGATAGAGCTCAAGGTTTTTTAAAACATGGTAGAACAAAGTTTGCTAGTCTTGCGTAAAGTGCTGCATGGAAATCGAGCAGCTATAAAGGTATTAGACCTATGCTATGAGCCCTGGGATCTGTATTACACGTTATCTCTTTAAATACACTGAGAAACTTTGACCAGGCTAATTGTTTTAAAATAATTTTCTCCTGTCCAACTTGTATAAATCCTCATAGTTCTAAAGCTGAAAGAAAACTGTATCCTATTAGATCATTTAGAGGACTCTTCCACAATTGTAACTGTCCCCTTGAAAATACAAAAAGTTACAGAAATGAACTTGACAAAGACAGAAGTGAAAGAATGATTTTAGCTTGCTGAACCTATGGATAAGAAAGTACAAATGAATCTGGTTTTTTTAATCAGTAGAAAATTAGAATGAGTGAGCCTTTGAGGTCCCTTGGGAGATAGGGCAGATGGCCTTGTGATCAGAAAGTGATGCTTTTTCTAGAGTAGATTGATAGTCTGCCTTCTAGCCTTCTCCACTTAGAATAAAAGAAGAGTGATGAATTCATAAGAGGCAACTTAGTGAATGCTGTGTGACTTTCACTTAGCTGGTGTTTCGGTTCTATACAGTGCAGCTAGAGTACATCTGATAGAAGTATACGAATTCTTTTTCCAGAAAGGTAAAGATTCAGTGACAGAACCAGAGATGGAAAAGTTTCCTTTATTTTAAAAGCTGGCTATGACAATGAAAAGGACCAGAATGATTTTACTTAGAATCTGTTAAAGAAACAACTTACATGGGCCTTTTGCATCCTATTCTACTTATGGCTTCCACTCCCACCATGGTGAATAGACAGGTCAATCATAAATTAACTTTTTTTTTCTTATGTGTGTTGATTTCAGCCAGTTGTTTTTCTCATCATTCTATTTTTCCCTTGCATTTTGCATATATGAAAAAAACCAAAGAACCAATGCATAACAATGTTTAATGACTGCCAGATTCTTATGTCCATTATGATTTAGCCATTTCAATTACCTGAATTTCATCAGATGCAATTAATTTTGGGGTGGATTAGTCTGTATTTGTGCAACTGTTTTCAGCATGAACATTAAGATGAGCAACCAGCAACTTATTCACAGAATTTTGTCTTCCCTATAAACTTTCTGCTTAAAATGAGATGGCACAATATACAATGCCATTTGTCATAGTTTACTTTGGTCACAAAGTGTGGTTAGAAAAATATACTTTTTATTGTTTCAAACATAATAAAATATTACAGACCGGTCTTCCTGTCTTACTTATTTATATATCTATTTCCAACATGTTTATCAGAAGGCATCTGGGTGGATTTATTTTGATTTGAACAAAATTTGACATGAGTCTCTAAAGTATTCAGAATGAAAAAAAAAAAGTTCTCAACAGATTTTGACCAGCTTATTTCCTGGTTTTATTGGAAATAACTTGACAAAGAGGCTGCAAACAAAAAACCTTGGGACATCCTCCTCAGTATTAAAGAAAAACAAAAAAAAGATCTATAAGACTCCTGGATTCCTGTGTCTCCTGGGACAAGACAGTGAAGGATGGCCAAAGGCAATCCATATAAATAGTTTATCATGACACTGTCAAAAGCTAAATGCAGAAATCCCTTGGAGGAAAGAAGGGAGAGCCTCTACTAGGTCAGGGCTATGAAGAGTAGCAACCCAAGGCATTATGGAAGCTATTACAAGGCAACACCTGACAACATATACGAGTAAAAAAACCCAAGGTAACAGTGGGCTGAAGGGCAAGGGGGAGGGAAGAAAGAGCTGATGAGAAACACAACAAACAAGGTCAGTCTAATGACATATTTAAGTTTTATTATTAATTTTATTTGGAAATGAAATCAAATCCCTACACTCCAAAATGGCAGAAATTTACCATTTGACTCATACCACAAACTCTTCCAAAGTCTGTTTCAGAACCAGTATGGTATTTTCATTTTAAGCTCACCATAGAGAGAGCTCAGAGAAAATAAATGTTGGGTGTGGGGTTTTCCCAGTCTACTGTAGTTCTAGTTCAAGTGCTTCATTTATTTCATTAAAGTGGAAAAGGACACATTCATGCTTTCGTCTTGTCTAGAATTTGATATAATGATATCTTAATAACCAATTGGTCTGCTATCCTAAACTTCCCTCCCCTCCCCTCCCCTCCCCTCCCCTCCCCTCCCCTCCCCTCCCCTTCCCTCCCCTTCCCTTCCCTTCCCTTCCCTTCCCTTCCCTTCCCTTCCCTTCCCTTCCCTTCCCTTCCCTTCCCTTCCCTTCCCTTCCCTTCCCTTCCCTTCCCTTCCCTTCCCTTCCCTTCCCTTCCCTTCCCCAAAATACCTTTTTTTTTTTTAAAAAAAAACCTGATTTTGCCAAAATTTGATGAAGAATTCACTTTGTGATTTTTATCTTCTGATGGTTGCATGAATTTAAGGCCTGGTCCAAAATTTGACATTACTGATAAAAATTGAGATTATTCAGTATGTTTTAGACCAGCCTCCCAGTTATAGAACTGCTTTCAGCTCCTTTTACCTTCTCTCTCATAAGCTGTAGAAAACATTCTAACAATGTACCTGAGAAAAAGACATTTCTGAAAAAGACATTTTCATTTTTATAATCTTTCTTAATGTTACTCCATTTCACCTTCTTTTTAAAATAAGTGAGGTTGTATTATGCATCAGTGGACCATCACTCCAGGCTAGCTATCTTGTATGATCACCGATAATGTAAAAAGAATAAATACATTTCTATATACTCCTTTCAGTTTACAGTCTTTCAACCATGCAAAGCAGTTTGAAAATAAATAAATACATGCTTCACAGAACTGGGGGGAGGAATTGCTTGAAGTCCAAGTAATCAGACTATATCCGAGATTCAAAGGGCGGGAGTTGGGGGCGGCGGGGGGAGGTGTTGCCAGTTTAAACAGAGTGTGTTGGAGGGAGAAAAGGGGGGAAGTTTCTCCCCGCCGCGGCTGCGGCGCCGGCCGCCGAGCATCCTAGCGCTGGGCTCTGCTGCCACCTTGGCCGCGCCGCGGGACGTGCAGGCTGCCCCGCTCCGCGCCCGCGGAGCTCCCGCTGCGCACCTGCGGCAGCTGGCCTCCTGCCTGCGAAACCTCAGTGGGTCAGGCCGAATCACGCTCTCCACCTATGTCACCTGCTGTTATAAATAGGACAAGGCTATATCCAGCGCCTAAAGGGTCTGCTTTTGTTTTGGAGAGGGGCTGGGTGCTGTTCTTCAGATTTATTTGGAGATTTATTTGCCTATTGTGCTTAGATTCGAAACCTAGAAAAGTGGATGGGAGGAGAATTTTTTTTTTTTTTCTGCCCGTTTGCTTATTGTGGAATTCTTCTCCTTCCTTGCCCAGCCTTATCTTACACATTTAATGAAGAGAGCAGTCAGATTCCCCTTCACACGCACCGACCTGCTTCCATCTCCTTCCTACTGCGTGACCACTGGGGCTCTGGAAGGAGCTCCCAGCAGCCCATCCCACGTCCAGGCTCTCAATGCCGTTCAGCTGCAGTTAGAGGACCCCCTTTTTCTTTGGGGAGGGGGGGGGGGTGAGGGGGGAGGTGGTAGAGAAAGGTGACAGAAACATCATAATTTACTGAATATATATATAAATGAATATTAGAAAAACAATGGAGTTTGCTAATTTCCCTGTTTCACTCTTTACATCTTCGTGTTACAGTGCTACAGTGTTGTCTTGACATCAGGATCCGAGCTGGTGGTACTGAGTTTGGAAAGCTTTCATGCACTTCATTTCATCTTTCAACTGCACATGATTTTTCTCTCATTTTTTAAGGCTCCCTTCTGCTTCGGAGGAAACCTGTTCTGACATGCCGGAGTTTGCTGGTGGTAAATATTTCCTTTGACTACAAAGTGCATGTGTGAAAAAGGCTTTTTTTTTTTTTTTTTTTTCCATGGAAATACGTTTCTTTCTCGCTTGCTCCTTTCTCTGCTGTTATTAATAACCTGTAAACGAGCTGAATCCGGAGGTCTGAGTGAAATAGCACTTTCGGATCTGTACTTTCAGCCACACCACGCTGAGGAAAGTGCAGAAGCTCTGTATACGCCTCTGTGAGAGGGATTCATGCGATGTGTATGACAGTTTGCATACCAGACTCAGTGACAAAATAGGGACCACAGGTGAGTCCCCAAGAGATCTGCTTTGCCGAGAGGATTTTTCCAGCCCCTAACCACAGAGGAGAAGTATTCAGTTCTCCAACTGCTCCCCAGAGTTGGCGGTTCTGATTTGTTTCAACTGAAAATAACCAAGAATAGAAAATGACACGTAATAAAAAGTCCCCAGCCAAGCAGCCATGTGCGCTGCGGTTCCTCTCAAATAAGCGCTCCCCCATGGGCTGAGGTCTCGGTGCCCGGGCGAGAGAAAGGGCTGCAAAGGGTTAAGCCGCTGACTTGCTTGCTAGGCAAAGTTTGAGGAAGAATATGTCTGAGGCTGAGTACGCTACAGCCCCGCGTTTGAAATCTGTCACCCTCACTTAGGAGCTCTGCATCTCTGGTTGTCACCGGTGAATAATGATCACACGGCGATAAGATCGCTCCGTGGCGTTGCGCCGGAGCCGCCGGGGGAAAGAGAAAAAAGGAAATTACGAGCCGTTTAACTGCTTTAGCAGGGTGTTCTTCAGTGTCATCGGTGGGTGTCAGGGTCAAATGACCGGCTGGACAGCAGCTTGGAAAGAAAATTTCCTTCCTCCTTTCCTTGAAAGAAACCTTGGGTGATGGTGACCGTTGGCAGCTATGGAAAACAGAGACCTTGATGGTCATCCTTAAAATAATACCATGCCGGAGTCCAGCTGTTCTGCCACTTTCTCCCTTTTCAACCTGCCGGACCCGGTGGGCTTTGGGTGACCTACCGAGGAGGACCCATCTCCGCAGGAGCAGGTAACGGCGAGTTAAGTCACTTTCTGGACTGACACGCTCTTGATTTGACCAAAGTGTGTTCTGAGTATCTTTCTCTGTTTTGAAGTGTGGGCTGGTTGAGGGGCCAGGGGCAGGGAGGGGGACAGACATGATACTGCCTAACCTCTCTGAGCCTGTGGAGCAGGGCAGCAGCCTGCAGCCTTGCAGAAGTTGTTAGCATTCCCACTTTTCTCCGTGATTGGGGGCATAAGGGGCAGAAATGCCTGTGACCGACAAAGGTCTGCTTTGCCTTATGTGTTGTCGACAGGTTGCTAATATCGGGGACGTGGAGAAAGAAGGGACGGGTGGACAGAGGATGAGAAAGACTTCGAAGAGGGATTTTTTTTCACGAGAAAATGCACCGGTTGTCCACCAGCTTCGGGAAAGGGATAAAAATCATGCTCAAATAAGTGCTTTGAAAGCTACGCAAAGCCAAAAAAAAAAAAAAAAAAGAAAAAAAAGGGGGGGGGGGCGGGGAAAGACAGGTGTTAAACAGTCAAAAAAGAGCCAGAACAGCCTTTGAAAAAGGTTGTTCATCCTCCTTTGGACCCTACGGGGCTCCTGATCCTTTCATCCCTCGGGAGCAGCTGGGAGCTGCAGGCAGAGACTCGACTTCAGAGCAGTCCCTTCTCCGAGCCGGGCACACGGGCTCTCCCCGCGGGTCTGACCCGGGCCAGGCCCGCTCCTTCCCGGCCAGCTGAGCCCCGCGGAGGGGCCGGGCTCCCTCCCCTCCATCCCGCGGGCCTAAAGCAGACCCCGGTCCCCGAGACAGCGGTGCCGGGAGGGGAGCGGGGTCTCGTCCTCAACTCCTTTCCCCTCGCCGAGTCCCCTGAGAAATGCCGGCCTACCCGCGCCCCCCGCCCCCATCACTTGGCGCATCCGCGTAGGTGAGGGCACAACCTCCGAGCGGGCAGGCTCGGGGCTGGCAGTACGCGGGGGCTCTCCTAAGCCCCCTTGGAGGGCACGGGGTGGAGGGCAGGGCGGGTGCGGGGGGCAGGAGCCGCACCGATCACCGAGCCGGGGCTGACCCTCGCCGGGGCTCCCCGACGGGTGCCTCGGTACGGCTTACCAAGCCTTTGAAGTCGTGTATAATTTAGACCTCCCCAAGCGAAGGGCGAAGGAGGTGCGAAGACAACGGCAGGTGATTCAGCTTTTGAGGTACGGCTGAGCAGAAAATGCAAACTAACGAGCAACCAGGGGTGAGGGGGAAGCAAACCCCAGGCATTTCAGTTGCCTTTTCTGTTTCCTCGACACATGGCATTGATCAGCCCTCCTCCCCTCCATCCCTCCCCAGCCCCTCTCTTAAAGTAACTCACAGCAAAAGCCGTATTGTGCATTTTCTTTACTAATGGAGGAGTTTGAGGCAAATTGTCTTCGCACACCCCACGTCCTACCTTGACGGCTGTATCCTACCGCTCAAGTGCTTCTCGGCGTTAAACAGCCTTGCCTATAAGGGGACTTGTCAGGACAAGGCAGTAGCTTACTAGGGAACTGGGAGGCGGGGGAAGGGTTACCCCGAAACAAGAGCAGGCAGCTGGGGATCCACATGCACACGCACGCACACACGCACACACACGCACATACACTGGATTTGCACAGGAGACACTGGCGGGGGGGAGGGAGGGGGTGTTGTTAGCGCTTTAGGGCAAAAGGCGGCTTCTCCAGCGGTTTTGAAGTCTTTCTGACTGATGATGGAAATCAGACGGAATGCTAAAGGAGGTTCGTCTCTTCCCTGAGGGTTGGACTTTCTTTTATTCTGTCTTATATTTATTGCGTACTGCTATTGCCTACCTAAAAGTTCGCAGGGAGGGAAGGAGAAGGAAAGAAGGAGGTGGGGGTGGCGGGCTTGTCGGTGGCTGCACATGAAATATCGCCATGTTGGTGGAGAGCACGGCTGGGATTATTGCTAGCGAGGGCATCTCCCAGTTAGGACTGCAGCTCGGGGAGTTTTTCAGCTCACTCCCCGGCTTCCCTTCCGATACACCCCGAAAGTCCCCGGAGCAGCGGGGCCGAGGCAGCCCCGCCGCGAAGGACGGCGATACCCGCACCTTCCTCTCCGCAGCCCCGGCCCGGCGGGCTCCGCGGTGACGCGGGGCGGGGGTCCGGGGGCTGCGCAGCCCCCCCCCCCCCCCCCACCCCCGGCCCGGCGAACGCCGCCTGCTTCGGTCCCCTCGCTGAGAGTAGCGGGGAAGGGCAAGTCCAAAGGGACGGAGCAGGCTAAACTGCCCTCGGCAAGCAATGGGTTAAAAGCGGGGGGGGGGGGGGGGAAGAAAAAAAAAAAAAAGAAAAGAAAGAAAAAGAGAAAACCTAGCCTGACTTTGCCTCTTGGAAAGCTTTAGGTTGCAGCCCTGCCTTCCAAGCATTCTTTAAACTAGAAATGTGGGAGGGACTCCGGGAGAGAGAGAGAGATGGCTATCAACTGAATTCATTACTGTAAACATCTCCCTGGGGTGTCAGGCAGGGAGGAAAAAAAGGCACGACTTACATTAGCAGGGAATAGTCGGATCTGAGGCATCATTGCTGCTAAGATCAGCCTGCAATCCCGGCTGAAGGCAGGCGCAGGACTCGCAGAGCGCCAGGCACACACACTCGCACATATACTCACATACATGTGGCCGCCGCCGCCTCCGACTTCCAAGGGTCCTGGGTCTCCCTGCCTGCTCCTCATGTGATCCCTTCATCATTTCCAAAGGACAGAAAGAGAGAAAAAAGAAAGACAGAACCCCCAAGACCAGGCGTACCCGCGGTGCCTTCTCGTTTATTTTTTGCCGGAGAAGGAGGAGCGGCGGGGGGAAGAGCGAGCGACCGGAGGAGAGAAAGTGCGTTGGGGATGCCAGAGCCGCGGGCTGCGCGCCGGAGGAGGAGGTGGCGGAGAAGGGGGGAGAACGATGCCGCCGCCTCGTGAGGGCGGAGGAAGGCGCGGGAGGCGCGGGGGTCGCTCGGCAGCGGCGGCGGCCGGCGGGGAGCGGGCCCGCGGGGCCGGCCGGGAGCGGCGGAGGGCGGCGGCCACCACCGAGGAGCGGCGGCGGCGCAAAAGTTTTGGTGCGGGGGGCCAGAGGCGCGGAGGGGCAGTACGAGCCGTGCCGGCGAGGGAGTCCCACGCACCGCCAGGTACAGTTGGGATTTCATTTCTCTCTCTTTTCCTTCCTGGGAATTCCAGCCCCGGGCGATTTAAAGCCGCGGTGCCCTTCGCCTTCTCCGAGAAGGCAAAGTTAAGGAGCCGGGCTCACGTTGTGTGGCCGCAACGCCGCCTCCGCCTCATTAGAGCCCCGCGCCCGTGAGTGCGAGGCACGGATTTAGGAACGGCCGGGGGCAAGTGTTAGGAGGGTCCCCGGGTGATTTTCCGCCAGCGTGCGTGTTAGGAGCGGGACTCGGCGCTCGCAGCTGCAGCGGGGTCCCGGATCCCCGGTCGCGATTCAGCGCCGAGCGGGAGGGTGCCGAACCTGGCCCCCACCCCGTGGCCCCCGCAGGGCGCCGGGCGGGGAAGGCAGAGCCAAGAAGTCCTGCTGCAGGGGCACCGGCACTACCATTAGCAGCATTTGGGAGGTGGTTTTGAGAAACGGGACCTTTAAAGATGAGCCTGGCTTGGAAGAGGCAGCCGGCTCAGCTCGGCGCCGGCAAGCGTTAAGCGATCTACGGGGAGAGCAGGGAGCTGCGCCCAGCAGGAGAATCCATCAGATCCTCAGCAGCAGCCTCCGGAGCGGGGCTGGGTGGTGAGTGGGTGGGGGCGAGGTTAAGAGATTTGGATCAGGGCTTCGCAATACAAAGGACCCCCTCGTAGACCTGATGAGTTAGCCGGTGATCTTTTGGCAAAATAATAACAAATACCGCGGGGTGGGGTGAACAAAAAATAACAGATCGCAAAAAAAGAAGTCAAAAAGCTGAAAAGACCTCTCTAGAGCATGAAATAAACCCCCATAAAAGATAAAGAAATCAACAGCAAAGTAAGAGAGTAAGACTCTCCACCTTTTCGGAGTGGGAATCGGTCAACAGGAGCTTTTAATTAATTTTAATGGAGGAAATCTGTTTTAAGGCTTACAATAAGCTAATAAATCCAAGGCACAAATCCGTGTAAATTCCTGTACTGTGTGTGGAAGGTACTGATTAGATTTCTTCAGACGCTGCTTTTTGCAATGCAGAGCTCAGCTAAAGAGAAAGGGAGAGGTTCCTTGCATGAGGAGCAGGAAAAGATACGAAAGCAAGTCAGACCTCTCTCACACACATAGACATATATACACGCTCACACACACATACACACACATGGATGCACAGAAAAACAGGGTGTATGTTAGAGAGAGGTTTATTTACTACATCTAACTTTACAGTGCTTGCAGGGAAATTAAACCAGTTTAGAGGTTGAGATTGACCACTACTTGGATTTAAAAAACCCAACCAACCAGACAAAAAACCCCCACAAACTTCCAGGAACTTAATTCCTCGCTTCATTCACTGACATGGTCTTTCTCCAATAGCACCTTTATATGTATGTAGTTTTAGAGGAAATTCATGAATTTGTTTCAGATTTATGTATTTTTGGAAGGGGAAAAATCCGTCCTGGCATTTTTTTTCAAAACACTTAAAAGGTACTGTACCTGTACCTCCCTCCACCTTTCGTTCTTTTTTTCCTTTGAAGAGTCAAAGTATGCAATGTTATCACTGGGACATAATATTTGCATAATTAAAAAGATACAACAGATGTTATTTAAAAGTCATGTTTCTAATGTCAAAAGTGATGTTAAAATGTTAGTGCTGATCTTGTTCCTGAAAATTATGTGAGACAAGAGGTTTTAAACATCATTACTATTTGTAGGAGGTTTGCTATTTAAATGGTTGTTCTCTATCCTGATATGGTAGCGAGGCAGTTAAAAGTATGAAAGTGAAGGCCTGGAGTACTGTAGGTGAAGCAAGTCAGAGCACTGTGTAAATACAGTGTCTGTAAAACTACCTGTGACTAGAACAGTCTTCAGCGTTTTCCAAAGTCCAAGGCTGTAGCAAAAAGGAGTGGTGCTGGAATGCACCCAGCATTCTAAAGAGTCTCTCCTCACATACACATACACCCTATATTTTGTATAAGGTGATGTTATCTGTGTTTGGCTTGGAGAGTCTGGATCTAATTTGAGCCACTGTTACAAGTCACATTTATATCCTGGCCTGCTGGATAGTTTGATTTAGGATGTAGACATATCTCCTTTGCGCAACCCTACACCCTCCCAGTTGGAATCTGCATTACATAGGCTATGGTTTCCTTTGAGAATCAAGAATGTGCTTGCCTTTAACTGCTTAAAATAGCAGTATCTAAAATATAGGATGTTATTAGGGCTCACTTCCTTACCCTTCCCGCAGAAAAGGAGAGAAGTAGTTTTACCAAGTCAAGAAAACAAAAAGGAGTTCAAACAAACATCACTATCAGGCTTTTCCTGTACTGCACTTTCTATTTAAAAGACTAGAAAGAAGACACATTTAAGATAATATTGTTTCCAGGAAGGTGAGAGCTTTATTTCTTAATAATTTCTGCTACCTCTTTAATCTCAAAATGAGTTCATTTTTCACTAGATTACTTTCATGTAACTTTCAGGCTTTTGCCAGACGGATTCAAATCCAGTCCATTAGTGACCTCTATCTGTGAAAAGTGTAGCGTCAATGGTGGTTTTTTTCCCTTTTTCTTCACCATAGCGGATGGGAAACACAGGCTATAAATTATTTTGGTCTTTTATACCTGCAAATCACCTAGCTTGTCAGGTTATCGATGTCATATCTATTACGGACAACGTGATATCCTAGTGTTTTAAACAGGAAAACAAGAAAACCAAATGTCAGTTGCAAACATGAATCCAGAACTTGAAAAGAACTCTAAATCTATTCCAGTTATTCTAGTGATAATATGATGAACATTTACAAAAATCAGAAAAAAAAAAAAAAGCATCCAGGTATTGAACATCAATAATAAAGGAATTGCATTTACGTTCGTCTGATGGTTTAATACTTATTCTAAAGCAGGCTGACTCTATGTGAAATTTTATTGCCCCTGAGAGCTTACATAATAACTGAAACTTGAGACAAACACTCAGACCAGATATACTGTAAGTAGACTTTATAGTAGCAGGGTGTTTAAAAAATGTAAAAAAAAAAAAAATCCAGCTGTGTCTATATTAGGAATACATGTCAGAGATCAAGGAAAAGGGGGTCTTTATAAACAGATGGTCTCTTTTAGGAGATTATTAAACCCAGCTTCCCAATACTAATTTGTCTCTTGTTTATATCCACAGCTATATTCCATGTTTTAGTTAGTGATTGTAAATGGCAGTTGAGGACTTGATCAGCAATATCTTTGAGTAGGTGAATACCATTGTTTGACATTTCCCAGATTGTCGTTGATTACCTCAGCGCTTGATAATATGATGTTTTTAGGTGTTTCCTTCCCTCCCCCTTGGGCAGTCTTTTTAGGAGTCTTTCTACCAATGCTTTTTATTTATTTCCTCAAGAAACCAAAAGAGCTGGAACTTGCCCCAGAAGTATAAAAATTGCTTTTTTCTTTTCTTTTTTCGTCTTTTATAAAAAGCAGTAGAAAAGAATAATATCTAGTTGTTATTGTAAAGAAGGCTAATTTAACATACACTGAAGATATGAGCCTTAGTTCCCCTACAGCTATGTGTAACCTACACCTTTCAAGTAATTGACTTCTTTTAAAGAAAAACAACCACAAAAAATCATCATTAAAATACATTTCTTGACGGTCATGTTTTATTAATTTATTTAAAACAAACCCAAACCTTAATCCATAGGTAATACTCAGGAAAGAAGTGTTTGAAATAAAAACTCTTCTCTGTTTAACAAATTATATTCTAGTCACATCAAACAATGTCCCAAGAATAGTGCAATTTAATTTGATAGTTTCAGCCACTGGTGAAAAGTGTTGGGACCTTCTTATACCTTCCTTTTTATTTATTGATGATTTACCCAGCTAACTGTTTTTTTCCCCCCTCTTCGATTCCTTCTTCTGACATGGCCCCTTGAACTGAATCAAAATTAAATACTAGCAACAACTTAAACCAAATCCATCATGCTCTGTTCACCATTCCTGAAAACTTAATGATGCATAAAAAGGTCTGTAAAATATCCTTTCTAAGAAGAAATCTTGTGCTGTCTATCAGCTCTACTTAGAAACAGTCTTCTGTATATATTACTTCAAGCTATAACTGCTTTATTTATTCATTTGTTGTAAAATAGACCTCTTCTAGCCTAGTTTAATACGAGGATGTATTTATAAAAGCACACAGCACAGAGAATTGTTGATCATTCAAAAGTACACTGTTCATTGAAACTGATCCTTCAGTCCTTGCAGACAAAACTCAACAGGCTTTTGACATACGGGATCAGATCATTGCTAGACTTGGTCCTGCAAAGTGATGATTTTACTTGGGCCTCAGGTGAGAGGTGACTTGCTTCCGACAGGCCCTTGTCAGTATTTTGTAGGATCTGCCCCTTATGAAACAGAATATTAAAGGTTACAGATAACAGTCTGACTTGGCCCTCAAGTCAATAGGCCACTTTAGTCACCAACTACCTATTCGCAAGGTAAATTATCATTGTAGTTTTCTGTGACAGTTATGGATTAAAGACTGTAGTCAAAAATTTTTGAAGAAAAAGAATAATTTTGAAAGGTAGTTCAGAAAATAATCTGTAGATTACTGTAATGGTCTGCAGTCTGCTTTTACATATTCTGGCCCAGGTAGGGACATATCTTGAGCCACAGAGTACAGAAGAGGTCATTTAGTTCCTTTTATCATCATTCGTGAATATATCACAGTGAAAATGTTTGGATGAAGGGGCAGGTGTTCTGCTCTTTGGTCAAAGTTCTTTATTGTGTCCAAGTTGTCTTGGGCAATCTAATTATCTTAAAAATGCAAAATTATATAGACATCAAATCAGTTCCTTCCTGAAAACATGCTAGCTATGACTGAATTAATCCAAAATTATTCCACAAAATTGTGCAAAATTATTCCACAAGATTGTGGACAAAATTGAAAAAAATTGTTTAATATCAGGGATCTTGAGGGAGAGTTACAGGCAAAAAATTTTGGAATTCCATCTCTCTGATTCATTAGCTGCTCACTGTCATGCACTTCTGTGTTCAGCAGAGGTCTGGGCAGGCTGATGCTAGACACTTTCCTCATGGTAAATACTGTGAACTGTACAGAAGTACATGACCCATTAAGAGCAGGAAAGGTCAGAGCTTTGAATGAAAAGCCTCACCAGCACATTCTGAGAACTGAAATCAGTGTGTGGCAGTGTCAGTCCCAGTTCCTGTTGGCAGCTTTTGTCATTCCTTCATCAAAACCAACAGGGAAAATTTAACTAAAGAGAAGAGCTTTTCTTGACAGTACTTCCAGTCCTGCACCACGTAGCCACATGAGTAGCTCACACCTCTCTGAGCTGTTCCATAAGAGTTAGCCAAGAGACATCATGTGGGAAAGGGTTGCCTGTGTTGGGAAAGGACACAGCACTCCTGCACTCCTGCAGTGTGTCCTAGCACTGCTGGGAGCCTTCAGTGGTGCTCATACACAGTCCTCAGTCTTCACACAGGTTGCAGAGGACCAAACCAAAATCAAACTGCAGTCATAGGATCATCAGCCACAAGCTTGTAAGTTCAGAGTTACAAATATTTCTTTCTCTTGAGATTTCCTGCATGCTTTTCCTACAGAAAAAAAAAAAAAAAAAAAAATATTAGAACTGTTTCAAAATGGGTATGACATTCACGGTGTCACTGGAAATGCATGCAACAAAAAATAAGTATTATTTTATATCAAGATCTTACTGACAGAACAAGATATTTAATATACTGTTCTGAAGATGCAGAATACAGGTTTTTATACATATGTATTTTTTATATATACATATATATACAATTTGTGTATGTGTTACATATATAGGTGACTGTGACTTTGTCTATAATCGCAGAGCTCTCCCTCAGACCCTTCAAAGCATATATAATTAATTTTCATACAAAGTTAATTTTCTTGGTGAACTGCAAATCAAATTAAACAAGAAGAAAAACTTAAATTTTTCCTCCACTGTGTTGGAAGTTTCTATACTGGGTAAAAATCCTGAGGTTCTCCCAAGGACAATGGAGAGATTCTGTAGCAAACTTACCTGTGCTTATGAAATAGAACTTCACAGCTGAAAAAACTTCTTTTTAAATTAATATATTTGATTCCAGACTCAATCCTTCTCTGTTTCATTGGCAAGTTAATTTCACAGACAGTCTTCTCATGATTAGAGATTACTCATGTGAGTAACAATTTGAATACCCCAAAGTGATGTCATTTAGCTGTAATTGAAGATGATACAACCCCAACAGTGTGTCTCTGGTTATATTAGTGTATATATGCTTTCATTAGTAGTTTCTTCATGTGTGTATGGGAAAACAAGCTATGTAGGTACAAGTCATTTAAATTACTAGAATCGCATCCATATTAGGATTGTAGCAGTATATGCGTTTGTCACAGGCACAGCCTACATAGGTATACTTCTGTAAAAACTATCTGTGGACTAGGCATTGGGTGTGCATATCATTTAATGAATTATGATTTTGGTAAGTGAGGTGGTTTTAAGAAACCTGTTGCATACCTGAAATGTTAGCTGAAACAATGTGAGGTGTCTCTAAATGAAGGAACATTTGTTAGTAGTACCTTATAATTTCATTTGTGATCTAGGAAGTTTTTCCTAGGTGGTGCTTCTTGTGTCATTGAGAGATTTGCATCCAGCTAAATGTACCCCATTTAGCAATCTCGTTCATCGGGTTTCATAGGCCAACTCATTGACTTATCTAGGTTTAACCTTATACTAATCTTTAACCACTTAGCTTTGGAGTTAGTCACAAATGCTCCTAGACTAAACATTATTTCTTGACCCATATCAGTTGAAAACTTCATGTTTATTTCATAATCTGTTCTAGCTATTTTAAAAAAATCACTTTGATACTTGAATTGGTATAAAGCTGGGTCGGGTGGTTGGAGGACTCCAATTTAATATGTTAATGCTCTATGTGCATATTGCATCATGTTGTACTGATCCATTACTGTAAGCCTCCACATTATTCATTGAACAAGAGAATCTGGAGGTGAAAAAGGCTATATATAGGCTATATATATATATAAGGCTATATAAGGCTAACCAACAGCTCACAGTCATCCCTCTAGGACATTCATAAAATTTGCATCCTCGATTTAAATATTTTCAAAGATTTCATCTGAGATATTTTATCCTTTGAACTGCCTATAGAAAATTAATTTTCAACACAAAATAAGTAAATTAAACAGGTAAAAAGTGTTATTATCCAGCCTGATAAATTTCTCCTTCTCTAAAACAAAATTAGTAGTCTAACAACAGATTTCCTCATACTGAAGATGAGTATACAGTTAGAGACTGCTAAAATTTAACAGAACATGAACACATACACACAGACACACAGTCATTCCCAACTGTATTACTAAATCCTGTGTATCAAATTGGTATATGCCCAACAGTGATTTCTGAAATAGCTCGTTCTGGCCCTGTGCCATGTTGCTCAGTAAAGAGCTGCTTCTTGCAGCAGTTCAGCAGTAAATTGTAAAATGCATTTTGCCGGTAGAAGTATTTTTTTTTTAATTTGAGAAATTACTTTTGCTGTTTGACAAAATTAGTTTCAGAACCTTATTCCTTAGCAGTTGTGCAGCAGAATACTAGTCTTTACTCAGAAAAGTGTCTACCATTATAGCTTTGAAAACACTTAGGCAAGAAAGAAGCATAATGGACACCTCTCTTTTTTTTTTTTTTTAAACGGGCACTTTGAATGCCACAGACAGAGCCAAGTCTCTTATAATTGCCCAGAGATGCCTAAGCCTCTGTGGCAGAGCATCTGACAGTAAGGTTACTTTAATTGCTTTATCCATGTTGTGCCCTATCAAAAATCTCTTTTTCATTCATGTGGCATTGTGTATTCATAATGATAAACATGCACATACATGCACATTGGGACACACACGCAAACAAAATGTAAAAAAAAAAAAAAAAGATATTTCTGAGAGAATTAGAATGGAAAAAGATCATTTAGCAAAATCTATTTCCTTCTGAAGCTTAGTTAGCATCTTCCTTTTTTATTATTTAGCTAGATAACAGGTCAATCAGTGATACTATAGAACTTTGAAATGGAAACTCTATATGAGTTTTTCTAGTATGTTTGCTTTTCTACCCTAGTGCTTTCCCCCCTTAGTTAATAGAGAACTGTTTTCACAAGTAGTATTGTTTGGCTGCAGTGTGCTAAATCCCTGTCTTCACACTTGAACCTTAGTTTTTAGTTATGTATAATTCCAGTAAAATGCAGTGATTTAAAATTAAATAAAGGGAGGGGGGGAGCCAACAAACCAAACCAAACCAAACCCAAAAGCAAAACCAAAGGAAACCCAAACCCACAGCCCAGGAGCTATGGAAATTGCAATGCTAACAAGATTGTTGTTTTCTGTCCCACACTGGATAATCTTACCAGTAGCTATTTAATTTAATATTTAGCACCAAATACAGGTTTCAACTAGATAGTCTATTATCACAGAAGTCAAACACTCAGCTCTATCCTCAGATCAGCACAGTGGATCTTTATAAATCTGGAATAAATGAGATGTTAGAGTTGCTGCCAGCAACTCTGGCAACAGAACTGTTGATCTGCCCAGATTCTCTTTCCTGCAAAAATTTCTTATCAGCAGATCCACACATCCTACATGGTGTGACTGTGGATTTACAGATAAGAGGACAGAATGACTGAAAGCGGATGGATGGCATGAGCATAAATAGGTCATGAGTTACCAACTGTGAAGCTTGATCCTGAGCACTGGGAGAGGCAATTGTAAATTTCAGAACCCCTCTAAGGATAAGGAGCTCTCTAGGTAGAAGGGTTTGGCTTTAATTCTTCGCCCTTCATTTGTCCAAAGTTGAAAGTGCATAAATCAGTCTGTACGAGCAGAGATGACTCTGAAATTCATAACCACTCATCTCTGCGACATTGATGGAAACTCTATTGGATCAAATGCATAGGCATTCTAATTATGAACCTCTGATATTCAGAACTTCCCTTAGGCCATCAATATCTCATATGCAATCATATTTTACAAGCTGTCGAATGATTGTCTGGTTATGCATGTGCTGACCGAGAGAAGACATCCTACAGTCTAGCCCACCAGCTGCAGAAAGACGATCCTCTTTAAGCACTAAGAGAATAAACACCTTTAAATTTCAGATAACATCAGTATCAGTTCACAAGTTACTTAGGTCTTGTGAAGAAATATTTGACAATCTTGGGAAGGGGTGTTTAAGTACAGCCATGTATATTGTCTTTTGTTGAATGATAACCATGTTTGACAGAAAGGCATTCTTTTTAACTCCTTCAGTGCTATGCTAAAAGAGTATCTCCTGCCTATTAGAAGCAGAAATAATGCAAAGACCTGAAGCGTTGCTATGAAATTTACACTCCCTTCCACCATCTGGGGTACTTGTATTGACATGTATTTATATTCTGGTGGCAGCACACTTCTCTCCTATTTCTCTCTCTCTCTCTCTCTCTCTCTCTCTTTTTTTTAATACATGCAGCAGAAGAGGCTGAATCAGAATTTTTAGTTAGCTCTTCAGCTAGGAATGATCTCTCTTTTAAGCTAGAGTTCATTCTGTTATGTCTGTCATGTCAGGTGCATTGAGGACACAAAGTATCCTAAAGATACTGTCAGAACTAAAATAAGCAATAATGCTGATGGAAGCTTTTATTTTCATTTAAATATTTCCCATATTATTTTTGCAGGTCAAGTATTGCAGTATTGTGCAGAGGGAAGATAAAAGCAGGAAAGGGAAAGTGACTAGAGAACAACTGGGGGAAAAACAGGATGAAAGTGAGTAATCGAAATTGTCCAGACTGAATGAAGTGCAGAGATAAACAATCAACTTCCTGTGCAACAGGAAATTGAAGTTTCTTAATGATCACAGTTTTAACCACCTAAGCTGTTATTCATCTGAGAGAAAGACTGTCAACTGCCATGAGAGGGAGAGGTAGGGCAATGCGCAGACTAAGAGGAGCTGGGAGGGGACAAAAGGATCTGTGAAGTTCCCCCAGTTCTTTCTGTGGTGGGCATAGCACATGGGAATCATCAGACAGAGTTAATGCTATCTCAGAGTGTGTTAGATCTAGAACAGAACCCTAACTGGTTTGGTGAGTCTGGTTTGGTGAGTTTTGGTGTATTCCCTCTTAATATTATTCCATGTCCTCATTTTTGTGACCTTCGAAACTGTGTGTGTTAACCGTAAGAAAAAATGAATACAGAGTAAAGATGGGATGGATAAAGCAATTAGTGAGCAACCAGTCTCAAATTTTCCTCTCAGGTGTGGGTATATACACAGAAAGTCCGCTTTACATAGATAAATCAAAGGGGAATAATGAATATTGTTTGTTATTTAAAATATATAATATAGAACCTGGCAGCTTTTATGTTGTTTAGTTTTCTCTTGCCTTTAGACCTCTCATCTGAAAGAGATTAAAGATCAATTATGTAACAAAAAAAGACTGAATTAGAGGAACACTGGGGACAATACAGTGGGGGCAGATGGCACTGAAGTAGGTCTTTATTATTCTTGCTTACAAGAAACACGCTGAAGGAAATGATCATCGTGCACTGCAACATACAGAATTGTGATGTTGCTTCATGTCATCAGCACATGCATGCTGTCCTGTTGATTGAATCACTGGCTAGGTAAAACATTGATCAAACTCTATGTTTTGGTCTGAGCTTGCAGTATGCTCTTTCCCCTTGCAGCTGAAGGCAAGGCAGAATTCACCACTGGAGTCTAAAGCCAGCAAGAGGATAAGAAGTGGTGCACACTGAGGACTGAAGTGGCAGCAGTTGCAGAAACTCCCTGCATGTGTGTACATACGGGAAGGTTGGCATTTCTCTTCCCCCAGGCACACCAAATGCCCACAATCATCAGCAGCACCAAGTCCAGGCGCTTAATATGAAGGAAGGAGATAATTTATGGGGATGGTTATACTAATGATATATGCCCTTGCTTTGTTAGAGAGGGTGTGCAATTTTGTTATGGTTTCAGCATTCTTCAGAAGTGTTCTGATAGTAATAATATTTGGGACAATATGTAACTCTACTTATTTGCTTATTTGTAGTCTTGCAGAAAGTCTAGTAAAGAATCTGACTAGAATTCAGTTACTGTAACTGTAAAAGAGAAGAAAAAACTCTGTGGAAAGATGGCACTGTATGAGTTAACATGTTAGCCCTTCATTCTTTCAGATCAAGCTTCCTGTGAGTAATAAAACACAAGTCAGATGAATTTGGCTGGTCTTAGTCAAGCCACTCATGGATAGTTGCCCACACGGGAATAACTACCGCATAGATTAGCTCTGTGAATAGTTCCAGGACAGGTGTGGGACTGAACTGCATTGGCAGAATTGCTCCGGGGAACTTATGTGCAATGCTTCACTCAGTGGTATCTGTATTCCCTTTTCATGAGCACTAAAATTCAGCCAAACATGTTTTTTAAGTAATTATTTTTTAGGGAGCTGGAGAAAACTCATATTTTGTGAGATTTGCAAGTCTTTTATTACACATTTCAAAGAAATGAAGTGCAAGTGAAAATTAAAACACCCTGAATTATTTCTTACTAGCCAACATTTCATTTCTGAGAACAGGAACAATGTTATGGCTTCTGACCTATCTTTTTTAACAGTCTAAGACAAATACCAAAAAAGTGCAATATTTTTAAAGCTTAAGAGGGGACAGAATGATGCAGGGTTTCTCCCGCTGCATACAAAATCTTTCTGTTTCTATTTGAAATCCAGACATAGTCTACAGTGATCTATATAAAATGAAAGGTGGACTCAGGTAAACCCACCGCTATTAACAGGGCCTCATTTTTCCAGTCCCTGTCAGAAGTGAAAAGATTTATTAGGTAAGGAGGATGAACTGCTCTTTCACCTCCACATCCTCTTCTTCCTCTGTTCTTACAAAGCAGAACTGAGCCTAAGTCATACTGTAAAGTCCTTGTAAAAAGCACGTTATCAGAAACAAACTCCGCACTATTTTTCCTGACATAAAAGAGGCAATGCAAATGAAAGATAGAAGGAAGCGTTAATAATAGCATTTGATCAAAGGAACGCTGACGCACAAGCAGATTCAGAAAGCTGCTTGATATTAGATGTGTAGGTAGTGCTCGCGTGAATCAGGGCTCGGCCAGGTTACAGCAGCTGAATATCCACAACATAAAACAGAAAACTTCTTTACTGAGTTCCTTGTTAGAGCCATGACTGTAGGCCAGCCTTCCTTCTTTAGCAATAAGGGGAAAGGATTGTAGTGTGGGAGCTGACACTGTGCTGTTTGTGCTCTAGCTGCCTCTGAATCAATAGAGGATCCTGCTCTTCAAATCTCTCACACAAAGTAAATATTTTCTTTCTTGATTTAACTGGTGATTTAAGGAAATGCTTGGGCATATGATTGTCTAAGGTCAGGTTTACAGCACTGCTCTAGTTACTTACTGTACAGTTTGGAGTTTCAGATTCATATGTGGACATGGTTATATAATTTATTGAGGCATCTATTTATACTTCAGTTACGTTTCTTATATCTGTCTCATAGCAATTCCTATACCCGTGGTGAATGATATCTTTTCTATGACATTTTTCACACATTCCACCATTGTTAAATCTAATGAAGCTTGATTTTCATATGCATGTGACCATCGTGGGCATGTAGTATGGCTCTAAAAAATATAACAGCCTAACCTTTCATCTCCTTTTGCCAGAGGACTACAGACATAACGGTTTTATCAATGCAACTGTAGACTTTTGGCACTTGCACTAAATTTCAAACTGATTGGTTTTAGTGAATTAAATAATTTCTCTGGCTATGGGAATTCTCTACTGCAGGAGCAGGGAGAATAATGACAGAGGTGCTCTATCAATTTGCCATTTTTTATTTCAGTTAAACCTATAGTTGTGCTTATTCTGATGATGGTGTTGTCTAAGAAGGGTAAGAACAGTATGAGGAAATTGCTTTAATGTTACTGGAAACAATCAAGTACTGCTGCTTTGCAGGTGAATATTTACCTCCAGAAGCTACAGTGGGACTTTACACTGTTATCTCCAAACAGAAACAGGCAGCAAAGTATGTAGAGCTTTGCTAGCTGGTAACCGGTGATGTCTTTTAATACATGATTTACCGGCCTTTTTCCAGTACAAATTTCAGTAGTACCCCAGAGGCAGTTAATGTCTAAGAATAAATTTATCTATTTTGTTGTCATTGTTTGCATTATAGAAACTAGTATAGTGTTTTGCAACTAGATATAAAACAATCTGAATAATAATGAGCCACATACTATTCTATTCTATTTGATCTTAGTTCTGCTCATCTCCGTAGCAGCCTAATGCCAAACTGTAAAACTTTAGTGAAACTTGTCATTACAAAAGAAATCTGCAGTGTTTGATAATATCAAATTACTTTATTTCATGTAAAGAATTATTAATACACAACATGAGACCTGGTCAGTCAGAATTGAAAAGCTTTAAATTCCCTTCTGAACATGAAATTCAGGGCAGTGGTTTGTACCCACAATTATTTATGATTGCATGGATCGTATTTATAACTCCACTGACTTTATACATATGAACAATCTAGATAAGTAATTAGCAAAATGAAATCAATTGTGCTGCATTTTCCAGCTGCAAACAACAGTGTTGCAAAAGTAACTCCCAATGGATTGTTCTTTTGGAAATGTAATATACAGCATCTCTCACCCTTGTGCTCTCTACCTACTATCTTAACTTCCAGTGCTTAAAACCATAGATATATTGAAAACTAGGTCTTCCCACCAAGACTAAAGGGTTGTCCTTTCATGGTCCTATGATTTCAGCATCTCTTATCTGAGATAGCTACTTTAGGAAGGATCTACCGGTTCACTAATAGATACAGGTACGAAGCTGTTGTTTTAGACTGTGTGGAAATCAGATTAGAGCTGATCTGACAAGAAGCAAATCTCCCTTTCCTTCACTCTAGTTCCTTTCTCCCAGGTAATTATACAAGGTGAATTCATCAGCCCAGTGT
Organism: Pelecanus crispus; assembly: GCF_030463565.1. NCBI lineage: Eukaryota > Metazoa > Chordata > Aves > Pelecaniformes > Pelecanidae > Pelecanus > Pelecanus crispus. The sequence continues at coordinate 52,674,772 of NC_134648.1, forward strand.
ATTGCTTGCTTTTCAGGCAATTTTCATTAGGAAGATTCTCCTTATTATAAATAAGTACGTGTGCTCTATAATTGCTGACAGTCACATGGGGATCCTTATTTCTTTCCCTTATATGCATTGCAATGCTGCAAATAAAATCATGTGAACTAAATATCTCCATATCTCATGTTACTGGACTGAAATAGAAGATGATCTTTCTGACAATTTTTCACTATTTAAATCTTCTCATGACACACCACCACCAATAAGGAAAAAAGGAATTATAAGACTTGAAATAGCAAGAACTAGTGTGTGACTGGTCACACTTTCACCACAGATTTTCTCCAGTATAAATCCAGGTTTATGCTTCTGAAATCTGGAATTATTTTACATCTACATAACTGGAAATGAAGAGACTTACTCCTTGTTTCAAATCTTCATCCATAGGGTAAACCAGAAAGAAGATGAGCCTCCTTACATCAGGCCATTTGACAGCCTCACTACAAAACATATTTCGGACTGTAAATAATCAGAAATGCAATGCATGTGCAGAGCTGTGTGAAATGCCTGAATTAAAGCAGAGGGTGCTGATGGTTTATGAATCAATACATAGATATCAGTGCATTGACAAATCAAGTGGCTAACTATAAAAAGCTGCCTATTTGTACACACCACATATATCCATATTAGAGTTTAAAAAGGAAGTGCAAAAATCCACAACATTTTTGAAAACAGAATCAAAAGTAGAACATTTAGTCCAAAGGGAATGTCCAAAAATTCAGTTTTTAAAAGCATGTTAGATTTTAATTAAAAATACTAAGTAATAGGGAAATGAAAAAGAATCCTCTACTTTTTAATATTAACTATGAAAAAATTTGTCATTCCATAAACAGCAAAATTATCACATTGTTTGAGCCAAGTTTCTTGATTTATTTTGATGATTAGCATGCCATCCTGTAGAGACTCAGACATGTGCTTAGTATGTAGCCACTCTGCCACTTGAGTATGTGGGACCTTGGAGAATAATAAAAATAAATCCAGCAGAACAATTGTCTACTTCCAGCCCAAGTGCAAGCATTATGTTACTATAATCAGATAATTCCCAATGAAGCTGCAACTTCACAATATCTGATTTTTCCATATAGAAACTGAAATTGGAGTAAATAGGGGAAGGGCATTGTAAAGCTGTCCAGAAAGTACACAAAAAATCTGAAGAATACTGTAACAAAGTGACTATAATTGTTACAACTTATGTACAGATCACTTCTTACAGAGAGCTATAGGCAGCCGTGGTTGATTTCTAAGGGTTTTGCTCTCCGTTGTAGCAATGTAAGTCAGGAATATTTTCTCATGAGTATTTCAGTGCATGTAGAGTATTGCTTCTGAGGAGAATTGACTCCACATTACTTGAATTTAAGAATATCTAAGACTGTTTTTTTCCTCCAAAACCTTAAGAATGATACAGCTGTACTCATTTTGTAGTCATTCCAGGTCAAAACAATAGAAGTTTCTTTGATTTCTCTCCTACCTTCTCCCCTGCCCCCGCCCTCCCTCCCCCCCCCAAAAAAAAAAACCTGACGAAGGTATTATTCCTGTGAAATGCAGGCCTCTATTTTATGCTATATATGACATTGGGTCCTTCTATTTCCAGCTTGAACAAAAATAAATTCAGGAAGCCGTCCCCTTTCCACAGCTGAGGCCAAGTTTGCAAAATTCTGCATAGTTTCAATTCCAGTCAAAGTCCATAGGTTTTGAACATGATAACCATTTTGCAGGGTCTCCACATATATTTAAACACACAGAAATGGGTTGTGGCTATGTCTATTTGAAGGATCAAGAAGCATCACCCATTATATTGTTAGGTTTTTGAGTGAGAAAGATTTAATTTCCAAATATAGTATGACCTAAAATACAAATCTGAGACAATTTGAAATAAAAAACCTTTCTGAAGATCAAATTTTCTCATGCTGATGGTTTTTTGTTTAATTGCAGCAGGATCACCGGCAAAGTCCACAAAACAACAGCAAGAAGTAGTAAAAGTCACAAGAATAGGTAGCAGGTTGGCTGGCATACAATGACAATTAAAGCAAAGACCAATCTCCCTTGGTAAATGTTGAAATGAATTATTAAATGAAACAGTGGCAAAATATAATCTGTCAAAAGCAGTTTCCTTCTACAGACATGGGAGGTATTAAAATTTATTTCAAAGGAAAGATTTTATGCATGTCTCCAACATCTTGGTTTGCTTGAATTATACAACTTGTCTCTGTACTAAAACTTCCCAAACTAATTTCCCAAACAAAGAATGTTTATTGGAATATTTTTTGCAATATGAGGCTTATCCTAGCAATTTTTCATATATATATGAAATTTTCCTTCTCAGGTGTTTCCTGGAGAGAAAATATTGTAGTGTTGTAGTGGGTGCAATTCCAGAGGGCTGAAAGTAGGGCATCCAGTTACTGATTTGATATTTAGTGTATCTGATGATGCTAGAATATATATACACTGTAATCTGAACATGCAGGTCTGCTCCTCAGTTGGTCTGTACTGACATAATTTTCTTGGCTTTATCTCATCATTAGATGAGTTATGATAGTTTAGGGTTTGAACCAAGGAATGAATGGTCAACTACATGATCTGATCTTTAGACTAGCTTTCCAGAGTAGCAAAAAATTAAAGAGAATGTCAGATATTAATGATGAATCCATTTGTCTTAAATTTAACACAAAGTCATGAATTTTCTCTTTGATATTATGTTTAGAATTGGCTGAAAATTTTAGAAATATCTAAATAAATGTCAAATAAAACATTTTGATCTGGTGAAACAGGGTATGTAAAGTGATGCAAAATTACTTATTTGCTGCCCTAAATACTGTTTTGATTTGCATAAACCCCTGAAATTCAGTACCAGCCTATTGTTATATGTAATTGATTAATTTGAATATAGTCTATTTTTAGGTACTTGTGTGGCTAATAGCACCAAAATAGCTGAGAGTCTCTGTTTAATATAAGCGACTAAAGTTCCTGGAGTCAAAGACCTAGGTGATGTTTTGGTCTTCAGCAAGATCAATCACTGACATCAAAGGAGTGGAGTAACTTCTGACTACCCTTTCCGTATCCTTTATGGCTAATTAGGACGTCACTCAAGCACATCATTGAGTAGTTGTTAAAATTTTTGATATGCTTATGAGTTCTTTATGCTTCCTCTCTCATGCAAAGGAGCATCCATCCAACAAAAGACCACATATAAACACTTGTGATCTGATTGCTACTTTTACCTCTACTGTCAAGTCCTACAAGCCACCTGGAAAGGGATATATTCCTTTTCTTCCTGCTCAGTGCACTGATGGAACATGTGTACTGAGACAAACACGCACCCCAAAGCCAGACAAAAAAATATTATATAGACACCTGGAATCTAAGCTAATACATATAACTTCTGTCTATAATTCAGACTCAATACTGCATATTAGCATCTCTCAGCAAAATCATGTAAAAATAACTTTGAACTTAAATGATCTAAAGAAAGTTTGTAAAGCCGGGTTCCAATACTTATATGTGTATTTTGCCATATAGACTTGTAATATTCAGGCTTGAATTCTTCACAGACCCTAATAAATTGCCTTTCTTAAAATTGTTTGTCTCCACATAAGCAGATAAAAACTAGTGAGAGATGCTCAGTATTCTCTGAGAAACTGAAGATCATGATACTTGTCTCACTATCTGGAGTGCCATCTTTACTCTTTTAGCCTTCATCTCAAATAAGCAGAACATCAGGACATTTTTCTAAAAGCAAAAATTATTACTCAGTCTCCAAGAAATTACAGAAGCCTCATTTCTAGGCACAAATAAAATTACCTTTGACAAAGCACTGATGTATTAGTGTTGAAAATATGCCTGCAGTGACAGGGCTGGTACAACTGGCATAAGGAAAATTTCTTGTCACTTAAGAGAAATTAATTAACTGAGTTTGGTCATTTGGAATAGCAGAAAGGAATGACCAGGGTTGAATAGGATTCATATCTTCTCCTTTGCAAAGAATGCACTGACTACAACATCATGGTCTTCAACTGGAGCTGTGGGCAATTAAGAAGATAATGGGAACACATGGCACTGAAATAACAGCAAAGGTCTATTGAATGCTGGCAGAGTTTTTGTCCAGGCACCTATTCATAAGATCTGTTATGTATATGTTCGAGATCTTATATCCATAGGCCCGATTTGCTAAACCCTTACAAATGTCTAAATTTCCATTCACTTCAGGAAACCACATTCACATACGGGTAGTATATAAGTTGCAGCCAACAGTTAAAATCGTGTGCTGTAGAAACCTCTTGAAAGATACTGTGATCATTTATGTTATTGAACTCCACGTGCATCCGGTTTACCTTTCTTTTTGTGGTCCTCTCTTACTTTCATTGTGCACCTCCTCAAGCTCCTTTTCCTTCCTGATGGACTTCAGTACAATAAATCATTTTAAAATAAAACTTATTGCAATAGATGTAATGGCTTGCTGACATAAACTGCCATGTTGCACACAAGATAGGGAGGTATATTTTATACTTGGATACTTTAGGTGGCATTAATAACATCAATATTTATATTGCCATAAGCTTAGCTTGCAGTAGAGTGTCTTTTATATAGTGTTACGTTTCCTGCAAGTGTTCTTCCTGTCACATTCATTTCTGGCTTTTTGAAGGTAAACATACAGCAGAAAAAAGCCATGTGTATGGAGTTTCCAGTATTTTTAATGTTATATCTATAAAAATAATGACCTTTATGCATCCATCTGCAGCTCTATGCAATGCCTTCAAACTCAGAGGTTCTTTGAGATTATTAATAGCAATAACATTATCTCAGTAATGTGAGAACTGTAGCTGTCCAGATTGAATGTCACTGGTAAAACTGCATTGGAAAATATGCCCATCTGTATTGGTTAAAAATATAAGTATTAAATCAAAGAATCACTTCTTTCATTTCAAATATTTCTCAAGCATTCTAAGCAAAATTCTGGATAGTTGCTATCATCAGAAAATTATTAGGATTATCAAGAAAGTATTGGAGATGTCTGAGCTAAGCTTCCACTAATTATTGAGTGTTGCTGCAAAAACATTAAAAGTGATTTGGTGCTTGCAAATTTTTGTGATAAGTTTATCAAGTATTGTAATAATAAACAAGAAAAAATGAAAAATAGTTATTTTAAGAAAACTCCTGAACAGCTTTGTTGCTACCAAAAGAAGGAAGATTAAAATCTACTGGATTATTTGAGTCTCTCCAGACTGATCAAAAATACAATAGTTCATGTACTTTGTTTCACAGTTTCCAAAGATTTAGGACAGAAGATGTTGTCATTGTTTATTTGTATGAGTGCCATACAAATAAACAAAAGTTGTTAAAGCATTTCTAGATTGAGTACAGAAATATTGTACATTATCATCACGTTATTGGGTGCAAATAGCCTGGAAAGAGATCTCTCTTTCTACAGAAATTTTATTTATAGTTTACTTGATTAAATTTTGGTATTATACTGTCAGTTTCATTCCCTATAATAAGTTAATGCTATGCTGAAACTATTTAAAGGGATTATAGTGTCAGTAAATTTTAAATCATGCTACTTGCCTAAGTTTATATTACTGAAATAATGCATGATGAGCACTTTTGTGAAATCATATGAAATCAAGTACATGAGTGAGCAAAAACTGTAACCAGCACCACCAAAAAAAAGGCCTTTTAAAATTTAGAAACTGAAATGCAATTGTGCAATTGTGTACTAAGTAACTTAGTGCAGTTGTGCTTTAGTGATTAGAGGAGGGAGAAGCATATTAACGAAACTGAAGTGCAATCCTGTCTCTGCAGAAAATGTTGGGAAATTTCTGTTGGCTTCAAAAAGATGAGATTTCACTCCTGGGTCTTATTCCTTCTGACTCTACTGATGACTCACCTAGCTTACTTGGTCAAGTCATTTAACCTTCGGTCCTGTCCGGTTAAAAATTCTGACCTATGCCAGAAAGTCTGTTCAAAGCTGTGTTGGTGAATCATCTATTGTCTGTAAAACCCTTAAAGATGATTCAGTGAAAGATGATCTTTGTATGAAATGTCCCATAAAAATCTAGACATCTCAGTTTCTTCAAAATTGAAGTCAAGAGCAAAAGAGTGTTTCCTGTGTTTGGTTTTGTTGCTTCCCTGCTCCACCCCGCCCCGCCCCCCCCCCAAGGAAACATGCATTTTTAACAACAAAATTTGTTAATATAATGAGGAGATGCTACACAAAATAGAAATAATTAGCTCAGAAAGGAGATGCCCAAAAGGAGCTGATATTGTAATACAAAAGCTATTAGGTAGAAAGGGAGAAATAGAATATTCCAAAGTATCTTTTAAATTATATCAGATGAAGGGTCTGTATAAAGAACACTATAAAAATAGACAAATACTTACTAAAATGATTGTATTCTCTGTAGTTAGGAGCTATCCTGCTGAACTCAGTGCCACGGGATATCCATAAAGTCAAAAAATTATGATCAGGACAAGTATCAGCTATTTATATGGATAATGGGACATTCTTAGTTACAAAATAAAAATATTTTATGGATATAAGGATATGTGCTCTTGTAAGGGAGTGAATAAGACAGCTGTTAATCATTCAGGAGCTAGGTAGAAGCTTAGAGACTTGTTTACAAATATGTGAACAATTAGAATTTAGGATCTCTTTAGTGTTTTAGTCTTTAGGACTTTCTGAAGTGTCTGGTGATGGCCACTCCTTTTGACCGGTCTGGTTTGCCCTTCTCCCTTCTGTGATGTATAGCATATATTTTCCATATGAAACAATTGTTTTTTCTAGTCAGGATCTTGCCACTTACCATATTGTTTAAAAAGTTATCTTCTTTTTATATATTTTTAGCACTAATCCTCTCATTCTGTCTAATACCGTGTAACCTTTTCAGCATCTACTTTACCAGGTTTAGTCCTGATTAAAGTCATTTATCTAAGCTACTAGTCTACATTACTGAGCTATATTTTATAAAGATTTTTCATGCATATATATATGCACCTGCACATAAATATTATCCATGCTGCATACATTTCTTATTAGAATTTTCAGCCTATGTAGCATTTTGTGTTTCTCATTTGCTTTCATGAATTATGAAGCTATTGTAATAAAACTGTAGTAATTTTTGCCACTGCAGGATTAGTCTGTAACAATAGGAACAGTATAATAACTTATTATCATAGCACAACAGCAAAAAGATAGACTGTAATGATTTAATCTAGATGCACTCCTAGAAAATACCTAATATGAGAGTTTTTCATCCAGCAGAACTTGTGAGAGACCAGGAGGGTTAACATTCGGACACTTAGGTTATGAGATCATAGTGTCATTTAACTGGGGATACAATGATGCCATAGACAGTGATTTTTATTTCTGAAGCAACACGTAAATATAAGCAAATCGAACCTCCTAATCCTGTTTTGAGTAACATATATTTTGTTATCCCAGCTGTAGGGAAACAGATGAAGAGATAAGGTTTTATAACTCCAAGTGAGTTAAATTCGTCTCAGTATCAGGGTTAGAACTCTGTTACTGAGGTTTCAGTGAAGATGACACTGAAAAATGCAAAGGCAGAAAGGCTGACAGAAACAAGTATTTAAAAACTGATGTTGCTTCACCTGAGAATGCAACAAGAGTTAAGGATACATAAATTTCACCCTGGAAATCTGGAAGATTTGAAACAGTAACTCCTGAAGCATCCTTCATAATTGCAGAATGTATGAAAAGGAAGGAGAAGAAAAGAAAGAAGTGATTATCTTTGTTATTGTGGCTAATAGTTCTTTGCTTTTGTCATAATCAAGGATTTAAAACACATTTGGAGACAATATTTAAGAACACAGAGAAGTGTGAAAAATGGGATGGAATGCAATTTGCATTAGCTAAAGATAGAGGGAGGAGTCATGCTAGACTAGCTGACATCTCTATTCAACAAGATAACTGGTTTTCTAGAATAAAATTATAGTGCACCTTTTCTATCTGGACTTCAAGAGAACATCTGATATAGTGAAGTTATTTAGCCTGAGGAAGAGACTTAGAGACTTACAAGACTTGGAAACAATTAGTTTTGTAAGTGTAAAACAACTAAAGGAGAGTGAGCTAAAAAAAAGGAGTAATTTGTCTCCAGAGATATTATCATAATTCCTCTAGCATTATCTTTGAAGCTGATAATTATTAGCATTTTCATTTAGGAATTTAGTTTATTAGGAATAAAATCAACCAATGACAAAAATTTGAGATAAATTCTCATTAGAGTACTGCACCAATATAGGAAAAATCTTTGAGAGTTCTAAGACACAGAAATAACAGGCAAAACAAACAAAAATATTAGGTATAGATACATTTATATTGTTAATTAACAAAAAGTTTAACTTGCAAGCCAGGAAAACAGCAGATGGGAATGGAGCTTTGGATGTATAAGTCAATTACAAAACACTTGTGTGACTTTGGCCATGAGACAGGGAAAGGAAAAGGAAAGGAAAAGGAAAGGAAAAGGAAAAGGAAAAGGAAAAGGAAAAGGAAAAGGAAAAGGAAAAGGAAAAGGAAAAGGAAAAGGAAAAGGAAAAGGAAAAAGGAAAAGGAAAAGGAAAAGGAAAGGAAAGGAAAGGAAAGGAAAGGAAGGAAAGGAAAGGAAAGGAAAGGAAAGGAAAGGAAAGGAAAGGAAAGGAAAGGAAAGGAAAGGAAAGGAAAGGAAAGGAAAAGGAAAGGAAAGGAAAGGAAAGGGGAAAGGAAAAGAGGAAGGGAAGGAAAAGAGGAAGGGAAGGAAAAGAGGAAGGGAAGGGAAGGGAAGGGAAGGGAAGGGAAGGGAAGGGAAGGGAAGGGAAGGGAAGGGAAGGGAAGGGAAGGGAAGGGAAGGGAAGGGAAGGGAAGGGAAGGGAAGGGAAGGGAAAGGAAGGAAAGGGAAAGGGAAAGGGAAAGGGAAAGGGAAAGGGAAAGGGAAAGGGAAAAGAAAGGGAAAGGGAAGGGAAGGGAAAGGGAAGGGAAGGGAAAAGAAAGGGAAGGGAAAAGGAAGGGAAGGGAAGGAGGGGAGAGAGAATGAAAGAAGGAAAAAAACCTTAGTATGTATGAAGTCAAGTATTTCCAGTAGGTAATGAAAACTTGATGGTTAATAGTAGGAATGGTTAAAACTGTTTGGAACATTGTAGAGAGTATTAAAAAAAAAATGTTTAAACTGGAGCAGGTACACAGACCAGCAGTTTTGATAATTAGAGGAATGAAGAAGCTATTTTACATGAGGGGACTGAAAGAGCTGGACTTAGCTAGCAAAATAATAGCTGAGAAAAAGTATGATTGCTTTCTATAAATAAATGGTGGCCAGGAGGAGAATGAGCTATTTTTGCTAAAGGACAAGGTTACACAAGAAGAAATGAATATAAACTAGCTATGAATGCATTTATTCTGCAAATTCATAAAAAGGGTTTTAAGATGGAGCTCAAATGAGATGAATGGGATTATATGACATGATTACTTATGATAGCAGGGAATTGGATTCACTGACCCAGGATGCCTTGTCTAGTTCTACAGCATGTGCTCATACAAATTGCAGTTCTGTGCTCAGACCAGTAGATCACCTATTTCTGTGATTAGTTGCTTCCTCTGCTGAGATCTTGTTCAACATTGTCTAAAGTCTCTTCAATTTTTGTTTCCAGCAGTGATGCAGTCAGGGACATAGTTTTAGATTTGTTTCTTTTTTCTTTTTTTTTTTCTTTCCCCTTTCTCTCTCTGTCTTTTATGTTTAAGGGAAATAATGTTACAGTTCTGCATTTTTCCAGTGAATTTTCAAGTTTTGCTTCATGTATTTTTGGCAGAAAAACAGATTAGGGTGAGTGAAGGCAACAAAGTACATGAAATGTAGGTGGTAAACTTTCTGAGTAGGAATTATGTATGAGTAGGTATGAACTACAACCAGTTTTACAGCTACTGTAACACTACTTCAAATATGACCAGTAATATATACACGTATGTTATATTTTAATTTTGGTATAAAAGGCGTTAACAGCTACTTTGATTTAACATTAAAGAAGTATTTTATTTTTACAGACTTATAGGAAATTCAAATACAGAGATGTAAATATTTCTCTGTAGATGGGTTTTTTTTGTATAATTTCCACTGATTCCACAGAATTGTCTTGCTCTCCCACATCTCTGAGCTGATTCTTGTGAGTGACCTGATGCCTCAAAGTGCCATATTGGCTCAGGTGACCTAATTGGCTAAGGTGACTGGGACGATCAAGGTGCATCTGCTCATCGGGTGAGTCAGATTTCTTTCTTGATGAATGGGGTAGACAGAATTATCTTTTCAAGAATAGGCATTGTTAACTTGCCTAGAAGGACATGGGTGTAAGCTATGAACAACTATGTAAAACTGTCCATCAGGCCTTGAAGAATTACCTCCATAGTCCTTGGCCATGATGTTGCAAGAAGTTGTTAGCCAAAAGAAAACCATGTGCAACTGGTCAAATGCCATACATAAAAAAATCACTTTACTAGAAAGAAAGTTTCTCTTTGCCTTTCATTTAGTTTTGAAAAAGAAGTAAGGAAATCTTTGGAACGCAGGTGAGTGATTTGGGAAAGTGGTAACAGAAAGAAAGAAAATTCTGGGAAGAGTTAAAGTGCTAAACTTTTTATTCCACTGTGAGTGGTGAGGGCTATTAGTCAGACATAATGGTAAATCAGTTATAACGTTCAGAATTTCATCTCTGTCTTCCTGCTGCTGAGCATGTGTTGGATCTTACTATAGTATTGTCAGGCATGTTAGTAAAATATCAAAGGAGTATGAGAGCAGCAATGCAGAAACATTTGAACTTGTGTGTTGCATTATGCCCTGTCAGTCACAGTGAATGTGGCCTGACACAGCATGGTATTTGTACCCAGATGGTCTCAAGGGCTTAAAATTCTTAAAAGGAAAATTTATCCTGAGCTCAGTTATTAAGAGTTTCATCTGAATAAGGAATGAAGGATGGGGCCCTTCAGAAACAATGGTGTCCCAAGAGATTCCTATGTCTTTGTCAATTTAAAATGATGGCAAGCAGTAGCAGTATATTCATTGTATAGCAGTAACTATATTAATAGCCACCACATAACAGCTGAAAAACATTCCTTTTCTATCTGGGCATGTCGCCTTAGTACATTAGCAAAGGTTCAAGAACAGAAGATGACAGGCTTTGATAGAGAATCATGCTGTTAAAATAACATTCTCTCCTGTGCCATAGCTTCTGGCACTGGAACCCACCATCCCATCATAAATTGCTTACATCAGTGTAGTATAGCATTAATATTATGCCTTTAACCCCTTTGATACCATTTCTCTGGGTAAACACATCAGATTTGGAAGGAAGGAAAAAAAAACTTCACAGGAAAATATACACATATACATACATACACTGTATTTCTTGTAGACAAATTTCAGAACACATTTCAGATTTTCTTTAGAACTCTCGTCACTTTTTCAAAATGATGGCGTTAAGGATGATAGTTCTTTACTTTTCATTTATAAGTGAAAGAGAAATTAGGTTCCATATATTAAAAAGTCATCCTTCAGAATTTCCTGATAAAGTCCGTCTAGAACAATGTATTAATTTCAATAATGGCAGAGTTTAATGCAGAAGAGGGAGAAGCACTCTTTTGCTATTTCAGTAGAGAGTTTTCTGTTATTTTGGTGACTATAACTCCTTTCCCTGTATTGATCCTAAATCACAGTTCTTCTCTATTTAATTCTGTGCAACCTTCAGATTACATCTGTTACTGTGAAACACCCTCTCTGTAATTTTTTGTAGCCATTTTACTCTGCTGATTCTTGATTCATAAAGAAATACATCTAACTATTGATATGACTGAATGCAAAATAAGAGGACAGCTAGAATGGATGCAGAGTAAGCCAAGGCTTCTTGGTTTGCAAGAGACACAAACTGTTTGCAGTGTGAATTTACAAGTTATGGATGAACTTCTGAACTTAACTACATCTGAAAGGGGAGTGAAAAACAAGCTGCGGTTAGTGACATGAATGAATATAGAAGGGTCTTGCACATTTGTTGGAAACAGGCAACACAGATATATATCACACAAAAGTTGACCAAATCTGAGTTTCTTAACCTAGAATCACAATGCTAATCGCAACTCAGAGAACAGTCTTTTACATGTTAGATTAATGCTTGAATTTAGTTATTTGTGTTCAACTCCTTAAGAAGCTGGCCTTTTTCTAGAGCAGATGGTAAAAGAAATCTTTCATTTATTTTGTCTTTGCCCTGCATAAGTACCCCTGCTCTTCAGCACAGTTCTTCCAGGTGTAAAAAATACTTTCTCACACCATATACTGGAGATCCCCAGCCACACTAGGTCAGACTGCTTTAAACTCACCTTCTTTTCTGCCTTTCAAATGGCTATTTCATTTAATATCTGTATTTTTGTAACCCCCCATTGCATGGAAATGATACATTCTGATATTTGTTTGTCTATAGTTAAATTCAAAGGGGATAGCATAATAAAAAATTTGATTAGATTTTCTGCTCCTGTCACCCAATTCACTGGCAGAAATTCTACTATACACAGTTTGGCCCAAAAGTATTTTTCGCATAATTCCATTAAATCTTGCTTTCTGTTTACATCAAATTCTGCTGTCATGTAAGGGGTCTGATCTGATATGGAATTTAACGTACAAGATGTGGGATTTAAGAACAGAAGCTGTTATAAGATACAATAGCTTAGATTGCCAAGACTGACATATTCACCCCCATGAATGTATCTCATTTTCTTTCAGTGCACATACAGTGTGAGGAGACAGAGGAAAACTCAAAGAGTGATCCTTTATGCTGCAAAATTGTGTTTAATATACAGCCAGCTATAACAAGAGCTAATCTGGTTTAAAATTTTATTCTCACTTGTTTGCTTGCAAAAGCATAGGGTTGTTCATATATATCTTCTTTCATGTTCCCTTTGCTGAAACAAGGACAGATATATTTCTTTCCAAGAAGCCAATTACCCACTAATGAAACACAGTATAGAAATGGTAAATGATTAATCCCTGGGAAATAATGCCATATCTTCCATTCTGCACTATCATGGAGGTGTATGCCACTATTCCTGGAGGTGATGATAGGTTATTGAGCTTCCTAAGCTGCTTGGACTTCTGTCACTCCTTTTCACGAGCTCTATTTTTACCTTTTCAGGGCTCTGTTGGAATCCAAGAACACTATTCCTTTGCAAACTACAAAGTTCTGCAGTGTTTTTGCTGTCCCCTATTGCAATTCCAGTTACTGTTTGATTTCTGCTGATTCTTTTTTCATGTTTGTTAGGTCTTACTCCACCATGTTTTCAGTTCTTCCCTAAATTATAAAGGGTAGATGTCTGCTGCAGGGCTTGGGGATTTAGCTGAAGGCTCCCATTAATGTTAATGGAGATCATACAGAAATCTGTGTGCAGCATAGAGAAATCTTTCCCTTCATTCTTTTGGTGAAGGGTGATATAAGTATGATTAGTTTTTCTCTGATACTGTATTAAGAAGGATAAGAATAAAGACATTTAAATGGATTCTCAATTTAATACAGAGTAGAAAACATACTAAGATGCCTATACTTTGTCTGTATTTACCTATCTTGACATTTTAATGACTAGGAAAGATTTATTTTCACCATTTTCAATGATTAATTATTGTAGTGCTGGTTTATCAGACTGAAAACCTTGAACTTGAAACGTCTCCGATTATTCATAGAAGAAATACAGCACAAGCACTATGGAAGCACGAGCCATGTTTTTGTCCTTCTTTCACACATACATATTGTTTCACTTTGTTCCTCAGCTTAACGTAGAGGGACAAATAAGTGGATAATTTCATCTCCATGCTTATTTGCTTTTTTGGCCTCACAAGGGGCCAGCTATTGCAAATAGGAACTGTGATTATTGCTGTGCACTCCTGCCCAGTGATAACCATGCTGGAATCTACTTACTTCATACAGAACTGCCATCGGCTGGCAATAACTGTTGGGTCCAGCTGAGATTGATTTGAAATAATATGCCAAAGTTTGAGGGAACTTGTATGCTATTTCCAAGTTTTTCAACCAAATAATTCCTCATAATTATATTAAACTAATACCATGTCTACAAGCTGTATTGTTTTCGGGACAGTGTTTCCAATCTAAATTTTTATAGGCTGAGACTAGGAGCAGGTCATGCAGAAACTATTATAGATCTGTCTGATGTGGAAGTTAGGGCTAATTGCATTAGACCCCTACTGCTTTGGGGCAAATCTACACTGTCCTAGCTCTAAATCCTGATTATTTTCTATTTGTCCCTCAAAAAAATATGTTAAAATGAGAATTATGTTGAATTTTATAATTTTAAAATATGTTTTCTTCTTCAATAGTAACAACAAATAGAACTCTTGAGATTTTCCAAGGCATCTCACTTCAACCTTACTAATTTTTTTTTTTTTTTTTTACACTTAGTTAGTTAATACTAGTTTGTCATTGGTAACTGTGAAACCTAGACCTGGCTATATGAACGTGGTTATGGCACCTTGTTGCTCTAATATATGCCCAGAAGGAAGACTGAATCCACATCTGCGTGCACTCAGGTCTATCTTTTCTCCTTTCCTGGCTCTAGAGAGCCAGGGTGGGCTATGGGAACCTGGCCAAAAGGAGGTGCAGTAGCTGATTACAAAAAAGTGTGAGACTGGTTGGAATCAACCCTGAGAGTCATCTGGTCCCAGGTCAGCAGCAGGAAGATGCTGGTTTGTATGAACAATGAAAATTCCACCCACGCCTGAATAGTTTTTAAATTCAATTTACAATTAAAAAATCTAATGACAGCAGTACAGTAAAAACCTTTTCAATGTCATTGATTCAGGATTTTCCACCAGAAAATATGCACTGCTGAAAAAAATAAATACCACTCTAGTACTAAGCATCTAAAATCCTATTAGAAATCAAGCTACCTGTTGTTGCTCAGAATCTCCAAAATACAGTTCTTCAGTTTTCTGCTTCAACTAGTTTGTCTACAGTATTTATCTACCATACAGAAAGTTTTGGTGACTTGTTCATGTTTATAACATGTTTTTAAATGTAAAAAGGTATGTAAATCTAGTGGTACTTGTGATGCATGCACTGCTAACAGCTCTTAGTCTGAAAAACTTGCTGATCTCACTCAAGGCTTGACTGCCATACCTCTGCGTTTCATTAATTTTTGACAGTCCTTCCTGAGATTAAAATCTTATTTTATTTGTATAATCACAGTCTCTAATGGTAGGAATAATAACTTGGCATTTAGAAAACACTCAGACGTTAACATTGTTATGATTATATGATTGAAAATGTGGAACTTTATTAAAATATTCAAACAGATGCTTTTGGAATGTAGTCCTAGTATTAGTTGCCCCTAACTTTTTGTTAAATAGAATTAGAGAATTCTATTTTTCATGTCTATTATTCCCATCTGGGTTTTGACTCAATAATTATAATGCGAGCTAATTGCAAATCCTATATTTAGGCTGGCTAGCAATTCCTTTATAAAGGATTACTGTAAGCAATTCTTTCAGAAACTTTCATATCTGTATTATTTACAGCAGACATCTGATATTAGCCAAGAGATAGCCCCATGGCTTTGTCCCAAACAATTCAATTGTTGATTTGCTTGTAACTCAAAGTACTTAAACATTGTCATTTCTGTTCTCTTGCTTGTGAGTCTATAATCAGTATTCTCAGACAAAGTACAGATTACACCTTTTCCAATCTATCAGAAGCTGCTGGTAACATTCTGAGGACATCCTTCATTTTTGACAGTGGCCATGGTAGTTGGGGTGGGGGTGAAGGCCAGAGTCTTTACATATATACATCCTTTCCTCTCCGTTAGTCTGAGAGGAGACAGGTGTGCTGAACATCTCATCACTGAGACTGGGGACATACTTAAGCCCTCCCCATAAAACCCCCATCTGATGTA
Organism: Pelecanus crispus; assembly: GCF_030463565.1. Lineage (NCBI taxonomy): Eukaryota > Metazoa > Chordata > Aves > Pelecaniformes > Pelecanidae > Pelecanus > Pelecanus crispus. Next base: position 52,690,724 of record NC_134648.1, read on the forward strand.
TGGCCTTGTCCTGTTCTGCTGACACTGTCAGTGAAGTGAGTAAGACAGGAGCTCCTGCACAGCTCTAACAATTGAACAGCTAAAGAGTCTCAGTGGCCAGGACATGAGAGCAAATCTCATTCAGGAAGCTTCATGGGCTAGGAAGAAGGTGTCAGTAGTGCATCACCCCTCCTAGGGGACTGACATGAACCAGGGACCTGGTACTGTCATGACTAGTCCCATCACCTGTTCTTATGGGAAAAAAAAAGTGGGGAAAAAGCAAGCTCCCTCTTCATTCTCCATCAGGAAACAGTCTGCATGGTCATCAAGTTTAATTTCTAGACACCTATGTAGCACCCTTTGAGCAGTTCTTCATAAGCAAAACACTAAATACTTAAATAATTTTTGATGTATATATTGCCTACCCTATAGAGGAACGCTCTTGCAATCCAGCTTTGCTCTGGCAGAACAAAGTAGAAGAATAAGTACTACTGCTTATTCCTAGTTGACAATTCCATCACTAGCCTGGCCACAAAAAATGGGTTACCCTGGGGGTCAGATGGGCCAGAGCCAACCATTTACCAGAGGCAACAGCTTGGCGTCTGCTTACAATTGCTCTCAGATGGCAAATGGCTGTGCAGAGGCTGCTACCAGCCAGAAGGGCTTAGAGCAGTCTAAAGTGCCTCTAAATTTTGCAAGTACCAGAGCTACCTTAAAGCAACAGAGCAGGCATTATCATAGAGCAGAGATCATCTAAGCATAGATCATGTGAGAACCTGGGATTTGCAAACGCTTTGTGGCAGCACTGTATGCCTGGTATGTTCAGTAGAGATATGAAGATAATATTGATTCTGCACCAGTATCATTAGAAAAATATTGGAAGGGGCCTTGCAATCATTCACATAATTTGCTTTGTCTACTATCATATGCTACAGGCCAGAAAATACATTTTAAAGCCCAGTTTAAGATGAAAAGTCAAAACAATTCCGGCAGTAGGAATAACATAGGATTCACAAGCAAGAGCAACCCCTTACTTGTGAATTTATTAAAGAGAACTCCCCATGTGAGTCCCCATGCACGTGTAGGAAGTGGAAAATACCCACACTAGATAGGACAACAAATAATGCCCTCTCTCCAAAAACAGTTGGGAGTGAGAAAACATTTTCTTTTAAACCCAAACCTGACAATCGATTTAACTCAAAGCACGTTTTTTCAGCCATACCAAGTGTGCACTTGAGATACTGTGCTGCTGCTAGGAACACAGGAGAACAGTGCCAAGGAAAAGGGGGCAAGGTGCATCCACTCCTCCCCTTTGCCAAGGGTGGTTTGGCAGCCAATAGAGGAAAAAGTCCCAAACCCTAAATTATTCATCAAGACCAGTGGACAAATATCTTTTCCTGTCCCATAGGAGACCATCAGAGCCCTGAAACAAATATGGTGCAATTAAGAAATTTATTTAATCTCTTTGAAACCCTAGAGGTAGTAACGTACTAGGTAATCCAGGACTCTTATCACAAGTTTATGTTGTTTATATCCAGAATTTGTCTATTCTGGTTAGAGGCCTTACTGATGTAGAATTAATTTTCTCTGTTTTACATATTTTTGCATTGGTCCCAGTTATGGTTGTGTGGGGAAGTCTACTTGTAAATATTTTACTTTTAACCATAGGAGTTGTTTCATGATGTGCTCTTTCTATACTTTTTTAGTCCTTGACCACTTTTTTACCTGATTCCTGAATTCCCTTTCTGCCATCTTTTCCCAATAAATTATCACTTACCAATGCTTAATAGTAATTTTCATAATTTCTTTGTTCAACTTATAAGCAAATATTTTCAGTTATGTACTGCCTACTTCCTGAGTATCTAGTACTCCTTCTTTGATACCTACCATCCCCAAACCCAGACATTTAATTAAAAAGTAGCATTTGAAACAAGTGTTTTATTAAAATCAGTAGGTCAAGAGATTCGTTGCACATTCGGCTCTCAGCAGGGGGGTGTCTGCTGGATATTATTATAGTTACAACTGAAATCAAGTTAGACTGAACTTAATGAACTGGCCTAGCTGCATGTCTGGGTTTTTATAGGTTTTCTAGTGTTCATTGTTTTCTTAATTATCCATTTGCTGTTTTTCTATTGGACTGGAGCTTCATTACTTAATGCTTCTACGATACTTGAGACATGAAAAGTCATTTAGCAGAAAAGTACATTTACTGTAAGTGCTAAATGTTCTTATTATCTCCTATGGGCAGAGGCTGGGCATCCTTAAATCCATTTATTTAGCACAGAAGACCTCTTGCAAGAAAAATTGGTTTATTTTCTATGCTCTTTTCATTGTTGCCATTTTGAAAGAATATCAGCACACTAAAGGAAACAAAAACTTCAGTTCACAAATCTAAGGGGAACTTAGTTGGAGCTGCTGGAGACTCAATTACTTTGATATTTAAGAGGGAGGAAAAAACCCTTAGAAATTCTGTTTTGAACAATTAATAATCAAAGTAGTATTCAGTTTCCAACCAAACACAGCCCTTTCAAAAATCCGGATACCATTTAATTCATGTAAGTCATGGGAGGGGGAGAACAGCAGTCAGAAACCAGTCCACCCTTGCTGAAATCCACAGAATCCTCCTGGATTAGACTGTGTTTCACCTTGGGGAGTGGGGAGATGAGGGAGAAAGAATGTAGAACAAATGCCCAGAAGAGGGAAAGGGAAAGGGAAAGAAATAGTGGAAATACAGATGTGTGTGTCTGTGTGTCTGTGAACTTAGTTTATTTTTACAGAATAGAGGAAAGAATATCCTTTACATGGTTCCAGTTGGACTCTTCCTTAGCATTTCAGTGGTACTAATGATATCTTCATTAAGATGGGAGGGGGAAGGGAGAAGAAGAATTAAAAACACTTTAGAATATTTAACTGACAGTAAATAAAATAACATTGATTTTGTAGAAAGATGTGAGGATAAAAATAAAAAAGAACAATGCCTGGAATAAGCTAAAGTTTTGGCTGACGATCATTATCAAAGCTGCTGTAACATGCAGTGGTGTTTTTATCTTTACTTCAAATTAAATCAAACCATGGCTGCTAGATTTTACATAGTGCATGATGGTGCATTGCACCACCAGAAAATTTTCTTTTTGAAAAGTGAATTAGACACTTAAATATCCTATGAAAGTGATGGAGCCCATTATCTTGTTTGTTATTCAGGTCTTTAAAAAAATCCCTTGATGCAACAATAATTGCATGCCTGAATCAACTGACTTTATGTAAAACAAAGTTTCAGATGCTTTCTTCAAAATATTGCTCTCAAGCCTATTACACTTAATGTCATTCAGAACAGTCCCAAGAAACTTGGAGAAAATTGCCTTTTTGCTTTTTTTCCTAATGTACTCAAAGCACTCTCTTGCAGTTTTATGTCCTTGTCATTCCACAAAGTATTAACTGTGTTTTTCTAGTGAGCTGCCATTGTTAGCAATATAACTATTGCATAAGCTGCAGAGCTGTATATCTTGAATTATAAAGTGGGATGGAGAAATCAAGTGATGTGATTGGCATTCTATGCAGTTAACAGAATATAGCACTATAAGTGGTGATGTTGGGTTAAACCCTCCAGGCTCATTGACTTCAGTAACTCTGTCTACTCATGTGCATAAAAATTCTTTCAAGATCACACCCAAGGTTAAATCATGGGAACTTGGAAATGCGAAACTTTAAAAAATACTTCTGAAAATAAAACAAAGAACCAACTGAAACTAATGGGAAATTTTACATTGACTTCAAAGGCAGTAGAATAGAATCAGAGCCATGAAGCTTCATACATGGGAAAGGAATCCATGACTATGATTTTGTACTAGTTTCTCAAAATTGTACTTTTATTATAGACCACCTTCTTTTACCAATTTTAATCATTTCTGGCTTCTCTTGAAATAAAGCACATAGTCTTGCAGTTTAGTGCAAATAAACCTACCTCCCCATCAAAAATATGAAATAAATATGAGAAGCAAAGTGTTATAAAACTTGAATATTTAAAAATAAGTAATAAAATAACTGTCATTCACAGTAGAATCTGTTTTGTACTCAGAATACGAATACTAAACTTGTTGAGAAAGCATACAGGACTAGATGTTATTCTAACATATTAGTATACAACATTGGAAAGAACATCAGGATGAGAGCTTTTTTGGTTTGTTTTTTAAGAGAGGAAGAACATTCACATTCTCAAATTTCATTACCAAATTGTGGCATCAGTTTTAAAAAATAAATATTTCTCCACAAATCTTAGCTAAGTTTAGAACTGAACTGGAAAAAACGTAAGGTGCTAAGAGTTATATGCTCTTTTTTACTTGTTTCTTAAAATGTCCATGTAATCCCTTAGTCAGACTTTGGTTTGAAATGTCAAAATATTGCACAGTATGTTCTCTGCTGGACAAGCACAATAAAAGGGCTTGTTTTCATCAACAGAGAATTTGGCCCTGGAAGCAGAAATGCCTGAAAATGAGAGAGATGCATTTGCATTCCTTTTTTCTTGGTGTTTGGGCATATTTGCGTGCGTTTTGAGAAGGCTTTGAAAAGTGAATTGTACGCTGTGGTGTTGAGTTCATCTTATATATCTTTCTATGAACATTTCCACCAGAAAATCAATCATAGGAATTACAAGCACTGAACATGAAACCAGAAGCTCTCCATAATGTGACCAACTGCAAATAATAAGGACACTCAATAATAATCCATCTCATTGCTATAATTTGCAGAATATTTTATTTTATAATTCCAGAAAATTAATATATTTTAGAAAATCATGATATTTGAATCAAGAGCACTCCAGGAACACTATAAGAGGTGATATTTTCAGTTAACTATTGCAATTTTTTTGTCTCAGTTTGAAGACTAAGATGGCTCATTCAATCCTATGTCAATAGAAGTGCAAGAAGTGGTGAAACACAGAAAGATTTTTTAATTTTAGCATAAAGTTGTCCACATGATATTGTTAAATCAAGAGATTGGGGTAGTCTGCCTGTGTGGAGTATCCTGGTATTACCAGCATGAGGTATATTTTTTGCTCATGAAGTAAAGTGACTCCTATAAGTTCTACAGTGTCTCATTCAGGCTACATTAAAACCTGGATACCATAAAATCTAGGCACTTTAATTCATGTGGATGTCCATATTCCAGGTTTATATTTGCTTTCTACTGTGCATAGTTGACACAGTATGTGCAGCTATTCTTTTTGGCTTTGGCTTTGCAGCGCTATTCAAAAACCACAAAGACAAATTCCCTCTGCAATTCAGAAAAGGCAGACTTGCAACTTTTCAGCATTTAAAAAGGACTTTTGTCACCCACTGTCAGAGAGACAAGGTAAAACCAGCATGGTCACTTTAATAGTTGGTACTTAAAACAAAGATGGATTTGAATAGTTCCTGTGGTTTTCAACTGTGTATGTTTGTGCTGTTCTGTCACACAGCACAACAGTTTCCAAGCTGTCTTAACCACAGCATCAGGGGAAGCTGTGTGCTTGCTTCCTTGTAACCTTGTAAATCATACTGTCCATTTACATGCTTGCAATAAAGAAAAGAATTTCTGCAAGTGCTTTCATTAAATTGAGTTCCCCACTGTGACACTAGTCTTCTTCCCTGTACTTGCATTCAATGACTCTGTCTGAGGTTGGTAGTAAAGGCTGAAGGGAAAAAACCAAACCAAAATAACAAAGCTGGAACAGTGAAACCTCAGGCCATGAAGGTCCACGTCTTCAAAGCTGGATGTCTAAGCAGAGAGAACATGTGGTTTCACTGATTGAAGGCAGACTAGGAGACAGGAACTTGTAACTTTTAATTTTACTTTTGCTCCTGTCTCACTTTGCAACCCTTAAGCAACTTTATTTAACTCTGAGGAAGATCTAGCACTGCCTTTTTTAGAGTTGTAACACCAGTCCCAAAGGCCAAGGGAGGCTTAAGATGCACTTTGAGTTGTCCTCATTCTGGGCTGCTCCAAGGGTTCAAGAAGGCCTCCTGAAGGAAGCTCAGAAAAGCCTCCCAGTGTAGTACACTTATGTAAGGTCCTAAAGTCCTCAGCCTTTCTCCCTTATATCCCATATACTGGGTCTTATCCTGCATTTCTTGGAAAAGTCTGAGCTGCTTTTGATACTGGCTGTGCCACAGCAGTTTCCTTAGAGGAGACTAAAGGTGTTGTGTAGTTCCCATATTCTCCCACAATGCTGTACGTAGTCCACAGCTGAACCCAAAACACGCAGCCGTGATGTCTCAGTTTCTCAATCTAAACTGAAAAATAAAAATGCTTTTTGAATTCCTGGAGGAAGTTAATAATGCTTGTCATGCTGTGATTTTGCAAAGGATTGTTAGCTAACCCTGGGAACAAAAGCAGCTGAAGCACAAGGCCTTATCTCCCAGGAGAAAGTGGAAATGGCCACTAAAGGATTCACAGCAGGAAGAACAAACCGTACGTCAGCTCCTGGCTAACATATTACCTTTCAGTGACAGGGCTGCCTTCGATAGCAGGGTCCGGACTCCATGACCCAGGAGGTCAGCCCTGGTCCCACGTTCCCATAACACACAAACAAACCAGGGAATTAACCCATCTCCTGCTGGCAGCCATCTGGTCAGAAACATGGTCAGTACTGCATTCCAGGGCAGAGCTCTCAAATCTCAAACTGATATGTGTAAATGAGCATTGGGGTGAATATAATTAACTGTATCTTGTATTGCCAAAAAATACCTTCACAAAGCCGGCACATAAACATATGAGGCCTGGCCTTTTGACTCCTTATTTTGAGGATGGAAACCCAAACCTGACAAGTTTTTTAAAAAAGTATCAGAAAAGGAAAATTTCCTTTCTTTCTGCCATGACTTTGGCTCAATGAAGCCTGTGGTACTGCCAGAAGCCCTGTTTCTTTGGCTGTTGAACACAAGCCAGCAGCGGACACTTTATCTTGTTTATTTTCATCACCTTTGTAGTGAGATATCTGGGACAGCCTATCCATGCAGCTTGATGGAGAATACTGCTTTTAGGTACTTGGCTTCATTTTACCTTCTGTTATGTTCAGGAGAGATAGAGATATCATAAATATTCAAGTGGGGAGCCAGGTGGGATAGTTGGATTAATCGGTCATATTTACTTAATGCTCACATTGAGTTTAAGAAACACATCACTGGTTTTATGCCTGATTATAGGTTCTGACTTGCAACCTTGCCAGCTCTGATTTTATTGTGAATCTTAAGATACTTGCCATTTCTTCTATGTCTCCTTCTCCTGGAACCTGTGGGTTCAGAAGAACTTGGGTTTTTCTTTCCTAAGATGCCAGACTTTGTGATTATAGGGATGTGAGTAGTGCTTGCAAATGTGAATGCTAATGGCTGTCTGGGCCACCACAGCATTTCTTAGAAAAAGAAATTATTTCAGCAGTTAAACAACACCATTTAGAGCTTCTCTGGGTGCAGGGGTATTCTACTTGCCATACATTAGGAGGATGGTCTCATTTTGAATCTTGTCTTCATCTACTGCTTCCAACAGTAAGGCAGTTTTCACCCAAAGGGCTTGTCAGATTAAAAACAGTGTCAACAAAGAAGAGAGCCTGAAGAGCAGAGTTTGTTCTATCAGTGGAGTTACGCTAGCCTCTCCAAGCACCTCTTTTAGAGGTATGCCTAACTGCTTCTGGCTCAGTAATTAATCAAAGGTTTGGTGCTGGAGTCAGGAAAGAGAAATAAGACTCTCTTACATGCAACTGCCTCCTCTTCACACCATTTCAGACTCAACTTCTCCTAAGGCCTTAAGTTGCCACTTCATTTTTCACCATACTCATCACCCATTCTAATGACTGATGGCTGGACACTACTGGCCTAGTCTGGATTAGAAAGGGTAATCAGAAGGTGAATAATGATGTATACAATGACAAGTATGGCTGTGCCCAACAGATCATGGGATATAATTATCCTTTTACAATAAAGCAGTGTTTGAACCTTCATGGATGTGTTAACGCTGTAAGATCATCTTCACTGTGTCCTGCAGTAGCTGATGCAAAAGCTGAGGTGTCTCTCTCAGAGAAAGATTGCAAATATAGCACAGAAAGGAAATTCTCATTTGTGATCACAAATCTGTAACCGCATTTTTTTAGAGAAGGAGGAAATAAGCAAGCCTTATTTGTTGTTACCAAGCACTTACTGACTGCCAGTACCATAGCTGTCAAGGGACCATCTCTGGAATTTATTTTATTTACTTCAGCACATCCAAACAGCAGAAAAATAGTGATTGATTAGAAAAAAGACTTTTAAAAATGTGATTGTTATTACTTAGGTAATAATGGCAGAGAGGAGTGGAAGTTTTTGAAGTGTCCATCCACCAAAAGTGGGGAGGGATTCATCAGGATGGGTGCTGAGTTATTACTGGTGGCGGTGGGGTGAAATTGAGTGCAGGATCAGAAGAAGCAAAGGTGTGGATATTCTCTGGTTTTGTTTCTTTTTATCACTATATTTTTTCTGAAATCTTATTTTTCAAAAGTATCAAATTTAGAAAGAAAATATATAAAATTTAAACTTTGGCTAAACTCGCTTTACATTGAAGCATAACGAAAGTTATGGATTCTATAGGTTAGTGAAAGATGAGGCTCTTTCAAAATATCTTATCTCAAAGGAGGTGAAGTGAGCTTCCAAGCAAGTCCTTCTTACAAAGGATTCTGACAATGATCCCAGCAGCCAAAAAGGAAAAGACATAACCTAGCAAGTTCACAGGCCTTATTTGGACTTTATATAGCAGCTGGTCTAATGAACTCTTTAACCAAAGTTTGGTCAGGGACTGAGAAGAAAGATCCCATCTTTATCATACAAAGAATACAAATGGAATTGAAAAAATAATTTGATGATGTTTCTGCAAAGCTTAGAGAAATAAAAATTACAGATGTGTTCAAACTGAAACCCTAGATTCAAACCAGTCTGAGCTTCAAGGCAGTGCAATTCTATATACAGACATTGTGGCTTGGGTTTTTCTCTACAGAAAAGACTCAGGGGTCATTGAAGAGAAGAGTCCAAAACATGATGATATGTTTCAGTTCCTTCTGTGGTCACTACTTCATTCTATAAAGTTTCCAGTCCTCTAAAGCTAAAGCAGGGCATTGCTATTTAGGGAACTAGAACTCACTGTAGCCCTGGAAGCACATATTTGCATTATCATTTTACCATTTTATTTTTGTTCTCACTTTAAAAACTCATGGCCTCAGAAGCAGAACAGAGCAGTGAAGAGTCCCTTTTCCTTTTTTGTTGCATCTGGAATACTCAGGAGTAAATAACAATTGCTTGAGATTACATTATTTGGTCAGTTTAGGCTTAATACTATCTTTATGGTTGTTAGCAGCTATCCAGAGTTTCAAAATACAGAATTTGAGCTGTGTTGATGACTTTTAAGCTATCAGATACATATTTAATTTCTGACTCAAATACTCTGCAAGTGTAATGGACAGGTCCATGCATGCTACATTTCCGCTGTTGTGCCTAGTCCTTAGTTCTGACCGTGAAGTGTGACTCACTAAAACGTAAGAAACTCCCAACTGAGACAGGCCAGCAGTCCATCTAGCTGAGTGTTTTGTCCCCAGCAAAGACAAGAAATTGTTGGAGTTGCTTTTTGCTATCCATTTCCCCCCTGCACATCCCCCAACAGTGCCTGAAATGGTGGGACTAGGCATATTCAAGGGTGCATGCCTTCCTCTTCTCTTTAAGGGAATCTGTTTAAAGACCATGAAATTGTGGAATCCTTTTTTGAACCTGCCGAAAGTGTCTGCTCCACAGACACCTGTGGCAGCAAATTTCACTACCTGCTGCATAAAGGAGTACCTTGTATTATCTGTTTTAAACAGATATCTTAATAATTTTAGTGAATCTCAGTGGCTCTTGGTATTACAAATACGATTTTCATATAGGAATTTTCCTAATTCAGTGCTTGTTTTCAGGCAGTGGGAGTCAGGAGCTTCCCAGGTGAAGACTGGTGCCTGTGAATTTACAGTTAATTTGCTACAGGTACCTATGCAAATTACCTTAAATTTTCTTTTGTTATAGTGTAGCTCAATGATTTGTGGGAAGTGAACTCAGAAAGTGACCAGAACAGCCACAGTGAATATGTTTAAATATTCATAGCTTAGTCAGGTCTTATCTATGCTTCAAAAATAGTTGTTTATTAGTAATAATAATAATAGACATTATTGCTTTGGCAAGCCTTCCTCCATATAAACCCTACACAGAAGATCTGAGCAAATTTTTTGGGAGGAGGAGGGTTAATGCTTAAGTATTTGCAGTGAATGTGGAAACAGATTTTTTTTTCTTTTGAATACAAGATGTTTTTTTGCTTCCCTGGAACAGAGGAGGGCAATATCTCCCAAGAGGCTCAAAAGCCTTGAAGATAATTGCTGCCAGGGTGGGTTAGTTTAAGCCTGTGTTTGGATAGAGCATGTGGCAGTATCTCTCAGGATGTATGGTATTAGGAAATGCAGTTCATTTTGATTGAACTAGCAAGGAAAGGATTTCTAAAATAATTTTATACAGTAAACAAACTCCACTGCTGTGGGCTGAGCTCATTCAAGCTCTTAGGAGTCAGTAAGTCTGTTATCCTGTGGAATAGCTGCAACTGTTTGGGTTTTTGTCCTTTGTTATTTCACACTACTTTTCGAATTAAGGTCAGCTCCTTACTATAATGGGTCAGAGAGGTCTAGATAGATCTGGAGTGAAATGTCTGATAAATTCCTGCCAAATTCAAACTGAAGGTGCGTGTGTGTGTGTGTGTGAGTGAGTGAGTGAGTGAGTGTGAAGGCTCAGGTGACTTCCCCCCTCCATATTGATTCTAATCCTCAGTGCCACTTCTGTTGTCTGGGCTGTATGTCTCGAGTAACACAACACAGACGCAGTAGCCGGAAGACAGAGGTGGAGTAAAGAGGACTTTGCACTATAAGAAAATTTCCTTTGTGTAATCAAAGCAACATCTGCAGCTACTCCAATTCTCAGAATCATTTTTCCAGGCTGCTTGTAGGCTCTGTTACCATTCATCTACCCATAAGGCAAAGAATTTTGGGTTTTTTCTCATTTGCTCTATAGGTATCCTTCCACAGCTGCATGTTTGTATCCAATAAGAAATGAAACAGGAAGGTGCAAGTCTATGCCTGCTGTTACGTTTGTATGCAATAGGAATATTTCCTTGGCCATCAAAGTTGATTTGCTTTTCAGTTCCCTTATCTTATAGCCCCCTATACAAAAAGATTATGTAGAGGTCAGAACAGACTAGCAGAGGTAAAATTGCTGAAAATACCATGGATTGGATGTAAAGTTAACATTGGCTTTATACCCTACATCAGTGGGTTACAACAAATATATGCTTTATCAGCAAAAGTATAAGAACCTGTGCCTCCAGTATCTAAAATTTTGGTGTAGACGTAGGTCAAGATCCAAGATTTCCCATGCTTACAAAGATACTTGTATTAGGTACTTACCTCAGTTTTTAGTCGAAGCAAAAAAACCATCAGCAAACCCCCAAATGCCTTAGCAGATCTTCCTATGAGGTCCATTTAAAGTACCCAGAGGTCTACACAGAAAACATAAGAGTGTCGTCTTAGTTGATTCATGCAGTGACCTGAATAGACAGAGTGCTCTGCAAACACAAGAAAACAATAATTGCATTTTTGAGCAGGCATAGTTTGCTGCCTGTAGAATAGCTTAAAACTCTATCACTCTTTTTTTAAAATATTTCTCCCTCTGGCCCTCTCTCAGGTTTTATTAGGGACTGCCTCTCTGCCTTCTTGAATTCATTTGAGATGTTTAGTTTTGTATAAGCACAAAATGCTGATAAGAATACTGCTGTGATTCCTTGCAATAAGGACTGTGCTGAAAAGTAGCACAAGGACACATATTGATAAGGAGTCTGTTGCCTGAAATGCTTTGACACATGCCAGATGGAATTTGCTTTTGGGCTGAAGGCCAACTCCAGGCTTCTGCACCTCTTAGGACCCACTTAAAAGCTATTAGGAGAGTTTAAGTGGTGCGCAAGTCTCTTGTTGTCTGTCTGCACAAGGCTAAAGATCACCCATGGTGAAGGTAGAGGGTTATGTTTTCCGCTCTACTGCTGGTAGGTGTCATTCGTGGTCCTGCTGGCAATTTTGATCTCACTGACGCAACCACACACAGACCTCAAAGGCAAAGGGGAGAAGTGGAAAAACAAAGCTGAAATGCTTTCTGTGCTCTCTTCTGTCTTTGTCAGGATTCATTCAACATGGAGGCTTTAAACTTCCTAAGTGAAATAAGTTTAGGAGAGCTCTTTAAAAAAAATTTTAGAGCAGTTATTCAGAAAATATAATGACAGAAATGTTAGGACAGAATACCAGGATTTTATTCTTCTGTGAGCTGCTCCTTCATAAACACACTTAGATGGCAGGGTCTTTCCTGTTACTCTGTACATTGTGGAGAAAATTAGACTTATTACCATTACTGTATCCTCTTTCTTCTGTTCATGGTTAGAAGACTTGCAATGTATAGCATGTGAAACTATTCATACAGAATATTCTGTGCTGCAGCCATCAGCATGGGGCTCAAGAAAAATTGGCTGGAGCAACACATTTCCAGCTTCTGCAAATATGGTGTCCATTTGGCTCTTCTTTGTCTTTGTGTACCTCTTGTGTTGTGCACCCCGTTGCTCCTTCAAGGAAAGAGTAGAACAGGAGGAAGACTCAGAAGTTACTTTAATCATAGCTGCATATGTAAACACCATTTCTTCTTCAGCTCTGTCTTTTCTTCCCCAGGGAACTGAGCTGCTGCCAGAAATTAAAGGCAGCTAGTAATTCCTTGGTTGATGTAAACTGTTGCAGCCAGTGTTTAAACATGTAACCTGTACTCCTTCCTCTTGCAGGAGCAGTGCTTTTGCTGGCTGACACTGCCTTTGTTTATTACTTTGTGATCCCTGAAGACCTTTCATGATCTTGTGGTTTTAGTTCCATGGCTGAGAATCATTGGGTTAGAAATGTCTGTTCCGAGCTTGTTCTTATTTCTACTTGTACCTAAAACTGAATCTGCCCTGTGTTAAGTTCTGTGCAGTCCCATGCAGACTCCCTTTCTCAAAGAACTTTGCAGTTAAATGGAAAATCTGAATGACTGCTGGGGAAGGTAGTATTGTACCCTTTTACCAAAGAACCAAACAGAGCAATGTGCCAAAAATGTTTGCTCTCTGCCAGAATCAGGACTTGGGGATTCACATCCTCATTGCACCAAACAAATTCTTTAATCCCACCACATACCATATTTTCCTCAATCCTTTTATTCCTCAGGTGTGTATATTCTTAAGATATATGCTTGGCCATCAATACTGAAAAGGGACAACAAGACAGAAAACAGTTATTATCATAGAGAGTTACTGGAATCCTGAATGCAAATGAGCAAAAAATAAATGGAAAAACCAAACAAAATTAACTGGAAAAAAAAAATCATAAATGGTCCATATCCTTGGTAAACTGTTCCCCTCTACTGCCTCTGGTGTTTCTTTCCTCTCTGTACTCTGAGGGAAATCACTGGTTCTACTGATGTCCAGGTAAACAGCGGATTTGAAAGAATGCCACCACATGCTGAATGTTTTTGTACTGCTATAAAATAGTCACTGCTGTATCTTTAGTGTTTTATATTGCTGTAAAATAAAATTTTGATTCTGATGAAATGTGGAAGCACAAGGTATTTCCTGTATGAAGTGGTCTAGTGTCATTCCTGGAGTAGTGAGAATATTGCACTTTCTCCACCTGTGCATACAAAATAGTGTAATTGGATCTCTGGGAAAAGATAACAAATCCAGATCCCCAGACTCTTGTCAGGCACTATTGATGCTGAGATATTGTACAGTTGATAAATAATTCAGCTATTTAGCTGAATAGGGATTTCAGAGGCTTAGCTGTACATTCTTTATCTATCATTTTAATATCTTTCCCCTTTTCTGTTAACTGGCTATCTGATGGCAATGATTTAAAAGAATTGTTTGATAACCTTCTGTTTGCCTCTTACAGGGGCTGTGTCGTATAAACAAGATGTGTTCTCTAGCTGGGGAACATCTTTTGTTCAGTGGTCCCATAAGTGACTACACCTCACGTGACAGGTTCTCTGAAGCAGTTAGGGTGCAAACAACTTTATTAATCTTTCTTGATAGCTCCTTAACAGTATTTATGGAGTAGTTCTTAGTACTGTGAAGGAGCAGCATGCTAAGTAATATTAAAAGGGGAAGGAGAGATCTCCATCTGGCTTTGTTGGAAAGACGAATGTATGATGATACTTTCAGCTTTATTTATATCAAGGTGCCTAAGAGGCTGAGGGGCAGCTAGTGCCATATTTTCTCCCTGGACCATATGCTACAAATAGGGAAGATAAGAACATGGCAGCCCACACTCATTTGCCTAAGACCCTAAATGAATTATACCCCACAAGGTAATGTGACACCATGCAGAATCTCATCAATGATGTAGCACCATGCAACACATTTAAAATGTGTCAAGATGTTGTCTCCACAGAAGCAATGTTTAGTCACTTAGGTCACTAAAAGCAGCTTTTTCAAATTATCTACAGACGTTTTGCCAGGCTGCCCACATATCTCTAGATAAAAGCAAACTGTTTGTTCACAGTGCAGAATAATTTATAGGTAGGGACCAATTTGCTCGCAAAAAACCAGCAGGTTGCCTTCATTTTTTCTTAGTAGAAAATGCATTATGCTAAATGCATACAGAACATTTGTGTTCTGAAAAGGGAATTATTTTAAATTAGCTTAGTATTATTAGTTTTTCTCAAACAGACATGTCCACTTTTTGTCACCGAAAGCTTTTCCTCTGGAAAAGGATCAAGAAAACAAGCAAAGAATATCTTTCTTTTCCTTTTACCATGCTAAGTATGGCTGTCCAGAGGCAGATAATTCCACAACAGCTTTCACAGTTTTAAATTGTGGTATGTAAACACTATTTTATGAATGTTTTCTTGAAATGAAATTGTGTTAAAACTTACCTTTTTTTGGGTAAGAAGGTACATTTTTTACTCTTCCTCTATCCTTTTTTCTCTCTCTGCCTCTGGTCTTAAATGATCAGAAAGCATTGGAACTTTGGAACTGGCAGATTTCCTATTGAAAACATAATCAAAACTGACAAATCTCCATGAAATGTTTTGGCTTCAGTGAAATCATATATTTTAATGAAAATGCATTTTGTTGAAATGTTCTAGATAGCTCCTCATGTAAGATTCTTTTCATCTGCCGTTTCCAACATTCTCAGTCCAACTTTATATCATCACATAGTACATTCATTGCTGAGTTTATGGAGTCCTAGATGAGATCCATCAAAACTATTTCACCTAAGATATGAGATCAGTTCTTTGGGGATGAAAGACTAGGGAATTAATTCACCACCATGCTAAATTGAACAGTCTTACTTTTTGACAAATTTTTTAAGTTTTGAACAGTGCAGCATTTAGACTGGTCAAAAATTAGACTAGGCCTTGGGGGAAGGTTGATAAAGACACCACTAGCCCTTTGCTAGTAGGTGCAATACTCCATTTAATATGAGTCCTGGAGGTGATCATCTGTTCCTCTTTGCCTGCAGGAGTGAAAGTGTCATGATGGTCACCATCTGGAGTAAATTTTCAACAGTCAGCAATTTTATAATGAAAGCAAGGGTATTTCCTTATGAACATGCTTCGGCTATTAGTGACTTCGGGCTGCCTTGAAGTCCTACACAACTCAGAAGCTCACATAGTTAAAAACTTAGAGTTCTGCATGTTTCCTTCTCCCTTGTGTTCTATGAAGGAGTCCTACCTGCTTGTGCAGGCAATTAAAGATTTTGCTTTTTAATTTGCCATATGTGTCCTCATTACCTTTTATTCTGACAGCTACAGCTAGCTGAAATTGTTGTTTTTGACGATTCCTAAATTATAATTCAGAACGCCACAGGCAGGAAGTCCTTAGTGGCAGTTTTCCACTTCTAGAACTCTCCTCCTGGTTCTGCCAGAAGCTGTAATGATAAATAGCAAAGGTCTGTGCAGGATTAATCCATGCAGACAGGCATTCAGATTGGACTGGGTGGTATGATAAACGAAAAGATAAATTTGGATGGATAGCACAACAGTGTCCACTAATGGAGCTTGCAGGAGGAAATGCGCTCTTTCTTTGATGTTTTCCATTAGATGTTCTCTAGTCTTTCATCTGTGAAATGGAAAGAGATATACTGTTTTTTATTACTAAAAATAGTCATATTCCTTGACATACATTGACTATGACAAAAAATTGCATTAACGTATAGGGCATCTCTGTGCACAAGCAGAGATGAATTTTTTTGTCACAGAATGGAAACACAACTGGTTCTGGGCTCAGAGTTTTATTAATTATCACAGGTGATACAGTCTTGATGAAGTTATGCAACATCAGGTTTTGAGAATAACTTCCTTCTATCATAAATAAATAACTGTTAAAGTAAATGCAGGCACGAAGATACATTAGTCTAGGCAGACTCTATTCTCCACGTCTCAACTTTGGCATTTCAACTCCCACCAACAGACAAGTCTGAGAAGCTGAGTAGGATGTGTGGCACAGCACAGTGCCCAGCAGGATGAACGACAGCCTTGAATTCAAGGCTCCACCTGAAGCATTAATGCCATTGTTCTTGTAGCTATTTCAGCCCTGCTTCCTGGAGTACAGTGGTCACTCCAGTGATTATGTCTTGTAGTTTGTCCTCTCTTTTGGCCTGCCACTGGTTCCTACTAATCTTTAAAAGGAGAAAAATCTGTTGTAAGTGAACTGTATCCCTCACAAACCTCTCTTTCTCTTTTTCCACTGCTAACTCTTTTCACCACCCCATTCCCCTTACATGCCTCCTCATACCTATACAATAATTGCACTCTGTGGTAACCCCAAAATAAAGAACAGTCTTGAATCATGAAGCACATAAAAGTCAAGCTAGGAATAATGCTCATTAATAGAATATGGAAATATTAATTTTCCCAGAAACAAAGTGCTATACTGCTCAAACAGTTTGTCAGGCATGTAACAGAGATGCTGTCAAACAAGCCAGCAATCACTGGGTATCCCAGACATCTGTGAGGAAGAAGTGTGTGCATGTGTGTAGGGATGGACAGAGTGGGAAGAAAACGGGTCCGACATTTATTCATTTATTTGTTGTCAGGGGAGAGAAAGTTTCATGCTGTCTTAGCTCCCCCTTCTGGCGGTCAGGAATTGGGCTCTGTCAGATTCCTGTTGACTGACAAGAACCTGTACACTACTCAAATTCCCAAAGACAAAGCTTTTGTTGATTATAATATCATGCTTTTTAAAAAGGGATTTCCTGAAGCCTGCATCCTTCTGGGAAATGTGTCTACTTAATAATTTGCAGGAATGTAGCTGGAAAGAGATAAAAGGCTTGGAGGAGTGGAAGGTTGGGGGAGAGTAAGGGAGCAAAGGATAGCAAATGATGTCTTTACACCCATTGTTGCAAGATGTACCACCCTCTATACTTTCTCCTGCCTCCAACAAGGCTGATCCAAATCCATTTCACTTGCTTCCAGCAGGCGGCCTGATCTGAGCTTTTGAGAATAATTAAAAGTGGAAATTGAGAAGCAAACCCAGAAACATCCTGATCAGAGAAAAAAAGAATACATGAGGGAAGAGCTCATTTGTGTACATTTGCTGAATCATTTTGCTAACAGTATTGCAAAGGCAATAATGTGTTTCTCTGCCAAATTCTGTCCGTTTAGACTTCATAGTGTCTGTAAGAGTGTACAGAGACACTTTAAGGTTTCCCTCCAGTACTAGCTACTGATCATTATCCTGACATCAATATTCACTTTAGAAGAGGGCACCAAGGATGGTTTCTTCTCTTCCTCTTCACCTCTTTTTCTTCCTCCTTACCTTTTCTTCTTACATAATACACACCCATACGTATGAAGCAGCCACAGTAGCAAGCACACAAAAGGGCTTCCTGTAAAAGCATTTTGTTTCCTTTGGGTGATTTTCTCTGTGCCTTTGATGCAGAGATTATAGCTTCATATTAAATTTTCAACACAAAGTTCAAAATCATGTAACTCATAGAGAAATATATACAGTAAACTATCACCTTAGGCTTCTAATCAATTAAAAAAAAAAAAAAGCAGGGTGTTCATTCATGTGTAGATGTGAACTCTACTTATGTGCAAAAAAGGGATTTGTCACTTATTATTCCTTAATTGTTTTTGTTACCAGCTGATAGAAATACAGGGGCATTTTTCCCAAGCACTAGGAACTCTGTTCTAGGTTTCAGAGGAATAGAATTAGGTTTGCTTTCTGGTTGTCATTCAACTCCAGTCATAAAAGCCTTGTACTTACTGTATATTATAATTATGTAGTGTAAGATTATGACTTGATTATGACTTTGGTATGCAGTAAAGCCAAGACCATTTATGCCAAATGGTTTTGTGCTAAATGAGATTCACTGACTTATAGTAGTGAAAAGAGTAGATATGAGCATTTGGTTTTGGTTTTGCTTGCCTTTCTATTTATGTTGCATGGCACTCAGGTTCAGATAAATGGATGAACTGCTAGGAAAAGTGGTGCTGAGTGGTTAGAACATCAGAGAAAAAACTTGGATTCCTAGGATCTATTTTTGATTATTTTCAGGATTCCTTGCAGGAAAGAATAGCCAAGTGTTGTTGATTTGATTCCCTTTAAAAATTAATACCCTTAATATATAATATGGGAAGACTAATGACGACAGACAACCTGGCTTCAGGAGCACAACAGAACTCCTGTGCTTATAACATAGGGCTGTAAGTATTCATATGTAGGCTGTGCTCCATATGCTCTCTCCTCCCTTGATTCTCTGTTATCTCCCCTGAACATTAATAGGTTCTCAGGCAGCCACAGGGACCTTGACTGCTACACCTAGGACTGCATGTTTGGAAGACTGCAGCATGAAAGGTGGGGAGGGTGCCCTGAGGACAGCTTTGGAGCTTCTTTAGGCACCATAGACACTGCCACTGAGGCAATATTGGTCAGTGAGGTAGGAAAGAATTCCACAAGCAGGCTGCTAGTGGGTTGTTGGGTTTTTTTTCCTAGATGACACAAATTTATGATTCAGTAGCATTTTCAGTAATATATTAATTATTGAAGCATGTTTGTTTATTGCAGATAAATTATTTCATGGCTATGCACAGCAGGGTAACTAAAGCTTGAAGTTGTGTGGGTGATTCTGACCAGTAAAAGGGAGACTAATAAAACCTTCACCTTCCCAACTGGCAGCCAGATGTTTCAACCTTTAAATACCTTTAATCAAGATATCTGAAAGGAGCTGTTCAGATGCAGTGTTGAACAAAAGGAAAACTGAAATTTTTATCCAGTACACAAAGCCAGAAGTGTTCTTCTCCAGCTAGCATTGGTCGTGTCAAAAAGGTATTAAAATAAGGCAGGTTTGAAAAAAGACAGTGAGATGAAAACATTGATCAGAAGTTCCTCTTAAGATACAAAAGGGAACATTTCCATTGATGTCAGGGACTCAGGCCACTAAGCCAAATTTTCAGACATGGCCACCTAAAACATGCATGTGCTCTCATCTATTTCAATGTGCTTTCCTCAGCTTTATTGTATCATTCCTTAAATCCTATGGGATTTAATATCCTGGCTGCAGTAAGACAGGAAAAGTCCTAGCACTTGGAAGATGTGGCTTGTGCTCCAAGAGGAATATAGTGAGAAATAATAGAAATCAAGTGTACAGGGTAAGGAAATAGAAACAGAAGTGACCAAGGTGATGATAGCCAGGTGTGTTATTATTGAGGTATTTGCTTGTTGATTTCTTTAATTTTAAGTTAGCTGCAACAAATTCCCTTACCCTCGTCCTCACTTCCTAGATTGGTTTTTAGAACTTTCCAGCTTCACAATAAGCAAAGTCACTGTCATCTATAGTTTATGAGTCAATTCCCAAGATGTACAATCATGAAAGCTAGGGATATTGAGTGTCCTTAACTCCTCCACTTGCAAAGTTCTGCTTCTGCAAATGATCAGTTCATTCACGGAAAGACTCAATTCAGTTCTTTTAAGAATATTGAAAATACAGAGCTTGCTTTAGGAAGCCAACATGGCAGGGATGTGGAGAAAACTCCATTACTCTACCTACCTTCAGTGTTGGCAATTTGCTAAAGGACAAACTGTTTCAGCTTTTCCAGCCTTCTGGAATTTGCCAAGGATGTTTTTCCTTTGCAGGGTTTCTTTTTTAAATCAAGGAAGTTGTTCAAATCTTCAATCTTTTTAATGTCTTTGGGGTAGAGATTTCTAACACAGGGACACAACTCACTTTTGCATTTGCTGAAACATACTGCAACTATGACTGCTACTACGAGTTATCATTAAAGAGTTGTAAAAGACTACTGAGGTAAAGCTTTTCCCAAATAATTTATTTAAACACATTCAGTTGTATCTTTGCTTCCTCATTCCTTCCCTCTGTCACACCACAGTCAAACCTGAAATCATAGATAACTAATTAGATTTGTCCTTGTGCTCTTGCTTAATACAATCAACAGTAGTTACCAATGCATGTTTTCTGTACTGAATTTTATAGTATCAGTGTATTAAGGACTGATAGATGGAGATTAGGATACTGGCATTAATAAAAGGACTCCCTTTGTCATCATCATAAAGGAAGAAAACAATAGGAAAGTTTTAACAGATTTCTAAGGGCAAAATCTGTGTGACAATAAAAAGGAGATAAACTCCAGAGAGCCAGCTTCCAAAGTGCTGATATGCTTATGTGAGTGTCAAGTCAAAGTTCTTTAGATCTTTTACTTGTAATATCTAATGAGAAGTGCTGTGCATTTGACCCAATTTACTAGAATCATTACTGAAATCTTTTATTCAGGTGCCAAATTTACCTTGGTGAGAGGTACTCTAGGCAGAGTCTTAGAATAAGGTGAATGCATAAATCAGTTTTAATAAGACATTCCCTCCTTAGGACGTTCCCAGAAAACCAGGAGCTGCAGCTGCCTGTGGCTGCATGTCCTCAACTGGGCTTTCTGTCATACCCAGGAGTCAAATAAAACCTAATCAGCAATTGGACTTGCAATCGAAAGAGAACTCAGTGAGGGCATTGGCCCTGTTAGGAGGTATAGACTGTCTCTCATTGATGATGGAAAGAGAGTGAGAGAACCACTATTTTTCTGTGTGTTTGCAAGCATCTCAGAGGAGGTTCTGCACGTCCTTTCTTATTTTAAAAAGACAGTGTCATGACGGATCAGAGCAGTATGATCTAGATGGGAGCCAGGCCATATTAAAGGCGGATAAACTGTCACACTTAGGCTCATGTTAGAATGTAATCCTGTTAGAGTTTCTCTACAGTATCACGTCATCTTACATAATTGAAAAGAAACCACTCTTGACTGAAATATTCCTGCAAGAGAGAAAACCTTGAACAGTGGGGTAGCTTATCTTACTGTTTCCAGAAAAGGACACCACCACAGTATAGGCTGCATTACAGTATAGGTACATTTACCATCTGAATTTGTAATGATAAGCTACAGGACTTTTCACGGACTCACTTTTTACCTCCAGCTGTTCTAGCCTCGAGGCTGATACCTGGTGGTGCTCCAAATAAACATAGTAATCTACAAGTGCAAGGTTGCAGGGTTATAACAGTTTGACTCCTAAAGAGACTTTCTACGCTGTCAGTCCATGAGGTTCCCAAAAGCAGCATTTGGGACATGTTATAAACTGCACAGCTGTAGCAGAAGAACAAGCTTTCATGTACTCCTGAATTACATTTCTTTCTGAATTACCTGGATGGTGCTTTGTCGTGGTTTAGCCCCAGCCAGCAACTAAGCACCACGCAGCCGCTCGCTCAATCCCCCTACCCCGATGGGATGGGGGAGAGAATTGGAGGAGTAAGAGTGAGAAACACTCCTGGGCTGAGATAAGAACAGTTTAACAATTGAAATAAAGTAAAATAGTAATGCTAATAGTAACAGTATAATAATGATAATAATAATAATGATACACGAAGCAAGTGATGCACAATGCAATTGCTCACCACCCACCGACCGATACCCAGACAGTTCCCGAGCAGCAATCGCTGCTCCCCGGCCAACCCCCCCCCCAGTTTCTATACTGAGCATGATGTCATATGGTATGGAATAGCCCTTTGGGCAGTTTGGATCAACTATTCTGGCTGTGCCCCCTCCCAGTTTCTTGTGCGCCTGGCAGAGCATGGGAAGCTGAAAAAGTCCTTGACTAGCATAAGCAGTACTCAGCAACAACTAAAAACATCAGCATGTTATCAACATTCTTCTCCTACTAAATCCAAAACACAGCACTATGCCTGCTGCTAGGAAGAAAATTAACTCTATCCCAGCCGAAACCAGGACATGCTTAAACTGCTTAAATAAAGGAAAAGATATTTTTAAACATGATTTCTATTTACTGAAATTTGGTTTTCCTGAAATCCCAACCAATGAGTTTTGATCTGGGTCAAGAAAATCTGGAAAAATACTGTGCTTATGTAGCTGCAATTCAAGGCATCAAGATTGACACATGCTTGGTTCTTGTCAAGGTTTATATCCTTCATTATGTTCAAGTATGTAAAATGCAGCATTTTTTTCAGTCATTGGAAACAACATACAACAAAACAACGTCATATGAGACAGTATCTTTCATTGCACGTTTTAGAGATTTGAATTGTTTGGTTACAGATCTGAATAATAAATAGTAGCTGGGAAGGTAAAAGTTAAAAAGTACATTTAAAAGCTGAAAATATACATTAAAGAACTCATCCATACTAAAGCTAACAAATATGTTCATGAAGTCATTTGCAGACAACTGTGTAGCAAAATTAAAAGAAGTATCTAACCTTTATAGTTTCAAAGAAAGTGCTCTTCTGCAAAACTGCTGTAGTCTAAGCTGATATCCTAAAACAATAACTTAGCAGATGTGAGCCCATTTCATTTAGTAGAAAGCTAATTCTGAAGTCTGTTGACAGCACAGTTTACATCAGAAACAATATCAAGATGATAGTTTTAGCAAATATATGCCTTACAGCAGTGTATCTTGTATTTGTGGATTACCATACTTATTTAAAAGACTCCTCATAAGTAGCTAGTTCACTGTAGTGAGGTGCAATAATTTGGCAGTGTGCATTAAGCTGGAGAATATACATAATGGCATTACAGAAATAGAAGCAGAACATTCCAGAGTCTGGTAGAAAATGAAAAAAGCATAGAGTTTGGTTAAATAATACAGCCCAGAGTCTACTCTGTCAGGCATCAGTGAATATCATTCATTGAAGTCAGTGGTTCTGCAAAAGAAAAAAATACCTGAGCAAAAATTTCCAGGTAAATAATTTAGTTTTAGGTTTGTAAAGTGTTTTAGTTTTAGGTTTGTAAAGTGTTTTAGTTTTAGGATTTGAAGCAGACTGTGAGAGGACAAAGATTGGAGGTACAATATGCAAACACAAGTGATAGATCTAGCTTTCACTGAAGTCACTGAATGTCCTTCAATCACTGCAATGACTTTGCATCAAATCTATTTCAAGACTATTTAACAGTAATATTAAGCTAATGTTTAATATTAATGCCTTTTTTTCCAGAAAGCCGCAAAGAGCACAGCCTTAGAATAGTCTTCCAATGGGCTTGATCTTCCCTGTTAAACATTTCATGCTATTCAGCTTTTTCTTTCCTCTTTTCTTTTACAGGCAGGCCAGATCTGGCAGATAGCTGATATGAAGACTTAGCTGACTTCAGAAAACTGAGTGTAATACCAACAGACTTCAGTGAAAGAAATATTATCCCTCCAAGCAACTCATACACAGACAACTTTTGGTAGCTTTAAATTAACCTGTTGCTCACCTGCAGACACGGCTATTGTTTCTTTCAGCACACATGGAGGAAGGCAACAAACTTTGTAACCCTGGCTAATAAGACTGTGGCTTTCTTATCAAAAGTAGGAGGTAGGCCAATTATAAAAGGATTATTTTATACTTAGCCTCCAGGACTTTAACTCTGGCCTGAACACTGGACATAAACAGAAGCCAATTTTAATGACCTGAGATTTTGCTACCTGTGCTTTATTATTGTTATTAGTTCTTTAACATTTTGGTACTTTATTTCTTTAAATTAGAAATGGGTTCATGGACTAGAATGTGGCCCACAGATTGGCCTGTTCTCATGAAATCATGGCTTATCTTTTCCCTGGGGTTCTACATGCAGGTCTCCAAAACTTTGGCCTGCCCAAAAGTGTGCCGCTGTGACCGAAACTTTGTCTACTGTAATGAACGAAGCTTGACCTCAGTGCCTCTTGGGATACCGGAGGGTGTAACCGTCCTCTACCTCCATAATAACCAAATTAATAATGCTGGATTTCCTGCAGAGTTGCACAATGTCCAGTCTGTGCACACCGTCTACCTGTATGGCAACCAATTAGATGAATTCCCCATGAACCTGCCCAAGAATGTCAGGGTTCTCCACCTGCAGGAAAACAACATTCAGACCATTTCTCGGGCTGCCCTTGCTCAGCTTTTGAAGCTGGAAGAGCTGCACCTGGATGACAACTCCATCTCCACTGTTGGTGTTGAGGATGGGGCATTCCGGGAAGCCATCAGCCTCAAGCTTCTGTTCTTGTCCAAGAATCACTTAAGCAGCGTACCAGTAGGCCTTCCAGTGGACTTACAAGAACTCCGGGTAGATGAAAACAGAATTGCTGTCATTTCAGACCTAGCCTTCCAGAATCTTACAAGTCTGGAACGTTTGATTGTAGATGGCAATCTCCTTACTAATAAAGGCATAGCTGAAGGCACCTTCAGCCACCTCTCCAAGCTCAAGGAATTCTCAATAGTGCGGAATTCACTGACCTACCCTCCTCCTGATCTTCCAGGTACTCACCTGCTAAGGCTCTACTTGCAGGACAACCAGATAACCCATATACCGCTTACAGCCTTTTCAAACCTCCACAAGCTGGAACGACTTGACATTTCCAACAATCAACTTCGGATGTTGGTAAAGGGGGTATTTGATAATCTCCACAACCTGAGGCAACTCACTGTAAGGAATAATCCCTGGTTGTGTGACTGCAGTATTAAATGGGTCACTGAATGGCTCAAATTTATTCCCACTTCCATCAATGTACGGGGTTTTATGTGCCAGGGACCAGAGCAGGTCCGAGGTATGGCAGTCAGGGAGCTCAATATGAATATGTTGTCATGCCCCACCACCACCCCTGGTCTGCCACTTATCATCACCCCAGTCCCACCTACAGCCATGCCAACTACATTAGTTCCCACCTTATCAGTTCCTCCCCCAAGTAGCAAATATAATCCTCTCACTCCCACCATAGCCACACTCCCCACTGTGCCTGACAGGGAGGACAGAGAAAGGGTGACACCTCCTATATCTGAACGGATTCAACTCTCTATCCATTTTGTGAATGACACTTGCATCCAAGTTAATTGGATGTCTCTTTTTACCGTGATGGCATATAAACTCACATGGGTTAAAATGGGCCATAGCCTGGTAGGAGGAATTGTTCAGGAACGAATAGTTAGTGGTGAGAAGCAACACTTAAGCCTGGTAAATCTGGAGCCCAAATCCACCTATCGGATTTGTTTGGTTCCGCTGGATACTTATAACAACTACCGAACTGCAGAAGACACTGTCTGTTCAGAAGCCACAACCAAGGCTTCCTTTTTGAGCAATGGCAGCAACATCCCCTCCAGCCATGAGCAGACGACTTCTCAGAACCTGGGATCCCCATTTCTGCTGGCAGGGTTGATTGGGGGTGCAGTGATATTTGTCCTCGTGGTCCTGCTCAGCATTTTTTGCTGGCACATGCACAAAAAAGGGCGTTACACCTCCCAGAAGTGGAAATATAACCGGGGCCGTCGGAAAGATGACTACTGTGAGGCAGGGACCAAGAAGGACAACTCCATCCTGGAGATGACGGAAACCAGCTTCCAGATTGTCTCCTTAAATAATGATCAACTCCTTAAAGGAGATTTCAGACTGCAGCCCATTTATACCCCAAATGGGGGCATTAACTACACAGACTGCCACATCCCCAATAACATGCGATACTGCAACAGCAATGTCTCAGACCTGGAGCACTGTCATACGTGATAGTGAGGGGAGACGGGGGTCTCTAGGACAAAGAGAAAAAACTCTGGAAAAAGTAACCCCCCAACAACAATGAAAAAATTACATTTGATAAATGTTACACAGATGCATTTATGCATTTGAATACTCTGTAATTTATACGGTGTACTATATAATGGGATTTAAAAAAAGTGCTATCTTTTCTATTTCAAGTTAATTGCAAATGGTTTTGTAACTCTTTGCTTTTTAAATCTTTAAAAAATATTGCTAAGTACTGTACAGGGTTGTACAATAAGAACCCAATGTCATAGCAAAGGAAAGAATGACTCATTCTTCAAACATTAACCACTTTGCTGTCGAAGCTGTCTGAGGGATGTTAAGTTTCTAGGTGTCCTGTAGTACAAGAAAATAAGTGCATATTAAAACAGGGTCACTAAGAATGGATAAAAGCAATTCAGATAAAATGGATACAACCCTTCTGACTTGAACCCAGCAGTTGCAGTTGAGCTTCAAACAGTTGGAAATAATTCCATTCCCCTTTGTCAGTTCTGCATTTCCTACCTCCAACTGAAAGCTGGAGTTCTGAGTGCTACCAAAAAGGCTACTTACTCGTTTGATTAGTTTTCTCCCAATATACTTGGAATAGGAAAGGTAGACAGAGCTCAGTGTCAAACTCAAAGTGACCTTGATTCCTATTTGCAAAAGCTACTCTGAAAACATCCCCTGATACTATATACTTTTATGATAGAAACTGTTCCTGCCTTTCATTATGATTAAGAAGCTTTAGGCATTCTCTGGCCCTTCACAGTGGGAGATGAAGGTTATCAGTATGTAACAGATAGCTGTCATTAAGTTGCACCTCTCTTTAATAGAACAGCATTTGTTGACACAGCATGGTCAGGTAAAGCCTGAATGATGGAAATTCTGAGTGCTCCCAGCTCTGCAGTACTCACGCAGAATTTGGAATCTAAAAGTGTAAATTGCTGAAGACATGATGCAAAATATGATGCCAGTGCAATGGTTGCTATTGACTTTTATGGTTCAAGTCCTATTTGATTTAGGGGTCTGAGTTATGTTCAGTATGGAGAAATAAGAGAAAAAAGACAAACAAACAGAGAAAACAAACGAGAGAGATCTTTTAAAAATTTATTTATTACTGGAAAGGCCTCCAGGCCTATCATGAACTGAAATATGTTCAGCAGGGAAAATCATGTATAAATCCTGGTTGTGGGGATTTTTTTCCATTCAAAAGTACAGAGACCGACGTTAACCAAGCATTTGATTAGCTGAGGAATTTTAAGAACTCAAGTACATACTGTCCCTCTGAATTACCCTTCTTTTATCTTAAGCTTTTGGAAATTTTCCACAATGATTTGTGCTTTACAAGCAGTAGATGGTCTTAGAATTTGCTCTTTTATTCCCTCAAATTCTTTAGCTGGAATACTTTCTGAGTCCTTGAGCTTTACATCCACTATGCGAAACATGCTTGTATTAAAACCGTGATGCTGCTCTCAAAATTATACAATCTTCCAGCCACTCCATTGACTCAGTGACTGCCAAGAACTCTAGATTTCTTGCCAACTCAGTCATGGAATGTAATTCTTCCTTTTTTTTTTTCTTTTCAGTTTGTTTGTTTTTTAATGTGGCTCACTTTCTCCTGAGCTTGGGGACAAGCAAAAGTTCGCAACAAAGAGAAACACTAGAGAGAGAGAAAACTTTCCTGAGGGAGTAGGGAACCAAAGAGAAAACTTCTTACAGTGACCAGCTAGGGACAAGAAGTTGTTAGAAGTGAATTGGAAGTAAAGGCTGAAGCACTTTCACTGTGGAATGCTTAGACTTTTCACTTTATGAGGCTGCTTATGTTGGGAGAGAGGGTTTTAATCCTTTCCTTTGCTCATTTCACTCAACCCATTCTTGAAACCCAGCAGTCTATGAGTGCAGTTTCTCAAATTCAAATTGCATGATAACACTCATTTTCTGCAATGGCAAAATTAATCCAGTTATGATTGATGGCAAAGTACAATCATTGTATAAAGAATCGTATCCTTCCCCCAACACCTTTTATAATCACATTTTGAAATTCCACTCTATATTCTGTATATTTGCTATTTTCTCCAGCTATAACAGGTATTTTAGGCAACCTGTGTGGCTACTGTAATAGTAAAGTCACTGAAATTTTGCTGAATAAAAGGCTGCCATATGATTTCAAATGGTGTAATTCTAGGTAGAAATGTCTATGCAAAGTGTTTTTTTCTGTGACCTATTTACTGAATATTATGATGAGAAGTTTGATACTTACGTTTTGTTTGTTTAATATGTTTTAGCTGCCAAAGCCCACAAGACAAACAGCAAATAGTTGTGCTTCTGCACGCTTCCATTGCATGCTGGAGTTTGAAATTAAGTAGAGCCAGAGATTCCCACTGGGTGTGGATGTAGTATTTAATTTCATTGAAATAACTAGCCGTACTTTTTATTTCGAAAGGCATCCTTTGAAAGTACACGCTTACTAGAATTTTGTACTTCAGTGACTGATGCTGGAGGAATCTTTGTCCTCCTTGATGAACATCTTCTGTTCTAGGCCTCAGGATACCATAGTTTCAAAATGAGCTAGACGCCTTATTTGTAGCAAATGATTTATTCAGGGAGTTCAGCTGTACTGTAGGTGAATGATCCACAAGCCCAAACTGACAACAAATGTGGTTACTGTCCTAATAGGGTGAAAACAGAAGACATTCACAAACTGTTTGTTTTGATCTTGGGTGATGAAATGTATATACATCTATCTGTGGACTATTACTCACTTACCTAGATCAAAAATCAAAGTCGTATAGCAGAGTTTATGCTTCTTTTCAGTGTGAAGAATAATATATATATATATTGGTATGGGACACTGACACAGCTTCTTTTCTATAAATACACTTCTGAAAAAAGTAACAAACCACTTTTACCAAAATCTGTGGATAGAACTGGGAGTATTATCTAAACAAATTCACTATCTAAACAAATTCACAATTGTTGTCAACCAAACAGTTACATGTTTCTACTGAAGAATGTTTCTCCCAGTTCTAATTGCTATCCAGCTGCAAAAGAGTTAATGTATTACAACCCACAAGAGAGTTTGGGATGTTTCAAAGAGTCAGTCACACAAACAGCTGAGGCTTCATTTCAGGACACATCTAGATAAGTACATAATGGGCAATTTTCACTAGGTAAAATATTTGGAAAAAGAATTAAAAAAGGACAATGATCTTTTGGCAAAGTAAAGTTTAATATTGGTAGCTTTTTCCTTGGACTTCGTAAAAATGGAGTCATCTTTCCTTAGTGCAAATATCTGACCACAGACACTAACTAAAGGCTATAGTGCAGAAGTCCCAAATGGGTGCATATACAACTCATCCAAAATGTTCACTTCCAGGTTCTGATTTGAACAGGTTCATTGGACCTGAGGGCAAATGAGTGGTTTACAGACAAAATCTCACACATCTTCCATTGTATACTGCTAATAGGTGACATAAATGTACAGAAAAGATTGGTGAGTGGAATAAAATAAGAGTTTAAGTGAAATTATGCTAGAGCAGTATCACAACACTGCTATGTCCATGCTTAGGTTCCTTCTGAAGACTTATCTATTTACAAACAGGTCCTCGTTTTCACAAATTCTGTCACTATAACAAGTATTCTTTGCATGTAGCTTGCTGGCAGAAACAAACACCTAATGAATGCATGGACTTTTTGTCAACAGGTTCTTATTGGAGACATTATTATTGAATTTCTTCATAAGAATATTTAGGGATTGGGTTCCTTTGGACTGAAAAGATATTAGCAGTTTTCCCTGTATGCCAATAAAGGAGTACAATGAATGTCACATAAAACAGAAAAATGAAATAGCGTATGCCATTTGCTACTAGAGTAGTTCAACTATATTTTTCTCTCAACCATTTTATTTTTTTCGTGAGAGAAAATTTCTCACTCTGAGAAATGTATCAATTTTAACTCTGCAAGCAAAAGGACTTTATGCATATTGTATTGTTATGGTTTTAAGGGTCTATATAAGGCACTTTATTAATGACATTGAAGTGAAAGTTCAGTCTCAGCTTTTGACAGTGAAGTGGTTAATTCCCATTGAATTCTCCATTTATAGTACTTCTTCACCTTAAATTATAACATGGAGATATTAAAGTTTTTTCTTTAGAACATGAGAGTAATGGTTTTAATCATGACTTATCTTTCCAGCTCAGTGGAAAAACAAAACAGAAATGAGTGCCAAAATCAAAAGTTATGGGCTCGGAGCCTCATCAAATCCTGCCTGATGCTCTCTTCTAAACACAGAGATATTCCTAGGAAGCTGATGATCACTCCTTCCTTGAACTCCACTGAACAAGGCATTTTGTATCCTAGATGATAATACAGGCAATATTGAAGCATTTGGCATTAAACTTTTGTTACAACATAGAATGTCTTGCTCTTTAAAAGGACACTGGCTAGTAGTCCATCTGGAAAACTAGTACAAAAGAGATTTGGCAAGCTTTTATTATATTGTGGCTCTGTTGAAATGTGCCTCATGAGAGCTGAATTCTGATCCCCTCAGAAACAGATAAGCTACTAAACAAATTGCTATCATCACTTGGTCCCAAATATCTGAAGATGATCTTTCATAAAATTGGTTTTAACTGAGACATGCACACTTGATTCTGTTCTGTGTTTGGTATACTTTCTACCTTTAACATGGAAAAATAGATGGTTTGAAGTCTGCATTATCTGTTTTCTGCAATCTGCCATGTTGCACGCATTGTTAACTTCAAAACCTCACTATACACTATATATTATCTTGTTGACATATTCAGTAAAGAGTTATTTAAAAAATTACAACAATCCTGCTGTATTTATATGAGCAAATTAATTAAAATAAGGATGTGAATATCTGAAAGGGAAAACAGAAAAACAAAAATATCAAACTTCTGTACTTTCATTCCTGGTAACATTTTCAAATGTTCTACTGTATGTTCACCCTCTCTTCAGATTCTAAAAGACAAATATTTTCATCTTCTGTCTCTCAAAGAGTTAAACCATTTGTTACTTCAATTTCTCAGATTTAATCCTATCTTTATAAGATTATCTCATTTTCATATGCATATAGGAAAGCACTGTAAAACAAGAATGTATTCCAGTGTTTGAAATTAATAGGTACACTTAAGCAACTACGCACGTCTATAACAAATATATATATGTGGAAGCTGTGACCCATTATATGCATAGTCATTTGATAAATGCATTTAATATTCATCCTTGACAATCTTAAACCTGCCTTTTACCTATTATTATCTATTTAATCTCTTTCCTTGAAATGAAATGTGATTTTTTTTCTAGTTCTCCCTTCAAAATTGTTCTTGAATTTTCAGAATGCACAACATTCAGACATAGGCCTTAATAAATTTTTGTATATCCTATACATAACATATATGGTAATATATACAGTATATATAAAGAGATACTTTAGCCACTTAGAAATGAAAATTATCCCTCTTCTAGCTACATATACAAGAACTAATTTTTGGCTTTGCCAGAACCTCAAATATTGAATGTTACAAGTTGTGGCATTTCAAAGCTTAGAAATGTAATATTACTGAGTGTCACAATTAATCTTTAAGTTATCTTATTCTCTGTCTTAACAGTGAATGTCAAGTAAAACTACTGAGAGCTGCTGTGCAATACATCCACATCTAGGCCCCCGCTTAATATGCTTCTCTGAACTTGACATTTTTTCTGAGCCAGATTAGACACTGGTAACTAAACCTTCTTGCCTTACCACAGGAAGGTGGAGAACAGAGGTAAAGTAAATGATAAACGTTGCAATCCTTTATATCTTTCTGGCAAAAATAATGGCTTCATCATTTTCAATCAACAATTTTGTTTTCTCTCTCTCAAAAAAAAGTTGACAAGCACTGATTATTTCATCAGATAATGTTTTAATAGCCAAAAATGATTCTTCTTTGTAGAGATCAATCTTTATATTTATTTTTTATAGTTCTAAGCTCAGTTATCTGCAGCTGTTCATGCACATGTGCATGTGTGTATAAATTTCTCGGGTTGGGTATAGAGTGCTTAGCTACAAGGAACCCCCAAAGCAAGCACATGTAGGAGTATTTTTTAATATTGTTCAGTAAACATCTTTCAATATTTCACTTTGAAAACAGTTCTTCTATCTAAGAAGAGTTATCGTGCCACATGGAGAAACTACATTCAGTCATCAAAGTATGAAACAAATATTTTAATTCTACTCAAAGTGTCTCTGTCAGTGAAGGCTCAAACTAAAAGTCACTAAAATACTTCTATTACACAGGTAGAGGGTTGGAGAATTTTTTAACAATAATTTGCATTTCTAAAGCAAATTAGTACACTCTTATGGTGAAATCCTGACCCTACTGATTTCAACTATAAATCAGAATATTTATAGGAGCAATATATATAAAGTATAAAAACATCCAGTATGACACATTGCATAATATGTCACACTATGTATCCCCACATGAAATACATCGATCGAGTATAGCAGTAGGCCTACGTATCGTGTTATAAGCTTGATATCTGTTCTGAAAAGATGGGGAGCAGTGAAATACACTTTACAGAAAATGAGGGGAGAGAGAACTATGTACTGAGCAACATTGTCCAACATAAAGCCACACAGGATATGGACATTTAAAGCCACAAACAGGCCGCTGAGCATAGCAAGAATGTTCTTTTACACATAAACACACATATTTTCTGCTTACAACTCCATATCATGGCTAACATATGTGACTGCAAAAATGCATGTATGAATATTAAGAGTTTATAGTATAGTTATACTTTGGTGGGGACATCTTATATAGAATAAGAAGAATTGTGACCCTGTGCACTGGGTCTATTATTTACGTTTCCCTGTATAGAAGAGTTTCATATACAGGAGGAAGTGACAAAAGAACAAAAGTCATGCTGGTTACACTATCCTGTTTTTTTAAGTGTAGAATGCCTTGAAGAATGAACACAGTGTATAAACTATTATGGAAAATCCCAGTCAAATGCACGTGTGTGTTTACAACTTTAATGTACTCTGTGCAAAAGCGAGAAGTCTCCATGATGAAAATTAGTGTTAAGCTGAACACGACCATTCTTGACAAGAACAATTGCCAGAAAGATTCTGTTAAAATGGTATATCTCTTGAGTGAAATCAATATTTCCATTCCTATAGACTTTGAGCAGGTGATCACACAGATAAATAAAATTCTTTGTGATGGGAATTGGAACAATGTCAAAGACGGAGTGCAGTAATTTTCATAGTTTGAAACTGCCTGCTTGTGAGGAAGAAAAGGCAGGTTTTGTTCTGTGAAGATGAAATATAGTAATAATGATGGACAGAATATAGATATACTCCTCTACTGACATTTTATGGACATGAGAAAGGACATATAGACATGCTGTATACATATACATTTGCGACATAATTTTAAATTTCCTTTGAAATTTTCAGACTCTTCAGATGAGATCCACTTCTAATACATGCATAATATTCCAAAACAATTAAATCCTCAGAAATGACTGCAATCCCTTTCAATGAATAGAATCAATAAAACGTGATAAAAAGAGTATGTACAGAAAGCGCACAGTACTTTCTCAAAGCTTTAGCTGTGGTTAAAAAAAAAGAAAGAAATTAAAAAAAAGACTGCTAAACCAGAATAGCTTTGTATTTCTGTTTATATGATAAGTCCTTCCAAATTTCTGACACATGCACCTGAATGCCAAGCTTTGGTTTGACTTGAAAGTCAAACAATTTAAATGACAGTCTTGTAAGCCTGACCTCATATGCCTTCAGAAACTGGTTTGTGCATTGGTGGTTCAGGAACCAATACGTAATTCATTGCTCTCTGACTTGCAATGCGAATGTTAAGAATTTTTCCCCATTAAAGAAACATGTTAAGAAAATTTAAGAGTTGGTGTGAAGTCAAGTACTGCAGTATATGTTAATGTGAACAATTTCATTTAGTCAAGCAGGGTATTAGCATGTCTTTGTAGGTGAGGACTGCAGAAGCAAGGTATGCATATTAACTCTACGTCATTTTCAAGAAAACTTTTCTCACCAGCACTAGACACTACTCCTAGCTGACAAAAAGCAAGTATGACTTACCAAGCATATATGACTTAGAAAAAAATAAACAAATGGAAATCTGAGAAAGGGGAGATATTCCAAATTGCTATAGTTATTCTAATAATATACAGATGAGTACTTTAAGCAATTAAAAAAATCTCATAAAAGTAATGAATTTTTTCATATTAAAAATTGCTAGCAAGCAAGAAATTAGTCCCATTCACAAGAAATTAGTCTCGGCAGCTTTTCACTTACATCTACATTGTAGGTGAGTTTTGAAGTCAATAACTTCTTTTTTATTTTTTTTTCCTGATTACAGACCTAATTGGTCATAGTGTTCATTTGGAAGTCTCTCCATGCACTGATTTACTTTGTCATCTATGATAAGTTTGAGGGATAGGCTACTTTATGTGTGATACTTGCCTTCATGACAAATTAATATTTAACTATATTTCTATACCTTTCTGCTTTGGTTTTGCCTTTCTTATTTATAATTTAACATTATGAAAAAGTGGAAAATGGAGCAAATTTAAAGTAGAGAAAATTTTAATTATTTTCTGCTACAATTACAGCAATGGTATGACTGTGTCTTCTTTTTAGCAGAAGACAGAATTTAAGAATACTGAGTTAAATAAATTGTCTTAAGGAATTTTGCTATCAATTTTAAGTTGAATTCATTATTTATCAACATTGAGTTACAGTAGTCACACTAGGAAGTTGAGCTGGGAAGATTGGATAAACTCAGGTTCGTGGTTATAGGAACTTCATGTTTATAGGTTCAGTTTTATAGGTTATTACTAGTAGCTGCACAAAGAGAAGGGGACAAATGTTTCTTCTTCCTTACACAGGTACCTCAGACTCACTTCTGTAGTGATCAAGGAGGAAGACAACTACTTCACAGAGATCTCCCTCAAAAAACAAAATATCCAGAACAGGGGGAAAATAACTGGAGTCATGGCATTTCTCTTTGCTGACTACAGAAGCTGGCAGATGCAGAGCTGGATCATTTTATGAGGGATGTAGCAAATTACAGGTCCTCTGAAGCATTATATAGGACCTTTGGTTTGTACAGGACCCTAGTAAGGTACCTTCACTGAGATGCATCCTTTTGGAGGTCTGTAACAAAATGCACTACTCGTGCCTATAAAAGCAGGGAAGGATCTGAGTTTTATTTTGTTTTGCAGGCCTTTAATTACCATTTCCTGTAAGTTCTGGAGTTCCAGGTACAGCACTATGTTCAAGAAGGAGTGTGTAACAAGTTTGGAAGGTCACGTTTTGGATGACTCTCCTTTTATCAATGCAAATATTACTAAGACACTTGCAGATGAATTTCTAAACCACAGCAGATGTGATGATTGAATTAGTGGTCAGATCGGACACTTCTACTTTCAGTTTAGATGTTTATTACTTTTCTCCATTATTCCTTGTCTAATTAATTGTTTTCTTAACATCTGAAACTAAACAGTTAGTACTATTGCTTATTTGTCACAATACAAGGAAAAAATTTCTACAGAACCTTTATACCTGTAAACTGTGATGAAAATTACCCAGCAAAGCTAAGCCACAGAAATGCTGGCAGTACAGTGAACCATTTGTCATAAGGTAATGAACTTCTATTGTGATATCAATTCAGTTTATACCCAGACTATGAAAAATCACAATTTCTTTTTCATTTGCATCATTTCTTCTATGCTACATCAACCTTCTCTATCATGATTGGCTTAGAGGACAGATTGCTGCTTGTGCCTCACCTGATAATGTCATTTAGAACTGTTTACATTTAAGATTAAAACAAGGAAAACCAAGCTGTTTTCTGATTGCCTGCATTTTTGGGCTGCTGTAGTAGCAATTTGCTCTGTACCTGTCTACTGCACTATTTGTCTCTCACCATTTTTACACACACATAAGACATACACACAAGAACATATGCACAAGCACACTGTATTTATACATCATATATATATATTTAGATGCTCAAACATACACATAAGCATATATAGACATATGTTATGTATTTCTGAATGTATAAATATGGATTGGTCTAGGCTGAGCCCCATACTGATCTTTTGCTCTGGATTTATGCATCATTTCAGCTCCACTTAAGCTTCTGAAAGTCAGCAAAGATGTAGAATAGCATGATTTTTTTTGAAGAACTGTATTGTCAGTACTGGTGAGAGTATCTTTTCAATAATGTATGTGCTTTGGCAGCCTGTGCACTAAAACTTGAATAATACAGAGAAGATTAAGATAGCTCCTGGAAGTGGATACCATGCACCTTCTGAAATACACTTTCCAATGCACAAAGCACATCTGATGAGTCAGTTTATAGCAGGACTGTTCTGTGTGGCTGCTAAATAAACTGTAGACAGAGGAGAATGTGGGAAAAGACAGTATGTAACTTAAACCCAGTATGAACAAGAAGGGAAAAATTCAGATATTTCTACATCATTAGCATTACAGTTGATTTTTCTATGTCATTTTCTTCTCTGTGGCCTATTCTTCCTTCCATATATTTGACACTTTTTCCTTCTCATGCAAACTGCCTTTTAACTTACTCTTCACCTTCTGCTTCATGAAAACCCTTTTGTTATATGGGATTTTTGTGTGATACCCAAAATGAGGGCCTCTCTTATACATGAGTGGATGCATTTGCATGTAACAGCTCAAATAGGCAGTGGTCAGTGCCTCCCATCCTCCTCAATTCATTTATCTAACTGTTCCAAAAAGATCTTGTGGAGATGAGCCACGCAGCTAGTGTGCTATTATAGGAAGACTTAAAAATTTGCTATGAAATATTCTTCCAGTGTTTCATTTCAGAGGTTCTCTATTTGCAGCAAACGTGCAAGAAAATTTGCCTGCAGCAACAACCTTCCTTGTTGCACCAACAGTACTGCAACAGTAACTTTTCCTTTGTTCCCTGCGATTCCATTTGCATCTGGCTTTTGACTTAACATACAAAAAGCCCAGTTTGCTTCTGTTGTTCATACACAACTTCAGTATCCTGACTCCATAGTTAAAAAACATGAAGAGTCACATGTCAAATTCAAGGACTAGGAGCAGGAGCTGCAGGGCTTGGAACAACAGTTGTGTGTCTGGACATGTGGTAGCCTACAAGCCAAGTCCTCTGTGCTCCATACATGGCTCCAGTTACCTGTACTGCCCCTTTCTGAGACAGCTCTTGTGTAAAAAGGAGATCATTTCCTTTTAGATCTACAAACCTATCCATCCCTTCCTGAGGTCATAAATTGTAATGTAAGTATTATTTCTCCCAAGATGAGGAGGAAAGGACGAGAGACATGTTCTCCACCCATTTCTCCAAAAACGGGCAAGTCATCCTGGAATGATCTGAGAACGGGGTCCCTCACTGAGTATACACTGTTTCCCTGTGCTAACCACGCTCCATGCCTTGTAGAATCCTCAGCTTCTCTCCTTCTGCCAGATATGTTAACTCTAGTTAAAATTACTCCTGTCCATGCTTATACTGTAGCTCTGAAGATTCAGAACCTCTGTGTTCACATGCATTTTATTGCAATTTCTAGTTCTTAGTTTACATAATCTGTTTTTGATAGGACTCCTGCCTTACTCGTTGCTCAAGATGAAAACAAAGCAAGGCAAGATATTTCATGCAGAGCTGTGAAGCTGATATTCTCCTCTTTTAAATACCTGCCTTTGCAATTTAAAAAAAAATTGTTTATTACTGTTTTTCAGGGTTTGTTTTTAACCCATAATACTGCATACAATTTGCTAAATATATCTCTCATATTCAGAAACACAAAAGCATAGAGTACATATTATCCTAGAATTTGTTAGTAAACTTCACTGTTTTCCAGCTAGAGATCATCCCTGCTCGTAAATGAAATTATACAAGTAATGAAGTTCATTCTAGTTTCTGAAGTTTCTGTAACACACTGCTCTGAACTTCAAAGCTAATGTAGTATTTAGGGCAGGAGGGTAGAAAGAAGTAGGGATGTGAAAGACAAAAACTGTGCCAGTACAAAATGTATTTTAAATAAATATGGGCCAAAACATAAAAACTCTGTTTAAATCTGGGGTATACAGATATAATTATGGTAAATATAAGGATACAAATCTTCCTTATCGGAGCAATATTCTCTGTCTGTGGGATTTCATTAGGGTTGCTGCTTATTTCAAACACCTGTATTAATAGACCATTGATAATTTTTTGTCTGGGTTGAGAAAAAATATTTGCTACGTACATTTGCCAACTACTTATTTTTTTCATTTGAATCACTCTAATTTCTTTTTACATTTTTTTCCAAAGATACCAATATCTGCTGAGTTGCAGCAAGTGTGGAAAGCTGCATGTTTGTCAGTTAAAACAAAACAAAACAAAATTTCACAGCAAACATTCCTCTGCCTTGTTATAGAAGATAAATTGTTTAGAGGTAGATTTCTGCAAGCCCCAATAATCCAGCAAACAGAGTTTGATTAGGAGACAATATATATCTATGTTTCAAAGACTGATCTTAATTTGAAATTGTAGAGAAATGCACTACCAGATGAATGCCTTAGCTGCATTGATTCTAAAAGGTGCACTCATTTGGATTTAGCTTTTCACAGCTGATGAAGAATGAGAGTAAAATAAC
Source organism: Pelecanus crispus (assembly GCF_030463565.1). Lineage (NCBI taxonomy): Eukaryota > Metazoa > Chordata > Aves > Pelecaniformes > Pelecanidae > Pelecanus > Pelecanus crispus. The sequence goes on from NC_134648.1 coordinate 52,729,504, forward strand.
TATAGCAAATAGAAAAGTTAGGAGTAAAAGACTAACAGCATTACTCTGTTGAGTAACTACTGTGTTTCAGAAACTGTCCATTTCAGAAAGGTCTTTTAGTCATGCTAAATACCATTCCTCTGGTGTATTAACTGCTTCCAGCCCTGACAGGTGTTTGGTAATGCTCTCTTGGATTTGCTCACAGGTTTTTTCCTTTTGTTTATCCTGCTTGACTACCCCTGATGGAGCAGATCATGTGGAGAATATGTCATATTTTTTCCATATGTAGGTTTTTCTCAGGGCAGCTGGGCAAGATGGTGACCCAAGAGCAGTTTGCCAGGCATGCCCACCTGCACAGCTAACACAGAGCCCTCAGCAGGTGCTGTGAAGGGGAAGGGTTGCAACAGCATGGTGGACCATCACCATGTCTGTCACCTCTGCTTGGATCCACATCCTTTAAGACTACTTAAATGCATCTCTTTATTAAAAAGATATTAGCAAGATGTAGATTGCATGGGAGTTTAAAAGGGATGGAATGGTCTGTGGATTGCATTACAGACTTCTTCAGAGGGAATTCTAAATGCTTCAACAAGTTCTGGAATAAATCCTGAAGCATATCTTTAGCCAAAAACATGCTAAATCCACTGTCAGATTAGAATAATTTCTGTAAAAGGCTATCTAGGTCAGTTATGGTCTCTTCTGTAGATCCACATATAAAGTTCTAACCTTCAGTGTCATCTAGTGCATAGAAAATAGAAATTATGATGCCAAAATACTAATGATCCTGAGTCTGCATGCCTGCTGATTCTTGCTTATAATGGGACAAATAGTACATCCTTTACTGACCTACTTAGGGTAAGCACTGTGTAAAAGCTAGGCATTTTTATTATTTCACCATATGCAGTTATATGACCTCTTCTGAAAAACAGTAGATTCACCTAGAGGATCTTAGTAGGAGATAAGAATCTGATTTACCATTTTAGCAAAGAGATTTCTTTAATCTAATATATGGACTCCACAGGATTTCAATAAAGATATACAGAATACAATGCAATTATATCATCACAATATCCACACTTCTGCTTAAAAAAAATGTGGGTAAAAAAACCCCAACAATTATATGTAAAGCCAGGAGTTCATTATTAGTATAACTGCAATCTTAACAGTCTAATTAGAGAGTTAGTCAACATCTAACTATAACAGAAAAAAAGAAAATGAGGAATATAAAGAAAAAGATGCCATCATACCAAAAAAACCAAAGCAAACCAAGCCCCCAAAAAACTCTTAAATAATAATACAGTTACAATTGTATCATACATTTCCTAGCTACTAGCCCTTTTTCTGGTGGTGTGCTTACTCTTCCACTGCCCCTTAGGATCCTTCCATCTGCTGGGGTAACATAAGGTGAATCACCAGCACCCCAACTCCTTCACTGGGAAGACCATGGTGTTGACATTGTTGGCTTCTTCTTCACTTTAGGATCTGCTGGGGTCTTTTTTATTTGCTAATTCTCTTTTACACCTTGCTGTTTCTTCATTGGTCCGCAAGTCCACATTACATCCAATTTACTACATATGGTGCGCTTGTGATACCCTTAACATCAATTTTGTGCAGGTCTGCATTTCTTTAACTAATTGTTGATGAGTTGTTTATAACTACAGGCTTTCCAGTGCCAGCCTGTGCCCCATCTCTTATCATCCCATGCCTGTATTCCTCTATACTGCATCCTGTGACTCTGCTCAAGGCCTCTGCTGTCATACTAAGCCAGTATTTTTCTATATTTGTTTCATTACATTAGAGTCACAAATACCTCATTGTATATGAAACAAGTACTTATTACAACTGTATGTAAAACTATGGTTACACTAGAGAAGACAAGCTATATTAAAATGAATTAAGCACGGTCATATGGTTATTAGAGAAAAATAGTTACAGCTAAAGCAGGTCAAAGCAAAGTTCCAGGTAGATTGAGACAAGGTCAACAAAGTAAGTCTGACAAACCAGGCCTCATAAACTCAGTACAAATCCTGTGGTCTATTGCTAGCAATGGAAATACTGTATTTCTGAGCTACAGCCTAGGACAGATAGTACATGTGTTAAAAATGCTGTAATAAGGCACCTGTACATCCTCTCTAACCTAGTTTAGAGACTAGCATATGGACTATTACAGGAAAGAATCTGTTCAAGAATAAAAAGCATTATCTTAGTTGTAAGAGTACCTATAAAGTGGCCTGAAGTGTTTAAATTTATAATTAAAAATGTGATTTTAAAAAATTGGTCCTTTTAGTTTTCTACTACTACCTCTCTACAATTTAGGGCTTATAATTTAGTCTAAATAAAGTCTTCTGAAAGAGAATGTATTGTGGAAACCCATGCAAAGTTGGTAATAGTTTCCGCAGTGATTCAGCAACCTTAACTTCGATAGGGAAAATCTGTTTCTGAGAAATCTTTACAAGATGTCAGTTCCACTTTAAAAGGCATTGTCTTTCTCAGTGTGATGGCTGGCTTCTCTAATGAGATTACATTTCTCATAAGACTTTCCTAAAGTCTTACTCTCATGTTCTGGCTTTTTTTTTTTTTTTTTTTCTGAACAGATTCTGAATCTTTAACTTTGCTAACACTTAAAGTAATTGATTAATTATGTCTTGTATTGAGATATTGCCCTCTAAGTGAAAAATTTAGTGAATCATTGCTTATTTGTAAGAGGATAGATATGCCAGATCACTCAATATTTCTCTAAGAAGCATAGTTTCATGTGTTTCATGCTAATTCCTCATTCATGTAAAGGCACACGGATCTGGAATCCAGCTGAAGGTCAAATGCAATACTAAACAGATATTAAAGGAAGTTATATCATATATAAATGGGATGCTTTAGTCCATCTCTGTTGTATAGGGAACCTTCCATATTTTTATTACTTAAATAGAATCCTTAGTAGATTTCCTAAAATGATACAGTCCCGTTACTTAAATCAAGGACATCCTCAATGACAAGATTTCTTCTTTTCTTCTTTTTGAAAGGGAACCTTTCCCTTTTCTCTTTCTTTTTTGGTGGATATCTAATTATAACTTGTCTCTCTTACAGTATCAAGTGTGCCTACTTTATGTATTTGTATATTTGCAGTGGGATAATGTGCTTTGTTTTAATCTAATTAAGGGTTGTCAGGTTAAAAACAACTAGCCTTTACAACAATGAAAAGCTTCCTCTCTTAAAGCAGGAAAACCCATAGTCTCAAATGAAAGCATTTTCTCTTTTATTATTTCATTACTGTTATTTACTGTCCACAGGCTTTCTACTGTTAAATAAAACACTGAATAGATAGTGCTGAAATGAATAAACTTTCATAATAACTATTTTCTGTTGAATTTTCAAACAGCTAACATAACTGCAGGCATGTTTGTACTTCAGCTCTAAAATTCTATATGTTGAATTTTAAAAAAAAGTTAAAGAAACGAATATCAATACATTTGATGACAAAGCCTACCAGTGTTGCTTTCATTCCTCCAATGATCAAATGAAACAATTTGAAGTTGTTTTCAAAACAGATTTTTAATACAGGAAAAAAAAAAAAAAAACAACCAAAACCCTGAATATGCTGTTTGGCCTCTGATCATTGCTCAGCTGGATGTCGTCCATATGGCTTTTCTCTTTTATTCTTGAATATGACTTGTTTTTCCAGCCCAGATATGATACAAAAATAGTTTTTTTAAGCTAGGAGAGTTCTGTTTTTACCTAGTGGAAGAATGTATTCTAGTCACACCTCTGTGTCCTTCCCATCCATCCAAATATGACTATAAACAGAATTAGATAATTTTGTCAATTTGTCTGGCAAGGATTTTTTCTGGTTTATTTTCTAAACTTTTTCTTATTCTTAAGTACTTATCAGCCATGTTACTGCATCCAAAAGTTCTGCTTTTCTCAAAGAAAAAGTCTATTTATTAACCTTTTCCTTTCAATGCTTCAGTAATTTCCCTTCTGCTTAGTGTTCACATAGTTTATATGTGGAAGATGTGGTATTTCAAGTATAGAGAAATATTACAAGGCTGTATCTGTTTCTCTTCATACTTCTGTTCTTTCCTCTTCCTCCTTGTCTATTGTTGCATCTTTTAATTAACTCTTATTCTGTAGAATCTTTAAGTGAACATATCACAGAATTCTTCCCCAAAATGTACCGCAAGCTGCTGAAAAGTACAAGTTCCCAGCCAGGGTTCTCCCTCCACTATAAAATTGTTGCATGAGCAAGTAATGAAGCTGACCTGCTACAAGTTTATTTCATAGGTCCCATATCCTTCTCCATTCTTCTCTCCCCTCCTTTTTCATGTCCATTTCCACTGTGTCCCTTCTTTTCGTTCAGGGCACACCTCTTGTGCCTGCACAGTGCTTTCAGCTCCTTCCACATTACCTGCCACTGTTTAAATATGGAACTTGCTGGGTAACAGGTAAAATATGCTGTAGGTGACTGACAGAGAGCAGTGATGCGGTGACGTAGTGATAAACCATTACAGGGCAGCGGGTTGCTCAGCTGGTTGTGCTCTATCTAGCTTTCCCTGAGAACAGGCATTTACAGAGACTTTACAATCTACCCAGACACCAATTTTCACACATTTTTGAGCATCTGGCTATTTCTGAGACCTTTTATTCTCCTACTTGCTTAAAAATAACCAACAAATTAAAAAAAAAAAAAAAAAGGCAAACCAAAAAAACCCAACAAAACAACCCAAACGGGTGTGACTGACAATCTGACAGGCGGATGCAGGACACAAAGTGTTTGTTTTCTAAATAAAGCAACCCAAAAATGGTGAAGTGATGCTGCAAGAAAATCACCTAAGGAATCATATTAGACCAAGCTGAGTAGGGAACAACAGGGTATTGCTAGGATAAAAGAGCAAGAAAATCAAACAAATTGAGTTTTGTTAATGGCACTGCCACATACTAGAAAAAACAGGGTGATTGATTGCATAAGCCTCACTTAGGGATGAAGTCTGAAAATTTTAAAATCAGAAAGGATGAAAAGAATAAAAGAAGGTAATAGTATCAGAGGATGCAATTCATCCAGTGCATCACCTTGTTCTCCTGATAAAACATTAAGAAATGGACAGTGTTTATGAAAGTCTCTTTGCATTTAAAAAGATGTCTGTGAAGAAACATTATAGCTTATACTTTGGCATAAACTAAGCAAAACAGATGTGCCCCAAATGGTAAGATTTAAATGTAGTTTTTAATTAACCCATGCTTTGAGAGTCCTCTCAACAGAAGGTTTGATTTGAGGCTTTGCTGAAAGCCTTTTTAGTATACTATATTGTGTAATACAGCCTTAAATGCGAGGCCATTTTTTGTACTTCGGAATATGTTTATGTTTGTGGGTTTTAACTTATTTAAACTTCAAACTAGTAACAGCACTTCTAGAGAAATACAAGGAAATAATTACGTTAAATGATTTTTAAAATTTCATATATCTTCTAAGGAAGAAAGTTGCAGTTATGCTCCTACTGCATCAGGGGGCTTGGATTGTTTTGATTTGGGATGGAATGATCTGATTCAATTAAATGTTACCAAGTCCATGGATTACAAAAGCTATGAATCACGCCATCAAATATCCAAATTAAGTATAAAAAGATGACATTTTAAAAAATATACATCTTGCCTGATCCTTGTTTTGCTTTTGCTAAGGAATATTTGACAATAAGACAGATTTTCAAACCTTTTTGCACAGATAATTTTAAATCTACCAAAAAAAAAAAAAAGTATCAGTTACATATTTTTGCTTGATTCTAATGTAAAAGATGACAAAATACCAAAACTGTCAATCCTACCACTGGTGATAAAATCAAAAGAATTATAAAAACAAATAATTTCCAGCAGAGGATGTAATACTGATTTTCTTGTTAATCAGAAATTATTCCACTGAAGAAAAGCCTAGAAATGTGGAGAAAAAGTAAATTCTGGTTTCAAAAGACATAGTCGAATTTCAGTATTTTGATGCATTTTAAACAAAGATAAGAAGCTGAAACTTTCACATTTTCCATCAATCCACAGAAATATCTAAGAAAGTTGTGGTTTTTTTTTTTTTAAATATCAAACCCACAGCAACACCTTTTCATTCTGTCTTTACTTCACTGTCCTACTTTCACAGCTTTGTTCATTCCTACAGTTATGTAAGGTGAATTCCACAATTATTTTTGCCAAAAATATTCTTGCAATAACTTCCTTTAAAAAATGGGTAACAAGAATAGGTTCCTATGTCATGCCTCCAAGATTCACACTCCTCACCATGGTTCCATGGTCCAAAGAATTTTCTTTGTCATTGATTTTTGGCATTCAGGTATCCAATCCACTGTGGCTTTCACTTAGGGACTAGGAAGGTATCCTGTCCTCAAGCTGGTGGTCCAGGTGATTAACTGTGGAGGCATCAGATGTTCTCCTAATAACTAGAATCTGGTTTTTCAAAGACAGCTCCAACCTGTTACATGCATTCTTTGCATCTGCTTCTGTAAATGATTGCCACCAAGATAATCATGGGCAAAATAATGGAGTCCTGGCATCTCTTGTTTAGTTGGTTTCTGAAATGTAAATTCTGCACTGAACAATCCAGGAGGCACTGTCCTGATCTCCCACATACAAACTGAGCAAACCCAATGGAAGTTTGGTTGAGATGGCTGAATTTGTTCTAAGTTTCTAGTAAATTCTTTACCCTGAAAAAAGGAAATAAATGAAATTGTCATTGTGCTTAGCCTTTGTAAACTCATATGGAAAATGCATTTTCAAAATATTCTTACTGTGTCTCAGGGGCTACTTAATTTTGCCTCAGTCCTTAATTACAATGCTCAAACCTCCCTGACCTCATATTCCTGGCTGCAACTTTGTCTGATAGGATCTTTAACAGCCTGCTATTTTATCAGAAACATATTTCTACTGATTTTGCAAAGTGTGGTTCTGCCTTTGTAGAAGGAGCTAAATCCCAGAGCAGACTTACGTTCTTGAATGAGTTTCCTTTCATTGTTGGTGAGTATATCTGACAGAAGAGGGGTTTGGGATCCCTTCTCTTTCCTACAAACCATGTTTATAACCTCTTTAAATCTGTAACAGGCTTTCAAACTATTAGAATGTACAGTCTGTGGTAGAGCCTGACTCTGTCATTTCCTGACATTGTGAGAAGATTCATTAACATGTTCATTTCCTTAAAGGCTTCCCTCCCAAGAATTTTGCATCTTAAAGTAGTGTTCAAGGATTAAGGGTAACACCAAGTCCTCTACTTCAAAAGAATTCTTGCAGCTATTCCAGCTGTACCACTTCTTCCAGGTCCTTGGCCTTTGATCATACTTTGTTGCATCAAATGTAATGCGGATTTTAAATCACCTTATAACACTCTGAATATGTGAAGTTCCTCCTTCAACCTAGTGCTGCTTCACAAAAAATATCCATTGAGATCTGAAGATTTCTGTTTTTTCTTTCTGTATGGGTGTCTAAACTGATGAACCACAGAGATTTCTGAAGTACCTTGTAGTAGCCAGAGAGTAAATGGAGTAATACTATGCTGCCACTGCAATCTTTCTGGTTGCATATGTTTTTAATTTAGCCTTAAGCATTTTGATGAAAATGCCTATTAAACAGTTTATTTCTGGATAATAGAAAGCAAGTGTCACCATTTTATAATTCTTTAAAAATTAAGATCATAAAAGTTGTCTTTTCAGTTCTTATCTGACAGGACAAAGCACTTACTTTAAGATATTAGGTAGCGGAATTTCTGGCCAGAATTAGAGGGTATTTTTCTCCATCTATCCTGATCCATAAGTGTACTCATAATGACCATTCAAAATGGCTGTTTGACCAAGAGAGGAACTGAGTGGGACTTTCCTGGAAGCATATATGCTTTTTAGTTTTTGAGGTCTGGTCACAGAAGCTACAGCAGTTCTTACTTTACCCTGCCTGCTAGGATGAAGAAGAATCATTTCTTGAGAACCTCAGAAACATTCTTGACTTTAAATCAGAACAGTAATGTGCTAGCTGTAACAGTATAGCATGTGTCTAAGAGTCTACAGGTCTCTCTCTGACAATCCCTCTCACCTTTGAGGTACCTCTCTGCATAGACACAATTTTCCATGAGTAATGTCTTTTTTATTTTAGGTCTGCAATGGCACATTGAGACAAGGACTTCTACATAAAAAGAGTTTCTTCTCTGGCACATAAAATCTTGTGGTGCAGGTAGTCTCATTCAGCAGGGCTGATCCTCCCTCTATAAATCCTCTGACTTCCTAGTATTTGTGCCAGTGAGCAGATCCTAGTCCTTAGCTACCACTGGCTTGCTGACAGTGGCAGCTCTATCTGTCATCCACAACTTCTCTGGTTTTAGCCATTCTATTTTTATCATGGAAGAAGATGTCAGGCAGCATGCCTGCAAGTAATTAGTAACTCCCACTAGTGAGACACCCCCTACACCTTCTTACTCAAGGACAAATTCCTGCTCTTCCCCAGCTGATTCCTCCAAGTGTATTGTCTTAATAACACTCCCCATTCTTCATGATGTATTCCAGGATTACAGAAGCTCCTGTCTATTGTGGATTTTTTCCCCCTCACAGTCCTATATGCTACACTCCGTCTGTGTTCTCAACAGACACATTACGTCTTTCTTAACTGCCATCAAAAGCAAACAGTTGTTTCTCTGTGTACAGTTACAGCTCTGGCTGTGACTGTTCTCTTGGGCAAAGCAGTCCTTAGTCAGGCAGAGGACTTTTCATTCTGCAAATTCCCTGTGCTGTCTTATCTTTTAATCTCCAGCAGAAATGTACTGGTTGAACCTTACTCTTTTTCTCTTACCTGTTCAGTAAAGTGAGCCCCTCTCCTTGATAGTACCTTCAAAACACTTATTCTTGCTTGTTTAATAGACTGAGATTCAAGTGGCTGGCCAGTAGGAACACAGACTACCTTGGTTACAGCACTCTTGAACAATTCCTTTGGGACCTTCAGGCTTCCGTTGTCCTGCTCACTACAGTGCCACACAGTTACTACTAAAAACTGAAAAATATTTCTTTCTCTCTTAATCTCATGATATAGTCTCTTATCCATGCAGCTTAAACGGAAGGATAGATTTCTCTACCTTTTGCATTTCTTTCGTCAATATTGAGGGAAGCTGTGAACTTGATAAGAACCCAGTTTTAAGGATCACCACATCTGTTGATGTAGAATAGCTTGCTGTTAACCACATGTATTTTAATGGCCACAATCTGAACCAGATTATGGTAAAATGCGAATAAAGAGTATTTAAACCTTTAAATATACAATAATGTTATAGATGCTTGTAAAGGACAGGTAACAAAAGGACATTATTTTATTATACTAACATCAGATTTCTCTGTTGCCAGTATTCAGCTAGAGACTCTCATTCAACATGGGTCTCCATCTTACTGCATAACTACTTTCTGAGGACTTCCTCCTGGACAATCAAAAATTCTTTCTAAGCCACTCGGAGCTTTGCTTGTTTGTTTTGGTTTTGTTAGTGTAAATATTTTCATAGGCACTTATCAAGCCCATCATTTCTCTGCCTCATTTAGGGCTTCCCTTCCCAAATAATTTTCTCTTCCCAAAGCTTGTTCACCTGTAATGATCTAGAGATGGTTTTGACATTCTTCCTATTAAATTATAGACTGCATTTTTTATTCTTTGGAAATGCAAAGTCACCTGTTCTTGAATTGCCCATTAACATCTCTTGAACTCTTTTAGTAGTAAGGTGCACTCTTCCCCGTTTAATTACTAAATGTGTGCATTCCAATGTAAAAAGTCTCCACATACAAAGCTTTAAATTTGATACCAACCTGTAAACTGAAAAACATACTTAATTCAAGATTATAGATGGAAAAAAATGCCTGCCATTCATTACCAGCTCTTAACTGAGATGAGGCATGACATTAATCAACACTTTGGAATGATAATGGTCTGGGATAAATGTTGCCCAAACTAGTCTTTGAGGAATACTGTAGCAATTCCCGACAAGCATAGGATTGGTACTTTCCGATGAGAAAACACAGAAAGATATTTTGTTGGAAATGTTATAATTAAAGTCATAACTGAAGTATTGTACAATTATTGAGATTAGGTGCTTAGATTAAAATTCCTGAAACAGAACTTGAAACTTATAGATATAATTATTGAATCATAGATAATTAGTCTGGGAAGGATCTTCAAAGCCTTCTAATCCTTTCCTTTCTTCCACACCTCATGACATTCCGGACAGATGTCCATTCAGTGCTTTATATTTAGTGATAAATACTATGTCCCAGGGAATTGCATCTGGAGTTTAGTTAGCTTCCCAACACCTTATCTAAAGCCTTGTTGAAACTTAAATCCATTATTACTTGTCCTACTAGCCCTGGAAATGGAGAATGAAATAGCATTTATTATATTATTCTACATGACTTTTTTTATTTTAATAACTACTAGTTTTTCTAACCCTTGTCATGTCTTTCTTGACTAAGCAAGGTCAGATCCTTCAATCATTTCTTGTCATTCAAGCTTCCAAGACCTTTTTTTTCACTTCTTTTCTTTCCTGATACCTCTGTCCAAGCAGTTTACTTGCTTTTTCAAGTGCATCACAACAAAACTACCTATAATATTGACATGTTACCAGTGCTAAAGAAATCAGAATTATATCGCTCTTACAGCTATTGCTCCAGTTTGGCATTTTCCTTTTCACAACATAGCATTACACTGTTAATTCCTGTTCAGCTTGTGATAGCATCCTCTCCTCATGTTTTATCCATGTGTTAAGTAGTCCTTAAAAGACCTCTGGTAGCTCTGTGAGACCCAAAATAACAATAACCCCATGCAGCGCTACAGGTTTGGGGAAGAGTGGCTGGAAAGTTGCCTGGCCGAAAAGGACCTGGGGGTGCTGGTAGACAGCTGGCTGAACATGAGCCAGCAGTGTGCCCAGGTGGCCAAGAAGGCCAACAGCATCCTGGCTTGGATCAGGAATGGTGTGACCAGCAGGAGCAGGGAGGTGATTGTGCCCCTGTACTCGGCGCTGGTGAGGCCACACCTGGAATACTGTGTCCAGTTTTGGGCCCCTCAATACAAGAAAGACATTGAGGTGCTGGAGCATGTTCAGAGAAGGGCAACAAAGCTGGTGAAGGGTCTGGAGCACAGGCCTTATGAGGAGCAGCTGAGGGAACTGGGGTTGTTTAGTCTGGAGAAGAGGGGGCTGAGCGGAGACCTTATCGCTCTCTACAACTACCTGAAAGGAGGGTGTAGTGAGGTGGGTGTTGGTCTCTTCTCCCAAGTAGTTAGCGATAGGAGGAGAGGAAATGGGCTCAAGCTGCACCAGGGGAGGTTTAGGTTGGAAATTAGGAAAAATTTCTTTATGGAAAGGGTAGTCAAGCATTGGAACAGGCTGTGCAGAGAGGTGGTGGAGTCACCATCCCTGGAAGTGTTCAAAAAACGTGTAGATGTGGCACTTTGGGACATGGTTTAGTCTAGTCTACCCTTGATTGGTTTAGTGTGGACTTGGTAGTGTAGGTTAATGGTTGGACTGGATGATCTTAAAGGTCTTTTCCAACCTAAATGATTCTATGATTCTATGATTCTAAAATTTCATTTTCAGAAATTATACTGACCTTCCCATGTATATTATATTCACTATTATTTCTATTTATTTTTTTACTTTGCCTTCCAGCGTGGTAGTCAGACGTGTTGGTCCTTAGCTGTGTCAGTCCCTAATAACACCTTTTTAAATTATTTGTATTCATTTCTGTGAAGCACATTTTTAAATTATTAGATTTCTTACTACATTTAAAAAATTTCATTTCTGAGTGCCTGTAGAACTCATGAGTTAATATTGCATGGGTTGGCTATTTATTAGTACTAATTTTTTCTGTTTATTCTTAAAACTCAATTTGATGGTCAGTTCAAAAATGTTCTGTGGTTTGTAAGAACCTTCTGAACTCACATGTTTTGAACCTTCTAAACTATCTTCTTGTCTGTATATCATGAATACGAATATGAATATGAAACATCACTACATTCATGCAGGTTCCTGTTCCACCACTGCATTCCTGTCTGCTCTGTGAGTTGTTGATAACTCTGAGTGTGGAACCAGTTTTGCATCTCCCCTGCAGTGGTTCTATTATACTTCCCTAATTTGTTGATGAAAATGTCATGTGAGACAAAAGCTTCCAGAAAACAAACTGTATGACTTCTACTGCTTCTCCAACTGTATCAGCTGTTACAGCATCATAGACAAAAATTAGATTGCCTTGTTACATTTTGCACTTGACGGTCAAAGTTGGCCAATATTCATCATCATATTTTCCCCAAGTGCTTACAAATCTGATTTGTTTGCTGACACTATTGAAATTAATTGAAATTAAACTGATTGTTCTGCTATCCTCAAATTTCCTTTTCCACTTTGTAGTTTCAAGATGTGTGGAATGGAATCAGTTTAATAAGATTTACAGATCCTACAACATACATCTAACAACAAGAGGAATTTTCATTAAGTTTTTCTACATTAACGTCCTTTCACAGATACCTGAGTGTCATGACATTTTAAATGATTGTAAGGATACCAGACTTTAGTTTCATGTCTCATCTGCAGATTGAGAACTCAAGCAGAACACTGCCTCTTAACATCTCAGGGAACTTCAACCTCATAGAATCAGATAATATTGTCAACTACACCTTTAGCAAAGTTTCATTGCCTTCTTCTGTGAGCTACCTGCAGGAAATGTATACCACAGAGGCACTGTTGCCTGTGGAGACAGAGACCAGATGGGAAGGGGGCAACCTGTGCACCTTCAGCTGTCTCTTTAAATCTTCTAATGAGTTAACAGAACATGGCTTCTTCCTAACACTCATTAGCAATTGACATGTGAGATGACGATCTTTTGTTCAGCCACAGCTTTCTGGAAGTAGGATCAAAGAAAATTTGAAAGACGCTGAGTAAATATTTTTTTTCCTTCAGAACACAACTCTGGCTCTTATTTCATTTGGTCACCTGGCACCTAAATATAGAAGAGTAAAATCTGCCCCTTAGGACAAGTATCAAAACAGACCCTCCATATATGAGAGGCAAGGCCTTTCTGATTTTTCTGCGAGCCTGGTAGGTGGGGTTGTTATTCAAACTGTACCAATCTGAAGGGGGAAAAAGCATGGGTTTTGGGATGTGTTGACTTATTTGTGGCAAGAACTATAAATCCCAGTCTGCATTCAGGCTTCAGTTTCTGGAGCAGTTCCAAATAGGAAGTGTGAAAGTAGATGGCTGGCTTATTTTGCACTGAAGAAAAGGGAAGATAACCTAAGTTTTGTTTGTCTGGCAAAATCTGACACTGTAAAAAGTTGTGGTGAAATCCTCATCCCTTGGCAGTCAACAAGAATTTCATACAAAGAAATTTTGCGTTAAGTCCTAATGGACTTCAGTGGAACAAGGATTTCATAAAGAAAATGAAATTCAGTTATTTTTTCTGGAACTGAGCTGCTCTTCTAGATTGTATGAATTTATTTTGTCCATTTCAAAGGCAAAGCCACTTTAATCAGAATAATCTTGAAAATAATTTAAGCTAACTTATTCTCTTTTAGTCCAAGATAGGGTTCCTGTGGACACATCGTCTGATACCACCTCTCGAGTTTAGCTTCCATTAGAGACATAATATCAGATAGACACGTGGGCTGTGACTGCAGCATCTTAAACTGTTGAGGTAGTTATGGATGCAGTGGCACATAAGAGTTATCACTGAGTTTTTGCTGATCATGTTAGGACTAAGACTTAAATCTGACACAGAACTGAATCCATTTGCAAATGCTCATCCATGTGCCAAAGTTCTTTGATACAGAAACTAAGAAAGGGCTAATTTTTTTCTTTAAAGTACAGCTGTCTCACAGGAGATTGTGTGCTAACTTCCAAAAACACAGTGGTCAAACTCCTTCTTGACAGAGACTTTTGATTCTTCCAGGGCTAGAAACAGGTTGGTGAAGTTTTTGGAATCACAGATTTAGATGATGGCAAGTCTTGCAGCCATTAGGCAGAAAGCAGACCCACTAAGCTATTCGGTAGCTTTCCTTGATCTATACTAATTTAACTTTATTCTTCTCTCTTAAAGAATGCCATCTGAAAAAAACAGAATGATCCAAAATGCATGCTTAATGCTTATATAGCAACAAAAAGTATTCCTCCTCTAGATAAGTGATTAAATTTCAGAAGCTGTTTTTAAACTGCATATTTTCATTATAACACATTTATATTAAATGCAGATGCTAAAGTTCCACAATGTAGAATTAACACAATAATTGGCTAGAGCTGTGTTAGTTTTGTCTTTCTTAAGATTATATTTGGGAACCGTTTAGCAGATGTCTGAATTACACTTTGTTTATAACAGGGGCAATGCACAATTTGAAGAGGATGCCTTTAAGATTCATTTTTGGATTAAACCCTAAACAAACAGAACACAGGCTTTAGGCAAATCCAAGAAATAAAAAAGGAAATAAATTGGATACAAAGGCCCATATGCTGTGTACAAATCAGGTCTATTATCTTTGCTTACTTTATGGCAGAGATATCATTTATAAACCATCTTTACTGCTGAGCAGAGATAAAAACTGCGTGTTAACACTACATTAGAGCTTATCTTATAAACAGGTGAGGAGTCAGCTCTTGCTTTAGGAATAAAAAACCACCAGAAAACAAAAAAAAAAGTATGTATATTTACTGTGTTTATTTAATTGCAATAAAGTGTAAACATAACTAACAAGAAATATCTACTTCTTTCCAGAGACAATGTATCCCATCTGCTCAGCCTGAGCAATACCAGCTCAGCACCAGCCATCTCTTCCCAGACACCTGAATATAAGAATTCAATCGCACTGTAAAATTATTAAATCAAAAGGCCAAAAGGGTCAAAACTAATATCCCTTGAGGTTGAAAAATGTTCAGACTAGCTCAATGGCTGGTGGCTTGAAATATATTGTGATGATTAGGATGAATGTTGGGTTGTTTTTCATTTCTTTGATCGTTTTAATATAACTTTTCTGTGATTGCAAAAGAATTCCTACTTTCAGATATGCTGTTGGGTACAGGAAATGCTCCTGCTCATACATATGGTAAAACCATAGAATCATAGAATCATTTAGGTTGGAAAAGACCTTTAAGATCATCCAGTCCAACCATTAACCTACACTACCAAGTCCACTGTAAACCAACCAAGGGTAGACTAGACTAAACCATGTCCCAAAGTGCCACATCTACCCGTTTTTTGAACACTTCCAGCGATGGGGACTCCACCACCTCTCTGGGCAGCCTGTTCCAATGCTTGACCACCCTTTCCGTGAAGAAATTTTTCCTAATATCCAACCTAAACCTCCCCTGGTGCAGCTTGAGCCAATTTCCTCTCATCCTATCGCTAACTACTTGGGAGAAGAGACCAACACCCACCTAATTCACCTAAGCTTTTCTGATGGTGTTTTAATGTGATCCTACTCTCTGTCATCCTCATTATCTAAAGCAAATCAAGTTTGGTGACATAGTAATGTACATTGGTGGATTAAATCTTTCATTTTTTTCATTAGCAGAGGCAGACTCTGTGGTTAAAAACAACATAAAAAGTAAAAAAAAAAAAAAAAGAAAATAAAAATGCTGGAACATCATCCTGTTTCTCTTACATATTTCCTGTGTTGGTTTAACCAAGTCACTCAAACTGTTACTGTAGTATAAAATGCTGGATTAGTGTGTAAGATAATGTATTGATATGATAATGTGTAATGATCTTTATTATTGTTCACTGGATTACTTGACTGTAAAATAGGGACAAGACAGTGACATACAGAGTAAAAAAGCTACAAAGTTAAATCTATTAACATCTAAATTATAACATAAAATTATTTTAGGACAAGCAATGAAGGATATAGCTTCATCATCTCTCTGTGTATACATTACTATTCAAGTACTCCTACCATCTGTTGCTTGCAGCATAATGCAATACTAACCCTGTAAAAGAAACTGTTCTGATTTGGATTAATACATCTTTTTCACTGGGAGTTTTGGAAAAATTCCCAGCCTAATCTAAGCACACCAGCACACTGGAAAACTAGCAGTAATGTTTACCAACTATACCTAACAGTCAGCAAACACATTATTTGTTCTTCTTCTGCAGTATGTTATTTATATTATGTTCCATTAAAAAATGTGACTGAACAGCAGCGAAGAAGATCACCTGTTTGAGTTCTCCTTGCTGCAAAATTATGGGTCACTTTGGGAGATGGAGGGGGAGCTTATACCTTTTGAAGAGCAGGAGTGCCTGTGGAAGTACGGGATGTCACAGAATGTGTGAGGGGTCAGCAGGGACTGAGAGAAGGGACAAGCTGGGACCATCCAGCAGGAGCAGAGTTGAGGAGGCTCCTGAGAGCAGTAGGAAGCAAATACATAGCCAAGTCAAACAAACACAGAATAAGGACTGTGTGGAGTGTGCTCAGAGGCCCTGGAAATTGCTAGAGTGAGAAAAAGAAAGGAGGAGAAACCCACTCCACAAAAATATTTGTGTGAATATGGGGAGTTTTAAAATCTTTTCTTTTAATCTGTCTCTACTGTGCATATTATATGTTCTTCACATTCTTTAAAAAAATATGCATTAGGTCTTGTCAGTGGAATCCAGTGAGAGCACAAAAAGCAATCAGCAAAAATTGAAGCACAGAAATTCCATTTAAACATTAAAAAAAGAGATTTTTTCCTATGAGGGTGACTGAACAGTGGAACAGATTGTCCAGAGAGGCTGTGGGGTCTCCATCCTTTGAGATATTCAAAACCCAACTGGACAGAGACCTGAGTAACCTGCCCTAGGTGACCCTGCTTTGAGCAGGGGGTTGGACTAAGCCAACCTCAGCCATTCTGTGATTCTGTCTTGGGAGATGTTGTCTGGGGGGAAGGGGAAGTTGCTATGTGTTTTTTTTTTTTTTTTCTTTCCCCCCTGTGTTTATTTAAGAAAAAAGTGTGGACATATCTATCTCTTAACCCCTGGCTGACTTGCGCTTCCGTAACAGAAACCTAGCAGTAGCTAACATCCGTGTAAATATGCTGCTGCATTGGTAGGTCGAGGTGACTTCTACAAATTGAACGCGCAGGGACACAGAAGGCAGCAAAGGTCACTAGAAGTCACACAAACTATTTAAAAGAATATAAACCAAGACATTTATACTCCAGTTGGGAATCTTTTCCTGTTCAACCTGCTCCCCTCACTTGTCGGTCTCAAGTCACCGCCCTTCCTGATACAAGGCTGTGGTCAGGTATGTTTAGCTTGTTTTCTCCCTGAGCCTGATTTTCAGCTCTGGTTTAGTCATGTGAAGATGATAACACTTATGGAGAAAATTCCACTGTGATCACAGGCCATGGAAATGTCAAACGCTAGTGAAAAATATAATCTCATGCTAGCTGAGAAATGTTTTCCTTATGTTCCAAATACAGACTCAGTGAGTGAGCAAGACAGAGTATGGGAGAGCAAGAGTGAGCAGCAATAACAACAGTATGCATCTTCCCCAAACAAATTCAGCAATGAGCTTTACAATTTCCAAGATTCATTTCACTGGGTTTTATAACAGGATCTGACATGAAAGAGAAACGAGAGTCTTTAATGATGAGACTGCCCCACCCAAAGCTTTATCATTACTTTCTCTTTACTGTAATATCCAGTCTCCTGACTTACAAATTTGCAGCTTTTTTTCTTGTTGCTGTCCCTTCTTTACATTTGCTTTACTGTCTGTTGTGAGGGATGAAATGGCTGAACGTTTGTCTCAAAGCTTGCCCACATGAAGCTAACAAAATCTTGCAGGAATTTGTGCAAGATGTCACCTGCTCACAAGGACAGCAGCAAGGCCATAGCAACATCTTGCTCCATGTAGATAACTGGCTGTGGGCATGTGCATGCGGTTGGTGCGTGAGACCCCGGGCAGAGGGGGGCTCAGAGACGTGGGATAAGTGCCATCGCCCTGGGCAAGGAGGATGCGAGGGAGTTCTGCGCAAGCATGAAGTTGTTGCCTCAGGCACACAGCCTATAAAAGACCCCCACCCCAGACCTGGTGTGATCACCCACCACCGAAGACCCCAGAAGCACAGACCCCCGGGACACCGTGGATCCATGGAGGTAACTATTTGAGCTCTTCTACCTGAACTCTTGCTTAATTTTCTATCTTGCCTTCCTTCCTTTTCTATCACTGTTTCACTCTCCTCTGAGTGGTTAATAAACGGGTAGACTTACGACATCTGACCTCGTTTGTGTCTCAATCTGTCTTGAAGGGATCGAACCTGAAATGAGAGGTTGGTCTAGCCTCCCCTAGCCTCCTGGACTCATCTGAGGTTGGTTAGAATGCAAGGGGCCCTTCGTCTCATCCAAATCGGATCCTAACATCTGTCACATTCACATGCAGAGAGAAAAATAAGGTTTCAAATCCAAATACTCTTAGAGTTACCTTGTTTTTCTATTTATTATGGTCTCCTCTCATCCCTTCTCCTATTTGTCTATTTTACCCAGAATGGTTATCTATGGATTTTTATCTGATTCAGTATGTCAGACTGCTTCCTTCAAACAGGGGAAAGGAATATATATGTGTGGAAGAAAGAAGACAGAGCTCTGCAGACTTGCCAAGAGCTGCAGAGTTCAATTCCTCCATTCAGCGTACAAAATAGCTAAAAGTTCTACTTGGAAACAAACAAAAAAACCCAACAACAAACCCTGGGTTATTTTCATCCTCTAGTTTGTTTTAGCTGGAGTTATCATTTGTAAAGAATATCCCTGATAATTAGTTCTCCAGAAATTGATTCAAGATGCTTTTGATTCCTATTACTTCCTAAATACTTTTAGGCAAGTTGTACCAACTGTCCCCATGTCTGGTACGCTAACTATGGCATTTCCCTATCTCAGTCCAATGATAATGACTCAATGTGATGATACTGATGGCGAGGGTCATATAGATAGTGGTGAATGAGATATGGCTTTACCATTGTATGAAGATAACTCTTTGGGAATATTGCAAGTTATTAATTAAAACAAGCCATTTTTATTTGCTCTTTGAAAAAAGAACAGGGAGAAAGAGAGAGAGAGAGAACATCTGCAAAAACCAGAGGACAGTTACCACAGAAGAACACCTGGTAACCGGAGAGGACCCTAAGTGACTTTTATGGTCTAAATTAAGGCTGGAACCTGAGCTTCCTGCTGTCCTTAACCAAGGCAAAATCTCTAAATACCAGGTCCCTTAAATTAGTCCCTTTCTCGCTTCTCTGCACTGTTTTTTTTGTAGAGGGGCAGAATAACTAGGATATAAAAACATCTGTGTCATATGCCTTAATGTATTTTGTGCTCACCAGTGACCACAGCAGAATATTTCCTTTGCTGAAGCCTCCAGTAAGAAAGCTAATGATCCATTAAAGCATCTCTGCTTTAATGCATGCTCTGTCTTGCACTACAGAAATTCCCAGAGGAGGGAGGAAGAAGCACAGGATTTAGTTTTATGCAGCGAGAAAACAATGGGACATGG
This sequence comes from Pelecanus crispus, assembly GCF_030463565.1. Taxonomy (NCBI): domain Eukaryota; kingdom Metazoa; phylum Chordata; class Aves; order Pelecaniformes; family Pelecanidae; genus Pelecanus; species Pelecanus crispus. The sequence goes on from NC_134648.1 coordinate 52,748,983, forward strand.
ATTAATTTCCTTTCCCCCTAGAACAAGGGTCTTTTTGGATATCATAACAACAAGGAATTCACAATGAAAATCTGAAGAATGAGCTGATTGCATATGGCAGGTTACCAGATGGTTTTTAGCTAAATAGTTAATTAAGGAAAAAGGAGCTGTATGAATTATGAGTTGCAGATTTGTAGTTTCCTTCATAACCAAAATAAACAGTCTATGAGAATATATAGCTGGATGAAACTTCTTCTTTAACATAAATCACTTAATACATGAGTTCACTGGGTACGTAGGACCCAGTTTCCTGTACTTTACAAAATACACTTTGAGTGCAGATGCAAGTTAGACAATTCCTGTTCCCTCCCTTCCTTCTTCTTTCTCTCTTTTTCTCTTTCTAGCCATCATTTCCCTTCCTTCCTTCCTCCATCCCTCCCTCCTTCCCCCTTTTTTCCTTCCTTCTTTCCTTGCTTCCTTGCTTGCTTCCTTCCTCCCCCCATCTCCCTCTCTCTCTCTCTCCCCCTCCCCCCCCCCCCCGCCTTTTATGCCCAATGTAGAAATTGTATTTTGTATATCATTTTTCAGACAAAAAAGAAAAGGAGGAGTTAAAAAGTCAGGAAATAATTTTGGAAACCTAGTTTGCTTAGAGCAATTATTTTGTTGATCTGTTGTGGCTTGTAGAAGAGTGTGTTTTAATAGGTTTTAATAGGTTACCAGGAAAGCAGAAATTAGCTCTTTTGGAACTAAGAGCTGGGCATTGGCACAATGATTGTTTCTGACTTTTCACCGTTTAGGCTGAGTGCTTTATGCAGGGCAATGACTTTTCAAAAATCCCTACTGATTCTGAGTCTTGCTTAGTTTTGTGCTGGAGCATGAGTTTTAGGATAGGGAGGCTGGGGGAAGTGACCCTGCACGATCTGTAATATCAGACAGCATTGTGTGAAGCAGGCTAAATGTCATTTCTGTAGAGGCAGAGTGATGAGGGGATGAATGTTATTTGCGTGAGAGATGGCTGCAGATGGTCTCATTAATCTTTCATTTTATGGACACCGGTTTCAAAGGCAGACAAAAGTGACTCAGATTGTACAAATGGCAAAAAGGCTAGTCTCTGGCCACTCAGGGTCCAAGCAAGCATGGTACAGAGTTTGCTTAAATGTCACATTGGGTTGTTATCCCTGGCTCTGAAGAGCTTTGCAACTCTACTGGAGCCTGGAAATAAGGCTCACAGAAATACGAAGCAAGATGCTCACATTTAAGTCCAGGTGAGAAATATTATTAGGATGTTCCATTAGGAGGTATTACTAGGATTCCTACATTACAGGAGGATGTGCACAGACTCATTGCCAACTGAGATACTCCACAGCCAGAAGTCCAGGAACAGCATGAGGCGGACCTTTATGCATTAGTGGTAGCATTCTGCTGATGATGCTCAATTATTTCTGCATATTGCACACAGAATAATTCCAGGAATTGTCATATTATTCTCTTATACTCCTGCTCTTGTGCTGGTGATAAGAGCTTTCATTTTACTTTTATTCAGACTCCGCTTTTTTAAACCTAAAAATAAGCTTGTGCTTGAGCCTAGTAGCTCCCCCTCTGCCCCCACCCCTCCATCCTGTACCATTAGGTGGCTGCAGGCTCAAGACACCTCTGGAGGTAGAATAACCACTTATAGAAGCCTGCTTTGGCGCAGCTGAAAGTTCACCTCACTGAAACCTTGATTTTTATGAAAAGCAGTGACAGTTTCACAAAGAATCCCATCTCCAGTAAACAGCTCACCCTCTTGAGGAACTACTTTAAAGGATCCCCAAGGTTTCTAGTAGGATTTTAGCTGACCTTTACCTAAAGAACATCTCTGCAAAGCAGCACCTCTTCTGATTCTCCAGGGTAGGACTTAAGACAAGTTTCACTGTGTACCTAACTGTGTACACAGCCCGAGTCAGCATCACTACATGTACAGCTCAGAGTGGACTAGGTAAAGCCACTGGGAGTTCATCATTTAAAAAAAAAAAAAAAATCAGATAAGAATGAAGCAGAGACTTTAAGGGATCAGTAGGTCCTCTTCTTCACCCCTACTCACCTTAGTCCTCTCCAAAGAAAGTGAGATTTGTCACAACATACATCAGGGCAAAATTTTTTGTGCTCTCCTGTTCTGGACACCTTGGGAGGCCCCTCTGAGTGCTTAGTGTGACACAGTCACTCTGCCCACACTTGCCTAAAGATGAATATGTCCAGAAAGAAAAATGTGTTTTCTCTATATATTTCAACATGTCTCAAAATTTCTTCTGAATTTGCAACAGGTACCTGAAAAATAAAAACAGTCTCTAAGATTTAGTCTCCCAAATGTCTTAATCTCATTTTAACCTCTAGGGCTATCTTACTGAATAATGATTTTTGTTACAGATTATTCCAGATGACACATAGGACAAAGATTTTAAAGATTTGAACTGAAGTTGCCAGAGGAGATCTGACATATTGCAGACCTCAGTGAGAATTACAATTTCTCTGTGTCACTACCACCTGAGCATTAAAAAAGAGTGCTAGGTAATTATTTTCTTTATAACCTTACTGTTACTTCAAGGAAAGATTGTTAGAGTATTTTACTTTCCTCACAGTACCACTCATAAAAGCATAAGTTAGTTGGAAGTTTTTCACCCACAGCAGGTTCTCAGCTTCTATGTTCAGACAGGTGCAACGTGTCTATATATGCACAACGTTACTAAAGAATGGTCTGCTATTTGCATTGTCAGGGGACCAGTCCTGGAGATTTTTTCTGGTAGGTGAACAGAACAAAAAACTCTTTTAAATACCTTTTTTTTTTTTTTTTTACTTTCCCTATTCCTCCAAGCACAATAATTACTTGCAGCCAGATAGTATCAGTTCTTTGTGTGTGCATGTAGCTTGGGAGGAGTACACGTACTCTTTTAAAGTTTGTATAAGTCCAGATGGAATGGCTGTTCTCTGTAGGCAAGAAAAGTTTCTATACCTAACATCTTTGTACCTCAAAGTGGTGAGAACAGAAAAATATTGGGATTATGACCTGTCAGAAATCAGCCAGAAATATCTGATTTACCTACAAATAATCCCCCTGAAAGTTCTAGGAAGCAGCCAGGCTCTTGTAAATGTCTGTAGAACCACTTTTAGCTCATATTTAGTAATTGGTTAGATATCAGGTTGACCATGTCCCTTTACTTTCATTCAGCACAACCACATTCTATGTACCTTTAAGGATATGCATCATTTCCACACCCAGATAAGAGATTGCAGATTTATGAACTACTTTATTAACCATTGGCTTACATCTCTAATACAATAGGAGCTATACCCGGTAGAACTGTTGAAACATTTCTTCAGAGCTATCTTGGCATGCCTTATTTACGGCAGGGCTTGAGTGACCCGACTCTGCACTCTTCTCTAAAACATAATTCTATTCATCTGTATGATAGGTAGATAATACTTCATTATAAACCCAATGAGGCTGTGAGCTGTAATTGTTGTTTGTAAAATATTCAGAGTACTAGCTTAAAGAAAGTGTGCAAAATGACACTGGCTGCTATTATGAGTTGTATCTCCCTGCTTATGCATATACCCAATACTGTTAACATAAAATCTAACATACAGTGAAGCAAGAAGGGCTTCCTCCAATGAATTATTATTTATTTCATTGTTTACTCAAGAAAAAAAATATATACAACATATGAATGGGTAATGTTAACATGCCTAGCATTTTTTGTTTCAAAATATTTTAAATTACTTTATGAAAAGCACGTTGACTGATTTTACCTTGGATGGAACTAAATGTCCTAAGTTACTAAGACTTTATTTATATTAAAGAAATTTGCACCAACAAAACTTTGTCAATGTGAATATTCTGGTTCAAATCCCTTCTGCAGATGTTTTTTATAAAAGCAGAGATGGGCACTCTTATGAGAACACATCATTGAAAATGTGATAAAAACAGGATCATCAACTTGTTTTGTGTCTCTGAAGAGCATCAAACAGTAGAAGTTTGCAGTGGGTAGTTAAATTACACTAGTACAGAATTCATTAGCAAAGACAGGGGTTTGTAACTATATTACAAGACTTTTTAACATGTATAGAGGGTGCAGTCCTGTCTCCTGTGTACTTCCATTGGCTTGAGTCATGTTCTGTGCGCAGATATTTTGGATATTATTATCTTTACCTTTTTCATCTGGTTGGCTGTCAGGTGGGAAAATGAATGTGTGAATAAACAAACAGGACTCAGCTGCTTACACATATGCTTACAGAAATCAGTCCCATCCTTCCTTCCCCAAAGAACCATATGTATCATTGTTTATAAGCTTAATAAAACAGACATACTTCTTGTACAACTAAAAAGTGGAAGTAGTATTATGCCTTAAAATCACCCCAACATTTAAGCATCATTGGATAATATATCCTTTTTTTCTGAGACACACACAAGATGGGACTTTATTTTAGTATGTAACATCGGTCAGAGTCAGAGTCTTCCACTCTCGTTGTAGACTAGTTCACTCACAGGGGTGCCACAGAAGGTCAATTAATGTCAGCTGCTTTTGTAGCATGATGTTTTTTGCACTGGGAGTAGGGTAGTTGGCATCTGCCTCTTTGCCATCAGTCACAGTACTTAAGAGTTATCAAGACATGCAGCCTTTATAGGCTGAATGCCCATGCAAACTTTTCAGGTAGCAGCAGCTACAGGTAAATATAAATATGGATATGATTGTGCCCAGTGCTTGTTCAGTGCCTTATGATTTTCAGACACTTGTCATTGTTTTCCTGCAAGGCTATAAAGTGAAAATTAGGTGAGTGAAATGTGATAGAGAAAAGAATCTACAGATAATCAAACAAATATAGAAACTCTCTCTCTCCTTCTTCCCCCATCTTTTTGTCATACACACACAGAGACACATACAGTCTTCTTTTGGATTGCATTAGAATCATAGAATCATAGAATCGTTCAGGTTGAAAAAGACCTTTAAGATCATCAAGTCCAACTATTAACCTAGCACTACCAAGTCCACCACTAAACCAATTAAGGGTCAAGTAATAACTTCATGTTTCCTGGCTTGATGGCTGGATTATTTTTTAATGAAAGTACAACTAGGCATCATTAAGGTTGGAAAGGACCTCTAAGATCATCAGTCCAACCATCAACCTAACACCACCAAGCCTTCTAAACCATGTCTACATGGCTTCTGAACACCTCCAAGGGATGGTGACTCCACCACCTCTCTGGGCAGCCTGTTCCAATGCTTGATCACTCTTTCCATGAAGAAATTTTTCCTAATGTTCAATCTAAACCTCCCCTGATGCAACTTGAGGCCATTTCCTCTCGTCCTATCACTAACTACTTGGGAGAAGTGACCAACACCGACCTCACGACAACCTTCTTTCACATAGTTTGAGAGCACTGTATGTTTGAAATCTGTTGTTGATAAAACCTAGTTAATTTGTCTTATCCCAAGTGGCCCACTCTGCTGTAAGCAGTCAATCCCAACCAACAGTTAAAAAGACCCCACGAGTAACTATCAGAAGATGAATTATTGTTAACTATAATTAACAAATGTTAACTAAATTATAAAATATATGCTATGTTCTCTGAAAGAAAGCTGGTTTTTTTTCCTCTCTGTCTTTCACTGTGGTGAAAAGGACCACTAATAAAAGGAATTATGTACTTTGTAGATATTTATAAAAAATTCTGCATGGCGATAATAATGCCTTAGCACAATACTCTGCCTGTCAGAATGATGTCAGTGTGCTTTGTGAGTTATATATATACACCCTATTTTTACTGAGAAGATGCATTTTTTGCAGTGTCACTGGATTTTACAGCCAAGCGGATGACCTGCAGAGAAGCTTGCATGCCCAATTAACCCCTTTTAACTCTATGCAATTACTGTTCACATCCATTACACTTTTGATGAACAACAAGCATTAACAATCACACCATGAGCCAGTACAGAATCAAAACTTTAGCAGCAGTAGTACCACAGCTGCCAGGATACAAGAAAATGGTAAGAATAAGATATTGAGTCATCATACCACCCAGCACAGAATTTTTACAAAATGAAAGAGGTTGTGCACCACTGGGCTGACTGGGCAAGTGAAGAGGGGATGCAAGGAAATTGAGTTTCAGTCTGTAGCTCAGGCACAGGCTAGATCATTTTCTCTCATAAAGTCAGCTATATATAAATCTAATTGCTATCTTATACTCATGCACTGTTAGGTAAGTAGTGCATTGTCCCTATCAGAATCCAAAACAGAAAATGCCCCTAGGACATGGGTTTTCGGTCACTCTCTCTGTGTGATGAGTTGAACTGCTGAGAATGAAATATGTTAGAAAAGTATCCTAACAAATCTGTGTCTTGTTTATTCTTTCCAGCACCATTCGTAGTTTCTGAGAGGAATCTAACCAAAATCCAACATTTATCTGAAAGCAAGATGAACTCTCATGTAAGACAATGTTAGAAATATGTTGCTTGCTTTGAAACCAGAGTGCAGCAAAAAAGTAGCAAGAAAATAAAAAAATTAGCTGCTGTTTTCTGATTTTCAACAATAAAAAAAGAGAACTATGACCTGAGAATGGGAGTCTAAAAGCTCTCTACTTGGAGAATTCAGGCTAGAAATTTTAGAGTCTTGAGTTTAAACTTGTTGGACTAAAATCTTGGGTGCTGCACACATGGATGCTAAAGAACAAGGCAGAAAGTGTGGCCAACCGCAGGACATCTCCACTGTGGCCAGTATGGTCAGTGTATGTCATGTTGGCAGGTCAGGTCAAGGAGAGCTGCAGCTGGCACTTTCACGGTGTTGTCAGGAAATGATGCTGCAGGAAAATCTGCAGGAAACCTGCAGGAAATCTGCAGGAAACCTCTTCCATACAGAAGGTATATAGATTATTATGAAATTTTAGAAAAACTTGCAGGAACAAAAACCATTAAGGGTATGTTGCTTCACAGAAATAACAGGACATTTTTGGTACTTGTGTGTCTATCAAATCACCTCAATAAACCAACTTGCCCTGTAGCTGCGTGATCATCAGATCTGACACAAAAGTAAACTGCAGTAGTATATGCTTAAGAGCATGGGGGAGAGAGTGTGATTTTTTTTTCTGCAAGACCCTATTAGATTTTGTATCAAAATGAATAAAATTAACATCTTTAGAAACAAACAAAAAAAAAAAAACCAGCAAGTGAGAAGTCCTAGCATAACAGTACACAAAAAATACTCTGCAAAGCAGAAAGAGTTCAGCCATTCTACAACAAATAAAACAAGCAAGTAAAGGCCTAAAACAATGACATCCACTTGGTGCAGTAGAACTCCACTTGAATCCAGAAGATTGATATCAGCTAAGTACAATTATTGCATAAAATAAAAAAGAACTTATTTGCATGCCATTTTCTGGTTATCGGAAAAAGAACTGGTAGGTACATAGAAACTATAGAGTTACCACTGCGCATTCCAGAGCACATTCTTGGTAAACCGCAGCTTCTGCTGCTCTAGAGCAGCATTGCAGAGCCAGAAAGACGTTAAGAAAGCCACACATGGAAGTGTAATATGAACCTGGAAAATAAAGACATAGTTCACTTATACAAATTTACAGAAAACAGCAAAAACAAAGAAAAATAAAGAGAAGGAAGCTTGGAGAAAGAGGTAACAGAAATAAAAAATGTTGCATTTTAGTTTTTAAAAAGAAAGAATAAAATGTATGTGGCTTGTTCAAAACCAGTTTCTGTTGACTTTGGAAAGCAGATTGCAAACTGCTTATTGAGACTGGCTTACACTGAAGAATAAAAATGAAGGGTCCCATTGAAAGTGTATCCGGAGAATCAGGAGAAGGTTGATCAGAAATAGCTTATTTCACAGCTGTACTGAAGTTGGACAATATTTAAGTTTAAGTAGAAGTTTTATTTCAAGCTTTCATATACTAAGCTTTTCAGGTAGATTTGGAACTTGACCTACATTATATATTATGGTAGCTGTAGGATAGGTACACCTTAGGATAGTCTTTCTGTGTGCAGACTTGAGTACTTGAGAGCACTGTATGTTTGAAATTTGTTGTTGATAAAACCTAGTTAACTTGTCTTATCCCAAGTGGCCTACTCTGCTGTAAGCACTCAAACCAAACCAACAGTTAAAAAGACCCCATGAGTAACTATCAGAAGATGAATTATTCTTAATTGTAATATCTTTTCTTTTTTTTTTTTTTTTAGGGTCTGCTATCAAAATAAATTTCTTACCACACAGTTACTACAAAAATAAAAAAAAAAATTGGCCAAAATCTTACCAGTCAACACATGTAAGCAACCAGTTAATACAAAACTAAAATAAAATTTAAAAACCTGCATATGCATTGTCAGGTAAGTTTTCCTTGATCATCTTTTTCATAACTGTGTCTTAATTAGATTGCAAGAGCCTCAGGGATCATGTTAATTTTCTAATAAGTTTGTAGAACCTGGCCCACATACTAAATAGATCTACAGCATAGTACTCTAATAAGAGTATCAGCAAGTGACATCAGTATTAACTGCCATAATAAATGGAAGATTTTCTCCAATTATATTTAAGAACCTCAAAAGTCTGAATGAAATCAGACAGATCAAGATAGAATCAATGATGTGGGAATTTGGATGTTTTTGCTCCCACTGAAATAAGCCTATCTCTGCAGGCAGTAGCCCGTGTTCCTTAGGAGTTACCAGGATGTAACCACAGCCTAACAACACTTCCTTTTCCTTAGACATGCTCTTTCTCTGAGTTCTGTCACTTGATAAAAAAGGTTATTCTCACAGATCAGTATCACTGGAGTATTTTCAACTCCCAGCTAAGCTGGTATTCAGGGAGCTTGTGATTCACCAGGCCAGCACAAAGTTACCTTGACAGCCCCAGAAATGAGACCTACCCAAGTGTGAGAGAGATCACAGTAAAGTGAAGAGACTCTCCTTCTTCCTCAGTGACTTGGACAACAAATAGGTTGTGCAGAGTAAAGTGCAAGTCCTTTGATGGCTTCATCATCTTGCAACTGCCCCAGCAACAGCAAGGGTGACATATGCTACATGTTACAGTCTTGGCTTCTTTGCAGCTGCAGTTTCATTTCTTTACATAATTTGTACTTTGGCACTAGAAAAAGATTATAATAAATGAAGTGTTGCTTTCAAAGTTTCAGACACCAAGATATTTTTTTTTTTTTTTTATCCTGTTTGGCAAAGGTGGCTTTAATTTGATTTTCACAAGTGCAAAAACCTGTCCCCTCAGAAGTTGGTCAAACTATTAATTTTACAGCAAGGACATCAGAGTACAGTAAAACCTTTTCACAAAGCCAGACAGCTTAACCTAATTAAATGGTTGTTTTGACAGGTGGTTTAAAGTGGAATGAACGCTATTGAGAATGGCTACAGAGTCATATATGATGAGTGTCTGTGTGTTTATGTGTGCAGGTGAAAATGTGACTGTGCGGGGGGTGACAATAGATCTGTGTCCATAAAGCAGTTTTTCCCAAAAAGCTGCAGCTGTTCAAGATTTATAGATTTATTTCAATTAATTGTGTTAGACATATTGACTCAGGTGAATAACTACACCTGGACTAAAGTAAAAGAAATATGTTTATGAAGGTCTGTGATGTCATTCATCAGGGAAAATGAGATGTGCATTTTACAAGGGGAAATGAGCCTTGTAGGAAATATATAAACATTGTCATAAGGGATCTGATTTCTGGTTCTGCTCAATATCAGAAAAGATCTTTGCCCCAGTAAAAAGGTGCATTTGCAGGAGGAGGTAATGAACATTCAGGTCTCCAAAAGCATGTTCAAAATGCTCTGAATCCATCCGAGTTTCAGCAGTTTGGCACAGTGAGACAGGTTAGCAATCTTGATCCTGCAAGCAGAAGACCATTCCTCATCCACCTCTGTTTGCATGGATTCCCAGGCTCTCCCTTCCGAAACTGCTACCTATGTATGTACGTCTGGCTTGCAGAGAGCTAGACAGATATAGTTGCCAAAAGAGTGAGGGCCTTGGGATCTAAACTGCTATGTAGTCTCTCTATCCGCTTCTGTTAGTTCAGATAAGATCCTTATTTTAGCTTGACTTATAAACTCTTGTGTTCTTAAGTATTTTGATACCGTCTTCATTGACCTCTAATGGCAAGAAGAAATTTTGCTCTACTGTAACTTATGCATGCTTTCAAGGAGTATTATCTGATGCCATAAAGTGATGACAATTCAATTTTAGTATCAGAACAAACACACTGTAAACAAGGTAATCTGCCCAAACTGTGGTATGATTTGCACTGTGTACACCTATCACGCTAAGGAAGTATGTTTCCTTCTAGAAAGGTAAAGCTGTTATACCAATTACCTTTATGCCTTTGAAGAAGATTTTGTTTGGGTTTGGTGGGGTTTGTTTTTTTGCTTTATACAGTGCTTGCAGTCCTGTAGTTATGCAGTGGATACAGTACAATATATCTTTCTTTCAAGCTCTATTTTTTTAATATCTGCCTAGAAAATTGCTGATGATAAGTAATTCTGAAGAATAAGCAGGATTCTTTAGGTTCACACTCAGTCTTCAGTACTCTGATTCTCACTGCGCTGATATTTCCAGACTTCCATAGCTCATTCTCTATTAGATGTGGCATCTATTATGTCACTGAAACAGAAGAAATCCTTAATCACCTAAACATTGCTCTGGTAGGTCTGTTGGTTATTTCTGTTTTCTTGTGTGAAGGTCAAGGCAGAGTTCTGCAATGTGGCCTGATGGATTCGAAGCAAGGAGAGAATCTGCAGACCCAACCATCTCTGGGTTTGCGACTATCCACCTGGGTGACCTTGGGTCCGCCAATGTCCCCTCTTCAATTTCAGTTAGGTTCTTTCATCCTTTCTTCATATTTAGAAAGTATTCTCTATAAAGAGTCACAAAATGACTTCAGCATTCTCCCATTTATAGCACATTTGAAACTATTTTGTACCCTAATGTCTACAAGAAACTTTAAAGCTCAGGCTGCCACTATCAGTGAAAACTACCCACCATGTTAATCAATAGTCTCACTGTTTCTTCGTGCTCCTTAGTCTGGCTGAATCTATTAGTTGTCTCTGTGGCTCTGTCTCTCACTTCTGCTCTGAGATGTGCTTAGCACAACAGTGTGACAATGAGCAGATGTCTGAAGCTCTCAAGGGACTGAGAGCGCAATGAATTATCTTATATGTGCCTCAGTTTTGTCCACGCAAAAGTGAGAATAATACAAGATCATTCACAAAAGCATTCTGAAGTGCACTGAAAAAAGAGTCAGGTATCCTAGGGACAATTTTTAATCTGCTCAATCATAAAAATCCCACTTCCACCCATCAGTCAAAATTCTTATGTACACAGATCCTACTTATGTAATATTTAATAAGCTAGACAAATGTTTAGCTGAATTATTTCAGAATAACTAAGACTAAAGTATAAGGAAGCCTATCAGGATTTTTTTTCTTATACAAAAATGTGTAGTAAGAGAAGTCCCAGCTTATCTAAAACAGTTCACTAAGTTTCAGAAACTTTGCAAACCATGTTAAAGTAGCATAGGAACCCAAGCTCCTCAGCCACTCAGTCCTAGGTCTTTATCAGTTCTGTCAGATAAAGGGAGAATTGCAATGATGGGTATGGCTTGTGAACTTTTAGTTAGCCATTCAAAACATTTGAGAACTATTCACTCATTTGCAACAACTGCATCACATGTTAAATGGCTTGTATGGTGTTCTGAGTTTGAATCAAGTTGGTGATTAAAATGGAATAAAGTTCAAGCAGACTAAAGAAATGTTTAGAGGTCAAGTGGAATAAAAAAATATTTTGTACAAATGATCAAAGGGAGACAGGAAAAAAAATAGACTTATTAAGCAAAGCACAGTGAAATCTCATACAATAGAGGAAGAGGATTCTACATTTTAGATATTTCCGATTTACATGTATGCATAAATCTACCCCTTTTTGATAACTATGTCTGAATATTTTGCTTTTGGTCTGACTATTAATCATTTTCTTCCACCTCACACTGTCATTTGGCTTTCCTCCAAGACATCTCAGCATTTTTTCTCTGTGAACCTCTGTGAAGATAAAACCCATTTTTATTAAGAAACAAAGTTTCCACATTCTTTTCATGATAATCAGCAGCATCTATTTTTCATCCAGTGCTGTGAGACCTCTGACAATACTGTCAGAAGAAAATCCAAGTAGGATAATGGATTTAAGAATCTAAATTTTACTGCATCCTTGGCTGGTCAAATAAATGAACACAAGCCTCCAACAGGTTAAAAAGCCCAGGTACTCACTTTTATTATACCCAGATCCAAGAAACTATGTGGTGCCCTTCAATGGCTGGAGAAAACTTTCTTTTTTGTCCAAACTTGGCTGATGTTCATGGGCAGCGAGCTGTCCCAAAAGAGTTTTTGCCAGAACAGACAGTCTGTTAGCTATGTAGTACATCCACAGGGTTTTAAGAATAATGGGTGGTCGGGGGAAACCAGAAGTTAAGACAGGAAGAATAGATAAAAAAGGGAGAGAGGGCAGAGTCAGGATTTTGAGCTCTTTCCAACAGGGGTACAAATCAAGGTTACCAACAGTACCCACTGCTTTACTGGCTGTGCTAGGGGAGTTTGAAGTAATCTCAAAGTATGAGCATACTGCCAAGGAGCACTGAAGACTTCCAGTTCCTACAGGTTTCAAACAATAACAGTGAAATTTCAGGACAATATAGACTTGGAATCTACTGCATTTAGTGACAAATTAATTCAGAAAAAAAAAAAAAAAGTTTCTCCATAAAGAAGTAAGCTGACTTCTGTTTTCTATGGCTTCAGGTTCCACTGGGAATGAAAACAAGAGGGTTTTATTGCAGAAGAAAACTCTGGAATCCATTGGAATCTTGGCATAAAACTAAGGAAAAATAAATTTAAAATGGGGCAAGGCCAAGACCAGGACTGCAGGTAAGAGGTCTAGAGAAAGGACTCTCAGGGAGACAATACAAATCCTTGAAGTTGGGCTATGTGCAACCTGCCCAGGAGCTGGGCTGTAATCAAACCGAAATGCCATCATTTGTCTGCAATTAACTCTAAGGGCCAGAGGTACTATAGTGTGAAAGCAATTCACTGGAAATCTCCCTTCGACATAGTTTCAAGCGTGTCTTATCAGAGCAAACTAAAAGGGTCCTTAAAAATTTACCTCCATAACATATTTTCTTCAAGAGAAATGAACACCCATCCTACACATGATACTTAACATGACTCATTCTTTTTTTTCATTTTTCATTGTGAAACAGCTATAACTGCTCTGCAGTTAAGAATGGTCACGGGTTTGGTTTTCTGCCAGCCATCTTTTGGTCGATCCCTTTTGCCTCCCGCTTAAAACCAATCTCTCTGATATTTAGCATGCGCAATCACAGCTTCAGAATAATAAAAGAAAAAACAAGCAAGGCATTTTTAATTGAATGCATTTTATAAAATGCCTCTATGTTTTGTTGTGTTTAAAACAAAATAATCCTAACTTTTCTTCCTTATTCTAACTCCAAAAATTATTTTTCTTTTAAACCCTAGATTTGTGTTGTTGGAACTGATTAATGTTTTTGGACAGGATAATGTAAGAGTTACAAAGATACATATAAATGCTTTTTCATACATACAGTGCAACAGTTGAAAGAAAAAAAAATAAAACTCTGACATAATGGACCTGATTTTCATTTACACAGTTCTGAAAGCATAAAAAATATTAGAGTGGGCATAAATTTTATTTAAATACATTTTAGGGTTCCTTTCTGCTGCCAGAATGTGTAAAGGGGCCTTTATGTAAATAAGGATCACGGTCACTGTGTTTCGGGATTATGTTTCTTTGGAAATATTTGCTATATCTAAACTGCATATTTTGACTTCTGGGACTACTCACAGATTAAGCAGATGAGATTCTTACTCTGAATCAACAATAAATGAAATCAGCCATATACGTCCAACAGTTTATTTCCATTACAGAATAAAAGGAAGGGAGAAAGATAGGGCAGGTAGACCTGAAATTTTCAAGACAGTAGGAAAATGAGGAGATTAATTTTAACAAAGATTTTGATTGGGAATAATTAGAAATTCTGAGTTCCTTCTTAATAGACAAGTTAGGCACTAATGATGTTTCTGCCATTTCCTATGCTATTACCATGCTAATGTCTTTTAGTGACACTTTCATGATGACAAGTGGGAAAAAAGAGAAATAGATAGAATGGAAAAGTTTCCCAAACCTCATAATTCTTTCTGGGAATAAAAGAAGCTTCATAATAACTCTGAAAAAAATGATTATTTTGATGAAACATTGAAGGATACATGGTGAACAGCTACAATGACTAAAATTTATGAGGTAACTTTTCTGTTTCACCTCATAATTCAAATTGTGAGGTAGCCACATTAAGTTCTGAAGGTCCTTCCTCTGTCACAGGGGATGAAGAATCCACTGCATCTTTCAGATAAAATGCACTATTCTTGCATTCTAGTATATTGGGTTTTAACAACACCTGAAAGCATCAGTTATTATTTTCTGTATGGGCTTAATAATCTACATGTTGATTTTTATTAATGCTGACCTTTAAAGTGTGCAATTAATTACATTTTTATAAAGTTTTCTTTTCCAGGCATGTCTCAGTAATAAAATGAGTATATTTCCTATGCCATAGCAACACTAAACTACCCAGTCAGAGTTTTAATATCACAATTGTTAAATGAATCATGTTTAAAAGGCTGGCATAAGAACATATTAACTTTTTGCAAGGAACAATTTTGTCAAAAATTTGGAATAATTACGATTAAAGAGAAATGTGTTCTTACATTTAAAAAAAGAGGGGGGGGGGGGGGGAAATGGGAAGAAATGTAGTTCAAAATAATACCTGACAGAGTTAAGGTCTTAATATATTAAAGAACATGTTGGTAACTGAGTACCTGGGAGTACATAATGAAACTGGGAATTTTTCATTTCTACAGCCACACTTCTGAATCTTGACCGTGGTTTTCAATGTCAGTGATGCCAGCAGTGGTTACAAAATGGTAATTCAGGTGGCCTATCTGAAATGAATCATGCAGTCTCATTGGGGAGTGAATTCAAAAGGCCCTGGATACCTGCATTCCTATAACAGATTTATCTACCTGCAAAGTATGCAGTCAAACGTCCAGGTGTTAAGCACCTGAAACAGGATCCCAAATGCTGGATGATGGACCTTGGCTTCCCTTGTGATGCATAGGGAGACACATCTGTCACCAAGTCACGGTGCCATCTATCCTGCCATCCACCCTCTCCCCTCACACATACAAAGTGGGGAAAGCCTAAGATAGCCAAGAAAAACTGTTAAAAATGGGGGACAACTACATGTAATCCAAAAGCAAGAGGAATTTCTGTTTTCATAAGACCCAGAGCCCAAATTCTGCTTTCATAATAGGCATTGACACCTGTCATTTTGAGAGGTCTGACTATGGACCTCAGTATAAAAGTGTAGCTATTGGAGGAGAGAGGGCTGGTACTGTCATCATGTACTATATGGCCTGGTGATCAAACCATTTGCCCAAGAACTGCAGACCTAAATTCTATACCTTTAGCTCCAGGGTCAGAGTTTGGGTTTGAGGTAGGTTTACATTTGAGAGAAATAGAAAGCCTAGAGCTCCAGCTGGATCAGAGCTGGAAAGTGAAGGCCAAAGGAAGGGGTTGGCTGCAAAGTGAAATGTCCTTTGGGAGTCCCTTTCATGCTCCATTCCAGATAGAGCTCTTGGCTTTCTCTCTCACAGCCCAAACCCTAATCCTAAATCTAAACCTAACTGAAGGCTGACCCAACATTTTCCCAAACAAAAGGGTTAGATTTGGATCAGGAGGGGGAAAGATGTGATATCCATAGATAGAGTGGAGCTGAGAAAAGGTTGCCAAAGTAAAGTGAGAGATTCTATGGGAACCCCCTCGAAATCACTCTTTGCAGCAGGAGCTACAGCCTGTCTTTCCTATGCCAGAACGTCTGCCTGGAGTCTCAAATCTGTATTTTCCTCTTAGAAAAGTATTTTAATGGTTAGACTTATCTGTTTGGAGGCTTTTAAGCCATTTCAGAAAAGGCTAGATTCATGTGTTGAAAGAGAATACAAGCTGCATGCCAACTCTGTAGCATCTCAATAGGCCTTATTAGTGTAGGCTTAGCAACACTTCCATGTTTTCTGGACTGATGCTGGCTTATTCCAGTTGGCTTAATGCTCATGGAGTAGACATATGATGGCATTCACTGATCCTTCTATACCTACCTTCCACATTGCTTCATAAAGCAGAGGTCAGCTCCAACATTTCATAAAAATATGAAGAACAATCTCACTTTATTGCACAATTAATGCAAAGTAGCTTTTGTGATGGAGGATTTTATCTAGGGCAGGTCTGCTATAATGGAAGTAGTTTTCACCCTGATTGATGTTCTTCAGGAACCTGATGGACATGAAGAATGAAATGGAAGACTGTAAAAGGCTGAAGATATACAGAACACAGAAATTTGCAGAATACCCTTCAGACAACTGTAAACCAGTGAAGAATACTTTCTACTGTCCAGGGAAATATAATTACTGATATCAAACAGATTTATCTGTGGTGGCTAAAACTTGTACCACACTCAGATCTCTTATGGAGATTATCACCTTCTTGACTGAAAATGATATGTCTGTTTTTCTACCTCCTACAGTTCTGTACTTCCTATGGCTGAAGAAAAAACAGATAGCTTACCCTAATGGGCCAGTTTTGAACTATGGTTGCTTGCTCATCTATACAGGGTAAGACAGGATTAACAGCAGGTAGAAGTGCAGGGAAGTTAGTTTTGTAAAGCATAGATGCAAAACTCATTAAGTCAACTTATACTTAGTCTTTCTTGTTTGTTAGTGCAAACTTATCTGTCCTGATATTTTTTCTGTATACACACACACAGAGTATGGTCTTTTTTTTTGAAAAGTGTGTGAGCTAAATAAGTACAGGGTTTCACCATGGTTTGCCTTCTACTTTTTTCTGAAATCTTGTGTCTGTGAACTATTCTGCTGCAGAGTAATAGAAGAGTTTTCAAAGTGGAATTGAGCTTATCCGTTTAAGGACTAATTTTTTTTTTAATCATAATAGCACATAACAAAGAATCACTAAACTTCATATTAATATTAATTTCTTTTGATTCCTCAGGTCTCGGTTTGGTAGGTAACTATACTTACTTGACAATAAACAGGCACACATAGTGCATTCAGAATGCATGAAGTTACAGGTCAAATAAACATATGCACCTTTCAATAGAGTGGCCAAGATTAAAATTCAGAAATAATTCTTCAAAAAGTATCTATTGCAGTTTTAAAATAAGCATAAGTTCATGGGTTTTTTTTGTTTTTTGTTTTTTGTTATTACCTAATCTATACCTAATCTATAACCTGCTATAGGTTACTTTCCCAGACAATGGGTTGAGTTGTCATGCTTTTGTTATTGTTTGCCCTGTGCAAAGAAGTCTGATATTTTTCATTCCATTACAATTACAAAAATTTCCTCCTTCCCTTCCCCCATATTTATTTCTTCCCCTCAAACTTTAGGAACAGACAAATAACTGATTTTTGCCTGACGACATCTCTGGATCATCCGAAATTGTAAATTAGGAGTTTTCACATTATTTTCACACACAGACAAGATGCCAAAGGTAACCAATGTAGACTTCTTTAAGTGAATATGTGTATGGTACTTGTAACACACTGAAGTGAAAAATTATTTTAATCAAGCTACCTTACAGTACCTGCAGTGCATTGAGGATTGGGGTGCATTGGCCACTCCAATGACCTGTGGATATTTGTTTTCCTATGATAATATTTTTAGTATGTTAGTTGTAGATAGAGGATTATTACTTTATTTTTTCTCTCTCTCTTAGGCATTACTGAATGCTGAAATAATTTCTGTCAGCCAGGGTAAGAAAGGACCAAGTTGTCTATGTATGTAGCAGAGATGGATAAGATCCTCTGACAATTTCAAGAATATGAGTATCATGAAAAAGATCCCTCACTGCATTTCTTTATAAAGCCTTGTTTCTGAACTGGCACTACAAGCAGTGGGGTGGATCTGTACTTCTTTCTGCTCAAGCTTAACAGATTTAACAAATACATTATTAATGCATGGCAAAATGCTCTGAGTGAAGCAGTCACTATTACACCTATTTCAAACTGAGGCATGCAATGTTTAAATGTCTAGTCAAAGGTGACAGACCTGGGAGCAAAATCCAGTGCCCTGGATGTAAGCCCTTTGCTCCAATTGTAGAAAACATTTCTGCAATAATTTATATCCAATCCACTCTGTATTGACATTGAAGGAAATGAAGACAAAAATATTTTCACTGAAAACAGGCCAAAAGGTTAGTACATCTATTTCAGGAGACTAAATTTTGTCGTATCTGTCCAGAATAGGGCCAAGAGACTATGAAACCTCCCAGTGTTGTACTTGAAGAGATAAAAGAAGGAATGCAATTAACTTGTCAGAGATCAGAGAAACCCAAGGTTATTTCCATTTGCTGATACAGAGGCAAAGGAAAGAGAGAATGGTCTTTTCATGTCTTTAGTTCTTAAGTAAATACTCCTTTCTGAGGAGCAAATTATATCCATTTTGTATTGAAAATGTAACCACTAGAGGGTATCTCTGTTCAAAGTCACTACACACAATTTCCAGGGCTTTGAGCAATGCTAAATGATACAGACAAATCTTGCATTCAGATACACTAGGTTAGATGAAGAGGGAGAATATTAAAGTGTCATTGCCTCAACTGGTTATCCTCTGCATATATTCTTCCGCAGATTCTTGACTGTCTTGCTAAAATGAAATTGTCCCTGTTATAAGAAAAATAAATGATTTCACTATAAAAATGCATTATAATATATTGCTATGTATTGATTCTTGTCTGCTGTATTATTTAACATCACAATGAAGGATTGATACAATTTACTGCATTTCTAAGTTAACCGTTTATATATCCACAGCTATAACCAGTCAAGGCTTATTACTATTGCCTTGAAGTTTAAGCCATTTAAATGGCCAAAGTTATTACCAAGGTCAAGTAACTATGCAAGTGGAATTCATTTGTCAGATGCTCTCTGATTCTTGTGTGCACTTTGGAATTCTGGCTTTGAGACCTTGTTTGGATTCATGTGCAGCAAACTAGGGAGAAGATGTAAATGATGGAAAAATATTGCTTTCATTATGATTTTAAATCTATCCCTCATCTAATAAACAGATTGTGGGCACAATATCCACATTCTCTGTGATTTGAACTCTGACTTTTTATACAAAAACATGAACTTACAAACTGCTTATCTCTATCTCTATTTCCTCAGCTAAAAAAATGTTGATAATGTTATTTAACTAGTTTATAGGATGATATTATAATGTGACGGCTGATATACCTTCATTCCTTTGAAGAGACAACAAGGCATATGGTCAAAGTTCATCTGTGTTTAGAAAGCCATACAGCATCCTAGGTTCTTTTACCAAAAGTACCCAAGGGAGTGTTGTGGCTTTCTTCATTTTCTGACTGTCTTTGGCTTCCCAGCTCAAATAACACAAAAACTATTTGTCAACAAACTGGACACAGCTTGTAATACAGGTATAGATCAAGGCTTAAACTCAAGCAAACAAGTGTATTTAGATGGTCAGGTTGTAAAATGGGAACTTAAGTCACCCAGGATGCAGTACAACCTGATAAATACTGTGCCACAATGTTATACGAAATGCTAGGATAATTATTTTTTTCATTTTGAAAGTGAAGAGACTTTGAATGAAGCAGGTGAACCATGAGAAATTACACTGAATTTCTCTCCCCAAAATATAGTGATTTAGAGAATCTGTCCTGAAATTGTGGCCGAACACAATTCTGAAGAATCTAGATCTGTAAACATAGATTTCTTCCTGTCATGTTCCCCAGCACAATCCTGTTTTGGCCTCTGTGCTCCGGGGAGGTTTTGTCAGAACACAAATCCCAAGTCCTTTGTCTGTGGGACCACAAGACATTTTGATTCCAGCTTCAGGGAAGCAACTGGCATTCCTTATAACTACTTAGTGACATTTACACCATGAAGTTGTTGTGTTTTGTTGCAGTGTAACATCACAGCAAATATTGGCTTTACTGAAGCTGAACTATCTGAACCCAAGCTCTTTCATGACCCAAACTTGATCAGGGTTGTTTAGTTTTGTGTTGTATAGTTACACAAAATCCCTTTGCTATGGCTTAAGAAAAAGCCCCTGGAATAATATATTGGCAGATCAACACTAAGTTCACAGTGAGCAGCCACTGAAATTTAACAGCCAAGTGCTTTTCTTTCTTTAAAGCTAAAAGCAGCTGCCTCTGCTTCCTAAATTATAATTAGCCATAACTGATTTTTAAAAAGAAACATTGTGCAAATAATCATGTGAATCAAATGAAATATGCCAGGATCTGGATCCAGTCTTATCAAATTCCTTTATTTGATATAAAATAATGTCATTAGGAGCAGGTGCATCCTGAGATGGGTTTTGTCTCTGCTAGCTCTCGATGCTTCCTTTTGGGTGACTAATATAAATACTAATTTAAGACATGCTGAGCATTAAGGAAAGAATGGGATATTTAGGAAGCTGTTGTAGTAGTTGGCATCAGATGGACTAAAGTTAAAAAGGGCTTGCATCTAACTGGATACAGCCATACACTATAACCAAAAGTAGAGAGTAAGTGGTAATGTATAAAGTTAAGAAGAAAGACTAAAGAATCAGTTTGGAGTCAGATTTATGTAGTACACTAATTTCATATTTGAAAAAGGGAAGAAAATACATGGTTTTGTGTTGTTGCACATACCTATCAAGTCAAAACTTAGGAGACAGAAAATACTCTGGAATAGTTAGTCAGTATATAAAACAGAGTGATTTAAAAATTGGGGTTTAGACATGATTATCAAAAAGCCTTAAGTTCCACTGAGAAGATCATTGTAAATTTTGGCTGCATAAGTACTTTGAAAAATCTAAACAATTCATGTTGATGCTTATATGAGACCTGAGCTCTTTTGAATATATGACCATTGACCTCAGTGGGACTTCTTAACTGAATTAAGGTACTTAACTCACCCTGAAAATGCAGTGTAATACACTAACAGAGAAACAGGACAGAACTTAAGTATTCAATATCAGAACACAGCCTTATAAGTAGAAAAGTCGGAGGAGATCTAGGTAATGGGGAGTGGAGTAATAATTAATGCTTGTAATGCTGTATGGAGGCTGAAAAACATAGAGAAATCTGAGACTTTTTACAGAAAGACAATATGTTGTAGACTCTCCTACAATATGTTTTAATAACATTTACACTCTATTTATAAACCATCTCACCTGGAAAAACACTTAGGGTACTGAATAGCAGTCATAATGTCATGCCTGACTGACAAAGCCCTGAAGCCATTACATACACCTCTAATTCCTTGATGAAACCAGAGCAGTGTTGCCATGATAGAGAGAAACTCACAGTTTTAAACTAGTAAACAGTAAGGGCTGATGAACTAGACAGGTAAGAGAGAGAGAAAGAGAGAGAGAGAGAGATGATTACCTAGAAAATCAAGAATCTTTACTAGAAGATGCATGGAAAATTATTTCAGATGTAAGTAGCCTTGTTAAACACTGACTGGAGAATACAAAAAATGGGGATAACTTCTTGTTTTTTATATCCTAACTCCTTCATGGCTGGCTTCTGGCAATACAGATCAAGGTTGAGTAATCAGTGACATGCAGATTAAGGACAATTAGGTAGAAGAAGTATATTTGCCTTTCAGATTTCTGTCACTGATTGAAAAAAAAAAAATCTTAACTGTAATCCCTCACTTTTAATGTTGCCTACATGCATTCTGTTTGTTTAGTGTTTCACAAAGGTTTATTGTTTCTTTTCAAACCAATTGCTGATGTCTTTGGTGCATTGGTTATCTCCCCTTCTCTATTCATTTTTCATCCTAAGAAGGGCTCAAGTCTTACCTTTCTCTTTCTGGAATAAAAAAGAAAAAGATAATTAAGGGTTTATTTTTTTACAAAAGGACATTAAGTATCTTGGCTAGACCCAAGAACATAAGAGTAGGGAGTGAGATGAAATTGAGTGAAGGAAAATTTAGTTTGACTATCAGGATACAATTTCTATAATTGAAATTTATGTCTGCAGAAAAATTTCCCAGAGGACTCAATAGAAATAATGCAAAACTCATTTGAGTTATTTGTGGCTGAACTAAACCAGATGACCTAATAGCTATTCACCTCAAATTTATATGACTTTATGAAGCTGTATTACATGGACTTTCAAAATAAATGCATCAATAGCATCTTTATTGAACACCATTTTTCCAAAAATACTTACCAAACTGATAAACAGGAATTACCTCATCTATCAATGAAACACAGCAGCTGTACAATGGTAAACAACCCTACAGAATTTCTGAGCAAGACTTTAAAAGTAATCTCTCAGATAAAAGAACGTGATTATAATTCAGTCTGGAAAATGGGGAAGATATAACTATTACCACTCCTAATAATAGCAGTTTTTTGTTTAACAAATATTGCCTAATTTTGTAAAATTAATACAGGGGGTCAAAGCTTTTTTGCCTTATAGCTGCAGCACAGTAACAAGAGAAAGCCATCCTGAAATGCTTTGTTTAGTACTGGTGTCAAAATAGGACACTAAACTTCAAATCATTTGTCACGGTTCCAGTTGAACATGGATGCCCTTGATCTTCTCATTTTCAGTACATTAGGGATATACATTTTGATAGATTGAAGAAATCTGTGAGAATAACAAGGTAAATTGGTATGATAACACAGCAAATTTTATCTTGTTAGAATTAAGATCAATTAAACCTATTTAACTTGAGTCTATATTTAGTTTATTTTAAAAATTTCTATATGTTGTACTTAACTGTAAAAGAAGTTCCATATTTTTGATATAGGTGGACTTATATAAGTGAAAAAGCCAAATGTACATTTAGTGTGCCACCATGTTTGGAAAAAAAACTCTATGGGAAAATACAGAGATATTAAAAATATTCTTCTAATGGACCTTATTACCTGCAAAAGTAGGACTGAGGTAAAAAAATCATGTCAATTGTTCTGTCCAGAAGAGCTGTATTCCTGTATCATGATGCAGAACTACAGAACAGACCCAAAAATCCTTTGATATTAGATTGCAACAACAGCAGATTCTTTGCAGTCATCTTGTAAGACACTCCTACAGATGATGCAGCTCTAGATACTTCCTCAGTAGAAGCTGATTACATTGCAGGGTGTTAAGCAAACTGCATGTTGAGCTAGTCCTAATGCTTTGCCTATGCACTTTTTCATTGACTTGTGTGTGGTTTTGGCCTTTCCAGAGAGGCATCCCCTGCACACCAAAATTAGATCTGAGAAAAAAAGGATTATGCTATGCATTCTTTAAGGAGAAAAGAGTAGCCTCTGTTCAATGTGAATCTAGTCCAATGGAATAATTCTCTTGTTCTATTTTGATTTCTGTCATTCTTTTATTCTTTTTATTAAATTTCTCCTTGTTTGCTCTCTAACTTCCCAATCAGCAAAAAGTTTCAGAAGACAATTATAGTTGATACTTTGTGTTGAATATTTGTTACACTGTTGTTAATCATATTTCCATTGAAAGCTTATAATTAGATACTGTCTAATTCTGTCTGCAGTTTTCTGTTGAAATTTCACTCTGTTTTTGTTCAAAATCAATTAGTTTGTTGCCATTCTCTGAGACTTTCATATTTCCTGTGTGAGGGGCATTGAATGGATTATTATTTATGATCACAGTTTTCTCTGCCCAGGACGTGATTGGTTTTGTGACCCATATTCCACAGGCATAAGCAGGAGGTACAGCAGATTTTCCTCCTGCTAATTCATTTCTGCCTCTCATATGATAAGATGAATTATTCTTACCTGGGATTAATTAACTTGATATAATGGAATTTTATTACACGTGTGTCTCGGATAGAATGTGCAATACATTTTTACATCATCTCTGTTGCCATGGAGGCAGAAGGTGTCACTTGCATCACTCCTTTTCCTTCATGAAAAGTATCCTGATTCTTCTGGTGGTACTTCCCCGTAATCTCACATCATATCCAAACTACATCTTGTCCTATTTTGCTCTGTTAAATCTCAGGTTGCCATTCGGCATAATGAAAGCTAAAACCTCAGGGGCTGTATCTTACACTCATGTTCATAACATGTAATTAACTAACACATTTTGAACAGTAGTACTGTAGAAGGTATTATTGCTATTAATACTGGCCTGCCAGCTATGTCAATAAGCATCTTTCAGACAGTTGTCTATGCTGCAGGTGATGCAGCTGAAAAGATACAGATCTACATGGCCTCACCTGTAGAGCTTGATGATGTATTTTTTACAGCTCTTTTATAATTGTTGCTTTAAATGGTTTTTGCACTTGAAAAGTTATTATGGTTTTGTCAGTGAAGGATTTGTAAGCATATCTGTCTGCCCTAGAAAATCACTGTGTAATTTAGCAACATTTACTGGATATTAAAGCAGGATTTACAGGATTTTAAAGCAACTTTAAAGCTAGAAACATTTTGAAAATGTATTTTTTGAGTAGAACAGAAATTTATTAAAAAGCATCTCAGGTACTTGAAAGGGTTTAATTATCTATTTGGTCACCATTTCAATTACACTGCTATCAAGCACCAGGCAAATAGATTGGATGTGGCAAACATTTTGTAGCCATGTGTACTCATATACTTTGTAAATGAAATCTAAGAAAATCCTGGAGTAACTGAATGGTCATTAGCATATTATGTTTCTTTATTCTCAGATATATGAAAAATACTTGTGAGTGGGACTAACAAATATGAGCAGCATTGTACTTAATCTGCTCCTGTGGAAGTCATTGAATGTTTTAATATTGATTTCAGGGCAATTGGAGACCTACACTTCATGGTTTTGAAAATCCCGTCTTACCCATATGATTTCTTTTCTCTACTGTCAAATATTTTTTCTTTTTATGTGTCATATCTCATTTTATATGGAGTGTTGAATCAATATCCTGTCACTTGGTGCAGGACCTGTTCAGCAAGGGTTATTAAAATAGATATATATACTTAAATTAAAACTCGTTTGATATTAGATTCAGATTTTAGCTATCCTACTGCAGCCCAGTGTCTGGTAGTTCTTACTACTGACATCATGCAAGGCAGCTCTGGTTCATCTGGCATTGCGCTTATGATGGTGAGCTTCACAACGTGTGAAGAAAATAGCAATCCTGATTTTGAACTTGTGCAAATTACTTTTCACAGTACTACCTGTTTGATCCCACTGACTTTGATAGGCTGTGTTTACTGGATTCAGATGTGAACAAATCCAAAGGTACATGAAATATTTGTATCTGGATACAGGTCACTGGCCCTTCACCTGATACTCCTGAAAGCAGTATGCATGTATAATTTCTGTTGTTCCTAGATCTCAAGATATTTAGTAAGCGTATTTTGAGCCTTTGTGTGATACAGTCAATAGCTTGACCTCCTGAGTAACTGCAAGATACAGAAATAATAGAAATAGGAAAAGAGATACCTTAACATCAGGAGGACTGTGAAGTGTAAGTATAAGCTGGTATTTCTGGATACTTTGATAATAGATAAAATTATAAATTGTTCTAAAACAAATCCATAGACCCAAAGGTCCCTAACTTTGGAAATATTCAGAATGTGGAACTAGGGTTATGTAAATGCCCTTCCTTTTAGAATAAACTGAGATAAACCAAAAATCTAGACTGAAAAGTTTCTTACTGGTCAGTGTTTAGGTAAATTAAACTCATCTGTACAATATAATTGATTTCTGGTAAATATGGGTAGAAATAATCTGAAGAGCAAGTTAAGCAAATTGTCCAAGTTACACTTCAAGTAAATGACTAAGTGACAAACAAAATTTAAAAAAATCACATCGCCATTCCTCTGTTCTAATCATGAGACGGTTGAATGCTGTCTCCGTATTGCAGTTACTATCATTATACATGCTGAAGGAGCTGAAGGGCCTTTCTACTTAATTTTTTCAAATTCTTGTTACACATTTCGTATGTGATATTAGTGCGTTAGCGCCACTAACCTGAGTAACACAAGTAATTTACACATGACCAGGAGGTTTACAAGTAGGAGTGGTTGGGGAACTCTCATGTGTCATTTTGTATCACATCACACAGCTCACTGGAAGTCCAGAGTGCAGCTGTAAAGAGACGGACACCTCACCAAGAGCAATTCCACCCAGCTGCCAGTTCAAGCGCAACCACAGCGTGGAGTAGCCAAAACAAGTTTCATCGTCAGAATATTGGGAAGGGATACAGAAAGTGGAGAAGTGAAATGTGAGTACTCTTAGAGTATATTTTTCCACCATGCCAATGATACAGGGCCAGGAAAAAATTAGATTTATCACTGGAAAAGTAATTCCTTGAACTCCACTGGCAGTAACAGGGAATGAAGCATTAAGGGTACCTCAGCTCTCAGCAGCAGCTATCTTTTTTTCAGCTCCTTCTACACAGTATCAAAAGTGACATTATGTATGGGGGAGGACAGGTAGCTGGAAGAATACCAGAGAGCCTTGATGTGGAAGAGTCAGGGAAGCAGAATCCATGCTTGTGGTTCTCTGCTGCACATGTGGAGTCCACATTTTTACAAAATGCTCCACGCTGCAAATTCCTATAAGTCAGTCTCTGCACATGGGAGATATGGGGTAGAAAATAGCCAGACAGGAACAGAAAAGATAAACTTTCCTTTCTTTAACACTTTAAGGTAACATTGTAGGAAAGAGGATTAGTGGGTTGTTCAGCAGGATCCATATGTATTGATTCTTTTTTTTTCTGAGGGTTCTTTGTGTTTCCCTCTACTTTTCAAATACAGTAATGTCTTCTACAGCTTCCTATTCTCCACATTAGAATGCCAGAAAATATGTTGTTCCCTAATCGATAATTCTGTGATTTCTTTTCTTCTTCTTGAAATGGAAATAAACAAAATTTCTTCCTGCATACATTTACCCACCAAGAACATTATTCAAAATTCTTTGCTTGGTAAAATCATAAAGCTCCATTCCGGTGCTCAAGATCAGAGGTAATATAGTAATACTATTACTTCTTATCTTTAGTATCATAGAACTATTAGAATGAAAGGATCCTATGATGTCAGATATGCCACTCCTCTTATCTGAGGCAGGATCAATTATTTCTACACTATTTTTGGCCACATTTTACCTGTTCTGCTTTTAAAGATCTGAGTATCAAGATCTGTCAGTCTTCCATTAGTCCAACACTTAGCTATAGTGCAAGTGAGAGATTTCTTCATATGCAGTCTAGCTTTCTTAATGCACAGCCTAAATCTTTCTTCCTCAAAATTATGTTAATTACATTTTTTGTCCTACTGTGGTAGACATGGGTAATGATTGACTACTATCTTTCGTGTAATAATATGTTACAGTTGCAAGCATTATCATACCTGAGAGTGTTTCTTTCTGGACTAAGCAAATACATGTCTGTCTGGGTTTTTTTGGTTTGTTTTTTTTTTTTTTTCTTAGAGTTCAAATTTTCTAAATTCTTCAACTGCTCTTTTTTTCAATTCTTCTATATTTTTGCTTCAGGTGAAAAGCCCAGTGTTGGAAACAAACAATTCTATGATTCTATGATTCTATGAATATTGTAACCAAGGCCGCGTTTGGTCTGAGTAGAGAAAGATAATTATATGTGGTAGATGACTGGCTTACTACATTTTCACTCCTCTATTAGAAGACAACATTTGTGTTTTATTTATTTAATTTTACAAAACCACCATTGCACTGAGAAATTTTTCTCAAACTCTCGTTTACTTTTTGCTAATGCCCAGCAATATTTCCCCATTAGTGTATTCCATTTTTCAGATATCCTTTTTTATAAGGATGTTTGATTACTTCTTCCTCAGTGTAGATCCTTCATAATGTCTCCATTGAGTTTCCCCTTCTGTGTTTTAGACTCATTTATCTTTTTTTTTTTATTTCAGTCAATGAATCTTACAATGCAAATTTTAAGTGCAATTTATTAATAAAGATATTGAATAATATCACACTCAGGAAAAGCCTTTGTAGGATTCACCAATGACAGTAACCCTTTTTTTTTCTGGCCCCATAAGACTTCAAGAATAAATTTAATCATAATCATAGCTTAACGCACATAGCCTGTTTATGCTTTATTTACCCTACTATTTTCTTACTGTGTCTTATGCTTCTACCACTTTGTTGACAGTCTGTGTCAAGCAATTGATCATAATGATTTCTATGAAGACTAAAACAAAATGCCAAAGAACTTTTCATTACTGCATTTTTAAACATGTTTGAAAACTCTTCCTAACATTATCCTTTTACATGTGTAATTAATTGTGAGTTATTTTGCTCTTAACCTTTGTAACATTGGTCTAAGTTATTTTGTATTTACTCAAGGACATATTTCCTGGTTTCTATTTTCCATACTATTTTTTCCTTTATTGAATTAATCTTCTGGGATTTAAGTATTACCTGATGTGCCAAATTTATATTTGCTTCTTATTATCTTTATTCTGATGTGCAATAGCAAAAATAAAATAGAAATAAAAAGTAATTTTGAAATGAAAAGTGGAAACATCTTATTCTGAGAATATTTTTGGTGTCTGTATTTTCATTGTTCTTTTTTGATCTTTGAAATATTTTTTATTTTTTAAATGAAATTTTGTGGCACAGAGATGTTTATATTAAAAAAATTTCTTTTTTTTCACAACAATGTTTTGCAAGAAGAAAATGTTTCATAGAGTGCAGTCAAATCTAGGTCTTCCCTAAACCAGCACAATTTTAACACAGCTTTTGATGTTTTTTTGTCTCCTGCTTTGCTTTTCAACACCAGCCTGCTTCTGCATCCTATTTAAATATAACAATAAATCCTTTACACACAAAATTTATAGAGGTATTTCATAGCATAAGAAGGACTAAAAACTAGATACAATTTAACTGAAAAACAGTGGCATATATTTGTTGTTTATTTATGCACTATGAAGATCTGTTTTAAAATAAGATGATAGAGTTGAACTGCTAGTAAACAAAAGCATCTTGTCAGGAGCTTGGAGCCTGTAGGCCTTTCGCTCCTAGTGTTCCTTTTTGAGGTGAATATTGAAAATGTACAATACAAAGTTATCTCAAAGTTATTTACCTGTTATGAGAATTTAAATAACTAATTTTGTCAAATTGTCTGTAGTGCTTCTCATACAGCAGGACTGCGAATGTAAATAATTTATTTATTTAGATTTTTGATGACTTAAAGAAGTTTTACATTTGTGAGAGCCTGGAGTTTTTCTAAAAAAATTTGTAGATAAAACTTCCTAAACAACCACTCGTGAATTTTTCTAGCTTATATAGGGAAAAGAAATTAGTAGCCAGACAAAATATCTGTTATTTTAAAATGTACCAGTTATAATTTAGGGTGCCTAAGGCATGCTACCCCAACCTCCCTTGCAGTTGTTGTTGTGGTGGTGTTGTCAGCAGATGATGCATCTTTGGGTAGCTCTGAGTCAGTAAGGTTCTCCAAAGGTGATCTTAGAGGCGTAATTCAGTTTTATTCATGATGACAGGTTCCAGGGCAGTGTTATCTGAGGAGTAAATACTCCCCATGTAAATTTGGCAAATTTAAAACACTCTACTGTTACTGAAGTTAAAGATGAAAATTTCTCCCTTTTTCTGGAGTCCACAAACTCAGTAGTGTGGATGGGCTACATGGCCCCATCTTTGGTCTGGCCACACCTGCAAGCCTGTATGCCACTATGATAGGAACAGTCTTAGCAGGGATCCATCAGCGTGTCTCCCTTGCAAAAAAGTCCTTAGGGCCAGTGTCTGCAGCCAGTGATGGGAGTATCACACTCACACTGTATGCATGTGTAACCAGTGAGCCTCTGTGGGGTTGTGATACCTCATATGGGAGACCAGTTCTCTGGTCACACTATCACAATTGCTTTATATTCTGCTGATGGGCAGAGAATTTGGATAATCTCCTGAAGAACCACAGCCATGACTGGTTTTCACTTGGTGGGCAACTGGGTGACAGAGTCATAGAATCATAGAATCATTTAGGTTGGAAAAGACCTTTAAGATCATCCAGTCCAACCACTAACCTACACTACCAAGTCCACTAAACCAATCAAGGGTAGACTAGACTAAACCATGCCCCAGAGTACCACATCTACCCGTTTTTTGAACACTTCCAGGGATGGTGACTCCACCACATCTCTGCACGGCCTGTTCCAATGCTTGACTACCCTTTCCATGAAGAAATTTTTCCTAATATCCAACCTAAACCTCCCCTGGTGCAGCTTGAGCCCATTTCCTCTCGTCCTATCACTTGTTACTTGGGAGAAGAGACCAACACCCACCTCACTACACCCTCCTTTCAGGTAGTTGTAGAGAGTCATAAGGTCTCCCCTCAGCCTCCTCTTCTCCAGGCTAAACAACCCCCGTTCCCCCAGCCGCTCCTCATAAGGCCTGTGCTCCAGACCCTTCACCAGCTTTGTTGCCCTTCTCTGAACACTCTCCAGCACCTCAATGTCTTTCTTGTAGTGAGGAGCCCAAAACTAGACACAGTATTCCAGGTGCGGCCTCACCAGCGCCGAGTACAGGGGGACAATCACCTCCCTGCTCCTGCTGGCCACACTATTCCTGATCCAAGCCAGGATGCTGCTGGCCTTCTTGGCCACCTGGGCACACTGCTGGCAGTGTTGGAAGCAACTGTGACTGTAACATGCTTTGAACTGGGACAGCAACTCTTTGGTTACTTAGGAAAGGATATTCAGCAGATACATGGTGAGATACAGCCTCCAAAGTGGCAACTAAGCTAGCAGCTGAGAGCATTCTCCAACCTTAAGAGAATCATAGTCCCACACCTTGTCCTCCTACTTCCCCAGAGACACAAGGAGGACAGCACAGAGTGGGTAAAAAGCAAGGATTTAATCTTCAGAACTTTAAAGATTTTGGGGAAGGCAAGAATATGCTGAAATGAAATAGATCTCAAGGATCTTCTATGATTTGGGGCAGATGGATAGGAAGGATTAATTACACTAAAGAGCAGACTAATTGCCTATCCTGTTAATTCGTGAGCAACAAATCTCTTCTCATTATGCAGAGTTGGAAAAAGTCCAAATTAAATAACACTTTATAACATTATTAATGCTTTAGTGGGCATCTGATTTTACTTAATTTGTTTATTGTAAAAAGAATTTTTTGTAATGTCAATTGAGGTGACAGAACTACTAGTACTTCTTTTTGGTAAAGTAATATAATTTTCTGGTATTTTTTGAAGGGGAATAACATACATTGTGTTGTTTCTAAGGGAAATATCTGAGCTTTGATTATAGTACTTTTTATTAATTATTCTGGCAGAGAAGAATATTGCCAACACGAAGGACTGGAAATACAAGGATTATTCCTTAGAAGGTCATGAGACAATCCTTCACATATCCCAATTTTTAGCTTTCATTTCTCTCCCAAAGAACATAAAAAGAAAGGTTAAATGCATCTTATTGTAGGATTCAAAAGTGAATCTCTAAGAAAAACATCAGACTCATGTCAAGCTCAAAATAACAGCAGCACAACAAGAATTCAGTGGCTAGGAATTCGTTTGCCTCATTTCTTTTGCTAAGAAGGCATTTTCGGGATTGTCAATTATGCCACAAACATGTTACTACGCGTGTCATACTTCAGTTTTCATTTTCCTAACCTCCTAACTAAAACCAGTGAAAGGCATTTTTATTGCTTGTGAAAAAGGATAACCATTTTGTCTCAGCTAGACCCTTACCATAAATCTATTCAAGCAAGTAAAATTAGTGGAAAATTGTTCTAAAATTAGCAATGTGACTCCTTAATTATTTCTGTGGAAATAATTTTGTAGAACACATACAGATACAAGAAATGGTTTTATCCACATACTCAGGTACCTTTTTGTCCCTATTTGTCCATATAAAAATTCAGCAATTATCATTACTTTTTGAAATAAAATTAACTTGCTCTTATCCCTTTGATTAATTCAGCTCATATTCCTCATTAAATTGGAATTGCTTTGTCTAACAGTATCAAGGGTATGAGCTGACCTCAATTAAGTAGAAGCCAGAGTGTTGCTGTCAGTCAGTTTTCCCTGTGTCAGGGGTACCCTGCCTCAGCCTCACAGCAGGTTCAACCGCTAGACCACCCCAACACGATGGTATTACTTGTACCGCTAGAAGTGTTACTCTTATGATAAGATGCCCAGAATATGGGTCGGAGCTCTGAAGGGTCAGGAGGTAAAGATTCATTCTGAAAACAGAAAAAATAAAGTCTGTGTCTGCCAACACCCTACACAATAAAAGAAAATGTTCTCTATATAGAAAGCTGTATGAGCAAATACCTCAGAGCAAACAGCAGTAGATAAACCAATTTTCTTTTGCAAACAGAAAAAACAAAATTTAATAATTATTTAAATTATTAACATATTTTTTGTTTTGTTTGCAACTATTTCTTCTTTGCTAGACCCAGAGGAACATTGGATGAAGTGAAAAAGTTACTCCCTATATTCTCTGTTCCTCCACTGGATGATACATTTGTAGATTTGATGCAATATTTTTTATCATACCTGTGTATCTCTGTAAATTTGAGGATAGTCAGCAAGATCTCAAGCATGCAACTAGTTACAAAATGTAAGAAATTTCCAAGGGTATTTTTTTGTTTGGTTGGTTTTGTTTGGTTTGGTTTGGTTTTTTAAACTGAGGCTTGAACATGTAGAGATCTTGTGTATTCATGCACCTATGCCATGGCATGCAGTGAGGATCTGGTTGGCTACCCACAAGCTCACCTATATGGGCATGCAGCTACTCTGAGTGAGAAAAGGAGCATGCAGGAGAAAGTTTTAAGGTATTTTTAAGGTAATGGCCATAAAAGCTGAAAAGTCTTTCATTTAGTAGTACCTTGATAATGAATAACTTATTCTGTTCTTCTTTTGTACCATACACTTCTGAAACTTGCATTATATGTACACACATGAAAACCAAGTTTATTCTAAAATTCCAGCATTCTTTTTTCTCAGTGTCTCCCCACTGCTAAAAAGCATTTCAGCCACCATAGGTTGAAAGAATCAAGTATTTTTATAAGTATTGACTAAATCAGTTGATTTAATTTATTCATTACATTTAGTTCACTGAGTTGGTCATGTTAGTGTGAGGTTTATAAATTTCTTCTGCCAAGCATGTCTACAAGCAAGGGTGAACAAGCAGGAAGGCTAACAGGTATATACTGAATTCAAGGCAGCTCATAAAATTCCTCTTATCTTGACACTGATCAACTTCACATCCTAATCCTCTATCAAAACCTTCGCTCTCCATCTGTCCATCTCTTTCCAGTGTAAATGTTTCTATTTGCTGGTATATTTTCTTTTAGAGGTCTAAACTGGCAATGCAGTTATTCTTGCCACTATTGTGTGTGCCTTAAGAAAACACTATGTTTTGTATCTTCACAATTCTTTTCACTGTGAATTGCTTTGCTATGTGAAGTCAAGAAAGCTTAGTGCTGGAAGAGACCAGGGTAAAACCTTCTGCACCACTAGCATTTTTATTTAATCCTCTTAAACATTATGTAAGTTAAAACTGTGCTTGTACTTTTCCTCTCTTGATTTTCTCTCTGGCAAAAGTATTGTGATGTCTCTTGAGCACCTTTAAAGCAAAACAAAAATAATTAAAAAAACCCTTTTCTTATGTCTCCGCTGCTCTGAAAACAACAGAAACTATCAGTTTCCACTCAAACTGTTGAAATGAAACATTCTTTCAACCTGGGGTCAGTGCACACATACCGGTACAATTCCATGCAAACCTCAGTCCAGAAGAGCTTATTTCCATGCTCTGATCCGACCAAGTGTCTGTCTGCCAGGAAAATTCATCATTACCGAGCTGAGATCTATGCCAAATATGTAGAACCACACATTACAACACATTGCACATTTAAAGTGGTCCCTGGGAAAAAAAGAACAGAGACGAAAACCTTGCTAATACTACATGCTGACTACAATGGGCAATTTCCTTTTAAGATTCATACATGGCTTTAATTTTGGTGTTGGTTTGTAGTAGAGGTAGAAAGAAGTTTGACAACACTCTTTCCCATGTTAATGAAATACACATTTCTGCTAATGGGTTTTGAGTTGGCTATGCCACCTTGTACAGTGTGGCAATCTAATATTCCTTGTTATTAGATATGTGTCTCTTCCAGTTTCTGCATTACAAATTCAGTGTATACAAGGCTTGAATTCTGGAAAAGGCAGGTGAAACTGTACATCATTGAGTCTTTTAATTACTTATCCATTTTCGAATAGTGAGGCTAATCTTTTATTAAATCTCCAACCCAACATTTTCAAACTCAGATTTTCCTTTGTTTGGGATTTACAGTCTTCACTCACACGTTTAACTTTAGAGGGATATTTGAAGATGTTGCCATTAACTCTAAAAATTCCTTTGTCCTCACCTACAGTTGCTCATAAACATAATTACTGCATGGACTGAATCTGTGGGCAGGAAGAGTACCCAAGAGGCAGAAACTGTCAGATAACAGTACTGGGATTTTAGTCCTCCCTACCTGTGGTACAGATTCAGACTGTGAAATTACTCCTGTTCTGCCAATGTATCATCTATGCTATCATCATTCCTGCAAGAATTATTTTTTCTAATCCTTTCACCTTTTAATAAATTGTATTTTATCCTTCATAGTGCATTTGTCAGTCTGTCTTTTTTCAGTGGGCAATAGACTTCTACCTATTACTCTCTTGCATCTTTTCGTCTTGGTTACCAAAGCCTGCAGTTTATTTTTCTGGAGTTTCAAGAGAAACTCATTCTTTCTGAATGCCTCTGATAAACAGCAATGAATTATTTTCTTCACTTAATTGTATCTTTTCTTGGGTTATAAGTGAATACATTTTTTCCTTAACTTATCTCTTAGTGTAATCAGCATTTTCTTTCTTTTTTCCATCACAGATGACTAATTATGAATAAATGGAATGAGGAAGTGTCATTCCAAGTAAAGTGTCAGTCAGAAGTAAACCAGGGAACAAGACAAATGTCAAAGACATAAGTTGTTGTTTTCATAATTTTTTGGTTCAAAAGAGGAAGAAATTTTGTGAGATGATTTACTTTCATACAGGTTCCACAGTCCAAATCCTGGCCCTTCTCCTACATTAGCCAATATTTCAGACAGTTCCCATCTTTAATCTTTTGTGTTGGAAAAGATATGGAAAAAAATCCCCAAAACTGTTAAGGTATATTTCAACTGAAGGATTGCTTCCAAAACTGTCTAGAAGTCTAAAAGGGATTTGGTTTGAGTATGAAGTTTTGTTTTTTCAAAAAAATCCCAACAAAATACCTTGTGCATCTATATCTATCTGTATACCATTGAAAGTGTTTCAAGTTCAGATTTTCTAGAAAACAAAAAACCCTACCAATCTCCCTCCCTTCACTTCCAACCATGTAATGTTGCATTGTCGGAAAACATTAAAGTATGTATTTTTTGTACTGTTGTTCTTTGAGGAAAGTAAGATCTGTAGGGACAAAAATCAGCCTTTCCTTCAATTATAAGTTGATCTAATAAAAGATATTACCACTTTCCTGAAAAACTTGTTCTCCCTAAAGAACAATGGAACAACAGCTATTACATTTCCCCTTTTATTTTATATGACTTAAATTTGCAAGGACTAAATAGTAATGTTGCTGTTCCTTTTATAATAATTTATAAAGTTACTCAAGGAACCTCTCAGCTCTCTACATTCACAAGAGGTTCTGGCTGAAATTAAGCAGCACAAAGAGTGTTGAAGACAATGGCAAGGGAAACCCAAAACAATGGGGGAGAGATACAAAGTTCTTAGACTAACTCTGAGCTATCCGAACAGCCATGCAGTGTGACCCACTGTGTGCCAAATACACACAGCAGCATGTGCAGCTTATCTCCACCATATGCAGAGCAGTCTGTGAGCCAACGGGTTGATGTAGTGTAAGATGGAAGAGGACCCTGGGGAAAGGTGCAGAATCAAAATTACAGTTAAACAGCAATGTTTTTTTGCTGCTGACTGCATTCCTTCCGTCTGTTGTTGTCTCTGGCTTTTAATTTTAAATATAGTTGCATTAACTTCTGATGAGATAATAGTTGGTCCATCTCCAGATAGTTATTCTGGGATGATATCTTCTGTTTCTGAACAGTTGACTCACAACTTTATTTTCTACAGGGGAATGTGAAGGATGGCAGATTACCAACTTGGTAACATGTATTTCAGTCCAAGCTCTGATTTTTGTCTTTATTGATACAATTACTGAAGGAAACAAGGATTTAAATTACACACAGCCTGTTATAGAGAGTAAAAGCACCACTTGGTCTGGACTGTTTATCTTTCTCATTTTGCTTGAGGCTGTGATGTGAAGAAGATAGGGGTCTTACATTAGATTAACTAGACAGGCCCATGTATACAACTCCTCTAGAAAAAGATTGACTGATTGTACAGCTCACACTTTTTTTATTGTGAGCATATTCATCCTTGGCCTTTTGCTATTTTTCATAATGTATCTATACATTGCAAATTATATTTTTATTTCCACAACAATACAACTAAAACAAAGGATATTTTGTGGGGGGAGGAAGTTGAAATTAAGTTTCAGTTAAAAGATATGGGCTGTACAGCCTTGTACTGTTATTTCTCCCACTTAACTTTGGCTATTTACAAGTTTGCTTCCTTATCTATTCTAGAACTCTAGTTGCCCTAAATAGGGAATGGAAACAGAAAAATATCAAAGAGCAGATCATCTCAGTTAATTGTTGCTTGTTTTTAAAACTAGATTAATTGCCCTTCAGATACAGAACTTTGATCAGTATTGAGTACAGGAAAGGATAACTTACTTGCTTAGACTAGATATCTAAATTTTAGATAGCTAACATTAGAAAGAAGGATTTTTATTTAGGAAGACTGAAGACTGAAGACATCTCACTCATCAACAACATGGGAAATGACAAGGCAAGTTTTCTATATCCTGTTCTTCCAGATTTCAGAAAGATTTTTCTTTAAAGTTGAACCAGAAATTCAGTATCTATAGTCATAACAACTTTTGTAACTCAGGTGACATTTCCTGCCTGTGTACGAATAGTACTACTTGCAGCTCTGGATGTGGAGGTCTAGATAGCTGTTGATTTTGAACACAGAGAGCTGCAGCTCATTTTCCAACAAACATCATTAAATGACATCAGCTTTCTATTTCCTACCTATTTGGATTTAAAGGAAACTGAACTAAAAGTATTTCTACTCCAGTACTAAGCTCTTGGGCCTTGCTGCTCCTCAGACACATAATTTATTTACTTATTCATTGTGGGTGCCAAATGAGATGGGTTTATGTTCCTGGATAGTTGTAAAATATGCAATCAACTATTAAAGGAATTTCTTACCTGAAAACAGAAACAGATATTAATTAAACTCCTGGGAGACAAATGCTAACCTTCCCCATCTGCTGCTAGCAGGAATCTCTGCATATCCCCATATGCTTCCATGGTCATACGTCTAGCCAGGCTATGGGCTTTGTTACCAGTAGCTATCACAACAAGGCCAGCTTTTCTCCTCCTATGGGAAGGCTAACGAATAGAAAACCAGTCATTAAAATCCATGGGTTCTACCTATGAAAACATGTGTTAAAATCTGCCCTTTAATTTTCCAAGGAGGGTTTTTTGTCCCAACAGTAAATTCCAGAGCGGCATTTGTTGTTTTGTTGCAGAACATTTCCAAATCATCTATCTGGAGCAAGACTGGCCTTTAATTTATTTTCCTGCTTATGGGTGGGGAACTTTGGAGATAAAAACTCCACCTCCAAAAAGGTAAGGCTCCAGGTTCAAATATTGCTTTCAAGATTTCTAATTTTATTTTTTATGTGCTTGTTATGATTTAAATTTTGTAAAATACTTGAAGCAAAAAGACAGGATTAGTTTGTCTGCAACATCAACAGAGGGCAAGCAATGATACATGTTAAAAATAAAGAGAATAGACAACTGCAACTTCTAAAAAATTGAACTGCAGGATGGAATATGTATATGTGTAGAAATTCATTAAAAAGTTTCCTTTAAGAAAAAAGGATATCACCCTTTCACAATGGCATAAATATTAGTCTATTTTTACTGTCTTCTCTGACCAAACCAACATTCTGTGTCATTTGACCTATCTACAAGAATAGGAAGAGGTAATTTAAGCGAGTGATCTAACCCCTTAAAGACAAGATTGAGCAGCAGGGAAGGAGAGACCTTTTTCTGAAGGGTTCACTGCCTGTCTGTAAAACATGAATACGCAGATATTGCTCCTATTACATTTCTAATCTCTCACCTGCTTAAGTGTATGGAACCATACCCACCTGTTCAAAGAGACTCCTTTGCCTTGGCCCACAGAGATACTGATAACAGAGATATTGATATTTAAATATTTTTTCCTCTCATACTTTTCTTGCTGCTTCAAATTTTGTGCATCTTCTGAATAGATTCCAAGACTAATTAAAAGAAAGGTCTGGTATAACATGAAAGATATATCATTCCTTACATTTCACTGCAAAGGAAAAAAAAAAAAAAAGAAAAAAAATGCCTGAAGTAGATTACAGGAAATTAATCAACAACTACATGAAAAACTATGATCTGACAGTAGCTGAAGTATAGATTTTAGCAAGTATTAAATAAAACCTTTTCACAAAGACTTCCTTGAATAAAACTTCCATCTACTTGAAAACCTTTATTCACTTTCAAGTGTAAAATATTTATAGAAATGTTCATTTCATGTTCGTATTTGTTACATAAAATAGAATTTTCTTGTTTGGAGGTCATCTAGTCATGGAGCAAAAACATATTACTAGGGTGACACAATTCTCTGTTCAAACAGTGAGTCACTGCCAGCAATATTTAAATCATTTATGAGCCAAATAGAAGTTGAAATTTGTTTTCATAAAGCTTTGACACAAATTTATGAATGATGAAGTAACTCACTTTGATCAAAGGTAGATAAAGATCATCCAAGCTGCTGTAAAATTATGCCTGTGATTAGGGAAAGGAAAAAACAACAATGACTGCAGAAGTAAAGTGTAATACTAGTTGGCAATTTTAATTCCTGAATGCTAATCTCCCACTCAAAGGATACCCACAGTTAGGATCACATATAGGATAACACATTCAGGACACTTGCAAGTTCTCACATGGATAAAAGCCTATTCTGAAAACAGTTTACTTATTTTTTCTAACAGAAAACTGTTCAGAACCTCACTACAGAGGCAGTTAAAGTCTTACCGGTTTTCAGCCTAAATGTATTCATGGCCAGTATTATTCATTTCTTCACTTTCTAACATTGCCTGCTAGAGCTCTTTCCCATGGGACCAATAATATGCACTCTTCTCTCCATTTTACTAGAAAAAAATTCTAATTCCTTTAAATATTTCATGGAAAGAAGTCTGTCTTGCCTCTACGATCTACTTCAAGAGAAAACATTGTAACATTAATTATCCTCCCTTAGGTGAATAGTTAACAGAGACCAACATGGATGGGGTGATTATACCAAAGGCACTGTTGCTGTCACATGATTAAGACTGTACACACCATAATTAGACTGCAGCACCGGAGCCTAATGCCGCATTAGCTGTCTTGAGAAATCCAGGTCTTGTCACCTCCACCAGTGACAAAGTAGTACAACACTACAATTTGTTAAACTCCTGACCTTTCCTAAGGATGCCAGAGTACTTCTGCAATGTCCAAACCATTTAGAATGAACAGAAATGGAGTCATCAATCAGCTTAAATAGACCATGCAACAGCCTCAAGTTAGTAATGTTGCCCAACAAAGATTGTTGTGACTTAGAAAATAATGTGTGAACAATCTAGTGCCCATCCCTTTGAGACCTTCTTTGCAAGAGGTCACACCTATACACTTTTTAAAATCTAGTAAAAAGTTCTATCTATTATATTTATTGATACAAAACAATCTGAAGAACTAAGAAAAGTAGGAGGGTAGGGTTAACCATGAAAAGTGACACAGATAATTTCCCTGTCCATAAGGAGGATGTAAAATAATTGCAGCTCAGCTACTGAGTGTTCATGGAAGGCTGCATTTTATAGACCTCCTTTGGCAGGACAGCACTTGGGACAAACCATGTTGTAGGTAAACACTAAGAACTGCTCACAGTCTTTAATTAAGCAAAACTGGTTCATTTTGGCACTGTCCAAAGGCAGCTTCAGAGGCTTATACATGAGTTGATTTTTTTTTTTCCCTCAGTGTAAATTCTCTCTCTGGTCAAAGCAAGACTCATTTGCATTGGACTATACTACTAAAATACCATCCTGATACCATTCTTGCAAATATGTAATTACTACCAGATATATTTTCTGTAATACTATTAAAGTTCTTCAGACACCCAGAGAGTTAATTAAAGATAACAAAATCGGGTGCTGTTTTCTTGTATATTCCTTTGATTAATATGATCTCAATGATCTCACATAATCAAAACAGTGAATATTCCTTTGAACAAACTTTTTATATGAAATCTGCATCTATTCAATGCTCATAAATCAAAATAGTTGTCTGAAGTGGCTTGATATATGGAAATTAATACAATGTTGAGCTTCTTTTCCCCTTTATTTAAAATAGTAGGGGGCTTTGGCATCAAAAATATTCATATATATGACTTAAAATTGAATATAAAATCAGAAATTACAAAAACATGAATGGTTTTCATCATATTAAATGAGCATTCACATCAGTGAAACATATTCAAATAATAGTCTACTATTTTAGCATATTTCCCTTTTATTTATAAAAAGATAACAATTTCCTCCTAGTCAGTCATTTTCAAGTACTCTCACAGCTAAAAAGAATACATTTTTATTATCACAGTTTTTGTAGACACTGTCAGTATTCATACTTTATTAAGCTGAGATTGGCCAGAGAAGTCATATGGTCTTGTTTCTGTTCTGTGGGTGCATACATAGAAAGCATTGTTACTGTCGCTACTTGATTTCTGCAATTACTCACAGACAGGGATCTGGAAGCTGCCTTCCAGAAGCATAACAGCCAGTAAAATTCAAATTAAAAAGAAAATGAAAGTCCAAGGGGTGAGAGTATCACTAAGAAAACCACGTAAAATCCTCTTCTGAGTAGTACAAACTATATAAAAATAATGAATAGTGTAGGCCATGTAGGTGCTTGTACCCTTTAGTGTTAATGGAGCAGAGCATGAGAGAGTAAAAATTTAACACACCTCTGCTAACAGAAGACACATAGGAAATGTCTCAGAAAGCAGTGACTAGTGACTTATACTATACACATTTGCAGGAAATCAGATTTCCACCCTGAAAACAATCTTCTAGAAACAGAAGGAAATACCGATATATTCCAGATTAGTGACAAGAGAATCACTCATGATGTGATTTAGGTTCAAATTTCTCCCCTTATTAATATACAGAGAAATCTCGAGAGAGATAAAAAGAGATCCTCTCCTGAAGAACATTAAAAATCCATCTCTGGTATGGGGGACTGAGACTGAGTCCTTGCTGAGTCAGACAAAGCAAAGATTTCAAAAAGGTTATCCCCTTCCAGGCTACTGACTAAACTGTCTAATTTGGACTAGATTATATTTTTCTGTTAACTTTAGAGCAAAAAACCCATACCTTTCAGAACCATCCTGGCATGTCCTGCAAAGAAAGGAGTTTTTGAGGAATCACCACTTTCTGACAGCAAAATATGTTGTCCCAAACAACTTCAGTTATTAGTGGGTATCACTTAATAA
Organism: Pelecanus crispus; assembly: GCF_030463565.1. Lineage (NCBI taxonomy): Eukaryota > Metazoa > Chordata > Aves > Pelecaniformes > Pelecanidae > Pelecanus > Pelecanus crispus. The sequence continues at coordinate 52,790,784 of NC_134648.1, forward strand.
TTATTTACTTCAATCACTTTACAGTGGAGATTTGTTTGGTTGTTCATTGTTGTTTTTTTTTTTTTTTTCCATAGTGCATAATAAAGTAGTGCTCCACTAAAATAGGAGAAAATATCTTTTAAGTTTTGGGTATTAAAGTTAAAAGACTAGATGGACCATTAGACTTCCTGGTATGCTAGCACCTTTTGTAGTGATAAAGCCTTGAGCTGATCATGACAGAAACAATATATGATAAAAAGGTGAGGCTTGCAAGGCAATCAACTTTGATTACTTTGTTCTAATCAGGTTTGCTATATGGAGCATTACACTGCTCACTTATCTGCTCTAAAAGGAGGACTCCACAAAAAAAGGAAACTGACAAACAAAAACCAATATACATCTTGCATCCAAAAAAGCAGTCCCAGAAACAGATCTCAACTAAGCCAAACAGAGACAGTCAAATGAGAGAGTAAAAATTAAATTTATAATTTAGGGACAGGGGGTAAAGAAAGTTCAAAGAAGCAAGAAAGAAAATAGCAATAAAAAGAAAATTGTGATAAGAGTTAAAAAATAGGAAAAGTCAATGCATTTTTCTGTAGATTGTATGGAAACTGCATTTATCTTAATGATTCTGGACCTAGCTCTGCTCCAGGGAAGGTCTCACTGCATGCCATTCCTCAATCTCTTCACCCATCACTAAATACAGTTTTTCAAAGGAAAAGAAATAACAGATTGCTTCCTTGAGGGCCCTGAAATGAAGGACATGAATCTCTATGCTTTTCCTCCTGTGTAGTTGTTTGTGTGCTGATTGAAGGAGACATGAGGAAATTGGACCAAATGGTGGTGTTAAAACCATTAGCAAAATGACATGCCCTTGTGAAGAAAAAAAAAGCCCAGAACTTTAACAGTTTGCGCAAGGAAAAAATATGCAACCAGGACACTTAACTCCTTTGTGAGTTACTATTCTACTAAGTATTTGTTTAAAGTTTCACTATACCTAGAGAATTGGAACATAGAATCATAGAATCATAGAATCATAGAATCATCTAGGTTGGAAAAGACCTTTAAGATCATCCAGTCCAACCATTAACCTACACTACCAAGCCCACTCTAGACTAATCAAGGTAGACCAGACTAAACCATATCCCGAAGTGCCACATCTACCCGTTTTTTAAACGCCTCCAGGGATGGGGACTCCACCACCTCTCTGGGCAGCCTGTTCCAATGCCTGACCACCCTTTCCGTAAAGAAATTTTTCCTAATTTCCAGTCTAAACCTCCCCTGGCGCAGCTTAAGCCCATTTCCTCTTGTCCTATCGCTAGCTACTTGGGAGAAGAGACCAACACCCACCTCACTACAACCTCCTTTCAGGTAGTTGTAGAGAGCGATAAGGTCTCCCCTCAGCCTCCTCTTTTCCAGGCTAAACAACCCCAGTTCCCTCAGCCGCTCCTCATAAGACTTGTTCTCCAGACCCTTCACCAGCTTCGTTGCCCGCCTCTGAACATGCCGCAGCTTGTGTCCTGAAGTTATTTAACAGGTGTACCTTAAAACTTCTTATAATTGGAACATTACCTATTTGATAAATAGAGCTGATTTCAAAGAAAAAAAAAAGCTATATTCTTTCACATGGATTTCTTTGTGAGCCACAGTATCTTAAATGTATAGCGTGTGATCATTTTAACAGAAGACATATTAAGACAGATAAACTACTTTGACAGACTTCATTATTAAAAGAAGTTTAAAGAAAGACCTGAACCTCTCAGTGCATATATTTCCAGAATTACGTACAAAATTCTAGAGATCTATTCCTAGAATTAAAAGATATAGTTGCTGAGGTGGGAAGAGACTCATAAACACTATAGATTGCCTCACAGTGGCTTATCTTCTCCAAAGCAGGAAATGTTCAGTGCTTGAGAGTATCAGCCATAGGAAAACATTACTCTGAGTCTGACATTAGATTCGAAACTGCAACACCAAAGTCAAAGCAGAACAGATACTCTGTGGTGTGCTCCATGGTCTGTGACCTTTTGTAAGTCATTAGTGAAACCCTGTCTGCTTGCTAAGCTGTGAGCTGGTGCATACCCATGTGCTGCTGGTCCCTTGGGGAGGAGGCTACACATATGACACCAAGAGAGTCACTAACAGTGGGCTGTACAAAAGGACCCTGCAGTCTGGGCTGTAAGGTGGTGAAGTGGCTGAGTACTGTGCATACTCTCTTCCAGCCCTGCAATATGAACATTGTCAGAGAGCACTATACAATAAAAGAATTTTGGAAAACAAAATGCTTAGGATCTATGACCAAGAGGGAATAAAAAGCTTTTTGGGTGGGGGCAAGGGGAGGTTAAAAATTAAGAACATAGCATAAGGATGGTATCTCCAGCATTCTTAAAAAGGGGTTGCCTCATCCTGCAAGGAAAGGTAAGAATACCACTTTATGACCGGCAGACTGACTCATGGTCCCCAAAGGACTCTTATGGTCTTTCCCACTGTAACTGCATTAACTCACTCTCATTGCTGCTACAGTGGAAAGAGGTCTTGGTGCCTGACCATAGCATCATCCAATCCTGTGATCACTCTCGGTCACCACACTGTCAGCCGAAGAGGCCTGTGTAACCCACACCATTGCAAGACACTGCAGCATGGCTGTGACTGGTGTGTTGAGCAGCTGGGGTGGTGAGGAGAACTACAGCTGCTACAGTCACCCTTGCAATGTAAGCAGTAGAGATGTATTGCTGAAGAGTTCCTCAGGCTTGCTGGAAGCTCTAGCACCCTGCAAATGCTTTTTGTTAGACTTACGCTTGGGTGCTTTAGTTAACATTTTTGAGAGATTTGAGGTTATTTTTAACAGTTTCTCCAGAAAATGCACCTTGTTGAGTTGTGCTCTCTTTCTACCTGTCTGCCCGTCACTTACCATTTCATATCTTACTGACACTTGACAAGCACTTCACAAAGAAACAGTCCCTAGGAATTCAGTGAAAATAGGCAACTATGTAAAAGAAGAGACACTGCCTTTCTCACTGATGGAAAGGTTCTGCTAAATAATGTTATTGTAAGATAACAGAGAATCCGTATGGCAGAAAGATATTATAAATCAAAACCACAGAAAAGGACACTCCTTAAGTTCAGCTACTCTTGGAGCTACCTGTTATGTGAGAAATTCTGGTTTGCAGTTAGGTCAGGTGGTGTAGAGAGACACAGAGACATTACATTTTGCAGGATTTCTCTAGAACTTGACACTTGACCGAACTGCACTTTTTGGCAACTAACAGTGTAAATGATCTCCTAACATGAGCTCACCCCATGCTGTCTCAGTCTTGTTACTAGCAATTGCCATTAAAGGGAATAAGGTGATTGCTGAGGCTGAGTGCAATGTGGTGTAAAACATTCTTGTTATTATAATGTTGGTTTTGAGGTTGTAGCTTAAGTCTGGCAGAGAGCCTAATGTAGTGCATAAACAAAATGTAGTATTCCTAGAAAACACAGAATATCTGTTGTCAGAATCAGCCTATCAATACATAAACCAAAATAAGGTAGGCATAATTTAAAAGTGACCTGTCGTCTGTTGTACAGTAACACTGCAGTATCCCATGGAATCTATGAAATAGCATAGCTGACAAATAGAGGGGCTTCACACAATTAAAAAGGGGTATTTAATTGTATTGACTATTTTCTAGCAGAGGGTATTATGTAGTAGAGCTATGATTGTGCACAGGGACTGTGGAGAAGATGATCTACGCATGCCAGACAGCCCTGCAGTAACTTGTTTATACATCCACATCTAAATATAATAACTGACGCTGGAAAAAGAGCAATGCTAGCTGCAAAGAGGTACTTTCTCAGAAAGTTTTACAGCATCCATCAAAGACTCTCCAAGACTGAATCTTCCAGGTCGTTCTTTCAGTTCAAAAAATGTTCTCTCATATTATATAGCCCTTGTACCTGTAGCACCAAAGGGAGTAAGCATATTGCTTCTCTTTGCAGAGAGAGTGTATGATGATTCTGTTTTCCTACACAAGCACAGTTAATTTTACTATAGCAATTTATTGTTGCCTCGCCTGTTATGTTCATTCGGTCTTGGAGGCTTGGCATGCTCCACAGATCATCTGTACTGAGAAGCTTTTGTGTACAGGAGATTAAGCTGGTGAGTCATGAATTATAGTCCCTCACTCACTCCCAGTGTGATATGATTTCCAATTTTATCCAGAAAGTACAGTTTGATTTGGAAGAAGAAATGCAAAAATGCATTCTTTATATCAAGTTAGACAGTGACTGTAATTTCAGAAGAAAATAAAGAAATTACTACAGAAGGATTCAAAACCCTGTGGCAATACCCATGTGTGTAGTGCCATACAATTCCAAGCTGAGCCATTAGTACCAGCTGAGGCAGATTTGAAGCACAGTGCAAGCATTTAATGCATGCTGTTTTCAGTTAAGCATAGGAGGGCCATTAATATTAAAAACAAAAAAACCCATAGGTTTCCCTTAGCTATCATAAACCCTCTTGACATAATGCTATCAATGAAACTTGTGGTAGTCCAGTGAATTTCATGCAGATGAAGTAGATAGTGCAGTAGTCAACCTTCACTAAGGAGATGCTTTATTGATATTTGGCAGTGTAGGTAGCATGTCAGGCAGAGACATCAGTCTGAATTTTCCTCAAGTCAGGTGAATCTCCAGTAGAACTATAAGAATTTTACTTTTGCAACACACACATGTACCCCCCCACCCCAAGAGGAGTGTGCAGATGGCTACAATTTTCTTATTGTCTGAAATTTGAATATAACATCAGGCAGCTATATTACAATAATTTTCCAGGGTCTGGAGATAATTTATCAACTGAACTTCAAAGTAATCTTTGGACTTTCAATTCTGCATGTTATTAAGTAGACAAATAGGTAATAGTTTAAATATAACAATTTTCCATTTAAATAAAGATCAAGCTGCTTTGAATCAATGCAGTTTCTGGAATTAGCTTTCATTTCTACCTTCTTGGTTTTTTAATCCTCTCACACATGCATGTACTCAGTAAAGTTCCTTAAGTTTGCACACATTTAAGTATTAGAGGGAGCTGAGTTATAGAGAGGTCAGCTGAAGCTGATTGATGGAACGTTTTAAGGCTAGATTGCACCATTACAGTCACCTGGTTGAGAAGCAGTGTGCTTGCCATCCCAAAGAAGGGTCAAAGGCTCCAAGCAGAAAGAAACCTCTCTCCAAGCTGATATTTTTTTTTATTCCTCATTAAGCCTGTTCATAACAACACATGCAACAATCCTGCACCTTTCCAGTACCAGGTTGGCTTGAGAACAGTAAAATAACACGTCTCTTACCAAAAATGGACCTTGTTTTAGGTTTTCTGTTCTCAAAGTTTTATCTGAAGCCATAATATTTAAAAATCCAATTACTTACTTCAGTGAAAAATGTTAGGCCTTCCTATGAGCATTCCCAATGCTGTTTGAAATGCTGGTGATTTACACCTGGTAGTGTCCTGTGATCTGCTACTTTTAAGGGTTGCCACCTCACTCTTTGCATTGTGTGTGCGTGTGTGTTCAAAAAAAAGCATTTAATGTAGCTGTGCAAATTATGTATTCAAAGGGAAGAAGGCTAAGCGAGTAGCAAGAAAATGAGTTTGCAAGCTAAATGACGGGATTTGCAGTGCCTTGCTTTAGGTCACAGACAGGATATGTTTGCTATCTTGCTTTTTAGATATACATGCCTGTCTTGGAATAGCTCAACCCTGTGACTTTCCATTTATAGCTGACAATCATTGATGATTGACTGGTTAATTCTCCATCCAGACCTTATAAAAGTTATTTAAACTTTCAGGATATTTTATGCATTTGAGTATATTTACGTGAACAAATGTTCTCACAGAAAAGAGTAGTTTTGTCTCAAAAAATCTGTGGATGTATATTTAGGAAGTCAAATGTGTGTTATTAGGGTTTCATGACTTCATGGCAAATGGGATTGAATTAATATCTCCAAACATAGCCCAAATCTACTGGATTAAAGTATACCTTGTAGTAACAGACAATTGAAACAGTCTACGCAGGTATGTATGTTCCAAGTTTGCCCCATGCAGTTTTTAGTTTAACCTCTGCCGCATTCTTCATTTTGTAGCTGCTGTTAACAGTGATCACACATGTCTTGGAGATAGGTAGTCAGATTAGCTGACCCAGTCAGCTGAAAGCCAGGGATGAAGTCCATAGCTGCCTACTTCTACTGACAATTGAATAGATTCTATTAGATTAATTTTTGTTCCCAGTATAAATGTAAAAATATAAGGTGTTGATATCAAAGTGATATTGCATGTAACTTTTTAATATGCAGTAGCACAGATGCTGCATAATTGCCATATCTAAAGGAATGACATTTTAGTACAATTCTTCAGTACAATCTAACCACACAAGAAATATGTTCCAGCAGAATTTTCATATAATAAGAGCATGGAGAGAAAAAAAATCCCTGCAGATTCTGAAGAACTATTACTTAATTTAGCTAAAATCTATCTTGCTTTGAAATTATTTCCAGGTGTAATGAGAAGTGACAAGACCTAGTCCAGAAATCAAAAAACATGGACTTGTTTGCAATTACTTTTTGTTTAAGTCACAGCATCATTGTGTGTGGCCAGGAATAGATCCTTTCCATAACAGAAAACATCTCCAAGCCCATATAATTTGATTCTGACTACACATTTGGGAAGATTTATATGCTTGTAGGTTAAAATCATGTGCTTTTGTGAATGGAAAGAATACTAATAAAATATTTGTAACAATTATTTATAACAAATACTAGATACAACTGGTCCTAAACCACAAAAATTCTCTGTGAACCAAAGAAAATTCATTTGAAAAACATTCCTCAGTCATGACTCACAGAGGCAAATAAAAATGCATGCAAAGATATCAAATGAGCTATTTTTCTTTGTATCTTTCCATAAAATTTAGCAATTTAAATCATGGCTATATCTTTTCCCCAGACTTATCCCCCTCCTCACAAATGACTCTTATTTAAAAGTAGAGAGAGTAATTTTCAAAAATATTTAGGTAAAGATAATATATCCTTCAACCTTAGAAAATGACAGGCAATTTTATTACCTCATAAAAATCACTGTTTAATATGTGCATCTAATTAGACCTCTAATTAGTTTTAACTTTCACTTTAAGTAGAAAAATATGTTGAATTTCAACAACAAACAATGGAGAGTGCTTGAGCCATTTATGAAATCGGTCAACATTAACTGCTTTTTATTACCACAGTGGCATCACAGTCAAAATTTACATAATCTGGGTCATAACACCTCACCACTGTCTGCTGATCCGCAATTTGCAGATCAGTAATTGTGACTGCAGCAAAATGATGCACACTTTTTTTTTTTTTTTAACTTCTGGATTTTTCTTTGTCCTAGTGCTAATAAAAATGATTGGCAGCAGTATGCACCAAAATTTGGTGTTACCTAATAATTCTGAACTCATTCCCCCTTCTCTGTTCTCCCTTAAGCAATGCTAATCAGTGTCAAAAAATTGAAACTAGCTAAACGTGGCAAATCAGAACGGATTAAGAGAAATAATCATTTACCTTTTTTTCCCCTACTGATTTCTGATATACATGCTGGATAGTGACTCCCTGAAAACTCTGTGCTTAGTTGGTAAACTGGCTATGGTGGCTAAGTTATGAAATCTATTTACCAAGCTACAGGACCTGCATTTGGCATGTTAGCCCCACGTATTCAGACAGAACCCTTCCGTCTTGCTATCGTCCCCTCCTGATCTCCATGACGCTGTTGACTTCATTAGGAAAAAGGTTTTGATTCAGAGGGAGATACCCTACCCTCCAGGTTCCAATGCTGGGCTGAAGAAACACTCTGAGCTGACTGTAAAACTGATGTAATGTATCTCACCCAGCCTATGGGAAGCCTGGAGGGAACCTGTACACCTCCACTGAAGACTAAGGTACAGGGGTACATATGCATTATATATGTTACAGATACCAACCTTGCTGTTCCTTTGATGGGACTTTCTGTATGCCAGGGGACCTTTATTGCTGGCTGAATATCCCTTGCCACATAGGTGCATAAAACTGATTAAATCAGGCCACAGAGTTTAATACTGTCAACAGTTACAGTGACTGTGAGTTGGGGCTCAAGCAACAAGGTTAGTTATATTTTCAGTAGATCAAGCTGTCTTTTGCTCAGGTTGAAATAACACCATTTTCCCAATGAAGAAAAGACATTCTGACAAAGCAAAGTGTCTAAGAGGCTTTTAAAATGAAAGCAAACTACAGATATATACAGTTATATACAAACACTTCATAATGTCCCATTAAAAAGTACTTTAATATATGTTTGGTTAATAATGAAATCTGTGTTAATTCAGCAGATCTGGCTAATGGATAACTGCAGTTCCCTATTTTTGCAGCCATGTGGAGTTGACTTTACTGTGTCTAATGCCACTATGGAGTTGGGATGCAGCAGGTGCAGAGAAACACTGCCAGTTTTTATAACCAGCATGTATTCTGTGTGGATCTAGACTTTTATGTCTACAGAAGAGATAATAATTCAACACGCTGTTAGCCATGCAAAGCATAGCGATAAGGGTTGGGTTTTTTGCACTGACAACAAAGTAATTTATTACTTTTTCATTTGACAGTGTCTGCCGTACCCATGTATACAGTTCTGTGTATGCATAAGTGAGCACACAGATCTCTAAAAGAATGATGAATTCTAATGCACTGTATCATTAAAACGACATCTCTCAGATATTATGTCTGTTTCATATGCTTCAAAGCAGAACATAGTATAAACTTCAGTATCCGTTCATTGAGTTATACAGAACAAATGTGTATTAATTAACTAGTTCATAAATGAAATTCATTCCATGGCGCTGTGGCCATGGACAATAGTTTTATAGCAATGATTCATTCAACATTAAAAAAAATGCCAAAACACAAAAGAGGGGTGGATTACTCTTTGAATTAAAATTTTTCAATCTCATTTAAAGTAAGTAACCCTAGAGATGTTTTCTCAAAAGAGGTCTTTGTATAACCCATGCCACAGTCTCAACGTGAAGGATTTCCGACTCTTTCCATCTGGAGTAGACAATGCCTCATGACCCCCGAGCTCACCAGAGTTACCAGAAATAATTAGAGAATCTAAAAGATCCCAGAGGGTGCCCCTCTTTTGATTTCCGTTCATAAATATAACATTTGGAGAAAAAAAATCAAACATGTTTATACACGCTATCAAAGTATCTATCTACAGATCTTCAGTTCTGCTGTCTGCTTTCCCAAGGGTACTGCTATGTTTCAGTTTTCATGCCTTGCCACTTATTGTCAGGCTCTCTTAAATGAACTAGAAGGGTTCTAGAGAGCGACAGCAGGCTGACAATAACACTCTCATTGCACATCTACAGCTATTTAAGAAGCTGATAAAACTACTGTTGTAACAACCTTATTACTCCTATGGTCATCAAATATGCAAAATCATGAAGGTTATTTAGCCTACCCTAACACTTCCAGGAAGTGTCCATTAAAACTATTGTACTTGCTTTCTTCTTTCCTTTAGCAAAAAATCATCAAAGAATTATTAGCTGATATTTTTGCTTGGCTGAAGGCATCCAGGATTTCTTTTAAGTAAGTATTGATTTAATCTCTTTTCTAGACAGAGTGGGGAATTTTTATATTGAATATTCAGTAGCTGCATGTCTTTTCTACACTTTTACTAAAGTCCAAAATTTCTTAAAGGAAACATAAAGTTATAATTGCATAACAGAGAGTCAGTTAGTAGGCATAAACACACTGAAGAAACATAACCAAAAAGCCCAGACTTTTCAAGAATCTCAGATTTTGATCTCTTTTAAAGTTGTTTATACCAATATAAACTAAGACTAATTCTACAGATTTCAGTGGACTTTAGGTGACATAAAATAAGCATTACATTAGAGAGTCTTAATTTGTTTAAAGTAACCAACTCCTGAACTGGAGCTAAAAGTGGGTGACCACCGAAAAGATCATTCATTCATTCAGCTTCATTGTTCATTAAATAAAAGAATGTTTGGTTCCCACAAATATTTATGGCATGACTGGTCTTGAAATATTCTTGTTATTCTCTGTTCAGGAAAGGATTTAGTAGATTTTTCTGAGTGTGCCCAGCCAAGTCACCGGGTCAGTAATGATGCCACCCACAATGTCCTTTCACCTTTGTTGAAACTAGTCAGCCCAGCTCAGGTTCTCTCCTGACCTAAAGAGTTGAAACCGCATGTGTTTCCTCACTCTTGCCTGCACAAAGACAAAGGTTGTGTGTTGCAATGGAAAGGTGTCTAGTAGCGGCCACAGTTTCACAGGCATCATCTTATTTGTGGCCCTTTTTATAGGTAGAAGGAAAACCCTGGGGAGCAGTGGCAGTCCTTAATATGAAACTTTTCCCTCCAGTCCTTCATGCCTTCAAAGAGATGTTGGTGATATGCCGTACCCAAGATTAATTAAGCATAGTTTACATATTTCTGCATATGAAACAGAACCATTTTACTTTTATTAGATATGGGTTCAAATACTTATTCTAAGTAAAAATGTATAAACATTTCTGATTTATGCACACATTTTTATTTTTCATAATTTATATTGTATATGTTTTTGTAAGTATAATGACCTTCAGAGCTGGAGTGGGAACCTGTTTAGCCTTATGCTTACTCCAGTCTTTGCTACAGGTGAGCAGAAGTTATTTCTGGAACTGCTCCTCCTGGCTTATTCATATATAATACTCTACTATATTTCCTATCCTCTCAAATGATTTTCCAGATTTTCTGGCCCTCCACTGTGTTGTTTTAATGCTCTGTTGGCAAATCTTTCTCAGATGTCTCCTTATGTTTCTAATTTTTTTAAATAAAGAATTCCTTTTCTTGTAAAACTGATCCTGTATGTCCAGTGGTATGTTATTTATAAAGATGCATCTTACTCTTCAATTTTAACAGTAACATTAAGTTTTTTACCCCAGACTACCATGAACTAAACTGAAACATACTTTAGGCCTACTAATAATGCCTAGAGAATTTCTGATGGCATGTACAGTACTTGATGCCTAATCCTAGATAACTCATGCTGAAGTCTGTGATAACTATATAGAAGACCAAAACAGTAACATAGTCCTAATGTTATATTAAACTACATCAGAAAAAGCAATTCAAATAAAATATTCATGGGGAGAAATACTGTGTAATGGATTTAAAATACATAGCTTTTTATAATTACATTGTTTTCTGATTGGTTTTGATTCTGTATTCAGTTTAGCTGGGTTGGTAAACAAAATGCATATTGACTACTATGGTGTGAAAAACTCATCTATGCAATAGAAACAATTTGAAGTACCCTGGTGCATGTCTTTGAAGACATATGACCCTAGACACATCTTGGATGGATCAGCAAATTGTCAGTAGAGTAACAGAACCAGTAACATGGAGCCACTATGTTATCAGTTACTAGTTCAAATTTGGCTAAGTCATGTAGAATGGCTAAAATTTCATGACTATCTGATCTGATCTGTTCAAAGCCTTCCATGTAATTTGTTGCTGATTACAGTCCAGGTCCCAGTGGAGCTGTGCCCAAGTCACAACACACATCACTCTAATTGACACTAAGTGTCACTTTCCTTGGCTTATGTGGATGGAAGGTCAAGGATTAACTGCAGCATGGAGATTGAATTCCCTTCACAATAAATAGTCCTGACAGAGAATACTTTGAATGCTGCAGGGGAAATCTTGTCTTTTGTCTTTTATGAATGAACAGAGCATTTATGTCAACAGCATGTTGATATTCAGCATATGGTTCATCCAAAAATAGATTGCATTTTAGGACATAAAATAACCTGTCCGCATATACACAATGATATCTTCTGATTTTGAATCACTTTTGCTATGCTTTGCTAACTCAGGTGCTTCACCAAAAACTGGTTTCTCAGTTGTTTGTTTCAAGTGTTTTCTCTGAAATATACCTTTATTCTTCTCATTACCAAAATCGGGGAAGTCACACTGGGGGGATTATCACAGTATGCTTACAGTTTTTATACTTTCTCCTAAACATGTACTATATTGAAGAGATGCTACTGAATTTGCTGATCCAATACATATGTTTTCACATTCTTTACAAGTTCATATGTTTTGCAATTTACTTAATGACAGACAAGCTGTTACTATTTTCTCAAAAAGTAACAAACTAAAGCATTAAGAAATCAGAAGCCAGGAATCACTAGATAACACTAAAGTTGTGATATTTTGAAATAAACGACATAACTTCTTTTTATTATTATTCTTTTATTTGGTTCTTGGTGCCTCTGCCTTTCTGAGATACTGGGTCAACTTTCCAAACTTTTTTCCCTCTCTGTTAATATCAGACATGAATCCATTATTTTAAATGAATTGTTTTTGCAGTTTGTTCCTGTGCCTGAAGAACATAGGTGACTAGGAAATCAGTGATCAACAAATAAAATCATAAAAATTGCCATCTATTGCTCCCAAAGTTATAGTAAGGATACTACAGAAGCATTTTTAACTGTTGGCTTTTTCTAACTGGTTACTTTTTGTTGTTGTCTCTTTATTGTCATGGATCACTGAAGTTCCCAGAATACTGTTTCTGCCTCCTGATAAGGTGATTTAAGCAAAACACATCCTTGAATAAAAGTACTTAAATATTTGGATGTGATAAATTATTCATTCAAAAACTAAACTGTAATATTTTTATAGTAGCCCTGCTCAGAGAATCACACCAGTGTATATATATTTATCTGCATATCTGTTTGTTCTTTTGCTTTCTGCCCAACCATTAGCCCTCTCTTGTCTTCCCACTTGTGACTTTCAGACCATGGTAGCAGCATGATAGATTTTCCAGTTCTTTATCTCTTGCTTGAAAGCCCGACACTTCCTTACAATATACAAGTTGTCATGGGGTACATGTCTCAGCAAAATGAACTGGAGGGGTCTTTTTCACATGGATAGTCACAAATAAATTGTCATGTACATGCTTCACTGGAAACTGAGACAGTTGCAGGTAAAACATAGACTCATTCTTCCTGATTTCTGTAATCATAGGACTTCATGAAAACGTGTGTTGGGAGGCTAAAGAGGAAGAGCAGGAACTCAGGGAAGATGCAAGAAGAAAAGTTTCCTCTTTCAGAGCTTGGAGCAAGAGGGTAGGCCATTTTCCAACCATTCCCCTCACAGTATGATAGAAATTTTTACCTGTGTGCCCACCACAACATGTATTTTGGAAATATTCCTATGTGCCTGCTTGCTAGTGCTTATAAAAGAGACATAGCCATATATACAGCTCATGCTTCTGAAGTCCACACCTCAGAAGAATTGATAAGGTTCAAAACTTCAAACTATTGAAGTCAATGTAATGCTTCAGTGTATCTATTGGATAGCGTAAATGTGGTATGTATTTGGCCAGCCAATGCTCTGATGTTGGACGCAAGTCATCAATGCACTGTGAAAGAACTTCCGAACACAATGATCTTTAACATGAGCTGGAATTAGTGCTCTTCTTGGCTTTCAGAGGTTAAAGATGTTTTGGATGTTTTAAGAGATACTTGAACTTTTTCTGCTACCCAAAATGTCCAGGTTTTGTTTTCAGAGAGAGAAAATCAACTTCTGCATTCTTATCCATTGCCATAGTAGTATTAGGTGAATTAACCTTTTGATTGTCTTAATTTTCTCAGTGTGTAACCTATGAGAATGAAACCTTAACAATTATGTTCCCCACACAGAAAAGCAATTGCTAACAAACCATTTCACACTAGATCCCAGAATAAGGTGAATCTTACTTGAATTTCTGCTTTCTGTTTCAGATTAATAAAACTGTTAGCAATCTTTGTCAAAGTTGGATTTCTTTCAGCTTTCATCTGTTGCTTACAATGTTGCTGTAATATGTCATACAATATTGTTCATAATTTAATTTATTGAAGAGATCTTGGTTCTTTTCAACAAAGATAGATCAATGATTTGAAATATTTTGAGAGAAGAGGTAGCACTGGCCTAAAATAGAGGAAAGTTGAATTCTATTAGTAACTGCAAATAAGTTGCTTCTTTCCTTGTGTCCTGTTCCCCCATCTATCATTTGTATAACTTTGTCAAATTTATAAAGTCACTTAGGCAGATAGTCTTTTTTGTTGTGGGTCTGTGTAGTGTAGAGCTAAAAGGGGTCCTCACGTTGCCTGGATAATGCAATAACAATAGGAATAATAGCAACACTAAAAATGGAGAAAATATCCACACAAAACCTTTTAAAGTGGCAGCGTAGGGCAAAAAACCATGCTGCTTTCTCTCAGATCACTACAGCTATGGGAGTGTTTGACTGTGAATTTACAAAACTTTACTCTGGGAACTGCAAATCCCTTTTCTAGGTGCTTTGCACCTGCTTATCTTCTAAGACCTTCTCTGTAGCTTTAACATCCGTTTGCTGCTCTGAGTACACTGGGTCAAATAAATTCCTGATGTAATGCCACCAAAGTAAAATGAATTATATCCAAGTTGAACTTGGCCCATTTTGTTCATTTATCATATAATATTCCCTCCTATTTCATTTGCAGCTCAACACTTTCTGATTATTTTTAAAATATACTTACCCATATACATAGATGTCAGACAAATAAAGCACATTTTTGTATGACTATATTATATAACTGTTACTCAAATTTTCTTCACATTCACGTTGAGATCAAATTAAGTTTAGGAATTCCTCAGATAAAGCAAAAAAAGACAGAATGAGTGAAGTATGAAAGACCACTGCAATGTAGTCTATAAAACTTTTTTCAAAGATATTGAAGAACCTCCATATAAAGTAGATAACCAAGCTAATAAAAAAATTCAGGTAGCAGTCTCACTGAACAGAAAAAAAATTAGTGGTATAAAGTGGTATACTAGTGCAGAGAAGGAGAGAGTGTCCAGTACCTGAGCTGATAGTTTTATAATTAAATGACAATTTTCATTGTTGATCTGTAGGCACCCTAGAGACTGAATCTTAGTGAATACCTCTGAAAACCTAACCCCCAAATTCTTTACCTAATTTGCTCAGGAATATTTTCATTTTGTGAAAATGTGAAAATTTATACTCATGTGGAATGTGAAAATTTTTACTCATTAAAACTGAAAAGGTTTGCGAGAACTTATCAGTTTCATCAGCTCTTGCATGGAAACCTGTGGGTTTCCTATCAGCTCTCCTACTCCTTGGCTTCCTGTGTTGCACTGTGTTGTGCTGCTTGCTAGCCAGGTCCCAGCTTCTTCGAGAAAGACAGCTGGTTCCCTGTGAATTTCAGCCAGAACCCTCAAGACATCTAGTTTCCACAATAAGTGGAAAAGGACAGCTGCTTGGTCTACAGGCAACTCAGGAAACCTCATCCATTTTTTTTTTTTTCTTTAAATGGCAAAAAGAAATGAGTTCCTACTGTTTCTAAACAGAATTTTAGAAGGGGAATGTTTGAATGCCAAGGATTAACTTCAGTCTAGAGGACTTTATGCTTATTTGAAGCTTTTCTGTGCTACAGAGTGCCAGAAGATGAACATCCTTAAGCCATCCCCAGAGACTTGCAAACATATAATTCCAAATGTTTATATTTTTTTAACATACTTTATTATAGTCCTTTTTCACAGTACTGTCCAGAAGAAATAGCACTAGTTTGTTATTACATGCAGTTTGAAGTACAGTATCATGTAATTTTAGTAGACAAACTTTGTTGTACTATGAAATCTACATTTCCAAGTATTTTTGTTTCTCATCACTGTAGCATCTTGCTGCGTAAGGTAGGGAAAGGGAGAAAACTTAGACAGACTGCTCTATTTTTTGTATTATTTTATATTTCTTCCCCTTCAACATCAGTGCCACGATTCACTATTTTCCTTTCATGTTGCACTATTGCCATTTAAATTCTTGCAGTAAAAACTTTGATTCTGGGAAGGTACCTGGACACTTTCCTGTAAAGGATTTAGTTTTCTTGCTTTGTTTTTTTGATACCAGCAAACCTGTGCTATTTCAAACACCCTGTGGTCCATTACCCTTGGGATGTGCATGAATTACACTCCATCTTTCTGGCTGGTTGAAATGAGACTCCATGTGAGGGAATCTTCTCTCTAATTCCCACACTTAGGCAGAATGTGAAATGGGAGTTTGAGTTCTTCCTGGCCCACCCTGCTCATGCTGTTCTTCATAAATTCTGTTGTTATTTCTAGGCCAATTGTTGTAATTATGTTTTCATTGGCCTCCTTCATTTATGTTTCGTCTCTGAATAGTCCTCAATTTGGCCTGTTGGCTTAGCTTCTCATGTAAGAAGAGAATATTACACTGTTTTTTTTCCCCTCAGTCAAATCTCCACAGGCTTCTTTATCAACGGATAGACCCTAAGAATCTACTCTTGGGATATCTCATATCTCAACTAATTCATTATGTGAGAGAACCCTTTCAGAGATCTAATTTTTCACTTCTAACCTAACTATTCATTGTTAGGTGCTGTGATATATTGACTTGGAATATAACATCAATGCTTTGTCAACCTCTAATAAATTTAAATATATCTACATCTCAATGTTGTACTCATGAACTCTCCTCAGTGTGCCAACTTTCAATATGATGTTAAGGCTGCTTTGCATTACAGTAGGACAACAATATCCTATGGAAGGATAAGAAGGCTAGCTTTTGCAGAGTGTAGGTTTTCATGTGACAGTATCCTGAGAAGCATTAATGTTGTTCACTTGAAAGAAACCATTCCTATAATCAACATCTGTGTCATTTCAAGGTTTTGTATGATTTTTTCAGCTGTTGGCAAGAAAGGAAAAGTTTGAGTTACAAGGTTTCCTTCAGCAGTTACTACAAGCCTAAAAATCCAAGATACAGGAAGGAGTAATTTTCATGTACTGATAGTACTTAACTCTCCAATTTAAAATTACTTTACAATTAGGTTAAAAAATATTTTCTGGTTTTATTTTTAGCTATAGACCTAAACCACAAGGTATTTTTTTACTTTCTAGCTAGCTTACTTCTTACAAATTCTACTTATAGGAATTTTCTACTCTTTTCCAAGTTAAAATTACAATTTTTTTTCCAATGTAAGACCACACCCATAACATTTCTCTTCTTGTTCTAAATTGCTGTGTAGCTTTGCTGCCTGCTGTTAAAATATGACAAATTTGACTCCAGAGATGCACTTCAGTCATATAGGAGGGAATGTTCCCACGAACTGGATTATGTTGAGTCAGTCTGCTATGAACTTGGCTCAAGAACTTGATTGCAAATCAAAACCTTTCCTGCAGCATAACAACTTCATTCAAGAAATAGCAAAAATATGTAAAATAAAACAAATTTGTAATGATGTAACAGAATTGTTTTGGGGCATTTCTTACAAAATGTAAGTTATTAGGTCTGGCAGATATCTAAGTCAGTAGCCATTTGGGCATAGGACTGTCATATGTAATCTGCATCTTCATCAGAAAGGGTTCATCATAGTCAGCTATTCTTAATTGTAAGGTGTTTTTTTTTTAATATCACATTTTTCTTAAACACACATAGTGAATATCTTTGAAATATTTTTGGACTTTCTATTTATTCATTTTACATTCTTAAAATATATAGATCCTTGTCCTTTAAGCATATTACTTTATTAGATGATCTCAAGAGATCCCTCCTAAACTATTCTGTGATGCTGTGATATAAGAAAGTAGACCAAAATACCTCATTTTGAAAATTGTTTGGGAAAGAAAGCTCAAAAATACTACCTGCCTGTAGTTGTGGATCATATTGACTGAAAAGTGCAAGTACTTGTACTTTACTTGCAATGTAGAAAAATGTAGCCACGGTCACTGTGTTGTATATGCACAGTAATCCTGACCGTGGAGAGAACTGAGGTAATTTCTGAACATAAATAAATTCTGCCTGATGACTGAATTGTCTTGCAGTTCTATGGCTTTAAAAATGCAAATAGTATTGCAAGGAAAGAAACTATCTTAAAGCAAACTCTGCAATGTCCAAGGCCTTTCTTCCACTTGCTTATATGTATACCCTTATGGTAAACTGGAGAATGAAACCCCATGGGAGGACTGGCGGTCAGAAAACAAGAGAATTTGGGTCCAAATTCAACAGATGACAAGGTTACCATTGACTCTAGTGAACATTAGTTAAGATTTTGCGTGTGTTTGTATTATCCACCTAGGGACATTAGTGTGTGACTGGTTTTTTACTTAATATTTTGCCTCCAGTATTCTTTCTTGTGGTTGAGGGATAATTACTGAAGAACAAATAAATTCAGTTATGTGCAGACATTATCTGGTGGAATGAGAAATGCCCCAATCAAATTGATTCTGTCAGTAAAACCCTATTGGTCTGAAATCTGAATTAACCTGTACAGGAAATAACTGCAGTGAAACATAGCTAATTGGAAAAATGATCTCAGAAGATTAATATTGAAGTATCCGAGATTTTATGAAAGTAATGTTATTTAAGCTTATTGATTGATGGATGTACCACAGCACATCAAATGGACAGAGAAATAGCATACAGAACAAACAGCTTTTGTTACTTGGATATGTGAAGCATTTGCACTGGTACTCTCAAATACTGCACCATGAAAATGTAAATGAAGAAAATCTGGTCAAGGTAGTGTATTAAAGCATGTCCTTCTCTGGTAGGGAAAGCAATAGATCCATTAACATGACAGATTAACGTTCAAGTTAACATATCATTCCCACATATTCTGCCCTGTTTCTGTCTATGCATAAAGAACAGACATAGATTTATTGCTTCACTGTTCTTTGTCTGGAAGAAGTGCATTTAACTAATCAGTAAAATGAATGGACAGATACCTGTGCCTTACTGTTTTGCCCAGATAAGTCCAGAGGCCATCAGATAGTTCTCTCTGCCTATTCTTTTCCCCTGTGAATCTCATAAATATTTCCTAGTTTCTAATTGTAATTGTTCATTAATTATATTCAGAAAAAGAATTCAAAAAGTGAGCTGAATCCTACTATACCTTTTCCATCAAAGCTTCAAAAGTAAGAAAAAGCTAAACATATGACCCAAAGTTTTTTATTTGGCTTATTTCTATCAGACTTTTGGCTAAGTTTGGGAACTGGTTATGGAGTAAAATGTAATTACTGTTGCTGTACAGTAGAGCTAATATTTTAATCAGACAAGATTGATGGAAGGCATTGGGAAAATACCGCTATTCCCATTTTTCAGGTAGAAAGCTGAGGCAAAGAAACATTAAATTACTTGCCCAGGAGGAACTCTATAGCACAGTCAAGAACAGATATATTTGGAAAATACTTTGTGTATGTTTGTTTTCCTGCAGAGCTGCATTCCTTTCCATTGTAAACTGAAAATGTTTTACTCTGCAACATTATACTACAAAGCACCATGCTGAAACAGCTTTAATCGCAACAAATTATATTCAGGCCAGCCAGCCTAACCTCAGTACTGGGGAAGATTATGGAGAAGTTCATCTTGAGTATGCTCAACAGGCATGTGCAGGTCAACCAGGGGATCAGGCCCAGCCAGCATGGGTTCACAAAAGGCAGGTCCTGCTTGACCAGCCTGATCTCCTTCTACTACCCGGTGACCCACCTAGTGGATGAGGGAAAGGCTGTGGATGTCATCTACCTGGACTTTAGTAAAGCCTTTGACACTGTCTCCCATAGCATTCTCCCAGGGAAGCTGGCAGGTCATGGCTAGACAGGTGTACTCCTTGCTGGGCAAAAAACTGGCTGGATGACTGAGCTCAGAGATTTGTGGTGAATGGAGTTAAATCCAGTTGGCGACCAGTCACAACTGGTGTTCCCCAGGGCTCAGTTTTGTGGCCAGTCTTGTTTAATGTCTTTATCAACAATCTGGATGAAGAGATTGAGTGCGCCCTCAGTAAGTTTGCAGATGACACCAAATTGGGCGAGAGTGTCAATCTGCTTGAGGGTAGGAAGGTCCTGCAGAGGAATCTGGACAGGCTGGACCGATGGTCTGAGGCCAGTTGTATGAGGTTCAATAAGGCCAAGTGCCAGGTCCTGCACTTGGGTCACAATAACCCCATGCAATGCTATAGGCTTGGGGAAGAGTGGCTGGAAAGTTGCCTGGTAGAAAAAGACCTGGGGGTGTTGGCTGATAGCTGAGTGAACATGAGCCAGCAGTGTGCCCAGGTGGCCAGGAAGGCCAACAGCATCATGGCTTGGATCAGGAATAGTGTGGCCAGCAGGACTAGGGAAGTGATTGTCCCTCTGTACTCAGCACTGGTGAGGCTGCACCTCAAATACTATGTTCAGTTTTGGGACCCTCAGTACAAGAAGGACATTGAAGTGCTGGAGCGTGTCCAGAGAAGGGCAACAAAGCTGGTGAAGTGTCTGGAGCACAGGCCTTATGAGGAGCAGCTGAGGGAACTGGGGGTGTTTAGTTTGGAGAAGAGGGGGCTGAGGGGAGACCTTATCACTCTCTACAACTACCTGAAAGTAGGGTGTAGTGAGGTGGGTGTTGGTCACTTCTCCCATGTAGTTAGCGATAGGATGAGAGGAAATGGGCTCAAGCTGCACCAGGGGAGGTTTAGGTTGGATATTAGGAAAAATTTCTTCACAGAAAGAGTGGCCAAGCATTGGAACAGGCTACCCAGAGATGTGGTGGAGTCACCATCCCTGGAGGTGTTCAAAAAACGGGTATACATGGCACTTTGGGACATGTTGATGTTGGGTTGATGGTTGCACTGATGATCTTAGAGGTCCCTTCCAACCTTAATGATTCCTAGTTTTTACTTTCATTAAAAACCAATCCAGCCACTAAGCCAGTAAACATGAAATTAATTATTACTCCACCATTAACTGGTTTAGTGGTGGACTTGGTAGTGTTAGGTTAATGGTTGGACTAGATGATCTAAAAGGTCTTCTCCAACCTAAATCATTCTATGTTTCTAGGGGACTGGAAGAAGGAAAAATTTGTTATGAGGTGTGATTTCAGTAAGACTGTTCTGGACCAATTTTTTTTTTTTTTTTTTTTTGATAAAATAAAGCAGTACAGCTCTACTAAAATAAAATCTGTGATGATATTTCTAAGTTGAGAGTAGGCTGAAATGTGATTATTGGGCAATACTGCACTGAACAATACGCTAGAAGTGTTGTGGGGTTTTACAATAAGACCTGTTTGGGTGGTTTTCTCTTCCTCAAGAATTTTGATCTCCTAACAATATGTTTCCCAGGGTATTTCTAGGAATTTAATCAGTATCTATCCATAGGTGGTAAAATAGCAGATGCTGACATTACAGAACATTATAAACAAGAAAAACCTAAGAAATGTGACTGGGAATTTCACAATAAGTGATGTCGTGCTTTAAAATAAAACCAACAATTTGTAATGATGAAAAGTACAAAACAAAATCCTCAGAAGTGAATGTCACAGCTGTACACTGTGACATATCAATGTTCATGTCTTACACCTTTTACAGTGTCCCTTTAAAATGGTTTCACTGTGACTTCCCTGCCAATTGATCATAAGGTCATTTTTTAGAGTCAGGAAGGGATTGTTCCATCATCAAGTATATGTCTGTGCTCTTTAATTGTATGCCTAGTTGCACACTGCAGAGAAGTACATTAAAGACAGAATTTATTAACTTAAAGATTGATCTGTTATGTTAATGGCTTCACTTCTGGCCATGTGAAAGAGGATTATAAATTAATAATAATTTATGGCTCCTATTAAAAGAATAGTTATTCCAGGCTGGCCATAACTGGATAGCTTTTCTGATATAACAATTGGCCAACTTTAACCTAAACTAAATGAATCTATTATTTGTACAAATTGAGTTTAGAAATGTTTAGTTTGCTGAGATTTTAGAATAAAAGTGTTTTATAAAAAATGTAGAACAAATAAATGATTTCTAATGTTTCACTGCTTTAGAGATTCTCGTTCAGACAGTAGAGGGTGGGCCTGAAAAAGAACCAGAGAGCAAGGCTGTCTTCATAAATCACACAGTTAGTTTTGGATTGGGTTTTGGCAGTCAAAAAGTAAAAACTGCAGTTAGCAATTCTCTTTCATTAAAGAATGATAAGCTTTTTTCTTCAAACCAGAAATGTTGTCAGTTAACTTAATTTAGCCAAAAAACATCAAACATCTGAAAAATAATGTGAAAAGAAACCGCATTCAACAAAAATATTGGTTCAGGTCCTTCACAGTGGAACTGACACAGAAAACCTTTGGACACAAATTATTCCTAGATTATGAGACTATATCGTATGTATGGACATTGGCAGACTGACCATTTTCAACAGAGCAGCTGGAGAGTCAAGTATTTTAGAACACCTAGTAAGAACAGCTTGTGACTTGGTGGGATAATGTTTGCAATTTATTCGCCTGAATGTGTATGTTTGCACATTGCATTGAGACACTCATGACAAAGGTATGTGAAAGATGACCCTTTCAAAATGTGAGGTTCATAGGCATAGGTGATGGACATGTAATTTCCATGCAGTTAGGAGAGGAAGAAATGGAAATACCCTAGAACCTAGTGTGGATACTGCGTCTTTCTCTGTAATGTTTCTCACTTATTTCCTTTTGTGTAAATGTATGTATGACCCAGAATAGGAGGTGATCTCCAAAGGTCTTAAATGCCTCTTCAAAAAGGTACCCCAACCACACTACTCCATAAAAATCTACCACATCCTGAAAGACAACCCCAAATCAAAATCCCATGGTAAACAACACCCCTAGTATTTGTTGCAAACATCATACAATACAGAAATACTTCAATATTGAAATTAGAAGCATTGCTGAGCCAAGCTGTTGAATTTTGTGAGTGTTTAAAATTTTAGCATATCTCACTCCCTGACGCTGGTCACTGGCCTGGGTCCAGGCCAAAGCTCCAGACCGTGTACCTTGGAAAGCTGACAATCTTGCTGCAGATCTGCACTTCAGATGTTGGTATTTTCTTTAATGAAAAGCAGCTAATTTAGGGCCAATTTAAGGCTAAATTAGACACATCTACACAAACTACAACTAGAATATAGAAATGACTGAAGAGCAAATACATCCCCAGAGAACACAGTTAAGTTACAAGCTAGAGTTTGTTTGCAAGTTTTTGATGCTATATTTTTTTTTTCCATTGGAAGATATTGGTACCCTGAAGTGTGTACACTTTTCCCAGAAATACTTTCTTTCCTTCTAAAATTTCACAAGAAATTGAGACTTCTTTGATTGTTTGTTTGGGGGGGGAGAGGGGGGAAAGTTCTGGACTAAAATGAGAAACAGAGCATCATTGATAATGTTTGGAGTGCAGAGGTTAGAATAATAAATTTTGTCTTATACCCTGCCTCTTCCTTTCTGCCTACCTTTGTGAAACAGAATAAAAACAGCTCCATGACTATCATTTTAATCATGTTGGAACCTGCTGAATGCTTGACCATTGCAAGAAATAAAAATGCCACTTTTTCTCTTATACCTTGTATATAGAACATTTATATAGCATAGAACAAATGAGATTATTCCCCTTATATATTCAGTATAAACTATTTCAGCACTATGCTTAGGTTGAAAAGTCTCATTTTAAAAGGGATGCATCTATTAGCGCTCTCTCCTCTTTTACTGGTTTAAGTTAGTAATTTAATTTGACTGGTAATTAAAAACTAATAGATCTATCTGCTGCACTATTTCTAAAAGACTATTTTGGAAGTATTTATACAGAAGTAATGATGTTGAAAATGTCTTATATGTATATACAGTTAAGTTATGAATTTTACCTCATTGTCATTATTTAGCATTCTCTATTAATGTGCACAACAAATATATGGTATTGTTGCTAGTCTAGCCTCTATAACACTCCTGCAAATTGAACTGGTAGGCTTCTAGTGATTTAGTTCACCTCTGATCTATTCCTTTAGTAAGGATGATTACAGCTCTAAACAAAATAATAACAATATACAGAAACATTATTAGATTTCTACACATCGACTTTCTCTCAGAAACCTAATTCCTTGCTTGTTAAATGTATTGTCTGCTGATTACCATGAGTGATTTTCTAAAGCAAAGAACCCAGCAAACATGGTGACATAACATGCTGGAAGAGCTGGGCTACAGTGTAAAATAATAATGAAGAAAATAGGGATGACTGATATGGAACGGACTAGTTGCTTCTGAAACTGAAAGCAAATGTCACTGTCCCTTGAAAACAATCTTGTCAGGAAATGTGGATATATACATGTGCAAACCTATACATGTCCACCCAAACAGAGTGGTTGTTAAGCTTAGATTGCATAAATTAAGATCTTTGTCACCTTGATTCTTCAGTCTAGACTTTAACCCCACTAACATTTGAAAAAAAATTCCCTACTGTTTGGGAGCAGGGAGATGGATATTAGGCAATAAAATGGAATAGCTTTGTTGTAATCTGTAGATTATTTTTTTCATAATAGAGTTTACCCTGCAGAGCCACATCTTATAAATTTTATATTGCAATTTTATTCATTTTTGCTTCCTGTTCAAAGCTGTTGTGTATCACTTGTGGGTATTGTCCAATAACAACTCATTTCCATTTCAGAAATGTCTGCATTTGAAAATGTCATATAGACAAATCCTGAACAAATAGTGCCAAAAAGGATGATTTAGATTATGAAGGGAAACTTTTCTGTCTGAACAGTCATTAATTCAAATTTTATAATCCTAAACAATCACAGAAAGTTGAAAATTCTCTCCTAAGATAAACTGTAAAGTTATGCTCCAAGATAATGCATAGTATGGACCTATTTATTAGCTTACACTCAAGCTACAATTAATAAAGTGATTTATATAAGCAATCAGAACTATTCACTGCAGTTTGAATTATAGTTATCAAATACTTGATAAATTAATATCAGAAAGTAGAGTCTGAATTCCAATATTATTCTTATTTTGAATAATAATGACTACGCTTAAAAAGAAAATATTTTATAAGCATCCTGTGAGCTGAAAAATGGGCTTACAAGTTTTAGTACTATTTTAATTTAAAATATGGTGTATCCATTTTAATAGATTTATTCAGCTCTTTGCAAGTATGGTATAATATGTCAAAACTAAACATATGGTTTTCTGTTATTATACTTTCATTGTGACTAATGATTGCTCAGAAACAGAACTAGAACTAAAGCTGAGAGCTACATTCCTCTATAATTGGTACAATTATACAATTGCATCTATAAATGCGGCTAATGAAGTATCTTAACCACTGAAGCTAGATTTGATATCTCCGTACTTCTTACCATATTAAATATATTACAAAAACTCTTGAAAAAAAGGAAGAACTGGCAAGACAAAAAGTGGAACCTCTAGAAAATGTCTATCAATAAATCAGATTTAACACAAGAAGTGTAGATCTCCCCTATAGTTCACCTTCAAAATCACATATAGGTAAATATAAACTTCTACTACAGATCCTGATCTAAGAACTGGCCAAATAATTAGTGGAGATTTAGATCAATCAAAACATCATTTGATGTATTATACTGGAAGCTTTTTGATAACTCTCTTATTAATCTAAGAAAAATGTGTTTTAATTGGTAGAAACAATTTATAATATTCAGAAGAGATTTGGAAAAAAATGTTTAAAAAAATATTTCAAATATTGAAAAAAGTTTTAAATAAAAATTTTCTTATATATAGTTTTTTAAGTTTGCACACAGTTATTAAAAAGAATTACTAATGATGAAAAATATTTTCATTGGTCTGCAACAACAGTGATCTTTTTTAAAAGATAACTTGTTCTGCCAAGAAGAAGGTTTTAGATAAAATAATTTCTATCATATTTAATTGAACAAATAGAACTCTTAGGGGAGAACGTATCAATGTGTATACCTGATGGGAGACTGTAAAGAAGACTGAGCCAGACTCTTCTCATTGATGTCCAGTGGCAGGACAAGAGGCAATGAGCATAAATTGAAATACAAGAAATTCAAATTAAAAATAAGAAAAATAGTTTCTTCTTTTAAGGGTTGCCCAGAGCAATATTCAAAACCCAGCTGGATATAGAATCATAGAATTATAGAATCATTTAGGTTGGAAAAGACCTTTAAGATCATCCAGTCCAACCATTAACCTAACACTACCAAGTCCACCACTAAACCATGTCAGGGTAGATTAGCAATTTCACATATCCTGGCTTGGTGCCCGGATTATTTTTAATGAAAGTAAAAACTAGGAATCATTAAGGTTGGAAATGACCTCTAAGATCATCAGTGCAACCATCAACCCAACAGCACCATGCCCACTAAACCATGTCCCCAAGTGCCACGTCTACCCATTTTTTAAACACCTCCAGGGATGGTGACTCCACCACCTCTCTGGGCAGCCTGTTCCAATGCTTGACCACTCTTTCCGTGAAGAAATTTCTCCTAATATCCAACTTAAACCTCCCCTGGTGCAGCTTGAGCCCATTTCCCCTCGTCCTGTCGCTAGTTACTTGGGAGAAGAGTCCAGCACCCACCCCACTACAACCTCCTTTCAGGGAGTTGTAGAGAGTGATAAGGTCTCCCCTCAGCCTCCTCTTCTCCAGGCTAAATAACCCCAGGTCCCTCAGCTGTTCCTCATAAGACTTGTGTTCCACACCCTCCACCAACTTCGTTGCAGTTCTTCTGAACACACTCCAGCACCTCAATGTCCCTCTTGTATTGAGGGGCCCAAAACTGGACACACTATTCCAGGTGTGGCCTCACCAGTGCTGAGTACAGGGGCACAATCACCTCCCTGCTCCTGCTGGCCACACTATTCCTGATACAAGCCAGGATGCTGTTGGCCTTCTTGGCCACCTGGGCACACTGCTGGCTCATGTTCACTCAGCTATCAGCCAACACCCCCAGGTCTTTTTCTGCCAGGCAACTTTCCAGCCACTCTTCCCCAAGACTGTAGCATTGCATGGGGTTATTGTGACCCAAGTGCAGGACCTGGCACTTGGCCTTGTTGAACCTCATACAGTTGGCCTCAGCCCATTGATCCAGCCTGTCCAGATTCCTCTGCAGGACCTTCCTACCCTCAAGCAGATTGACACTCTTGCCCAATTTGGTGTCATCTGCAAACTTACTGAGGGCGCACTCAACCCCTTCATCCAGATTGTTGATAAAGATATTAAACAAGACTGGCCACAAAACTGAGCCCTGGGGAACACTGCTTGTGACCGGTCGCCAACTGGATTTAACTCCATTCACCACAACTCTCTGGGCTCAGCCATCCAACCAGTTTTTTTGCCCAGAAAGAGTACGGACATCCAACATGGTCCTGAGCAACCTTCTCTGAGCAGATGGATGGGACTGGGCACTCTCCAGAGGTCCCTTCCTGCCTCACCTCTTCCATAAACCCCCCAGAAAAACTGCAGCCATTTTCCTTCTAGCTGAATATGTTTAAAAAGAAAAGAAATATATACATTTTATATACACACTTAATTCTCACAGAATCCAAGAAGGCAGCCCTGCTCCCCTGCTACCAAATTCTTGCCACATAAACCCAATACAACTACATACTGGCGAACAAAGCCAACCTAGTATCTCTTTAAAACTCCATGTGCCCTATATAGGTAATTAACATTTCTTTACTTTTGTTGTTGTTGCAATATTTAAAACAGTTGATAATACATATGTTCATGCCCCAGAATGCTTATGATCTATGTAGAAAAGACAGAAAGTAGAAATATTGTTGCCATCCGTAACAGTATGAAGAGCTGAATGCGGGGGTTTCCACAATATCAGTGAGCTCCGAAAAGCATTTCTGCAATTCTCATTAAGTATTTAGTGCCTAAATTCTTACGAGAATCACCTAGAACACAGGGGAAGTCTTCTTTAGAGCAAGAACCAAGTTTTTCTGGATCCCATCCTGTCTTTATAAAAGCTTACTTGAGTCAGGCTTCATACAGCAAAGATACCTTTACAGCAGCTTAGGTTCACTAAGCTCCTCATACACAGACAGAACCTTTCCTAGGAGTTAGGTCAGTGTAGGAGTTAATCTGGTGTGACCAGACCCTAAGTCATCAAAAACTTTGTATGAATCTACTCCCTACTTTTTGTTTGTTTGTTTGTTTGTTTAGTATAGACACCAGTAGGTAACAAAAGTCTTCAGTTTAATGAGGTGTATACTTTGGAAGTCACAACCATATATATATATATTCGAACACAAAAGTGACACTTTAAACAGCATAAACCCCTAGCTGTTCAGTGAGCCAGATTAAATAAAGATCTGAAGATAAATCTTCCCTTCCTTGTCTCCACAAGATGGGTCCTCTTGTTTTACCCACTTTATAGTTGATCGTGTTCAGTTCTGTCTTATGCAAGCCTCAGAGTATTACCTGGGTCACTAGAAAAGCATTTTGCTTTTCATCACCTTTGAGAGATGGCGATAGATTTATTTGTTGCTATAAGCAAGAGCCCTGCTACTGTCAGGCTGGGGCTGATCCACCCAGATCTGAACACACACACCTACTCTAGTCCCCTTCAGCTATCTTTTTTATAGTAGAGACACACAAGTGTTTTTGCAGTGTGATTCATGTCCTTATAGATGTGATTTGTCTATATGTGTTTAGATGAATACACCAACCCTAAAGAGTGTCTGGTTTTGCCTGTTTGTTATAAAAAGAGAGGTGTGTATACAGCTCAGAAGCTATATGCATAGCAGATGTCTAAAACCAGAAGTTATGAATATATCTCTTTCAGCCTGCATCTGTGCTGCAAGCTTACTGCTTTCCTCATGCTTACCTGAGTTCAGGTGGTAGTCTGATCTTCATGGTCTTATTGACCAGAAAAGACACACACTTCTCCTCTCCCCAGAAGGTCTCCCATGACCTCTATGAAGCAGAGGGGACAAGACAAGCCACCACCTCATTTCCTGCTGCCACCCTCTCCCTCCATGTCTGGGAAACCGACACCACAGTACACTGTACCGCACATTAAATGATAAGAAACTCATCAGACCTGTCAGCTGTCAAACTGGATTTTATTATCCTCTGTTGAGTCTGGCATCACATGATAGGCTTTATTTAATTAGATACACATTTGTGTTAATTACACATTTGCAGTTACCTAGCGTTTAATTACTATCTCCAATCCTTTGGCTATTGCTGAGTTCATTAGCAGAAGAGGCAGAATGATTTGTGTGTCTCTTGACAGAAACTGACTTCATACAGGTTTCCTTCTTGTCTATTAGATCATATGGAAATGAGTTTTCAGATTCTTGCATTGATTTTGGAATGTTTATTGGCAGAAACACTGATTAATATACAATTTAGTGGTAACCATACTCATATATCTTGACACTCCATTTTTTTCTCTTCCAGTTTATTTTTACAAAAGAATATTGCCATGAAAATTGTTTCTTTTTTTAATAAAATAAGTCTGAACTTGCTACTTCTGTTTCCCACTAAATTTTCCATTCCCAATAAACTATTCTAGTGTCAGAGAGAGTCTGAAATCCAGCAGAACCAACAGCTTTGAAATTCTTACAATGCCAGACTCTAACAGACGTGGTTGGTAATTTTCCAGTGAAAATGTTTGAGGATATGTATTAAGGAACATATTGGTTTCTCTAAGTCTCCATCTGCTCCAAAAGTTTTATTTTAATTTTCCCTCAAAGATACCTTACCAACATTTTTCCTGTTATCTCTTTGGCTTTCAGCAGCCTTCTCTGGTCTTTTTCATTAATGGAAACATATGGCCACACAATAAAATAAATATGCATCTTGCTTTTGTATTTTAAGCCCTGGAAAATTCCCCAATCCACATACTTCAAGTCTTCCTCTGGCTTTGTCACATTGGTCTGCCATTTGAGTAATAGTTTCTGTTGTATCAGTCATTGTATAAAAATCCATATAGGTTTTTCTTTATTTAGTAAAAAAGAAGGCTGTTACGTTCACCAGCATCATTTTCTTCTTTCTTTTTTTAAATGGACATGTTTCTACAATGTCGTCCAAATTAGTTTCTTAGAAAAGAAACATATGCCTTCAGAACACTTTTGGGTTTGCGTATTTGTCTTTTTTTTCCCCCAACTCTTTTCTCATTCCCTCTCCAAAACAGGTTTCTCTTATTTTCTTTCAGCTAACACAACAATCGAAGTTGCTGACATTTAGTCCTAACTTTTAGCCAAACTTTCCTTTATCCCTCTGGGAAGAAAAATCTAGCTTTCCATGTCTTTCATAAAGGTTGAGGTGTTACCCTGACTCCAGGTAAATGACTCAAATCTGCCCAGACATCCCAGCTCATTCTGCTTTTCCCTTCAGGAAACTTTTTGAATATGCATCCTGTACAATTCCTTGATAACAGGCATACAGCCAACACAATATCCTCTGGAAAATGCCTGCTCTACTTCAAAGCATATTCTCCCTTAGATTCATGAAATGTAACTTCCTGAAAAATCCTCTGCCTTCTGCAAGGGCCTGATGTGAAGGGCTTTCAACATCTACACTTCCTTTTCTGTAGGGAGTACCCAAATATCTTCTGAAATCAGAAGTATCATTGTTACTGGTATAAAGCTACGCGTCTGAGTGAGGGTGAGGGGAGAGGGGCAAATTTCACTTTACAATTTGTTCATGCATTGGAGTCAGCACACATTAGCAGCCTACCAGAAATTCTAGATGTTGTGCACTCGTGTGATTTGTAATGTTAAAGGTACAGAATTAAATTCGAAACATTCTTAATAAGGCTGTGTTTGTTTGCGGTTGATAGAAACAAATGAACTTATATTGAGGCCCAAATTAATTGAATCACAAATGTGTAAGTATTATGTGTTAAAATACAAGATTGTCCTACGAACTTTTATGTTGAGTATTGATAGCTGAAATCTTATGGTAGAAAATGCCACATTTAATACAAACTTCTGTCTCACTTTGGGAAAAGTACAAATCACGGAACCTGTTGAAAAAATACCATCGATTATACCTGTTTTAATGTGACCTGAGAGTCCATGTTTAGCACATGCTGAAATACCAGTCTGGGATGAAGGTCTGGATGGAGCATTTTGTAGCTGTACCTGGGTTTCATTTCTGCAGAAACCAGGGCACATAGGAAAGGGCAAGTAGTGTAAATCCAAGCCTAATCCTGATGTGAGAGTCAGGATGTGGGATGACCGGGAGCCCTGAAACTCTCCTAGGCTGCACAGTTTGTATATAGCCTAAGTGAGACAATACATAAATGCAAAAGGTGAACCCCAACACAAGGAATACATCACCTTCTTACCCAAAGAGAGAATTAAAAAAATAGACAATACAATACACTTTTATTGACTGTCAGTGATAGTAAGAAACTACCATAGTACAGTTTTTTGTCATTACATAGGACACCTTCAGCCATAGCACACAACAATATTTCGTGATATGCTTTTCTCATTTGGCTCTTTACTAAGGTGTGAGTATTTTCATTGATGTTGTGCAGTCATTTGCATTAGTATTTATGGGTCCTTTTAATTCTGAAAGGTGAATCTTTGGACATTTCTGATAAGTCTGATGAAAATAGATGTATACTCCTCTAATGCAGAAGAGGAAATATCAGAATCAGGTTACACCCTTTATAAGCTGCCAGCATGAGTTCATAGGGACACTGGGCCAGATTCTGCTATCTTTACACCAGGCTAATCATAAAGCATTGGCTAAAACATGTGAGAGATGAAAATAAGGTGAGTATTCACACTAAGGTGAGTATAAACTTTAAGCATCTAATTTGGGGTTCCTCCCGAAGGCAGTTCAGACATCCTGTGTTAACCTGTTACAGATGGTAAATCACAACAGGAGCCACTCTTTCTCCCCTGACTGTAGCAGGAGCTTAGTGAAAACTAACCTAATTTAAGCTGTGGTTATGTGGTCACCTGAAGTCTGCATAAATCTCCACAGCCATGAAGATGGACAGTCTGTGCCTCTTCCCACACGTATTTCACAAATCCACATCTGGGATGGCTAGAAACTAAACTGACCAAAGAGGTGGGGGTGGGGGGTGCGGTGGTGTGGTGGTGGTGAGGGAAGAAAACATTCAAAGATTAGGTTTTAGCCATGCCAGTTCCTGGATCCTATTCTGGGACCAAGTATCTGCATGAAAGCTCTTGCTGAGAGAAGGGAAGAAGTGCAAAATACCCAAGGATAAAAAGGAGGAGAGGACTGCCTCTTTGGACAGCACCATGGTTTTATGTTCTAGTACCGTGAATGTGTAAGAGGGGCTTAATTTACTTATAGGCAGTATTTAGCATTGAGACATGCTAATAATGTACATCTCGGTGGAACTGATTGTGGAATAAACTTCCAAAGGATACAGAACAAAGCTAGTGTTTCATTACATTTAGGGAGCACTGCCAAATCTTTGTCCTTGATAAAAGACTTCCACCTGAAACACAGGCATATTCATGATATAAACCAACCTTGCTCCTGCCTGAACTATCAAAACACTTCATGCAAAGTGTTTCTGTAACTCAAAAGAGAAGTGCCAAAGAGTATATGAATTGCTGCAGCCTTTGTGACCCAGTTTATGTGAAAGGTATTCAGATGTTACAGAGCTGGGAAGCAGTTCAACCACTTAGATATAGTATTTGCTTTATAAGTATTCCTCCTACTTTTGGTGGAGTGACTCACAAAACATGCCTCCATGTAAGAAAGTGTCTCACAAGTTGTGCTTAATATTCAGTAGTGTGTTACAGATGTCACCAGGCTTGCCTCTGTTGTGCTCAGTTTGGGATTTTTTGGTTGAAAGCAACTTCAGAGCGGTTTTTTTTGGTTACATGTTGATGTTAAACCAGGAATTCAGTCCACTAGTCTATTGTGTTCACAACACTTAGAAGGTCCTCAGACTACTACTTTAAATGCAGAAAATAAATACCAGAAACCTGCAGGCCAGAATCGTATCTTGAAGTATCCTCTGTTTAGTTCAAGTATCCATGCTACTCATCCTGCCAGAAGGAACTATAGTTAATACACATCCCTACATAGATAAAGAACAGATATTTTGGAGAAATTTTTCAGGTTGAGAAAAAAAAACAGTACAATAATAAATGAAGGTCAATACAAGCAGTTTATGTAAGCTGCTTTTGCTGAGGGCCAAATATGAGAAATCATATTTACATGGTATAAGGAAAATATGGAGTTTAGCTCCTGTTCGTCTTCCAGTCCCCAAGCTCAACACCAGAATATAGACCTTTAGTACATCTAGCAAATATTATGATTATATATTGTTTATTGTACACTGGTTTTTACTGTTTTAAGCAAAATCTGGGCCTCACAGTCCTTAACAATAATGAACTCATGGTTAAAAATGGTTCCAGTCTCAAATGTAGCTGAAGAATTTTCATATATAGCTGAAGAATTTTTTGTTATCCTCAGGATTGTGCTTTCATCATTTAGAACCAAATCCTTATGTTCTTACCTTTTTGCCCTTATTCCTTTTTACTCCTATTACAGAAAGCACAATTTTTTTCTTCCTGAGGTGTTAAGTTTTAAAATCAACTGCTCAAGTTGTCCTATTAATAATAATGTAAATGTTCACACAGTAATGGAAGAATAAAATATTAGCCCCTTCTCCTTTCCCTCAGAGAGCTCAGCAGTCCTAATTTTGTATTTGTACCTTGAATTCTTGAGCTGGTTTGAAGTTTAGCATCCAGTGACTTTGCTATATTCAGACTCTTCTGCTTCACCTAGTGCTGAATTCCATTTATTTCATTTAGGGTAACATCTAAATCAAGTTATAAATTGATGTAATACTCTAAGCTAATGGCTATTTTCACTATTTCTTTATTCTGTGTTTATATAAACTTAAAACAAACACAGTCTAAATTCATATAAGTGGAAGAAGCATAAAATAGCTACATGACATAAAGAGAGTATGAAACCAAATAAACGTTTAGAATAATTAAGTGCTCCTGTTGAAATATGCTGTTATTGTAGGAAGTGGAATGTTAAATCACTTTAGAAATCCTTAGAGGTGAATTCAGTCAGAGCTTTTACAAAGCCAGAGTAAAATACACACACACACACATATGCTATTTTACAGCATCTGTTAATAACCCAAGAATTACCCACAGAGATGACACAGTAAAATAAAACACTATCACCAAGGAACAGTGATTACCATATAATAAGAAGGTAGGTGTCCATGATAAAAATACAGCTGTTAGATATATAATTATTTAGAAAATTCAGATAAACAAACAGGCCTATCCAAATTCTGTCAAGACCAAAACCTGAAATTGTTTAAACCCTTAAGCTTCCAAGCTCTCTATTGCTACGTACACAGCATGCTCTGCTCCTCTTGAAATCATTAAGGTAAGTGGCTACTCATGGTTTTCCTTTTTTTCAGGTCTCACATTGAAAAACTGAGGGTTGGGTATCTGGTCAATTCAGGGGTTTATGGGGGATGGAAGGACAAAAAGATGCGATGGGGGAAAGGAGAGAGGGAGGGAGAACAGAAGAAAGAATAAGAGGAAGGAAAAAAGGAAGGAGAAGGGAGACAGGAAGGAGAGAGAAACTTGAACAGACTTATAACTGTAGACCTCTGATTAAAATATGCAGACTCTCTGAATGTGCCATGTGCTGCAGCATGCCAAGGTCACCACCTTACACTTCCTAGTGCGGGTTATTTATGCATTTATTTTTGCATCTGCTTCCTTGCTCCAGTGTTCTTAGACCAAAATGCAGATTATTCATAAATAATCCCAACAGAGATGGTGCAGACCATTAGATTGTCCTGCCACTAGTCCATATCTTTGTATGCCATTAACAAACAACTATAAGGAGCATCTCTGTGGGCACCTGAACTGTGTGCTTATGTTTCTAAATATAATATATAAAAAATAAGAACATCATGTGACAGGTAAAAAATTTAACAAATAATAAGCAGTGCATTAGAGAGTATATTTTCAAAGGGAATAATTACGTCTGCTAAACACTCACAAAATGTTAAGCTTTCATATTTATATTGATTTCTAAAAGCTACCCAATCAACTGAGAATAAAACAGATACAGCTGCAAAATTCAAACTAATTGCTAGTCAGCCATTTAGTTGTTTCAAGACAAGAAGCCATTTTATCCAGCAGTCTTTGTGATTCTAGAATAGCAACATGTCTACATGTTGCCTGTGAGGAGAATTAGGCACCTAAAAATGAAGTCCTATCACTGGATATCTCCATGAAAGTAGTGTACAAGCAAGGGATTCTACCACTCCACTGAAATGGAGTTAAGTGCCCCCTCCAGCTCTGCATTCACAGGTGTGAGAGAGGTGCCTGGGTCAGACCTTCCCTCAGCTACACACAAACTGGTACTCCAACCATTAGCTACAAAACTCAGTGGAGGTCTGGGCTGAAGCCTGCCTGTGCTTGTTTGCACTTTTACTGGCATGAACTATGAGCATCCTATACCACCAGGCTACAATAAAAAGCAGACTCTCTACATACTTCTTGTTGAAGATGAGTTGTACGACAGCATGATTAATAATTGCTCTGTGGTCCAGTGACAGGAAAGCTCATTAAATATATAGAGGACAGTTTTAATTACTTTCTCTTATGAATATTTAATAATGAATATCTATTTATATTTCATGGTCAACTCCAATGGGTACGATGCCAATCCAGAATAACTAAGGAGTTAGAGCACTTTGGAGCACGACAGAGATTCCTGTCCAGGTTTTGGGTTTATTTAGGCAGTAAAGAGACTGAATCTTAATCTTTCATATGCTCTGTGAGAACAGAGGTCACTGAACTTTAAGCTATTCTGTGGTACCTAAGATACAATCATCTTCTTGTGACCAAAAATACCATACTTGCTGAAATTTAGTAAGTTAGTGTGTTCTGACAAAACAAAGTTGTTTTAGAAAATAACTGACTAGCTCATTTCATCTATGATAGCAGGATCATCTCTTTTCTTGTACTTACACCATGTTTGCTCAGTATTGCTTGTTAAGAGCTCTTTGGTTGAACACTGGTATTTCCTGCCCAAACATACATTTGAGTTTGTGTTTTCCTTGGGGAACAGGAGGATCCTGCATTTGGAGTTGGGCATTGAAATAAACAGATGTATTACAATGCTTATAAATTGCCATTGGATTAAATAGACACTAGTTTACGTTACATTTAAACACTTTATACCATACTTGCTGTAAGAGGGAAATGAGCTTATGACCCTTGAAACATGTCTAATTTCCTACGATTTATGCTTCACGGACGGAGAATAATGGAAGCTACTCCAAGAGGAGACATTAAGAGAAGCTTTTCCTGTCAAGGTGAATATGCAATTGTTCAGGGCAGGCGCTTCAAAATTAAAATAGGTTTCTGTTTTTTCCCCCAGTGTTTTAAGCCAATTTTCTGCCATTTGACATGGTATTTAACCCTTTTATTAGTCAGAGTGAGCTTTGCTTTCCATTCGACTCCAGTCCCTTTCCCATAAAAAACCTAAGTGCCACAGTTATAATATTCATTGCTCCTTAGGGGGGTTTTACAGTACTATTATACTTAGGATCCTGCCAGGAAGATTAGGACCTTACCTGATGCTGAATTCAACCTTTTAAGATCTTACACCCTGACTTCTTGATGAAAGTCAAAGCAAAATATTCCTGAAGTAGACTTTATACAAAAGCATTCCTACATTCAATATTTAGGGTTCTTATTGGAATTTATTACCATGTTTGAGGTGATTGCTTCAGCTACCTCATAGCACTTTGTAGGAATGATGTGTCTGACATAGGTATAGAAAGAACACAGATCTATTACTTGGTGAAAATATCCAGTGAAACATTCATTTAGTCTAGAAAGGGTGTCTGACAACCTTTGTAGGTATATATGTGAAGGAATTGGTATTTTCTTAGTAAGCACATCCTACATTGCCATTCTTGCAGAATGGTAAGCACAGTGATTTTTGTCTATGACAGACTATTTCTATTTTTAGGCTCATTGGTTGCTAACCCTTAGTCATGCAGCAGGTCTCTGATAGTCATTCCTAGAATGTATTATCTATCAAAGATACAAAACCCTGTCTTCATGATGGGTTTCTATTTAACTGTGTCAATCCCTGAACTTTCATGCTTCCCTAGCATTGTTTAGGACTGCATTATTTGCACAGAGCAGGCTTTGGCAATGTGTACAGGGAGCATACGTATGACCAGGTGTGGTTAGTTATTCTATTACCAAAACCCCATCCTGCTTCCTGTCCATGAGCTGAGTGCCTTGTACATCATTATCAAAGACAGGAAGGCAAAAAGGCATCTGAAATGCCAACAAGAAAAAGCAATAAATGTCCTTCTATTACAACCTGGCTTGATCATTATTAATGATATGTAGTCAACAGCAACAACATGATCATTCTTATATCAAGTAAAAATGCTAGGAAAAATTCAAGCATGGGTGGGTATGGAATGAAAAGTGTCTGTTTGTTTTAAACCATCTGCGCAGTGCTCATATCAGCAAAATCATGTCTGATGATGCTTGACTGAGGGCTTAAACCTGGTGATACAGCCCTGCTCTTTCTGTTTGATGCACGTGCCAGATTTGTTTTGCTCGTCACAAATATCTCTTGCCCTTCTTGGAAGGGCCTTGTGATCACAGAATCATGAAGTAAGCCTCAGGAGGTCTCTAGTGTAAACAGGGTCAGCTATGAGATCAAACCAGGTAACTCAGGGCTTTATTTAGTAATGTCTTGAAAACCTCCAGGGATGGAGACTACATAACTTCTCTGGGCAACCTGTTAGCTGCATGTTATTGATATGAGAATTGGTAGGTGTCTACTACAGTTTGCACTGCAGCCCTTTCAGCAATCCCCAGTTATTATCTAAGAACTACACTTGCACGTTACTCTGCAACCAAGGCACATAAGGTGAGGGTAGAGTCTCACCTCCATGTCTGAAATGCAATATAACCAGTTGCATAGATCTGTAGTGGAACACAAAACTTAGTGAAGACAGACATGCCTCAGAAAAACGTCTTCCTGCCTTTGCATAATGATTAATGCAAGTTCAGACAGTGGCTTGAATGGGGACAAAACTGAACTGAGCAAGAAAGCATAAACATTAACGAGGTTTTAAGCTAAGATTCATCTGTGATTTGAATCTACTCTCCAGTAACTATGACAAGAGTTCCTTTACTGTGAGATACTTATTTGATCATAATTATTGACAGAGTCCAGAATTCTTCTGTTTGTGACACAAATTTTATTTATTTTAAAGCCAATTTCAGTGGTTGATAAAATATGTTAAAAAAACCCAGCAAATATAGTGTTAAGTTCACATGGGACTCTTCCAAGAAAAAACAATGTGCCTTTCCCCAGACTTTTAGACCCCCATTTATGAATACATTGTTTGACTTTCTGATTTTTTTTTTTTTTGGTTGGGTTTATTTGTTGGAAGAGAGGAGACCTTTTTAATAGATAATTCAACTAGACAATTGGTAAACATTTTAAAAGCTAAAGAAACATCCTTAAACATTTAATCTGTTTTAAATTTCTGTAAAGAATCTTTTTTTTTTTTTAATGAGCTCTTTCCAGAGACTGGTTTGAGACTGTTGCAACTTTTGTGGTTGACTTACATCAGGTAAGTCAACCACATTCCATTAGCAGCACATGACAGCAGTGCAAGAGGATGATGAATAATAATTACTATTAGGTAATTTAATACTTCTGCATACTCATGCACTTAGTGATTTCTACATTCTCATGTCACCTGTATAATCTGTCTATTTTGAGTCACCAGAATGGTGTGTGGAATTTCCTTAACTTTGAAATCTTAATCAGTATATCTCTTCCAGATGTAAACCCATATAAAGATATGGGAAAGTGTAAAAATATCAGCTCGATTGTCCTGAAATTTAAAATTGGAAATTATTATAGCTTTAATAGAGCTATATAATACAACAGATGTCTCAATCAAAATGTTCACACTTAAATACCTGAGTAAAGAAGATAAAGATGGGGCCACTCATTGTAATAGTATAATTGTTTTGGATACACTGTAAGTACAATGGATAGCATTATTACATATGACAGAGAATGTG